>NC_047047.1:86421399-87621399 GCF_011762595.2 Tursiops truncatus
TCTTTGACCATCATCTGAGTAATGCTGCTCTAACAGGCGGGTCCTCCGTGCGGAGCGCTGGGTCCCAGTACTGAGACTGAGGGGCTCCGGGCTGTCCGCGTCGTCCTCACCCAGCCGCCATACCTCGCACTGTTAGAGTGACCTGTGGTCGTCAGCCTCCTGGTTTCTTTGGAAGCAGCTATAATGTCAGTTCAGGCTAATTTATGATGTATCCTCTTAAAAATATAGTTGTGTGATTAGACCTTAGTAACATGATTTTTTTCCCCAAAATGGACGTATTTTTCTTACACTAGGTCACTTTTATTAAAATTACCTTTTCAAACAATACAGAGCAAGTTAAACGACAACCATTTTCTTAACCCTACCATCCTCTCCCAGCCCAGGACCCCTGATGACCGTTTGGCAACCTGACATTTAAACATGCCTTTCAGGGAATTCCCTGGTTGTTCAGAGGTTAGGACTCCTCCCTTTCACTGCCAAGGGTATGAGTTCGATCCCTGGTCGGGGAACTAAGATCCCACAGGCCATGCTGTGTAGCAAGAAAAAGCAAACAAACAAACAAACAAAAAACCAAAACTTGCCTTTCAGCAACATAAGTGCAAACAGTGGTGAAATCACATGAGCGCATCCCTTTGTAACAGCACTGAGGGAGAATCAGGTGTGTGTGTATGTCGTATACAGATCCATCCACACACCTCTGTCCAGAAAGCTTGCCAGGTCCCACCGTTAAGTGGGAAAAAGGCAATACAACAGTAAAATCCAATCTGTGGAGAAACAAAATGGGATTTCTGTCGGTGTACCCAGCGCACAAGTGCGTCGTGCTGAGGAGCTGTGAAGGGAGCCTTCACACTCGTCTTCTCTGAACGGTTGATGTGTTTTACAGTGAAGATGTAGTCATGTGTTGCTTGTGTAAAAAATCAGTAAAAATAAAAGGAAACGTTTTATTTAACAGATGCATGTTCCTGGCCATTCGGGATTTATAGGCAACGAAGAAGCTGACAGATTAGCAAGACAAGGCGCGAAGCAACCTGAAGACTGACCAGGTCCTTTAATCCTTGGAACAACCTGAGCCAGTGGCTGTTTGTCACCTTTACTTACTGGTGTGAAAAATAAAACTATAGGCTGGACCACTGCAGTCGATGGGCAGACACAGCTTTCAGACTAAATCGGAAAAGCAGGGTAGTGGTCCGTGGCATGTGCCTTAAAGGTGGTTAGATGTGTCATAAACTGAACATCCTTTGAGATTTATTTGAGATTTTGTTAGAAGTATGCTTTATTGGGCTTGATACTGTTCTCATTAGTTTTATTGCAGTCTAGACAAAAGTGTTAGGGCTTTGATTTAATAAGGATGAGTAAAACATTGGTTTAAAAATGCAGGCAAGAAGCCTAGAAGTATTCTAAGAGTTCATTTGCCCTACAGTTGGCAACACTGAGTCATGATTTGTAGGTGGGCTTGTGCCTACGGGCGGATTGGAGGAAGGCACGGCTCCCTTGCTGGGCACAGTCCTGCCAGGGCCCACGCCTCGGCAGAGGGAAGGTGGGCTGGTCCTTCCTGGCGGGGCACTGTGATAGGGCCGCCTGCACACGGGCAGCCCTGGCTGTCCGACCGTTAGGTAGCAACAGTCATAACTTCTAAAGACCAAGATTGTAAATAAATGTTTTAAAATTGGCGGGGTGGGGGGGGCTATTTTTGTTAAAAGCACTATGCAAGTTAAAAAAAAAAAGTTTGACGTGATTATTTTTACCTTTTATTACCTTTTTGTCATAAAAACATGCAGAAAACGATACAAATGTATAGCTTATTGAATTATTATTGTTATTATAAGGTGAGTACCTTTGTAACTACCACCCAGGTCAAGAAGTAGAACTTTGCCAGATGCCCAGAAGGCTCTTCACGTGCTCCTCCAGTCACAGCCCCTCCCTCCCTCCAGAGCTAATCCCGACTTCCTTGCTTTTCTTTGTGGCAGTTTTTAGTCTAGTCTACTCTTTTTTTTAACTTGGTATTTTTTTTTTAACTTGATATTTCTTAAGTTTCTTTAATTTACAGGTTCTGCCTCAATCTCTGTTCTCCTTACAGTTTATCTGTTGAAGAGCCTGAGCCATTTGTCCCGTCGTTTCCCGCTGTCATTGTCGCTCTCATGATCTCGAGGTGCTGTCCAGCGTTTTACTCTCTCCTCGGGATTTCCTGCAAATTGGCGGCTGGATCAGAGGCTTGATCACAGTCAGGCTCCACCCCTTGGGCACATGTGTTACGAGCTTTCATCAGAAGGCAGAGCGGTTTTCATCCTTTTGTTGTTGGCAGCTGCCAGTGCTCAGGGCCTAGAATACTGATACGTTGTCATTTTGCTTACATTTATTGGCTGGAACAGTTTTAGAAGCTACTTCCCCTCACCTGATGCTGGCGCTCAGTGTGGAATTCACGTACAAAAGGCGGGATAAATGCTAAGATTGGCTCCCGGTCATCCTAAAAAGGTAGCCCAATTAGGGGGTTTTATTTATATATTTTTATAACATGTAAACCTACGTATATGTCATGAACTCATGTACTTAAGCCTGTTAGATGGGTTTCAGTCCATCGCAATTTTCCTCTTTATTGAACCCAAATTGCAGCGGCTTTGGCCTGTAGGAGCGAGCCTCTTCAAGTTGGCTCTTGATTTCTTTTGATATTCATATATGTACACATGCATGCACAGACACACACTGACCACACACAGACACACTCACGCACAGACTGCACATGGTCATAGAGAGCTTTCTTGCAGTCTGATGTGTCAGGGTGTTCTAGACCCATCTTGTACCTTTCCTGCTCTAGACCTGGAATTGGCTTTTTCTCTAAGGATCTGTAGTTTCTTCTAATGGGAAAAAGAGGTATTTCAGATCCTTGGTGCTCATTGCTACAGGGTTGGTTGTTGTTTCTAGGGCTAAAAAATACACACGTGTGCGCACCCACATTTAAAGAGAAAGTGTTTTCTGAGCTCATGTTGACAGTCGTAAAACAAACTCAGGATTCCAGGACATTCAGCCTCTTCCATGTTACAGCTGTGTCTCCTACACTGAGATCCCGGTTCTCAGGCTGTGGGACTACGGAGCAGAATATTCCTAATTACACACTTGCTTGTTCTACTTTAACATGTACTACGTGGATACTAACCCTAATATACCATTAATTACAATGAAAACAGCACTGGAGCCACACCGTCAACTGTTACTTAGTAAAATCTCTCCCCGCTGCCCTCATTTAGTCTTATTTCCATGTACTTAATGCTCATAACCAGTGTTTAGGTCAGTGTCAGCTTGGGAACCATACTCCCTGGGCTTCTGTATGTTGAATTCAGCTTGTGTCCTTTATACTTGAAGTTTTGTAGAATACGAAATCCTTGCCTACGTTTTCTTTCCTTGAGTGTCTTAAATATTCTGTTTTCTTCCAGCATAAAGTGATGCATGAAGAGCCTGATGAATCTTATTTTCTTTCCACGTCACGTACTCTTTGTGCTTAGATGTCCAAAGGGCTTTTTCCTCTTTCTCAATTCAGCAGTTTTATTAGAATGTATCATGTGTTGGTGGCCCTGGGTCAGTGTTTGCAGGTATGTGGTGTGCTTTTTCTGTGTGTATTTTCAAATCTACTGTTTCAAGAAAGTTTCCTTGAATTGTGGCCTAGTGCTCTGTTTTATTTTTTGCTTTGGTTTTCTTTTTGGGGGGACCCCTGGCATCTGTTGAAATCTGATTTACCCATCTTCAATATTTGCCAGTTTATCTTGAATCTTTTATCTGTCTTAGATTGCTTCCACGTCTTGGCTGCTGTAAATAATGCTGCTATGAACATAGGGGTGCACATATCTCTAGAGGTCTGTTTTCAAAGAGGGCAGTTAAAGGGAAGGGGTGTGCTGAGCTATGGATTCCCCCTGGCAGAATCCCTGGGTCCAGGAGGGTCCTTGCTCAGCTGAGGCTTTTGAATCCCACCCTCTGTCCTCTCAGCCCACGTCCTCTATAGCCAAACATGGACCTTCTCCAACACCACAGTGTCCTCTGTACCGGGGGTCTGTATGATGAACAGGGTGCCCCATTCAGGTATGCGACATGCTTCAACCTAACACTTTAGAACCTGGGGGCCAAGTGAATGTTAGTGTCCCCAGATTCCTGTGTTGAAGACCTGACCCCCAGTATGGCCCTACTTTGAGATGGGGATGTTTGTCTCTTTCTGTTATGAGTGCTTGTCTTATAAGTTTTGTTCTTGTGTGTTTATTAAAGTCTGATGGGCAAGTCCTGTATTGAGATTATTGGGCAGCAAGAGGATGAAATGTAAAAAGAAGTTGGATTCAAAACAAGAAAGGATAGAAAGGTTGTCTGGTTCTTCTCCCCATCATACCCCAGAGAAGCTGCACCCTTTATGGTGTTTTTTAAAAGGCTCTGGAAATCTTGGATCATTCAGTTACAGCCCCTTGGCCACCACGTTATCGTGACACAATGTGATGGGTCTTTTCATAAGGCCATGTAGCTTCGCCCTCCAAAGGGCCTGTGTTCAGGACTCGTTGTCAGTAGCAGTGAATCTGCTGGGCCTCCCCCAGGACTTCTCTGTGAACAAAGTCACGAATTAGCTTGAGTTTGGGAGCACAATCCTTTCCTTCTTCCTGCTAACCCCCCTTGGCATTCACCCCCAAACCCACACAGACACACGCAAGACAAAGGGTGAGGGCAAGAGGACATTTCTTCTACAAAGACAGAGAGACCGCCAGCTATGATGCATCCCATCCTAAGGTTTGACCAAGATGCAGGGTGAGGCTGGACATCTTTTTATAAATTTATCAGCCGTTTGCATATATGATTTCCCGTCTAAAGAAGGTGATATCACTTTATTCAGGCCTGCTATAGGGTACTTCAGAAGAAGCAGATGCATGGCATGGTGACTGTAGTTAACAATACCATATGGTATACTTGGATTTGCTAAGACAGTAAATCTCTCATACACACACACATTTAAAAAGGTACCTGAGGTGATGGATGTGTTGATTAACTTGATTGTGGTAATCATTTTACATATATGTATACATATATCAGATCATCACATTGGCCCCAAAATAGAACCCCATAAATATAGTCAAGTGAGCTTTGACAAAGGAGCAAAGGAAATACAATGGGAGCAAAGATAGTGTCTTCAACAAATGGTGTTGGAACCATTGGACGTCCACACGCAGAAAAGTGGATCTACGCTTCTCACAAAAATTAACTCAAAATTTTTCACACTCCCTAAATGTAAACTATGCAGAACTATGAAACTCCTAGAAGATAACATAGGAGGAAACCTAGATGACCTTAGGTGTGGTGATGACTTTTTAGATAAAAAATCAAAGCATGGGACTCCCCTGGTGGTACAGTGGTTAAGAATCCGCCTGCCCGGGCTTCCCTGGTGGCGCAGTGGTTGGGGGTCCACCTGCCGATGCAGGGGACACGGGTTCGTGCCCCGGTCTGGGAGGATCCCATATGCCGCAGAGCAGCTGGGCCCGTGGGCCATGGCCGCTGAACCTGCGCGTCTGGAGCCTGTGCTCCGCAACGGGAGAGGCCACAGCAGTGAGAGGCCCGCATACCACAAAAAAAAAAAAAAAAAAAGAATCCACCTGCCAATGCAGGGGACATGGGTTCAAGCCCTGGGCTGGGAAGATCCCACATGCCGCAGAGCAACTAAGCCTGTGCGCCACAACTACTGAGCCTGTGCTCTAGAGCCCGTGAGCCACAACTACTGAAGCCCGTGTGCATAGAGTCTGTGCTCTGCAACGAGAGAAGCCACTGCAATGAGGAGCTGGTGCACCGCAACAAAAAGTAGTCCCCCCCCCAAAAAAAAAGTAGTCCCTGCTCGCCACAACTAGAGAAAGCCCACACACAGGATGAAGCCCCAATGCAGCCAAAAATGAATCAATAAATTTATTTTTTAAAAAAATCAAGGCACGATCCATGAAAGAGATAATTGATAAACAGGCTTCACTAAGATTTAAAAGTTCTCTGCAGAAGACAAGGTCAAGAGAATGGGAAGATAAGCCACAGACTGGAAGAAAATATTTGCAAAATACACATCCAATAAAGGACTGTTAACCAAAATAGAGAAAGAACTTAAAATTCCACAGTAAGAAAACACAACCCAACTGAAAAATGAGCCAAAGACTTCACAGACACCTCACTAAAGGAGATACATAGATGGCAACTGAGGACATGAAAAGATGCTCCACGTCATATGTCATCAGGGAAATTAAAACAACAGTGAGAGACCACCACACACCTGTTAGAGTGGCTGGAATCCAGACACCAATAGCACCAAATGCTGCTGAGGTTGTGGAGCAACAGGAACTCTCATCCATTGTTAATGGGGATGTAAAATGGTGCAGCCAATTTGGGAGGAAGATTCTTACAAAACTAAACATACTCAGCATATGATCCAGCAATTGTGCTGCTTGGTATTTACCCAAAGGTGTTGGAAACTTCTGTCTGTACAAAACCTGCACATGGATGTTTATGGTAGGTTTATTCATAATTGCCAAAACGGAAGCAACCAAGATGTCCTTTCGTACGTGAATGAATAAACAAACTGTGGTCCATCCAGGCAATGGGATATTATGTAGAGCTAAAAAGAAATGACCTATCGAGCCATGAAAAGCCATGGACGAGCCTTAAATGCATGTGACTAAGTGAAAGAAGCCAGTCTGAAAAAGCTAAAGACTGTGTGATTCCAACCATGACATTCTGGAAAAGGCAAAACTATGGAGACAGTAAAAAGATCAGTGGTTATGGGGGTGGGGTTGGGGGATCGTGGAATAGGCAGAGCCCAGAGGGTTTTTAGGGCCGTGGAAATACTCTGTATGAAACCATAATGATGATTGATACATGTCGTTATCCTTTTGTCCAAACTAACTGATGGTACAGCACCAAAGTGAAGCCTAGGAGAACTGTGGGCTGCGGGCGATGGTGCTGGGTCAGTGCAGGTGCGTCGACTGTAAAAAAACGTCCCGCTCTGGGAGGGGGTATGGATAGTGGGCCGGTCTGTGGGGGGGGGGGGGGGGGACGTGAGAATTCTCTGTACCTTCCTCTTTACTGCCAACCCACAGCTGCTCTAAAAGCAGGCTTGTACACTTTAAATGTATACAATTGTATTTGTCCATTATACCTGTGGAGGGGGAGCTGCAAGAAATGCAAACAATGTGTTAGATGAATGAAGAAAAACGTAAAAGAAACAGTATTCCCACAGCATCTTCAAAATTGCTAGTAAGTTTTCCAGGTTAATCTCCTTTTCAATGCAGTTATTAAGACTGATTATCATTTACGTATAGAAAAGCCACTGTCTTTTGAAACATTAGTAATTCCAGCTTACTGGGCTCTTACTATGTTTAAAACTGCTCCCATTAACTTCCTCGAGTTGTCCAGGTGTACAGTTCCGTCATCTAACAATCATCTCGTTTCTTCTTTCCTGTACGTTATGTCACTTATTACAGTCTCCTGTCTGATTGCCTCTCCTGGCACTCCCTGACTGTTTCCCGTTCAGGTGAGAAGCGGTGGGGAAGGAGGGCATCGGAGCAAACGTGTTCAGTTACGTGTGCTTTCAACCTTGTCAAGTGTGTGGTGGCGTCTCATGCTTATCTTTGGCGTATCCCACCATCCAAAAGCACACTGTCGAGTTTATTTCCTGTAGTCGATTTTACAAAGGATAGTCCCACGGACGCCATGGCCCCCAGCCTGTGTCCCCTGCCCCGCCTCTACCTCTGCCTTTCACGCCCCCTTGGTGCCCAGGTTCTGCACACGGCCAGCCCCCCCGCCTCTGCTCCCTGCCTTTTCAGATGCTGCCGCGGTTCCTGCTTTCTCCTTTCTCACTGTTTCTCATCGAGAGGACTCCTTTACCTCAGCCACCCGGCCCAGAGGTGTGCACCACGGTGGCCCTGGCTGAATGGCTGTGCTTCTCAGTCTGTGGTTCGGAGGTAAACACAGCCAGACTCCAGCCTGGGGAAGCTCGCGTTCAGCGTCAGACCGCGCCTTCCAGTGACTCGCCCCCTTGCGAAGTGGGTGTTGGAGTGGCTGCTGGCATAAGAAGCCAGTACTTGCCAGGACCGACCGAAGGCCACGCGTCCACCCTGGGAAGGCTCCGCCGGGCCCACGTCCTGGTCGTCCACAGGTGTGTTTGCTAAGGAGTGAAACAAATTTCTTTTGATATATGTGGATTCTCTTTTCTAATGACTAAGTTGCTGGGCATAAATATTAGTTGTTTAGACCTAACTATTCATCCAGGAACTGTCAGGCATTTGTTTTGGCCTGGCGGGGGGGCATGAAAACATTTACTGAGACATTAAGGTTGCAGTGAATGGAGAGCGTTCCAGAAGCTGTGGGCTCCCTGGTTAGTTTTCTTACTGTTCTGTATAAATCATTTCCTGCTTGTGTGTCTTTCCAGTTGGAATGTGAGTTTCCTGTTGGGGGGAGATTTTACAATTTTGCGTCTGTAACAAGGGCCTCCGTCGCACCTGTGTTCCCTCTGGGGTTTAGACGTGTCCTGTCACATCCCAGTGCCACGTGGGCCCTGCCAGTGTCGCCAGGTTGAGGGTCGTGGAGACTGAGAGCCCCCAGGGAGGGCGATCCCAGCACCGCAGTTCAGCAGCTTGAAGATGCTCGTTATTTGAGGTTTCAACATCTCTGAATTTGGGGTGTCTTATGGTCAGGGATGTGTCTCTCTTTATCCGTCTCTTCACTCCTTAGGGGCCGTGAAATAACTGCACTATTATGGTTGGGGGGGTCTTAGATGTGTTGGAATAGGTGACTCAATCCACAGGCAGTGTCTCGGGTTTGGGTGCTGGGGTCCTCCCGCAGCCCACCCTGCCCTGAGTGTGGTCCTAGGAGCTTCAGGTAGAAAACAGACCCGGCCGCCGTGCATCTCCTGGAGGGGTCCAGGTTCTGAGAGCTCCCGGGTGCAGAGGCCATGTGGTCTGAGTCTGGAAAGTGGGCTGGGGCCAGGGGACAGGACACGCGGGAAGAACCGCCCCCACCTGGGGAGAAGACAAGACGGGGGCCGCAGCGGCTCGGTCGGGGCAAACAGCACTTCTCAGATAAACGTCAAGTAATCAGGGCCCGGCTGGAGGATGTGGAGCTGCACGGGTGCCATGGCTGAACTGTGCCCCCAAAATTGTATGTCGGAGCGCTGGTCCCAGCACAGAATGTGGCTGCATTTGGAGACTGAGCCTTCAGTGAGGTGGTTGCATTATAACGAGGCTGTTTGGGTGGCCCTCGTTGCACAGGGCTCGAGATGCACTTGCAGCGGGAGGGCCGCATGAGGACACAGCCAGCAGGCGGCCGTCTGCAGGGCAAGGCGAGAGGCCTCCCAGAAACCAGCCCTGCCGGCATCCTGATCTTGGAGCCCCAGCCTCCGCGACTAAGGGCAGGGAAGCCTCTCTGCTTAAGCCCCGGGGCTGTGGTGTTCTGCTGTGGCAGCCCGAGCAGACGGGTGCAGATACATACATGAACATTTGGACGATTCCATTCCAAAATAGAAATGGCGACCGCAGGTGGTGGGGTCATGATGACTGCAGATTTTTGACTGAGTTATTGTTGCTAAGTTTCTCAACTAACTTGTGTTACGTGTTTAATACAAACACATACAAATTGAACATAAACACTGAGGAAGAATCACTTCACACCTGTCAGAATGGCTGTCATAAAAAAGAACAAAAATGGGGACTTCCCTGGCGGTCCAGTGGTTAGGACTCCAAGCGTCTACCTCAGGGGACACAGGTTTGATCCTGGGTCGGGGAACTAAGATCCTGCATGCCGCGCAGCCCAGGCCGAAAACCAACAAAACCCCACAAATAAAAAATGTTCACAGGGCTTCCCTGGTGGCACAGTGGTTAAGAATCTGCCTGCCAATGCAGGGGACATGGGTTCGAGCCCTGGTCCAGGAAGATCCCACATGCCGCGGAGCAACTGAGCCCGTGCGCCACGACTACTATGCCTGTGCTCTAGAGCCTGTGAGGCACAACTACTGAAGCCCGTGCGCCACAACTACTGAAGCCCGTGCGCCTAGAGCCCGTGCTCCGCAACAAGAGAAGCCACCGCAATGAGAAGCCCGCGCACCGCAACGAAGAGTAGCCCCCGCTGCCCACGCACAGCAACGAAGACCCAACGCAACCAAAAATAATAATAAATTTATTTTTTAAAAGTGTTGGCGAGGGTGTGGAGGAAAGGGAGCCCTCCTGCACTGCTGGTGGGAGTGTAAATTGATGCAGCCACTGTGGAGAACAGTACGGAGGTTTCTCAAAACACTAAAAACAGAGCTCCCATATGTGGAGCTAGAATTCCGGGCTTTGTGCCCCGGCCTCTAGTTTGCCAGCTCTCAGTTGGGAACTTGTGCTGGGCCTGGGCGGGGCTTTGGGTGGAGCTGGGAGGGACTCCAGAGCCAGCAGTGAACAAAACCTGGGCGGAGCCTAGAGGAAGCCGGGCCCCAGCAGAAGGCGGCGTCCACCCGTCCCCCACCACAGCAGGGAGCCGCCCCGGGCTCAGGACGCGGCCCGCTTCCCGCCTGCGCTCACCCTGCTGGCTCCGGCGCCTGTGAGACACAGCTGCCCGATGGGCACGGGGTTTCCAGCCTGGACCCTCCCCAAGCCCGGGCCGACTCTCCTCGGCATCTGCCCTCAGACCCCTGGCAGACCTGTCAGACGTGCGCACAGCCAGGCAGTCGGCTTTGCCTGCACCCAGCCCGCCGCGCCCAAGCCTTCCCCATCTCAACGCAGCGCATCCCCTCCCTCCGGGCGGGCGCTCAGGCCGAAACCCTGGGAACTGCCCTGACGCCCATGCCTGGTCCGTTCCCCGTCGCATCCTGTTGGCCTTCATGTAAGACGGATGCAGAGTCGGGCCAGCGCCCCTCAACCACAGCAGGCCCACCAGCCCGGGACCCAGCTCGGGTCCTGGCTCCCCGCAGGCTATGCTCAAACCCCCTCCCACGCGGGAGCCGCGCTCCCCTCCCTCCTCTCCGCCCTCCCCCTCCTCCCCGCCCTTCCCCCTACCTCCGCCCCGCCCTCCCCTCCTCCCAGTCCCCTCCCCTCCCCACGTCCCCTCCCCCTCCTCCACGCCCCCTCCACTCCCTCCTCCCCGCCCTGTCCTCCGCCGCTCCCGCACCGCAGCCCCTCCGGGCGCTGGGACCCCGCCCTCAGGCCTTGCCCTTGCTGTTCCTCAGCGGCGCACTTTCGCTCCACCAGCCCGCGGACCTGCTCCGTTGCCTTCTCCCCACACCTGCTCAAAGGTCATTTAACCTGGAGCCTTCCTGGCCACGCCTCAGACGAGTGCAATTCTGCTTCCCTGTCCCCAGTGCCAACTCCCTGCCTCCCTCTCTGTCACTGTCACACACACGTGTGCGCATACACACATGCACGGGGCTGGCACTTTTCTTCCTCTTCACCTGTGTCATGTTCCTGCCACCATCTGACCCACAGGCCGTTGCTTTTCGCTTGTCCCCCTTATTCGAACTTACACTCTGTGAAGCCAGGGAGTTTTTTTTCCTGTTTGCTTACTGTTGCATCCCAGGGCCCAGGACAGCGCCTGGCACAGAGCACGTACCCGGTACACAGAGCCTTATCTGAAGGGTCTGAGCAGAGCAGGAAACCAGGGGGCAGGGACTTCCCTGGTGGCGCAGAATCCGCCTGCCAATGCAGGGGACACGGGTTCGAGCCCTGGTCCGGGAGGATCCCACAGGCCGCGAAGCAGCTAAGCCCGTGCGCCACAGCTACTGAGCCTGCGCTCTAGAGCCTGCGAGCCACGGCTACTGAGCCCAAGCGCTGCAACTACTGAAGCCCACGTGCCTAGAGCCCGTGCTCTGCAACAAGAGAAGCCCACGCACCGCAACGAAGAGTAGCCCTCGCTCGCCGCAACTAGAGAAAGCCCGCACGCAGCAGCAAACGCAGCAGCAAACACCCAACGCAGCCAAAAATTAAAAAAATAAATAAATTTTTTTTTTTAAAAAAAGAAAACCAGGGGCAGGCTCTTGGCCGGAAGTAGGAGATTCGGAACTGGATGGAGCAGGCAGACTGAGAATGGGGGAAGCGGTGGGGCGGGGCTCGGCCGGCTCTGAGAGGACACCAGCGCCCCGCTGACTCCTTCAGGGACAGCTGGACCCAGCCCAGCGTTTAGGGGATCAGCTGTTTAAGGGCCCAGATGTGCTGAGTCACTGCATACTTGACCGGTGGGAATCTGTCACTTCGGCAAAAGTTTTACTTTTCATCAGAGTGAGATTTGCTTTCTGAAAAATTATCCTTATAGTTCAGATTTCAGTATCTATTATTTATACAGTCTTGTTTTTATTACTAAGAAGATTTAGTCCTAATACTTACTTTACTCAGTTGGCCTTCTCGTGTTTCTGCTTCCTGCCTCCAACATGGGCGGGGTTAAAATCAAAAACAAACGGAGACCAGCCCTGAAATTTCCCTGAGCAGACAAAACCACTTTGGCCACACAAACAAAGCTTCATTTAGCTTATTTTGCAAGACCACCTTGACCTGGGTCATTTCTTGCTTAGGCCTCTGCAAATCACGGGCAAAACTCAAATGGTTTCCCCCAAATTGGTTATGAGGTAACCACTGACCAATTCCCTACCTTTTAAAAATTTTCTAGTATTGTAGCCAATCACCGTGAACAGTCAGCAGTCACGGCCTCCTTGCTACACCTGCTGCTTTATAACCGTACACCCCAGCTTCCTTCTGTGTTTGTTTGTTTTTAAATTTTTATTGGCGTATAGTTGATTTATAATGTTGTGTTAGTTTCAGGTGTACAGCAAAGCGAATCAGTTATACATATACATATAACCACTCTTTTTTAGGTTCTTTTCCCATACGTGTCATTACAGAGTATTGAGTAGAGTTCCCTGTGCTATACAGTAGGTCTTATTTATCTGTTTTATATATAGTAGTGTGTATATGTCAACCCCAATCTCCCAATTTACCCCTCTCCACCTTTTGTGTTTTGGTTGGAGTCCTCCTGGTTTTCAAGCTCTTTTTGGTGTGTGCACAATGAATTCTTACTAATTACCACTCTGGTGCTGCATTGGCTCCACTTCTGATATTTCTGAGCGTTTGACAGTGTTTACCAGAGAAGGTTCTGTGGGACACATTTAGCATTAGTGGTTGCCACTCTAGAATGGGGACAAGTTTTGTCACCATTAGACAATTTCTCCATGACAAACATCACCAGTTTTCAGAAGAGAGATAACATCAGCAGTTTCCTCAGTGTTTGACCTCAAAACCCTTTTTTCTGAGTCAGTTTCCTCAACATATGTGACTTGGAACACATCTGGGGAAAGGCTTTATTGGAACAAGGGTTTGGGGGACACACTAGGATCCCAAAGATGACAAGTGAAGATGGGAGAGGTGACCTCACACTGGAATAAACATTCGGTTTTATTTTCATCCTGGAGGCACGAAGGTTTGGGATGATTCACTGACATGCTGTAAATATGCCTGCATTTCCCCCCCAGGAAAAGGAGGCTAAGGTTGTGTGGATGTCTTCGACCTCATTTCAGAGATGCATTAAGATCAAGAGAAACGTTTTCCTTTTAATTAGTTTGAACAAAATTTTGCTGACTGGGGCCTCTAGGCAGCTGGTCCTGAACATTCCTTCTTTGTTAAGAAATCCAGACTCGTGCTCCCTTTTTCAGCTGAAAAAATTTACATGCACAGATGGCTTGTTTCTCAGTTCAAAATCCCAGAACTTTTTGTAAAAATTAGTATCAGAATTTTTCAAATATACACACAAAAAAGAACAGTTTCATAGGCATCCAATTCTCAGTCACCCAGCTCCATTCTATTAAAGTTCTTGTCCTTTTATGTGCGGAGTTAGTGAACTTGCCAGGTCTTCTTGACTTGTGGGATCTGGGGCCGTCCCACTGGTATCATTCTGTAGGTCTTACTGTTAACTCTACATTTATTGATGGATGGACCCTTGTGTTTCACAAAAAACTTTTATTTCTAGCTCTCTCTTTTAAAACGCTCCTGAAACAGTGCTTTTCGCCCAGGTGGTCTTTTGTAGCTTCTAGCTATTGCCATGTCCTCCATTATTTATTAAGCCCAATCTCCCTGAACATTTTCTATATGTTCCGGAAAGCCTTCCAGCTTCTTCCATTTAAAGACATTCGCTCAAGTTTGGCCCTAATGGGAGAGGAGTTTAGACACAGCCTCCCGCCGTGGAATTGGGTTTGCTCTGGCATCGCCTGGACTGGGGTTAGCCTGAGGGCCCGGGAGGGACGGGTGTTGAGCTGAAGACACAGAAGGATGAGAAGCCGAGAGCCGTTTTGCTCACCTCTTTTATTCTCTTTATTAGAAACTCTCCAAAAGTAGGAGGATTTGGCAGTTTGCATTTGTCGTGAGCATCCGTTGTGCTGTCTGCCCAGCTGTTCCTTCTTTCCTGGGGCCACGCTGTCTCCCTGTCCATCCTGAGGCCGTGATGGGGCTGCCAGGCTCGGGGCTTCCCTGACGGCTGCCCACGTGGCCACAACCGGGCCTCGGACTCCCACAGAGACCCACGGCGTGGACACGTGGCTCTTGCTTGGCCACCTGGAAACTTCCATGAGACTGGATGTCCAGACACTACATCAAGAGCTCCTTTTCCCTGAATTACAAGCAGTTTCAGAGCTACTGGTGGCTGTTTCCTGACATGTACAAAAAGCTCATCCCGGTGGATGAGAATTAAGCCAAAGCACAGAGAAAAGCTAGTTGGGATGTGGAGAGACAGACAGATGGACACAGGCAGAGACAGACAGAGCTGTTAAGTTCCTCCGAGCCCCGAATCCACTTGCGCTCAAGGCAAGGGATGCTCTAACCTTTCTCAGTAACGTGAGCCAGGACCTCTGTTTTGTTTTGTCTGCTTAAGCAGCTTGTTGGATTTCAGTCACCTGCACCCTAAACAACAGAGCTGAGAGCTGCATTTTTTTTCTTTTAATCAGTGAAGTATAGTTGATTTACAGTGTTAGTTTCAGGTGTACAACATAGTGACTCAGCATTTTCGCAGATTATACTCCATTGTACCTTATTACAAGACAATGGGTGTAATTCCTTGTTGCTTCTCTATTTTACACATAGTGGTTTGGGTCTGTTCCAGAGAGCTGCGTTCTTAAAGGGCAGGTGAGCGGACGAGAGCAGCTTGGTGAGGATGCCAGGACAGTACCCGCTTCCCCCGGGGCTGCGCGCTGCAGGAACCGGGTGAAGCCGGGTGGGTCACGTTGTTGCTGCCTGAGGGTGGCTTGGGCCGCAGCACAAAACTACTAGCATTGATCATGTCCCTCACAAGACAAAGCAAAACAAAGCCCCGTTTCTCTTAAGACTGTCCTGATGAAATAGTAAAAATTATTAATTTTATTAATCTTGACCCCCCCCCCCCCCCAGTAGACATCTTTGTAATACCTCTGGGGCAAAGCAGGAAGCATACAGAAAGCATCTCTACTGTTTGCCAAAGTTCCCTGGTTGTTTTGAGGGAAAAAGCTCCTGTATGATTGAGCTGCAAGCTGAGCTTGCCACCAAATAACTATGGTTATTCCAACCAGGGTGTTTGGCAGACATTTTCCCCAAAATGAACTGAGCCTTATATATATATATATATATATATATATTTTTTTTTTTTGGCTGCATTGGGTCTTTGTTGCTGCGTGCGGACTTTCTCTAGTTACGGCGAGCGGGGGGGCTACTCTTCGTTGCGGTGCGCGGGCTTCTCACCGCGGTGGCTTCTCTTGTTGCGGAGCACGGGCTCTAGGTGCACGGGCTTTAGTAGTTGTGGTGTGTGGGCTCAGTAGTCGTGGTACACGGGCTTAGTTGCTCCGCGGCATGTGGGATCTTCCCAGACCAGGGATCCAGCCCGTGTCCCTTGCATAGGCAGGCAGATTCTTAACCACTGCACCACCACGGAAGTCCCGAGCCTGTCTTTTAAGAAAACAACCGACAGGACTTCCCTGGCGGTCCAGTGGTTAAGACTATGTGCTTCCAATGCAGGGGGCGCGGGTTTGATCCCTGGTCGGGGAACTAAAATCCCACAAGCTGCACCATGAGGCCAAAAAAATTAAAAAAAAAAAGGATATTTACGCTGAAAAACGGAAGTACGCAGGAGAAAAGTGCTTGGAGAAAGGAAGAGCAAAGAAGGAAGGTGGGACAACTGCATGTCAAAGCCCTGGCAGCGAGGAGGGGCGGGAGATGCAGGTGGAGGCCCGGGCAGGCGGAGGGCAGAGAACAAGAGGGAGAGGTGGTCAGGCGCCAGCCACACGGGCCGTGGAGCCAGGGCAGAGTTAGCAAGGAGGGTTAAAGTCGAGCAGTGACATGATCTGGTTTGTGGGTTTTTTTTTTTTTTTTTTTTTTTAGTTAGTTTTTATTTATTTTTCCTTCTTTTTCACTCTTTGAAGGAAATCAGTTCGTGAAGCATGCTCACAGGGACTGGGGAATTATGCTCGTTCGCCTTTTTTTTTTTTTTTGCGGTACGCGGCCTCTCACTATTGTGGCCTCTCCCGTTGCGGAGCACAGGCTCCGGACGCGCAGGCTCAGCGGCCATGGCTCACGGGCCCAGCCGCTCCGCGGCATGTGGGATCTTCCCGGACCGGGGCACGAACCCGTGTCCCCTGCGTCGGCAGGCGGACTCCCAACCACTGTGCCACCAGGGAAGCCCCTGGTTTGTGTTTTTAAGTATACGCTCTGCATAGGACGGACTGCAGTGGGGCAGAGATGGAAGCAGGCGGTCGATTCCAGTTGTCAGCAGCTCCATCAGGCACGACGACAGGCAGGAGGAGGAGGACGCAGGGATGTGAGGGGATTTGTGGTGTGTTTGGAAGCTCAAATCCACAGGATTCGCTGTAGGTAGGACTGGATGTTGAGGGTGAGGGAGAGGAAACAGGAAAACCCCGAGGCTTTTGGATCAAGGCACTGGGTGGTTGGAGCTGCTGTTTACGGAGTTGGCAAAGGATAGAGAGAGGCATGTTTGGATGTGCGGGACTCGAGTTCGGTTTGGCCACGTTAGTTTTGCGGTACTTATTAGCCCTGGGACACTCCACAATGTTGTGGGCATGCGGAGAGGAGCCACAACTGGGGGGGCGGGGTAAGGAGCTGGCTGAAGGAACAGGGAGTGGCGGCTGTAATGAACTGGCTGATGAGAACAGAGGCTGTGGTTGGATCTGGGAACCTGAGAGAGTGGTGAGAAGGGTGAGGAGGGAAGGGGAGAGCAGTGAGGGGCAGAAAAAAAGTGGGCAGTGATGTCTCACGTGGAACCCTGAAGGATGAGCAGTAATTGTCAAGTGAGGTGCTGGAGAGGCAGGCTCTCTAAGAAGGATGTGGGCACGTGCCCACACGTTGCATCCTGTGTTTGCAGTCAGGGTGCAACGGAACCGAATTGAAATAAAAGTGTGCTCTTCACACAGTATTTCTGGAGGTTCTAGAGTCAGCTGTCTGCTTTGGGGATGTGCTGTCTGAGAGCGGTCCAGCCTGAGTCCCACACGTGTTCTAGTTACTTGATTCCCTGTTACAGACACTGGGGTGAATGGCTGAGACAAGCTGATCTCTTTGATTGATCGATTTGAAGAGATAAACCTAGGCTGATTGAGCAGCTGGATTTTTCCCCCCTTGTCAGCTAAACTGATTAGAAATTCAAGGATTGGGAAGCTTGTATTTATTCTAGGACATGACATTATATAGGGAAAGGAGATGAGATGAAAAAGGGAAAAAGGAAGCAATTTAAAATTATAGGGTGGTATTGCAGACTGCTGATACTGTAAACATGGGGGGACGGAGAGTACAATATCCCACCCGGAATGATGCCGGGGGTCCTCTGTGGTGACTTGATCTGGCCTCAAGCCACAGCTGTGCACCATCTCAGCGGCACGGGCTTAACAAAAATCACTCTTTTTTTTGGCATTTGCTTTCTTCGCTGTAAAATACAAACTATTTAATCGCGGTATAAATTGCTTCACAAGATGGCGTCTGGATGTTCAAGGAGACTGTAGCCCTCACCCCGCGAGGCATGTGCGCGGTGCTCGAGGGCGCTGAATTATACCCGATCCCGTGCAGCGGGAACACAGTGCCGGCCAAGCAGCCCCTCCCCCGGACGACTGAGTTCACGCAGGGCCGGGCCACACTCGGCCTCCTGCACGAGGAGCTGATTGACAGCCACGGGTGGGCGGTTGGCCCCGCTCAGGTTCGGCTCCGGGTGGTCACCGGGCCTGAGCCGAGCCGGCAGACAGCCCTCGGGGGACACCTGCCCCGCGCTCGGAGCCCATCCGCCGGCCCGCGGGAAGGAAGCCCTCGGCCCGGGGCCTTCGGAGCGCGTCCCGCCCGCTTTCCTTTCCCGCGCCGCCCTCCCTCCCGCTTTCCTTTCCCGCGCCACCCTCCCTCCCTCCTTCCTTCCTTCCCTCCCTCCCTCCCGGCGGCTCCCGGGGGAGGGGTCGGGGGAGGGGCAGCCCGCGCGGGTCCCGGGTGCAGGTCCCGGGCTCAGACCGGCCCGAGCAGGTCCGGGCTCAGGCGGCGACGCTGCCCCCGGGCCCGGCCATGGTGCAGGCCTGGTACATGGACAAGTCGGCCGACGACCCGCGGCGCCCCCACCGCGGGGAGCCCGCGCGCCCGGTCGGCCTGGAGCAGCTGCGCGGGCTCGGGGTCCTTTACTGGAAGGTACGCGGGTCCGGGGGCGCGGTCGGGGTCTTGCGGGGCGGGGGCTCTGGGGCGGGGTCGCGGGCGGGCGAGCCCTCCGCTCATCCCTGAGTTCCCGCGCGCCCCACGCCCCCGGGAACGGGGGCCGCCGCCATGATGGGACCCCGTGCGCCCTGCGCCCTGCGCATGCCCGGCGGCGGGGCCGGGGGTCGGCGTCCAGGCCGTGGTGCGCACTGCGCAGGCTCAGTAGCGGGGTTGGGGGGTTGGGGGGTTGGGGGTTGGGGGGATGGGGTGTTGGCGCCCAGGGCGAGGCGGGGGCAGGGTGTGAGCCGTCGGAACGTGGCGGAGGGTCCGGTGCCGGCGGGGTCGTCGGCCGTCCGGGTTGAAGGCGGGACGGGCGGGGCGGGAGGGCTTGGGGTCCCTGGAGGGCCCGCGGCGAGTGCGGGTCTCCGGGGGAGGGGCCGGGGCGCCCCCCACGACCTCCTGGAAGGCGGTGTCTTCAGGGCAGTATCGCGTGTGTTCTGAGAAGAAAATAAGTTAGTTTTACTGCAAATCCCTGCACTTCGGGTTTCGCGGTACATGTGACAGTTTAAGAGCGGGTGTGAGACGGTGGCCAACTTCTGAATGTACCCAAAGGATACAGTAAGACGCTGTAAAAGTCACCTTTGCGGTTTTCCAGGAGATCAAACCCAGTTTCTCCTGCCTTCTCGTTGTGCTCTGGATGGTGAGGCAAAGGGCTGTCGAAATTAAACTTCGTTTACTCTGTATTTTCGTACCTTTCTTAATAATCACCGCGCTTGAGCGGCGACAGCAGGGGGAGCCTTTTTGCCTGTTCTGTTAGTGCCGCCGCAGGGCGGTAGGAAGCGCTCACGCGCTCAGGGTTTCAAGGCGGATGGTGCACTAGTGCGTACTGTGTGGATCTGCTCATTTGGGGAGTCGTCTTTTAGCAGCTAACGTATCGCCGACTAGTACTTTGAGGTATTCTGAGTTTGCTGTTCAGTAGTTGGGATATCATGCGCATTTTATTGCAACATAAGGCAAAATGTGTGAAATTCTTTGCCAGTAGTTTTAAGGAGGAGTTCATAGTCATGGTGTTTGGGGCCCAGGGGTGTGGTTCATGAAGAAGATGACCTTAAAATTGGACGTTAGGGCTTCCCTGGTGGCGCAGTGGTTGAGAGTCCGCCTGCCGATGCAGGGGACACGGGTTCGTGCCCGGGTCCGGGAGGATCCCACATGCCGCAGAGCGGCTGGGCCCGTGAGCCATGGCCGCTGAGCCTGCGCGTCCGGAGCCTGTGCTGTGCAACGGGAGAGGCCACAGCGGTGGGAGGCCCGCGTACCGCAAAATAAAAAAAAAAAAAAAAAAAAAATGGACGTTAAACAGTTGATGGGATTGTGATAAGTGGAAACGGGGAAAGGCCGTTCCAGGCGTAGGAAGGTGTCAGGAGCAGGGGTGTGGGGCTGTGAAGCATCGGGTGTTTTTGAAGAGCAGCCCATAATCGCATTTGGTTTAGGATGTAGGTGTTTTAAAAACAGGGAATAGGGACAGAGGAGTAGAAAAGGCAGCCCGGGCCAGGTGGTAGAAGGCCTCTTGTCTCTGTCTAAGGATTTTGCCTTTTATTTGTAGGCTCTGACAGCTTCAGGTGTTTTGGCCCAGGGAAACAACGTAACCAAAGAGGTGCTATCGAGAGATCAGTTAGACTTGCAGAGTGGATTGGTGGCAGAGGAACAGGGCATGGCGGTGTGGACAGGCTTGAGGCGATGAGAGCTTCCCCTGGGCTCCTGACGGTGGGACTGGAATCCCCCAGGCAGGACCGTTGCGGAGAAGGGAGGTGGGAATTAAACACAACTGCGTAGTTTTTAGCTGTTATGGAGAGTGGGAAAACCATTAAAAGAAATAGGGAAAGGAGGGGGAGAAAGGTTGGTTTAGTATGGACAAAGGACTGGATGATAAATTTGGAGTATGATATTGGAGATCCAGAGAGAGAATGTCTCGATGCACTCATGTGCCCTCCTGTTTGTGTTTTAAACTCTTTTAGCTGGATGCCGACAAATACGAGAATGATCCGGAATTAGAGAAGATCCGAAAGGAGAGAAACTACTCCTGGATGGACATAATAACCATATGCAGAGACAAACTCCCAAATTACGAAGAAAAGGTGAGGGAGCTCTGAAATATTTGAAAAGAGGAATCATTATATTTGCTACTAATAAACACAAGCTTCTCTTTCCTTTTTAATGTCTTCATTTTGGTTTTATATCAGAGTAATGCTGGCCTCATAGAATAGGCTGCGAAATACTCCCTCCTTTTCAGGTTTCTGGAAGAGTATGTGTAGAATGGGTTTCATTTTTCCTTAAATGTTTGGCAGATTAACCAGTGAAGTCATATGGGCCTGGAGCTTTCTTTGTAGGAAGGTTTTTAGCTACGAATTCAATTTCTTTACCAGATATAGGGCTATCCAGAATATCTGTTTCTTGAATAATCTTAAGTAGTTTGTGTCCTTCAAGGCATTTGTCCATTCCATCTGAGTTGTCAGATTCATTGGCATGAAGTTATTCAGACTATTCCCTTATTATCCTCACAATATCTGTAGAATCTGTAGTGCTGTCTCCTTCATTCCTGATATTGGTAATTTGTGTCCCTTCTCTCCTTTGCCCAAGTTCCACTAGAAGTTTATCAGTTTTGTTGATCTTACCAAACAGCTTTTGGTTTCATTGATTTTTCAGTATTGTTTTTCTGTTCTCTATTATCTTGAATTCTGCTCTTGTCTTTATTTGCCTTCTTCTACTCACCTTGGGTTTAATTACTCTTCTTTTTCTAATTTTTTAAAGTGGATGCTGAGGTCATTGACGTGAAGCCTTCCTTCTTTTTTTTTTTTTTGCGGTACGCAGGCCTCTCACAGTTGTGGCCTCTCCCGTTGCAGAGCACAGGCTCCGGACACGCAGGCTCAGCGGCCATGGCTCACGGGCCCAGCCGCTCCGCGGCATGTGGGATCTTCCCGGACCGGGGCATGAACCCGTGTCCCCTGCATTGGCAGGTGGACTCTCAACCACTGCGCCACCAGGGAAGCCCCTCTTCTTTTTTAATATAGGTGTTTAGTTCTGTAAATGTTCCCCTGTGTGCTGCTTGAGTGGCATCACACAAATTTTCATTTTCATTCAATTTAGGATATCTCCGAATTAACTTCCTTTTTGATTTCTTCTTTGAACTATATAGGTTTCTTGACATATGTTAGTTTCCAGTTATGTGGGGACTTTTCCAGAGATTTGTCTTCTGTTAGTTTCTGATTTAGCTCCATTGTAGTGAGAGAGTGTGTTTTGTATGATGTGAGTCCTTGTAAATATGTGGAGTCCTGTTTTATGGGCCAGAATATAGTCCATCTTGGTGAAGGCGCCATGTGAGCTTGAGAAGAATGTGTGTTCTACTGTTGCTGGTTGAAGTATTCTGTGAATGTCAATTATTTCCAGTTGATTGATGGTGCTGTTCAGTTCAACTGTATCCTTACTGTGGTTAGAGGCATACTTGTTTAAGACTGTTATGTCCTCCTGGAGATTTGACCCTTTTGTCATTACATAGTATACACCTTTATCCCTTGTGAGTTTCTTGTACTGAAGTCTGCTTTGTCTGAAAGTAATGTAGCTCCTTGAGCTTTCTTTTGGTTAGTGTTAACATGGTGTTTCTTTCTCCAGATCTTCACTTTTAACCTATTTGTGTATTTATATTGATAGTGGATTTCCCGTAGACAGCATATAGTTAGAGGGTTTTTTGTTTGTTTTTTGCTTTTAATCTATTCTGACAGTCTCTGTCTTTTAATTGATGGATTTAGACCATTCACATTAAATTGATTATTGATGTGGTTGGATTGATACATACCATATTTGTAACTTTTAATTTATTATACTTGTCCTTTATTATTTAAAAAATGTACTCCTCTTTTTCTTCCTTGTCTGATTTTAATTGAGCATTTTGTGTGATTCTGTTTTCTTTCCTCTTAGCTTATCATTTAAAAAAATGTTTTAGGGCTTCCCTGGTGGCGCAGTGGTTGAGAGTCCACCTGCCGATGCAGGGGACACGGGTTCGTGCCCTGGTCCAGGAAGATCCCACATGCCGCAGAGCGGCTAGGCCCATAAGCCATGGCCGCTGAGCCAGCATGTCCGGAGCCTGTGCTCCGCAACGAGAGAGGCCACGACAGTGAGAGGCCCACATAACACACAAAAAAAAAAAAAAAAAAAAAAAAAAATGTTTTAGTGATTGCCTTAGGGTTTTATTTATTTTTTATTTATTTTATTTTTTTATTTTTTATTAATTAATTAATTTATTTTTGGCTGTGTTGGGTCTTCGGTTCTGTGCGAGGGCTTTCTCTAGTTGCGGCGAGTGGGGGCCACTCTTCATCGCGGTGCGCAGGCCTTTCACTGTCGCGGCCTCTCTTATTGTGGGGCACAGGCTCCAGATGCGCAGGCTCGGTAGTTGTGGCTCACGGGCCTAGTTGCTCCGCGGCATGTGGGATCCTCCCAGACCAGGGCTCGAACCCATGTCCCCTGCATCGGCAGGTGGACTCTCAACCACTGTGCCACCAGGGAAGCCCTGTTTTCATTTTTAAGTAGTAAATTATATTGTGAAGAGGTTTAAATCCTATTTAAAAATACTCTTTAATTACCGATAGTTAGCATTTCTGATGCTCCTTACTCTGTTGCATGAGTCCCTGTTTGCATTTGGAAACTCAAGTCTGAGTTGGTCTTGGTTGATTGATTTATCTTCTGGTTAAAGGTCATGTTTTCTCACTTCTTTGCGTGTTTGGTAATTTTTGATTGGATGCCAGACACTGTGATTTTGTTCCCTTGGGTGCTGGATATTGTTGTATCAGTATAAATATTCTTGAGTTTTGTTCTGGAATGCATGTAAGCTTATTGGAAACAATTTGATCCTTTTGGGTCTTTCCTTTAAGACTTGTTAGGTAGACCAACCTGTAGCTAATTATTCCCCACTAAGGAAGCACAGTTCCTTTGTGTACACCACACAAAGCCCCGTGAACAGTGAGGTTTTCCCAGTCTGACTGGTAGGAGAGGCATGTTCCTGGGTCGGCGTCAGTGCCAGGAGCTGCTCCTTTCAACCCTGAAGAATCCGAGTGGTTCCTTCCCAGCCTCAGGTAGTCTGCCTAGGCCCGTTCAGATGCGCTCTCAGAAGAGTACTGGAGGGAGATCCTCGGCGGGTCTTTGGGATTTTCTCTGTGACGTTCTCTCCTTGGGTACTCCTGTCTTGCGTACTAGCTCCCTTGGTCTCCCCAGATGCTCAGCTCTGCTCTTCAGCTCAGGGTGCCCTGCCTGGGTCCCCCGCTCCCTGCACCACCGCCTGAGAACTCTCTCAAGGTGTGAGCTAGAGCAGGAGTAGGGTTCCCCTCTCTTGTTTCTGCCTCACGGGTCACTTTCTTCCCTTTCCTGGTGTCTGGTGTTTTGCAAACCATTCTTTCTTATATTGTGTTTGTTTTGACTGTTGGAGGTGGGAGGGGAAATCCAGTTTCTGTTACCCCATCTCATATGGAAGTGAAGTCAGCATTGTTTTAAGCTGTTAGTTTTATGGTAATTCCCGGGTGCCCGTTAATAAAGAAACCCACTGATCCTTGGCAAAATGAGAAAACAGATGTGCAGAGTTTTTAATAAGTTAAGTGACTGCCTTGTTTTTGGAATTGTTATCTTTGCTTTCTCAGGAATAAGGTGACTCCGTTATGAAACAATAGCGACAATAATAGTTGTCTTAGAATTTTTCTTTCTTGACAAAAGTTGGCAGCTGTGTAGGGACTTCCTGGTGGCGCAGTGGTTGGGGGTCCGCCTGCCGATGCAGGGGACACGGGTTCGTGCCCCGGTCCGGGAAGATCCCACATGCCGCGGAGCGGCTGGGCCCGTGAGCCATGGCCGCTGAGCCTGCGCGTCTGGAGCCTGTGCCCCGCAACGGGAGGGGCCACAACAGTGAGAGGCCCACGTACCGCAAAAAAAAAAAAAAAAAGCTGGCAGTTGTGTTGGTCCCAAGACTTTTTCTTTCATCGAGCTGAGCTATGAACTGTGACGCTATGAGGAAAATAAACGGCTCACTGAGCTTTAGCCTCTTAGTCTTATCATTGGACACCTGGAGGGGGTGTGGACCGCTTCCCATGGTCATGTTGATAAAGCCAGGCCCAGAACCCAGGTCCTCCCCCTGGTCTCAGGCTCTTTCTGCTGAACCCGCCAGGAAGGCTCCCTTCCATTAGCTTGGATGTCTTCTGTGTGTGTTCCTGAAAAAGAAAATATAAGTAGGTGAACCAACACTTAACACGTTGACCTAAGAATGAAAGTGGTGCAGCGACACCAAAATTGTTTAAAATAGATGTGTTTTGTGTTTTTTATCTCCTTACTTTGTTCTATATCAAATTATTCTTGTCACTCAGAGCACAAATATTATAACACCTTACAGAATGACGAAAGTTTTCACCAAGTGCCCTACTGAGTCATGAGATCCTCCGAGATTTAAATGGTGTTTTCTTACTTGGAATTTTAGACTTCCCATCTTCCACAGAAGGGGCTCATATATTGTAAATGCTAGTAGTTAGATTATTTTCATCATTACCATCTTGTAGAATAGCTTCTCTCCTGAAATAAAACCCTGTTCCTAATACAGGCTTATCTCTCTTGTTCTTGTAAAACAAACTTCTTTATTATCTGATTATCTCGTGTTTGCCTTAGGTTTCCTCGTGGTTAGACTCAGGTTGTGCGTTTTTGGCAGGAATTCTACAGAAGTGGTGTTGTGTCTGCCCAGGGTACCCTGTCGGGAGGCACGTGCTGTCAGAGGGTTGTGTCACCGGTGATGCTGAACTTGGTTAGGCTGGTGCCCATCAAGTTTCTGCGTTGTGAAGTGACCATTTTTTCCCCTGTGTAACGAATAAGAAATTTGTGGAGAGTTACTTTTCGACTGTGAATATCGTGTTTTCTATCAAACTTTGACTTGGTGATTTTAGTAAATCTTGATGGTTCCTGCCTGAAACAGTGTCAGTGTCAGGGTGAAAACGGTGCCCTTCCAGCCGTCATCCTCCTGTACTGAGCTGCCTCTCCGTCCTCTGCTGTGGATGTACATCCACACGGGCTTATGGAGTCTTATTTAATGCTCTGTAGTCCATTCCTGCCACGATCCACTTTGATGTTCAGATTGTTCCAGACTCGGCAAGTGGGCACCCCTGTCAGTGGCCCCTGCCCTCCTGACGCGTCCCCTCATGCTCATCAGCACCTCCGTGCTGTCTGGGTCAGCGTGTTCCAGGCTTTTCCCCTGACCCGGCCCTGGAATCGGCTGTTCTTCCGGGGACTTAGAAACCCAGACAGGGCGCTTGGTGCCCTCATTGCTACTCTGGGGTCAGTGCCCAGGTCCTTCTGCCAACTGGATGAGGGGGGGGAGAGAGAGAGAGAGAGAGAGAGAGTGTGTGTGTGTCCGTGTGTGTATGTGTACTTGTGTGTCCGTGTGTGTATTGTGTCTGTGTGTATGTCCATGTGTGTGTGTGCGTGTCTGTGTGTGTATTATATGTGTGTGTCTTTGCGTTTGTGTCCATCTGTGTGTATCCATCTGTATGTTCGTGTGTCTGTGTGTGCGTGTGTCTGTGTATGTGCACATATGTACATCTGTATGTCCGTGTGTCTGTGTGTGTCTGTATGTGTTTGTGTGTGCCCATGTGTATATGTATGTATCCGTGTGTATATGTGTGTGTCCGCTTGTGTGTGTGTGTCCGTGTGTGTGTCCGTCCCCGTGTTAGTCCGTGTGTGTGTGTCCGTGTGTGTCCCCGTGTGTCTGTGTGTCCGTGTGTGTGCGTGTCCGTGTGAGAGCAATCTTTGGTTCACACTGATGCCTCTGAGTCCAGTCACACTCCTGGGACGACTCCTCAGTCTGTAGAGAGAGACTCGGGTCTCTGTCCTCCCACAGCAAGAACCCGGCTCCAGTCCCGCCGGCCCTTCTACACACCCCGTGCTTCCGGGGTGGCAGCTGCAGCCACGCTGTTACGAACAGCAGACCGGTCCCTGGAGTTCCAGGCTTGTTTGTGGTCCTGTCTCAGACTGAGGATGTAGTCAAAGTAATGTGTTCAGAAGGTACTTAGATGAGTTTTCTCTTCCTTCTTTGGTTATGAGCGTCTCTCTTGATTTCAGACGTATGGCCCCCCGCCACCACCCCCAAGCCTGTTTTCATTTTATTTATGTCTGTGTAAAACATAACTAGGTTCTAAAGCCAAAATTACGCAACAGGGCAGATCCGTGTCCCTGCCTCTTCCACACCGTACCGCTGACCCCGCTGTGCCCCGCGCTGCTGGTCTCCGGTTGTCGTGATGGTGACTCCCGTCCGCTGTGTATTCTCCCACTCTGCTTGGGCCTGTGAATTGTTCCCAGTGTCTTACGGCCAGTACGGCAGGGAGCGACGTGCACACACTGTGTCGCCAGGGCGTCTCTTCAGGGTGAACCCCATAAGGGGTGCGGGGTCAGCGTATGCTCAGTTGTGCTGACCTTCCGGGGGCTCTGGGCCCCGAGCGGCGGGGGGCCCGTCCTCACAGCCTCACCGGCCCACGGGGTTGACAGGGAGGCGTTCATGTGCTGTGCTCTCACTGTCAGTGGTGATTTTCCAGAAACGTGCCGACATTATTCAAGGAAAGCTTTAAAACTCCTGCGCAGGAGGGGGAGAGATGGGAGATCATAACAGGGCAAGATGGGCGTTTACTGTAGGATTCTTTCAACTTTTGTTCGTATTTGAATATTTTTATTATGAACGTTAGAGGGATAAAGATCTGAAAAACACAAAAGTACATTTGGACAGGTGGAAAGTGTTTGTTGAGACGGTGACTGCCTTCCTCAGATGCACACGTGGCTTCTGATCTGCCCGTGTGATCAACGCGGCTGCTGTGTGCATTTGATCTCGTGATGGTGTGTGCGAGGGATCGCGTGATGTGTGTGTGCGTGTGTGATCAGCATGATGGGGTGTGTGATCGCGTGATGTGTGTGCGCGTGTGTGATCAGCATGATGGGGTGTGTGATCACGTGATGTGTGTGCGCGTGTGTGATCAGCATGATGGGGTGTGTGATCGCGTGATGTGTGTGTGCGTGTGTGATCAGCATGATGGGGTGTGTGATCGCGTGATGTGTGTGTGCGTGTGTGATCAGCATGATGGGGTGTGTGATCGCGTGATGTGTGTGTGCGTGTGTGATCAGCATGATGGGGTGTGTGATCGCGTGATGTGTGTGTGCGTGTGTGATCAGCATGATGGGGTGTGTGATCGCGTGATGTGTGTGTGCGTGCGATCAGCGTGCCTGCCGTGTGTGCTGCAGGAGCCAGGATGTCTGCGTGGGAGTCTAGGCTCTACACACCCAGGCTGTGTGATGTTGGGCTGGCGACCTAGCCTCTCTGAGCCACATCCCTCATCTGTCCATCTGCAGAGAGCACCTGAGTGAGTTATTCATATAAAGCACTGAGAGCGTTGCCCGGCACGCGGTAAGCGCCGTGTGTTCCTTCTTTCCTTTCCCGCTAGTCCACCGGTCGGCTCCACAAAGCATTGTAGCTCCTGCCCCTCGTACGTAGGATGATATTCCTATCTGTGGAGCACGTGTCTGGCAGCTCAGTCCTGGTGTTCAGGGCTCACGAGAACCCCTCCTGCTCTAGATTAAGATGTTTTATGAGGAGCATTTACACCTGGATGATGAGATCCGCTACATCCTGGACGGCAGTGGGTACTTCGACGTGAGGGATAAAGAGGACAGGTGGATCCGGATCTTCATGGAGAAAGGAGACATGATCACTCTCCCCGCCGGGATATACCACCGCTTCACGCTGGACGAGAAGGTGGGCCTTTCGTCTTCTCTGCTGGGGCCTGGTCTGTGCACGGACGTGGACACTCAGCCCTGCGGCGGGAGGCGAGGATGCTACCTACCTCTGAGCGAGTGGCCGGCGCCACAGGGCCCCCCGCCCGCCCGGGCCCGTGCACGCAGGTCAGCGGGAGGCATCCGTCCAGGGGTCCGGCTTTGTGCGGGTCTCAGGGTCACTGCTCCCTCGTCATTTTAAGAGCATTTCAGTTGGGCCTTAACAGTCGTGCACTAGAGCCACCGAGACCGGCCACAGAAGCGGGACTAGGGTGGCTCTGAGGGTCTCTGGGTGTGATTCGGACGAATCTGAGATTGAAGCACGATTTTTGGCTGGGAACTGAACGCGCTAGGTTTAGAACTCAGGATTATGAGGCGGTGTGTGAAGAAGGGTCGCCTTGTCACCCCTGTTCCCAGCGCCCAGTATCTCTCCCTGAAAGTAACCACTGTATGTCCTTAAAAATCTCCTTAGCGTGCTGTCACGCATATCAGGCGACCGTGAGCCAGTATCCTTTCCCTTTTCCTCGGGAGGCAGCCGACTGCCGCAGGCGGGGCTGCATTTTCCTTCTTTCTGCTCGTCGTGCTTTGGGATCGTTTCGTTTCAGGATGTAAAGGGCCTCGTTCCTGTTTACAGCTGCCTGGTGTCCACTGTGGGACGTACCCTGATTTAGCCCATTGACGGCTGACCCCTAAAGATGGGTACGCCAACTGTTTCCAGTTTTTTGCCGTTGTAAACGGTGCCGTAATAAGTAACCTCACACATTCGTCATTTTGTACTTATGTGAGTGTACCTGAGGGATAAATTGCTGAAGGTGAACCCTGGATGGACAGGTGTGCACGTTTCTACTGTGACGCAGGCTGCCCTCCCTTCTAATTCGTGGGAAACCGGTACCAAAGGAAGCAGGAGGGGAGGAGGGGCACACGCCCAGGCGGGGTCAGCGCTCACGGCTGGGGTGTTTGCCGAGAGAGTGCAGGGTCAGCGCTGAGCTGGAGCCGCAGATGCTTTGGCCGCCCGAGCACGAGGCCTTCTCGCCGTGGCACCGACGCTGCCTCTCAGAAGATGGAAGAAAGTGCTAAGACCCAGGGATAAAACAGCAAGGAGCGTTAACCTCCGTAGCTGGTCTAACCGTTGCTGCTGTGTTTGCTTGTTTTCTAGAACTACGTGAAGGCCATGCGGCTGTTTGTGGGAGACCCAGTGTGGACGGCGTACAACCGGCCGGCTGACCACTTCGAGGCCCGCGGGCAGTACCTAGAGTTTCTGGCGCAGACGGCCTAGCGGTGCCCTGGGGTCTGGCGCACCCCGGCCCCTCTTGTGAAGGTCTCAGGCCTGATGCAGCAGAAAAGCAGTCGTATTCTCTTTGCTTTTGTGTTGTAGACTTGAGGCTAGGTGAGCTTTCCTCTGCGAGACTGTTGGATCAGAATACGTTTTAATGGGAGCAGCTATAGAACCGGTTTGCACGTGGAAGCACCTGTGGAGATCTGGGCAAATCCGCTCATTTTCTCTGATTCAGGATCAGTGGTCAGTGGCCCTGTGTCAGCTCATGCCTTCAGCTGCGACCCAGTGAGTTTCAGCGCCCCAAACGCAGCCACTTAGCTGCCCCATCTGGACCCGATTCTTGGACTTTAAGCAGATACCAGGCGAGGCCACGCCTGCCCTGTGCGAAGGAGTGACAGTGGATGACAGGAGTGAGCAGAGAGAAGACGCTTTTCTCCCAAAACACGGGGGGTGCCATGGGGGATGCGCGGGCGTGTTAGGGGGACCCTCGCTTGATTATGCCACGTTTCTGTTCACGATAAAGTAGCTGCCTCAGCGTTACGCTTGTGGCTTGGAGTTACCTTATGTTCTGGTACATGTGGTTCCTTAAAATCACCCCCGTTAGATCCTTTGTGGGATTGTATGTGTGTATAATTAATTTTTATTTTATCTGGGTTATTACTTGTTCCAGGTGAGATTTCTAGGTTAAACTCCCTACAGTAAATCTCTTTTACAATCAAGCCTTTGAATTTTAACAGAAACACTTGTACCTTTTTTTTTAGTTAACAATTCTGAGATACAATTATACCTAATTCGTTATAATCATAGAAAAACCCTAAATTAACCTCATATTTGAAGGGCAGTTTGCTTTAAGTATTTCTTTTAAACTGGATTAAAAATCTTTATGTTAAAAGTGATCTGTCAGGACTTCCCTGGTGGTCCAGTGGTTAAGACTCTGCGCTCCCAATGCAGGGGACACGGGTTCGATTCCTGGTCCGGTCTAAGATCGAACTGGGAGCTAAGATCCCACATGCTGCGCAGTGCGGCCAAATTAAAAAAAAAAAAGAAAAGCGATCTGTCATCACTTCCACATTGTTCTTGGGGGCGTGTCCACGGCACAGAGGAAATTCTGAATTTTAGGATTAAGGTGTGCGCTGGCAGCACGATGATAACACCACCAGCCCCCCAGGGCCTTGCGTGCTGCTGTCCTCGTTCTTCCCTTGATGGGCCTCCAGGGACGCCCCGGAGCAAGGGCGGCTCCTTCTGCAGGCCTGGCACAGCGCTAGAGAGCACGGTCCTTCGTGCGTTCACAGTCGTCAGGACGCTACGTCGGGGTCTCCCAGGAGCACACGGCTGTGAGCTGAGCTGTCCGTCTGGAGCCAGGTGCACCCGCTTGTTGAGTAAGACACGACTCCACGTGTGTTATTTTACAAACGTGTCCTCTCTTGAAAGGCATGTAGCACTTACTGGAGGGTGGCTGCGGCTGGGATGTGATGAGCCAGAACGTGAATTAATTGCCCTTGGGGGTAGCTTCACACTGGTTCACGTGTCGGCACTTTAAAGCAATGCCCGCTTTCCCCTTGTTCCTACTGAGGGTGTCTGCCGTGCACCCCGACCGTGTGAGGAGACAGCCGGGTTTGGGCCCGTGCCGTGGTTTCCGTCCAGAGGCAGGCGTGGCCAAGCCAGGAAACGGCCAACCTTGTCCTGCCTTGATCCAGGTTAAACATGTAGCAAACTGACGTTTTAGCCGCTCGGTACTTTCCCTGCTCGAAATCCAGCCTTTAAGGCTCCTGCCTTCCTAGGGTGTTCCGCTCTGTGTGCTTCGTCCGTGTGTCCTGAGTGGGCGTGGCTCCGTCGTCTCTGACGTTTATCCAGAAGGAAGGGTGGTGGGCGAGCAGGGCAGCCCCCGCCCCTGCTGCAGATAGCCTCCCGGCCAGGTGCTCCACTGACTGTCGCTAATTAGAAGCAGGTAGAGCGCTGCGGGCGTTTAGCTGTTTCTGCCCTTCAGATAAGAGTTCTCATCTACTCGTTCCGTCCACACCCACAGAGAAGTTGTAAGTATATTACAGCGAATTTCCCTATATTTACTTTCATCTGTGTTCACTCACGTACCAATGATATTACTGTATACGTTTTGAAATGTAAGCTATTTATAATCTATTGAGAGAAAAAATACAGTCTCCTTTCGGTAACAATATACATACATTACACCCCAAAAAATATTCTCAGTAGCTTTCTCTGGATAGTAAAATTATAGATTACTGGTTACGTTTTTAGTTTTGTCCATATATAGTTGATAATTTGTCTACAAAGAACACAGTAAGCTACTCGTCTGAACTCTCAACATTAAGACTCCTAAGTCGGTCTCTAACAGAAGGGAGTGTGGTGGTCTCGTCAGGACTGGAACCGGGGTGAAGCAGGAAGGGCTGCGGGGGGCTTGGGGCGCAGCCACCCCACGTCTCTCTCGGTTTGCTTTCTGGGTCCCTGTTTCTCGTGTCTTGTCCCCGGCTCCCGTGTCCTAAGTTTTGGTTGAGAAAACACGGCTGCTAGGTTGAATTCTTGCACCAAAGCAGCGCTTTAAAATATGGAAGTGTCGGATGCCGATCTTGCCAGAACGAGGCAGTCGCATGTGCGAAGCCCGGGTGCAGCCTCCTGTCTGTCTAGTGTGGCTTCCCTGCCACTCGGCCGACGCCCTTACGGGGGCTGCTCACCGGCCGCCTCTCACCCCCCACCCTCCGGTTCCCACCAGGCTCAGGAAAACCAGACGTTCACACCCGGAAGCTGGTGGCAGTCCTTAGTGAACTGCGAGGAAGCGTTCGTTCGGACCAAATTGCTGGTAAGCCCCAGACGGCTTTTCAGTTTCCTTGGGAGGAGTCATCCTGAGTGGAGGTGGAGTCAGTCTCTTTAAGGAGGTACTGATGGGGTGACTGGTAGGAACGCGAGCGGGGGCGGTGCCCAGCCACAGCAGGTGGTGGTGCGGGCTGATTGGCCGGAAGTCAGGAGCAGAGCCCCCCACCCTGCAGGCAGAGCCCCCCGACCCTGCAGGCAGAGCCAGAGCTCAGACACGCGAGCAGGACAGGAGGAGGTGGTGCCCGCGGCTGGCGGGGGGTCACGTGGAGGCTGGTGGGCAGGTGCTGAGGGGAGGGCTGACGCCTGCTGCTAACGAGGCTTAGCCCAGGTGATGGGCCTCGTCCCACCGGGGACCCCGATCCTGTGCTGCTCCCTGGAGCTCAGGCCTCGCAGGGCTGGCGGGAGTGCATCCGGGTGACGGGCAGGTGCCTGACCCTCAGTCCCGCAGGTCAGCCCCGCCGGGGAACTCGGTGCAGACGGGTTTGGGGCCTCGCTGCTCGCAGCCCACTGCCCGGGAGGGGTGGGTCTCTGCCCAGCTCCCGCCGCACGCTTCCCGGGGCTGGCGTTCTGGGTCGGGAGCTCAGAGGAGAGGCGGCGGGCGTCTCCCACGTGCGGAAGGAGCCGCGCGGTTCCCGGATGTGGGGCGGAGCCGCTCGGGCTCCACGCCAGGGCGAGGAACCGCGGCCTATATCGCTTGAAGAGGGAGCCCGTCTCCCCGGGTTCTAACACACCTCCCCGGCAGCCCGCGGGCGAGGCAGCAGCCCCTGGAGGCGGATCAGAGCAGGGTTCACGCTTACTTTGCGGGTTGCAGCTCCTCAGAAGTGAGGGCTGCCGCAAGCCTTGCCGCGGGGAACAGCCGCTCCGGAGCCGGCGGGCCGAGCTCTGTGTCTCCGTCCGTCCCCGCCACCAGCGCGGGACGCAGCACAGGCCCCGAGTTCCCGCAGCTCAGGGGCTGCAGACCAGGAGCAGGGGCCGGCAGGTCGGGTTCTGGGGGGCCCCTTCCTGGCGCAGAGGGAGAGCCAGCCCTGGGGTCTGCGGCACCGACCCCTCGTGGGCCCCTCCTGACGCCACCCCACTGCGGCCGCCCGGTCCATGGCACACTGACAGCGGAAGCTGAAGAGCTTTCCCTTGGAAAATGAAGTCAGGCTCCTCGTGTTGGCGCAGAACACCGGCCTCCGGCATCCAGGAGCGGTGGAGAGCCCTCCGCTGACCGAGGGGGCTCCCCTGGCTGCCGAGGCCGCCAGGCAGCTCAGCACCGGGACTGAATCGCACAGCCCTAATCCTGCTGACGAAGATGGGAAATCGGCCTCCAAAGATGTTTGAGCGTGGGCGCGCGCGCCCCAGCCCCGGACAAGGGTGCTGCAAGCTCCCAGCGTGCATCCTCCCGGTGTGCTTGGGGGCCTTGGGGCGGGAGGGGCCCTTCTGGAGGCAGGGGAGGAGCCTGGGGGGCTGGGGCCGCTTGTTGGCATAGCCGCGCCCTGCTGCTTTGGGAGAACCTTCGGCAGCTTCCCAGGGAGCAGGTGCTGCTTCTCTGAGTTCCCAGGTGTTCTCACGTCTCTGCCTTAGGAAGTCGTTATTTTTCGAAGCACCCTCTGAAATGCGGTAGCGGCCAGGGTCCTGATGGGAGGAGGGCACCCAGGTCGGTGGGTCTGGGGCTGGCTCGTCCTGCAGCTCAGCACCCTGGGCCTGTGTGCACAGCGACCTGTTGTGGAATGAGGTCTGATCTTCCAAGGAAAGCAGCCCTCCGCTCAGACCCCCTCCTTTGCCTTCGTCTTGTTACTGTGTTTTAATGCCTTTTATTTTCCAGGTGTAAGATGCTTGTGCTTGTTTTGCACAAACTCTTCCAAGAAATCCCCAGTTCTAAAACCCGAAGGGGGTCTCATCTGCGTGCTACAGGAGCCGAGCAAAGGATACAATGAAATCAATGCGATTTGCTTTTGCACCCATGTTTTCGGGCCCGCCCCATCGTTAATTAACCCTGATGGCTGTCTGGTGAGGCAGGACGTGGGGTGCCCCGACGTTATCGATGGCCCCTGCGGGGCACGGAGGGGGCACACAAGGACACGCTGGCAGAGCCACACTCCCTGGGGGCTGTAGAGGGTGTAAGGCAGAGGGGCTGCCCGCGCGGACCCAGAAGCACGGCAGGTGGTTTGTTCCCGGGTATCTAACAAATCCACTTTAATCCTCCCGAGAGTGCTACCGGCAGGGGTCATGGGCTGGATACTAACGACCGAAAATTCACGTCAGCTGGGAGCTCAGAGCGTGACTTTATTTGGAAATAGGGCCTTTGCAGATGTGATTGGACAGGGCGCTCGGTGAGGTCCTCCTGGGTGAGGGCGGGCCCTGAACCGAGGCCTGGGGCCCTTACAAGAAGAGCAGCCACGGAGGTAGACGTGTGAGGACCCCTGAGGACCGAGGAGGGGGCTGCAGCCGGAGCCCCCAGAGGAGCCGGGCTCACAGACGCCTGGGGTGCGCACCGCTGGCCTGCACGTGAGGTGGGGGACACGGGTGGTGTCCAGCTGCCCTGTCCGTGGTGATTTGCTGCGGCAGCTTCGGGAAACTAACCCAGTCTTTCAGATGAGACCCTGGGGCTGGGAGGGTTCAGCTTTCCACCCACAGTCGTGCAGGCGGTGAGCAAGGGCTGGCCCCAGGCCGGCGTCTCCCCAGTGCTGGGTGTGGGGAGGACCCGGCACACCCGTGGGCCAGGATGGAGCCCTGGGCACCGTCCGCACTGCTCGCAGGTGTCCCAGGTTGTCGTCCTGGTGGACGGCGCCTGTCTCTGAAACCAAAACCCTTTCCCTGTTGCCGCCGGCCCTGCTGGTCCTGCCCCAGGAACGTGTCTGTCGGTGCCCCCGTCGCTGTCCCCCGGCTCCGCTGGTCCCCGGCCCCCCCCCCCCCCGCATGGGTGCACCCGGGTCACGTCCTCCCGGAGGGATCCTTAGTTGAAGGCTCCTGACTGGTGGCCGGAGTCCACCCTGCTGTCTGGCCGCACGTGGCCACCTGGCATCGCAGTCACCCTGGGCGCCTGTGTTGTCTGCTGGCCACATCGGCGCCGTCTCGAGGGGGCATCCTCCGTGGGCTGTTCCGTCGTCTTCCTGGCTGGAGCGAGTCTCTCCCGTGCCTTCTCCCACCTTGCCCGGCACCCGCCAGATGCCCCGCTGTTGGGAGTGCCTGGGGTTGGCCGTGAGCACCAGGCGAGGGGACCCAAGGCCGTGGAAGCTGCACCGGATCACAGCGCTGGTGGCCCAGCGGACCTCGCTGAATGAGCGGCCCTCTCCCCCAGGTGGCGGCCGGGGTCTCGGGGCCGCAGCCCAGCTCCGTGCCGGCCGGGCCTGGTCCTCACGCGCAGCTGGCAGCGTGCGCTGCGTGGGGTCCAGGGCGAGTGGCCGCTCCGGCCCTGGGCGAGCCTCACGGGGACGGAGGGACCGTCCCGGGCTCCACAGGTCTATTTGAGGGAATCGTCCTGCACGGCCTGTCCTGTGTGTGCGTGTGTGTTGTGTGCATGTGCACATGCAGGTGAGTGTCACAGAACATGAACACACGCGTCGCTAACCCGAACAATTCCGAGGCAGCGTGTGAAGCCCCCTTCCCGCGATGGGCCCCAGCCACGCCCCTGGAAAACGCACTGTAGACCTTGGGTGTGGCCCCAGCACTGCTTTCCTGAACGGCACATCTTGTTAGCGTCAGCACGTGAAAGGAATGACTGACGTTTTCTCTGTGGCTCGAGTATACGGTATGGGTTGAAGTATTTGTATCCCGGACGGGGGGACACTTAACGCTGTGGCCCGGTTTTTGGTTTGGCTTTGCTTTCCGCGATCGCGAAGGGTGCCGCACACCCTTGTGGGCCGTGGGTCTCGGGCGCCTGCGGTCCAGCAGCATCAGCGCTCCCGCCAAGGCTGTTGGTGAAGCGACCCTCCTCACTCTGCTCCCCTCGCTCCTGTGTGCTCTCTCCTCCCCGGGCCCTGAGGGTTGTGGAGCCTGGAAAGCCCTGCACTGCGGCTCCCACTGCCAGGCCAGGCCTCGCCCCTCCCAGGGCACTAGCGCTGTTCCCCGTGGGCCGCTGAGGCCCCAGGATGACGAGGTTGTCTGAGTGTCCCTGTGTCATGACACCCGACCCGCAGGGACCGGCTGGCCTTCCGTGGCAGCAGTGGGAACCATCTGCAACCAGGTGTCAATTACTTTGTATTTCCAGAAATCGAGAGACAGCATAAAGGATGACATTAAAAAACCACCATTCTAAAAAAAGGCCTGGCGCTCTGCAGACACTGGTGAGTCTCCCAGGACCATCCCCCAGCCCCTTCCTCGCTCCCCTGGGACACTCACTGAGCCACGTGGTTCCTGCACCTGTTTTTCTCCAGTTCTGCAGACGTGTACCTACAAACAATGTTTGTATTTTAAAAATAAATGGCATTTCATTGTATATACAATCCTAATCTTGATTATTTGAGCAGGTTTGGGGTATGTCCATGTGGATACATGTCCAGCCCGTTCCTTTTAATTGCTGTATATACTGGTCAATTACAGAGCATGTCACACTATCACTATAATTTTTAAATCACTTTTTATTTTTTAAAGGCAAAACATTTACCAATTTTGATGATTTTTCCCCCTCTGGTTATAAAAACAACACACACACACACACAATGTGGAAAAATGTGAGGTTCAGAGTCACAGAAGGGCAAATAAAAATGCCATTGTGCTCATCCTTTTGCTGTGACTGATTTAACATCTAGTATTACTTTTCAGTCCCTTCCGTTAACATATGCACGTATTATGTAAATATACATTTCTTTTGCGTACTTTTCCATGTCATTAACTTTTTAAACATGGTCTTGCATAAACGCGTCTTAGGAATATGGGGCAATTAGTGAAACCACTCCCCTACTGTAAAATTTTGACTCGGTTGCAAACTTCTTTTCCAGAAAAGCTCATCTCTTTCTGCTCCTACAAGCCAGGTCTGGGTGTGCATCCCCACGAGGTTCATGGCTGTCAGGTCTCCCGCCTGGTGAGCATTTGGCTGGGGGTTGGGGGGGCTGGCCCCGTCTTGGACTGGCTCAGACTGGCTCGTGCTGGCTCAGTCACTCCTGGGCTCACCGGCTGCAGGGCCGTCCCAGGCCCGAGGGTGCCACAGCGGACAGGCCGCCCCGCGCCGTCCAGGACACAGGTCATGGAAGGGCGGAGGCGAGCGGTGGCAGGGGCCCTGCTCCCCCGCGGGCTGCCCACAGCATTGGCGCAGGGAGCGCAGGAAGGGGAGTGGGTGTCTTGCCAGCTCAGCTGCTGTGACAGATGCCACCAATAGTGGCTCTGGGGCCTGGATGTCCAAGCTCCAGGTGCCACAGGGCTGGCCACTCCCAAGCCTCACTCCATGACCGAGTCCGCACGTGGCCTCTCCTCCCCACCCTGTGACTTCACCTCACCTGCGTCACCTCCTCGAAGGCCCGTCTCCACAGACGGTCACGCTGGGGTGAGGGCTTCAAACTGTGAGTTTTGGGGAGCCTGTGCGGGAAGAGCTTTCTGGGCGCTTCCCAGGAGTCTGTGATGGGCGGAGGGAAAACGGAGTGCGAACTAGATAAGGTACAGCTGTTACCCCAGACCTTACAGACACCCGGGGCACGCTTCCCTCGCTGCCTCTGAGGATCTGCAAACGTGCGGAGCCTCAGCGAGCCCCGGACGGCAGGGGTTTAGTGCTCTCCCTGCCTGTCTCGACGCCCCCGGAGGGAATGGGGGTCGGGGAGGGTGCGTCCAGGATGCAAATACTGATTTACTGGGGAACCTGGAGTCCGGTTTCTGACTGGCTTGGCCTCCGCCCCCAGGAGCCTGTGCAGTGTTACCCGCTCTGTACACAGCGGACCCGGGAAGGATGGTTCCGGAATCCGAGGGGATCCGAGCGGACGCCTCCCGCCCCGCGCAGGTTCAAGGTGGAGGCCGAGCCTTGTAAACCAGCACCTCTGCCCCCCGCACCCGCCGCCAGACTTGAAGGAAAACCCTCAAGGTGAAGAAACTAAAATGGCGTATTTTGGGGCTTTTGAAACATAAGGAGTTCTGATTTTTCTTCTTGAAAAGAGACGATTTTAGAACCTCCTTGGCATCCCACAGTCCTCTTGGTGGTCTCATCTTTTTCTCCTATTTTAATGTGTAATGAAGGTGTACTTCAACAGTTGCATTGGGACCATCTGCCCAGTAGACGCTGCGCTTGTATTTTTACTTTATGTTACAAAAATGACCCGAAATACAGCTTCGCTCTGCTCTACGCAATAGATGTTTATCTCAGAGTCTTTAAAGTGAATTCCATTTTAAAGTGTATTAGAATAGCTGGATATTTAAAGGACCCTGGCCAGAGTTCTTTAGTGAAGAAGCACTCAGGTACTTCAGAGACTTTGAAAGCAGGAGTGACCGTGTAAACAGGACCGCAGACGCCCTGACCCTCAGACCTGAGAGGACAGTGTCCGCGCTGTGAGGCCCGCCCTCGTTCTGTGCAGTAGGGCCCCGAGTTCTCCGGAACCCACCCCCAGGCGTCCCCGCCCCCGCTCTCTCTGATGTGCAAATGCAGGAGGAGGAAGGACGGGTTCGTTCACCCTTCACCAGGCCGCCCGAGGTGAGCAGCACGGGCTGGGAAAGGAGCTGAGTGGACGCGGTTCGCTTTGGGCCGCCGGCGGGGACGAATGGTCTCTCTTGCCCCTTATCTATCTACCTGTGAATCCTCTAGAACATTCAGGCTCGGAGCGAGAACGGTTTGTGTTACGTGGCTCAGCTTAGCACACGAAGCAGGTCAGCTTCCAGGAATGCACAGGAGGGGCCGAGGCGCCCTGGACCCCCTCCCTCCCTTGGGTTATGTTCACCCCGTACATGCAAAAGGCCGGAGCGGCCTGGGCCTCGGCTGGATGGAGAAGGCCGGCTCGCAGACGCCGGGGCGGGGTTTGTCGGCTCGGGCGTCAGGTGGGAACTAGGCCAGCTTGAGGCACTGTGTGTTGAAGCAGTCCCCCTCCTTGCTGGCCACGGCCTCGAGCAGAGCCTGCTTCTTCTGCAGACTCCGGGACGACTCCAGCTCGTACATGGTGGTCAGGTTGAAGAGTGCGCTCTCGTGCAGGCAGTGCCGCGGGTCCTGCTGGGTCATGGCCTCCAGCTGCCGCAGCGAGTCCTTGAGTCGGCCCAGGTAGAGCAGGCACACGGCCGCGTTGTTGTTGGCCTGGAGGGGGACACGCGGGACTGGATGCGGCCTCACAGGGCCCGAGGACCTCCCTGGCCCCCATGAGAGTGCCTGATGCCGGCAGACTTGTTGGGAGGGGCGGGGGGCACGGGGTGGGGGGAGCCGCCTCTGCTCGGGTGTCTTACCACCGCATTTGCTGGGTCAATCCTTAGAATCTCTGTGAAGCATCGGTGGGCTTCTGCAAAGTTGTTCTGACCGAGGTGAAGGAAAGCTCTGGAAATAAGCAACGCACAGAGGATTAACCAGGAAAGTCAGGATGCGGGCAGGTGCGTGGCAGCAGCACTGATGGGGCAGCTTCCAGAACTGGAACCCCACAGGGAGGACCAGGCAGCATTGGCCCCTCAGGCGTCACCCGAGCCAGGTGGTGTCAGTGCTTTCCAGATATGGCAGGGGACAGGGCATTCTGGGGAGCAAACTGCACTGGGTCTGACATCTGTTAGTTTAATTCAATCCCTATCAAAATACCGATGGCATTTTTCACAGAACTGGGACAAAAGAATTTTAAATTTGTAGGGAAACACAAAAGACCCCGAATAGCCAAAACTATCTTGAGAAAGAAAACTGGAGCTGGAGGAATCACGCTTTCTGACTTCCGACTATACTACAAATCTACAATGATCAAAACGGTATGGTACTGGCACAAAAACTGACATAGATCAATGGAACAGGAAAGAAAGCCCTGAGGCAAACCCACACACCTATGGTCGACTAATCTATGACAAAGGAGGCAAGAATATACAGCAGAGAAAAGTCTCTTCAGCAAGTGGTGTTGGGAAGACTGGACAGCCTCATGTAAAAGAATGAAATTAGAGGGAATTCCCTGGCAGTCCAGTGGTTAGGACTCGGCTCTTTCACTGCTGGGGCCCAGGTTCGACCCCTGATCAGGGAACTAAGATCCTGCAAGCCCTGTGCCCTGTGGCATGGCCCCAGGCGCCCCCCCCCCAAAAAGAATGCAATTACAATATCCCTTCATGCCATACAAAAAAATAAGTAAACTCAAAATGGATTAAAAACCTAAATATAAGACCAGAAACCAAAAAACTCCTAGAGGAAATCGTAGGCAGTACACTCTGTGACATAAATAGTAGCAATATTTTTTTTGGATCCGTCTCCTAAAGCAAAGGAAATAAAAGAAAAAATAAACAAATGGGACCTAATTAAACTTAAAAGCTTTTGTATAGCAAAGGAAACCATCGATAAAATGAAAAGGCAGTCTACTGAGTGGGAGAAAATATTTGCAAGTGATATGACCTATAAGGAGTTAATATCCAACATATATAAACAGCTCATTCAGGGACTTCCCTGGTGGTCCAGTGGTTAAGAATCCGCCTTCCAATGCAGGGGATGCGGGTTCGATCCCTGGTTGGGGAACTAAGATCCCACATGCCACGGGATGCCTCAACTAGAGAGCCCGTGCACTGCAACGAGGAGCCCACTTGCTGCAACGAAGATCCCGTGTGCCACAACAACCAAGACCCAATGCAGCCAAATAAATAAATAAATACTAAAAAAAAATAAACAGCTCATTCAATTCAACATAAAAAAAGATTAAAACCTGGGCAGAAGACCTGAATAAACCCCTACTTACATGGTCGATTAATCTGTGACAAAGGAGGCAAGAATATACAATGAGGCAAAGACTCTTCAATAAATGGTGTTGGATAAACAGGACAGCTACATGCAAGAGAATCAGACTAGACTCCTAACTCACACCAAAGTAAATTCAAAATGAATTTAAAACTTAAATGTAAGACCTGAAACCATACAACTTCTAGAGGAAGATGCAGGCAGTATTCTTTGACATCAGTCTTAGCAATAGTTTTTTGGATCTGTCTCCTCAAGCAAGAGAAACAAAAGCAAACCAACAGCCAGGACGACATCAAACCAAGAAGCTCTTGCACAGTGAAGGAAACTCAGCAAAATGAACGGGCAGCCAGCCGAATGGGAGAAGATATTTGCAACTGGTATATATCAAATAGGGGTTAACAAAGAACTCAAACAACTCAACATCAAAAATACCTGATTAAAAAATGGGCAGAGGACCTGAATACACAATTTTCCAAGGAAGACATACAGATGGCCAGACACATGGAAAGATGCGCAATGTCACTAATCATCGGGGAAATGCAAACGAAAACCACAATAAGATATCACCTCACACCTGACAGAATGGCTGTTATCAAAACGACAACAAGTAACAAGTGGTGGTGAGGCTGTGGAGAAAGGGGACCCTTGTGCCCTGTTGGTGGGAATGTAAACTGGTGCAGCCGCTGTGGAGAACAGTATGGAGCGTCCTCAAAAAACTAGAAATAGAGCTGCCATATGAGCCAGCAATTCCACTCCTGGGTATTTATCCAAAGAAAATAAAAACACTAATTAGAAAAAAATACATGCACCCCTACGTTCACTGCAGCATTATTTACAATTGCCAAGATACAGAAAGCAATCTAAGTGTCCATCAACAGATGAATGGATAAAGGGGTGTGCGTGCAGTGCATGGAATATTACTTGGTCATAAAAAAGAATGAAATCTTACCATTTGTGACAACATGGATGGACCTAGAGGGCATTATGCTAAGTGAAATAAGTCAGAGAAAAACAAATACTGTACGATTTCACTTATATGTGGAATCTAAAAACGAACAAACACAGAACAGAAACAGAGTTACAGACACAGAGAACAAACAGGTGGTTGCCAGAAGTGGGGTGTGTGAGGGGAGGACAGAAACAGGTGATTAAGGGAGGGGGATATAGAGGGACAAACTTCAGGTGCAAAATAAACATGTCACGGGTCTGAAATGCACAGTGTGAGGAATGCAGTCAGTGATAATGTGAGAACTGTGTGTGGAGACACGTCATAATTAGACTAATGGTGGTGATAGTTTGAAAGCTATAGAAATATCAAGTCCCTATGTTGTACAACAGAAACTAACACAGTGTTGCAAGGCAATTATACTTCAAACAAACAGAAAAAGATCAGATTTGTGGTTGCCCGTGGAGGGGAAGGGGGAGGGGGGATTAGATGAAGGTGGTCAAAAGGTACAAACTTCCAGTTATAAATAAGTACTAGGGATGCAGTGTGCAACACGATGAACATAGTTAACACGGCCGTACGTTACATGTGAGATGATGGATGTTCAGTGAACTTACTGTGGTCCTCACTCCATGATGTCACTATGGAAATCAGATAGATCACCATGCTGCACACCTTACACTTACACCGGCTGTAAGTTAATTATATCTCAGTAAAACTGGAAGGAAAAATAAAGGAAAAATACATACCTGTTCATTAAAACCATTATTTTACCCTGCAGTCCATCCAGTTTCTGTGTTACTTTCTCTACGTCTTGAAAGTACTTTTCGGCTGTCTTTATGTCTCCAATCTGCTTTGACAAAATTATGTAGTCAGTTCAGCTGACAAACGTTAAATCTAAACCCACATACACAGTTTCCTCATGTTGTGTATCAGGCAGGGTAAAACTCTGGTATAACCATTTACTGATGATCACTTTTTGTTACCAAAAAAAAGTAAGAGCCATTTAGGATACAGCAGGACGTCAACATCTATCTCTACGTCAGCAAGTGAGTGGTTAATACACCTGCATGTTAGCAAGTCTCTTACAGTTTTTAATTTGTACCCTTCAAAAGGAATCCTGGCATAGCATTATGAAAACTAAAAATACCTCCCGACTCTGGCCAGGCCCCGGGCCCGTTCTTAAACCTGCCCGTGGATCATTTCAAGAAACCTCTGCCTTGTAGCACCCAGGCAAAATATGCTCCACAAGTCCAACTTGTATATTTGGCAAATTAAACTTGATATCATCGTTAAAAAAAAAAGAAAAAAAAAAGAATGACTAAAAAAGTACAACATTTACCTTTTGGTATAATATTACAGTCTCCCAGTCAATTATTGGGGGGTTATTTGTGACCAGTAAAATGACAGAGATCATCAAACTAACAGATTTCAGTCCTATTCTGACCCAATAATACAGAATTCTATCGTGCGAACAAATGGCCGCGCTCTTAGCGAACGGTTACGGAGACCTCCTCAGCTCCCTCTAAAATGAAGCCAGAGCCCTGGGGGTCCTGATGGCTAAACCCCCTCCCCCGTCCTGCCATCGCTGCGGACCACAGCCTGGGGGGCGGGGGGTTAAGAGGGAATCGGGTCTCCTTCTGCACGAGGAAGGAGATCAGTGATCTAAGGCTTAGACTGCAAAATACAGGAAAAATGAAAACCCTGTGACAACAAAGACCTTACGACCAGGGTGAAGGAAGAACAAAGGCCTCTGTGTTCCAGGCCTAAAGGAGCAGCTCTGGAGCAGCTGACTCCAGGGCATCTCGTTACAACACACCACGAGGTGTCTCTGCATCTGCCGAGGGGACAGCATCGCAGCTGCAGTGTCAGCGCCCTCTTCTGCACACTCACCTCCATCCCGATTCCCGGGGTCCTCCAGCCACCTGTCGGGAGCGCTTGTTCCCTTCCCCTTCCTTCCAGGGAAGCCCGCGTACTACCTCCCTGCAGCCGAGGGCAGGCGTGCCCACCACCCAGCACCAAGGGTCTGGGTTACTCTCCACAGTGAGACCCCTGCAGGCAGCACCCGGCCCCTTCACGGTACCCTGGGAAACCAGGGCCTGGTGTTTGGTGACACAAAGACACTGGCTGCACTGCTGCTGCTGTGAGTAATGAGCGCCCTTCATCGCCGACCCGGGGATCTCGAGTCCTCAGCCAGCGCCCATCAGGCTACCCTCACGGTCTCCGGCCCCTCTCTGTTGTCAATGCTGCCCCGAAAAACACCCCGCCAGGAGGAGGAAACAAAGTGGCACCATCCGCGCGTCTACCGGCCCCGCCCTCACGCACACGGTGGGAGCACCCGCGGTCCCCCACAGAGGCCTGAACATCTGCGTCCCCCGCAGTGCGCTCACTTACCCTGCATCCTCCAGGGCCCAGGGGCATACTGATGGAGATACTGACGCTCACCAGCTGATAACAAAGGTGCACCAAGCCCTAAATGTCTGCTGGGTGCTGTGCTAAGTGCTTCCCACCGCTCACAACTTCTAACAAGCTGTGCTGTTGGTCCCACTCCTTTCTTCACTCTCTGGATTAAAAAGATGAGGCTCAAAAAGGCTGGGCGGTTTCCTCAGGTCACAAAGCTAACATAACAGAATGGGACTGTCCAACTCCCAGACCACGTGCTGGCCCTCTGCACCGCACGGCCTCAAGGAGCTGGTACAGGACTTGCGCTGAAACTATTTTCTAGTGGGGGATAACGAAGGAATCTTAGAATTTTCTTTGCCACCTACTGATTTTTCTGGTCATTAGAAGGTAAGTTCACATCCTTGTATTTCTTTTTTTTTTTTTTTAAAGAATTAATTTATTTTTGGCTGCATTGGGTCTTCGTTGCTGTGCACGGGCTTTCTCTAGTTGAGGCAAGCGGGGGCTACTCTTCGTTGCGGTGCGCAGGCTTCTCACTGCGGTGGCTTCTCTTGTTGCGGAGCACGGGCTCTAGGCACGCGGGCTCTGGTAGTTGTGGCTCGCGGGCTTTAGAGCGCAGGCTCAGTACTTGTGGCACACAGGCTTAGCTGCTCCGCGGTGTGTGGGATCTTCCCGGACCAGGGCTCGAACCCGTGTCCCCTGCATTGGCAGGCGGATTCTTAACCACTGTGCCACCAGGGAAGTCCACATCTTCATAATTATTGAAACGTAATTAGGATTTAAAATCCTACTGATTTTCTAAGACTTAGAGGCAGCGTAAAAAATTAAACAATATAAAAAGGCAATTAAAAATATTGCCAAGTATCTAGTAAGCAAATAAACAAACCCAAACTAGTTATTTGAAGAAAACAACAGATAAGTGGATGAACTAATCAAGGAAAAGAAAGCATGAGTAAACAATTATAAATGTAAAAGGAGAAATAACTATAGTTAAAGTGAAATTGAAGTAATTATGAAAGAAGACTATATTTTACAGAACTCTAAGCAAAAACATATGTGAATACACAGACCAAACAGGTGATCTTCTTGGCACTCTAAATTGCCAAAATTGATGCCAGAAACAGAGAGAAAAAACCTCACGCGTGGAACACTAAAGCCATTAGTAACAGTATTAAGTTACCCAACAAATCCTAGGAGGGTGGCTGAGGCCTCTTTGAGGTCAGTTATTCAAATCTCCCAGGAACATGTAATTCCAGAGTGGCCAAAATATCCCAGAGGACAGAGAAAGCAAGCAAGCAGCTATGTTTATGAAGACAGAACACAGCTACCAAATGCTTTGAGAAGGGCATGCTCACACACACACACACACACACACACACACACACACACACGCATACGCACGCACAAACCCAGACCAATTTCACTTATAACGATAACTGCAGAGATCTGGGGGCACTTCCCCGGGGAGCCCAACGTATTGGAGGCGCAAATGTGAATACTTCTGTGGCCAGAAACGTCTCCACGGAAGCACCGACCAAGCCCCAGTCTGACCGTCAGGGTCCCTCCCCTGGGCCGTCAGGTCCATGACTGTCACAGAAAGACTGTGCTTTCATATTTCAGGGTTCCTAGATGGACCTCCAGCATACATTTCTCAAATTATGCAAATTAAGACAGAAATGAAGTTTCTGAGATCGTCCTGAGTAGTGAGAAATTAGAGCAGATACAGAGCATTCTTTTAGTACGAGAATCAGGACAATAACCGGGCACCACGAGATCCCGGGCACGGCATTCTTTACACGGCTGCCTCGTTTCATCAGCACAAGGACCCCAAGAGGCAGCCACGAGCGTCCCTGGTGCACAGAGGAGAGGATGCAGCTCAGGAGGGTGGCCAGCCCAGGGTCAAGGCTAGGTAAGCACCAAGGACAAACAGAAACCCGGGTCTTTCAGATGCTAGAACACGCGTTCTTCGACATCCATGAGTTACTCAGTGAAGGTCAAGCTTCAGAGACTGGGGCAGGGACCCCGGGCATCCTGGGAGGGACTTGGACGACACACAGGCGGCCTTCACTGTTGGGTTGTCTCTGGATGCCCCCCGGGGAGCGGCGTGTGTGCGCTTGTGTGTGTGCGCGCGCTTGCGTCTGTGCGTGGCGTGGAGGACAGGGTGGAGGTGGGGTGCGTGTGTGCACGCATTCGTGTGTGTAGTGGCCAGGAGGTGCAGGAGGACAGGACCAACATCAGTGAAGAGAACCTGGGCTCTGGGTGACCTTGTTCAAATTCCTCCTGTGGGCCTGACCTCTGGGACCTCAGGCAGGTCACTTGAGCCCCGGGAAGCCTCAGTCTGCTCCTCTGTAAAGTGGGCCGGTCACACGGCGGAGGAGGATGGCCCAGCAGGGCACCCGCTCAGGGCCAGCGCCTCCCCACATCCATCCCCCTTGCTTTGACCACCACGGATGGCCCCATCAGGCTCCCGCCCAGGCTGCGGGTGCTACGGTTGACACTCTTTGAGACTGAGGGTGCGGGGCTGAGGCACCCGCGCTCGGCCTGCGAGTGTGGGCCTGCCGTCGTGGGGAGGACAGGAGCGAGGACGGGCGCCTGGCACCCTGGCACCAAATGCGCCCCGGCTTCAGCGCCATCCCTGGCAAAGCGGGTACGTCCCGGCTTCCTGCACTGTCGGGACCATGGCTCCAAGCGGGACCTCCTTTGTCCACGCACGTGGATTCAAGCGCGCTTTGGCTATGTTATCAGCCACTTACAATAAGACTACTGACGGTTTTGTCAACACACTTCTACCTGCAACAGGGCAATTTCTCAAGGAATCCATCTCAGCGCTTCCCAGATGAAAATCTACGAAAATGCAGGTCTAGCAATTGGCTTCCTAATCACGTCAAAGCCCGGAGCACCGTCAAGCCAGGACCAAGAAAACTACCCCTTCTACAGCCACAGAAGTCTGACTTGATGTACTTCCTGTTCTCTTTCTGGAATCTACAGCATCCACGCTAAGGCGACCCCGGCCCACCCTGCCAGCCGCGCGGCTCACCTGGAGGAAGATCCGGCCAATGCAGCTCAGCAGCTGGGGCTCCTGGTGGGGGTAGTACTGGACGACCGAGCGGTACGCGTCCACGGCCAGCACGTAATCCTGCGGGGGACCCAGAGAGCATCCCAGAGTTAGGAGGAGCACGCTGTTTTACACGTTACAGGAGCGCAGGTACCTGCAGACTCGCACGTGAAGCGGGAACACGAATGCGTGGGCAGGTGGGACGTGGCACCGCCGTGAGGGCGGCAGATGGCCCAGCAAACCAGGCTCTGAGTTCTGTGTGTAACCACGGTCCTGAGCGCCTTCCTCTCCCCGGGGGGCTCTGGTTGTGCACTGAGGGCAGAGGGGCTTTCTTCTTCCAGCTTCTGAGTAGCAACTAGTATTTCACCTGGACTCACTCTTTCTTTTCTGACAAAATCCTTAATTGGTGAATTTTGTCTTGCCTCCATCTGCCAGACACAGAGACTGAATTTATTAATAGCATCTCTTAAACATTTTCTTTACTAAAACTCGAGGTAAAGTTCTTAAACGTAGACAAACATAAGCCCCGTAAAACAGCTGGGCCGGGAGAGCTCGCTGGCTCTGGCGGGAGGAGGCCATCCGGGGCACCTGGCCGTCTTGCCAGGGTCACAAGGACAAATCCCCAACAGCCCCGAGCTCAGACGGCAGGGTCACCGTCCCGCCTGCTGGTGGGCACTGTCCCGGGCTGGTGTGAACCGCTCCCTGCGTCTCCCGGGTCAGCAAACAGCAGGCCGCGCGGCAGTGTTCTCCTCACTGAGTCTTCGTAAAACCCCACAAGGTGCTTTTCTTTCTTTCGTCGTCTACGTTTTCAATCTCATGAAAACTGGGACAGGCGTTACTAGTTCGCTAACTGGGATGTTATGAAGACAGACAGACGACAAGAAACATTCCAGTTTAGCAGGAAAAAAAATGGGAAGACTCTGGCAGCTTCGAGAGCAGCTCTTCACGACGAACTGGACTTGCTGGTGCAGGTGGCGAGCCGGCAGCACCTGCCTGTCCCCCTCGGCTCCTGGCACCGCTGCCCGTGCCCTGCCCAGCGGGAGCGCGCGGGTGAGGGTGTGCCGAGAGCCCGCTCTCGGGGCGGCAGGGACCCCCGGTGCCTGGGGCCCGAGGGACGCTGAGGCCCGGCTTGGGGTCCGGCGCTGCTGAGCCCTGGACTTCTGCGGGGAGACGGGGGCACCTCGGAGCATCTGAGAATCACCCACTGTGCTGAACGTCTACGCCTCACTTCAGGTTTAGGGCGAACGAAAGGCCACCTCGCCGTTCGTGTCCGGCGGCGCCCAAGTGTCACCGGGTCAGGCCAGTGCACACGCCCCGATCCCGGCCCGCGTCTCCGGGTGGCTCTGTGGCCGGCGTCGCCGCCTGACACCTCCACGTCTCGGCGCTCCGGCCTGCTACGGAGAGGCATGCGGCCGCTGTCCCGCCGGAGCGGCGCTCCTGGGAGAGCACGGCTGGGGACCCCGTGCGGAGGCTTTCAGACGAGGCGCCGGACCCGGGTGGCAGCCCCGGGTGGCTGCAGCCTCGGGCCCGGGCCCTGGCGGTTCCAAGGAGCCCGGCCTCCAGTAAACCAGAGCGGAGCGCGGCCCAGAGCTTGTCAGCGGACGACCATTTAACGAAATCGTTTATTTACCGGAGGAAACGAGGAAATGCGGCCCCGGCTGAAGGGCGCTCTCGAGGGCGAGCGCCGTCCAGGCCGCGGTCAGGCGGGCGCGGCCCGCTCGCAGGGACCGATTGCTCTAGCTCCGTCTTCCCCCTCTTCTTTCAGCAGCTGCACCGTCTGGAGGGGCACCGAGGCGGGCGGCGCGGCGCCCTGAGTCTCCCAGATGGGCTGGGGTGCCCAGGCTGCGACAGTGTTTCAGGCACACGTTCGGGCTGAAGCGTGTGGACAGACTTCTCATCGTTAAAAAGGTGAATCAGCGTTCACGTCGCCGTAGCAGAAATGTTATTCAGAATAAGAAGCGGCTGCTGAAGTAACCCAGCGTCGCCCACACGCGAACGGAAGGGACGGGACGCGCCGGTGAGGCCGACGCTGCTGTAATTCCGGGCTCGCTCACTAGGTGGCGACAGGATGCGCACGCGTGCTGGCGCCTCAGCCGCAAAATTTTTCATTCCTTTTTTTAACTCGTGGAAATGAAAGCATAATCTAAAATCTCAAATTAAACTGCACTTGTGGTAAAAGTATTTTTGAAGCACAGTGATCTGTTCTGTACTGAGTCCCGACAACGTAGGTACAAGACTTAGTCTGGCGCCTGGTGGTATCATCACTCCAGCAGTAGACAAAGGGTGTTCTTATCCCACAATTTTCTATTAATGTGCCTTAAAAATGCACACAGGAAGCCACCAGTGGAACAGGAGACCCTCCTGAGGTGTCCCAGCCTGTGACCAAGGAGACACCGATCCGCCCGTGACCTTACGATGTGTCCTTTGTTTCTGCGCGTGAGCCGGCGAGCTCCGCGGAAGGAAGGCGGCAGTGGCCCTGGGCGGCTCCCTCCACCCGCGGGAGGGACGGGGCAACGTGTCAGGGGTCACGGTGGCAGGAAGGGAGGAGCTGAGAGAACCAGAGCGCCTTAACTCCAATGCGCTGTCCAAGGGAGGCTGCAAGTGCATCCCTTCTGGGCCTTCGTTTCAGGGGAGGTCCCCGGGGCTCGGGGGTGGGAGGGGCACGCGAGGCAGTCTGCACCCCAGGGTCACAGCGATGCACGGAAGGCAGGGCCCTGGAGCAGGAGCCGAGTGCACACCCAGCGTGGCCTTCTGCACGGGACCCACAGCTGGCCCGGGATGCGGTCCCCTCGCGGGGCTGCCCTGTCAGGGTTAGACACCAGCTCCCGGAGCCCGCTTCTCCCCTCGGCCATTTGCCTGCTCTGCTCTGCTAAAACCAAGCTCAGGAGTGACTCTGGGCTGGCCCGTGGGAGGGCCACGATCTGGCCTCTTAATGGCCCAGAAGATGTTAACGGAGCTGCTCTGGGTGTCTGCGGCTCACTGATTCGGGCAGCAGCCTCCAGCCCCTGCCGCTGGGCCCTGCCAGGGAGGCATGGATGGAGGAACAAAGGAGCGACGCCCTCGGTTCAGCCTCCTCGTCCCCCAGCCACCTCCCCGGGGGCTGGCAGTGGGAGGGGGGCGGGGCTAAGGAGCAGGTCTCCCGGGGAAGCCTGTCCCCAGATGCCATGGCCATTGAGCGCAAGTCAGGCCAGGATGAGGGAAACCACCTCCTCTAATGGGGGGAACAGAGGCCAACTCTGGGACTGAATCCAGAGAAAAACAGGAGGGAGAGAGAATTGAGAGCATGAGGAGGATTTCAATTAAATCATCTCGACCCCTGTTTGAACAATTAAACTTGGCAGTGTAAATTCTACATTCTATTGACATTTCTTTCAGTAGAAATTAAAGCACGTTTATCCCGAGTGTCTCACTGGCCTCTCTGCTCGATAACTGCCCCCGCATGCACACCACCTCGGGGTCCCAGCAGTTCCCCCCGCCCCCCACGCCCTGAGAACATCATACCTTCATGAGCAGCAGACAATTGGCCATGGAGCACGTCACCCGTCCCAGGCGGGACCGCCACAGCTGCACGGAGGCTGCAAGAGCGGAGTACGGTGAGTGCATGGGGAGCGGGTCCTGCTGCCGGCCCGACCCAGACAGATGGACGCCCCGCCCCCGTCACCCGGCTAGGCCACCGCTCCCCGTGCTGCTCAGCCCACACCTTGGGCTGTGCTCTTGGCGACCTGCTCAGCCTCGGGGAGGACAGATCCCATGAGCCGACCAGGGCCATGTCCCCAGGTTGGCACGTCCAAAAGATGGGAAAAGCCGGCCAAGACGACAGCCCTCGCCCTGCAGTGGGGCCACTCCTGGTGTGACCTGGATGGGCTGAAGGCCTCCCGGATGCAGGGCTGGTGGACGGTCACACCCCGGTGTCAGCAGCTGCGCCCTGGTAACAGCGGCCTGCCTGCCCAAGGCCTAGGTGTTGTGACCTTTTAAGTGGAAGCAACAATTCCTAACCCATCTGCCTCAGCAGGCTCTGAGGGCAGGGGGAGTGGAGCGGATGCGGGGCGGGGAGGCTGGAGAGGCCGGTGCTTGGTCAGATGTTGAATCTGCCATCCAGCTCAGGCCCAGGGAGAAGCACGTCCCAGACGCATGTGAATGGTGACCACTGGGCGAGCTTGCCTTAAGCTGACCTTCCTCCCGCTGCCGGGACCAAGGGTCAATTTTGGGATAACAGTCTCCTAGAAATGACGCTTATTCCTGGAGTGCTTGAGAAAAGGACACAAAACTTAATTGTCAGAATTAAGAACGTAACTCACTTTGCCTTTCAGCAATTAAATATACATTAGCTGCTTACACTCCCCTTATGACATCATTTTTGTGAAAAGAAAAATTCTGAATATCTTTCCTTAACCAGTGTAAAATGTGGATTCTCAGTGAACTGAATTTGATTTTGACTATCTTTGAGGACTTCCTAGTGCTTTCTTCCCCTCTTTGCCTATAAATCTGTTGATCTGCTGTGAGTTGTCAGGTTTCTGGGCACTGCTTCCTGAGCTCCAACAACTACCTGCTCTCTGCTACCAAAACACGGACCCCCCGTGGGATGACATGGCCAGACTGGGAAAGATGCTGAGGGCGGGATGTCCCAGGGCACGGAGATGCCCACGTCAGACCCCTGTTATCTACCGGCACTTACATCACTGAGAAGGACGCACGAACATCGCACCTACAGACCTGGTCTCCTGGGATTTCTCAAAGAAAGGGATCTGTGTTTAAAGCACAAACGCAGCCAGAGCTGTTGGTCCTCGAGGATGGACATCTCCTGCCTGGGATGCTTCCCCCTTTCCCATAGTCACGAGCGCGTCTGGGGTGCACGGCGCCCGGGGCCCCGCCGTGCCCGAGGCATGGGCACAGGTCTCTGCCCCGGGGGGTTCTCCTCTCAGGCCACCTCTCCTGCTTCTGGCACATCCGTCTCCTCACAGCGTGGCTTCAGAGGAAGCCCACCCCTTGCCCACATCATCCGTGCTCGCCCGTGGTCACCGACAGCCGCTCCAAGTCAGGCGCAGAGCGGGGGACCACCGAGCCCCTGGAGACCACATAAGCCCACAGGCTCATGTGCAGAGGTGCCAGCCTCTTAGGGAGGTCCCATCTGAGCTGGGTTTTGAAGCATCATTAGAAGTTCTTCTCTCTAACGTTCTCAAGAAATCTCAGCCAGGATAATCTTTTCAAAACGCAGTTCGGCCCCTGCCCGCCCAGCACTCACATAACGACCCATTTCCATGGCCTGGCCCCCGAGGCTCCACACGCAGGGCCCCGTCTTCCTTTCCTCTCCAGCTCCGCCCAGGCCTCAGGCTCCCCACGGGCGGGCGGGCCAGGCACCCACCTTGCTGTGGATGCTCACGTTGATTTCTGGGGTTATTTGCTGTAGGCGGGTCTCGGCCTGACGGGGCTCCCCGAGAGCGGGGTTCGTGCCTTATGCCAGCACCAACCACGGTGCCTGGCTTGGTCCAAGAAAGGACTGAGGAGATGAATGCATGAGAGGATGAGTGCATTACGGAGTGAGAAGGAAAAGAATGAGACAGAGAAACCTCTGGGGCCGAGCCCGCTGACGATGCCGGCTGACTGTCTAAGGAAGGCGAGTCCGGCACTGACCTTGTCTGTTCTCCGGGGCCATGCTGTTCATGCTGCCATCCTCGGCCAGGCCCTGCTCCAAGTTCGTCAGGATCTGCGGGAAATGGAAGGAAGAACAACAGAAGTGAATTTGCTTCTAGACGTTGTCACAATATACTCCAGGAGAAGCAGATTTCTCTGTATGGAAACCCATTTGTCAAGCAGCGTTTCGCAGGGACACGCTTTAAGCTTCGCTGCCCACAAGGCACGGAGATGACGGCAAACAGGGAGCTGCTCTCTGACTGGTGGGGGGTTTGGGTTTATGACGCTCGTAAAGCATCAGAGACCCCAGACGAGGGGCAGATATTCTCTGTCTGTCAGGAAAGCACCGGGAATGTTACACAAGAGGACGATTATTAACTTCTGTGAAAACATCAGGCTCGCTCCTCGAGGGCACCTGAGATGTGCAGCCTTTTTAAATGTATCAGATAAATTCTGAGCATCTGTCACTTTACATAGTTTTTACTGTTCGGCTAATAACCTTGAGTTGCTTCCTCTGTGATTTGGTTTCCCTGAAAGGAAAAAAGTTGCTACCACAGTGATCTGAGCAGAGCCTATGTTCTTTTGGAGGGCAGGGTGAGGAGAAAAACGTGTTAATAGTAAAGGCTGTTTGCAGGGAAGGAAAAGAAAGACGCGCTAAGTGAAAACGGGGGTCTCATGCTTCCCTGACGGCCGACTTCAGGCCACGTGCTTTGGGGAGACACCCCCTTGTGTAGTGGGCCACTCTGCAAGGCAGCACTGCCCCAAACGGCCCACCCTCAAGAGGCGAAGCTCACGACCAGCGAAGCAGCTGCTCCGGGCTTTCACTGGCCTCGTCCCATCCACACAGAGACAGGCCAGCTGGGCCTCCTCTGCCGCCAAGGGTCAGCGCTTCACGAAAGGTGGACGACAGTTCGCTGTGAACACGAAGGCCTGTCCTACCGTGACCACTCAGGACACACCCGGGCTTCAAAACTGTAACCTCAAAGGTGAGCTAGTTGGTCCAAACGAGGTCAAATGACATTTTTCAGCCAATCGGTCTTCTGATAAATAATCATAAAAACAGACACTGACCAGGAAAGAAGGTCTCGAAGGTACCATTGAGGAGGGACAGGAACAAAGAGAAGGACTAAGCGATTCTGAAGAAGAAACGCGGGAGGCCTGGCTCTTCCTAGCCCCGGGGGCCACGCACAGTGCAGAAGGCCCGAGGCCTGGCCCCGACTCACGACTCACGGGCTGACGGATGGGACGTGGGGGGAGGGGCAGGCCTGACAGCAAAACCAACCACAACAAAAGAGCATGAGAGAATCATCGGAAGCACAGACTCCAGGAGGGCGGGGTCGGGGAGTGGTCCTGGCCCCCTGCAGGGCCTCTCCACACATCTGGGCAACCCACCTGGGGGGCCAGTTACCTCCAGCCTGAGCTAAATTGCAGGAGAGCAGTGTCTGGGGGAGAGAGTTCCCACCCGTATGACTTCACACAGTCACAGTAACAGCACGCTGATCTACCGAAGGTCGTTTCCGTAAAGTACAGAAACGCTCCCACCCAAAGCCTGAGCTACTCGGATGGCAAACGTGGCCGCATGCCCCTCCTGTCCCTCCTGTCCAGGTGCAGGTCGGACGCCCGTGAGCAGTTCTGGGTCTGCTTCCCAGAACGACCAAGATGGGCCGCGCCCACGGCACCCATTCTGGAAGATGCTCCGGAAACGCGAGCGTGGGGTGGCGGGTCGGCAGCAGCTGGGCTCTGGGCAAGCCACGTACTTCCGAAAGTAACTAAATACTGAAATGACAGTGGTTTTGAGTGTGTGAAGATGCTGCTTGGACATGAATAGGGAGCAGCCAGGAGGAAATGTGGGCCTGGGAGACGGTTCTGGACCCGGTGTTCTTTCGGCAGGTGGGTGTGACCAGAGCTGAGAGGCTGCATCGACACCCCCCGCCCCACCTGTGGGTCCTGGGCTGTCCTGGATTGGTTCTGCGACGGGCAGCGTCACTCCAGCAATGCAGACGCCGTCAACACTCTGGACAGCAGCGGAGGGAAGACAAAGGACTCAGAAGGCCCGGGCTCGGTTGTTTTGTCCAAGGAGAAAACTATACGCCTCGTACGAATATCCCAGCTGCCTGACTCCATATGTAACCAAGACCACTTGATCTCAGGGCTTCCCTGGTGGCGCAGTGGATAAGAATCCACCTGCCAATGCAGGGGACACGGGTTCGAGCCCTGGTCCAGGAAGATCCCACATGCTGCAGAGAAACAAAGCCCGTGCGCCACAACTACTGAGCCTGCGCTCTAGAGCCCACGAGCCGCAGCTACTGAGCCCAAGTGCTGCAACTACTGAAGCCTGTGTACCTACAGCCCGTGATCCGCAATAAGAGAAGCCACCACAACAAGAAGCCCACGCCCCGCAACGAAGAGTAGCCCCCGCTCGCCGCAACTGGTGAACGCCCGCGCGCAGCAACGAAGACCCAATGCAGCCATAGATAGATAGATAGATAGATAGATAGATAAATAAAGGACCACTTGATCTCAAACAGGCAATGTGGTCACCTACTCATATTTAAAGGGAACAAACCCATGCCCTGACTTCTCTGCAGTTACCCTGGGTTTGGAAGATCACTTACAAACATTTTTGGGTTCGTGGGCCCTGGTGCATACGCATGACCCTGGACTCCGGTATTTTAAACTTCAGGTTCTGAGTCCTATGCAGGGCGCAGCCCAAACCCGGCCCTTCTGATGGGCTCCAGGCAGCACCAGTATGGGTGGTCTGGGGACCTCGGTTTGTGGGAAAGCTCTCATGGAAGGAGCCCTGGTCCTGTCCTTTGTCAGCCTGTCACGGGGCTGTGGGTGGGCTGTGGCTGTAGCGACCGCGTTTATGCACAAAGCGTCCAATCTTTGGACCCCTGGGGGCCGGCCCTAACTCAAGGACCCAAGGACTCACTAATGACCTGTGGTGTTCAGACTGAGGTGAGAGCAGGTCTCCCTAGAGGGGCTTAGATTTCTCTGGAAAGTTCTGGGACCTTCTCAGCCCTACCAGTCTCCTAGGGGACCTTCTGGAAAAAAGGCTTTTCAAAGTGAAAAGAGGCTTCTCGGAGTTGCTCCAAGCCACTGCAGGAATATTAAACACTCCCGTGGACCACGCACTGTGCCAGGTTGCTGGTCATCTAACCCACACAGCAGCCTGGAGGTGGCTGGTGACACCACTCCTCCCCAGGCTTCCACAGGCTGGTCACCCCACCAGGAAGAGTCAGGGTCACACCTGGAAACACCCGTCTGCCTGACTCCCAAGCCCCTCCAGCCGCGGCCTGTGGACACCCCCCGGCAGGGCATCACACCTTGACGCAATGCTCTCTCTTTCCATGCAGGTCAGAGAGTGAGAACCTTCGATGCCAAGGTAAACGATGCCAGGATGGAGATTCCAGACCTCTCTGTTCCACCGAGGGCTGCCTGTTGCTGGGCTATCATGCAGGTGTCGGGCGGGACCGCCTGCCAACTCGGGTGACCTTACGGCACGCTGTGGGTCACCTCTGGCACATCAGATTTCACACGGGGCTGGGGCTGCTGAGGGGTGAGGTCGACATTCCCAAGTCTCTGTTCTGGGATCTGCAACGACCCTGCCGACAGGGACGCTCCTGTCACCTCCTCCTTCTGGGCCCTCTGAGCACACCCGGGCCCAGGGATTAGGAGCCATCACCTCCCCTTCTCCACCACCTGCCCTCACTTGCCAGCCACTCCCATCTTATCTGATGAAGCCACCGTCAATGTTTTCTCTGCTGGAGCGGGCAGGACAGAGGGGCGTGGGGACCATGGGCGTCTGGTGAAGCCGGGCAGCGGCGGGCGTGGTCACGCCGGATGGCCCGCCCAGCTGGGTGCTTCCCAGAGCGGCTGGCAGGGGGAGGGCGGACAATGTCTGTTCTCTCTTCCGTTCTTAACTTCGTTTACAAGTAAAACAGTATAACCGAGCAGGTCCATCTGTTGGAATTCCTTTTTAGTAAAGATATGAACCTTTCCTAGAAACGCCCCTCTCACCTCTGCCTCATTAGGGTGTCCAACCAAGAACAGAGCAAACCGACGTCCCTTCCCGAGGGGCTCCTTCGGCAGTGAGGGTCTCTGAAGGGGCACTTCCTTACCTGGTGCCCCGAGCCGGGCTAAGGTGGGGCGGGCAGAGGCTGCAGAAATCGAATTGTAGGGCAGGGCAGCACTGAACTTAAACCCACGCGGCACGTCCCCATCAGCGGCGACCCAAACCCCACGCTGATCTGGCATCATGACGCATGCAAACGGGCTTAGAAACGTGTTCCCTGGCTCTTTGCCGACGGGACCCAGAGGTGCAGTGGCCCGCAGAGAAGCCGAGGGGCAGGGATGGTGAGCAGAGGTACCGCTGCTGTGGCGTGACAGGGATGGCTCTCCTAAGCCACGGGGCATGCTTATTTTAAATCGAGGTATATTTTGTTCTTCATCAATACCACTACATCTGAACCAAACATTTACTACTTCACCACGTGGTTCTTACTTGTCACCTTCTATTTCAAAGACAGCAGAGAAAACCCTGAACCGTTTTGTAAAGGTCATGAGTAATGTTCTGCTAAAACTGGGCCGCACCTAAAAAATCGAGAGAGTGCTCTCATCAGGTTGAATACACAGGCTCTAACCATTCTCCAGTGAATCTTCTGTATAAGGAAAAGCTCAGCTTCTTCTGAGCAAACGATGCCGGGGATTCCATAACTGGTGTTATGTCCCTCTCTGCTCTGCTTACCTGGACCCTCAGCGCCAACCTGTGTGTGGCATAAACCTTGTACGTTACCGACCGTACTGCTGTCTGAATTTTATCTTCCCTTTGCCCCGTTGTCCTCATTTAATTTTTTTTCAATAGAAAAATATTCTACTTATAAAACTAACACGTGCATTGTTAAGACCTGGACAGAGAATAAAAATGACCATTAAGCCCATTACCCACACCTCTAACGTACTGGAGTGTTTTTCCTTCAGGGCATATTACTTCCTTCACAGAGGCCGTCCTGTAATTGTAATTCTGCAGACTGGCTTGGACAGCGGATGTCACATCCTAAACACTTCCCACGTGACGGCTGTGGAGACGAGACACCCATCTGGAGCCCGTGTCGTGTCCCCACACCCCAGCCCGGCGCCCTGGGACACCCGGCTCTGTGCCCTGCTGCTCTGGTCGGGGCGGCACAGACTGGAAGCAGTGGGAGACCTCTATCCCAGTGTGTCCCTTTGCAGGGGGGACACTGGCTGCCCGGGCCGAGGGCCACCGGGTGGCAGGTGTCTGCTTCTCACCCACCCTGGCTGCCCCGGGCCCGCCCTCATCTCACTCTAGCTGCCACCCCGGGTCGTCCCCTTTCACTTGGGAAACCCGCGCTGGGGCTGAACCTGTGAACACCTGACGTGTGCTAGAGAGGCAGCGACCAACAGCGGGCTCCGAGCACATCTGCACACACACCTGCACCCGCGACAAGCGTGTGCACTTCCCAAGCACCGAGCGGGGCCTCGGCCGGCTTTCTCACTAAGGACGGAAACCTTCGTGCTCTCTTCTTTACCCCCTTCCCAGGCGCGGCTTCCACGCCCACCCCTGACCTCCAGAGCAACGAGAGACGCCACACGCGCAACGAAACCGACGGGCACAGAGCGCTTCGGGGGTGTGGACCACGCCGCTGCTTTCCTTCCGGAAATGACGCCCTGGTTTCGCTGCCTGCGTGGAGTGAAGCCCTCGATCGCCGTCAAGGCGCTGGCCGGTCGGCGGCTCCAGAGGGTAGCCCCGGCGCGGCCTCCTGTCCGCCCCAGCCCCCGTGACGACCCCAGGGCGGCCCGGGTGGGCCCTGCTCGACGCCGCAGCTGCACCCCAGCAGGCAGTTGCGTCTGGGAGGCCTGGTGGGCGCTGGCTGAGCCTGGGCCCCCTGGGTCTGGGGCGGGCAGGAGGCCAGGCCCGGCGAGCAGGCTGGGGAGGGGAAGCTGAGGCGGGGGGCCGGGTGCGAGCATCACCCTGGGAGAGACTATTTCACAGGCTGACTCATCTCCTTCCTTGCTGGACTCGCCCCCCCCCCGCCCCCAGTGAGGAGCCCAGCGCCCCCTGACCCACTGAGAGCAGCTCTTGGCAGAGGAAGCGCGGCTGGCGCTCTCTGGCACCGGAGGGTGACGCACGAGGCCGAAGCCGCGTTCCAAGGCTTCCGGGCACACGCTGCACGTGCGGGGAAAAGGGCTGCGGCGGCCGGGTCACAGCCGGCGACCTGCTCTCGTTCAGGCCCCTCGCGGCCGGACCTCAGCTGTACTTAACCCTCGGAGGCTCCGTCTCCTTGTCTGTACATCAGGCATGGCGCCGCCTTGTACAGCCGTCGTGAGCACTTACGGAGCTTCAGCATAAAGCACGGAGCACAGCACCCATCGTGTAGGCGGGAGCACTGAGCACAGCCCCGTGGCCACCGCCGCCATCACCGCCACCCCCGTGTCCGACCTCCGAGCCCGTGGCGTCAAGGGCAGCACCACGTGGCAGCAGGCGTGGCAGGCGGGCACCCGGAGACGCATGGAGAACGTGGAGCCCGCCGGGCAGGCCTTGGGAGACAGCCTTAGGGTTAAAGCCTTAGAATTCATATGCACGTCCCCTGTGACACGGAGGTGAGTGAAAAGCAATAAAAACAATCATCTGTGTGTGATTTAGAACATCACTGATTCAGTACCAATTACAAGTTTTGTTTTCCTATTTCTGGAAATAACTATTTTAACCATGTTTTAAGAGTCAAGGAAAGGAGTGTTAGACTCTAAAAAATAGCGATGACACAATTTCCCCCATCAACGGATCAAATTATAAGAGAGCAAAGTTTTTCTTTTTATCTTTTAAGCTATAAAAGCCAAAAACCGATGCAAAGCTTAAGAGTGTCAGGTGGCCTGCTGTGGCGTCCACTCTGCGAGGGCGGAAGCCCTGCCACTTCCCTGCCGGGAACACAGAGGACCCCCCAGGAGCTCCAGGAACGTCCACCATAGAGCAGCTGGGGACTGAAGCAGGAACTCGACAAGTACAAATAACCTCGTTTAAAAACCTGTCACATGCTGCCGCTCCTAACTGCTTGCTGTTACAGCTATGGAAGCCCTTCCACAGATGACGCTGCAGCTAAGCTACACAGCAAGGCTGCCAGGAGGGTAGGAAAGGCAGGCTCACTTCCAGTCTGAAGACGGAGGCTCTCGGGGGCGCGGCTGCCCGCTGCCTGGAGATGGGGAGACTCTGAACCCCACATCTCTCCTTCCCATCACTCAGTGCAGTAAATCTCATCTTCTGTTGATACAACTTGATGCCTTCCACGTAATTGTTACTTTACAACCCAGAATAACTCGGGAAGCACTTCGGAACCTTGTCTGCCTTTGGAGTCAGTATTACGAGTGACACTTGTCATGATACACTATAATTTGCTTTGATTCTGGAACATTTTAAACCATTATCTCTTTAAATGCTGCTCTGATGCTCCGTTTGACATGAAGCAGGTGCACGTAGCCTTTTGCAGGATGCGTGAGTGGTCGGGCAGCCCGGCACGTGTCCACGTGTGTGATTTCTACACAAGAGGGGACGCTCCTGCTTTTCATTTACTAATAATACCGGGAAGAAATATTTCAGGCTTCAAGCTTTGCCGAAAACCACCCACCGCCCCCCCAGAATAATTCAGCAAGAACAGTGAATTGCACGGTCACAAGGAACCGGGTCAGTCTGCCTTTCAGGAGGGGGAAGCACAGTGGTGGGAAGGGTACAGGGTGGCGTGATGTGCTTCTCGTGAGGGCGGGAAAGTCTGGGTGAGCCCTCCATCAGGAGGGGAGGGGTCAGCGGCCCAATTTGGTGCGACGGTTACCTTGCTGCAGACGGCCTTCACCCTGTGCAGCCGGTCCAGCGACTCCTGGGGGTTCCCCAGGTACTGCTGAAGCTCCGCGTGTAGGATCCGCATCGAAAAGGGGACCATGGAGCCTAGAACCAAAGTCAAAGCAGAGTGAGTCTGTTTGCTGTAACTGAGCACAACTAAGCACCCTCTCAGAGTGAGCACCCATGCAGCAGGGAATCTGCAGATGTTCTAGCAGAAGGGATGACGGAATCCCTTATGTCTTGGTAAAGTATGCGATGATGCCAATTATAAAACGTGTCTTGGTTTTCTCTGTACAGCTGTATGTTCTAGACAATGACCAAAGGAGAAAGCTGGCTGTCACTGCTTTTCCAGAGTTACGCCACAATCGTGTAGAAATTATCACAAAATGAGTAGAATGGTAGAGACCACTGCCTGCTCCAGTAAAAAAAAACAGAACACTCATGGATTCTCTGTACTCCTTTGGGATGTTGAACTCCTGTAGAAGGTTGCATAGGTCGGGTTATCGGGGAGGGAAATGAGAGAGGGTGCGCCTCGGGCCCAGGTCCTGAGGACGGAGCGTCAGCCTGACTCGGGACGTGTGTGTGTGTGTGGGGGGGGGGGGGGGGGCTCTGGAGTGAAAGTTCTGTGTGTGTGTGTGTGTGGCTCTGGAGTGAAAGTTCTACTCAGAGCTGTCCCAGCGGAAGGAAGGCATGGCAGCTGGCCTTGCAGACTCCACTGCCCAGGGCTGCCCCGGAGGGAGGGAGTTCTGGGCAGTGCCACCTCCATCAGCGTGCTGGGGGCATGAGAGCAGTGATCCGAAAAGGACTGCAGTTGAAATGAGCTTTTGCACAGTGTCTGAACGTGGCTGTGTTCTCTCAGGGTGAGGGAATCTTTCTGTTAGTGTCGCGTTCCCCTCTGACATGACTTGGATGTTTATCTGTATCAGTATATATCGTAATTTAGTAAGTATGTAAGTATGTAAATGCCGTCAAATAATCAAACAGCCTGTGCTGACTATGAACGACTTGAAGGATGTGACAAAGCCAGCACAGGGCAACCTCACAGATTCAGAAGGGGCCTCTCAATACTTAGGTCTGGACTACACTTTATTATTATTTTATTTTTTGGCTGCGTTGGGTCCTCGTTGCTGCGCGTGCACTTTCTCTAGTTGTGGTGAGTAGGGGCTGCTCTTCGTTGCGATGTGTGGGCTTCTCATCGTGGTGGCTTGTTGCGGAGCACGGGCTCTAGGCATGCGGGCTTCAGTAGGTGCAGCACACAGGGCTCAGAAGTTGCGGCGTGTGAGCTCTAGGGCTCGCGGGCTCTAGAGCACAGGCTCAGTAGTTGTGGCGCAGGGGCTTAGTTGCTCCGCGGCATGTGGGATCTTCCCGGACCAGGGATTGAACCCGTGTCCCCTGCATTGGCAGGTGGATTCTTAACCACTGCGCCACCAGGGAAGCCCCTGGACTACACTTTAAAGATGGTTAGAAGCAAGCTGTGTGACAGCTGCAAGCTGCTCAGCCTCTCTGTGCCTCAGCCTGTCCATCGTCCATCCAGCAACCATCAGCGAGGGCCTACCATGTGCCACACTGAGGTGGCTTCATGTTTGTGCTTCTTAGCTTGAAAAACTGTATGATGCTCTATGGTCTTCAGTAAGGATAGGAAGAAGAAAGGTCAAGAGGACAAACAAAACTAAGGAATACTATGGAAAATCGTTTCTATTGTGATTGTGAGCCTAGAGAAAAGAAAGATGACAATTATTCAATTTAAATGTTAGAATTTTTTTTTGATGACACTAAATAATTGCCACGTCTGAAGAAGACGGATGACTGAGTTGACATCCTGGCATCAGTCATTTCAGCTTCCTAGAAACCATTTCTTGACCGTTGGCATCACTAAAATGGGATCGCGCTAACATGGTAAGTCACACATAAGTTGTGTCTGTCATCCCTATACATCAGAGAACAGGCAGTAGTCGTTCCCACGTGGTTTAGAATTTACCTGCAGGGAGAGAATCTCTACAACACTTTAAGCTTTATAAGATAATTGCAGAAACAAAACGTCTGTGAAGTTCCCAAGCCCAATTTATAAATGAGCTGAATATATGACAAGGTGGTCGGGAGTTACTTGCTCTTTGCCCTGGAAACTGCCCATGGACCTGGGGAAGTTTTTGCATTTAAAAGAACATATGAAAATATTTCAAACTAAATGAAAATGAAAATACTATTTATCAAAATTCGTGGGATGCAGCAAAAGCAGTGCTAAGAGGGAATTTTACAGTGTTAAATGCATATATTTAAAAGACCTAAAATTAATCATCTAAGCTTCTACTGTAGGATACGAGATAAAAACAAGCAATATAAAAGCAGAAGAAAAGAAAGAAAAGTTAGAGCAGAAAGCAATGACATTGGAAACAGGAAATCAAGAGAGAAAATCATCAAAATCCAAATCTAGTTCTTTGACAAAAATCAATAAAATTTATAAAACTCTAGCCAGGCTCACCAAGAAAGAAGAGAGAAGACATGAATTACTAATATCAGAAATGAAAAAGGGGTCATCACTACTGATCACGTGGACATTAAAAGGAAAATAAAGGAATATTATGAACAAATCTATGTCAACAAATTTTATAACCTAGATGAAATGGACCAATTCCTTGAAAGACACAACCTACTTACTACAACTCATACAAGGAGAAATAGATAATCTAAATAGGCCAATATCTACTTAAGAAATGAAATCGATAAATAGTAACCTTCCAAAACTAGAAGGCACCAGGCCCAGGCCCAGATGGTTTCACTGGTGAATTCTACACAACATTTAAGGAGGAAGTGGTACCAATTCTCTACAGCCTCTTCCAGAAAACAGAAGTGGAGGGGATGCTCCCTCATTTATTCTATGAGGCCAGCATTATAGAAAAATCAGGAAAAAATCAGTATTATAAGAAAGGAAAACTATAGATGAACATAGCTAATGAACATAGATACAAAAATCCTCCACAAAATTAGCAAGTCAACTCCAACTAGATCAAATCCAACAAAAAATTAGCAAATCAAAACTAACAGTGTATAAAAGAAATTATCCACCATGACCAACTGGGATTTATTCCAGGTATGCAAGGTTGGTTCAACATTCAAAAATGAATTAACGTAACCCATCACATCAAACAAGCTAAACAAGAAAAATCACACAATAAATCAAGAGAAGCAGAAGAAGCATTTGACAAAATATACCACCCATTCATGACTAAAACTCTCAGCAAACTATGAATAGAGGGAAACGTCCTCAATTTGATAAAGAACATCTATAAACACCTACAGCTAAAAACATCTATAAACACCTACGGTGAGAAGCCAGGTGCCTCCCCCTAAGGTCCTGAATCGTGCCGAGATGCCCCTCCCCTTTTTACCACTCCTACTGAACATGCTGCTGGAAGTCCTAACTAACGCAGACAGAACAAAGACCCTTTGGAAGACCAGAAGAACGTGCCTGCAGTTCTGTCTTCTCTGGGCCCTCACACCGTCTTCTCTCCAGGCACCGTCTTCTATGGAGTAACAGACATCCCTGTCCCAAACTGTCGAGCTTTCCACCAGAGCCTGTCTGTGCTGGACTGGACTCCCGCAGCTCTGGGAGGTGGACGCAGGCAGACGCCGGCGACAGGTGACACTCCACGTGCCTCCCTGTGACTTGCATCTGGAGTTGGGACTCTATCCAGACGGCCGAGAGCAGGAAGAGAAGAGCCAGCACCGATCCTCCTTAACCACGTCACCCTTGCCCGTGGCTTTCCTGGGAGTGTCCGGGAGAAAGCCAGGGCTAAAGTGGGCAGCAGTTTCCCCCTCTTCTCTCTTGGTACCACTGGGAAGGTCTCATACTGCTTAAAAATCTCATAGAGCAGAAATCGAGAGGGAAGCACACACACAGCCTCATGACACATCAGAAAGAGGAATGCCCCTCTCTAGAAAAATATACTGTTCATACAGCCACAACAAGAAAAGCAGCTGGAGAAACGCTGTCTATTAATCCCAGCTTGAACAGGTTAACAGCCAGTCACTCAGTGGGTTTCAGGTGCCAATGCAGGCACAGGCGCTGGACGTACGCTGGTCACGAAGGGGATGTGACCACTGTTCCCAAGCAAACCCCACAACCTCGCCAGTAAAACACAACAGAAACTGTTTCAACGTAACTCAGGCCTTTCCTGCTTTTGTTTGTTTGTTTTAAAGAAATGCAAATAAAAGTACCTTTAAACTGATTCTCTCAGTCTAGCAAACCCAGCCTTGCTCTGTGTGAAGAGTCACTGGGAATCGGTGAAGCCCTTCATGCCAGAAGAATCCAGCAACATGAAATACGCAGCAGCTCCACAGCAGCCAGAAGCCTGTCTCCCCTGCATGGAGAGCACGCCTTGAAAAAGAGGGCAAGTCAGAATCTGGAAGGAAACGTATTTCCCAGTGGCTCTGTTTTTCTGGAAAGTTCCCACATATAGTCATGGCCTGCCAAAATCTAGGTCGGTATAAATACGGTAGAAGTGCTCTCATTAATCATTTAGAAAACATTAAATGAAAACACTCCTACACAATTCATGTTATCGAGTCCCCTGCAGTACTGCAGACCCACTCGGCAGCCAGAGAATCAGAGCGGGATGCACCAGAAATCACACAGGCCCCGTGCTGGGCAGCGAACTTGAAAGAAAAAGCAAAAGGAGGAATGTCAGCTTGACTCCAGCGGGGCACACAGGCACGGGACTTCCCTGGCGTGGAGACGGTCTGGCCCTCCCGCCACCCACTCGCCTGTGTGCTGGGTGGGTGGCATCCTCTCTCCACTTTCCTGGCCACCTGCCCAGCCGGACAGGGGACTGGGACATGGCCAGGCTGCTGGGAGGCCCGAGCATGCTGACGCGATGGTGCCTGGTGGACGCCCAGCAGAGCGCAGACTCCGTGGACCCTCTGCCCACGGTCAGCAGGCTCAGCTCCCCCCCTTGGGGCCTGGCAGTTCCTCTCGCTGTCAAGGCAAGCAGGACCCGGTGCCTGACTGCTGCTCTGCACTTGCTTCCCTGGACCCGGCACCCACCCCCGTCCTTCCCCGACCCCTGCGACCCTGCGGCACGCGAGGAGTGGAGCCCCTGCTTCCTCTGCTCTGCCATGAGGACACAGGTCGGGGGACACCCGTGCCTGGCAGAGAGCACAGAGTCCCTCACCTGCCACGAAACAACCCTCAAAGAGACACTTCCAACTTCAAGGCTGCATCTGAAAACAAAACACCAGCCTGAGTGAGTCCTAGACGACTTATTAGTAAAGGGGTAATTCGGTGCTGCCCCAGAGCCCTGAGGCAGGAAGGGGAATTCAGGATGGTCCATACTGCCTCTGCATGAGCCTGAAACGCTGAGTCTGATGCAGGTGGCGCTGGGAACGCACATGTCTCCCACGTTTCTCACGTGAGACGGGTTACAGGAGGCTTCGCTTGGGTGTCCTGACGATAGAGGTGGCGCCCCGAACTGCACATGTTCGTCTCTCTTAACCATCTGTTCCAGTAAACACTGGACGTGCCAGAGTTCACTAGGAGAGTGAGCAACGTGAAGAGCTGTAGGATTTGCTAACCAGCCTTCTCAGACCGAGGAAAATAGGCTTAAGTGATAAACTCGGAGGAGTTCTGGCACAGAGGAAAGTAAACTGGAAATCTAACCTAAGCAGCAGATGTTAACTCTGAGACATGAGTTAATTTTCTCATGGAAAACAAAGTAAGACATCTGAAATGTGCTGAACAATTCTGAACCACCATGTATGGTTATGTGTTGATAAAAAGTTTCTGAATTTAGTCTGAGAACTAGAAACGTGAGTTGCATGATTCTGGAGGGAGGGCAGAAAAGGACGGAGGACCCAGTGACAGTTCACCTTTGCTGACCCAGGCGGGGAGGGAGCTGATGGGAGCCAGAGGGTCAGTCAGAGTGTATGTCTCATCAGCTTTGGTCTGACTCGGTAATTCATAAGGATTAAGTTCTGAAATAAGACTTCACATGAAATCATTATAGCTCTATTAACTTAAACTAAACACACAGATTTGAATTTAGTATTAGAAGAGGCACTGCTATCTGTGCGTTTCTTAAACAACAATCAAAATGTTTTTCATTTCTAACAGAGGGATCTGTGGCTTCACAGTTTTCCTCCAGTTGCACAGAAAGCTGGAGTGAGCTGTCCTACGCAGAGGTGCACTTTGACAGCCTGAAGCTCACTTCCAACATTATGCTTTCTTTCGAACAGGAGACAGAATTCCAACAAAAGACAGAAAAGATGGTGCTGGGATGGGAAACCTTAGTGTCCTACAAGAGGCTGAAAAGAACTCCATCAGGAATGGGTATGTTAACGACATCAGGAATGGACATTTCATCTGTTTTGAAGATAAAATTTCAATGAATATGCATAACTTAAAGAGTGAACCCAAATGTAATGTTAATAATAATGTATCAACACTGGTTATCAATTGTAACAAAGGCACCAGACCAGAGCAAGACGTTCATAAAAAAACACAGTAAATGATCTCGTAATATTATCCATGGATACAATCCCTCTAAACAGTTCTCAAGAATACAAACCCAATAGGAGAAGCAATCTGTGTTAGTGTAACAATTACAATATCAAAAATAATTTGATTAAAAGCAAATTAAAGGGAGAAGGCTATTATAAACATATGAAGAATGGCTCTCAAAAGAGAAACAATGTGAAGGGTTTTGAAAAGGTACTTTAAAGCCTTAACAGGAACAGTAATCCTGAACTTGTCAACATTAAAGACAAACAAAACCCAAAACACTTATTTGGGAAAAGGCTGGCATCCGTGACCCTCTTGTTTTCTCCCCGGGAGCTGAGGTGGGAGCAGGTTTCCAGGGAGGGGTGGATGCTCCGCGGGCTGTGTAGGGTGGTACAGGGGTGTCTGTGTTCAGGGCCAAAGACGATGTGGGCAGGGAGCGTGGGGAACCCTTGCTAAGCTGACAAAAAGGTTATGTTGGTATTTTTTAGGGTTAGAAACGATATTTCCCAGAATGGGAGAAGATATTTGCAAGATTCATAACAAATAAAGGATTAAATACCTAAAATATGTAAAGAACTACAACAAATCAATAACAAAAAATAGCCCAATGGAAATGTGGGCAAAGATTATGAAGGAGTGGGTCCCCTCAGAGGAAACTGCAACAGCCAGTAACACACAAAAGCCATTTAACCCTAGAAGATGTAATGAGAGGTAGAATTTCAGACCCACCAGATAGAAGTCTTATTGATAAGACTTATTCACAGGTGGGGAAACAAAAACTTGAATACACTGGTTTTGGGAATCTAAATTAGTATAACTACTTTGGAAAGTAATTTGACCATTTCTTGTAAGATTGGAAATACGACCACCACACAGCCTGGCACTGACACTTTTAATTTATAGAGAAATGCAGGAACATGTGGCCAAAGAGAAACACGCACCACAATGCATCGTTCATTAGGGTCTGGAGCTGGAAAGATCCTACCTGCTCACCTTATGGATACAAATAATGTTACGTGGGACAAAGAGGCAAAATGAAGAAAGATACGCTCCTCATGTACATTTCAAAAGCCTGCGGTTCTCTCTGTATTGTGTGTGTGTGTATGTGTGTGTATGCAGTGGAAATGTCAAAACATGACATGGAAACACAAATTCACGCTAAGCTGCTTTAGGAGGGGATGGAAATGGGGAGCTTTAAAGGCTGAATCAATAATACTTGAGCTTATGACAAAAAAAGTCTGAAGTAAATATGAAAAACATGTTAATATTTGTTAACTATCTGAGTGCTTAATAAAACTCTTTTTTGACATTTAAAAAAATTTAATTTTTGTTGAGTAAAGAGTGGATTCAACCAGGAGGCATCCCCACATAGGACTTCCCAAAAAGGACAGAACTGGGTGGGTAAGAGTACCCAGGACGTGCGTGACAGAACTATCAAGCATCCCCACCTGCGGAAACCATTCCAGCAGCCCGGTGACATCTGGTTCCACAAAACTGTGTGTGAGGGCCCTGCGGGAAGCACAGTCAGAGCTCTAGACAGGGGCCTGCCATCCCTCAAGCAGCGGGACGCCGACAGGAAAGACAGCCTTGCCCGGCAGAGGGGACGGGTTCTCACGGGGCCGCTGAGGCTCCGGGCTCAGGCCACTGTCTCGATATCTTCTACTGGCACGACCGGCGCTGAAGCTCTGGGTTTCCCGAGCTGTGTGACAGTTACAGGTGGAGAAGCTCGGTGGCCGGGTGTCACCCTAGCGTATCACATCTGGGTGTGTCCTGCTGGGGTGTGGGGACCACACGTCAAGGAGGAGACGCGAGCTGTCTGTTCACAGCCCCCCGCCAGGGCTTCTAAACCCCACACCTGAGAATGAGCTCTGCTCACCACGCTGTGGGCAGTCTGAGATGCTTGATGCGAGCAGCTTCTGGCCCAGCCTCTCGGGCCTGGAATTACAGGGCTGAACATACAGCAAAGAGGGGAGCAGCAACCAACGGAGAGCGCGAAGAGGGAGGACACAGGTGAGGGACGAGCAAGGAGAGTTCAAGGAAGGGGGCTTCTCCAGCCTCCGGTGGCCTGTTCAACAACCACTGCCGTCATTCTTTCTTGCGAACAAGAGTGAGAATTCCAAACAACTGATTAAAAGGCGGCCTGAGTGTGTGAAAACACACACTCCCTGAAAGTAACTCCATGAAAACTGCTAGAGGGCTTCCCTGGTGGTGCAGTGGTTGGGAGTCCGCCTGCCAATGCAGCGGACACGGGTTCGTGCCCCGGTCCGGGAGGATCCCACATGCCGCGGAGCGGCTGGGCCCGTGAGCCACGGCCGCTGAGCCTGCGCGTCCGGAGCCTGTGCTTCGCAACGGGAGAGGCCACAGCAGTGAGAGACCCGTGTACCGCAAAAAACAAACAAAAAACTGCTAGAAATGTTAGAGGATTTATAAGACCACAATACTCTTCCTTTCTTAGATGAAAATTAAAAAAGAAAATTTCATGATTTTTACTTATGACTCATTATGACTTGTTATGAATATTCTGAATGGGTAAAAATTATGCCCAATATTTAAATAAAATATATTAAAGCTCATTCATAAATGTTATTTATTTGTTTATATCATTATAGCTTCCTTTTAAAAGCACATTTTAATGACCTGCTTTGCTTATACACTGGAAGCTAAAATGAAATGAATGAACCAAAATCTCACATTTAGGCTTGTTACACCACAAAATGAGAAGAAAAATGAGTAAACATTCAGCGTGTCATCATGGATGAACGTTCACACGCTTAGCTCAAGTATACGTAGGATTTCTGCCTATTCTATAATCTACCTGAGCTGCTTAGTGACGCAGGGCCACCAGCTGCTCTTTATCCCCATCCCAGTGCAATGTAATTCCAGGCAGAATCAGAAGCCTGCATTCAGTGTGTACATCCTCAGGACGAGATGTTCTAAGAGTTGAGGGGAAGGATGACAGAGCCCTACACTTGGACCCGAGGACCTGATTCCTCATTTTACAGGAAACTCGGCGTCGCCTCCGTGAACCTCTGTCCGTGAGGAGAACCAGCAGGGCCGCAGTGGCCACAGGACAGAGCCACTGGGCGATGGCCTGCGCGCTCAGAGTTCTGAGCTTTTGTCAGCAGCAGACAAAACACCTGTCGGCACCAGCTGCCAATCCCCGGACCCAGCGGAGGGTCCCGCGCTCTGCCGTGAGCGTGACCAGGCCCGGGGGTGGGGGAGAGGCCGTGGGCAGGCCGGTACGGGAGCCGCCAGGCCACAGTCAGCCACGGTGGGAAGAAACATTTTTTTCCTATGCTGAAGGGAAACATAGCTGCTCCTAACCAGAAGCATGGGAACAGCTGTCTCTTGATTATCAAGGCTGCCAGGTAGAATTTATTGAACAGAAATATCCCCACACTTCCCCACGTAACATGCCTTTAACCTTTCCATCGAACACCTTTCTACTATTAAGAAGTGGCAACAGAGACACATCCTCATTTGGGGTAGAAGCCCGCTCATCGCCTTCTGCGGAAGGGATGGACCACAAATGGCTAGGAAGTGTCAGTGAGAAAGGGACGCAGGACCTCCCACGCTGGGGGAGTAGCCCCCGGACAACCAGGGGATGCTGGGCCTCTCCAGACGAGCACGGGAGGACGTGGACGCCCCTACAACGCCAGGCACACGGATGAACCTTACGGAGTGAGAGGACGGATACAGCCCTGCTCCCCAGTGCTGGGGGCTTCCTGGCACAAGTGTGGGAGGGTGACCTTCCGAGAGAGGAGGCGGACGTGTCTGCCTGCCCTGTGCAGACACCACGGGGCCCCAGAGCAGGAAGCATGGGCGGGAGAGCAAGGCCGGGGGGCCTCCCACCCACTTCTAACCTGTGGAGCCGCCACTGCTGCTGGGGCCACACCCTGAACGCTTGCTCACCAGGGCTCCTGGCTTTGGGCCCTTCTCGCATGGTCCTCCGGAGACTAGCTGGACCCGATAGGCCACTGGCTGGTAAGAAGTTTCACAAATTTGGGGCGGGAGCCCTGCCACCCGCTTCCTGACTCCGAGCAGTATAGCACGGCTAGTTCACTTCCACTCAGTCGAGCCAACCTCATTGAGACAACCAGTCTGATTTCTGCCCTGTGGTAGGTTTTAAAACCTACCTTTTTTCCCCCTTTTCTACAAGGGGTGAGTTCCTTTAGTCAAAAAGAAGAAAAAGAATTTTTACACTAGTGAAGCTAAAAGTCTAACAGTACCTCATGTTGAAAATCCTCCTTCAAGCCTGGGAAAACTCAGGGCAATACAGACCAACTCCCATTACGTGAAAAGTGAAGATGATGAAGGATGAAGCACTGAGGACTAAGAAAGCCTAACCCCCCAACCTTCCCTGTGTCCCCCAAAGAAACAGGATCTGAGATTTAAGGAAAAACAACACAAAAAGAAGTTGAGAAACGTGTTTTCACTTCTAGTCTTCTTAGTTCATCATTTACCTACCAAGTTAAGGAAGATGTTGACTTTTGATTTTTTGAAACTTCTACAAAAATTACCATCTTTTTTATTAATTGGGCCTTTGTAGTCTCTTGTTCTGTTTTTATATTTTCTTCCCCAATCAGGCTCTGCATTTCCTGGCAACCAGGACCTTTCTTTGTCGCTCCACTGCTGCCTCCAACAGACGATGACCAGCCAATCTTACAAAAGATGGCAGCGATCTACGGTTTGTCACTGGTGAATCAAGAACAGATGAGAAAAACAGCCAGTGCAGTGATTACTACGTGCGGCCACTTCTAAGCAACTTACACATACGACCTCATTCACTCTTCATGACTCTCCAGGAAGAAGCACGATTACCACCCTGTTGTACTGATAAGGACACCAGGGCAGAGATGCCGAACCACTGGCCCAAGGTCACACAGCAGTAAGAGGAGGGGCCCGGATGTAACAGGGAGTGCGGCTCCAGAGCCCGGGCTTTCAGTACCCATGCTCATGCTGCCCCTCAGAGGTCCTTCCAAATTGTTTTACATTTAATACAAACATTCGATGGGTTTCAAACATATTTACAAGGTTCTCCACCAGGAGATGTTCATTCTGCCTCAAGGCTACTCCAGAAGGCTCTTTGTAACCGGCCCTCTCCCTTCCCCAAGTCTTATTTCTGGCCACCTCCCGACAATTACCCCATGCTGCAGCCCAGTGTCTCCAAATGATGGTCCTGACCCATTGGTGGGCTGCAACCAGACTTTTAAATAAATTAAATAAATCAGAATGGAAATTAGGAGAAAACGGCACAGAATCATTGGCACAGTATTGCTGCATGACTGTCTGTCTGTTTCATTTCTGTGTGTACGTTTGCACTAGGTCACGATACAGGATTGTTTTTTACTCCGCAGCACAGTCTGAATGTCACCACCTAATCCTCATACCAGATCTTAGTGCCATGGCACATCAGGTGCCCGAGAACGGGCAGATGGATGCGTCAGTGGGTCTGTCCAGCTCAGTGTGTTCAGGAGCCAGAGTGAGGTCACCCTGTAGGTCAAGGCCCACTGCGGGCCGCTTGTCTGATGACCAGGACTGGATATAAGTGCAGGCAAAGCATAGCACATGCAGAAGCACTGACGTTCACCCTAGCCTTACCCCTACGCCCAGGGTACACGTGAGGGTAGTACTCGTAATAGAGATCTGGCTGATCCAGGTTTCCGAAGGGCTCAAACTCCATCTCGGCATTCTGGAAAAGGCCCAGCTTCACCAGCAGTGCCAGCCTCACAAACCAAAGCTAAAAACCAAAACATAATTGAAATAATCGGTTATCTGTGTGTCACAGGGTCAGAGACTCCTATTCCCTTTTAATTTGATATTAGAGCTCGATTTCAAATACATTAAAACAAGAGCTAAACTAACTTTCTTTCTTGGCACGTTTGCATAATTACAGGTTTATAAAAACGGATTTGAAAAGGGACACCGCCTCCCGGAAGGAGAGCAGAATCCAGGGCCTGGGGTGAAGGAGGAGGGAGGCCGTGAGCGCAGGGGGAGCGGGCGGCGGAGCTGTGTCGGGGGAGCAGCGAAGGGCGTGGCATCTCGCGGGGAGGGGCATGGGGGAGCAGCCGGTTCCAGTGGCCAGAACACACGGCACCTTCAGGAAACCAGCGGAGGCCACGTGAGAGGGCAGGGTTGGGGCCTCGGAAGTGACCCAAGTCAACCTCGTTCCACCATGGAGAGAAACGAGGTGTAAAAGCAGTGACCGCGTGGTAAGGGCCGGACTGAAAAGCCGGGCACCGCTCCGAGCGAGCGAAGGCCGCCCTGCTCCGGTCCGCCGTGCGTGCACGGCCGCCTGTAACCTGGGGGCGGCGGGTGGGGCTCGCAGCTGCAGAGCAGGAAGGTGGCGGCGGTCTGTGGGACGACCGTGAAGAGGGAACAGGGGTCGGTTCACGCGGGAAGCGGAGCCCTGTCCGGGGAGGGCCACCCTGGCCGTGCGGACGGGCTTCAGAGATGAGGAAGAAAAACCTGCCCCGCTTGGGCCAGAGGCCGGGGGACGCAGCGCGTGTAACGTGGCCGTGCGCTCCTGACCGCGCCCCGCCGGCTCCCGGCGGGCAGACTGAGAACCAGGAGCACAGCCCAGACCGCTGCGCCCGGAGGCCTCCAGGGTCCCTCCTTTCACCAGCTCTTCGCGGACTTGGAGAATCTGGAGGCTGGCTCGATTTGGGGGGGGCGGTTCCTACAGAATTTCGAATAAAAGTCAGCAAACGCCCCGTGGAGAGGCGGGAATTTAAGGACTTCTGCGCTGCACCTTCTCGTCAGAGGAGCTTCCCGTCGTTCAGAACTCTCCTTTCCGCGCTCCTCCCTCCTCCTTAAGAACTTAAGGCCCTTCCAGCCCCCAGACGCTGCTGAAGCCAAGAAGGCTCAGGGCAGTACCTGCAGGGAGTCGGCGGTGTGGCTGGTCGGCAGCCCGCTCTTGCCATAGCCTTGGCCGTGGGCCGTAAGGAGCCGCCCGCACAGGTCCACGGCTGCCCTCCAGTTCTTGCAGCTCTGAAAGACACGGGGACAAGTCACCAAGGGCTGGGCGGCTCACACGCGAAGGCCTGACGGGCGTTAGGCAGGAAGCGTGCCGAGCCGGAGACGCGCTTCAAGACGAGCGAAAGGGAGTATCTTACCAGTTAACCGCTGACAGCGCGGGGCAGAATTCTCTACGAAAGCTCCCCGACCACAAATCCGTAAGGCTGCTTTCCTTTTTAGCAAGACACCTCTATCTTGTGATTTTTTTTATCAAATTACAATCGAATATTTAATTTTAATCTGTGTGCTGGGTATATCTGTATCTAAGGTCTGTGTGTGACTGTAAGTGGTTTATATGTTTAACATGATTCTATGTTCTCAATATGAAAAATAAATCAATGAACTACGCCGACGCAACATGTTCTAGGCCATGTATCCACATGCAGCGCTTCATGTTGTAACTAGAGGGATGCTGGCTTATACCGACACACGGGCTCGGGGACTCGGCCTCACCGTGCCCATCTCTGCCCTCATGCGACACAGAAAGGAGGGCCACCAGGCAAATGGGCGGGGAAACATCACCAGAGGGACCGTTTGACCCTTTAAGAAGCTAGAAGTGGATGCTGGACGCAGGCTCTCCCGACAGAACAGGCACCACCCATCGCCGCGTCAGCGCACGGCCCAGTCCACACGGCAGAGGCAGGTCAGGTCTGCGGAGCAGGGGGTGGAGCAGGGGGTGAGCACACATCTTTGCACCTGTTAACCTTGGCTCCAGCGAGGAAGGGGGACAGTAAACTGCTGTTTTCAAGGACGCACGAAGTGCTTCTTGAACAAGAAGCCGGGGGTGCCGGGGGAGCGTGTCCAGCCTGTTCTTTCCTCAGTTAGAATTCACATTTCTTTTTATGACACAGTCAGCGAGGACCAGCTCCTCGTGGAGGACCCCCCATTCCTCTTCTTCCTCTCTCACGTGCGTGTGTGCATGCCCAGCCCGCTTAGTGCAACTGGGCCGGGAAGGACGTTGGTGTGGCACGAGTCCAGGCTCCACGGTGAACTGGCCGTGTGCCCTAACGCAAGCCGCCTGCCTGCCCCAGCCACGGGCACCTCAGGCTCCTCGCGGCTCCTCGTGACCTGACAGGTCATGGCTTTTTAGTGCTGAGTGATATTCCAGCGTCTGGACGAACCACCGTTACCCATTCACCTGCTGAAGGGCACCTTGGCCACATCCAATCTTTGGCCACGATGAATAAAGGTGCTATGAACATGCAAGTGCAGGCTTCTGTGTGGACATGAGTTTGAAATTCTCTGGGCAGAGCGAGCAGCAGGACTGCCGGACTGGATGGCAGGCTCATCTGGCTTTACAAGGACCCTCAAGGCTGTGCACACCTGCTCTCCACCAGCAGAGAGTGGAGCCTGCTGGCCGCATGCCCGCTGGCACCTGCGGGGTCAGAGCCTGGATTCCAGCCGCTCTCATAGGCGTGCAGTGGTCTCTCAGTGTTGCATGGGCTTCTCAACACTTTCTCGCGTTATTTTCCTCCCGCGTTATTTTCCTCACTGGCCCGACAGCCAGCACCAGCTATCGGATTCCTGTCTGCAGGCTGCAGCTGTAACCGGATGATGCAAACCCGATTTCTTAAGATATATCTTGCAGCCTTCCCTTTCCATGATGAGGAGACTGGCACAGAGACAGCGCACCGTCAGGCCTCCTGCTCCGGGGCCATGTGCTGTCCAGCTCTGAGAGCCACTGGTCCATCCTGAGATCAGACTGGAGCCACTTCCCTCGAAACGGTCCCAAGCACGACAGAAACGATTTCCAGGAACACAGGCCTTCCACATTCTGGTGGGTAGCTCAGAATTATTTTTAGGCTGGTTAAGATAATTTATACTACAACTATCTTCAGATGCTTTCTCCGGTCTAAACTCAGTGCAATAATCCCTTTCTATGGTAACAGCGGCCGTGTATATCCTCCTTGAGCTGCAAACGTGGAAAGGGACAGGGAAGGGTGTTCCGCTGAGTTCGGACCAGCTCTGTGTGTACATCTCAGCGGGTCCCGTGTGCAGGACTTGGTGATGGCCTCTTCCTGCCCACCTGCATCACACACGCTGACCCCTCCTGCTGGTGACACTAGATCGCAACAGAGCGCATGGGGCAGTCTTCCCAGGAAAGGACTTCAGCTGAGAGCGAGGAAGGGATGACCCAGTGAGGAGGGCAGGTGTGAGCAGCCGGGAAGCACAGGAGCAGGAGGGAAGGCCCTGTGGCCCGAGGGAGGGGGGCAGGTGAGGGTGGCAGCCCAGGTGAGGACGGGGGCAGGTAAGGCCAGGCCCCTGCGCAGGCTGCCAAGAGCATGGCAACATTCTGGAAACAGTAGCCCCTGCAGTGATGAAGAGTGAATCTGAGGGGCCATGCAGATGTCGCCGCAGCATTCGGGAGGGTGCCCAGTCCCTCAGACCCTGCATTGGCCTGTGGACCACACCCACTGCCACTTGGCCCCTTCTGCAGGCTCCAGGCGGCTCTGTGCACCCTCCGAGGAGGTGGGCACTCATCTGCTGCCCGGGGACCGAGCGGCCCGCAGGGCCCAGGATACTCCGTGGTCCTGACAGGACACGCGGCCGCTGCCACCTCGGAGGGACTGTGGACCATGCCCCCTCAATGGCTTGTGACTGGTCCACAGCAAGGAAGGCTCAGAGGCTGAGAAACTTCTACAGGATGAGATGTCTATTGAATAAAATAGTAACAAAAGGGGGCTTGCATGTAGTACATCTCATTTTACTCATTATTATTAATTGATATTGAATTTTACAGAAGTTTTAGTCTGCTAAAGACTGGAAAGTCAAAAAAAAAAAAAAAAAAAAAAACACGAGAAAAACCCAAAACCAAACCCCACTGTCCTCAGTGCTGAGCCTGAAAGGCACAGCTGCAGATGCAGAAGGCAGGGGGACAAGACTGGGTGACAACCTGGGCCTCTGAGACACTCGGAGGAAAAGAAACATAAGCAGCTGGCCATGCGGCCTGTGCCCGCCAGAGACGGGACGTGGGAGAACCTGCCCGTGGAGGGTGGAGGAGCAGAGGGTGGGGCAGCGGCCGGGGCAGGGAGGACGGGCCGGCCAGTCGGCCGGGCGGCGACGCAGAACCAGAGTGAAGGAAGGTGGCGTCCTGGGAGCAGGGAGGAGACGCGCGCGGGTGGAGGTCAGATCCACCAGATGGGAGGTGAACGAGCAGCGGCGGGCAGTGAGGAGGCAGCTCTGGGGGCCTGCAAGTCGCCAAGCTCCCGGGGGCAGCACCAGGGACAGCGAGACTCAGTGCTCCTTTCTAACCATTACTCGGAGCCTTACAGAGCAAAGGCGGACCAAGCTGGAGACAGGCCAGCTGCCCACTGGGAAGGATCCTGACTGCAGACCTCCGGAGGCAAGTGCCCGGAGGGAAGGGAAGGGTTCTGTCTGGGGGTGGCGTGGGGAGGTGAAGCCATTCATTGAGGAGTAGGGGGAGGGGTGGGGTCTGAAAGAAGCAGGGATCCTTTAAAGAGGCACTGAGAGCAACCAGAAGAGCCCACCGGCACACACACAGGGGACGGGACTTGGGTCCTGGGGACAACGCGTAACCCAACGTAAAACCTGACTCCTTAGTCTTTAGCTTCCTGCGGGCTCAGGGCGGTGGCGAGCAATTAGGGAAACGGCTAACAACGTTCCTCAGGCGCCAGTACTGAAAAGTGGCTTGGGAAACACTGCTCTAGGGTGCGGTCTAGCTCACCCATCCTGCCCGCATAAAAGACAGCCTCGCATTCCAGGTAACTGTCAATTGTGACTGTGTCCTGTCTCCTCCTCTGGGTGAGGTCCTGGGGCAGTGGCCTTGTCTAGGGCACTGGTTTTAGCCTCTAATGGTATTTCTTTACTATGGCCCTTATCACGTATAGATGCTCAAAGATTTGTGAAACATGAAATAGTGAATTCATAGAACTATAAAAGGCAGTAAAAAAAATACATTAGTTAATGGAAGAGATGCAAGTCACAATTTACTAGTGAGTTGACCTTCAACAGCTCCCACTGCCCCCCACCCCCCAAAAAAAAGAAAGGAAGAAAAAAGAGGAAAAAAAGCAAATGCCATTGCTAGCCTAAGAAATGAGAAAAAACAATTTTTTAAAAAGAACAAGTCAGGGCAGACAAGGAGACATGAAAGCAAGTACATGCACATGGTACCGGTAAACGTGCACTGCTATACTGTTTCTAAAAAATACGTATTAATAGTCTGTATTAATATGTCTCAAAACTGTCCCTACTCTGACCCAGTCAGTCTCCTCCTAGGATTGATCCTAAAGAAATAATCCAAGGAGGACTGGGTCCAGGACCTGCAGGAAAAAATCCACGTGTAGGTGGAACCATGCAGTTCACACCCATGTTGTTCAAGGGTCAACTGTAATTTGGAATTGTGTTTGTATAACACAAATACATATATATATCTACCGATATTGACACAGACACACTGCATGTACACACACACACACTAAACTAAACGTTAGTACATAATACCATCATGACACCGCTTATATGTGGGATCTAAAGACAAAAATGATACAAATGAACTTATATATAAAACAGAAATAGATTCACAAACACAGAAAACAAACTTCTGGTTACCAAAGGGGAAGTGGTGGGAGGGATAAATTAGGAGTTTGGGATTAACATATACACACTACTATATGTAAAATAGGTAACCAACAAGGACCTACTGTATAGCACAGGGAACTCTATTCAATATCTTGTAATAACTTATAATGGAAAAGAATCTGAAAAAGAATATATACACACACACATATGTGTGTATATATAACTGAATTGCTGTGCTGTACACCTGAAACTAACACAACACTGTAAATCAAATATACTTCAAAAAAAATGTTAGTACATAGTAACTAAGATGTTAACCAACAGTGGTTTACGCAATTAATTTCTCTTCCATTTTTCTGAAGTAAGAACATGCTGTTTGTAAAATGAGGAAGAGAGGTCTGGGACTCAAGGACAGGCTGAACACCGGGTGGGACAACAGCCTCACAGACGCGGCCTTTACGTCCTGGTCTAGGAACGGATGGTGGCTTGTCCACCTCTGCCCCACGTGATGGGGCCCCAACTCTTACCTGATGTACAGGAACCATAGTAACGCCTGTAGAGATAACACATCATTTTTTCTACCAAGTACAGATGTGTACCAAGTACTAAGTACGGCAGCTAAAGCACGAGGGGAGAGGGTTTTTTCTGGGGTGGGTGTGTGGGGAGCTTTAGCTCTAGGACATAAGGAGCCTGTTGACTCCGTCCCAGAAAGAATGCGTCTGGGAGCAGAAATATATTAATGAGGCTATCTGATCATGGATATTTATGTATTTTTGAAACAAATAAGAAATAGTTATTACACAGCAAAGACTCCTATCTTATTTTATATCCACTATATATATAGGTACCCGCCACTAATAAAACATTTAAATGCGTAATAAAATTATCTGCAGTACTTTGCAAATATGAAGTGCTCCATAAATGATTAAAAATAGGAAAATGTATCACATAAAAAGCCTTCGGCTCTTGCTGGGATTCTTACACTAAGATATGCTTTCTATATTTCAAACCAGATCACCATTAAAAATGAAGCCAAAACCTACCATCTTATTCATTTTTTTAGTAAATGTAAGTCTTTTCAAAAGTGGCTTCTTTCCTGAGAATAGAAAGCAGACCTGTTTATGCTCCTGTTAGCTTCTTCCCACTGACGACTGAGGACAGTCACTCCCACTCCCCCTTCCTTCCCCCCATATACACAGGTTCCGCATTCAAGGACTCTACCAACCTCAGACTGAAAATATTCAGAAAAAATTCCTGAAAGTTCAAAAAAGCAAAACCTGGACTTGCCTTGCACCGGCAAAGAGTCACGTGGCACTTAGATTGTATTAGGTGTTGCCAGTGACCTAGAGATGATGTCAGGGACACGGGGGATGTGGGCGGGTTACATGCCAATACTACGCCCTTTTATACAGATGTGAGCATCACGGGTCTCGTATCCGCGGGGGTCCTGGAACCAAACCCCACGACACTGAGGGACAACTGCCAAGGAAGACTCACGCCGATACCTGCCACTCTTGACGGCACACGCCTTTCTTCGGCTGAGCCCTTTTCTGGTTAATATCACTGGCCGGTAAGTGACACGTAGTCATTTCCAAGCACGCTTACACCAACCCGGCAGCCAAGGTCAGAACGACCTACTTCCCCGGGACAATAACAACGAACAGCGCGTGCAGGGAGCCTGGGCGCCTCCTGCCCGCCTGCCGGCAGCCTGTTTGAGGACTCATCCTGCTCCACTCTGGCCACTGCGGCTCAGGCCCAGAGGTGACCAGACAGCTCCTCTAATCTCTATGTTAAATCTGATTATCTTCTGGTTTGAGAGTCAGACATGGTGGCAGAGGAAACAGAGAGATGAAATGAATTTCTTTGTATCATAATTTAAAAAGAAAAAAAGAAACAAAAAAAGGGAAAGAACATAAAGAAGTTGTTAGAAAAGCTGACCATTTACAATTTATGATTCCCAAATAATATCCTTCCTGACAGAATATTTACGTGGCTTAACTACAAGTTTACTGTGTACTTCGAAGACACTTCCAGGCACAGGAATATTTTTGTTCCCGCCGAGTGGGATCAACACAAACTGTCTTGTCCACCAGAGGCCTGGCAGCAATCAGGGGCTACTGACTGTTCCCGGGGGTTCCAGGAGCGCTGGGTGAAGGGGCTGCTACAGGAGTGTGGCCCAGGCCAGGGGCACCTTGCAGGGGCGGCGATACAGTCAGGGCCGGGCGACAGAAGCAAGCGCAGGCCAGAGGTGATGGCTGCAGGAGAGCTGTGGCCGTGGGACTGCCGCCAGGAAGGAGCTCGCTGCACCCCTCCAGCTCCCAGTGCCCCCTCTCCAACGGGGAAGCAGGCGAGCAGGGGCAGGGCAGGAAGGGCCGGAGGACAGACGCGGAGAACGTCCAGGGCTGGCACCGGGTGAACCTGGCCAAGGCAGGTTTTGCGGCCAAACTAGTTCTAGGTTTCCGGGGCTCTCCCGGTCTCAGAGTTGAGGCTGCGGGATTAGCAGCTCGTTTTCAAGCACGCACACGAGCCGGGGCCTCACAGGCAGCCTTCGCGCTTCGTTCTTCCTGCTCAGCACTGTCTGCAGATTCATCCACACTGATGAACGTGGCACTTGTGCACGTATGTCAACTGCTCCGGATATTAAGGTTTTTAATAAAGCTTTTGGCCAATACAAATCAGACAGCACATTCCTGAATATATCTTCATGAACACATACAGAGTCTTCCTAAAGTATGTGATTAAAAGCGGCACAAGCCATGGATTTTACCAGCTGCTGCTCAACTGCTCTGCAAGGCAGCCCTTCCGGTTCAGGCGCCCCGCCCACGCACCCCTGCTGACATCTGGCGCTACCAACACGATGGGGTTCACACGCAGGACACTCTTGTCTCACTGAGATTTCTGTGGTCCCAGGGAGGCTGAGCATTTTTTCCATGCTTATTGGCTGTCTGGTTTCCATGAACTGCATCTTCATATCTTTCGCCTGTTTTTCTATCGGGCTGTATCTGTTTCTTATAAATCAGACGAAGGTCTTGATGTGTATTTCAAATACCTTCTCTCATTTTTTAATGCTGTTTATGGTGTTTTTGTTGAACACAGTTTTAAATTTCAAAGTAGTCAGGTTATCGATATTTCCTGGAAGGTTTAGTTTTTTGTGTCTTGTTAAGAAGTGCCTCCCTGGCCTGAGTCTCTTCCATTTTTTGACATTACTTCACTTGGAATTCCCTTCTGGGTGTGCTCAGAAGCAGAGGTCTTTTTATTTTCCCACTTGAACGTCCAGTTAATGCCATGCCCTTCATCCATCAGTTCATTCCCTTCTTTCCCCAATAACCTGCCACGTGACGCGGCTCTTCCCACACACGTCCCCCGTGCCAATCCTGCATGGCCCCTCGGTGAGGGGACCGCCCCTGGCCTCCGTCCTGCTGCTGTGGCGGGCAAGCAGCTCCTGCTTCACTTTCACTCTTTCCAGCTCTTGTCCTTGTGTGAGTTTCCAGTGAGCATGCAGGGTGGACACCGCCTCTATTCCACACGTCAAGTGTGCGCACGTGTGCATGCGTGTGCATACATGTACGTGCGTGTGCGCGTATGCACAGACATGTGCGCTGGATGCAGGGAGGCGGGGGTTACTTCTCCAGCATCGAAAGGGTGAGCACTGCCTTCAGCTTTCGGATGCTCTTTCGCTCCCCGGACTTGCCTGAGAGGTGAGGTAGAGCCGGCGGGGTCAGGGTCCCTCTCCGTTCCTGGAAAAAGGCTGGAGGAGACAGGGCTGGCCTCTGCCCCCTCCTCTCCATCTCCCTGCACAGCTCTGGGTGGCCTGATGGGCGAGCCAGGTAGCAGGTGTGCAGGAGGGGATGAAGGAGACCCGAGGACAGGCCGGGGCAACCACACAGCATTGGCTCTAACGCCCAGCGCCCCCTTCCTTCAGGACAGCGGGACCTCAGCTCCGCAACCCGCGCGAGCCGGGGCCCGTGATTATAGGCCGCCTGCTGCTTGATGATAATTACGGATTTCTCCAGAGTGTCTTGTGCTATTTCTATCTCATTGTTTTCCACCTCTAGTTCCCATTCTTGGTGGTCCTCCTCCATTTTCAATAGTAGATGTCAGAAATGTTTTGGTAAAAAAATTGTTTTTAAAATTAGAATTTAAATATATCATGTTAATCTTTAAGTGCTGTGGAGAAAATCTTAAAAATCTCATAATTATTGTATATGACATGTAGAACTCTGATAATGAAGGTATTTAGATATGGGAAAAAGATCTAAGCTTAAATAAACATGACTTTTTTAAAACTAGAAAGTAAGATATAGACTCTATTTGAGAAACTGAACATAGGCATTCCACAACTTCCAAAAGATGAGAAAAATAGTCCAATAAAAATCACTCAAGTAACTGATAGTATGTACATAACTCTTCCTCACCCACGACTCAAAGGAAATCTTAACGCCACATATGAATGACACCACTGAAGTGATTAAAATGTCTTTCTCCAGAGGCTGTGACATTCATTTCCCTGTAAGTTAACAATCTTACAATACTCTGACATTACTTAGGAAAATACACTGAGAAACTCTTCCCTAGTCTTAAAGACGAGAGCAATTATTTTAGGACATAATTAAAATGCCAGGGCAAGGTAACGGTCTTTTTATGAATGCATTTCTCACCTTAAACAGGTCTCCTTGTTAGGACTGTTAATAAAATTTCTACTGGCCTCAAGTGTTTTCAACGTATGAAAAACAATCAAACCACCGCATACATTTATTAACAGCAGGAATAATCAAAGGAGGTAAAAGATGGCCTGAGAATTAATGACACTGACTGTGTGTGGCTCCGTGTGTCTTCTCTAAGCTTATCATTACAAGTCACACTTTGGGTACAGCCGACTGCTCACGACACTGGCCAAGTAAAGGGAACGACAGCGGCCCACTGCCCAAGGGAGACATGTTCATTCCACCAGATTCATGTGGCTGTGGACACAGTTACCTTCTAAGACCTGTAACTTCATTAACAAACGATAATGCATAGAGACACTTAAAGGTTTGCTGTTCCCTCTCCCTTTTAAAAATAGAATATCTCCACATCTTTCCTTCCCAAAGCTTCTCATTCATGGGAGCAAGTCTAGAATCACTTCAGTGAAAGAAACTCAATGAAACATTTGATTTACATTTACTAAAAACTAAACTTTAATTGGTTTCAACGTGAAAATGTCAGCAAACCACCTAAGCAAGTGTTTCTTCTTTTCTTTTTTTTAGGTCTCTCTCTGTCTCTTTTCTTTAAGCAAGTGTTTCTTATTGACCTTCTTGAGGACACAAGCTTTTGTAACATCATAAAAGATGCTGTGGGGCAGACAGTTTCCAGTGGCTCACAGGCCACCAGAAGCATCTGCCCCGCCCAGCTTAAAATGCCTGCAGAGCTTCCTATTTCAGAACAGTGTCTCTGTCTGGTGTTTGCACTTACTCCTGTTAATGAATAAAGAAAGGCTTTTGTGCGCATTTCTGGGGAATCCACTCATTTAATAATAAACCTTCTATGCCAAGTGGAGAAAACAGTATTTTAAGAAAATCAACATAAAATTATTTCACTCTAGTTATTTTTGATGAAGCATATTTAATCAAAGTATATACTGCTTCAAGTAATTTGATCATTTGAAATCATGCTTTTTAAAAATTGGACTTAAAAAATAAAAAGTACGTTAACATGATGCTCTTTGCTGCACAGGACTGGTTATCTAATCCAACAAAATTCTATTTATGTGCAAGGGCTTAGGATAAAATACTCAAAGTAATTAACTGGAGGTTAAATATTATGAAGGGAAGCAGGACTTATCAAAAAAAAAAAACCACACACAGAAAATCAAATACACTGTTACTTACAATGAGCTGTTTCAATCCAACAAAAGACTGTTCTACCGAGTTGGCGTTTAAGACCTGTCTCTTTGCTGCAGCTTTTTCACCCAGGAAGCGAAGCATTAAGTCTTTAACTGCATCTCCCTTGAAAGAATGTAAGAAAAACATGTCAGGACAATAAAATGTTAATTAAACTCAGCTAACCAGAGCCCACAGCTATAACCCAAATTTCCTTTTTCTCCGTTGGTGTATGGAGGTCAAAATGTGGTTACAGCAGAGTCAAACTTCAATCAACCAGACGCTAAGGTATCACGATCTTTAATAAAATGTGCAGTTTAGAAGGGCTCTTTCTTTTGGAGAGGAAGCAGGGAAGCACCAGCGCCTGTACCAGGCTTATGTAAGGGGCACAGCAAGCCAGGCGGGGGGCCGGAGGCGCGGGGCACGGGGGGCGTGAGCGACACCGCCCCTGGGAGAAGCGGCGTGCACGGTGGGACCCAGGCTGGGGCGGGCAGGCCTGAGCGCCCTCTGCCCGCATCCCGCCAAGCTGCCGGCCGGCCTGGGCCCCCGGCAGCCCCTAGGGCCTGGCTAGAGTAGTTAGTGGTGGCCCAGGGCACTGCCTTCCGCCCAGGGCTGCGTCTCTCCTGAGCCCAAGGAGAGCAGGGGTCCCTCCCTCTGCCGGGCCCTCCGCTCGGGGAGCGGGCTGCTCCGGAAAGGCCCCCCCCAGCCTCCACACAGGGGCTCACTCAGCCCAAGCCTCGAGTTAGACCCGCCTGCACCTGGGCTGAGTGACCGTACGGGCGGACAGATGGGCGAGGCCAGGGGAAAAGGGATCATCCACGGCCAAGTGACCCAGGAGGAACCTGGGAGGAGCCAGGACGGAGGCCCAGGTGCTCAGAGACCAAGCCGCACGTCTCACACAGGGGCAGAGATCTAGAAGCTGCAGTTCTATGATGTTTTTGCTTTCAGAGGATAAGGTGAAATACTTCAGATGCCAGAACCACAGAAGTGGCTAACTGATCTAGGAGGGATAATTAAAGGGCGGAATAAAAAGAACTCAGCCATATGGCTCCATAAAGCTTTGCACAAATGTAACTCCTCTCAGACAAGGAGCTTTATCTGAGCCAGAGGAACTGCGAACCAGGAAAGGGCAAAATCACATCTTCATGCCGCCGAGGGAAGACCCATCTAACTTCTCCATCATTGCAACCGTCTCAGTTAATAGGACCACACTGCGAAAATCTCCTGCCCTTTAAAATTCTCTGTTAGTTAACACCTGAGTTAGCAGGGAAGTTCCTGAGACACGAGCGTATGCAGAACTGACAATCATCTCACCTCTGAAAGCCCAAAGACGTGACAAAACGCCCTAACATGGACTGGCTCTCGCCGTGTCACTCAGCTGAAGGCAGTTCTGACATGGGGGTCACAGCGCCTTTGCCGCAGACCCTCCATGCTCACTGGAGCGAGGGGAGCAAGCTTCCTCCGCAGGATGTCTTGTGAGCTGTGTGGGGTGGGATCCACCTAGAACCCCAGGGGCCCCTTCCAATCAGCAAACCTTCGGGGAGGGCACCCAGGGCAGGGGAGCGTGAGGAGACTGAGCGTGAACGAGTCAGGTGCTGGATCTCAGCTTGCAGAGGGCCTCCCCCGCTGCAGCGTGGGAACGGCTTCAGCAGTGCCTTCTAAGTTTTAAAGGATGAAGTCAAAGCAAAACCCAGAGCAGCTGACTCCCAGAGCACGGGCCTCGGGCTTTACTGTCAGGAAGCCTGATGACACACGTGGTCACAGGCAGTGGTGCTGAAAGGACAGTGGCCCAGCCTCGCCCGGCGCTCTTCCTGGGCACCAACGAGAAACACGGCTGCTCCTCCCGGGAGGGCTCTGTCCTCTTAGTCCTGGGGGAGTGAAACTGCCCAAAAAGACGACATCCCAACAAACAGAAACAAAACAAACTCCAAACTCGAGGTTGTGGAGACATCGGAACCCGCATACGCCGCTGGTGGAATGTAAGACGGTGCAGCCGCTTTGGAAGACAGCTGGGATGTTCCTCAAAGTGTTAACCGCAGGTTTACTATGTAACCCAGCAGTCAGTGGACCCGCACAGTTCAAACCATGCCGTTCAAGGTCAACCGTATGTGACAACAGAAAGGAGTGGTGCACTGACACATGCTACAATTCGGATGACTCTTGAACATGTTGCCATGAGAGAAGCCAGTCATGACAGACCACGTGTCGTGTGATTCATCTGTATCAAGTGTCCAGAGAGGAGAATCCAGAGAGATGGAAAGCGGGTCAGTGGTTGCCTGGCGCTGGGGTGGGGTGAAGGGGTGGGGACTGAAAGCAAGGAGGTCTGGGGCTTCCCGCTGGGGTGATGAAAACGTTCCACAAATTGATGTGGTGATGACCGCACAACTCTGTCAAAAATCTAAAAACCACTGAATTGTAAATTAGATGTGTGAATTATGTGGTATGTGAATTGTATCTTAATTAAGCTGTAAAGACAAAAACAGATCTAAACCCCTTTCGTAGGGGGCCCTAAACAGATCGGTATTTAAGGGAAGCTGTTCAATGATACGTCAGCTTTAGGACGGCTGCAAAACGGCTTGTACTGGCCACTCCAGACCTTCCCTATCTCACACACACGTTCAACATAGGTCAGCATCCTTCACATCAGGAACCTAAGAAAGGGGAGCCAGGCCCACCTGTGAATGTGGCGAACAAACTCAGCGGCAGCAACTTCTGCTTCTGTCCATCACAGAGTGACCCAGCCTGGGCTTATCGTCCTAATGTAAACAACTAGAACATGAAAAACACGACACAACAAGTGTCTTCCGACACAGAGAAGGATGTGATCTGAGACGAGGGAGACAAGGAGTTGAGCTCTTGAACCCAAAGGCAGCTGTGGACGCAGTGGTGCGGGGGTCACACCGAGCACAGGGAACTCGCCGAGCGGGGACTGGCTGGGAGCTGGAGGGCAGCTGGCCGGACCTGGCAGTCAGAGCACCAGACAGGACGGAACTCTACAAAGAGCAGGGCTGGAAAGCCACGTGGGCCCGCGAGGGTACCGCTGAGTGGTAAACGGTGCGTGCGAAGGGTGGACAGGGAGCCGGGACAGGGCTGTGAGCTCACTTGGGGCTGAGATGTCCAGTCCAGGCGACCACTGCAGAGCGCTCTCGGACACACAGGCACTCGGTACAGGCGTCAGAAAGGTCACCCAAGTATGCAAGCTACTCTAAACTCACCCTGAGAAGCTAAAAAATAAACCTGAAAAGGATCAAAGGAATCTGCTGGCTAGAACAAAATACAAGTCTTTCTGAAGGAAGATGACAAAATATAGACACTCAACATTAGGAAATCCACAACATCCACCCTCTGATAAAAAATCACTAGACATGTGAAAACACAGGCACACGTGACTCATGACCAAAAGAAAAAGTAAATACAAATAGACTCGGAAATTACAGCACTGATGGAATCTTCAGAATAGAACTGCGCAACAGCTATTATAAATGTGCTCAAAGATCTAAAGTAAAACTTGAACAGAATGAGGAGAGAAAAATATATAGAAAGGAACTAAAGGGAAATTATAGAGACAAAAAATACAAAAAATTTACTGACTAGCATCAGCTGCAAACTACAAAGTGCAGAAGGAAAGATGAACAAACTGAAGGACAGAATGACAGAATCCCAAACTTAAGTACAAAGAGAAAAATGATTGAAAACAGAAACAGATCTTTAATGACCTCATTAGTAATATCAAGTAATATGTGAAACTGGAGTTCACAGAAGCAGAGGAGAGAGTGAAAAACAGAAGAGCTAACTGAAGAAGTAATGACCAAAAATGTTCCAAAATTGATGAAAATAATAGAGCCACAAATCCAACAGGGTGAATGAAACCTAAGCAAGATAAACATAAAAGAAAACCATGGGAAGGCACATCAGAATCAAACTGCTGAAAACCAGTGATAAAATCTTAAAACCAACCAGAGGAAAACATATACACTAGGTACAGAAGAGCAAAGATAAAAATTACTACAGACTTCAATCAGCAACGATACCAACTGGCAGATATGGAAGGACACCTTCAAAGTGCTGAAAGGAATAAAGCTGAGTCAACCTCCAAGTCTACGTGTTGTAAACACACTGCATCTCCAGCAAAAAGAGCTTTGATAGTGAAGATGAAATTTCTTCAGACTTAAAGGGGAGAGAATTCGTAGCTAGCAGACCTGCAGGAACAGGTACGTCTTCGGCCATCCGTAGGTTTCCAACACAGGGACTTAGCATGGCCCAGGAAAGGGATTTTCACAAACTGTGGGCTTCCCTGATGGGACTCCCATCAAATCCAAATTGCAGGAAGGGCGAGGGGAAGGAAAGAATCAGGGGGCAGAATCAGACAGGGTGGTGGAAAGGCCCAGTCTCAAGTCTGGACGTTGGGTTTCCAGATCCACCAGCAAGGCCACAGCATTCTGAGTCCCCACCCTACTATTTTCCCTTCACGATCTTACTACCTTTACCACTGACGTTCTGCTGCTTCTAGTTTACTTATCTCTTCTGTCTCTCTCCCTCTCCCTCCTTTACTCCCCCCCTCTCTCTCCTTACTGAACAAGCTTCATACAAATATTCTCCAACTTCCATTCTTCATTGGTTCTGAAAATTTCTGAACGATCATTTCCCCACAAACTTTCCATTTATCTCTTTAAGAACACAGGCCATCTAAGACTCTAATTAGTTAGAAATGCCGACATTCCTCTTTTGATGCTATATGGTTGGATGAAGTGTTACACGCTCACCTTCATGGCCTCTAACTTAACTCAGACTGCTATAGAAGTCACTTCATAAGGAAACAATTTAACAATTTTCCCCCAAAATTTTATCCTATAGGAAGGAATTTTTAATTAGGCACCAACAGGTGAGCAATTTGGAAAAATTTCGAGGTGTTTTAGAAAGCTGACTTAGAACAGTGCTGCAACAGTTACAGTGGCACAGGGAGAAACTTGTGAACAGGTAAATCCAACAAATGCTTGGTTGACCTCTTACAAGCCTGGTGTGCACGGTGAGTTAATAGACGTGTTCTACCCCGATCGTAAGTCCTCTGGCAAATAAACACAGCATTTCCAAGGTAAATCACACAGTTTTTCTTTTCTCTCCTGGGAATGAAAAGTTCTTTGAAGGATAGTATACAACTGAAGAGACACAGGTGAAGAAACAACCAGCACATTTGTTCTATGGGAAAGTCAAAGACATTTTAGGAACTATTCTTAATTCATATTCCAGTTTACCATGAGGTTTCCAAAACAATCACTGTGAATTGCAAGAGGTACGGAAGACACTGCCTTCAGATTTAAAGGAAGCAGAAAGGAAACACGCTGTCTCCTGGCTGGCCGCTAGTGTGGGTCCTGCCCATGCAGTGGGCGCCCCAACCCTGGCTGATCACCCAATGCCCTGCTTATTTCACAGTAGCCACCTGGAAGCTTCAAAGCTGCAGAGGAGCTATCACAGAACCCGTGCTTTTCCCTGGTAGAAAGGGCCTCCATGCCTGATTCAATCTGGGTTAAACTAGGAATGAACATCAGCACTTTGTGTTCCCAACTCAAGAACGACCAACATGCTTCACTGCAGGAGACGACCCAGCCACCCCAGGGCATTCAGCATCCCCGGCCCTGTCCGTGAAAGCTCATGTGCTCAGCCCAGCCCTTTAGGCGACCACAGTGAAATACCTCTACATGGTTCTAAATGCACCCTAGGAGCCCTGGGCCTCAGCACCCTGTGCGGAACCACTGGGTTAAGTCATCAAATCCTGAACATCAGATATCCCTGAAATCAGAGTCCATAACTGTGATTCACTGAAAAGACCCTGTGAAGGTAAATTCATGTTCAGTACATTCTGCTTGAGAGGGTGGAGAAGGGGGCTGAGGACAGTGCCTGGTGGGCAGCAAGCCCACAAGGAAGATGCGCTTAGTGAGCAAATACGCTGTAGAGACGGACGTGCAAAATATCTGGAACCTGCAGGCTTTCACTTCAGTTACTGAGAAAAACAGCCAACTGGCCTCACTTCTCCAGCAGCCACTCTACTTCTTACGGGGTTCGGCCTCACGGGGCTCAGGGCTCCACTGCCTGCACCGGGCTTTCTGACCCCGCCAAGTGTGTGGGAAGGGGGACTCCTTCCCCCGGGAGGGCCTGCTGAGGACCGCAGGGTCCTCCTTCAGTTCCCAGAGGAGAGACCCACGCAAGACCTCATGTGGCACAGACACTGTTGATCCCACCTGCAACCTGGGCGGGACAAACTACACTTGACATGCAACTGAGCTAACCTCACGTGGACGTACACACATACCTACAAAAACATTATCACGTAAGGCAAGCTACATGCCATCTTATAAAATACGAACCTCATTAAGTATTTTGCTATAACATCATTTTTATTTTTTTTCACGATAAAAATATTTATTTCAATATAACATCATTTTTAATACCTACGTAAACATTCCACTGAAAAAACAAGATGTGTCAAATGTATTCAACCAGCCTTTTGATAATGGACTTTCAGATGGTTTCAGGTTCTTTGCAATTATAAACCTCACTCTGATGGGCAGCCCAAAAGCTGGGTATTTGTACATCAGTGAGATTATTTCCTTACAAATAATTCCTAAGGGTGGGATTTCTGGGTCAAAGGATATGCGCGTTTGGACGTGCGTTTTACAACTTTACTTAAGAAAGTTTGTACCAAATTATCAGTCCCACCAGGGCTGCTTAAGCAGGCTATTTTCTCACATTCTAACAAACATGGAAAAATTATAAATAACTTAGACAACAGAAAATGTAAATAACTTTACCACCTTTGATTACTGGTAAGATTGAACTTTTTAATATTGCTATTTACTGTATGTAATATTTATATATTTTTATGACTTATTATTTTGAGGGGCCATTCGTATTTTTTTTTTTTTACCAAATCTATAAGAACTCTTTCTACATCAAGCACATTATATGTACTGCAGATATAGTTTTCCATATCTAAAAAGAGGAACGGGGATTTATCATTTACTAGAGCTCAAATGTCATAAATAAACTGATCACGCAAAGTTCAGAACTACTTCAGAGAACTGTTACGCAAATACCTTGTTAGTACTTATTTCTAAGACTCTGATTAGTACCTAAACCACATTATATCAGAGAAATCAGCAGGGTTCCAAATTACCTAGTGACATCATAAAGATTCCCGCAATCAGAATCTTTGGAACTGCTGAAAAATAAGGGTTTTTCAATCCTTGAAAGGTTTTTTACACGTGGATATACATGAAACACAAACAGATGAAAAGCAATGAGCTGCGGACACAGAATCACCAGTTCTGCTGAGAAGTATCCAGCAGCCCACGTTCGCTCTAAAGCCCCTGTGCTCTCACCTGGATGTTGTCGAACTTGAGGCCCGGCATGGTGAGGTCCTCCTTGCCCACGAACACCGTGCTGCACTGCTGGGTGGTGACTGAAATCAGCACGCTCCTGGTCGCCTCCCCGGGAATCCAGGCGTCGTTTCTCCGGTCCATCTCGCTCATGCTCAGGGCGGTGGCAAAGGGGTCCTCGCTCCCGGCAAACACAGCCTGGATCTGTGAAAACGGTTTTGGAGACTGAGGAATTTCCAGAGAAGCTGTGGAAACACCTGACTCTGATCTTTCCGTCCCTGGGGAGTAAGAAGGGTCAGCAGAACCCAGGGAGTCTTCCCCCACTGGGGTAGCGGCAAGTGAAGACAAGCTTTCAGGAATCGAAGGGCTGGCGTTGGGATTACTGACGGAGATGAAGGTGGAGGTTGTGAAGGAATCAAAGAAGTCCGAGGCCAAGGAGTTAGTGCTGGTTGTATCACCAAAAAATTTGCTCAGGCTAGGGCTCGGCTGGACCACCTGAGGAGGGGTCCTGGCGGCCGCTTCACTCACGCCGCTGAAACTGGGCGATTTCACCATCTGGGACTCGAAGCCATCGCGCAGGACCTGGGGCTGGGAGCCGGCGGGCGGCGGCTGGCTGAAGATGGTGCACATGGGCACCGGCTCGTCTTTGGGGGACGGCTGCCGGGGGGACAGCCCTGATGCCGGCCCCGCTGCGGGCGCCCTCACGTCCCCTGGGCCCAAGTCCTCTGCACCCTCGTGCTCAAAGGTGGGCAGGTCTTTCACCTCCTCTTGCTCTGGGTCTTCCTTCAATGATGCTCTGCTGTCGGGGGTCATGTCCGAGACGTCTTTAGGTGTGTCCTCTCCCTCACTTTCACCATCATCACTCAGAGCGTCCAGCGCTTCTTCATCGACGACGCTTTCCCGTCTGTGATCTGAGCCGCCTTCTGCAGTCTCCACGACATCCTGCAAACAACCCAGGTCCCCCGCGCCATCCTCGCTGTTGTTCGGGGAATCAGAGATGAGGACGCTCTCCATCATGGGCTCGTCGAGCTTGTCCACTAAGTTATTCGAGTCTTCTGACCCAAACTCGTCTCCACCGAGATCAATAGTTTCCTCATGATAGAGGAGCTGCCGCTGGTCTTCCTGGGGCCCTTGCGGAGCCATGCTCTGGGCTGGCCCCTCGGCTGGGCCACTCTGCTCGGGCGCCTGCTGCTCGGCACCTCTAGCACTCTCCATGGTCACCTGAAACAAATGCACATCAACTCATCAGCTTATATCTCAGTTACTATTACGATGATTTTATCTTACTGAAATTGTTTTTGAATTTATAAAAATGGTGAGTTCGTGTCCTTGTAATGGTGGATACACGTCATTATATACATTTGTTCAAATGCATAGAATGTACCACACCGAGAGACAACGTAGACTGTGGACTTCGGGTGATTATGATGTGTCAACACAGGCCCATCAGTTATAACCAGCGCACCATCTGGCGGGGATGTGGATAATGCGGGAGGCTCTGCCTGTGTCGGGGCAGCAGGGAGATGAGAAGCCTTTGCACCTTCCTCTCAATTTTGCAGGGAATCTAAAACTGCTTTAAAAAATAAAAGTCGGCTAAAAATGTTTATCAGTTTATCAGCTATATATTCAAATGGTTTAAAATTCAATAGCCTCCATTTCTCCAGCCATTTATTTATTTTTGTGGTAAAAGACACATCATATAAAATCTACCACCGTAATCACTGCTAAGTGCATAGTTCAGTGGCATTGAGTACATTCAGTTTGTTGTGCGACCATCACCACCAGCCATCTCCAGAACTCTTCTCATCCTGCAAAACTGAAATAAATAATACAATAAACACTAACTCCCCATCTCCCGCTCCCCTAGCTCCTAGCAACCACCATTCTCTTGTATGTCTCTATGAATCTGACTACGCTAGGGAGGGACCCTAAATATGGTATTTGTGGAATGACGTGGTATTTGTCCTTTTGTGTTTGGCTTATTTCACTGAGCACAATGTCCTCAAGGTTTACCCATGTTATTGCATATGTCGGAATTTCCTTATTTTTAAAAAACGATTATTATTTTTTATTTATTTTCTGCTGTGTCAGGTCTTAGTTGCGGTGTGCAGGCTCTTCACTGCGGCGTGCGGGCTTCTCTCTAGTTGTGGCGTGTGGGTTTTCTCTCTTTAGTTGTGGCGTGCAGGCTCCAGGGCCCGTGGGCTCTGTAGTTGTGGCACGCGGGCTCTAGTTGAGGTGCGTGAGCTCAGTAGTTGCGGCGCGCAGGCTTAGTTGCCCCACAGCATGTGGGATCTCAGTTCCCTGACCAGGGACCAAACCTACGTCCCCTGCATTGTAAGGTGGATTCTTTACCACTGGACCACCAGGGAAGTCCCAGAATTTCCTTATTTTTAAGGGCGAGTTAATATCCCATTGTACGTACATACCATGTTTATCCATTTATCTGTTGATGAACACTTAGATTACTTCCATCTTTTGACTACTATGAATACTGCTGCTGTGAACATGGGTGTACAAATATTTCTTCGAGACCCTGCTTTCCACTCTTTCGGGTAAAAACCCAGAAGTGGGATTCCTGGATCATTCATGTGGCAGTTCTATTTTTAATCTTGTGAAGAACTACCCAAACTATCTTCCATTAGTTACACCATTTTAAATCCCCACCAAGAGTGCACAACGGTTCCCATTTCTCCACATCCTCACTAGCACTAGCTAATTTTCTGTCTTTTTGACAGTAGTCATCCTAACGGGTGTGAGGTCTCAGCCTTTTCAACCCTACTCATTCTTTAAGACGCAGCTGAAGTTCCGCCTCTGCCCTCAAGCCTTCCCAAGACAAGACTACTTCAGCCTATAGTAACAACATATACAAAAATAAACTCAAAGTAGATTAAAGACCTAAATGTAAGACTGGATACTATAAAACTCCTAGAGAAACACACAGGCAGAACACTATTTGACATAAATCGCAGCAATATTTTGGATCTGTCTTGGAAGTCAAAGGAAAAAAAAGCAAAAATAAATAACTAAACTTAAAAGTTTTTGCACAGCAAAGGAAACCTTGACAAAAGGAAAAGACAACCAACTGAATGGGAGAAAATATTTGCAAATGATATGACTGATAAGGGATTAATATCCAACATATATAAACAGTTCATACAACTCAACATCAAAAAATCAAACAACCCAATTGAAAAATGGGCAGAAGAACCAAACAGACATTTTTCCAAAGAGGAAATGCAGATGGCCAACAGGCACATGAAAAGATGCTCAACATCGCTAATCATCAATGTAAATCGGAACCACAGTGAGATACCACCTTACACCTGTCAGAATGGCTATCATCAAAAAGAACACAAAAAATGTTGGCAAGGGTGTGGAGAAAAGGGAACCCTCCTGCACTGTTGGTGGGAATGTAAGTTGGTGCAGCCACTGTGGAGAACAGTATGGAGGTTTCACAAAAAATTAAAAATAGAACTACCATATGAGCCAGCAATTCCACTTCTGGGTATATATTCAAAAAAAGAAAAAACACTAATTCAAAAAGATACACGTACCCCAATGTTCATAGCAGCATTATTTACAATTGCTAAGATATGGAAGCAGCCTAAGTGTCCTTCAACAGATGAATGGATAAAGAAGATGTGGTATGTATGTGTGTGTATACACACACACACACACACACACACACACACACACACACACACACGTACACACAATGGAATACTACTCAGCCATAAAAAAGAACAAAAATTTTCTATTTGAAACAACATGGATGGACTTGGAGGGCATTATGCGAAGTGGAGTAAGTCAGAGAATGGCAAATACTGTATGATGTCACTTATTTGTTGAATCTAAAAAATACAACAAACAAGTGAATATAACAAAAAAAGAAGCAGACTCATAGGTACAGAGAACAAACTAGTGGCTACCAGCAGGGAGCGGGAGAGGCAATACAGAGGTGGGGGCATGAGAGGTACAAACCACTGGCTATGAGACAGGCTACAAGGATGTATTGCACAACACGAGGAATATAGCCAATATTTTGTAATAACTGTAAATGGACTGTAACCTTTAAAAATTGTATCAAAAGAGAAAAAAACAAAAAAAGTAACTATACTCAGCTGGTCTCTAGGTAAGATTACTTTTTTCTCTGTCAACACTTTCATCACAGTATTGCAAATTAGCTCTCTTTCCCTTTTATAGCCTGGACCACCCTGAGATCCAAAAGCAAGATTACTTTAAAGTAGGTTCAAAGTTAAACATTTTGGAGAAGTTTCTTGACCAGCATAGTCAGTTACTAATTCCCCATTTACTACATATTCACTTAATAATTATTAGCTATAAATAAGTCAAAAATACAATGAAAAGGAACGAAAGCCCCTTTACTTGTAATGTTTCACAGCTCCAATGGGAGGCTGCCTCAGGAACATCAGAGTGGACGAACCCCAACGTGTAAGGCTCTTCCTGGTCCTCCCCAGGCAGGACACGAAGACTAAGCATGAAGACCACGGAACGGCAATGACTTTGTTTAACCTTTGCAACAGCCAGACGAGACAGGCATCGGCTGCCCCAAAATACAGATGAGGACACTAAGAACCAGAGAAGTGATGGGACTCATCTGACCAGGAATGGAAGCAGGGCCCCTGACTAAGCCCCTGAGGACTCAAGTACCCCGCGCCCACACAGTGCCCGGGAGATGCCAGGAACCACTGCTGGTTAACCAGGCCCTTCTTGGAATAAAAACAGTGCAGATGATAATGCCAGATGCCCCGTTACTACGTTAATGGACACCTGTGAAAAACTGTATGATATAAGGTCCAATACATACAATTACAGGAGAAGGTGAAGAGTATCAAAACTGGCAAAATCACACAGATACCTTCTTTATATGCAGGGAAAAGTGGAGAAAAGTCTACTCTTAAAGTAAGCAGAAGTCACTGCCAGGTTAATTGGTGTGTATTACAAGATACAGAGAAAGACAGACTAAAATGGGGGGACCTAGGAAAGACTGTGCACAGATGACCTTGAGCTGCTTCTCACCAGGCAACGCAATAAGAGAAGACGCATCACTATCGAGACCCATTCATTATGCGGACTGGATCATTACAGCAAGAAACAACTGCTTAAGCAATAATTAAAGAAACCCAGATTGAAACTATGATTTTAAAAAATGTGACCTGCGAAATAGGCAAAGATTTTTAGAAGTGACAGTTCTGGAGAATTTTAGGGAAACTTACTTATTGGCAAGGGGAATGCAACCTTTCTGAAGAACAGCTTGGCAAGGAATAAAACTCTGACAAGCAATTCTGCGTTTAGCAACTCACCTAAAATTCTTGTTTTTAAAGAAATCATCTTCTGAAAGGAAGAAAGCTAAGAGGAACGCTCTTTCAAGTCAATGCTTAAGTCTGTAACTATGTTTTGATTCTCCCCAGTAACCTTGTTTCTAATCCAATCTCATTTAGAAAATCAATGTCACCTGTTTCCTAGTGACACTGTTTACACAGATGTCACCCAGCCCAGAGTAAAAATTAGATTGTTTACCTTAATTTCTGAATGGAAGCTACACATTCATCAGAAACATCGCCAAAGGACTGGGCTGAGACGCCCTGCAAGTCAGGGGTCATTGCTCGCCGAGCGCCACTGTGTCTCAGACACCAGCTACATTAAGGCTACATTACTGGCTCTCAAGGAGATGACAGAGAGGAAACTAAGTAACTGTGACACACACGCCGCTCTGGCCCCAGGAAAGAGGGCTGTCTATGGAACGGGACAGCGGTGAGAGCTCCGTCTCGGCTTTCTGACTCCTTTCACTGGAATACCTTAGAAGGTTCTTGCTCCTTTCCCTGACTCTTCTGAAGGCCCCTCTTCTATAAACAACCTTTATTAAACTGGAGTGGATACAATGTTTATAACACCTACTTCCCCTCCTTTTCTGGGCTAATATTCTGAGATTTGTCACACCCTTGTTTTTCCTTAATTTTCCACATTTGTTTCCTCAGACGTGTTAGATTTCTCAGTTTTTTCCTTAGTTTCCCCTCCCCACTTTTAACCTGAGACCCAACCCTGTAAGTGGCGTGAAGCTGTGATTCACTCATCTTTGCTGACGATGCTCTACTGGGTGACGGTTCCACAGCCTAAGATCTATTCTTCTGTTGATGGATATTTGAGGTGTTAGGTTTGTGAATCTACAGACAGTGCTGTTATGAATATTCTTGTACATGTCTCCTGCTGTACGTGTGAAAACTCCTTCATGACATTATTAAAAGTTAAGCGTGTGCGGTGGGTCATTCATGGAGAATACACCTCTTTATCAGATAACGCCAAATTGCTTTACTAAGTGGTTGTACCAATTTACACACTTAGTAGCGGTGTGTAAATAGTCTTCTTGTTCAACACATTCACCTACACTTGATATTGTCAGACTTCATAATATCAAGATGATATTAAAAATTCCTACAAATCAATAGGATTACAGAGGATCCAACAGAAAAATATTTTGCACAAATATTTGAACAAGGTGAAAGGGATACACATTTCACAAGCATGTGTCCTGTGACTTCAACAGCCATTCAACTTGATTTTTCTAGAATGATTCCACTTTACACCCATGGTTGCAGTAAAATTAAGCACCTCTTTTCACTCTCAAGAGTCCTGGTTGAGACAAAAATGGTCCCACTACTTACGTATCACGGAGGAACTCCTGCACATGGGCACCAAAAGTTATGACCATGAACGTCACAAACAGAAAATAGAAACAAAATGCCGCCCCCTTTTCAAAGCCCCCAAAATAAAAAATCTGGAAAGAACCACTGCCCATAGGTACCATAATAAATAAACAGCAGTATTTTCAAAAATGGAATACTAAACAGCAGTGAAAACGAATGAGCCATCCTATAGTGAATGCAACAATGTTTGAATCTCACACATCTGATTCTGCACCCAGAACCGGTAGAAAAATAAACAGTATGATTTTCCATATAAAGTTCAAAACATGAAAATGAAACAATATACTATTTTAGGAATACAAACACAAAAACAAGGTGATAATAACACCCAATTCGGTTGGGGAGGAGCTTGGAAGTGACAGCAAGGGGAGGTTTGATGGGGGAGGGACCCATGAGAGTCTAAGCCGCTGGCAGCACTAGTGACAGAAGACGGCGTCGGGTCTGCACTTGAACTTTGTGTTTTCCATGTATGTTACATGCAGTTTTTACATTTCATAATCTAAAAATGGAAAAGCATATGAATCTGTTCTTGATTTGCATGTGATATAAATCTTTGCTTCTCTTACTATTGATTTAATGAATTTTATGAAATCATAGACATGGTTTTAAGCCTATGTCAGCACCAAAATGCTAGCAAAGAAATCGGATTTTCTCTTTGTCCAGTTGAGTTCTTTGCACAATGAGCTTAATTAATGCCTTAAAATATTTTTAAAGTACTAACTTTAAGTGATTTAAATTCACTAAGAATAATGAAAACTACTGCTGTTCAGGCCCCCTTTCTGGACATAAGACTCTGCAATTACAAATCTTTTACCAGATTGCAATAATGTAAACCGTATTCCCATGAAAGAACTATGCCATGAGGTAGGAATCCAATTAGCACATATTTATAAAAGCCCCACGTAAAGAACACCCACCACAGATCAAGCATTTTACATGAGTTATCATAGTTAATCCTTAGGATCAACTCACAAAGCATTAGCTCCATCATACAGCAGAGAAAGTCAAGGGATTTGCCCAAAGCCACAGTACCAATACTTGATGCTGACAGGATTCCAACAGTTTTTCTGCCTCTGCTCTCCTTGTAAGGCTCCTAGACAGGTCGTGACCGAGAGCCGCAGGCGGAGGCACAAAGCGCTCTGAGTAACTGCTTGAGTCTTAGCTTCACTGATAAATAAGGTGACCTTTGAAAATGATTTAATCCTTTAGCCTCGGCTTCCTCATCTGTAAACTGGGATAATGAAGATTAAATAGCAACGGATGCCCAGGAACTTTTTAAACTGTGATGAGCTGCACATAAACATAGTAATTACAAGTTTAATGACGAAGCAGCGTGGTAACACAGTCTTGGAACGGTGAAGATCCTGTCTGAAATCACAGGATGTGCGGACTGGTGAATTTTATCCTATTTGAAGTCCTCAATCCCTTCTCCCAGCCCATCACACAGGGGCCCTAACTCGCTGTATGCCACCCAGTACAACCTTCTGAATTGACGAAAAGAAACAAGAAGTATTTAAATACAGTGTTTTCCAGTAGCTATAAAGAGATATGGCAGGTCCAAGGAAATGTTTCATTGGGGTCAAACTCTTTTGTGGATGAGGGTGAGGAAAACAGGCATATTTTAAAGCACATCTTTAAGCCTTATGCTCTTTTACAATAAAAGTGTTTTCAAATCTTCCCAGTATATGCACTCTTATCAGTCAGCTCTGTCCTGGATGCTGTCCTGGAAGGAATCAGCCAACATTTACAAGACTTACATGCTTTTACACAAACCACCGCATTTTGCCCGCACAATACTGAGTCTGGTCGGGCGAGTCACTGTGAACGTCCACCTGCCGGAGAGTAAACCAGGACTAAGAAGTCACTGAGGGCCACGGCTGGGACCTGGGCCGCAGACCCCTCCCCAGCTTTCGGTGCCAAGCATTGGGGGCTGCTCCGGGGGTGTGCAGCCAACGGCCGCCCCCGGAAGGGAAGGCCCGCGCTGCGGACCCGGCAGGACCAGCTTGGGCTTGGCGGGAGGAGGGACAGAGACGAGACCCCGGGGAGGAAACACCCTCGGAGAGGAGAGACCTCCGGGGAGGAGACCCCCCGGGGAGGAAACCCCGGGGAAAAGAACTCCCGGGAGGAGACACGCCCGGAGAGGAGAGACCCGGGGAGAAGAACCTCGGGGAGGACACCCCGGGGAGGAGACCCGGAGAGAAGACCCCCGGGGGACTGTGTCTGAGGGCCGGCGGGGCTGCGGTTAGGGACAGCACGACCCCCTCCCTACAGCCCGGGCCCTGTCCTCACCTGCCACCGGCCCCCTGGGGTTGGAGAAAGGGTCACCTACAGCCGTAACCCAGGGGGCAAGAAGGATAGAGGAAGCCGGGAAGGAGTGACTGGAATCGACGCCTCCTGAGGCTTCTGCGCCTGCGCGCGCCTGCTCCCGCGCATGCCCAGTGCAGGAGCCAAGCGCCCGGCGCGTTTCCGGTTCATGCATTGGTGGGCGGGGCGTGGGCCCCAAGGTGGGGATCGGGGGCGGGGAATGCGCGGGGGAAGTTCAGCCCTTCCCTGGGACTGGGGAGGGAAATCGTTGTGACCTTCAGAGGCAACAAACAAACCTGTGGCAGAGGGGCAGCTGGAAGGGAGATGGTTAAGCTCTTTATTTTCCTGGCCAAAGCACCCTAGAAACATTTATTTTCAGGGATTTGTCTTTGTGCCTATATGTGTTTTCAACTTTTCCTGCCATGCATCTGTACTACTGTGTAACCACATTAACGATAAAAATGGTAATAATAATACGAATAATGGCTGGGTGGATTTAATCCAGCAGTATGAAGATCCTGCATTCCTTAGCGCCGCAACTTAATCTTAGGCAAACGGTGCCGGTGAATAGGATGCCCACGTCTGTGCCTCTGCTTCCTTGATTTCTGGTGTAACCACCCAGATCTCTTCGTTCATCCAAGGATTCCTAACTAGCTTAAGTACCAGGCACAGCGCTAGGCGCTGGAGCACAACTAAGCCAAACCAGACCCAGCCAATTCTTTATTCTTATTTTTTAATGATTTAAAATATTTTATTTTTGACAAATAAAAATCGTATATATTTAAGGGGTACAACATGATGTTTTGATATCTAACCTAAGTGTCCATCATCGGATGAATGGATAAAGAAGATGTGGCACATAAAAAGAAACGAAATTGAGTTATTTGTAGTGAGGTGGATGGACCTAGAGTCTGCCATACAGAGTGAACTCAGAAAGAGAAAGACAAATACCGTATGCTAAAACATATATATGGAATCTAAGAAAAAAAATGTCATGAACCTAGGGATAAGACAGGAATAAAGACACAGATCTACTAGAGAATGGACTTGAGGATATGGCGAGGGGGAAGCGTAAGCTGTGACAAAGTGAGAGAGTGGCATGGACATATATACACTACCAAACATAAAATAGCTAGCTAGTGGGAAGCAGCCGCATAGCACAGGGAGATCAGCTCAGTGCTTTGTGACCACCTAGAGGCGTGGGATAGGGAGAGTGGGAGGGAGGGAGATGCAAGAGGGAAGAGATATGGGAACATATGTATATGTATAACTGATTCACTTTGTTATAAAGCAGAAACTAACACACCATTGTAAAGCAATTATACTCCAATAAAGATGTAAAAAAAAATTTATTTTTGACAAATAAAAATCGTATATATTTAAGGTGTACAACGTGATGTTTTGATATATCTATACATTGTGAGATGATGACCACAATGGAACTAATGAGCTTATTCATCACCTCACTTATTTCCCATTTTCTGTGTTTGTGGTGAAAACACTTGAAATCTACTCTCCACAAATTTCAATTATAGTATATTTTTTTAAATTGGAGTATAATTGCTTTACAACGTTGTTAGTTTCTGCTGTACAACGAAGTGAGTCAGCTGTATGTATACATATATCCCCTCCCTCTTGGACCTCCCACCATCCCACCCATCTAGGTCATCACAGAGCACCAGGCTGAGCTTCCTGTGCCTTATAGCATGTTCCCACTAGCTATCAAGTATAGGATACATTATTATTAACTATCTCTCCAGAACTTATTCATCTTACAGTTGAAAGTTTGTACTTTTTGATCAATATCTCCCCTTTCTCCCACCCCTCAGCCTCTGGTAACCGCCATTCTGCTCTCTGTTACAATGATTTCAACTTTCTCTTTTAGATTCCATATGTATGTGGAATCATACTGTATTTGTCTTTCTGTATCTGGCTTATTTCATTTAGCACAATGTCCTCTAGGTTCATTCATGTTGTCACAAACGACAGGACCTCCTTCATTTTAAGGTTGAATAATATTTCATTATATATATAAAAAAACATTGACCAGCTTAAACTGCTTATTCTCCTTAAATTGATTAATCAAACCTTGAGTTATTTTACAGACAGCACTGCACGTGTCTCCAGGATGACCCCCAAAGAATCTTCAGTCTACAGAACTCAAAGAGAAATGTCACTGGAGCCCTTTATGAGGCAAGAAATCTTTCACTAAGGAAAATCTGGGTTCCAGCAGCACCGGTAGTTTATATGGACTGATTTGAGGCTAACCAATCAGCTTTCAAGTTTGAAATTTCCCTAACCCCTTAAATTTCACCCTGAACCTTGGACTGGGGAGACTGATTTGAGACCTGTCTCCCATTTCCTTACTGGTCAACCTCACAATAAAGATCATTCTTTTCTCAAAAGCTGGTACCATAGTATTGTCTTCTATGGGCATAAGGCAGTGAGCCCTTGCTGAGTGTGTGCATACACACACACACACACACACACACACTCACACATATTTAGGTTGTTTCCATGTCTCAGCTACTGCAAATAATCCTGCAGTGAACATGGAGTGCAGATATTTCTTCAAGATAGGGATTTCATTTTCTTCGGATCTCAAAAGTGGGATTGTGAGATCATATGGTAGCTCTATTTTTAATTTTTTGAGGAGTCTCCATAGTGTTTACCATAGTCGATGTATCCTTTTACATTCTCATCAGCAGTGTACAAAGGTTCCCTTTTCTCCAACCCTGCCAACACTTAACTTTTAACTTTTTGGTGACAACCATTATAACAGGTGTGAGGTGATAGCTCGTTGTGGTTCATTTGCATTTCCCTGACGATCAGCGATATCAAACATCTTTTCATATACCTATTCCAGACCTCGTTATTTGAAACAAAGATTAAGGGAAGAGGGAAAAGTTAAATGGTCACACAGATGGAGGAGAGGTGCATGGTCCTGGAAACCTATGGGACCCAGGTTAGTGAAGGAGGTTCAGCTATGGGGATTTTGGGGCTCCATGCAATGTCATTCCTGTCTGCCAAAGGCATTGCCTAATGTCAAGGCAGGCACTTTGGGAGTACTGCCTGAGCGGGGCAACCTCTCCAGCATGACAGTCCTTGGAGATCCAGTGACCCCAGGATCTTCCCACCAGGCTCCCTACAGAGGCAAATGCTGCCAAACAATGCCAGTGGTTCGATACCAGGCATCACCCCAGCCCTGGCAGTGCGATCCCTTGGCCACGCCACACACACCGCCTGGCACCTGCAGATATGAACTAGCCCGGTCCCTGACTTTAAGGATCCTGGGCCCGGCCTACCTAAGTCTGACAGGCCAGACACATACCCTAGCCCCCCAACTTAACCCCTCTGTGCCCTCAACTGTCACTGAAATTTGCAGCGGCCCATCTGTAAAATGTAAGAATGATGCCTTAGCCGTAAGGCTGGAGCGAAGAACTTAACGACAATGCCTACAAAGCATGCGTCCCGGCGCCCAGCCGTCCAACGACAGCGTCACAGCCTCAGGGAAGCCATTCCCTCTGGGGCGATGGAGCAGGGAGAGGCCCGAGCTGCAGACCGCCGGGCGGCCGTAACTGCGAGCCGGGCCGGGCCGGCTTCGCTCCGCCCCCGCCTCCCTGCCGGAGTCCCCAGGCCGGTTGTCCCCTCGCGGTCCCACTCTCCGGGGCCTGGGAGCTGAGAGCCCGGATGGGAGCCAAGTGGGCATGCGCACAAGCCCGGCGCTGCCGCCATTGGCCGCCGGCGAGGAGCGCATTGATGACTCATCAGGAAACACCGGAAGTGAGCCCTACGGGAGCCGGGGTGGGCCAGAAAGCGTTCCGGTTTGGCGCTGCCGGGGCTGGAGGGAATGAATGGGCGCTGAGGTGGGGCGCACCCGCTCCGGGGACCGGCCTTAGGCGAGTGCGCCGCCGCAGCATGGAGGACGACGCGCCGGTGATCTACGGCCTGGAGTTCCAGGTGGGTGACAGGAGGGCCCAGCGACGTCGGTGCAGCCGAGGTCACTGGGGATTCGGGGGGCCAGAGGCCCTGGTCATCCAGGACGGGCCGGGGGCTTGCGTGACACACGGGGGGCGCAGCGGTTCTGCCCGCGACCCCCCGGTTTGGGAGCCCCCGCCGCCTCCCCTCAGCCCCGGGCGTTCCTTGTGGCCTAAGTCTCACCACTCACTTCGGTGTATTTGCCTGTGTACCTTTCCTCCAGCATTGGCGTTCCTGGAAGCATGCACTCTATTTTTTTCTTTTTTATGTTAAAAGAAGTAGCTGATTTTTGCACTTGTTTACTTTACACAGCTCTGTGGGCCATGGCTTTCTTGAATTTGAAGAACCATTACTACAGTAAACATAAAAGAACCGAAAGTTATAGTGGAGGTTTGGTTGTCAGTGATGTTTAAATCACTGTGGAGAACAGTTTACATAGAAGATGGGAATCTGATTATTGACCATTGACTGAAGGTAATGAGGCTTGGAGGGTAAAATGAGGCACCACTGTGCAAATAAGAGGCAGAAGACCGGCACAGAGGGGCCGTTAAAATGAGAAAATGCCAAGCACATCCGTGTTTCTGCAACGTTTTGACTTGTGTTCATGATTTTAGCTCTTTTTCTTTTTGTGTATTTAAAATTTTTAAAACAAGTAATTCTTACGAGTTGTTTAAGCAGTCAGTGGCTGAAAATCTGATTAAAAATCAGCCAGCCCTAAGCACTCCCTTTCCATCTTATCTGAGTTCTTGAGAACAACCACTTTCAACATTTTAAAAAGCGTTTCTTCTAGTCTTTACCTTCTTGCTTTTATCTCTCGATATAACCTGGCGACTGGATGGCATGGCACGTGAGGATTTTTGGCTTTTTCTATGCTCTCCTGTCTTCCTTCAGACTCCCAATATAGTTAATTACAATCTTTTGCCAAATCTATACTCAGGTTTCTCGTTTTTCTAATTACATTGTTGACTGCTGGTTCAAGTAGGGTTCCATGACTTGTTTAGCCAGCTTTTCAGGATTTTTGCGCAGAAAAAATTTGAATTTTAAGTCGAGTACCTTACCTTATCTTTGTGTGCGTGTCCTGGATTGCCTGGTTAGTGCTGTCCTTACTAGCTGTGCACCCGGTGCCGGTTTCTCCTCCCAGAGTTTCCCCTTCCTTGTCCTGCATCCCTTTGAGCCAAGTGCCCAAGTTCTTGTGTTTCTATAACCATAACCTAGATGGTCTAGGGTGTGCTGTTCCTTTCACACTTGCTCTGCAAGATGATGACTGGAAATCTGTTTACACTATAAAGACAAGTAATATATCAAATCTTGGGTGAGTTTTAGGACCCTTTTTCTTAAAGGGTGGAAGATTATTTTAAGGGACGTACAGTAACTGTGATCAAATAGCCAGTGGATCTGCTGCTTCCAACCCAATGCACGAAGACACTGCATTTTAACAGTGCCAAATTGAAGCACAAAGCCGTCTTGTAGTTTCATTCTGTAGATTTGTTGTGTCTTCAGATATTGCATACATTATTCGTTGGGGTTTCTGTCTTTGCGTCCTTCCAGCATTGGGTCTGGTTTTCAGTTCTTCCAGCTGTGTCGACTCAGGTTCAGTTGTCTGGGGTTGTCTTGCCTTCCCTCTCTAGTCTTTTCTCGCTTGTGAAGAGGTGATTGCTCCATTGAGTTCTGTAGGTGAGTGTCCGTGTGTATAATCACGGGCTCTGGCTCTTCTGTGGCAGCATCCGCCTAATGCTTGCATCTTCTGACGCCTTTTCCCGTTGTCTCCTCCCCTCCCCCTCCCCCTCCCCCTCCCCATGCCTCCTCGTGGTGCCCTTGCAGGGCTCCCTTGCTGGCCCCTAGATCATGTCCAGGGCTGAGCCCTTGCATGCAGCAGCTCGCTGTAGGCTCTGTAGGTGGAGGTGGGCCAGGCCCGGGCCGACAGGAGTTCTTGCAGCTCAGGGCTTTGTTGAGTAAACCCTTTAGCTGGCATTTACCCCGAGGCCAAGGCGTCTGGCAGAGTCCGGCTTCCCACTCCGTCCCACGGAGCCCCAGGCTGCTCCCGAGGAGATGCCAGTCCGTCCCCAGCCCTGCTCTTGTTCTTGCCCCGGCGTGTGCAGGGCACCTGTTTCTGCCACCCCCTCTGGGCGGTTCCTGGTGTTGTCCCCGCCTGTGTCTGGGTGTCGCGGCCAGCGTCCTCTGCGGCGTCTTCTCTCAGCTGGGGCCTTGGCCGCCTCGGAGGCTTTGTTCTCAGGCGCGTTTGGATTACAGATGTTTCCACATTTCACTGAAGACAGAGTTTGTGTTTGTGCTCTTCATTTTCCTTCCTGCTTTTGTATGATTTCCCAGAGTCTGAGAAGAGAGGAGAGAAGCCTTCGCCACTGTTTGAAAAGTGAGCTCCAGACTTGGCTGGGCGAGGTGTCTGGGGCAGGCGGCGGACGGGCACAGGAGCGCCAGCGGGCTCAGGTCACCTGAGATCCACTCAAGGGCTGAGGTGACTTGGAGCTCCAGGCTGAGCAGGTTCCTCTCACTCTAGTTCGCCCTCGCGCCTGGCCTGTGACCCGGGCTGGGGAGGATCCCACCCCAAACCTTGCGCTCTGCTGGCCCCTCCTCCCCGGAGGATCCTGCACTCCGCTCACCCAGCTCTGGGAGCCTGTAAGACGCTCTCCTCAGCATCACTGCTTAGCTGCCTGTTCCAAATTGATGAGGGCCTCCAGGCGAAAGTGGGTAGGAGGTCAGCCCTCCTCTAACTTCTCTCCTTTCCTGGAGCTTGCATTTCATGACTGGCAGCTTTCTGAAGCCTTGAAACAAACTCAAGCTTTTTGGTTTAGTTTCTCCAGCTGGCTCTGCAGGAGACTTGGCCTAAACCACCTGTTCTGCCGTCACTGGGAGCCATTTTCTGCTCTGTTATTGAAGAATAATTTGTTCAACCGATCAATTACTGTTGAAAATAAATAATGGTTTTGTTAAAGAACACAACTTATATCTTTATTGCTTAATTTTTGTGCCCACTTACAGTTGTTTCCAGATATACTTTGGAAGTGGAATTGTGTCACAAAGTGTACAAGAGTTGAGGGCTCTTCGTGCATGGTTCTAAATTGCCTTGCAGGTGCTCTGTACCAGTTGCTACTCCATCAGCAGTAGAAGAGGCAACTGCCTTTCTAATCTGTTAGATCCCACCTTCATACATGTGTGTGCATTTTCCTTCCCTCCTGCAGGCACGTGCTCTCACACCTCAAACGGCAGAAACAGATGCCATTCGGTTTCTGGTTGGGACGCAGTCTCTAAAATATGATAATCAGGTAACTATTTTTGACAAATGTATACATGTTAATTACTAAGCCTGTTCTTGGTTTTATAACCATTTCATTCTTGATTTTTCAAGCAACATTTGAGAAAATTAATGCCACACAAACAAAATAAAACTTTCATTGGGATTTACATAGCCAACTGTATGTGATGATTGAATTAAATAATTTAAACTTATTCTGTGTAGCATTATTGCCGTAGTTTCGTGTTTTGGTTTTGTGCGTATATAGGTTTCACCGTGTAAGTGGTTGAGAAGCAACCCAGGGTACGAGGTCAGCATCACCCCTTTGACCCCAGCCAGTGGTCGACTGCTCTGATGGCTCACAGCACTCTCTCTAGCTGAGCCTGGACGAGGCCGTAATCCCACTGCAACATAGAGTTCCAGGCTGTCGCTGCCAGTTGGTCCAGGGAGATATACAGGGTGTGACCTATGTGCTGTCCTGGCCACTATAGTGGATAGGCTGTTGGATACAAGATTGAGGTTCAGTCCACGGCTTGACACAAAAGTATGACCTTGAGCGAACGGATTAACCTTGCTGGACTTCGTCTTCCTCATCCTCAAATAGAGGTAGGGTTGTCTGCAGGTGCCGTGGATGTTGCGGAGTTGTGCACTGCCGTTGATCTTGGGGAAACGCACATCAGGCGGTGTCACGTGGTGCAGCCCGCATCCAGTTACTGTTGTCACTGGGGGGTAATGGTGTTAAAATCGCTGTCCAAGAGTATTCAGTGCCACATGGGGTGTGGTGAAATCCTCACTCTCCCATGTTGATGAGGGACTTTATGTTGGCATAGTCATTATGGCAGCTAATTTGATGGTATACATCTAGAGCTTCATAAATAAATGTTCATATTATTTAACACGTAATTCTTATACTCAAAACATCGAAAAAGCTTTATATACAAGAGATAATATTGTATTGGTGCATAGAATGGTGAAAGCACGAGAAGCGATCACATCCTGCAGGTAGTAGGTGGGATCCTATGGCATTCCCGTACTCGAGGGCAGAGTCACATGACTAGCCTGGCTGAGCCTGGCCGCTGTCGGCTGTGTGCTCCCTCACTGCACGCCTGAAAAGCTGAGTCTCCTCAGAAGCGTTACAACCTAAAAATTCTTAGGTGATTCTGTGAAATGTTCAGATTGTATATACTGTGCGATCACTATTGTGTAAAAAAAAAAAAAAGTAGATTGTTTTGCAATATATACAAATATCGAATCATTCCATTGTACACCTGAAACTGATATAATGTTATATCAATTATACCTCTATAAAAAAAGTAGATAAAGTACAAAATTGAATCTCAGCATAGAATAAAGACTAGAAATAGGTCAAAAGGGCTCGAAATTTGAGCCATAGTTATCTTCAGGGAATGTGATGTAAGTTGTTTCTTTATAATTTCCAGTTTTCTGAATATGTGTGTGTGTTACTTTCCTCCTGGAAAATGTCAGATGGGAATGATTTATTTATAAAGATAGTTAGCAGTGGCTGTCTCACAGGGCAAGAGGAAACCCGGTGACGGCACCGTGCAGCCTGGGGGTGCTGGTTGGCGGAGAGAGGGGAAGGCTAACCAGGTGACAGCACAGGGAGCTGGTGACAGGAGGCACAGCTGTTTCCTCTGGGGATGGATGGGTGGAGTTTGTGATGGGGGAGGTGTTAGAGGCCTGGGGACAGAGCCAGGTGGACGACTAACTGCCTTTTTCTCATCTACTTGTGTTTCAATTCCACCCAGCTCCGGGCCTGTACCATTGACCTTCTTGGTAGAACATCAGTTTTTATTTTTATTTTTTTTGGCTGCGCTGCACGGCTTTCAGGATGTTAGTTCCCCAACCAAGGATTGAACCCACGTCCTCAGTGGTGAACACTCAGAGTCCTAACCACTGGATCACCAGGGGATTCCTGAACATCAGCTTTTAAACTTCTTAAGAAAAGAAAGAAATTGTTATTATTATTTAATGAGGGATGCTTATAAATTTTTTCTAGAAAATATTAAAAGCTGACAGAAACAAATGAATTAAGAACAAAATGAGGTAGTGTAAGGCATTAATAAGTTACATTGTACCTGGTTTTATCAGGCAAAATTGTATACTATTTGGTTATGATACTAAGAAAGGATCAGCCCCAAATGACGTAAAGTGCTTTAATCTTCCTGAAATCTTTTTTGAAGCAAGATAATCTCGGGGGTGGGCCCAAGCATCTGCATTGCTAACCAGTGTCAGGGAGCACCTCTTATGTGGCCCTGTCATAATGGATCGTAATTATCTAAGCCAGGGGGGACATCAGCCTCCTGACAAACGTAGTTTACAGCTCCATATGCCTGTTTATCAAATGTACTCTCTGCGGGAACACTCCTGGCTTTTAGAATATGGGCTGTCGGTCCGTGGGCCTAGTGAAAGAAACATTATCATCTTAGGTGAGAGACTTTGATTCTTCTTAAAAATCAGTCTTAGAAATCCAACTTTCCAATGGTAAGGTCCAGAAAAGTTCGGTAGTTAATGGTAGTTAATGGTAACAAGTGCGTAACTCTTGGTAACCTCAGCCTTACTCCAGTGTGTAAGGCTCCTTGAGTGCTAGATGCAGAACCACTGTGTGCTCTGCCGGCTCTTTCCTTTCAAAGTCCTCATTAAGGGCTTCCCTGGTGGCGCAGTGGTTGAGAGTCCGCCTGCCGATGCAGGGGACACGGGTTCGTGACCCGGTCCGGGAAGATCCCACATGCCGCAGAGCGGCTGGGCCCGTGAGCCATGGCCGCTGAGCCTGCGCGTCCGGAGCCTGTGCTCCGCAATGGGAGAGGCTGCAACAGTGAGAGGCCGGCGTACCGGAAAAAAAAAAAAAAAAGTCCTCATTAAGCTGCTGATTCAGGATTGTAGCCTCTGGCTTCAGTTATTTTTTTCTGGCCACAGTTGAATTAAAGGGTGGAGGCTGAGGTTTATAACTTTCTCTTTACACTCTTCACCTGTGGTGGTCTTTTGGCTGTGAATCCAGACGATAGGAATGAAAGAGTGTTTCTGACCTGCTGGTGTTTCTTTTCTGTTTCCGGGAAAGGTACGTGGCCTTGTTGGGACAGTCATTCATTCACTCACTCACTCATTCATTCATTTGCTCAGCAATGCTTACTTAGTGTGGTGACAGGACTCTGATTCCTCTCACTGTGTTAAGTGTGAGACTCACAGAAGGAACAGATACATTTGTGCCCTGAGTTCAGCTTCCAGTGATGCAGTGACATAGATGTGCAGATAACTGCAGTGACACTGAGGAGAGAGGTCCAGGCGGAGTGGCACGTGGCCGGAAGGACACCAGTTTCTTCCTGGTGGCATCAGAGCCAGCATCACAGAGAAGGGGGTGTCTGAGCTGAGGCCTTCAGGCTGTGATGAGTTGTGTCACTTGCTGGTGGGCCTGTGTTTTCATAGTACTTTGGCTCATCCCCGGGGAGGGAGCCCAGGGGGAAGGGAGAGGCGAGAGGGAGCAGGGGGGCCCGGCCGCGTGCATGGACACCTGTGCCGCCGGAAACAGTCCTCACGCCCGGCGTGCATGTTTCATCTCAGACATGCATGCCTGTTCTGCTCACGTCACACGTGTGTTCCTCTCACACTTGACAGTGCTTCCCCTCACATATAGTATGTTTCCTCCCACATGTGAGACACAGGTCTTCTCGCATGTGATGTGCATGGTTCCCTACATGTGTGCCACATGCTTCCTCCCTCGTGTGACACGTGTTTCCAGAGGCACCTGCCCCCGGGAGAGGATGCCCTGCGGTGGGGGGAGCATAGCATCCCTATTTCCTTCTGTCTCCAGAGGAAGTCCGGTTGTCCCTCTGGTTTCTGACAGTGTTACTGTTATCACACGATTACCACCTGCGTTTTAAAATGCTGAGGGCCTTCTGGCTGACTGCCCCTGTCTCCTTTCCCCTGTCTCCGGCTTGCTTCCCTGCAGTGAGGGTGGACAGGGGCTTCCCCTCTGTGTCCTCTCCCGTCAGCGGTGTCGTGTGGGTCCCTGTCTGGCAGTGCTGTGTGCTGTGTGTCTGTCATTCCCCTCCTTGGACGTACTCCCAGCCGCCTCCAGCCATGAGCTGGTGAGAGAGAAAGATAATGATGGGGGTCCTGGCCTGTGAGCCATGGGGGACTGAGGGCCAGACAGGGAGTGCAGGCAGGTGGTGTCCACTGCGCCCTCAGTGGACAGGGTGGGTGCTATTGGCCCCATTTCCAAACGGAGGGGTCGGCTCTAGCAGCCACGCGGTTTCTCCCTGGGGCCCTGCTGAAACGCGGCAGGATGACCACCAAGCCACCGGCTCCCTCTCCCCGCGTCCTCCTCGCTTGCACGCGCCGTGAACTGTGAAGCTCGGCTGGGCGGGGGCGCGTCCTGGACACTTGCTGTGGCGCCCCCACGGCTGATGCCACTGTGGGAGGAGGTGCCGCCCCTGCCCCGAAGCACCTGCGGTGCCAGCTGTGACAGTGACAGGGGCATCACGTGACCTCAGCCCAGCTCTGAAACCCCGCCCTCCGGAGCTCCGCCCTGCCTGGGGAAGGAGGGGTGGCTGGTAGGGTTTCTGTCCCCCTCCCCAGCTTTGCCTCGGGCCATCAGCTCCTCCCTGGCAACTGTTAATCCCTAGAAAGCGCCCCTCACCTGAATCAGTGCTACTGAATTCAGCCCGGCTGTTCTCGTGAAAATTTGAGGAGCTGTCACAGTTGCTGGCCTTTCTTTGTCTGATGAGCTGCTTTATTTTCTGTGCCTTTAATTTTGCGCTGCCTGTGTTTGCAGCAGGACGGGCACTTCTGGAGTCTTGGTCTCCCCTGAGCTCTCCTTTGTGAGAAGGTGGGCCCTCCTGGGAGGCTGTACTCCTCTGGTCCAGCGGGAAGCTCTGGCAGAGCCCAGGGGCAGGGCTTTCGCATTGCAGGGGTTGGGTTGCTTCTGCACCATGCTTTCCCTGCAGAATCTCTCTGCATGTTGCTTCTCCCCTATTTGTCGCGTAGATGGGTGAGCGCCAGGGTGACAGAGAGGACCACTGTGGCCGGCCCTCTCTCAGCAGTCACTGAGAAGGCCGACATCCCCAAGGGGCTGGCAACGCAGCGGCCTTCTTTCCCCATGGCTCTTTTCCTTTGTAATCTTTTTTTTCTTTTTTAACGTGTCAGCTCGATTGTTCTGTATTTGTATTTTGACCGAGGACAGCTTTGCTCATGTGCCCTCTCTGCCTGCAGGTCCTGTATTTGGCCACCCTCAGAATCACTGGAGGCGTTTGTTAGAAATTCAGGTTCCCAGCCCCACTCCAGACTGAGCCTCCATTTCTCCCCCGTCCCCCTCCCGTCCCCCTCCTCCTGCCCTGCCTCCCCCCCACCCCGTCTCCCTCCCTCCCCCCCATCTCCCCCCCTCCCCCTGACCCCCGCCCCAGCCTTCCCCCTCCTTTAATGACTACAGGAATTTATGCTCCTGTTAAGGAAGCATCAGGAAGAGCTGGGTTTCTGGTGAGGCTGGATCCAGGGCAATTTCTGGAAGCGAGAAGGGAGGATCCTTAACTTTCCCCTGGAGGCGAGCTTTCGCTTTTTCCTTTCCAATTTTACAACACTTTTTTTTTTGTTTTTGAATTTTTAGGAGTTTACCTTAAGTTCAATAAGAAAAGAAGCACACAGAGGGCAGCGGCCTGGAGTCACGTGCTCCAGTGATGGGTACTGTGGACAGGGACAGCTTTCTCTGAACCCTGATTCTGCGGGAAGATGAGGGGGCTTGATTAAGATCATCTTTACAGGCTTCCTAATAAGTTTTATAACTCTGGCTTCTAAATTTTTATAGTGTCATCTGTGCCCTTAGCCCTGCACTGGTAAGTCCAACTTTAAAATTTTAATAATGGTAATTCAAAAGATATCACCTTGAGCTTCATTACAAGCTGTTGGAAGCATTTTCCAAGCTCAGCAATTGCGTAAAGAATTTAAAGTAACACTTACACACTACCCAGACAACCACACATCTTCCCCACCCTCTGAGCCAACACTAAATGTTCTGTCTTTTGTGCCCCCATAATCTTTTGCACTCACCTTAATCATAGTGTTTTCTCCACTGTAGTACTTGTTTTTGTAATTGGCCTGTAACTGCATATGTTTATGCAACAGAACATTGCTGTGTACGTTGTGTGAGCTGGGCAGAGGGTGGTGCCCTGAGGACAGGCAGTTAAGTTACCATCTCTTTCTTCCGAATCAGGAGCTGCCTGCTACTCTTGCTGCCCTGCTGCAGTGCAAAGCCCAGTGTCGGGGAGGGTGGGGTATCCCGTGCCCCGACGGTGTGGAGGCTCTTAGCACAGGCTCTGGAATCCCATTTCTAACCGAATGAACCGTGATACTCCAGCTCTGTAAACCTTGGTTTCTTCCCCTGTAGTCGTGGCTAATAATGATAGGTTATCATATTATCACAGGGTTCTTTTTAGGATTAAAGGAACCAGTGTGTGTAAAATAGCTCGATGCCTGTCGCATTTTGCATATTAGTCATTATTCTTTTGATCCCTACTTGTTTGTGGTGATGATGTCCTACCGTTCTCTCTGAGCGTACCTGGATTACAACATCTCATGAAGATGTAGCCTTTGGACCCGTCCGTGAGCCTGCTGTAGGTGAGGACATGGAAGAATGCTAGGACTCCCAAGCTTAATGATGAAGGTTAAGGGCCATAGTATCAGACTATCAGGTTAGGAGAGGTGGACCTGTTGGGGGGCGTCTTGGACTCCTTCCAACGCCCAGCCGTCTAGGGCAGAGGCTGACTTGTGTGTGCCTGAGCGGGTAAGAAACGAGCCCAGAGGAAGACCAGCTGGGATCACATACTAGAGCCTGTTTGGACCCCGCGTGCTTCTGGTCTTCACAAGAAGGAATAGCCTTCCCCAGACGGAGCAGGTCCTCCAGAGGAGCGCAAAGTGTGGGCACAGAGGTCAGAGGTCCGGTGGAAGGACGGCTCCCAGCCAGGAGCTGCAGGTGTGCAGGGGGGCTGTGCGCTCACCTGGCACCTGGGTCCACAGAGCCAGCAGAGGAGGAGCCAGAGCTCTTGTGCTCCCCCGGGTGTTGGTCCCGATGTTTCAGGGTACTGCAGAGGGAGAGCTCTGGGGAGAGGAAGAACTGTACATTTAAGTGCCTCATTTTTAAGTGTTCATGGATTTTCTGATAAGGAGGAAACGTCAAATACTTAAGAAAAAAATTTCCTGTTCACCCTAACAACACAAAAATTCTGCCTGATTTTGTGTATTGCCTTTTAGTCTGTGTTCACATATAACTTTTAGAATGTAGAAGCTGTCCACCAGGAGTATTTCCAAACCCACTGTGAAAACTACATTGGGCTATGAGTCCTGGGAGAAACTGACTGAAAGTAGTTTTAAAGATAAAAACAACAGTCATGGTTTTTAATCTCCCTCTCCCAGAGAAGGGCGGGAGCCAGTGTGTGTGCCCCCCCACTCCGAGATCAGCCCTGCACGACCCCTTGGTCCCAGCAATCCCAGGAGCTTTGTCCCTTCACCTGCATTGTATTCTCCGGGACACTGAGGCTTGGGGTCACACAGACTGTAAGTGGGAACGGCGGGATTTGAATTCTACTCTGAGTCCAGAGCGACCCCTTAAGGTACCGGGGGTTGTTTTCACATGAGGACACTGTACAAAGGAAGCAGCCGAGAAGAGAGAGGCCCTGAGCAAGTGCAGAGTGGAGATGCTTCGGGTGTCATGGAAACAGTTTTTAAAATATCATTTAATGTTTGACTGCAAAGTAGTGCATATTAATCATGAGAAATGTTAAAAATGAAAACAAACCACAAAGAAGTAAAGGAAAAGCCGCTATAATCCCACCACCCAAAGGTAACCAGTTGCTTTCTGGTTCTCTCATTCAGATGTGCTTGCTTTTTAACAGAAAGCGTGTGGTGCGTGTGTGCGGTTCTCTTACTGGTTCTTTTCCCCTTGGATATATGTTACGGACCCTCTTCCCTGAGACTAAATAGTTTTTATAGTAGAATGGATGGCTTCATAGTATTATATTACAGTCAAGTACTACAGTTTATTTGAACAATTCCCTGTTGCCAGACATTTAGGTGGCTTCTAATTTTTCATTATGACAATCAGTGCCACAGTGAACATTCTTGGATATAAATCTTTGTGCAGATTCATGATTGCAAGTATAAATTTATTTTTAAAATGTTTAATTTTATTTTTTCCAGTGACTTGACTGTTGATAAGAGAGTGAACGTGGACATCATTTCCATTCCTCTAAAAATTATCCAGAAAAGCATGGTGATAGCACATGTAACTTTTCGTTTAGTGGCTAAAATGTCATGTCGTTATAATCAATGTTATATGATCAGAAGCATTGACAGCTGTTGGCTTTGTTTTTAAAAAGAGGTTTAAGATGTGCTAACACGCAGTGCTTTCTCACCCCTTCCTGCCTCATTTCTTTCCGATGTGAGTTAAGTTGTGCCCACTACAGAGTGGGCAGAGCAGGGCTAAGACTGGGCCTCATCAGGCAGCAGTGCCCTGCCCCGTTCTCCTCCCACAGCTGTGCAGCAGGTCTGGGACAGTCTTGGCTTGGTGGCACCATCCTGGAAGACTCTGGCCCTGGCACCAGCCATGGCCTAACCAAGCGAGGCGGGGACGCAGCTTTTGGTGTCTTGTCTCTTTAGGAGTTGATGTGGCAGGGGGCAGGGTTCTGTAGCTGCAAATCGTAACAATACTTTGTGGGGATTTCACACTTGTCTTAAGTGTATACTGTTAGTGTAGTAAGAATAACTGTTAAGTAAAGATGTGAAAGCTGCATTTGATTATTATTCCTGTAGTCACTGTGTCCCATGAAGTCATGTGGAGACTGTGTGAGGTTCTGACGTTCTCTTTCCTTGTGTTTATAGATCCACATCATAGACTTTGATGATGAGAATAACATTATAAATAAAAATGTGCTCCTCCATCAAGCGGGTGAGATCTGGCACATTAGCGCCAGCCCTGCAGACAAGGGAGTGCTGGCCACCTGCTACAACAAGAGTGAGTATCCCTCGGGGTCTGTGTGTGCCCACTGTTGGGTTGGCCCGTGATGCATAAGCTGTTCCAGTCAGGGAAGTGCTGCGTTCACAGAGAAGTTGTGATACTCTGGGTAAATGTAGATTATACTAAGCGGTTATTGTAATCCAAAGCCTAAGAACTGAAGCTGGAATCATGGCTGTTCCAGGAGCGTTGACCCGGGGGAGTGGGAGTGATGTGCCCGAGGGTCTCCACGGGTGGATGTAGCTGCCCTCGTCCTTAATTAACTGCACCCTCAGGAGGGCAGCTGGACTTGCATCTTTCTCATCACCTGTCAGTACGTGCGATAGCAGGACCAGTGAATCACAGCTTCTCAGTGCACACGCGTGCTGCATGGTCACGATCCTTCATAGGCTTCTGCCCGGCCTACCGTCTGCCTTCCCGTCTCTGGGACGTTTTAGCGTTTGTGTCAGTCCAAAGCCTATGGTGCTAAACTGGCCACACGACTTCCTTAACTGTTGTTACTCTGTCGTTGTCAGTAACTAGCATTCAGATTCTGGCTTTGGGAGGAAAGGAGAAAGGAAGCACAGAGATGTGGGCTTCCACACAGAGCGTCTAGAAACTGTTTGCTCTTGAGGAATCTTGGAATTGATTTTTCTTATAAATAGCAGTGTTTAAATTATGTCTGTTTATTGCAACATGCAACCCCCCCCCGCAAGTCAGTAGAAGTCTGTGCTGTGATAGATGCACGCATGCGTGTGCACGTGTGCACACAAACACACACTCTGGAATAAATATCACAGTGGCCTTGTAAATAACTACAGAGAATTGGATTAACTCACAACTTACGTTGATAAATGCAGGTGAGAAAACCTCCCTCCACACCTTGTTTTCCTCCTGCTGAGGAGGGAGGGTGAGTAAAGCAGCATTAAATCCTCTTGCACAGCCCAAGTAGGTACTACTTGCAGGCAAAAAACTTCTTGCAGAGTTCTGTTCTCTGTCTTGAAAAATGATAGTGAATTTGCTGTAGGTTAAAGTAAACTAGACATTCAAACTCCTTTTCCAAGCAAGCCACACACCCATCTATCCTAGCTTATGTCTCTGTCATTGGAGGAGCAAGTGACAGATGTAGCTTGTTCCAGATTATCGATAGGGATCTATAACTGCTGTCAATCAGACTTTAGCCATCACCTGGATTTTTGTGAAAATATGTTCTCAGAGTCCAGGTGCTGGCAGGGAAGCTGTATTAGTAGTAAACTCTTTTAGAACTTATTCTATGTGGATGAAGATTAAAAAAAAACACTGTAGCTTTTCTTTCTGATAATTTTACAAGAAAATGCATCACCGTGGAAGCAGAACGAGGGCACGTGGGTGGGTGAGGCTGGCTCCGTGGGGCCGTGGGGCCCAGGGCCGTGGTGAGTGTGCACGGCACCGAGCAGATGGTTGGGCGGACGTGGGTCGTGGCCCCTTTTGGAAGCTCACTCACACAGTTGTGTGTAATCACTGCTCAGAAAACAGTTACGGATGGAATCGGCTGATTTAAACTGAATTGAAAGACTGGTCTCTGGGATTTCACAAGATGTGGTGAGTTTCTTTGGAATGAGGGTGCCGAGATGTCCGAGCAGATGAGCAGGAGACCCAGGCCCAGATGCCACGGATGCTGAGTTAATCTCAGTGTTTGCGCCCTAAGTGGGGAGAGCGCCGGAGACCAGGAGGCGAATGTGACCCCTCCGTGCGAACCTCTCTGTAGCTCACGTGTAGTTAGTGAGGCCCAAGGCCATGGGACTGCACAATCACTGCACGACGGTCCAGTGATTTCTGCCAGATCATCCCCAGTTATTTTCCAGCATTTCCCCGTCAAGGTGGAGGTGGGACAGCGGTGAGGAGAGGTGGCCCCACCAGAGATGGGCAGTGGGCCCTGCTTCCCAGCCGCTTCCCAGCTCTCCATCCTGGCCGCCCTGGTAGCATCTGGCGATTTCGCCTGTAAAATGGGTGCAGTTCGACCCACGCCTTTATTTGGAAGCAAGGAGCGAGGAGGGCTCAGGCTGGGTGTGTGAGGGTTTGGGGGGCCCCGGCAGCCCAGGTCTTCACGGGCGCCCGGCCTGGTCCTGCTGAGTTTCTCTGGGAGCGGTGGTGGCCCCGGCCTGGCACAGCCCGCAGGGTCCCTCAGGAGCACCTCAGCCCTGATGCCCCTCCAGCCGTCCCACCACCACGGGAGCTCCTGAGTTTGGGGCACAGAACCTTCAGGGGTAGGCGCTGGGGTGCTCGAGGCCACAGGATCAACGTGCTGTCTCTATCGAGCGTACCGAAACCGTCATTTATAGCCTCCAGTGGGTGTCGTGGTTCTGAGGGGAATGCAGACTCGCCTGCATCTCATGACCACCCGAGACGTGCGGGGACCTTTCGGACAGCACCCCGATCCCTTTAGGCAGATGCGGGCCGGTCTGCAGGTTTCCGTGCAGGATGGACCCTCTGCCTGGCTTAGGCGTGGCCCGGGGAGGATGAGGCGGGGCCTTTGTTCTAAGCGGACGGAGGCTCCTAGTGTAGCAGGAAAGACTTGGCAGTGACACGGCCCTTCCCCGGCACCCCTCCGGCAGGCAGCCTCCCAGGTCCTGGCACCGTCTCCTGCCTTCACCAAGTCCAAAGACCCCGGACGGATGGGCTGGTGTTCCTGTCCTTAGACAGCCTCCTCTCACCTCGGCCTCGCCCTCCAGTTGGAGGATCCCCGCCTCTGTCCCCGCCTGACCCGTGGAATGAGCCACGGCGGCGCCCTAGGCCCCAGTGGGGTCCTCTGAGGGGCTGGGTTGGGGCATCGGGGGAGCCCGGCTGGTCCCAGTGCCCTGGCTGGTGCAGTGAGCCGTGTCTTAGGCCTGGCCCTTCATCTCTGGCTCTGTGCCGTGCCCATGTGGGACGGTTCTGACGATGGGAGGGAGGCGCGCCCTCTGATCACTCTGAGAGCTTGTCTGTGGCCTTCAGTGGTGGGGGCTCCTCCTCCTTTTAAACACCGAGCAGAGCCGAGGTATAGCTTCGCCTGCCCGCCAGTTCCTGGGTCCCCAGAAGGAGCCAGAGGCCGTGAGGGCTTCAGTGGTCTTGGTTTTCTGTTTTTGCTTTTGTTTTTTATTGGAGTATAGTTGATTTACAAAGTTGTGTTAGTTTCTGGTGTGCAGCAAAATGCTTCAGTTATCCACATATATCTATCTATCTATTCTTTTTCATATTCTTTCCCATTATGGCTCATTGCAGGGTATGGAATACAGTTCCCTGTGCTATACAGCAGGTCCTTGTTGTTTATCTGTTTTATATATAGTAGTGTGTATATGTTAATCGCGAACTCCTAATTTGTCTCCCCCACACCTTTTCCCCTGTGGTAACCATAAGTTTTTTCCTGTGTCTGTGAGTCTATTTCTGTTTTGTAAATAAGTTCATTTGTATCATATTTTAGATTCCACATGTAAGTACTATCATATGGTATTTGTTTTTCTCTGTCTGACTTACGTCACTTAGTATGATAATCTCTAGGTCCATCCATGTTTCTGCAAATGGCATTATTTCATTCTTTTTTCATGGCTGAGTAGTATTCCATTGTATATATGTGCCACATCTTCTTTACCCATTCATCTGTCAGTGGACACTTAGGTTGCTTCCACGTCTTAGGCTGTTGTAAATAGAGCTGCTGTGAACATAGGGGTGCGTGTGTCTTTTCGAATTAGAGTTTTGTCCAGATGTGGCCAGGAGTGGGATTGCTGGATCATATGGTTCCTTAGTTTTTTAAGGAACCTCCATTCTGTTCTCCATAGTGGCTGCACCACTTTCCATTCCCACGAACAGTGTAGGAGGGCTCCCTTTTCTCCACACCGTCTCCAGCATTTGTTATTTCAAGACTTTTTGATGATGGCTATTCTGACTGGTGTAAGGTGGTACCTCATTGTAATTTTGATTTGCAGTTTTCTAATAATTAGTGATTTTGAGCATCTCTTCATGTGCCTATTGGCCATCTGAATGTCTTCTTTGGAGAAATATCTATTTAGAACCTCTGCCTGTTTTTGTTTTTTTTTTTCCTGTACTCGGGCCTCTCACTGCTGTGGCCTCTCCAGTTGTGGAGCACAGGCTCCGGACGCGCAGGCTTAGCAGCCACGGCTCACGGGCCCAGCCGCTCCGTGGCATGTGGGATCCTCCCGGACCGGGGCACGAGCCCGTGTCCCCTGCATCGGCAGGCGGACTCTCAACCACTGTGCCACCAGGGAAGCCCCTCTGCCCGTTTTTTGATTGGGTTGTTTAGTGTTTTGATATTGTATGAGCTTTGTATATTTTGGAAATTAAGCCTTTGTCGGTCTCATTGTTTGCAAATATTTTCTCCCATTCTGTAGGTTGTCATTTTGTTTTGTTTATGGTTTCCTTTGCTGTGTAAAAGCTTATGTTTGATTAGGTCCCATTTGTTTACTTTGCTTTTATTTCTGTTGCCTTGGGAGACTGTAACAGTCTTGGTTTTAATGGATTTTGCCACTTTTGGTTTATAGAGTTGGTTTGGTGAGTGACGACTTGCATTTAAGCTCATGACAGTCATTACAGCAGAACCGTCCCTGCTCCATCAGCAGCCATGAGACTGGCAGTAGCTGCAGTGTGTGTTGCTGGCAGTGGGTGTCAGACACTGTTTAAACACTTGGAGGAGCACCCGCTCATCAAGTTCGCATTTTATTGATGAAGAAACTGAGGCATCGGAAGGCTGAGTGACTTTCTCAAGGTCATGCGTCTGGTGGGGTCAGAGTTGGGATTTGAGCGTTGGATTCTGGTTCCGGGCGGTGCCCTTGACTGCCAGACAGCGCCTTTTCAGTCGGAGTTCCACACTTGAGAGGGCTGTTTAGAGCCTGCTGATCCATCCTGAGGCCACACCAATGTAGTACAAGTTTCTGGCTTTAGACATTCACTCCCATTTCATATTTTTAAATCATTATTTCTTGGAGTTTCTGTTGTGCTTAAGACATTGCAGTAAGAGCTGAGGGTGGGAAGATGTGAGACTGAGTACCGGGCTCCGAGAGCCACAGCACATCCCACAGGGCAGGTGCAAGACCACACTGATGGCAGCCCGTTCAGTGGGCGCAGCTGGAAAACCGCGTCGGGGTCCTGTCCTCGAATGTGTAGTCAGAAGTCTGTGCCGGTCCTGCAGCCAGGGCACCATGGAGGGCAGGGGGAGGGGGCAGGGGAACCGTGGCAGATTCAGAGCCCGTCCCCGGCCTGGTCCCACCGTGAGCTGCCCTGCGGCCGGTCTTTGGCCATCTCCCATAAGTGAGGGTGGGATTCACTGCCGGCTCCCCTGTCAATAATTGCCTGTGAGAACAGTTAAGTTTTAAGAGGAATCAGTATCCTTTGGGCTTGTATGATGACTCCCCAAAATACGGCCCAGGGTGACATGGTGGGGCTTTGTTGAAAGGTACGTGAGTGTGGCTTCTGTCCACCACGTCCCTCGGGTGATGTTGGGAGCCCTCCCCGCTCGCGTGTCACCGTTCCCATCCTCCCAGACTCCATGGGTCACCTGAGCAGTGAGGTGCTAAGAGTCCCTCTAGCTGCCCGTCTAGGGGTCTCCGGTAGCAGCAGATCGGAATGCGGTTGTTTCTGTTTACAGCTGCAGTTTCCCATTGATCTCTGCGTCAAATAAGAAAATAGCATTTTTTGAGTTTAAATGGTTACTTTGTGAAAATAAGCAAAGGGAGGAAGTAGGTTTTCCCGGGAAAAGAACGATTTAAGGCCCCTCCTTATGAAACCATAATTCTGAGATAAAATGGTTGAGGTTTTTAAGAAGAATGGTGTCCCTGAGGAGCAGGGAGAGAAACTAGAGTCCACAACACTGTCGCCTGCTCTGCTGAGTAGAGGAGGCCCGGGAAGGACCCTGCCCCACACGCCACCTGGTCTTTCCCCAGCACGCGGGCTGCGTGCCCCCAGCTGACACCGACTTTGTGTTTTCTGTGCAGATGTGGAAAGACTGACGCCTTCTTTCAGGGTGTAGGTGCTCAGCTAGGCAAGGGGAGAGGTAAGTTTTCTTATGATCCCGGTGCCGAGGAAGAGTGTGTTGAAAAGAAAGAGGTCAGGACATTCTCCGGGGGGAGCAGTCTCTTTGGGGAGCCCCGAGGAGCCCTGCGCCGGGTCGGCCCCTGGCCCTGCAGACATGGGAGGTCCCGGCAGTGCCAGCTCGCCTTTCCTTCTCACACCAGGCCAAGAAGAATGGGCTTGGAAATGGAAATGGTTTGTACTCCATTTAACGCTTGTAGATTTTGTGGGCTCTCGTTTTTTGTGACTAACAAAAATAGACCTGATGGGCCTCTCTTCACTGGGATAGCTGTGCGCTGACCAGTGTCAGATGAAGATGATTTCACTGGGGGGTGGGAGCCCGGTGGGTCTGCGGTTGAATGTGTGCCGTGCGTGCGGGATGCATGTGCTGCATGAACGTGAGGGTGTGTACTTCGTCACATCCTCTTCGGTCTGGGGTTCAGGTGGATATACTTCACTGGGGTCACTTTGTCTGGTGAGCGATGGGAAACCAGCCACGTGGAATGTTGACCACGGAGGCTGTTGGTTGTGATTTTGGGGTCAAGTTACTGTTTCGTTCCAGTGCTGTTTCCTTCAGGGTATGGATGTGATGAACTCTTTTTTGCCAAAAACTGCGCATGTCGTTGCTGCCTGTTCCCATGAACAGCTTATCTGTTAGTGATGAGTATGAGGTGGCCTGGCAAAGAGAAGCACCCTGTACCCACCTCCGGCTCATGTGCCACTTGCCTTCCCGCGAAGAGGAAGCAAAGCTTCTGGACGGCCTGGACTGCGGGGTGCAGGGGTGAGGTGCAGCCCATCAGAGAGCCTGGCCGGCATCAGGTGTGTGGGGAGTGGGCTCGCCCAGAAGACTGGGCTCGAGGCCCCTGCTTCACGGCTCATGGCGCTTACTGGGAAGCCGTGCACTGACGGTGGCTCTCACCGTCACTGTTACCATCCTGTTTTACCCATGAGGGAATGTGCTGGTGACGTTGACCATGACACCTGCCCTTTAATGCTAAGCCACCAGGCACCAGCCCAAGCGTTATGTGAACTATCTGGTTTTCTGCTATTAGAATTTCTCCCAGTTTATTGAGATATAGTTGACATGTAACATCATGTTAGTGTCGGGTGTACAGTGTAACGATTTGATACCCGTACGGTTAAATGCTCTTGGCGACTTTCAAATATACAACATGGTATTGTTAACTATAGTTGCTGTGCCGTACATTACCTGCCCAGGACCCATTTATCTTGCAACTTGAGGTTTGTACCTTTTGACCTTCTTCACCCAATTCTCCCACCCACACCCCCACCTCTGACGACCACCCATCTGTTCTCTGTATCTGTGAGCTTGTTCTTCTTTTTTTTTCCAGATCCCACATACATGTGGGATCTTTCTCCATTGGACTCATTTCACTTAGCATGGTGCCCTCCAGGTCCATCCACGGTGTCGCTGATGAGGATGTCCTTTTCACAGCTGAATCATACTCCACTGCGTGTACTCACCACATCTCCTTTGTCCATTCACCCATCGGTGGGTACTTGGGTTGCTTCTGCGTCCTGGCTATTGTGGGTAACTCTGCAGTGAGCATGGGGTGCACCAGCTGTCTAGATTTTAGTTTAATCCTGCTTTATGTGCACTTTCCCAGCGAGGACTTTGTTGCAGTGATTTACAGGCTGGTGGTCCTATTAGCAGTGGAGCCGGGATTTGAATCTGTGCAGCTCGGCTCCGGAGCACCTGACCCGCAGGGCTTCAGGCTTCAAGGATGTTGTTTCTGGGCAAGGATTTCACAAACATTCCTTGTTATAAAGATGTTTTCTTCCTGTTGGTTTTTGTCATAAAGAATAGAGATGTAATGGCCCCCACTTTTGAGTGATGTTTGTAATAGTGTTCAAATATTGGGGTTTAGAGGCCAATGAGGTCACAGATCGTAACACAGGCCCCCGTTATCTCTTTAGAAGTAGATTGTATTTTATAGACCCAGTATTCAGTTGCTCGTCCCAATGTCCCAAACCCACTGCTCTCATTCCTCTAGGCACCGAGTTGTGTGACACGTGCCACATGCCCAGAATCTGTTTTGGCTTCTGAGTTTTGGATAGCAGGTGAGGAGAGTTCTGACTGCTGGGGGTGCATCTGAGCCTTGCTGAATTCATCAGCCTCCTGATTTTGGGTACTGAGGGCTTGGGCAGTGAGAGTTCAGACCACGAGGGCCGCCTGCATTGTTCTCATGCAGTCATCTGATAGGAGTTAGATGGAGTTCCAGAATGGAGGGGAAGTTTCTGATTAGCTTCTTGCTTTGGAATCAGAATCCTGGATTGCTTCTTACACTCCCGACTGACCTCTTTGGATCCCATCTGTATTGTTTCTCTGTCCTCACTGACTTTCTGTAGCACCTGCAAATTTAGTATCATCTGGAAATTTAATTAATGTGCTGTTTACTGCTCCTTCCAGGTCACTAATGAAGATGTTAGATAAGACGTGGTCCCCAGGGCTCCCCACCGGACACCTCCTCACAGCTTCACACTCTGTCCTTTATCAGTGCACTTTGTTTATGGTCCTTTCTCCAGGTTTCAGGCCACGAGGGGGTGCTTAGACAAAGCCCGGTTTGAATTAATTTTTCCAGTAAGACTGTAAAAAACACTGTGCCAGATTCCTCCCTCAACTCCAGATGTGTTGTTGGCTGCGTTCTTCCACGGCCTGGCGGTCTGCTCTGTGCCCTTGGCCCCCGCCCTCTCCCCCTGCCCGGCTCTCCCCGGAGATGCAGGGAAGGGCCCGCCAGCTGCCCGGCTTTGTGAGGCCGGGACCCCGTCTCGAGGTGGTTCCTTCCATGGTGCTGTGCCCTGGCCACTGTCTCCGTCTGCCCTGGTCTCTGTGACAAACCCCACAGACGGTGGTGTGAACAATAGAAATGTATCCGTCACAGCTCTGGGCTGCGGTCTGAGATCCAGGAGTCGAGGGCTGGTTCCTCCGAGGCCCCTCCTCTTGGCTTCTCCCTGGTTTCCCTCTGGGTCTGGCTGTGTCCTGAGCCCCTTTTCTTATGTGGATGCTGGTCCTGTGGGATCCGGGCCCCACCCTAATGACCTTATCTAACCTTAATCACTTCTTTCAAGGCCGTGTCTGCCAGTATAGTCACATTCTGAGGTGCTGGGGTTAGGGCTTCAGCATGTGAGTTTTGGGGGACACAGTTCAGCCTCTAAGAGCTGTGGATTCTTTGATTCGTTGATTTATGTGAGGGGTTTGGGGAGGGGGTTCTATCCTGATTAGGTTCACAGACCGAGGGGTGAGTAACCGGCCTCCATCACTCTGCACGTTCCTGGTGTTTCAGGAGTAGATCCACCCATCGGGCCGGACAGTGGGCCTCCCTGCACACGCTGTGCGTTGTGATTTTGACTAGAGGTGAGACCTGGAAGGCCTGCCATCTATTTTAAGGAGGCATTTTCTCCGACTTGCTCATGTTGAGGCTGTTTGAGATGTGGCTGGGAGGGGTGTGGCCAGGGAGGGCGTGGCCTCGAGGGCCGTGGACGGGAGGTGTGGCGGCAGGCGCTGTGCACGCGTCTGTGGACAACTGGGCTGGGGTGGTGACGACGCTTGTGTGCTGGGTCCCCAGGAAGAGAAGAATTTCCTGGGTGGAAGGCTTTTCAGGCTGGTGCTGGGTGTGGGGAGCAGCCACTGGAAGGGCAGGTCGGAGTGATGTACCCGAGCCCCACAGCCAGGGGGGTTTTGGGGTCAGATCTGCATTTTCACGAGACCCCTGAGGGACGGGAGGGGACGGAGAAGGGGGCCGTGACACTGAGGGCCGCAGGAGGCCCTGCTCCTGCTTCTCTGTCAGCGTCATTCATGTCACTGTGTGGTCCTGTGACTTGCCAGACATAAAACCCTGTGAAAATAGTCTTTAAAAAAAGGTGCAAGTACCCTGAAATGAGAAAAGCCTTCTCGATATGCTGGTGAAATTTCAGGAAGACCAACACAGCCTCTTTAAAAATAAAAAAAAAGAAATAAAGCTTAACCCAAGATGGAGAACAAAGGTAGAAAGACGCGCACAGGGTGATGAGTTCGGGCTTTTAGAAGACTTCCATGTAATTGGCGGCCAGGTTCACTCATCCCGAGACCCCGTGGAGGAAGGGCTGGTGACTGGCAGCTGGTATTACCGGCAGCGGAATCAATCTCGCTCCCCCGCGCTCGGGAGAGAGCATCCCACATTAGGACGGGATGAATTTTTCAGCAGAGGAAGGTGAAATGTCAGGAAGACCGTAGATCACGCCAGCGCAGGGTCCTTGGGAAATTAGAACAGTGAAAGGCTGACAGGGTGGCGGTGATGAAATACGGCTGCTGCATCCACCCTGCTCTCCTGGTGAGTGAGCTGAGGAGGGATGGACAGACGGACGGCAGCCGCGCCTTCCAGGGCCCAGCATCTCAGGCCCATCGCCAGGCCTGCAGTTCGGAGACGGCCCAAGCTGTTGCTGTGACCGTGTGTGTGTGTGTGTGTGTGTGTGTGTGTGTGTGTGTGGGTCGGGGCTGGGAGTGGGAGAAAGCCCCAGGAGCCCCGTGGCGCCTGCTGACGAAGGCCCCAGGGTAAGGGTGAAGGTCAGACTCTGACGATGACCTCTTCTTGGCCTCACCCTCCCTCCCCACCCCCCAGGAGCCCACTACCTCCTCTCTCTTCCTGTCCAGGCCCCAGCTTGGGCCTTCAGTTCTCACCTTGACGGCTGTAATTTGACTCCCGTAACTAATTTTTCTAAAGCACAGATGCAGGCTCTCAGCTCTTGCTTCTCAGAAGCTGGCAGTGCTTTCCGCGAGCTGTGCGGCCAGCCCAGAGCATCACCTTTCAGTTGGGGCCCTGGGACCCTGTCCCGGCCCTCCCGTTTATCCCCCTTGTCCTGGAGCACTTAGGGGCCCTCTCTGGGCCGCCATCTGCACCTGTGAAGTGGGGGTGTAATTATGGGATCGCGGTGCCATGGAAAGGGCCGTCCCACCTGTCCCACGTCCTCTGTGAGCTTGCCCCAAACTGTCCTCCTGTCCCACTGCACGGTCCAGCGCCAGGGCTCCACTCACGCCCCGTCCACCTGTACTTTTCCAGTTCTCTGGCTGGTCTCCATGCTGATCTCTCCGCCTCAAGCATCCTTCCTCCATATCTCTGCCCGTCACAGTCCATCTCATCCCGAGCCAGCCTGTCCCCTCCACCACCGTGCGCTGGGCTGTGTGTTGGGAAAGGGCTGAGGCGAGGTCCCCGTGGGTGGTGACTCCTGGGTGAGGGGATGCACAGACCTGTGGAGAGGGCACAGAACCGTGCATGGGAGTGTGCATGTTATTTTAAAATAAACATGCGTTATTGCTTCCAGAAATGAATATGCAAGTGCATGAATCATCCTTGGTTCCAGAGTGAAACCTCCCTCATTCCACGGGAGACTTTAAGGACGGCACATGCCGCTGGGTGTGAGTGTATAGCAGAAACAGGGCCCACAGAATTCCGTACCTTTCCAGTGGCCCCTGGGCTCTGGTGAGACAGGGCAGGCAGGTGAGGCTGGAGGTGATGAGACCCGAGGTACCAGGGAGACCCCATGGGCACCAGGGCTTTTCCACCATCCGTCCTGAGAGCTCAACCTGTCGCCATTAGCAGGCCTTGCCTTGGAGTATGGAGGCAGGCATCCTGGCAAGGGGTCACCTGCGAACGGATCTGTGTGCCTGGTACCACCTGCCCAGAGCTGTGGTCAGTGGGTTACTTGGTGGGGTCGGCTGTCAGTTCATCCTCAGCTAGTGCTTCCGGGGAGGGTGACGGAAGCGGGGCTGCCGGGAAGGTGGGGGGCTGTCCACATGCCCCCGGTCTCTGCTGCGGCTTGGCTGGTCCTGCCCGGCCCTCCGCCTGCCCAAGCCCTTCTTGTCCCTCTGTTCCTTCCACACGCATGTCTTACGGCCCCTGGTTTTAGGCACGGCTCTGGCCATTAAGGATATGAAGATGGATGGGGTGTGGACCCAGCCTTCAAGGGGATTAGTCAGTAGGGACTTCCCTGGTGGTCCAGTAGTTAAGACTCTGCGCTTCCACTGCAGGGCTCATGGGTTCGATACCTGGTTGGGGAGCTAAGATGCCTCATGCCGCACGGTGCAGCCCAAAAAAAAGAGATAGAAAACGAAAGGGGATTGGTCAGTAGAGGAGAGAGAACCCCGAAGCAACGGCCAGAATACGAGGAGGAGGTGGTGGACGAGGGTCTGACGGGGCTCACGGGGTGGTGGGGCCTTCACCCGGAGGTGCCCTGCCTGCCCTTCTGCCCCTGTGTCTGCCCGAGGGGGAGTCGGGGTCCTGGAGGCTGCTTCCCGTGGGGCCCGGAGGGGCGGGCTGAGCGGAGCGACGGATGCATTAGACGTGGCACCTGCCTCTCCATCCGTTGACTTGTGTGTCTGCCGTGCGGCCGGGCTTGTGACTCGCGGACCCTTGGTGCTCTGAGGGGTGCTTTCTGCCCCTTGGACGTGAGGCTGCTTCATGGGGTGCAACTGGCTGTGCCCATCGTTTGCGGTTCCTGGCCTTGGTGTCGGGACTCGATTGTCATGGCCCTTCTTCCTGAGATCCTGTGGTTCCCTCCACCTTATCTGGGCCTCACCTATAATCTGGGGATAAAACTTCAAGTTTAATAGTGCGTTACAGGTATGCACTGAAAAAGGTGAACACGCCCTGAATGGCAGAAGTTAGCACTTGGGAGGATCATGGGAAGCGGGGGTTGGAATCTCACAAAGTGTATCCTCAGAGGGTTCCTGAAAAGGCCCATAAGTGGTCCAGAAAGTGAACTGGAAAGAAGCCTCCCCGCTCAGTGGGGACGTGGCCTGACTGCGGGTTTCTCTTCTGTGAACTCAGTTCTACGCCACAGCCGCCTGAATGTCAGTGCCACCTTAGCCTCTGTCCCCGATGCCTGGTGGCCTTGGAGGGCCTGTGGAAGTCCCTGCAGAGGCCCCAGCTCTTTTCATGGAGGCAAGACCCGGAGGGCCCGGGGACTCGTCTTCGGGGTCGGAGGAGGAGCGGCTGTGCCTTGTGGCCCGAGCAGGGCGCTCGCTCTCGGGCCAGTCGGTGGGAGCTGCAGGGCGAGGAGTCACAGCGGCTGTCGGACCAGAGACCGCGTGGACACCCCTGAAGAAGTCAGGTGTCCGTCCCTGGGGGTGTCCGGCGGACACTGGTGACCGCACACACCCACGCTACAGGGGTCCCGGGTCTGGTGGGTGACCGGACCTCGTGGTCCTTCAGTTCCTGTCCAGCCCTGCAACTCTGCGAGTTCCGCGTCGTGCCATCCCCTGGGTGTGACGGAGGGTGATGGTTTGGGAGGCGGGTCTACCCTGTCCTGAGGCTGGAAGAAAGAGGTGAAACGTAGAGAATATCAGGTGGTTTCTGGATCTCAAATACTCAACTGCCTCCTGTGCTCAAGGTGTGAACAAAAGCAGGTCCTTGGCCTCCTGGGACTATCTGTAGCTAACCACCCACAAAACAAAACTAAACAGTGTCTGTCATTAATTTCTAAAAATCTCTTTTTAAGATGTTAAAACAAGTCATTTCCAGGTCCCAAAATTGTGGAAAGCGTGTTGAATTGGCCAAATTCAGTAACTCATGCCTTTGGTAACTGACCTATGTCAGAATCACCAAGTTGCTGTCATAGGAAATTTATGACACTGAAGAATTTAGGGTCCCTGCATGAGTTTTCCATTTGCTTTTGAAAGAAGAATCAATAAAGAATCTTACTTTATTATCTTATTTATAACAGACTCCTTGACTGTTTTACGGGACCTGATCCTAGATGGAATGGCACCAGGATAAGAACTGTATGGATTTCCAAAATCTATGCACGTTTTCTGTAAAACTCTATGTAAATTTCAGATCCCAGATTATTCATCCAATAGGGAAGAGTTTTTCTGTATCTAAAAGAATTTTTCTGTATCTAAAAGATACAGAATTAGTAATTAGTATATTTTTGAAAATCATAGATTCTTTTTGAAAATCAGACTAATCTGAGAGTGTATAAGACAAGACCAAGGAGAATAAAATCCTTTGCTTCTCCTGGTCTGTCAGCAATTAAAGCACTGAAGGCCAAGAGTCTCTCCCTGTGTGACCTGACGCTTGTGCAGTGCCATGCAGCTTCCAAAGCACTTCTCACGCTATTTCAGCTGATACTTCTGGTGGTCTTCTGGTGTAGACATCGTCATAGAAGCAGTTTTATAGGTAAGAAAGTTGAGAGGAATTCATTTGCTCAGGGTCTTGTAGTTAACTCTATCACAATCAAGTTTCCAAGAGAAATCTGTTTTCCCCCCTGATTATTTCCCCCACTGTGTAGAAAACAAGACTGATTTATTTGAAAAAGAAATCATCAGATTTCAGTACCAAAGTTTAATAGATAAAAATAAATTTTAAATATTTATATACTTATGAGAGGCATCGTACCCAAGTGCAAGTGTACCCTACAGATTTTTTTATGTGTTCTATGTAATATAGTACAAAGTTACTCTAAAGTTCACATTAATTTATTATTTTAAAATTATCAAGACTTTAAAAAACGTTTGAGGACTTACTGGTATTTTTCCTCTTCCTAACAAAAACATTAAGAAGGATTTCTACAATATCCTATTCTTTGGAAACTGTTTGTGTTCTTCAGGTTCTAGGGAAGAAAACATAACAAACACCTATTTGCTATCGTCAGTCTTCAGTGGCCCCTGAACCTCTGTTCTCTGACCTGGCTCTGAACTAACAATGTACTTCTAATCTCGTCCCCGTTCTCCGACAGAACATGGTGGTCTGCTGCTTGAGGCCTGCCCTCAGTGGATGCTATTACCTGTGTGCATAGGGTGGTGGCTGGGTCCCCCCCGCCCCCGGTCCCCAGGGGGCTGTGCTAAAGACAGAATATTCTAGAGCTTGCCTGACCTCCCAGCGCAGTCCAGTTCAAGGGAGCAGACTTTTCCAAAGATGTGTCTGTATCGATGCTTTGATCCTCTCCTGGTTTGCCTCCACCATTTCCGTCACAGTTCCCCTCCAGCTAAAAAGCAGGATGGGTGTTATGAGACAAGGAGGGAGGTATGAGCGGATACATTTCATCTGCGCGCCCATGGGAGCTGTCTGTCCTGGGCCTGGGCAGGCACCGGCCACGGGGAAGCCCCTCCCTGTAGTTTTGGAGGTGAGTTGTTTTGTAGACGGTATATATAGTTGGGGGGTGTGTGTGTGCGGTTTATTCATTCTGCCGATCTTTTAATTGATGTGTTTAGACCATTTAATTTACTGGTGTGTTAGGGCTGAAGCAGGCCGTTTATTATCTGTTTTCTGTTTCTTTGTTTCTCATTGCTCTGTTTCGTTTTCTTACCTTCCTGTGGGTTACTTGAACATTTTGTAAAATCCCATCTTGATTTATTTATGATGTTTTGAATCTACTGCTGTGTATTGTTTTCTTGGTGTTTACTTTAGATACTACACTTCACATACATAACTTGTCAAGTCTACTTCCAGAGAAGTACAGAAACCTTCTATGCAGAAAGGAGAAAGCTTCTTTGCCCTCCCCACTTAAAAAACATAATTCTCTTAAGGTTTGCTCTACATACATTGACATCAGATGTGTTATGTTCTATATATGTATATATTTTTATCTGTTTGGTTTTTGTTTCTCTTTTAGTTAAAAAAATATAAATTTATTTTCTCGCATGGTCTGCCCTCTGAGCCACTTTACCTTCAGTGCCACCTGCCCTCATGCTCTGGGGCTGCTTTAGCCATTCGGGTCGGCGTCGCTGCCTCTGCGCTTGGGGACGTTTCCTTACGGCAGAGTTACAGAGTTAGAAAAACCGGAAAAGTATGGCAATTCAGAAAGTCTTCATTTTAAACCATGATACTGTTTCTGCAAATCGGATTTGAATGATGGGGTTTTATGATAATTATTCTCCATTATTCAATACAATGTAATTACATAAGATTAAAAAAATCTTCCATTTAAAAACAAGCAATAACTATTTAGTTGGGTCTCGTACTTGCCTCGTGTTTCTGTCTTGGCTAAATCACACCATTCCGAACCAGAAGGAAAGCCATGTCCGGCAATGGGATGGTGGGCTTGGACAGCAGAGGGCGAAGCTCTTCTGGGATCCCGACCGTGGTTTGCATCACTTGTCTTACATTGTTTCCCTTGTGCTGGGGACAGAACACTCAGAAATCAAGGCAGGGACCCCTGACTTATTTGGGGCTGCTCATCATCTTTTGAATGGTTTTCCTGCATTTGGGGGAGATTCCTAGGTGCTTGTCCCATTTCCCTTATGGAAATAACCAAGTTTCCAGTGTCCCTTGGGGCAGGGACCCAGCAGGTGACCCAGGCTCCTCGGGTCAAGGTGGCCATGTCAGGGGACAGCGGGGGCTCCCACTGTCACTGGTGTGGGGCTGCAGAGCCGTCAGCTGGGGGCTGGGGGTCGGCGGCAGCAGTGCTGTGGCCTCCAGGTGGGAGCAGGTCCCGGCCTGGTGTGAGCCGGCCTCCGCGATGCTCGATGCTTGGGTGACTGTGGTGGTTCCCGCTGGGCCGGTCCTGGGTATGGTTTCCAGCATCGCCCAGATGAGGGCCTGGTTCTCCGTCATGACCAACGACGCACCCTCTTGTTCATCTCTTCTTTCAATCAGCAGGGTTGGCTTGGTGGGCGCAACCGGAGTCTGACAGATGTGCTGTGTCGGTGGCGGGAGGCCCCACCCCGGGGGTGGTGACGTCAGCCGGTGGTGACAGTGACCGCTTCCCGCAGCCGAGCTGGGCTGTCTCCAGTTACCACCCCAGGTCTGCAGGGGAGGAGGCGGAGGCCCAGCCTGTTCCCCTCCCGGTCGGGCCACCCAGGCTCCCACGTGCCAGCTGCCTGTGCGCCGCGTGGCCCTCGCTGCGTCCGGAGGAGACCCCGGCCCGTGCGGAGCTCACCGTCGGACAGCGAGGATGGGCCCTACCTGGTGCCCCCGCGGCGGTGTTGCCTGGACCAGGGATGGGGGTCGGTTATGAGCCGGGGCTGCGCGGCCAGCACCAGCTCTCCCGGTGGCGACCACTCGGCCACGACGCAGACCTGCCCCTCCTGGATGTCCCCTCGTCGTCCCTGTTCCTGCCTCCAGCATCCGTCGTTTCCCAGGCTTCTCGGGACCAGCTTCCTGTGGCCCATCATTGGGCTGAGAAGACGGTCACGCAGAAAAAACTCAGGGACCAAGAGGAAAACGCTGGGCCGGGAGGAGGACGGGGTGGCCCGGCCAAGCTGATGGCCTGGATTTAGAGGAGGGAGGCCTTCTAATTCCTAAAGCCTTGGAGATGACAGGTCACCATTTACCACTCGTGTTGGAATCATTCATTTTCGTGAGTGACTTGAGACAGGTCCTTCTAGGAAGAACCGAATCCTCCGAAGTGTTGGTTTTTATTTTTTTCTCTACTTTAAAATCAGTTTTCCCTGTGATCCGGAAGTGCGGCGCCGTCCTGATTCCCCAGCAGGTGCAGGATGTCAGGCAGGGGCTCCCTCCACCCCTTGGATCCCCCGTGCTCCCACCGGACGCCCCGGCGCCCGAGTTGGACTCCAGCTGATCGAGTTCAGGGAAATTAGTTTCTTTTGCCCTGTGCCAAGAAGTTTCTAAATGCCTGGATCCAGAATCCTCCTCGAGTCACTGTGGGGTTATTCTATGCGGGGGTTTTTCCTTTCCTTTTCACCTGGAGAGTCCGTGCAGCCCGGGTGGACTCAGGAGCCCTATTAGGAAGTCCTCTTGGGTTCTGCGCTGTCACTCCTGGCCATCTCCCCGCCCTCCGAGCTCCGTGCGGGTCATGTGAGGTCCTCAGCGGCTGCCGCTCCCCCTCCTTGGCTCAGAGTCAGGGGTTCCGACTGAGCTTCTGCCTTTGTCTTTAGTCCCTTGTGTTCCTCGTGGAAGCGCCCGCCACGTCCAGCGCCCCAGATGCTTTAAATGGTGAATTTGAGTATCCGAAGATTTCAGATTGTTCATCATTCTTTGCCGCTTGTAACTTCGTTGTTGTCTAACCATCTTACTGTATCACTCTGAGCTTACATTTGGCCAGTCTTTGAACTGAAAGTGAGAGGTGTGAATTGTCAAACCGATATAATGTGGCCAGAAATACTTTCCCAAGAGTTGTTTGGTTTTTAAGCTAACAGGGTTCAGGTGTGTTCGCTCGAGGGCCTGCAGGGCGTCGTGAGCCTCGGGGTGATTACCAATCACTCGGAAACGAGCTGGCCCAGCTGGAAGGAGTGAGCGTGTCCCCGGACCCAGCGGCCTGGTCAGGAGGGTCCCCACCTCCAAGTGGCCTCCCCTTGGCCATCCGTGGGCGAGTCTGAGTGACGCGCCTCTGCCTGTTGAGAAAGGGGCCCTGTCTCCATCGCGTTCACTGCATCTTGCTAGGAACCGAGTTGCTGATCCCAGAAGGGGTGCTTAAAAAACGAGGTAATGTATCATCTTAAACAGAGTAGAAGCCATACATCCCGAGGAGTGCTGACCTCTGCTTGTCCCAGGAAACCACCACACCCCGAACGCTGTGGGAACCCGACTGAAGTTGCTTTAAATTGATTAAGTCAGCTCTCCTGCCCTCTCAGACTTCTCTCTCCGGACCTTGTACGGTATTCCTGGCTCCTCGTGGTTTTGTCCTGCTGGGTTGCCCTTCTCATTCATCAGGATGGACTCGGAGGTTTTCCACTTTCTGAAAACTCAAGTGTGCCACTGAAGACCAAGATCTCGTGTTGAAGGATAGTTAGAAGGATGTTCCGGGGCTTCTGCGGGAATTGCCGCCAGTTACGCGTTCATAGGCTTTGTTTCCTCGCTCATTGCTGCGACCTGTGGAACACGTGTTTCCACAGAATGTATGCCCTGGTGACACCTGGCTTACAGACACACCATCGGAGCGCCAGGCGCTTGTATGACGGGGCTCGCTACCTTACTCCTGACGTAAGTGGGTGACATGCAGCTTCCTGTTTTTGTCTCTGAGTGATTCTTTCTTCAATGGAGCTTGGTGTTGGCAGGCAGGGGCTGTGACAGGGTGTTGGGTGAGTTCACAGGGTCCACTTGACCTTGACCCGTGGGAAGTGGTTAGAACATGCTCATCGGAGCGTGAGGGGGGGACGCAGCCCTCGCCCATTGGTGACGCCCGGGCAGGCTTTCTAGGGACCGATTCCGTTAGTGTCAGGAAGACACGGGAGTGCCTGGAAGGCAGAGGACGCTCTGGCAGAGTTACCTGAAGTCAGCCTTTCACACGTGTCACCTGCCCTCTGGGTACAAACAGAAGATGCCTATATCGTGGGCAAAACTGTCTTTTGAGCTGACCGAACAGAACTTTGGAATTTTGACATTTTTAAACTACCTTAGCGTAACCCGGGACATTCATGTGAAGACTGAGAGGTGCGTTTTGCTTGAGACTCCCTGGGTTTTGGGTACAACTCTACGGAATTGGACTGTTCTCACTGCTAAGAATGGCACTTCCCTGTGGCTCCCTGGTCATTTGTGATCCAGCCGTGGTCGCCCCACACGGAAGCTTGCACTTTGCCTGCCGCGCGCTCCATCCTGGTGCTGGTGAATTGAAGGTTTTAGTCACAAGGTGCCATGGGGACCATCCATCTGACTGTTCCGTTGTGTATTAGTGGGACTCGAGCCCCGAGCGCCTGAGGGGCTCCAGGATCACCCACAGTCAGAGCTGGACTGAGCTGGGGCCCACGTCCTTTTGGTCCCTGCTCGCTGAGTGACATCTCAGGGACACGTAAGATTTCCTGTAAGCTCTCAGGACGTCTTTCATGATTTGGCAAAACCAGAGAAGAGCTGGGCTGCAACCGCTCTGTGTGTGTGTGTGTGTGTGTGTGTGTGTGTGTGTGTGAGTGAGAGAGAGAGAGACAGACAGACAGACAGACAGAGACAGGGGGAGAGGGAGAGAACATTTCCGTTTCTGAAATTGAAAGCCTGTGCACAAATGGTGTTTGTAGTGGGCGGTGCAGTAAAGCTAGCAGTATGCTTTGCCCACTGGGGAAAAAAAGCGAATATGTCTTTGGGCTCTATTCCGGGAAAAGGAGCTGCACGTGCGAGGAGAAGCTTCGTCAGCTCCCTGTGCCTGTGGCACTGGGTCTTGGAGCTGTCGGGAGAGCCCGTGGAACCAGAGGCACGCAGCAGGACCGCGGGCAGTGCCCTGTGGGGAAGGCGGAGGCTCGCGTAGCTTCGTGGGGAGAGGATTCAGGACAGAGCAGAGCTCCGTGGCCGTGTGCCTAGGGACATGCTGACGAGGGATGCAGCGGGGGAGGGAGCAGCTGGCACTGGGTTTGAGGCTGTCCTGCACGAGGGGCGGGGGCGTCCCTCTCACCGTGGTCGGGGGTGTGTGTCTGTGGGCTCCTCTCTTCCCCTGGGGCTTCAGCCCCATCTCCACTGCTAGTGATGGGATGGAGCAGCCTGACCCCCGAGTGTGCCCCCCGTAGAGCAGATTGAGGGGTGCACAGCTCTGCGGAGGACGCAGAGTACGCGTCACAGCCCTTGAACAGTGGCGGGACGGTCCTTTGCACAGAGCCAGTTTGCAGACACGGCCAAGACACTAAGACCCTAGGTCGTATCGGGATGACTTTGGAAGCTGTCAGTCCCTTCGGATTAATTTTTCCTCCCAGGACACAGGGAGAGCCTGACGGGTAGATCCAGGGAAGCAGGTGTCACTTGACGTTAGAAAGACTGGGCTCTGCCCCACACGCCAGCCACCAGTAAAACCGTCACAGCTAGTCCTGAACAGGGATTTCCAAACTTTTCTTTTTTAAAGACACAGAATGTATTTTTCATGTGTGTGTGTGTGTGTGTGTGTGTGTGTGTGTGTGTAGCACTATAGTATGTGTGTAGAGTGGCCAAGACCACAGCTGCTGGCCTGGCTGACAGGGTGGCCTCTCTCTGCTTGGAGTCTGTGATGTTCAAATAGCCACTACTGCATCTGATTAAATTCAAAGAAGAAACATCTTACCGAGCGCTCTGTGTGGTTTCTGTTAACTTCCCACCACGTTGCAGGAGCTCTCGAGACATCAGAAGGGTGGGGTCTGGGCAGAGTCAGAGTTGCCTGTGATAAAGCTGCCCATGACCTGATCACTGCCTAGAGTAACAACTAATTTCTCATGGCGTGGGTAGCTCTTACCTGGAGCCGATAGCAAAGTTGACCCACTGCCTGGAGACACCTATCCTAACATCTGTGAGGGCCGCGCTTCGCTGTAAGCCCAGGAGGAAGGGGCAGTGAGTATCTGGGGTGTGAGAGGGTCCACAGAGGTGGTAGAGCTGCAGTGCACGTGGTGACCAGTCCAGGAGGTGCCTGTGGACTAGGCTTTCTGATGCTCTTCTCGGAGCCCAAATGAGTGTCCAGGGGACAGGACGGCTCACCACGGAGCGTGCAGCGCTGCTGAGAGGGCAGAGCACGAGCCACTCCCCGTCTAGCCGGGGCCCTGCTCGTCAGGCGCCGCACGGGCTGCAGGGCGATTCCATCCTGTCGCCAAGTGCCCTGAAGGCCTGCCCTGACCATGGACACCACGGAGGAAGCCTCTCACCCAGGGCATGACGCCCTTTACCCAGTGTCTGCTGAACGGCCCTGGGAATTCTCATTGGAGTGGCCTGGCTGGTGGCGCTGGGGGCTGGTGGCAAGGCTCTATGTGTATCAGAATGTTCTGAGCTGAAGTCATTCAGCAAATCATGTCATGAGTCTGTAGATTCGCGATGTGGTAATTTCTCAAAGATTGTTCTGTGATGGAATGAAAGGAAACAAAAGAAGTGCTGAGAAAGGATGGCACAGGACTCAGGAAAACTCATACAGTGGAGGAAGAATACATTTTTTTATTCACCTGGAAGCCTGCATTGAACTGAAAGTTTTTATATAATTGGTTTAGAATGGCTAATCTTGTTTAATGTGAAAAACGACTCTTTTTTTTTTTTTGGTCCTATTAATGGCTATATTTTTCTAGATTTAGCGATTAGGTTTTATATTTGGTTTTAGTTTTTTTGCAAAACATTTCCCCTCCCATCTCTGCCTCAAATTTTATTATATTGACATTTGGTAAGAGTTGAATCCTTGTCTTAACCCATTGGGGCAGCTATATAAATACTGTAGATTGGGTGACTTATAAACAACAGACATTGATTTCTCACAGTTCTGGAGGCTGGAGGCCCAAGGTCAGGCCTTGGGCCTGATAGATTCCATGTCTGGTGAGGACCTGCTTGCTCACCCATAGACGGTGTCCTCAGATGGTGCAGGGGTCCGTGGTGTCTTTTACAAGGACACAGACGCCATCATGAGGCTCCACTCATGACCTGACCACCTCCCAAAGGCCCCGCCTCCTGATACCATTGCATTGGGGGTTAGGATTTCAACATTGAATTTGGAGGGGGGTGGGTGGGGCACAAACTTTCAGTCCGTAGTCATCCGGTATAAAGAAATAGGCATTACTTTAATCTCTGCCGGCTGTTGTCATCATCTTGGCAAAAGTGGCCATGATGCAGCTGAGGGCTTTTTTGGAGGTGGTTATCTGTTCATCACAGGAGCCTGGGTGGTGTTGGTAGCATCAGATGAAGCTGGGTTTGAATCCCAGCCCTCCACGAGGCTGTGTGACCTTGGGGAAGTTTCTTGGGTTCTCTGAGGCTGAGAATCGCTATTTGTAAAGGAGGAATAACACACCTACTTGTGAAGATCGTTGTGGTGACGAGGGAGATGCTTGAGGTGGGTCTCACGGTAGCTGGCTGTAAAGGAAAGCTCTGTTCATCACCATCGTGGCGCTGTGAGGAGCATCCCAGTCATATTAGGCCCACGATCCTTGTCAGCCTGGCCAGACACCAGGGTCTCCCAAGTTCCCCGTGCAGGTCTCAGCCCTCGGCCTTACCTGGAACCAGAATATTTCACAGTAGGGCCAGGCGGCAGGAGTTTTGAGCCATCCCTGAGAGGTTTTAGCAGGTAGCTAAGACCTTTTTCAGAGAGCAGGACACAGTGGACCCAAGGCCACCGCGTTGTCCAGCAGTGGGTGCCTGGGCGGTGCCCCTGGGGTGGCCGCAAGACAAGGGACAGATGGCTTTGGAGTCAGGCAGAGATCCATCTGATTCCCGACTGTGCCCTTACCAGCTGTGTGCCCTCGGCTATGGGTACGTGGCCGCACCAACTGTCCCACGTGATAATATCCAATTACGTTCTCGCCAAGGAAGGCTGGGACATGGTTGATACTTAAGAACTTTGGTTTTGCTGTTTGTAAAATGTTAATAATGCCATAATACAAAAAGAGAATAACCGGCAGGTCTGTCGTACGGATTAAAAGAGAGGCTGTGGACAGGACCTGGCCCAGCTGCTCACCCATGCGTGTCCCCTCGTGGTATCATCCCACATGCGTTTTAAACATGTTGCCCACTGAATATGCATTCATGCTGGTTGTTTTTAAACCTCTTGTCTTAATGGAAGTATGCATTGTATTTAGATAAAGCTATTTTTAAAATACATCTTTTCAATAATATTATCTTGATCTATACCATCATGCATTTAGCAGGTAGCCATCTTTCCTAGATCCTTTTGAAAGCAGATGGGTTATAAATGATAAATCTTCAGTGCCAGCAGAATCTGATACAGAGAAGGCATTCAGGTATGTAATGAAGTGTGTGCTACTCACATAAGACGGCATCCCATTTTGCCTTGATGTGAATCCTAATTACAGAAAAATTGAATTCTTGACCTCCAAGTGTCTGTGTAGTGATGCTGGGTGCGACTGTTCCCTGAGCTGTGTCCCCCGCCGTCCCCACCGCTGCGGGCACTGGTGCTCAGACCCAGCGGGAGCTCGTTCCTCGGTGTGGACACTGGGTTTCAGGGCTGTTGTCCTTGTCGAAGCCGGAGCTGCGGAATCTCGGGCGCTCGAGCAGAAGCCGAAGTTCAAGCCTGTTTTCCCTCCTGATCAGAGAGCCGAGCTGCCTCCCCACGTGTGGAGAGGTCCAACAGCCCTGGCTGCTTTCCCTGCTCCGCAGCCTGGCCTGTAGCCCTAGGAGGTGAGCTGGGCTTTCTCCACGTCCCTCTTGCTTAGTTGAGGCAGAAACAGACACACGTGGTCCAGTGGCCATCAGCCTGGTCGGTCACAGCAGGGCCGGGGACGTGGGCTCTGCCTCCCAGGCGTCCTGCGCCTGCATTTTGTCCTTTTCCGTCCCCGCCTTCCCTGGGTCCTGTCTCGCCCCTGTCCCCATCACCTTCCTCCTTGGCAAACCCTGGGGCACCTTAAATTCAGTACGGATGGCCAGATGGCAAGAGCTGTGATAAAGCCTGAGTCGGAATTAATAACCTTTACGAAATGTTCCTAAAGGGGTTCAGCTGGAGTTGACTGCTGTGGCCCTGTCTTAGGGGAAAGATTTTTCTCTTGACTGTGTTTTAGGTCCCCGGGAACTTGTACCTTTCCGAATCACAGCCCTCCGTACCTGATTGCCTACCACGTGTTAGTGGCAAAATAGCATCTTTAATATAAGGGGTCATCATTTTGTGTCCTTTTGCATTTAAAGAAGGGCTTTACGTCTCTCACCATCTTTTGAGTGCTTTATATGACACGATAACGACCGCTCGGCACTGTCCTGGGCTGTTTCCACCCGCTGGCCCTGGCCTAGACCTGTAGGTGCAGCACTGGGCCGGACGCATAAGGAAGACCGCTGCACAGGGAAGCAGGTACAGACCCTAGTGGAGAAGAGCGGCTCGCGGGCGAGGTAAAGTGAGGGAGGGTGTGGTTTTGGTTGGGGCAGGAGAAGGGAGAGCGTGCGTGCGTGTGTGTGCGTGCCACACGTGTGCACTGTGCAGAGATCTGGGAGAATCCCGCTCCAGGGGCTGCCGTGGGCCTGACACAGGCAGTGTCCGCATGTCCAGGTGCAGACAGCACGGAGGCCAGGCCAGCCGTGTCGGGAGTGGGAAGTAGCCGGGCTGCCTTGTGAGGTGGGAGGCTGGCGGGCTGGGTCCTGGAGGGCCCTGCAGGCCCAGCTCTAAGGACGGTGGGACGTGTGGCCAAGGGCAGGGGAGGGGTGGCTCGCCCATCCATCCTTTCCACGGGTATGTATCCAGCTGCTGCTTGCTCAGCGCGTGCGGGGCTTGAGGGAGCACAGGTCCTTGCGGCCTGCCCCCGGGGACGGGCCTGTGCCTCCGGGGACCGGGGTTGTGGGGTGGGGGCGGGGCAGAGCAGGGGGCGGAGTGCGGCGGCCGTGGGAGACTTGGGGGCCGTCCTGCGAGAGCTGCTGGCAGTGCCAGCTGGGGGTTCTGGATGCCCGTGATGCCTGGTGTCAGAGGAGCAGAGACACTGGTGCTTCTGGTGGAGATGGGGCGCCTGGGAGCCTGGGTGATGAGCGGTTCGGGTTCAGTGCTGGACGGGAAGTGTGCCCTGCATCCGGTCAGTGGGGCTGTGGGATGACAGGCGGGCTACCCGTGAAAACTGGGTGCGGTCGGCACCTCTGCGGGTTCAGGGCCGAGGCCCTGGCCTTGGGCTGGGGACGGGCCCTGGGCCTGCAGCGCCTGCCGGCCGGGGATGGGGAAGCTGAGGCGGCAGCGAGGGTGGGGAGCTCGCCGCCTGGTTCCTGTGCCCCCCGTTACCAAGTCCAAGCTCGCTCTGCTCGCCACACCACAGGCTGGTGGCCGAGAGGTGAGGTACCAGGGCAAGGAATAACGACTATTCGGAAAGCCAGCGAACCGGGAAGACGATGGGCTCATACCCCAGAGATCCATCTTGCCTGTGTTAGAATTCAGGCTCCTTTTACACTACAAAGGAGGGAGTACAGTCGGACACTGCCTGGTTCCCATCGGCCTCCGGAGGGGAGGTGTTACTTCCTTGCTCCTGCCGTCATTCACAGGGGTCCTGCTCAGGATGCTTGCTGGGAGCCAGACAGGGGTGTTTTAGCTTAACGCTCATGGCCTGGGAGGCAGGGTTCCCAGAGGTGGGCCATTATAGATAATTTAAGCTCATAGGCCACAGCCCTTTAATGATCAACTTGTGATGGAAGACAGAGGGTTCTTCCCTGTTACACCGAGCGCCCAGGCTGGGGCGGCGAGGACCCAGGGCCGCCCGCGGGCCTCGCCCGCCTCCTGGGCCCTGCGTCTCCCGCCCCAGTTCCCAGGGCCGCCCGCGGGCCTCGCCCGCCTCCTGGGCCCTGCGTCTCCCGCCCCAGTTCCTGCCGTTGGTTGTGGAGGCGTCGCCTCTGGGTCTTGTCGACCCCCCTCCCCCGACCCCCGTCTGCACGGAGGGAAAGGACACTCTGAGGCTGACGTCCTTTGTTTTAAAACTCAGTCTGGGACATAACCCTCCTAGAGTGCAAGAGTGGCAGAGGAGCGGCAGAGAAGAGAGGCAAAGCAGTGGGCATGCGGAGGCCGGGGGGAGGGCAGCAGAGGGGCTGTCTCCTGTCTCCCCGCCCAGCCAGTCCTGTTCTAGGAGAGAGCAGGTGGGCAGCTAAAACTGCAGAAGCGGAGCAGTGTGTGAGAGTCTTGGGCTTGGAGGGCTGCCTCTAATCAGGGGAGACGGTGGGTGTGGAGGGGCCGGGGGGAAGCCCCGTGATCACAGCAGGGTGGCTGTCCTGTCCACGGGCCGGGACGTGGTGGCCTGGGGGGATGTCCAGCCTGTGCAGAGGGTGGCGCCAAGGTGATGCCGCACTCTGTGAATTTTGGAGAGAGTCCCTCCCCCCAACCCCTCTGCCACTCTCGTCCTGTGAGAGGATGGCCAACTGAAGGCGCTGGACCCTCCTTTGAGAAGCCCCCTCCTCATAGATGTTCCATAAGTGCAGGGCCCTGCGTTGAGTAAGATGTGTCTGTTTTTTTTGTTTTGTTTTGTTTTACGGTACGCGGGCCTCTCACTGCTGCGGCCTATCCCACTGCAGAGCACAGGCTCTGGACGCACAGGCTCAGCGGCCATGGCTCACGGGCCCAGCCACTCTGCGGCATGTGGGATCTTCCCGGACCAGGGCACGAACCCGTGTCCTCTGCATCGGCAGGCGGACTCTCCACCACTGCGACACCAGGGAAGCCCAAGATGTGTCTGATTTTAGAGGTCGGGCTTCCAAGGTGGATGTGTCTCCGCCATCCTGCAGCATCTGACCCTGTCTTCAGTGGAAGCTTTTCTCTGAGATGGTGAAGGGTCGGTCCTGTCCACTGGGATCTGCGCCTTGGGACTCGAGTCAAGTGTCTGCCACCCCGGCACTGGCTGATAGGTCCAGGAGCGACCTTTGAGGAGCCCGAGGGCGGGAGGGGAGGGGAGGCGGGTCCTGTTGCCCAGCGATGACTCCAGTCAACACGTGTTCTTACGAGGACCACAGCAATGGCCTGGCTTTGTAATTGTCTTGTTTTTTATAGTAGTATTCCTGCATCATTAATGACTGTAATTTGCTCGATACTGCCAGTCAGAGAAGCAAAAGAACTTTCCAACACCCTAGCAGACCAATGATGGAAAACCTTTTTTCAGCTGTAGCATCTGGTGTTTCATGGTCATCTGTCTGTTTATTCCATGGTAACTTTTGGAGGAGTTGGGTAACTTTAATGAAAATTTCTGAAACTACTAAAGGGTCCCCAAATCTGCTTCAAATTCAGTGTTTGACTTCCTTTTCTGTTTTGGGATGAGATAGTGGTCTGTAGTTTAGAGGACCTCTGTGTCCCTTAGTTGAAGTAGAAGAGTATTTGGAAAAGAACATCCCTGGTTTCCAGTGAGGGAAGCGGGTCACGCGTGGCCCGCTTCTCCTGCGGACTCCCTTTGCCCCAGCACTGGCCCCTCCCTGTCCAGACTCACCTCCCAAGATCCTCTCTCTAACCCACATTGCAGGTGGTGGGGGGACAGCCCCAGTGCGTTAGAAAGCCTGGGTGGGGTCGCTGCTGGTCTTCTAGGAGCCAGCGAGGTCCTGTCCTTAAACCTCACAGACTGTGTGTCCAGCATTTCACAGGAACCACTCCTGGGGAAAAGGACACTAACAGCCTCAGGAGTGGCCCTGAGGTGCAGCTAATGTCGTGGAGCGTCGAGGCTGGGGCAGGTGGATACAGCCGGCATGAGCAGGAGACGGACTGGAGCTGGTCCCTGCGGGAGGGGCCTTCCTGGTCTTCTTTTCCTCTTAGGAAACCAGAGAACCTGGCTGATGCTGGGCACACAGTGAATGGGTGGGTGGATCGCACGCTGGACGGGCACCAGAGCACATGTCCACCCATCCATCCCTCGGTCCGTGCACCCAGCAAGCGCTGTCGAGCGCGTGCCATGTGCCGGGCAAGTCTCTCGTGTTGGGAGGACAGGCGTTACCTAGACACCCCGCCCACGTGGAGCTTCATTTCGTGGAAGCAGCTCTGTGTCTCTTCAGCAGGCCCAGTGCCTGGTGTCGGCAGCTTTGCTCTGGACTCAGACCTCCGGTCCGTCTGCTCCTCCCTGCTGCCGTGTCCTCGGCCGTGTCCTGGGCTGGCTACCCCTCTCTGGACTTTGGTTTCCTCTCTGCATGTGAGATGGGTGACCCGCCGTGGGGCTGCTGGGCACGCGGACGTGGTGCCTGTGCCCTGCGAGGGGCCCTGGGGGCCGCGAGGCGATGCAGGGCACCCCTGCCCTCCAGAGCACGCTGCCTTTTCTGTGCGCTGACGAACGGGCTTCCCACTCCGTGAGGTGAAAGTACATGACCCCTCAGAGGACACGCCTGGAAGCTTGACAGCCACGGCAGCTCCAGACCTGAGCTCCAGACTCTCACCCGGTGTTCCCACGTTCCCAGGACACCCCTGGCAGGAAGGCCTCCTGGACCACCCTCCTCCTGTGCGCCCATCCTGGGGCTTTTCTGAGGCCCAGCTCTGCCGTGGAGATGAGTGGAAACTGTGTCAGGTGAGGCGTTTTCAGGGTCACACGCAGGTGTGCCTGGTGACAGCAGTCATGACGTGCCCTCGAGGTTCGCCCGGAGCTTCTGGAGGGATGCAGCTGGGGTCCTCGCGAGGCCCATCTGCTCCCATGTGCAGCGGCCGACACTGGCCCTTGGCCGGGAACACTGAGCAGTGGCTGCAACGTCTGTGTGGCCTCTCGACGTGGCTGCTTGGCTTTCTGGCGCCAGGGCTCTGGGTTCAAGGGCGAGAGAGCTGAGAGCGGGTGCACCTCTCGGTCATTTTCAGTGGTGGTATGAAGTGTCTCTTGTATGTAACCAATTCTCCTTTGGTTATATTTTCAATGTTTTTCTCTTATAAACAAAGCTGTATTGAAAATCTGTACATACTCTTTTGTTCTTGTTTGAACTTTCCTTCTGGAAGCAGTGCTGGGTTGCTGGATATTTTTCCACGGCCTTCACAGCTCCTTGGTCCCTCCATGGCTGAATTGCAGGGGCTCCTGCCCTCCAGCCCCGCTGCACCCCCCGCCCCCTTTGCTGCCTCTCTCTCTCTCCTGCCGCCTGTGCTCCGCTGAATGTCCCTGCAGGTTGGCTGGGCCCTGCTCCCGTCTCATCCTGCTGCCGAGGCCGAGGGAAGCCACCACCTGAGTGTCACCTGCAGTACAGGGGACAGAGCTCCCGCCCAGAGGTGACAGGCATCGCTTTTACTCACCACTTGTGGTGGCTCCCCCAGCCATGAAGGATGCTGCAGGGAAGGAACCAGGTTCCCACGTGCAGCACTGACTGCAGATGCCACACGCGGAGGAGCGGGGGAAGGGGAAGCTGGGACACCCAGGAGGAGGAGGGGAGGGGGAGGGGGACGGGGTGGAGGATGCAGTGGAGGATGGCGGGGGGGCAGGCCGGGCAGGAAGGAGCTGTGGCGGATGACCCACGCTCGGGCACGGGGCGGCGAGGCGGAGGGAGAGCGAGGGCTGATGTGGGGGCGTGCAGACCCGTTGCCCGGGACCGTGTCGGCGGACTGGGATCTGTCAGCTCCAGCCGTTTGTTTCCCTGTCGCGTTACCCCTCGTCCAGCAGCTGGGCTGTGGGGTGCCGGTCGGGTGCCAGGAGGGAACGTTATCGGGGGTCCACCGCGTACACACCCGCCACGCGCCCGCTTCCCAGCCCTCCCTTTCAGGAGCTTTCCAGCAAATGAAAATGGCACCGTTAGACCAACTTCAGCCGCCTGCGGGATTTGTAAAGACGTGAGCGCTTGGAGATTGTCCCGTGGAAAGTGCTGTAAATGTGTAAGGTGTTGTTAAGCCTCCCAAGCAGCTTTTGTGTGTGTGTGTGTTTCGTGGAAAGATCCAGAATTTCCAAATAGTGGCCAGTTCATTTAAAAAAGACTGATGATCAGGCAGACGTGTTTTAAATTGAGTCTTTTACTTTTGTGTTTCAGAATCCCCCGCTGCACTTCCTGCATTTTGAGCCATTTTAAGTAGAATAAAGAGAGGAAAGAGGAACATTTACAATAAGAAAAAGGAAAAAGGATTATCCTTCGTTCTCACTGCTAGTCGGCAGGGGTTGTTTCCTAAGAGCGCGTCCCTGAGATGGTTCCTTCTCTCTGCTCCGCACTTTACTGGGCGGGTGAGGGCTGCTGTGCTCAGTAGCCAGGCCACCAGGTCAGCCTGCTTGTTGGTGGGGAGGATCCGGCTTCTGGAGCTGGCTCCGGCCCACCACCCCGAGTGCGGTAATGGGCACCAGCTGGGCTCCCGCGCCTGTGGAGGGGCACACGCTTCAGTGGCCGTTCCCTGGGCAACGGCATCACACAGCCAGCTGGCCCTGTCCCCAGCCCATCAGAGCGCACCCCTGCCGGGAGCCTGCGCCGCAGCCGCGACCCTCCGTAGGCTCTGACGGCAGAGCGTTTGCAGTCGGGGGTCAAGGTTAAACCCAAGGACCCCCTGTGCCGGCAGTTCTTAGGGCGCTGGCCCAGGCACACAGCCACAGCTTTGGGGCGCGCAGTCCCTGGAAGGAGCCGAGTCTGTACAAGTCGAGTTTCCGAGACGGGCAGACTCTGTGGTCTGAAGCTGGCCTGCTGGAGGGAGAGCCGGCGCCCCCTTAGAGGTGGGCAGGGAGAGGCCTCTGCGGGAGCAGCCTGGCCGAGCCGCAGGATCGGTGGTCAGGGAGGGGGGGCAGGGTCGGCGGTCAGGGAGGGGGCGCCTGGCCGACCTGTTCTCTGCCGGGCGCCGGTGTGCGGTCTGTGGGCAGGGGCTGCAGGGCGAGAGGCAGGTGGCCTGGGCGCGTTCCTGTGGTCACTCAGAGGAGGCTGGTGGCGGTGGCCCCAGCGCCGCCCACAGGGCCTGCTACAGAGACTGGGGGAGTCTGGACAGCACTGGGGCCATGGCTGTGAATGTCTCTGGCGGTCTCAGGAGTAATGGGGCGGGTGGTCCCAGCAGAGCCGGGAGGGCAGGGCTGTGCTGGAGCTCTGGGATGAGGGCCGTGAGTGGGAACCTGCGCCTTTGTGCTCACGTGGTTCCGTTCAGGCTGGTGCAGGGGCCACACAGGGGCCTGAGGGAGGAACCAGAAGGCTGGCCTGGGTGTGAGGCCTTCCGGAGCTGGGTGGGCCGCCGGGGCTCTGGGCTCGGGGCTCTGGGCTGGGAGGCTGTGGAAAGGTCATTGCCAGGCGGAGACAGCAGGGCCCCAGGGGGACGAGGGTTCTGGCCCACTCGGGGTCGAACTCTCTGGACACCCTGGCACCGTGCCACTCACGGGACCCCTTGCAGAAGCCTTCCTCCTGCAGTGCCCCCAGACCCCCGACTGGGCAGGCCGACAGGAGGGTGCCCGAGGGGCTGCGTGTTTGTCGCAGAGCGGGCTGTGACCGGCGCCTACGGAGCTGAGATGGGGGCACGGTAGTAACCCTTCCAGCTTCGTGGGCCGTGCGGACCCTTTCTCAGGCTCTTCCTGTCTCCCTTTTTGTCCCTTTTAAAATGCAAACCCATGCTCAGCTCGTGGGCCGTGCAGAAACAGGTGGTGGGCCCGACTGGGCCGGCGGGCATGGCGTGCACACCCCGGAGGAGGTTCCGGTGGGTTCAGGACCCGAGAGCAGGTGCGGCCGTGCCGGAGCTGGGAGCCGTTGTCTCTGCTGGCGATGGGGCCTGGCTGCTGGTGACCCTCCCAAGCTGCCTTGTGAGCAGAAACCCTCCATCGATACCCGAGTCTGGAGCCGAGGCTGCGTTGTCTTGCCTCCGTGACGGCAGCACACCGGACCGTGGCTGCAGTTGGTGTCACCTGCCCGATGAGCTTTGTGACGATCCACTGCCACCGTCCTGGAATCTGCTGCCTCCTCGCAGGTGCCCTGTGGGTTTGGTGTGGACGGGAGCACGCTCAGTGTGCCAGCTCTTTCCCAAGGTCAGGGCCATCTGGGCTCTTGAGGCCCGTGTGCGATGCTGCCTCTGGCTCCTGTTTTGATGGATGGGGACGTCTCACCACTGGCTCCGCTGCCCCTGGGGTGGGTACTGTGTGGGGGTCCTTCCCCCTGCCTTCTCCAGTACACCTTCAGGAGCTGGGCCCGCTGGGCCCGCTGGCCCCGCTGGCCCTTCGCGGGGGGGGCCTTGGCTGCCACCCCGTAGGTCTGACGGCTAGACGGGGGGTGTGCTGAGCCCGGGGGCTCCGTCAGCTCTCACGGGGCCCTCTCCTTGTGGCCCAGCTGTCCTGGAAAGCGCCTGGCTTCTTTGGGGGAAGGCTTTGAGGAAAACGTACAGTGTATTCTCGTGGCAGTGCTATCGGGTCTTTCCCCAGGGGGACCTGGGTTTCCCTAAAAGCGGGGGCCCTGGTCTGTGAACTGTCTCAGGAACCGAGTGAGAGGCTGTGACTCTTCACTGTGGGGACTCAGGGCAGGCTCCACCCAGACCCGAGTCTGCTGGTCACACAGGTCGGGGGCTCTTGAGGACCCGCCCAGATCTCCTCTCTCTTTTCTCCGAGGCCAGAGCCCCCAGGCTAGCGTGCTTCCTTCCTGGGCCCACCCCGTCTGTGGAGCTCACGGCCAGCCCCCCAGCCCATCCTGTCCCTGCGATGCATCTCCGGCACAGGGGCTCCTGCACTAGTGCTGGGGTGAGGCACCTCTCTCTCCTTTGTGCCTCACTGCAGGCTCCTTCCCGCGCCGGGCGGAGTAGTTCACGCAGGACGCTCTTCTCAAGCACCTAGAAGGCTGAGGTGGTTATAGGCGGGCTCACTGGCGGGCAGGCCGAGTTATGCCTGGTCGGGCGGTTGCTTGTTGCTTAGTGGAGCGGATTCTGCCTCATTCACGCTGCTCAGCCTGTGTCAGACCAGAGCCGGCTGAGGTCTCTAAAGATAGCCTGGGATTCTGAGCTGCAGCACCTGTGGCAGCCCCTCCCCCCCAGCTGGGGTCAGACCGTGTTCCCAGCCAGGCACCGCTGGCCCTTTAGCCGAGCCGACCGGCGCGGTCGCTGAGGCTTACAGAGACTCTCATCTCCTCTGAGCCCCCTAAGCCCTGGACTCGACATCCCTGCAGCAGTCCGCACACTGCGTGGGCACACTTGCAGCCTCAAGTACGCCTTTTCCACTCGTTTGCCTGATTATCTTTTTATCTCACTAAGTGCCTTTAGCTCGTGTGTTACCTGTAAAAGATAGACTAGCATCAAATTGGCCTTTAGGGCACGGCTTGTATTTTCCCTTATTTCTGACTCTGGTGCTTATGAACCGTGTGAGCCAGGGGAGGGCAGTTAGGTTCTGGAGGCCTCGGTTTCCTCATCTGTAGGATGCAGAGGCACGGTGCGGAGTTCCCTTCCCTCGGATGTCCTGTGGTCTGAATCTGCTGTGTGAAGGCTGGGCTCATTTGGCGGCAGGCCCTGCCCTCTGGGGGCTTCTGGGCACTGGAGCAGTAGTTCGGGCAGTTACATTGCAGGTCCTAACTTCAGGATAGCTTTGAAAACAGAGATAAAAGAAGAATGCCTCAGTGGTTATTACAGCATTTTCCTTCTAAAGATAGGGTTTTCCTTCTTAAAACCACCTTAGTTTCTTTGATAGCTGGTGGATGTGTGCTGAATGCTGTTGAGATTCATATAGATATGGAAATCCTTAGAGTTTCAGAGCCAATTTGCATGTCTCGATGGGTATACCTCCAGCGTTTCTCATTTAGTACTGTTTACCTTCCATTTCATCTGCCTCTGAGCATTTGGAGAGTTTCTGATAGTGCCTACCGTATTCCTAAGACCAAAAGCACACACTCCGGTGCAGTGTGTTTTGCAGGTTTGCCCATTTCTAGGGTAGGTGACGTTGGCAGGCACCTCCCATGGGCACCGAACTCGGTAACTTTCTGGTCTTCCTCAGGATAACTTCTAGCGTGTACATTTCCCAGTGAGGGGCTTCGGACTCACCTTGTACCTTGCACTGATTGAATTCCTACTTTCTGCCAGGCGCTTGGGTCCCGATTCAGAACCGCCAGCCTCCGCCCGGTGTCTGGAGCAGATCCTCCACACTTCTCATCCGTCCTCAAGGCCCTTCCTGGTCTGGTCCTCAGAGGGCTTCAAACCTCATTTCTCCCAGCTTTAATTCACCTTTACCGTATCCTAAGTAGAACCATTGGCCATTCTCCATCCTCCGAGGTCCCTGGGCCCTTAATCCTGCTTCAGGACGCCTCTGTGTCCATTTCCACGTGCCCAAACCCTCCTTGGGGCTGAGGTCAAGTAGCTCCTGTTTCCAGCACCCTTTCCTTTGATCCTCCCCGCTCAGGGAAGGCGTCTCCTTCCTTTAGCACCTCACCTGGATCTCTCAAAGCACTTGCCGATCTTGACCTTGTATTACTTAACCGTTTGATCGTGTTTTGCATCCTCGTGGGCAGCGTCTGTGTCGGACTCGGCTCTGTGCCTCCGAGTCTTCCAGTCCTTCTCTTCTGGGCTTCGGACCGGTTGGCCTCTGGGCTCGGGTGCACACAGAGAGGAGGGGCAGGGCGGCTCTCGCAGCTCTGTGTGTTGCCCCCCCCGCCCCGCTGTCGTTTTCCCAGTCGCCCTGAGTGCAGCTGCTTTGTAGCCACTGCCCATAGTGGGCTATGCCTGCCCAAGCCCACCCTTTTGTAAACCCGCTCAGGCTCTTTCTCCCCCTGCAGCCAATTGGCCATCGGCACAGGCGGGCGCTGGTGGGGGATGTGTGTTCTGTGGCCTGTGCCCTCTGGACCTGCCTGGCTCTGTGCCCTGGTGGGTACAACTAAGCTCTTTCAGGAGTGATGCTCTGTCAGTTGGTGCCCTGCGGTCCATCCATCAGGGCTCAGAAACATGGTCGGAGCAGTTTTTCAAAAGGCATGTGACTCGCTGGAAGCCTGGGGTCCCTCCGTGAAGCCGATGCTCTACCGTTTCTGCCACCATCTTCCACACCAGCAGGTCCCCCAAACGTGCATCCCAGCCCAACCTTGCTGAGAGCCCTCTGGCCCTTACCCCGCGTCCCCTTGTGGCTGGGCGGGCCCAGCGTTCCCAGGCGTAGTGGGTGGAGCGAGCAGGGCACCAGCGCAGCTCTGGAGAAACACACCCAGGTTCCTCCTCACAGAGGCGCAGGCGCTTCCCAGGCCTCTTTGTTCTCTGGGGCAGGAGAGAACGTTCGGGGGCAGTGTCCACAGGTCCTGTCCCTGAGGCCGAGGGAAGCTGTGAGCAGGTAGGGCTCCCCTGGCGCTGGGCTGATGGCCATCTGCGCTTGCCCGCCAGGGCCCACGGGCTTTCTGCAGAGGCCAGAGAGCGGATTAAACAGGGCCCTGGCGCTCCACGCCCTGGTCCTTAAAGTCGGCGCATGTCTCTGCCGCCCTTTGATGGGGTGGGAGGGCACTTTCTGAGGCTTCCACCCCCTGACCGCACAGGCCTCAGGACAGTGGGTGTTCTACCCACTGCCATGTCAGGCCCATGGAAATGACATATGTCCGGGTGGGTCTTCAGGCCCATTGGGTCTGCTGTGACCTGTCTTTGTCCATTTATTGCCTGGCCCCCAAATGTCCCCAGTCTAACAGGGGGACATGGGACGCTTTGGGTTCAGTGGACCTTGAACTGCCAGGGTGTGGCCCTGTGCCCGGCGTGTGATCACCAAGTAAGCAGCACGAGGTCCCTGGGTGAAGACTTGGGGAATCGTCTCAGTACACACCTGCCCTGGTGCTGCGGGGTTCTGACTGCTGGGCATCCGGCCTTATTTCTGACAGGGGGTCCCGTGTCTGAAACTGGCTCAGACCAGGCCTGGGTCAAGGAGCACGACTTTCAGTGGGGTTATGCCCCTCAGCCTCCTGTTCGCTCACTCTTGTTTCCTTCTACAGTTGTGTGGACTCCTGCCTGTGTGTGCGGGCAGCGAGGGCTGGGTCGGAGGGCCATCTGTTTCGCTCCTTGCAGCACCGTCTCCTGTTGTCTATCGGCCAGTTGGCCTTCCTTGGCTGGTAACCTGGCCTGTCGGTCATTAGGCTAATTGCTGGCCCCTGGCTTCTGGCAGTTACATACATACCATCACCAGGCCACTGTTGCTTTGGGGCCAGGTTTAACTGCTGGAATCAGAGAGTGGCCACAAAGCCCGTTACCAACAGGCCATGCGTCGTGACAGCCTCTCCTGAGAGTGGAATTGCTGGTCACCTGGTATGTGGGTGTCCAACCGCCAAAGTGTTTGAACTATTTTACGCTCTTTCCAACAGTCCTCTGAGGGATCTGGTTGCTCCACATCTTTGCCAATACTTGGTGGTGGTGATCATTTTTACATTAAATTTTAGCTGTTCTGGCAGGTATGTAGTGTATCTCATTTTGGTTTTGTTTTGCATTTCTCCAGTTACTGTTGATGTTGAGCATCTTTTCTGGTGCTTGTTGACCGTTCATATGTTTTCTTTTGTGAAATGTCTGATTCAATCTTCTGCCCACTTTTAAAAACTGGGTTGTCTTATCATTAAGTTGTAGGAGTTCTTTATATATTCTGGATACAAGCCCTTTATCTGGATACAGACATATGTATTCTGAATATTTTCTCCAAGTTTTGCTTCATTTTTAAAGCAGTGTCTTTCCAAGAGCAGCAGTTTTTAATTTTGATGAAGTCCAATGTCTTTTGGTGAATAGAAGTTCTTAATTATAAAGTAGTCTGTTATCGGTCTTTTCCTTTGTGATTAGTGGTTTTTCTGCCCTGATTAAGAAATCTTTGCTTATTGAAGAGTTATGAGGATATTCTACTATATCGTCTAGAAAAGATCTGTATGATTTTGTCTTTCTCATTTTGAACTTCAGTCTGTCTGGAGGTAGTTTTTGGGTGTGTTGTGAGGTAGAATGCAGCTCGTTTTTTTCATGTGGATATATTGATAGAATTGATCCAGCATCGTTTATTGAAAAGACCATCCTTTGTCCACTCCAGTAAATGGCATTTGGTTGTAAATCAGGTGACCATCTGTGTAAGGTCTCTTTCTGGATTCCATTTTCTTTCTCTGGGCTATTGATCTATCTGTGTATCAGCAGTAAATTAATATCAGGTTGTAAACCATCCAGTTTTTTTCTTCTGCATGACTGTCTTGGCCATCTGGGCGGTTCACGTTTCCATGTAAGTTTTAGGACTTCAGAATCAGGTTGTTGATTTCTACCAAAAAAAGGAAAAAAAAAAGCCATCTAGAACTTTGGGGTTCAGGGGCTCTGTACAGTGGTGAAGCGTCCCATCCGTGAACATGGTATGCCCCTCCATTTACTGAGGCCATCTAGAGCTTTGGGGTTCAGGGGCTCTGTACAGTGGTGAAGCTTCCCATCCGTGAACATGGTATGCCCCTCCGTTTACTGAGGCCTTTGCCTTCTCTCAGCAGTAGTCTTCATTTGGCACCTCTTTAGTTTGAGATATTATTGGATATTTCATTTTTTAATTCTATTGTTAATAGTTTTTCAAATTTTGTCTTTAAAATTTTTGTTGTTAATCTATAGATACCAATCGAATTTTATATGTCACCCTTGTGTCTAGCAACTTTGCTAAATTCCCTGTTTTATTTCTAATGTCTATAAGTGTAAATTCTCTTAAGTTTTCTATACATATAATCATTAGCAAGTAACAGTATTTTTATTTTTTTAATAGTGTTTATTTATTTATTTTTGCTTGTTGACAGTTTGCTTTATTTATTTATTTATGGCTGTGTTGGGTCTTCGTTTCTGTGCGAGGGCTTTCTCCAGTTGTGGCAAGCGGGGGCCACTCCTCATCGCGGTGCACGGGCCTCTCACTATCGCGGCCTCTCTTGTTGTGGAGCACAGGCTCCAGACGCGCAGGCTCAGTAATTGTGGCTCACGGGCCCAGTTGCTCTGCGGCATGTGGGATCTTCCCAGACCAGGGCTCGAACCTGTGTCCCCTGCATTGGCAGGCGGATTCTCAACCACTGCGCCACCAGGGAAGCCCCAGTATTTTTATTCTTTTCATGTTCTCATATCTTTATTTTTTTTCTTGCCATACCGAAGTAGTTGGGACCTCTGGTGTAACGTTAGCTACAGGTGGTAGCACAAAGCATTCTCGTCTCATTCCTCTTCTCAAGAGGAAAGTATTTAACTGTTCACCCCCCGGCAGTTATGTTTGCTGGGTGAGCAGGCAGCTACAGGAGGAGTTACTTTCCTGACACATGCACAGAATTCTCAGAAGAAGGAGCCGTTCAGTGGGAAATCCGCCACTAGTTGCTCCTCCCGCGCACTAGTTTCCCGCACACTAGTTGCTTCCCGCACACTAGTTGCTTCCTGCACAGTAGCTATTTTTGCTGTGTCATCTTCTGTCATGTTGTGCACTGCAGCCACAGTTCAGTTCTCATGTTATCAGTCCCATCACTTTTCAGATTAGAAATTTCTTTTTCTGTCATTTAGGGAGATTAGTATAATCTGTGCCTCTGCTGGGTGAATGTTTCGGGCATTTGCTTAATTCTTTTCAGCTTATTAAAGTTGCCAACTCTCTCTTTAGTTAGTTCTCCTGTTTCAGGAGTTCCACTGCCAATCCCATGGGCTCTACAGCAAGACTGTGGAACTGAAAATCTCAGCAAAAAAATCAATTTCTCTTGTAGGCAGAAGCTGTCGTGAACTACTTTTTCATGGTTAAAGGTGGATGTGTTAACATTAAATTTATATGTAATATACATGATTCTTTTTCCTTTAAGCTGCAATTCCATACTCTCTCAGACCCAATGAAGTATGTGGACTGAGCACTGAGATTGGGATCAGAAAGCCTTGGTTGAAACCCTGATCCTTCTACTGACGATTTGATCATGGGTAATAATGGTATTATGATAATAGTACCTGGGGAGCCAGGCATTTTGCCCGTTGTCTTCACTGCTGTATTTCTTGCTTCATTAGTTGGTGTTTAGATTGGAGGACCATGTATCTAATAAGAAGTGGGACGTTTTTAAATGTACTCTAAGGTCCTTTGTTTTCTTATTTCTTGGGGTATTCTTTCTTTTTCTACAATTCTTTCATATTCTTCACATGTTACCAATTGACGATTTAATGCTGAAGCCTGTTCATTGTTTTATTATCATTTATTAAAGACCATTTTTTAAAGGGGAAGGTGTTTATCACATATGCCATTTAGAACTAAATGGAAAGCAAATTTTGAAAGGGTTTACATTTAGGAATTTATGATTCGGTTTTTAACCACATAATGTTAAATCTGTTTCTTTTTGTTTTGTCTTTTCGTCTTATTTTGTGTCTTACTGAAAAATTGTTTTTTTTAAAAAAAAGAAAAGTTGTTTAGAGGGCAGAGACCTAGAGCCAGACAGGTTCCTGAAAAGAGGTGACCCGCGTGTCTTGTCTGTGCTCAGTGCCCCTGTCCACTAAGTGGCTGTGCGTCACCATCGGGCGCCGGACTGCTCTCCACCAGGGCTTAGCCTGTGGCATCCGGCCCGCACTCATCCCCTCAGTGGACGGGGGCCTGCGCCACCACTGACACCATTTAGCACGTACGTGTGAATGCAGTGTGTGCAGGGCTCTCAGCCCCTGTGCAAGGTGCTCTCAGAGCTTTCAGGGAAAATCCATTTAATGCCTCTCTTAGACCCCAGCTGCACCCGTGGTGATTATGTCTTTAGCTGCGCCCCACCTTCATTTCACTCCCTTTTTTGAAGAGCTGTTGAGGAAGAACAGGAGGAAATCGATTTTGAGGAAATTAAATTTTCTTCTAAAGCAGGATGATGTGTTGGAACAGGGCAGGGGAGCAGGGTCTGGAGCCGCCCGCCTGGTCGGCGTTTCGAGGGCAGGGGTGCGGGCCCGGGGCTGCGTGTGTGGGCGCCGTCCGCAGGGCAGGCGGCCACGCTCTGCTCACGTCCCTTGTCCCTCAGCTGCAGATGGCAAAGTCGTGACGTGCGCCGCGGTGTGGAGGATGCCAGCGGAGCTGGAGCCCGGCGGCCACGAGTCCCCGGAGGATGCAGCGAGCCCTGCACACGCCCTGGAGTTGCTCTGTCACCTGGGCCCTGCGGCCCACGGCAGCACTGCCTGGTAGGTTCCGCCCCTGCGTGCCCAGGCAGGCTTGGAGGCAGGCCCCCACCACAGAGGCCTCTCTGCATAAATTGCTTGCTTCCGCTCTCTCTTTAGTGCCAGTTGTTTCCCAGATGAGAGAAATCTACGGACACCCTGCTGCACACGTACTGAGAAAAGCTGCGTCCAGATCCTTTTCTTCTAAAGTCAGTCTTGCTGGGTACCTGCCGGGAGGATGGCAGTCAGGTGCCGTCCAGCACTTAAGCACCGCATTGCTTTTAACCTCATAGATACACCTTCACTCAGCAATCCTGTGCATAAATTAACTTATTTGTTACCTTGGGTTGAAGGCTTATGATGTCTTCTGTGGACCAAGTGTGGACGCCCCGTGTGCAGGTCGTGCTGTGCCCACAGCCCTCTGAGGCTTCATCCTGCATTTATTTCCCCAAGTGTCCTGTGCAGTCTCAGGACGGAGGGACGCCACCAGCATCCCTCGGGGCTCCCAGGCCCCTGGCTGCCCGCGTGCTGCGATGGCCGGATTGCTGTGCCCCCTGCAGTAACGCACAGATACTCCTCACGACGCTCATGGCTCACGTGTTGAGTTGCCGAAGCCTTGGCAAACTCAGGGGGCCGTGCTTTCTAGAAGGGGCCGTGGGAACGTACCCTTGTTATGGGTGTTGACGGTTACAACAGTAATTGTTTTGCTTAATACGGTCACACTCCCACGTGTGCGTACGTGTGCGTGCGTGTGCTTGTGCGTGCGTGTGCGTGTGTGTGCAGGTACATGAGAAAGAGCCTCCGTGTAGTCACTTCTTAGTCACCCCTACCGATTAAACAAATTTAATCCAGCAGGTATTTATTAAGCACCTGCTGCACACGCCTGCCAGGCTCCAGGGGCCCAGGGTGACGGGTCAGGGGACCTGGCCTCAAGGAGTCACGATCTCTCGGGGAGGCGGTGGTGTAAACATCTAACCGAGACCCAGGGCAGGTGGGGACCACGCTGGAGTCGTTCTGAACTGTGTGCCTGGGCCCCCCGAGGAAAGAGTCCCTAATTTTTACTAGAGGAATTGATGACGGAGTCTCTGAGGAGGTGACGTTTGGAGCTGGGGCTTATACTGGTCCCCACGGTCAGCTGCGTGTGGAGGAGGGGAGGGCGGGGGGAGCAGAGCTGGGGGCCTGCGTGGCCAGGGCCCTGGGGGGCCTCCGTCTGTCGGTCTGTGTGTGGAGGTGGTTAGCAGGTGCCAGGTCGGGCTTGTTGCTTTTTCCCAGGAGGTCGGCCATCTGCACAGAAGGGGTTGTCCTGCCCCCTTGTTTGCCCCCTGCGCTGCAAGCCACACAGCTGTTCGGAGCCCACGTCTCAGGTGGCAGCCCTGCTTCCCCAGCAAACATTTGCACGTGTGTGTGTGAGTGCGCGAGTGTGTGCCCATATGTATGTGCATGTGGCATGCACGTGTGTCTGTTCCAGGAGCTACCCTGGCACTGGGGAATGGGTGAGTGAGACAGTGCAGACCCGCAGTCATTTCGGGCGAAGCCGGCATATACAGGCGGCGTACGTGCCTTTGGCGAGTGCAGAGAGGGGTGAGCGCCGGGAAGGGACCTGCCCCTGTGGACGAGGGGATGAGGGAACGAGGGGCTAAGGGAGGGGCCGTCGTCCGCTCCCCGCTCCCCACCTGGACCCAAATGCTCCATCAGAGCTGCTGTCGTGGGGGAGCAGGCCGTGCCCGCCCATGGGCATCATTGGGAGGTGGATGTAGCGCGCCTGCACTCTCACCTGTGAAGGGAGCATGCTAGGAGATGAGTGTCGGTGTTTAGACCCGTCCTCCTCGGAGTCTCCTCGGAATGCCGTTACTCCCGATCTGCTGCTCTTGTTCAAAGTGCTTGAAGTCTTTTTTGTCATCCATTGCATCGCTCTGTGTCTTTGACCTTTTCACCTGTGGCTGCAGGTGCGGTTGTAGCAACAGCTCAGAGAGACCCTGCGTGGCCGCCCGTCTCCCCCAGCAGGGACCATGCACCACTGCCATCGAGGCAGCCCACAGCCCCACGCAGGTTCATGTGTTCCGCACCCCCGCCTGTGTGTGTGCTGAGTTCCCTGCATGTCATCACGCGTGTCAGTCTGTGTAGTCACCACCACGGTTGGGGCACAGAACCAGGATCTCTCGGGCCGCCTTGTTGCGGCCACCGCCGCCCCCCCCACGCCCCGCCCTTCATCCCTGGCCACTGCGAGCCCGCGCCACCCGGTGCGCCGTCACCGGGAGAGCATTCTGCACGTGGAGTCACGTCATGTGCATCTGATGGCGGCTTTTGCTCATCGTGCCTCCTTCCTTCTTACTCTGAGTAGGACTCCGGGTGGGGTGGACACAGTTCGTGTAAGTGTTCCCCTGTGGAGCATCTGGGTCCCCGGCTTCGGGCTGTTGTGTGTAGAGAGCCTCTGAACAGTACCCTGCGCACCTGGGTCTCCACTCTCCTGGCCAGGTACCTGGGGGCAGCCGCTGGGCCGTGCGGCGCAGTGTTTAGTTTGGTGGAAACGACTGCGCTCTGCTCCAGAGGGGTCGTGCCAGCCGTGTGTGCGGGTCCAGTCTCGGCATCCTCCTCAGCATGTGGGGTTGTCGTGCACGTTCTCTTAAGTATCCTCGGTGGTGTCAAAGTTTCATTATTAGGTAGGGAATATGAGTTTTGGAAATTTAAGTCTGGTGGATCTGTGGAGGTGAAGGACACTGTGGTCAGACATGAGGCAGTCGGTGTTCTGTGTTCACTTGCTTGCTTTCCTTTTGGCTTGTTATTTGTGCTGAGAGCAGTTCCAGGAGAGGGGCTCCCAGATGCTCTGACCATCGGCTACTGCTGGCCAGAAGGGAGTGTCCAGGAACGCCACACAGTCCCAGTGCCCTGGAGTCGTGGCTGCGCTGACAGGCAGAGGCGTGGGGCTCCTGTCCTCAGGGCCCCTCAGCCTCTCCTGTTCTGGAGCGGTGGGGCATGGGGTAGACGGCTCCCACGTCTGCATCGCCGCAAGCAGGGTCAGCTAGTGCACGGTGGGTCTCTTGTGCTCACCTTCCCCGAGGTGGCCGTAGGGTCACTGGAAAGTCACCTGTTTCTGTAGATCAGGTCTCCATTCCTGAAAAGGAGGTGAGACATTTCTCGTTGTGCTGATGGCAGGGTCTCTGGAATGTGGTACTTTGCGTGGCTGTAAATAAGGCAGTGAAGGGGCTGGTGTAACGTACCCGCCAGACCCTTCCAGGCCTGACTCCCCGGTTTCGCCCTGTGGGGACACAGGTCCCGACTTGACCCAGAGGGGCCGCCCCGTGACCTGCAGCACTCAGCTCCTCTGGGCTGAGTGTCCCCTCCTCAGAGAGGCCCTTCCTAACCATTTTCTCCGAAATGATCACTGCTCCAGCCCCACTCACGCCTTTCTGTCATTTTACCCAGTCCTATCTCGTCATAGCAGTCACCACCTCCTGACCCTCCTCTCTGCGCGTACTCCTGCGTCTTTCTCTGTAGCCTGAGCTTCCTCTGGGCAGGGGCCTGTCAGGATGCAGGCTGCGTCCTGTAGCCTGCATCAGCACCAAGGACAGTGCCTGGCACACGGAGCGCTCCGCCGGGTGCTGAGTGCAAAAGGGAGCGAATTGGGGCCGCAGAAACGATGCCGAGTCGTGACTGTGACCCTGTAAAGTGGGGACCGCTGTAGGTAAGTTAACTGTAGGCCAGAGAGAGGAGGAGATTGCGTCCAGGGTCCCTCGCTCCTCGGGGGAGTGACTGGGCCTCCCAGCTGGGCAGTCTGGCTGCAGGAGCGCACCTGCGGAACGCGGATTGGGAACCGCCTGTGGCCGTCATTCTGTGGTTTGTAAGTGGTGTCAGGCGCTGGGAGTATAGATGCATCTTCATCAGAATAAGTTTGGGGGGTGTTCACGCATATTCCTGCTGGTCCTTTCTGGATGATCAGTGTAAACGAATTCTGCTCTCGAGGGGACCCCCTCATTTTGCCGATACTAGAGTCATCATCTTTTCTGGCATGCTTCTCCTCTCCCTCCTGGTTCGCTCCTGCAGTCAGCGTGGTGATTGTGGAAGAAACGGTGGGCCTGGCGTCCGTGGCCCTGGGCTCTGCCTGCAGATCTGTAGCTAATTCACGGCATCCCTTTGGCGAGTAGGTCAGTTTGGGCCTCATTCCCTCGTGTGTAGAATGGGTTGAATTCAGGAGTCTCTGATGTTCTTGCCAGCTCTAAATTCACTGGATGCAGTGAGCTCTCTTTCACACCTGCTCAGTGCCGCGTGCCTTTCCCTGAATCTAGTCATAACTCATGACCCTCTTTCCACTCTGCCTGTCACACTGAGGTGAGGGGCACTGTCTGCTCTGCTGCTCAACAGACACACGGCCGTGACCACGCCTCTCACGTGAGGTCCTCCTGGGTGAAGTCAGTGCAGCTGGTGGCGGGCTGCCTGCAGGGCTTGGACTGAGCCATGAGGATGCTTTTACCGAACTGTGGCCTTTTCACCACTTTCAGGGCATCTCATCCCGTCATACTCCAGGTTATGTATATTAGCTGCCTTAAATCCTTTTGGAAGGATATGGGATGTAGATAAGTAAAATTAATAAAATTTTACCTTGTTATGTTAAAGACACTGAGGTGAGAGTTCGTCCTAGTGTCACACGTGTAGTTGACACTCTTTCCCTTTTCGGGGGTAGGTGAGGAAGGGCTGCTGACAGCTCCCCCTTTGTGTGCTGTGTGCTCGTTCTTCTCTGGAGTTAGGGGTCTCCCAGGGTCAGTGCTGACACTGACGGGGGGTGCGTTTTATCAGCATGTGCGGTGTCTACATGGGCACTGAGCTGGGCACGTGGGGGGCTGCAGACCCACCGAACTCTCTAGGGCCTCCTGGCATTACACTCCTGTCTCCTGTGTACACCGGCGTCTTTTGGAGCCCCGATGAAGGCGAGGTGTTTGGGGACGTGGCAGGTAAGAGCAGGAAGGAGGTGACAGTTCTCTGGCTCTGGCTCCCTATGAGGTAGGGGCTGTGTCACCGTCGAGATTGGCCCAAGGGCTGATTAGCCACCACGGGGTGATTTTGTGGCTCTCCGTCTCCTTCTGACGGTGAAGAGGCTCCAGCTGCTGAGGAGTTACGCGCCTTGGTTGTGGGTTAGTGCGTCCTGCTGGAGAGTGGAAGCAAAGTCAAGATAATGGAAACACGCACCATTTCCCAAGTGGTGCGTCAGGAGCAGTCATACAGATTGCAGTGTTCCACGGACGGTGAGAGTCTCCTTAAGGGAGAACCCACTAAAATCGGAAACCAGCAGCTTTGGGGGATGGAAGCGAAATTAGTGGCGGTCAGCGGCAGCCCCTGCTCACACACCCTGCCCCCCCAGATTGTGGAGGGGCCGCGACGGGCTGGGTTAGCCTCACTACGGGGGACGTGCCGGGTCTTTCTCTGATGTACTTGCAGATGCCCGTGACACTTGCACAGTGACCGCTGACCTCTGCTTTCTGGGGAGAAGATACCTCTGCAGTGCAGATGGAGGTAAATATCACACTGGAATGCCAGGCCGGCTGAGAGGGTCAGGAATTCCTGGGAAGCGGGTGTGCATGTTACTGTTCTTATTAGAAGAAGGAAAAAGGGCCGTAAGCTTTGGTGTTGAGCTTAGAGAGGAAAGAGAAGAAAAGAAACTTGTGCAGGTCTCCAAATACTTGAGGTGGTTTGGCCAGAAGAAAGGATTTGGCCTCCTCTCTGATTTTGTGTTTCTTCTTTTCACTTCAGTGTATAGAACAGTGTAAGTTGACTTGGGTGAATGTTACAAAGAGTAAATTCAAAGTTATCCTTAATATCTTTTCAAAGTTGTCTCTGAGGATACATAAAAAAAGATGTTTGAAATTTTCAGAGATCCTACGGTATGATTCTGCTGCCAGTGATGGTGGAAACGTCTCTGTGATTATGACAGTGTCATCACAGAAGAGTTATCAGATTTTTATAAGGTCCAGGTTTGTGCTTTCTGGTTTCGTCCAACCTAGATGTACTTAGGTGTAAGGTTTTTAAACTGGAGCCCTGAAGTTGCTTCCCTGGTTACTGGCTCACCGCTAAAGTGGTCCGCTAGCTTTAAGAGAAGCCTGGAATGAGGCCTCGCATCCCTTATGTTGTGGGAAAAGAACAGTCTGTGGTTTTACAGGACAATATAAAGATGTCTTCCTCTTTCACTTCGGCTAAAGTCTCATTTGTCAAATGGGGATGGTCGTCAGAGCCACCCTGGCGCCTTGTGAGCGTCATTGAAGCTAAGTATTAGGAAGCGGGTGATGAGGAAAAAATAGTAAAATGCACTGTACAGATACAGCTTATCTAGGAAGAGTCAGAATACGAAAATCTGAACGTACGGTGCAGAGTATACATAATTATTTATATTACAGGAGAAACTCATATTCTTTCTGAGATCGTAGTTCAAGTTTCCATTAAATACTAGGGTTCAAAGTGTGTTTCAGTTGGTTCTCTCATGAACCCAAAGGGGCTTTCCCAGAACATGCTGGGCAGACATATACCATTGTATCCAGTGGGATAGTTTAGGAGAATGTATTTTTTGAAGTTCTGTTTGTGATTATTTAAACTTGAGGTTTAAATAATTAAAAACTGTAAACCCGAAGGACCACTAACTCTGCCTGGAGAATTTTAAACTGTAGTCGATTTTTCTTCTGCTGTTTGAGAAACGGGGTGTGGGAGGAGGGGGAGAGCGGGGACAGCCAGGGCTGCTGCTTGGGGTTCGGGAGGTGTTTCACGTCAAAATGTGTCATGGCTCCGAGCCAACCCTGAACTTGCTGGTGAGACCCAGGAGCAGAAGGCTGGAGCTTCCTGGACGTGCCGCCAAGCCACACGGCGCCCACCCTGCCCTGCACTTGCCCTCTTCTCCCTGCCTTGGGTGGAGTCTGCAGTGAGCGGCCGCAGTGGGCCTGTGTGAACTTGGACTTCAGGGCTGGTACGAGTCAGCCGTTCCAGGGTTGAGGGCCCTGCACTGCCCCCTGGCTCTGCCCCTCAGCCCTCTTTGGGGCAGAAGGACAGGACAGGAGCCTCGCCCCAGGAGGGCCAGTGCAGCTGTGTGCATCCGCCCTGCGTTGTGACAGGCTCTGGGCCTCGGACGTGTCCCGCCCAGGGAGGCTTCTGAGGAGTGCAGGTCTTTTTGCCCACACACTGTCCGTGGCTGGATTCTTAGTGGGAGGGCGTGTTTCTGTTGAGCCATGCACATGGCTGATGTAAGTGTGTGTGTGCAGGTGAGCAGTGTCAGAAGAAACACAGACTTTGGACAACTAAGTCACCCAGTGCCCAAAGTTCCACAGTCGTGTGTTGTCAGAAAGGGGTACCCGGCAGTGCATAAGCATGATTCTTTCACTACAAGTATCCGTGTGTCTCGGCCACAGGAAACCTTGCATCCACGGACTCAATCACAGCGGGCTTCCTGGCTTAATGGTGTAACTCTTAAAGTGACCTTTTTTTTTAATCCTTGTAGCATTTATGAAAAGCTATCTTGTGTTCTGCTGTGATTTTTTTGACTTTTGAGCAGGAAGAAATTAACCAGATTGCCACATCTGTGTATTTTAAGAGAGAGATGTACAAACCGGGGAAATGATGTTTTACATTCTTTTTGTAAAGGGTTTTCAAAATTTGGTAACCACTGATAGAATCACCAATGACTTAATAGATTCGCTTCTGCCTTGGGGTTTTCCCTTTTTCAGTAAAGTAGTGACTGTGGGTTTCGGAATGCCCCGGGAACTAGCGGTCTTGGCCCAGCCCCTCGTGTGCTGGCTCTTTGGTTTCCGCAGCACATGCAGCCGTCTCCTGCCTGTCGTGTCGGGGTGGTTTCTGTCCTCCTGGCAGTTATGCTGCCCTGACGGCCCCACTTCCCACCCGAAGAGGCTGCAGGGAATAGGTGGGATATGTCAGTTACGTGAATTAAAATTAATTTTATATTGAGGTTGTTTTCAGAGTTTCTCAGTGTCCTTTGAGTGTCCTCACCCCAGGTGCCAAAATCCAGAGTGTGAATCATTCATTGTGGAGTCACTTACCTGAAGAAGAGAAGTGTGTGTTTTGTTTGATCAGCATGAAACCTGCCAGATGAGAACCATTGTTCCTGCCATTAGGTCCTTGTTAACTGCCTCAGAGAAGTTTAGATTTGTTTTTAATTTGGGTTTATTTGCAGAAATGGCCCATTTCTTGTGTTTTTCTCTCAGTGATTACGAAGGGATATAGAGTACGTATATTAGGTGTATGCTACTTTGTTCAGGACTTGTTAATATAATTTTATGTCCACTCACATTCACGGGTAGAGTGTGATGAAGCAGAAACGTGGATGATTTTTATGAACAAAGAAATAAACTTAGTTTGGAGTAGCAAGTATGGCAGAAATTCTGGGTTATTTTCTTATGTTTCTAGCACTAGTTTCATGGCGATGAGCCGTGACGCAGTAGAATTTCCTTTTTGTTTTTGCACTTTGCATGCTCCACTGTTCCAAGCACTCGTGGTCGTAGGGGTTGCTCCCTGTAAACTCGCCACACTTACTTTCGGACGTGTCGCCCTGGGTAGACAATAAATAGCAGCTTTGCTCAGCAGTTAGGTCCCATGTGATACATGGCGTCTCATTTGGCGACAGTGCTATGTGCACCTTGGGGACCCCCTTCCTTAGGAGGGATCCCGATCCCGTGGCTGTGTTGACTGTCCTGGGTTGATCCCACCCGGAGGAGAACACACAGAATTGGTTTGTTGCAGCTTCCATGGGAGCAGAACTTATAGGACAAAAGGCAAATATGTGAAAGGAATGAGGTGAGAGAAACTAAGAGCTGGGAAGCCAGGGTGAGGCTGACAAGGCGGGAGGCGAGGGTCTGGGCGCATCTGGCTGGTGGTAATCGTGCGGGACTGTCCACGTCAGGGACTGTCCACCGATCGGGACCCACCATCACCCTGCTCGGTGGCCTGGAAAGTGCACTTAGTTCTCCGGGTTGGTCCTCAGTCCTGCTCATGCTTGATGCATCTTTCAGTCACCCCCCCTTAGTGTACGTGTGGGGTTTTGTCTGTTTCTTCTTAGCATTCCTAATAGTGAGCTGCCCAAACTCACCCCTAACATTGGGGTTGGCAGACGCACGTCCCGATCAGAGCCTCCACCAGACGTGCCGGGTGCTGGGCCCCTTCTCGTGTTTTTAGAGCACCTCTCCGGGCTCTGTGGTGGGAGCTGGTGGTGCGGCAGCAGTGAGACTCTGGAGCGTGTCCCATACCTGGAAACGGTGTGTTTACCTCTCCTTCCATGCTCCCCCCGAATCCTCACACCTGGTTTAGACGGATCCCAGGAGAGAAAATCCATGGGCTTTCTCACCATCCCGGGATGGTTGGTGGCTTTCTGCTTAATCTAGTCTTTTTCAAGGGCAGTTAACAAACTGTTAGTGACATAACTCATATAAGTTTTCTGAAGTACCTCTTTCTTCCACTCCTTTTCTACTTTGGGCATCTCTGGTCATCCAAGTAAATACGGCAAGGTTAACTCCTGTAGCAGAGAAAAGGCAGACATGCACCCTTTCCTTTCAACTGCACGTGAGTCAGAGATTACCCACTTAAATCCCCTCAGAAGTAAATGGCCGATGTTCAGAGGCACGCCTTAATTCCTGGAGACCCTTCCGTGTGGATCTGCCTTCCTCAGGACACAGGGGCCGAGCATGAATGGCCCAGCTCAGGGGCAGATGTTGCATTAGTTCCCAAAAGGCCTTAACTCCAGCTTGCCCAGTGCTCGTGTGTGTGTGTGTGTGTGTGTGTGTGTGTGTGTGTGTCTGTGTCTATGTTTGTGCCTGCATGTGTGTGCATGTGTTGTGCGTGCACATGTCTGTGACTCAGAACGAGTGAGACGAGCTTTGGAACAGACTTGGGCATCTTTCTCACTCATCCCCCACTTCCCCTTTGTCCGCTTATTTTGAAGCTTGGATCCGAGTCCTGGCTCTGGGGTTTACCTGGTCTCTGCCTCACTGCAGCCAGGGCTCCGTGGGGAGCAGCTCGGGTGCCTGGAGCACAGCTGCCCGGGGGCTGGAGGGGGGCTGACACTTGCCTGGCAGTGCAGGGACCTACGCCATCCCTGAGGGGAGCCAAAGTTCGGGCTAAGATGCTGAGAGACAAAGAGAATGAGAATATGGGGAAGGCTTCCCATTTCATGTATTAACCTTAACACAGTGCCAAGCAGAAGCCCTTGGTGCAGGGCCTGGGCACTGGGCTCTTGAGCCTAGTCACTGGTTCCTGGGTCGGTAACTCCAGACCCTGGAAGGTTCTCAGACCCCGAGGGGGGATCAGGATGCCTGGCTCACTTTTGGGTAAAGACCACCAGAGGAAAGCCTGGGTGCTGCAGAGAGTGGGGTTGGTGATTCAGGACCCCAGCTGCTGGGAGTGAAGAGCAGACAGTGAAACACCATTAAGTTTGGGCACCTTTCAGAGCAGGTGAAGAGCGGAGTTTCTGAACACTCTCGCTCGAGGATTTTTTTCCCTTAAAATAAATCTCCATGGAATTATTTTTGGTGCATGTAAGGGTGATAATTTTAATGTTCAAGGCAAATTTCAAAGTAAGCTTTATGGTTTTTCGAAGGGAAGCTGTTACATTTGGGGTGGACAGTCTTTGTTGTGGAAGGCTGTTGGCATATTAGGGGACATCCAGCGGCCCTGGCCCTCCCAGTCATCATGAAAACCCAAAAGTGCCCCCCCCAAATACCCCCGGAGGGCAGTGCGGTCCTCAATTTAAGAGGCGCAGCTCTAACTGCATCTGATAATATATATCTAGGACTTATTCAACACCTGCTGTGTGCAGGCACTGTTCTGAATATCACCCTGATCTTCACAAACCAGTACTGTTGACTACTTGTACACTCCTCTTACCCCCACTGGACAGATGAGGAAATCAAAGCACTGAGAGATTACGGCACCCAGAGCTGGGACTCCAACTCCAGCAGGCTCGCCTCAGACTCCGAGCTGCCCCGCTGCCCCTCACTGTTCTGGGTCATCTACCTTAGATGCCGTCTGTGTTTTCAGTTGTGCGTATGTTTTGTCTGAGTGTGTTTAGTCTTTCAAAATCCTTAATTCTGAAAAGTGAGATGTTTCTTTGGTTATGTTATGATATGTTAACAAGTCATCACTTTACCTTTCTGGAAGGTTCTTCCTGTGGACACGCTTGGGGGTTGCTGCATGGAACCACTTCTCAGATGCGTTTGCATGTGTCTTGGTAAAGATGCGTGTGTCACGGGGACCAAGGCACCATAAGGAAACAGTGATTATCTGCTTTGTTTTTCCCAAGTGTGTCAACACAGTAAGTCAGTATGATTAGCTGCTTTAACTCGAGGTGGCAGGCAGTGTTCCTTCATCTCTTTGCCTAATGGTGATATTGAAGCTAAGGAGCTTTAAAACAATGAGCTCTCAGGCCTGGTCGTGACCTATGGTTCTGGAGTCAGCCCTTGGCTGGAGGCTCAGCCCTGCCTTTCACAGCCACTGCATTTGGGGCAGGCCACTCAGCCTCCCAAGTCTGTCCCCTCGTCTGTGAGTTGAGGAAGGGAAGGGGACTCCCCTCGTGGGCTGTGGTGCAGCGGACGGAGAGGAGAGCGCCGGCACCCTGCCCCGGGAGCTGCCCATCGTGCTGCTGGAACCCTAGCCCCAGGACCCAGGGCTCTCTGGGCAGACAGCGCCCTTTCTCCCCACACGTCCTCCCGGGAAGTTCTGCTGGAAGGAAGGCCTGCAGTAAGACTTCAGCTTTCCGGCGGGGCTGGGATGGTGTGGGTCAGACAAGGGCTGTGCCCAGACACTTCTGTCTCATCGAGGTCCTTCTCCACATCCGGACCGAGCACCGATGGGGCTGCGTCTGCTGGGGCCCAGATTAATAGCTCGGAGTGATTGCTCAAAGGGAAGGGCTCTGGCTTGCCTCTGGTAATTTTGTTCATGTGTATTATAAGCCTTTACAATTTTTACTTTATAATAAATGCAACAAATCTTTACTTAAGATTTCTCATCACTTGGAGTTGAAACAACAAGTCCATTTTGAGCCTTATTCAGAGAATTTTAGTTCCAGGAGCACCTAGAGTTTTCTATTATTATCAGGTGCTTTCAAAAATTAGGCGGGTCTATGGCCGGGACCTTAAGAACCTTCTCCCTCTTGCCAGGTACCTCCAGAAGTCATGGAGAGGTTTTGTTGCTCGGTGTGTGTGCATGTGCGTGCGTGTGTGTGTGTGTGCGCGCGTGTGTGTGCGTGTGTGTTTTCAAAGCATACTTCTGATGAAACGTCCTCTGTAACTAAAAGCGAACTGCTGATGTGCGCATGGTGGTAGCTCCTGACCTTCAGACTGGTAACGGCTGGAGTGATGCCACCGTAATGCCCTGTTGGAACCATCTTTTAAAGTCATCGTGATGCTTAGTCTGCTTATAGGTCTTTGAAGAGAGAAGTAATAGGTAGATGGTCTCAAAGATTTTCCCTTTTTCCTTTTTTGATATACATTTCCCAAGGAGAAGTTTTGACTTGCGTGTCAGCCTTAAGATGTTCTAAGTTACTAGTGGAAAACGTACACCTACTTAAACTGCCCAAGGATTACTTTGCTGAAATTCTTAATTCTCATTTTATGAAAGAAAAAGCTATTTTTATGACGATTCCAGTTCCTCAGGCCTGGTACCTGAGGCCAGCTAAACTCTGACGTTTTAGACTTTTATGGAGCACGTGGCCTTGTGGCTGTGGGATGGCCCCCTCCCCTGGGGTGGGGCTGTCTTCTCCCAAGTCAGACGTCTTTATTGCTGGGCAGAGCTTGGGAAGAGGTGTGCAAGCTGGGCCTTCTCAGCTGTCACCTGCCCATCTACTGGGACAGGGCCGTGGGTGACCCTCTACCAGGACAGGGCCGTGGGTGACCCTCTACCAGGACAGGGCCGTGGGTGACCCTCTACCAGGACAGGGCCGTGGGTGACCCTCTACCAGGACAGGGCCGTGGGTGACCTTCTACCAGGACAGGGCCGTGAGTGACCTTCTACCAGGACAGGGCCGTGGGTGGCCCTGTACCAGGACAGGGCCGTGGGTGACCCTGTACCAGGACAGGGCCGTGGGTGACCCTGTACCAGGACAGGGCCGTGGGTGACCCTGTACCAGGACAGGGCCGTGGGTGACCCTGTACCAGGACAGGGCCGTGGGTGGCCCTGTACCAGGACAGGGCCGTGGGTGACCCTGTACCAGGACAGGGCCGTGGGTGACCCTGTACCAGGACAGGGCCGTGGGTGACCCTCTACCAGAACAGGGCCGTGAGTGACCTTCTACCAGGACAGGGCCGTGGGTGGCCCTTTTCTTCCCTCTCTCACTGTTGTGCATTTTTCCTTGGTGTTCATTGTCAGTTGTCTGAACTCTACATAAGTGTCCCCATGAAAACAGGCTACCAAGAGAAGTTCAGTCAACTTGCTGCAAAGATGTGTCTTCAAAATTAGAATTGCCATTATCTTAACCAAACAGGAGCCACAGATTTCAGTACCAGATTTCTTGGTGTCTCTTCCAGCTATGGTGTTTCTTGTTTACTAGATATTGTGCGTTTTTCTTTGTTATTATTAGAAAAGATACAGTAAGCTCTTCAATACAGGAGTGATGTACTGTGAGAGCTTTGTGTGTGTTTTTAAACTATAAATGAGAAAGAAATTGTAGTTTTGAAATACATTATTGTGCGATAAAAGTAATAATAGCTCATTGACAGTCTTGAAGATGGTATTAGGGAGGGGCGCCCAGTCAATCAGTATTGTATTCTGTGTGAAAGAGAAATTGTGAGGGTCTCTATCGATGTCTTCAATACTCACGTGTTGGAGGACGTGAAATGAAATTCTCCTCTTTATAAGCACTTAAGAATTTCATCAGGGAAGACAGAAATTCACGCTTGTGATCAAACTGAAAAATTTTTCATCTCTTCATGGTTTCATCACAGAGACGATGTGATTTTTGTCTTTTGTTATTCAAATATGTATCAGTTAAGAAGGTTTTGGCTGCAGGTAACAGGACACTGTGGCTCACATAGGCTGAAACAGAAGGCTGTTATCTGACATCTCAGGCCTCGTGGGTACCTGAGGGCTGTGACCTCCCCACCTCCCGCCCCACACTGCTCTCAGCTCTGCCCTCCCAGGTGGTGGCAGCGAAAGACGTGGTGTTCCTCTCCAAAATCACACTGTCCACCTGTGCCTCTTCAGACCCAGTGCCCCCTTGTGTCTCTGTGGGCAGAATTGGTCAGCTCGCCATGCCTCGGGCTCTGGGAGAACCTGGCAGCAGTGTCTCAGCTCCAGCTGCCGTGGCGAAACACCACAGCTGGGGGCTTACACGACAGAAGTGTTGATTTCTCACAATTCTGGGGGCCAGAGGTCTGAGAGCATGGTGCAGGTGAGGACTCTGTTCCTGATTTGCAGACGGCCGCTTTCCCACTGTGTGTTCACATGGCAGCAAGAGAGAGACAGAGATATAGAAACAAAGACAGAGATATATAGGGAGAGAGACAGAGAAATAGACAGGGAGAGACAGAGACATACATATATAGAGAGACAGAGCTCAGGAAACTCTGGTGTCAATCTGTACTGGGCACTAATCCCATCATGGGGACCCACCCTCCTGACCTCATTAAACCCTAGTCACTTCCCAGATCACCCCCCCCCCCCCCAACACCAGGTGACTTTGGGAAAGGATGCAGACATTCAGGCCACAGCAGAGTGGTAGCCTGGTACTGCACCATGTCATTGCAGAGCTGTTGACAACACTGCTGGTGACAAAGGGCCGGGCAGAGGCTTTGCTGAGGGCCATGTGTAAGAGCTCTTGGCCTCAAGGTGGGACTCTCACACATCATGTAATGCTTGACCCCCTCCTTCTTCAGTGTCGCGTGGGAGCCCGCGGGAGACGGGAAGAGAGTCATCTCGTTGGCTGACAACCACATCCTGCTGTGGGATTTGCAGGAAAGCTCCAGCCAGGCTGTGGTAAGTAACAGGAATTATACAGTTTTGGTTTTTTGTAGTTTTTTAATTTGACCTTTCAGCCAAATTCAGAATACACTTCTTGATCATATATGTTTAGAATTTTGACATTGTTTGTGAAATAATTAATGAACAGACTGAATCATCAGTCAAAGAATTGAGTGATTGTCTCTTTCAGGCAAAAGCTGTTTGGGATTCAGGCCTCAGGGCCATGTACAAATAGGACACAGAACCCTGGACGTTGACAAAACTCCCCCTTTTGGCCATAATTTGTCCAAAAGAGTTAGCAGGATATCCGAAATTATAGTCTTCTGTTTCAAGTATAAGTCTTTTTAATGAATGGATTTTCAATGTGTATTTGGTTAAAATCACCTTTCAGGTAGGAGCAGTCATGTAGGCAAATTTCCTGGTTGTGAAAATAATGGTTGACTGTGACCCAGTGACCTTTCAGCCTGCCCTCCTTTCATTCACGTGTGTGCACGGTCCTGAGGGTGTAGCCGTCAGGCACGTCAGCCATCTGTCCACGGGGGCGCTGGAGCCCTTGCCTGCACACAGGCTGTCTCTCCATCCCATTCCCACCCGTCCTGTCACCCTCAGGTCCTGCCACCGAGGCCGAGAGTAGCTGTCTCTGCAAGTTCCCAACCAGAAGGTTACGTCTCTCTCAACAGGCCTGTTCGTTCCCAGACCTGTTTAATATTTAGCAGCAACCTTCTTGGGAACCAGTTTGGCTTTCAAATATTCATCACTTTGAATGCTTTGTCCTTCATAGAGTAAATGCTCTGCCAATTGGTATATCTTCATATATGATCCCTTAAAGTTTCCTCTTATAAAATGTGTTTTTTACATGCATTCATAATTTCATTGCATTTGCATGTCAAAGCGACAACTTTAGAGGGAAAACCAAGACGTCTGAAATGAAAGCTTCCAATGCCGCCCACTCAGCTGGGCCTGGGGCCCAGCTGCCACGGGCTCCTGAACGGCATCTCTAGGACAGGTTTCTTCAGTGAGCTCGCATCTCACCTTATCCACTTGTTCCCGGGATGCGTGGTCAGCACTTTCCCCTCGTGGTGCCCACAGTGTTCATAAAGCCTGTCTTCACCCTCTGGGTGAAGAGATGCGTGAGTGATGATTTATCACTGTCGATACATGACCCAGAAGGCAGACCCTTCACAGTATGGGGTGTCCTGTGTGAGTCTTAAAGCTGCATTGTCAGAAGGGTGTCTCCCAGGCTTCAATGTGAACTTAAGAGTATAATACTTCAGGAAAGAAATCACTATTTTTATTAAAATTAAAAAAAAAAAAGACACATCTCTGTATCATGGAGTAGAACACAAATTTCACCCAGACTTTCAAGCTCGAGCAGGGAACTCGAAGGAAACTGGCTGCCTCCAGTTGTCCTTGGGGCCCCCACAGGTCTGGGCAGACACTTGCACAGTCCCCCACCTTCCAGGGGGACTTGTGAGGCTGTCTGGGCCGGAGTCCAGGGGCCCCTCCCGTCCCCTAACTCCAGCCTACCTCTCGGTGGGGTGTTCCTCCAGACTGCACTTGAGGACAGAAAGGGACAGTGCTTTCCTATGAAAGTGCCGGGGCTCGAGGCAGGCTCGGGGCTGGGAGCCTGGGCCTGGTCCAGAGGATGCTCGGGGGCTGGCTGAGCGGCTGCCGCCCCACCCAGCAGGAGGCACCAAGGGGAGCCGGTGGCGTTAGGATTCAGTGGCTCCCAGGGCCCCGACTTTGCGGGCCCCATCCTGTCATCAAAGCGTGAACACCTCTTCAGACCCTCAGTCATCTCAAAATGATTTTATGGTGGGGTGATTAATCTGTAACTTATTTTCTGCAGAGACCAATTTCGTTTTCTCTCCCCCTTTTTTATCTGCTGTCAGCAGTTCTGTCGATACCACTTTGCGACCCTCGGCTGGAGTATTTAATACTGAAACCTTCCTATTGATTTCGACCGTCTTCATACCTGGCTCCTCTATTTTTTTTCTTATTGTTTGAGGATATTGCCGTCTGCGGTGAATCTAATCTTATGCTCACTGCATCATTACCTTTTGCAATTAAATTGGAGGCTCTCTGCCATTTATAATCGTTAGTGGAGCCCAGGGGAGGCCTGGGGCGGAGGTTCCATGGGGTCCTGGACCCCAATGAGGGCCAAGGCAGAGCCTCCCTGTTTGGGTCTGTGCGCGTGCACCTCTGGGTTCTAGTTCCTTTCACTGGCTGTGGAAAGAAGCAGCTTCTCCTGAGGTGCAGGGACGGCAGAGCGGGAGGAAGGGGGCCCGGTGTCACCCACTCAAGGTGCAGGCCTGGGGGCATTTGCCCACAGGAGCACTTCTTTGAAGGGAGAGAACGGGCTTCAAGGACACAGTGTATTTTCAGAAATTTCTAGTCCAAGGTTTACAGCGTACCAGAGGAGGCCTGAGCACAGGCAGATGCGGGAGCAGGTGGTGACCGGAGAATCATTCCATGCAGCCATGCCCGCTGAGCCCGGAGCACAGAATGTGCTTGCTGTCTGGGGACAGAGCACTGGGTGCAGGCTGAGCCCCTTGGGACCAGGGCAGAGGCGGGTTGGGCCTGGTGGTGCGGCCCGGGCTCCCCACTCCCTCACCCGTGGCCCTACCTTCCCCGGCTTCCTGGGCTCCGAGTGTGGCCACAGAGAGGAGGGAGGCTTGCTCAGCGGGCCCCCGGTCGGACCCTGCGGCGCGGTCCTGGCAGGCTGGGTGCTCTCAGCGCAGCCAAGGCCGCATGGCCCGGCCTGGGGGCTCGTCTCTGCCTCCGCCCTGATGGTCGCGGGACACGCCCATCCTCCGGACGCCCCAGGACCAGGGCCTCACTCCCGCCCCCCAGATAGCAGGGGTCTGGACAGCAGCCCTAGATGAGGGTGCGTTTCTGTCACTCAAGCCCCTGGTCCCGTTGGGGAAGCAGATCCTGGTGTCGCCTCCCTTCTTATTTGCAGGGCTAAGGTTTTTCTTTTTTCAACAGACTTTTATCTTTTAGAGCAGTTTTAGGTTCACAGCAAATTTGAGGGGAAAGTGCAGGGATTCCCCATCCCTCCCTACACAGTCCCCGGCAGACAGGGCAGTTACTACAGTGACGAGCCCACACTGACCTGTGGCCGCGCGTCTGCGGATTTGGACACGTGTGCTGACACGTATCCACCATTACAGATTCATACTTGGTGTCTTCACTGCCCTAAAAATCCTCTGCTCCACTAGCCCTCCCTCCCTCTAAGCCTGTGGCAACCACTGATCTTTTTACTGCGCCTGCAGTTCTGCCTCTTGCGAGTGTCCTAGAGCTGGGCTTGTACAGGGTGTAGCTTTTACAGGCCAGCTTCTTTCTCTAGTCACTGCAGGTAAGGTTCCTCCATGGCTTTTCATGGCCTGACAGTTCGTGTGCTTTTAGTGCCGAGAGATATTCCATTGTCTGCAAGCTTCTTCATTTTGATAAAGTTCAGTGCATGAGTTTTACAGATTGTGCCTCGGGTGTCAGGTCTGAGGACTCTGTGAACAGCCTTGGACCTTGAAGTTTTTCTCCTGTGTTTTCCCTACGGGTTTACAGTTTGCATTTTACATTTCAGCCATGGTCCATCATGAATCGGTGTTGGTAGACAATGCCTGTACCCTCTCTGGGGGCTCAGGTGAGGACAGAGTCTCGGGGCCTTCGCTGTCCTGGGTGGGGTGTCTGTCTGGAGCAGAGCAGTTGTCGAGAAGTTTCCTGTCTCTCGGGGCTGCCCTTCCTGGCCCCTGGGCTGCAGGGAGCAGCGTTCCTGGAGCTTTGGGGGTCTGTCCCCAGGGGTGTTTCTGGGTTGGGGCCCATGTGGGAGAGAAAACACAGACCCTCGACACTGTGTGTTCCTCGTGCCCCAGGGCCCTCCCTGGTCAGCCTGTTCCCCACCTGTGTTTGTTCTGTGTATATCATCCTGGGGTTTTGCTGCACTTGGTGGGAGCTGTAAAGAAAAGTCTATCTGCCCCACCCTCCCAGCCGCAGGCGTCCCTGAAGGGAATTTGAAGGTCACAGCCCTCCTCTGGGCCCCTCACTTCCCTCCCTGCAATACCTGTGATGCCTGAGGGCATGACAGCTCTTGCCTCTAATGAGAGGAAAGTCCTGCCGCCCCAGGTGCCTCAGGGGCATCGCTGGCTGGGGGCAGATGAGGGGCTGTGGGGGCTCCCTGGACCCGCTGTGCAGGCGTAGCCAGGACTCACTGAGGGGGCAACAGCCTGCCCTTGCTCACTCATTTTAAAGTAGCTCCTTTAAAGAGAGGCACAGACCTCGGATCCTGTAATCTGACCCCTCGCTTCACAGGTGAGAAGAGTGAGGCCCAGGAAGCAAGGGACTTTCTGAAGGTGGCCTGGGTGACAGATGTGGGTCTGCAGTTCAGGCCCGCTCTGCCCCGTCGTCCCACAGAGACATGTACTGAGGGCCTCTCGTGCACGTGCGCCCAGCCGACCCTCCTGCAGAGCTTGCGCTTGGAAGCTGCGTGTCTTGGATGGGCAGCCGCATTTTGTCCTGTGAACGTGGATTAGATTTTGGGAAACAGTCAAAAGTTATTTGGAGCAAAATCTAGTAAATAAGGTAGTTAAGCAAGCTTTATAATGTAAAGCTAGTTAGTGGAAACCATGTTCAAACTCTCTGAAAACTGGTTTTCTTTCTTTCTTTTTTTTTTCATTTTTATTGGAGTAGAGTTGATTTACAATGCTGTGTTAGTTACAGGTGTACAGCAAAGTGAATCAGCTATACATATATCTACTCTTTTAAAAATATTTTTAGATTCTTCTCCCATATAGGCCATTACAGAGTATTAAGTAGAGTTCCCTGTGCTACACAGTAGGTACTTATTAGTTATCTTTTTTTTTTATTGGGGTATAGTTGTTTTACAATGTTGTGTTACTTTCTGCTGTACAGCGAAGTGAATGAGCTATGTGTATACATATGTCCCCTCCCTCTTGAATCTCCCTCCCCTCCCATCCCGCCCATGTAGGTCATCACAGAGCACCGAGCTGAGCTCCCTGTGCTATACAGCAGGTTCCCACTAGCTATCTGTTTTACACATGGTAGTGTATATATGTCAATCCTAATCTTCCAATTTGTACCACCCTCCCCTTCCCCACTCCGTGTCCACATGTCTGTTTTCTACGTCTGTGTCTCTATTCCTGCCCTGTAGATAGGTTCATCTGTACCATTTTTCTAGATTCCACATACATGCATTAATATATGATATTAGTTTTTCTCTTTCTGACTTACTTCACTCTGTATGACAGCCTCTAGGTCCATCCACATCTCTACAGATGACCCAATTTCATTCCTTTTTATGGTTGAGTAATATTCCATTGTATATATGTACCACATCTTCTTTATCCATTCATCCATTGATGGACACTTAGGTTGTTTCTGCACTTAGGTTGTTTCCGTGTCTTGGCTATTGTAAATAGTGCTGCAATGAACATTGGGGTACATGTGTCTTTTTGAATTATGGTTTTCTCAGGGTATATGCCCAGTAGTGGGATTGCTGGGTCATATGGTAGTTCTATTCTTAGTTTCCTTTTTTTTTTCTTAGTTTTTTAAGGAGCCTCCATACTGTTCTCCATAGTGGCTGTATCAATTTACATTCCCACTGACAGTGCAAGAGGGTTCACTTTCTCCACACCCTCTCCAGTATTTACTGTTTGTATATTTTTTGATGATGGCCATTCTGACTGGTGTGAGGTGATACCTCATTGTAGTTCTGATTTGCATTTCTCTAATGATTAGTGATGTTGAGCATCTCTTGATGTGCCTCTTGGCTATCTGTACGTCTTCTTTGGAGAAATGTCTATTTAGGTTTTCTGCCCATTTTTGGATTGGGTTGTTTGTTTTTTTGATATTGAGCTGCATGAGCTGTTTGTATATTTTGGAGATTAATCCCTTGTCAGTTGCTTCATCTGCAAATATTTTCTACCATTCTGAGGGTTGTCTTTTTGTCTCGTTTATGGTTTTCTTTGCTGTGCAAAAGCTCTTAAGTTTCATTAGGTCCCGTTTGTTTATTTTTGTTTTTATTTTCATTATTCTAGGAGATGGGTCAAAAAAGATCTTGCTGTGATTTATGTCATAGAGTGTTCTTCCTATGTTTTTCTCTAGGAGTTTTATAATGTCTGGCCTTACATTTAGGTCTTTAATCCATTTTGAGTTTACTTTTGTGTATGGTGTTAGGGAGTATTCTAATTTCATTCTTTTACATGTAGCTGTCCAGTTTTCCCAGCACCACTTATTGAAGAGACTGTCTTTTCTTCATTGTATATTCTTGCCTCCTTTGTCATAGATTAGGTGACCATAGGTGCGTGGGTTTATCTCTGGGTTTTCTATCCTGTATCATTGATCTATATTTCTGTTTTTGTGCCAGTACCATACTGTCTTGATTACTGTAGCTTTGTAGTATAGTCTGAAGTCAGGGAGCCTGATTCCTCCAGCTCCATGTTTCTTTCTCAAGATTGCTTTGGCTCTTTGGGGTCTTTTGTGTTTCCATACAAATTTGGTATATAGTAGCATGTATTTGTCAGTCCCAATCTCCCAATTTATCCCTCCCCTGCCTTATCCCCTGGGAATCATAAGTTTGTTTTCTACATCCGTGACTCTACTTCTGTTTTGTAAATAAGTTCATTTGTACCGCTTTTTGTTTTAGATTCCACATATAAGTGATATCATATGATATTTGTCTTTCTGTGTCTGACTTAACTTCTCAGTATAACAATCTCTAGGTCCATCCATGTTGCTGCAAATGGCATTATTTTGTTCTTTTTTATGGCTGAGTAATATTCCATTGTGTATGTATATATACCACAACTTCTCTGTTCATGGACAGAAAACTGGTTTTCTTGTGAGACCCGTAAAAAGGTATTCCAAAATATTTTGAGCGGTGTCTGCATTGTTACCATAATAATACCTTTAGAGCCACAGCTCTCAGACAGCAGTCCTTTGAATTTATGTTTTAGGGTATTTGTTTAAAAAAAAGAAGCCATGAACTCTAAGAAAACATGGATTTAGTAACATATTTTAATATCATAGCTTAATAGCTGCATATGCCTTTTGGTTTTGTAAATATTGGAGACAATGAGTAGTTTTTAATCTTCCAGGTGGATCTTGGAAAAAATCATTAGATGCAGAATGGGCTGAACGGAGGTATTTAGCTAGGAAGTGTTTCCTGAGCTTGCAAAAGACTTCTTTCTATAAGAAAGAGTAAATGTACATTTAGAAACTAAGAGTGGGTGAGAAAAAGCAGCTGCTGAGCTGGGAGGGCTGACGTGCTTGTCACTGACATTGGGGTTGAATGCCTGCCGTGGCCACACAGCCTGGGGTGTGACAAATACGGAGATATTGTCTCTGCTTTTTTGTAGTTTGCCACCAGTTACAGGGGCTGTTGTGTGCAGATAAGCCTTTAATTCAAATGTTCAGGTTTTCCTGGAATAGGCTGGAGCAGGCGTGGGCCAGTGGCTAAGGGGATGTGGGGGACTGGGGACACGTGGACATAGGAGAAACACCGACAGTTGAGTCAAGTCCCACTCACAGCGTGACCTTGGGCGAGTTGCTTGGCCGTCCAAGCCCCAGCGTCCACATCTGTAGAGTGGGGCAGTTTAACAGTAACATTATGTGAGGACAACATCCCCCATGGTGCCTGGTGCGCTGCGAGCGGTCTATATAGGCCTGATGGAGGGATGCATGCACACGTGGACGGATCGAGCGGCTAGAATATGAGGTCTCCACAAGTGGATTACAACTGAGCGTCGGGTTACCCAGTAGGATCCTAGTGCAGAGGCAGGAGGTACAGGGCGGAGAAATCGAGGTGCCGAAAAGCAGTCTGTGTTTACTTGGTAATTAGGTTACTTGCCCCGCAGTCAGCAAGTGCTAATCACAGTTCAGACAGGAAGCGGCAGTGAGCTCTGCTTGGTACGGAGCTCCTGGTGCTCTGAGCTTCATTGTTCCTCCCTCTTCTTCCCTCTCCAAAGAATGACCTACAGGGAGGTCTGTCTCTCCAGCACATCACTAGTGTATCACTGGTGTGACAGAAACACTTGTTACATTCTCGTCCATCTTGGCCAAAAACTTTAAATCTGCCCTCACAACCTTTCCCGTTTTGAGTCTGGAGCCGAGGTCAAGCCCACATTTGTGGGTGTCGGACGCACGTTTTTCTCCACAAGGAGAGGTTGGGTTTTGGTGCAGCAAAGGGGAAAAGCCCTTTTAGTTCTGTTCTTACAAATAAAGTCTTGTTGGAAATGAACTAAAAATAAATTGCAAATGACCTCAAGTTCCTCACCCGTGCTGGCACCTGCTGCCTTGTGTGCATTTTCTAAACACAGGAGGACTCTGGTTTCCAGGAGGCTGCCCTCAAAACCTTCCCGTGTCAGCTCTGTGGAGCGGGAACGCCGCTTCTGGGCTGGCAGAGTCCTTGACTGGGTGTGGGAGCCGCCAGCCCTGTTGGGTGTGGGTCCGGTGTGGGCCACGTGCAGGGGAGGGGGCCCGCCTTCCCTGACCCTGGCAGCAGGGGCGGGGGCGGCAGCACCCTTTCTTCCACGTCCTGAGGGTAGCGATGGGCCTGGGGGAGTCCTGTGGAGCCCCATTCCCACCACGACCCTGGACCCACCCTGTGCGCCAGAAGGGGCACCCCGCCCCTTCTGCCCTGTCCCTGAAGGTGGGGCACAGCTCCAGGCAGTGTCTGGGCTTTTTAGGAATATCATCTCATGGAATCCTTAGAGCCTTGGGGGGCAGATTCTTTAATATCCCCGTCTTACAAGTGAGACACAGGAGAGAAAGCCAGGCCTCAGAGGGACAAAGTAACTCGTCAGGTTACTCGCTAGGCAGCAGAGCGGGGACCCAGCTCAGGGGTCCTGCTCAAAGCTCGGGCTGCCGTTCCCACAGCTGGAGGCATCCCCGATGGCGCTGTCTCAGAGGGATCACAGGTGTGTCGGTTAGAATGCATGTGGCTGCAGGACATAAGAAGTGACTTAGATAAAGAGGAGGTTTAACCATCTGCTGTAACAAGAAACATGGAAACAAAGCCCCTCTGGGGTTGGTTAATTCAGTGTCTCAACAGCAGAGGACCCAGATACTCTGCATGTTTCTGCTCTGCCGTGTCCACGTGTCACTGCTCTCCCCCGTCATGACCACAAGGTGACTGCAGCGGTTCCAGGCATCACATCCAGATTCCCACCACATCCACAAGGAGAAAGCAGATTTCCTTCCCACGTCTCCCTCAGTTTGAAAGGAAAGCCTTTCCTGGAAGTCCATCTGTCCCCTTTTCAGGCACGACCATGTGTCCAGGCCTAAACCCGTCTTTGGCAAGGGGAGCAAGCCCGTCAGCCCTGGCTCAGGGCCGTCTCAGTCCCCGGGGGTGCTGTGGGGTCTGACGGGAAGAGGGGCTCCGGTGGTGGTGGCGTCTGCTGTGTGACAAGCTGCTGTCTCCCGGCAGCTTGGGCCGGGGCATGTGGTGGACTTGCCTGCGTGGACACTTTATGTCTCTGACGCTCGAAAGCTGCAGCCCTGCTGTGGCTTCGCCGAGGCTCTCCTTCCAGGGGGTGCGGTGGCGCTCTCTGTCCCCTCTGGTCCTGCATCACCCTCAGTGCTGATGAGCACATGCTCGGTCCCGCGTCCTCTAGGCCTGCCCCCTCCCCAGGTCTGGTCCCCTGTCGGCTCCGTGGGGCTTGTTGGCAGGGGTGCAGCTTTGGTCTTTGGAAACTCATGCCTCCCTTGAGCCGCTCCTGAAGGCTCCAGTCACAGCATTTTGTTCATAGAAGGTGCCTCTCTTGCTCTTGTCCTGCACTAGTTACTCCTTCAGAGAGGATTTGGGGAGCCTTTAATCATTCCTTCTGGACTGGGAAGCACTGAATATTTCTCTTTAATGCTGGGAAGCAGAGCACTGTGTGCATCGCACCCTCTGGAGTTCTTGCTGAGTTCTGTCTCTGTCTCACCAGGAAAGCAGAAAAAGTGATTGATTAACCTTACGACTTGCACCATGCTGGCTGCCCTGAGTAGCACCTTAAAAATTGATGGTGAGATCTCTTCCAGGTTTTCATTAAAATCTACCTTGCAGACGTCTCGGCACCCGTGGGCATGGCGTTCTGTTGCCCTGGTGTTTCCTGCACTAGACTGTGCAGTGGAGCTGGAACTGGAGCTGGTCCTGTTCTGCACTGCGGCTGTGACACCTACCCTCTCTGTGAAGTAGGGGGCTGGGCAGGGGCCGCCTCTCAGCTACTGAGTTCGCCCGGAGTCTCCCCTGCCTCAGGTTAACACCTTATCAGTTACCTGTGCTTCCTAACAAATGACCACCCAGTTAGTGCTTCCCGCTGCCCACCATGGCCATCACGTGGTTTCTGCGGGGACAGTCAAGAGCCCGCAATCTCAAGTCTCTCGTGAGGCCGCAGGCCAGGTGTCAGTGGGGCTGGCATCTCATCCGAGGGCTCTACCGGGAGGACCTGCTCCCGAGCTCACGGACGCGTTTGTGGCAGATTGCGGTTGGACCCAGGGCCTGGGTTTCTCGCGGGCTGTTCCTCAGTGTGGGTTTTGGAAGCAGACAGTGCGTGTTAAGTTTTGCTGATTTAACTTCTGCTTGAGCCCGGATGGAGTCAGAGTAGAGCAAGTACAGAGAGCTTTGCTGGCAGTGTCGTTTGTTAGGATCCGACCTGAGTGCTTCGCGCACTGTTACGGATCTTCCCCGCTTGGCACGCTTCATGGTGCTTCCCACAGCAGCCTGTTCAAGAATTCACTCGCTGAGTTTACCGTGCCTGTCTTCTGATGATAGGACCTTGTGTTCATGCTTCTGAAGAGTTTGATAATGAATCCACGTGTTTGATAGAAAATTAATTAGAACACTGAATGTTGATTAGTTAGAAAATATACTGAACCTTTTTTTATTTAAGTATAGCTGGTTTACAATGTAGTGATTCACGATTTTTAAAGGTTATACTCCATCTATAGTTATTATAAAATACTGGCTACATCCCCTGTGTTGTACACTACATCCTTGTAGCTTAATTTTATACCTAATAGTCTGTACCCCTTAATCCCCTCCCCCTGCATTGTCGCTCCCCTTCCCTCTCCCCACTGGGAACCCCTCGTTTGTTCTCTATACCCGTGAGTCTACTTCTTTTTTGTTATAGTCCCTAGTTTGCTGTATTTTTTAGATTCCACATATAAGTGATGTCATGCAGTATTTGTCTTTCTCTGTCTGCATGATACCCCCCAAGTCCATCCATGTTGCTGCAAAAGGCAGAATTTCACTCTTTTATGGCTGAGTTGTATACTCAACCGTTTTATGTACCTGATTGTTGATCTTACTTAACTAGTCTTCAGAAAACTGAAATGGCGCCTGTACATGTTTCTTTTGGCTAGTTTTTTTCCCCTAAAGGAGAGGCCATAAAACTGTTTCTTGGTTGGTGCTGTCAATGTGGATGTTAAACGTCCAGCACAGCTGGAAAAGCCGAAGCCCAGTGTGGAAAAGCTCACCCTGTGTGTCTGATGCTCGTGTTTTAGGCCCATTTCAGGGTACGGGGCTCTGTGCCGCCGTCCCTCTTCGGGAGGCTGTGCCTGTCACTGCTGCGGGCAGGGCCGAGATGCCCTCTGCCCACACCAGCTCACTGGCCGTCCCTTGTGGCTGAGAGTCCAGGTCCTGCGTTGTGAGGCTCCTGCCACCGTCCCTTTCTCCTCCGTGGCTTCGCGGTGGCCGCACCGTGTGGTCCCTTCTGCGTCCTGCCTGGGGGCCGGGCCTCCTCCCTGTGACCTGTCCACGCTCTGTGCCCCCCACGTGCCCCTGAAGGCGATGGCACCCCTGATCCTGGGCTGACTTGCCTCTGCTGCTCAGATGACGAGAGAAGGAGAAGCCGTGGCCCGTGATGCAGGGGAAAAGGGGCGGGACCACTGCCCATCATCAGAGGAGCAGACCCTCCGCCGCCCCCAGCCCCTCGGCCCTTGCTGACCCCTCCCGGCGGGCTCCCCACCCGGCTGAGCCAGTCGACATCCTCCAGGAGATTGGGGGTGAGACTGAGGGTCAGTGGGGTTCCCCGTGGGGCCCTCTTGTGGGGTGTCTGGCGCGGGCGCTCCATGGGTGGCCATGAGGGTGCTGGCCTGGAGGGGAGGCACTGGGAAGGCCCTGGGTTTGGGTCCCCGACGTGGCCCTCTCTGCCAAGCTAGCTCAGGCCCGGTTCTGCCCAGGTGGCCTGAGCCGCGGCCTGGGCAGCAGGTGTTGCCAGGTCCCGTGGGAGCACCCAGGCCCTGCTGGCCGGCGGCCCCCTTTCTGTCCCTCAGCCGCTCTGTCCTTCCTGACGTCTCGCCCGGCCTCTGGCTCTTCTCGCCCCGCGGCGCTGTCCTCGGCCAGGCTCAGTTCTGCGCCCGCCATCGGGCATGCTCCACGGGCGGAGCGCTGCTGGGTGCGGCTCTGCGTGGCCACTGGGAGCTTCCTGGGGGTGTGTCCCCCTTCGAGGCCCCGCTTCCCCCGCTGAGCTGTCGGCTTGGCCGCTCTCCCTGCTCCTTCTCCCCACTCCAGGCACCCCGGGGCCTGTCTCGGGTGATGGCTGCTCCCTGGAGGCTCCCTGGCAGCTTGAATGTGAGCCCTGGGAGTGCCCAGAGCGCGGGCACTTCCTCCTTGAGGCGCGGGTGGGCACCCCTGTTTCATTCCGTCGCCGCCGTGCCTGGTTGGGTCCCCCCGGCACTAACACAACACACATGTCTCGCCCAGACCAGACTAACCCTTTAACTTTTGTGGAGAGATGAATAAGTGGTGCTCGGTCTGTAATGGCAGACCAGGTATTTTAACTGGGGTCTTATAGAACAAGAACCCCCGCTTTTCCAGGGGGCGGGCTCTCTCCTCCGCTGCCTCGTTGGGCTGTGGGCAGGGGGTGGGGCGGGGGAGGGCAGGGCTGGGGCCCAGGAGCTGGGCAGGCACCTGGGACGACACAGGAGCCGCCTGCGCGTCTCCTTAGAGATGTGACATGTCCCTCCCGTCCCTCCCCCCGTGCTCACGGGCACAGACACCCGTCCTCCTTCCTCCCGTCAGCTCTAGCCCTTCAGTCCCCGGGAGGGGGGCGTGTGCACCCGCGAGGACTTCAGAGGCCCATCATCCACGTGATTTGCTGAATCAGTGAGACAGGAAAATGGGTTTTTGGGAGAAGGATTTTTCTGGGGCAGGTTGAGACACGAAATTGTCCAGAACCGAGAGAGGCGAGCTGCCGCTGCCGGCTGGTCAGCGTGTCCTGGCTGGGCGGCCTCTGCTGCAGTGGGTGCTAGAGTAAGTGGGGCTCTCACTCGGAAGTCGTTTTTAAAGACGTGCCCGCTGTCAGGCTTCTTAACTGGGCCAGGCTCTCTGGAGCGGAAACTGGCTGTTTTCCCCAGGCTTCTGCTCCATCCCCTCGCACTGACCGCCCACTCCGTGCGCCCACCCCGGCCGGGGCCAAGTCTGGAGCCCGATGACACCCTCGGGCCTCTGTCCAGTGCTGCCGTGGCCGTGCCCGGGTCCCTCTCAGAGGGTCCGCAGGGCGAGGCTAGTGTTCAGGGTAAAGTGAAGTGAATCACGGAGGGTCGAGTAACCTGAGGACCACAGACAAGCCTGGAGCCCTCCTGCCTCCAGACGCCACCGCGTGATAGGCCTTTGTGCATAAGATCGTAGACGGCAAGCGGGAGGGCCGGTGGGGCAGCGGGGTCGGGGGCGGAGGGGGCCCTTCTCCCAGGCTTGCACCAGGGCCCGACCTCGACTGCGCTGGTGGTCTCGAGGGTCTCCACTGTCCGTTACCTGTTGGGGTTTAGTTAACCCCCGAGTAACGGACGCCGAGATCCTCGCAGCAGGGAGGGGAGGGCACACGTCTGAGCACACGTCTGGGTGGGTCGCAGCCTTTTGTCCTCCTCCACCTGGGGTTGGCCGTGCGGACCGGCGGGCCTTGTCCTTGGTTTTGGAGGAAGCCAGACGGAGCTGGTGCGTGTTGTCTTCAGATTTGAGCGGATTCTCCCTAATCCCACACTGGCAAGTCCTGTCTGATAGAGGCTCTATTAACGTGCCTTCTATTTTTTGCTGTGTTCAGTTTTATATTTTTTTTTTCCAAATAAGGTTCAAACATTCTTGACTTCTAAGGGGAGGAAACAAAGACAGAGCTTCCTAATTATTTTCAGTAATTATCTTCAACGATAGCCCATACAAGATATCCTCTTAAATGCTCTGAATAGAGTTCAAATTACTTGTCTTTTCTTCTTCCTTTGAAAACATCACCCAATTTGCAGCTGGCCAGTTCGGCGTCCCTGGAAGGGAAGGGACAGCTGAAGTTCACCACGGGGCGGTGGAGCCCGCATCACAACTGCACCCAGGTGGCCACAGCGAACGACACGGCTGTCCGAGGGTGGGACACGCGGACCATGAGGTCAGTGACGGTCCCTCCCCTCCCTGCCCCCCGCGCCCATCCACCAGGGCTCGTGTGCTGAGGCCATGTGGCTTGTCTGTGTTGGCCTCGGGCTTGTGGGAAGTCGTACGCCTCGTCCTCTTTCTCCGCCCCATCTTGAGTGCACCCGCGCCATGGGTCCTGTTCCTGTGGGCGCCCTTCGGCGGCAGCGGCGGTCTCCGGTGGAGATCAAGGTCAGGCTTTTGTAGCAGCTCAGGCCTGAGGTGGTGACCGCAGACTCTCGGTCTCCATGGTCGGCGACCACAAGGTGAGGGCTGCCGTCCCCTGGTTAAGCATGGAGCTCGACCATCTCTGCACCTTCAAGATGCACACCCATGGGGCGGTCGTAGTTTGTCATTTAAGTCATTACACACACAGCTAGTGCTTCTAATGGGACATGGGAGAGCTGCTTTTCTGTGCCAGGTGTGGCGTTGACAGCAAAGGAGTGGTGGTGTGCACACTGTTGTCATGGCAACAGGGCCCTGCAGTCTTTTTTAAGATACAGTTTATCCCCTCAGCACACCGTAATTTATCACTAAGCCACAAAGATGGATGTCGTGAAATAGCTCGTGTTGCCTTTGAGGGTGGGGACCCAGCTTTAAATCTAGGTCCACGGCCCCTCTGAAAGCGCAGGGGGTAATCAATATTCGACGTGTGTGTGTGTGTGTGTGTGTGTGTGTGTGTGTGTGTGTGTGTGTGTGTGTGTGTGTGTGTGTGTGTGTGTGTGTGTGTGTGTGTGTGTGTGTGTGTGTGTGTGTGTGTGTGTCTCTGTGTGTCTGTGCGGGGGCGGGGCGGGGGGGGGTTGTTGGGTTTCCTATCAGAAGCTGAAAGCTGTGCGCTTGGATGTCGGAACTGGAATCCATTCCTCCAGGGCCTGTGGCTATCTTTTTCCGTTTTCATTGTTCTTTGAAGGATGTGTAGATTTCGGTATCTAGATGAGAACCTTGAAGACTGACATTACAGACCCCAAAGCCAGGGGGCAGGAGGGGCCCTGGGAGGCAGCGCCCTGCTGCCCCCTGGCCTGCCGTCCCTGGGGGGGGATGGGCAGCAGGCGACCCGGGGGCTCTTCTCCTTGGCGTTGTGTCTCTTCTGCAAACAGCCTGGGTGTTGGTGCTTTCAGCGCTGCTTCTGGAATGTATTGTGCTTTTGTATTCAGATCGCTGCCCCCAGAGCCCCAGGAAAGCCTGAGTCGATACTCTCTGCCTGTGTGACTCTCCCCAGCTCCCTAGGACCTCGCCGGGCTTAATTTTATTCATTTCCCTGTTTCACTCGGAAGATCTTAAGGTTCGGGTATCTTATTTTAGGAAAAAATATTAGGCTATTGGGAAGGTTCAGGATGTAAAAACCGGTTCAAGATTTAAAAGTGGTTTGGGGCCAGAAAACCCAACATGGGAGAAAAGATGAAAAGGACTGAGGTCATCTGGCGTGAGATGGGACTGTGGAGACCTTGGTTTCGGGCAAGGGAGCTGGTTACGGGAGCAGTCCCAGTGGGAGCCGTGCAGAGCACGAGGTCCAGTGTTTGCAGGAGAGGTGAAGTCACAGCCGAGGGAGGAAGTGGAGCGGGCAGAGTGGACGGGGTGTCTCGCGGGGCCGGCTCTGGGACTGGCGGGGGCCCCTGTCCATCCTGCTGGGACACAAGCTCTTCGTCTGAAGCCACTGTCCTGCCTCAGGTGACCTGCACCTCTGGTTTGCGTTTGTGATATCAGAGGGGGTCGCTGTAGGAGATGGAATATTCTGATTCCACACCCTGCAAGGAGCAGCCTGGAGGTGGATGGCGGGGCTTGTTAGGTCTGTGTGTGCATGTGTGCCTGCACCTCTGTGCACACTGGTGCACCCACATGTGGGTGTGTACACGTGCACGCGTGGGCATAGGTGCCCATGCGTGTGCATGTGTGTACGGCTGCTGTGTGCATGCTTGTGCGTTGTGTACACACGTGCAAGCATGCACACGTATGGGCACACGTGAGCTCTGAACAGCGGTGGGGCCGATTCGGCCCCATGCCCGCCCTCGCCCAGTGTCGGCACTGGGTTGTGTGCGAGGATGAGGCCCAGCCGTGACGAGCACTGTTTCCTTCGGTGTTTCTACAGCTTTCCCAACCTTTCCTTCCTTTCTCTGTCTCCATCTCCCGACACCAACAGCGCTGTATTCCGCTTCCCAGCCCCTCCCTTTTCCTTCTGTCTCGCTGCGTCCTTCCAGACGTTGGTCAGCCTTTCTGTCCGGAGTCTGTCTCTGCTTCTCCGTGGCAGTCTCATCCCTCCGGATCGCTCTCATCCTCAAGATTCCAGGTCACACCTTTGAGCGCCGCCAACCAGCCACCCTTCTGCAGGGTCGCAGGCGTGGCCTGCGCACAGGAGCGCCCCGCCTGGATCCTGCGCTGGACGGCGTCCGGGAGAAGGTGCAGGGTGCAGTCACTGGCTTCCCTCGTCCCACCTCTTACCTGTGCCCATCCCCTCCGCCCCTGCACAGCCAAATCTACTGCATTGAGAGTGCACACGGTCAGCTGGTGCGGGACCTGGACTTCAACCCCAACAAGCAGTACTACCTGGCCAGCTGCGGGGATGACTGCAGGGTGAAGTTCTGGGACACCCGCAACGTCACCGAGCCCGTCAAGACGCTGGAGGAGCACTCCCACTGGTGCGTTCCTCGCGGCCGCTTGGGGGAGGGGCTTAGGCAATTTATTTTGCTAATTACTTCACCGTTTGGAAAGGCACAAACCAGCTTAGTTTGTGCTGCTGTGAATCATTCAATCAACCCCGTTTTATTTTTCCTAAAGGAACGCTAATTCCAACTCTGAATGTTTGTGATTCGTAAACATAGGAAAAGAAGGAAAACACTAGATTCTGTTTTCTCTTGAAATAGTGCCGGTTCAAATAGGCAAAAATGAGCATGCACAGATGTCCACGTGGCACTGTGCACAGCGCAGGGAGGCCGGGAGCTGCCCAGGGCCTGGCAGCAGGGGATTGGTCAAGTCCGCCCAGTGGCGTCACTGCAGCGGGGATGGCGCCACTCTCAGAGGGAGTGCGGGATGGCCGTGTGCAGGGACATGCAGAGTGCCCCAGACTGGCCGTTCTCCCTGAGACGCTGTTTTTACGTATATGCCATGTGCTGGCTACTTTTTGCTAAGTGAAAGAGATCGAGTCATAGAAAATCGTGCATAGTATGAGGCAGTTTTTATTCAAATAAGGCATGTTGTGTGTACATGCTTGTGTGTGCTTGTATGTATGTGTGTGTGCTTACGTGTTTGTCTCCATGCATGTGCTTGTGCATGTGTGCATGTTCGTGTGTACTGGTGTATGTATGCTTCGTGCATGCGTATGGGTGTGTATGCTTGTGTGTGTGTGCACTTGTGTGCATGTGCATATCTGTGTGTGTGTGTATTTACCACCTGAATGCTGGAGTATGGTTTGGACAGGTTCAGTGAGTGGCCGTAATTCCTGCGGTCTGGGGAGGCGCTCCGTCCCCTGGCCCCGAGCAGCAGTCCGGCTCTCCGCTGTCCCCTGGGTCCGCCGGCGGGCGGCCCAGCTCACAAGCTCTTGGGCCTAGTGACCCGGCCAGAGAGCAGCCCTTGGGAGGCTGCCCTGGGGTGCGACCTATGTCACAGGTTCTCTCTAGTCCGTATTTTGCTTCTTGGGCAGCCTTTGCCTTTAGAATTCTGGAAAGCCTGTGTGGCTCCTGAGCAGTAAACCTACCCCCTGGGATCCATGCTGCCATTTGGTCTCCGTTAGTCAGGATTCAGAAGGTTTCAGAGCCGTGCCGCGCGCCTGCCCCTGCTGGGAGCCACCCACTGATAGACGAGCGGGTGGGACCCGGCCTCCCTGTCCTCCCACAGGGTGTGGGGCGTCCGATACAACCACTCGCACGACCAGCTCGTCCTCACGGGCAGCAGTGACAGCAGGGTCATCCTTTCCAACATGGTGTCCATCTCCTCCGAGCCCTTCGGCCACCTGGTGGATGACGACGACCTGAGCGAGCAAGAGGAGAGGTGAGCGCGCTCCGGTGCGGCGGCTCTCGGTGCATGGGCGTGGCTGTGGGCGTGGCTCGGTCCCTGCGGCTGGTGTCGGGCGTGTCCACCCGCAGGCGCGGGCTGCGGGCCGTGGAGTCATGGAGTCGGGTAGGGCAGCCGAGCCGCGCCGTCCGCTGTGGCCTCTGAAACGTGTGTCTGTCCACGTTCTTACTGAGCGTCACACGTAAGGTTGTGAGGACCGTGGCCCGTCTGCAGCCCTGGGGAGTGAGAAGCGACCTCCGCCGGCCCTCGTAACACCCTGTGGGAGAGGCAGTGGCGGGCGTCCCTCCTGGCCGTGCCGTCCTGGATCGGGTCGTGGACTGGCCACCCTCGCTGGCAGGTGTCAAGGCGAGGACCTCGGGCCCAGACCTGGCCCGGCCCCCCCGCACTGCTTCCCCCGAGACGCTGGGCGCCATGCGGGAAACCTCGCTGACTGTTCCCACGGCTTCACCATGTTGGCTGAGTATTTTCCAAACTCTTTCCAATCCTAATTGCTCTGCTTGGAGGCTCTCTCTTCACAATGGGGTCGCACCCCAAGACTTGTGGGGTCCTGGGGTTCGGGGCTCACACAGGGCGGCCTGGTCCAGGGCAGCGGTGGCGGGGTGAGCCCGTGTCCTTTGTCAGCAGCGTGGGTGTAAAGGAGACACGTCTTGTTCCTGGAGTAGATGCACCTTCGTGTGCGGCGGCTGCTTCCTGTTGTGATTCAGATCGTGGAGTTGAGTCTCCCGCCTCCAGGGGAGGAGGTTCTGGAATAAAACCCTGTCGAGCTGAGTGGCCTGAGCCGTAAAATACGAGAGGGGTTTGTCGTTCTGTTTGGAGACTCTTCACACTTCTGCTGTCTGATTTCTTCCTCTGCCCACCTGAGATGAGCCTAAAATTCCTGTGTGAGAAGCTGGCTGGTGGCAGTCTACCGATTGTCTCTCTCGAGAGAAACACAATCATTTTTCTGTTCAAACTGAGTATTTAGATACAGTTGCAGCGGCTTCAGTCCGGCAACCTACCACGTGCAGGGCTTGGATGTTTTCTACTGTCCTCTCTTCTCACGGCCAAGCAGGCGTCCGAGCCCTGTCTGTACCGGGAACAGAGCTGGTGGCCCCTTCGTTGGCCCCGTGTGTTAATCCAGGGGTCCTGCCTGCACGTGGGCAGCTTCAGAGAAGCGCACTAGGAAGGAAGGCGCGTGTGGCTGGCAGGCGTGCCGGGCAACGGCACTGGTGCGAGGTGCCTCCACGGTTTCCCGCAGGCCTGCTCCTGGGGTTGGTCCCCATGTCTCAGTGAGTTCAGGAGAATGGGAGTCCCATGAGGACTTGTATGCGGTCTCTGTACCCGGGCATTTGCTGGCCACCACAGGTTGGCTTCCTGGGGGGGTCAGGCCATGGGATGCCTGAGGGTCCGAGCCGGGGGCGCATGGAGCGGGCTGTCTCCTGGGAAAAGTCCCAGATTGCTGAGAGCTCCTTGGGTAGAAAGAGCCACGAAATGGGGAGAAAAGTGCTGAGGAGGCCCTGCTGGGTGGAGAAGCAGCCCGGCATGTGGCAGGCCTGTGACCTCGGAGGCCCAGGCGGGCGGCCCGGCTCCGCGTGCTCCCACACAGGGCTGCGCACGTGAGCACCACCCGGGCAGGCGTCCCAGGGAAGGGGCTAGCGACTCTCATGTGAACGGGGTGCCGGGAGGTGTCACAGCCCAGGCCAGGGCCTGCCGGCCCCTCACCCTCGTCCTGAGCAGGGCTCCCCATGCCCACCCCAGGGGCCTGTGCCGGCCGGTCCCCAGATCCCTCTGGCAGACGTCACAGGAGTTTTGGCTGTTGTCCACTTAGCCCCATGAACGTTCCCCAGCCCCCGTTCCCTGAGCCCGAGCACGTCCTGCTGCAGAGCCGCGGAGGGAGGTGTTAGGCGGTAGGGGGCCCCCCACGAGCCGCGAGGGCCCACGGCTGGGGACGGGATGGCTCTGGGCTCCCGCAGGGGCACCCCCATTGGCCCCCTCGGCTCCTGGGGACTGCCCGATTACGCAGGTGAGAAGACCAGGCCTGCTGCCACCGCTGGGCAGGGCGCCCGCCTCACTCACGCACGCGTGTCTCTGGTGCCTTATAGGAGCCAGGAGCCTCCCCAGGACAGCGTCATTGCCACCTATGAGGAGCACGAGGACAGCGTGTACGCCGTGGACTGGTCCTCAGCCGACCCCTGGCTCTTTGCCTCCCTGAGCTATGACGGGAGGCTGGTCATCAACAGGGTGCCCCGGGCGCTGAAGTACCACATACTGCTCTGACCCGCCAGGCCGTCCTTGGGCAGCTTCCCAGCCGCAGGCAGCCGTGTGGCGGGTGTTGGCTTTCCAGGCGGAGCCCCGTCTGGGAGAGCCAGCATCACTCTGCTCTGATGCGAGCACCTGTGAATAGTGACGGAGCATCTGCCAGCCGACCACTGGCACCTGAAGCCTCCACTTGATGGAAGCGGAAACACTGTCCCCAGACCGAGCTGGGGCTCCGCGGGCTGGCCTCTGCCTGGTCACTGCCTACTTCCTCTTCTTGCTTTTAAGGCTGTCGGGAGTCTCACTGTAATTTGCTTCCATAATGTTGACTCATCTTTCTCTCAAGATTAAAAATGAAATAAAAGGAGCAGGGCCACGCTGCATGGGCTCCAGCTCTTTCTTCAGGAGCTCTGCCCCCGGTATGGCCCCATCACCCGGTCTCTGTTAATTTTCTCCGTGCTGGCCCAGAAAAAAAGGCAGATGGGCCTCCCGTGCTTCGTCCTGGGCTTGACCTGCCCATGCTCGGGCCTGGCCTGGGGGAGCCCTGACGCTGTCAGTGACCAGGGGTCTCCTGCCGGCCTTGGACCCCGTCCCCGGGCATGGTGCCCCACTGGGTCCTGTTCCTTTACTCCGATGGCATCCTCATCGCCTGGAGGTCACATGCGTGTTCCCGGGTCATGCAGCACGCTTACCTGTTGAAACCCCACGTTGTCAGGTGATCCTAAAACTCTGAGCACGGGACTCTTGCCTATTCCTCCTCCCGCGGGTCCAGGGGTCTGTTCTGGGCGTGGCCTCACCTGCCCAGGTGTTGCGTCTGTACCGAGATGGCTGTCAGGCGTAGTCCTTTTTTCACAACGGGCTTCAGCTTGAGAATGGACTCGTTCTAAACGCTGAAGCCATCTGTCGTCCCCGGAGTGTCTGTGTGGTGGTTTCTAGCCGCACTGTGAGCCCAGAGAGGCACGTCTGGGTTTTGTTTCTTTTTTTCAGGGGTAAGAGTTTGTGGGCAGAGTGGGGACCGTGGGTGAGCGGAGGACAGATGGGGCCGTGGTGGAGGGGCAGGCAGGGGGTGGTGGTGTTTAAGGCCCTTCAGCATTTCTGCTTCCAGGGAAGACCTGCGTTTGTGAGGAGTGCAAAACAGCTCTAATGAAAGTCCTCAACAAACAGGTGTTTGTTGAGCGCCTCCTGTGTGCCAGGCGCCGCGCTAGGTGCTCCAGCTCCGCAGCGACCGAGGCAAAGCTCTGGGCTCACGTGGGGTCTGCAGTCCTGCTGGAGCTGTCGGCTGCTGTAAAGCTCTGTGTATGCGTGTTTGTGTAAACAGAAGTTTTCATTTTCCAGGGCAGGCGTTGGCAAACTATAGCCTGAGGTCATGGGGGCCAAATCCCTGCCACCACCTGTTTCTGTCAATAAAGTTTTATTGGCACGCAGCACCGCCCTTACTCATGTGCTTTGCACACGTGCAGCAGTGGCCAGGCAACCTCAGCGCCTAAAATCTTTGCTGTCCGACCCTTTACAAAAAAGTTGGCAGCCCCTGCCGCAGGGTCAGCGCTGACCAGTGTAAGCACTGGGCTCTATGGGAGGAAACTGCTGCACTGCTTCCCGCGGGGCCGCGGGCGGGTGCTCAGCTTTCTCAGCCGCCCACGGGCATGGGGTGCTGTCACTTGTGCTTCCCTGCAGTGATGTGGAACGGCTTTCCGCACACTTAACTCACCATCTACCTGCGTGTCCTCTTTGGTGGAGCCCGTTTTTAAAGTTACATCGATTGTTAATTATTGTGTTTAAGTCCATTAGATTTAGAACGTTCTTTACATATTCTGGATAAAAGTCCTTGGCCAGCTGTGTAATTTGCAAATATTTTCTCCCAGATTTTGTCTTCTCTTTTTCATCCTTTTAGCAGCGTCTCTGCAGAGCAAAAGTTTTGAGTTTCGTTGAAGTCCCACTTACCCAACTTTTTTTTTTATATAGATTGAAATATTGGAATCAAATCCAATGTTAGGAAGGTTTTCTCCAATGTTTCTTCTAAAAGTGGTAGTTTCACAGTTTATATTTGGAGCTATGATCTATTTTGAGTTTTTAAAATAAGGTGTGAGGTTTTGGTTGTGGGGTTTTTTTTTTTTCTTATAGATATCCAAGTATTCCAGCACCATTTGTTAAAGACCGTAGTTCCTGCATTGAATTGCTTTTGCTCCTTTGTCAAAAGTCAGTTGGCCCTATTTGTGCAGGGCTATTTCTGGACCGTCCTGTTCTGCTAAGCTGTGTGTCTATTACTGAGGAGTTCCTGAACAACTTTATGGGGTGCTTTCACGAGCTCCTCCCTCTCTTGAGATCTTTCTGGTGCTTTCCTTTTTACACATCGACTGCGTCTTTGTTCCCCCTGTTCTGCTGCACCGTCTCCATGCCGGAGCCGCCCGGCCAGCGGTGGGAAAACAGAGAGAGGGAGCAGGGCCCCCTCCCGGGACATAGCCTCCGGGCAGTTGGAGAGGAGGCGTCCCTCCCCCAGTCCGAGGCTTCTGCAGACTGTCCCACTGCCGCACAAAAATCGCCTGGGAGGCTGGGATGCCAGAGAACAAGCCTCCGTTTTCCTAAAATGACAGGAGAGAGCTGTTCATAAGTCCTGTCCGCGTGTGGCTGCATTTTCGGAGAGCCTCCTCCATCTTATCAGGGACCGGAACTCCCTGCAACATAATTTAGCGTGTCCCTGTGGAGACGCAGACGCAGAGCAGCGAGAGAGCCAGCCTGGGGTGCAGACGTGCCGGTGACGCTGGCTGGGCTGGTGCAGAGATGCCTGCAGGTGGTTGGTTTCTGGATGGATTGGCAGATGGAGCCGTCGAGTTTACTGACAGATTAGAGTAGGTGTGAGGCCGAGAGAGGAACCAGGGAGGGCCCAGGGGGTTGGTCTGAGCAACTAGGACGGTGACCGAGACAGGAAGGACCAGAGGAGGAGGCTGGGGGGTGGGACGGGAAGATGAGCAGCCGGCTTTGGTTGAGTTTGAGATGCCTGTGAAGTGGTCAAGTGGCCCAGCCAACCAGATGCTTGGAGACATGAGACGGGTGGGGTGGGGTCCAGGCCAGGCGAGCGGAGGTGGGAGTCTGTGTTCCTGGTGCGGATGGGCGTGTGGAGCTCTGGGCCAACGGCATCCCTGGAGAGAAGACCAGAGGCCGAGCCCCAGCGTGAGGTTGGGCGCAGGGGATACAGCCAAGGGGAGGGAAGAGGCCGCCGGGAGCTGGGAGGGCCCGGTGTGTGGGGTGTTCTGGAAGCTGGCAAGCCCGTCTGCTTTGTCAGTGTCGCTGTGGGGCGTCAGGTGGGCTGAGAGCCCATTGGCCTGGCAGCATGGGGGTCACTGGGGAACCTGACATGGCAGCTGTCATGGGAAGCAGGTGGAGTGGGTTCAAGAGAGAATGGGGAGGAATAAGCCGGCAGACGTGTCGGCAGCCTGCGAACGGTCCCGCAGCAGGCAGGGGCCAGCAGGGCTGCTGTCCGCTTCGAGAATGGCGACAGCTACGTGTTTAAACGCTGGTCGTTTGCAGGACGAGAGGGGAGAGTGATCGGGCTGCGGGAAGCGGTGACGCCAGGGCACCAAGCCCCAGACCCAGGGCTGCTGCTCTCAAACCCACGGCCATCACATCATCCAGTGGGTCCCCTGTGAGTCGGTGCAGATAACAGTCGTGTTGTAAAATGTGCACACTTTCAAATACGTGACGCGGTCCACCTTGCTGACGTCTTTGTGAGGTAAACAGAGCCGTCTCTGGGTGCAGGGATTCAGCTGGGAGTGGACGGGCCTGTGGCGCTCTGCTGCAGCCTGGGGCAGCCCTGGGCCCTGGTCGCCTCCCCGTCCACACGGATCTCGTGGGCTCCCCTCCTTCACCGTATGCAGCCTGATGGCCTTCGTGTCCGGGACCAGACAGAAGGGCGTGGCAGATGTGACGATGCAGAGGGAATGTTTGCATTTTTTTTTAAATGTATACATTTGGATTTGTCAAATTTAATCTTTTTGTTTTGTCTTTTTACTATACAAAAATTTATTGCATTTAGTCAAATGTGTCTTATCCTTTTTAAATTTTATTGAAGTATAATTGATTTACAATGTTGTGTTAGTTTCAGGTGTACATTGAAGTAATTCAATTATACATATACATGTTATCTATCCGTTTTCAGCTTTTTTTCTCACATAGGTTATCCCAGAATGTTGAGCAGAGTTCCCTGTGCTGTACAGTAGGTCCTTGTTGGTTATCTGTCTTATATTTACAAAACAGAAACAGACTTACAGATGTCGAAAACAAACTTGTGATTACCAAAAGGGAAACGTGGGGTGGGGGGATAAGTCAGGAGCTTGGGATGAACATGCATGTTTTATTTCCAGCGGTGCCCAGATTGTTTCCCAAGCTAGGCCTCTGGGCCTCCTTCCATCCTCCTGCTTGGCGGGGAGCTGCGGCCGCCCAGCCGGGGCCATGGGCGCGCCGAGGGCAGGCCCCAGTCTGTGACACGTGGCAAGAGCCATGTCGTCTGGAGGTGGAAAAGCTGGGGTGGGGGAGTAGGGCTGCCTTTAAATGCTTGGTGTGCTCTTGGGGGCCTGCCACCAAGTGTCAGGACAGCCCTAAGGTGGAGTCTAGCAGAGCAGCTTTCACTGCAACAGAAGAAGCAACTTCCAAGCGGAGGTTCGGGGTCCTCCCCCACCCTCCCCCCACCCCGGGCCCCCTCCTTGCCTCTGCGGCCGGATGGGCAAACACACGGCACAGAAAACGATGTGAAGATTCCAGGAAAGGGGGAAGAGAATCAAAGGACCAAAATAAAGGAAAAAACAAGAAAAACAAAAGAATGACGAGAACATGGGCAGAGACCAGATCAAGGCACGTGGACCGGGATGGGCAAACGGGCAGCGGGCTCGGTCTGGACGTGTGTCCGCCAGGGGGCTGAGGGGACACGTGGACTGCTAGGCGCCGGGCCCTGGGGTGGGGCTGAGGAGAGCAGGGCCAGGTGGGCCTTCCGCCTGTGGCCCCTGCAGGGCTGCCCGCTCCCTGTCCTTCTGTCGTGAGGCCTCTTGCTCCTGGGTTCCCTCCGGCCGCACCCCAGGCTCACCCCCTGGAGCCCCGGTAGCGGCGCGAGGTCATGGCTGACCCAGCACCCAGCCCCACGCCTCCTAAAACACGACGCCATCAGGTCGTGAGCCGCTCAGCAGCCCAGCTGGGCTCCCTCCAGTGGGTGGGGAGGAGTGAGCACGGCGCCTCGTGGGCCTGTGTCTGGAGCAGCCTTCGGGCTCCAGGCCTCTGCTGTCTCCCTGCAGACGGCCGCCCGCCCTCCACCCATTGGCTGCACCGACTCCCCAAAAGGCCCAGGCCCAGCCCCGCATTGGGCAGCATCCTGTGTGCTCAGCACAGACTCTGAGGGTCCCTCCGGGGTCTGCTGGGCTCTGCACGGCCGGCCCCGCCTCCTCCAACCCAGCCCCGCCTCGTGCCCTGGCTGCCTCCGCCGGTTCTTCTGCAGTTCAGGCCCAGCGCATGTCCCACACCCCTAGCCTGCACCCCTCGCCTCCTGGGGGGCCCCATCAGAGAGGCCGGCCCCCCAGTCTCCGTCACAGCAGCTGCCCGTTCCCACGCTCACGACTGGACTGAGACGACCAAGAGCGTCACGCTGCACACGTTGGGCGCTGACTGAATGCGCGCAGGCTCTGCACGGACGCGAGCTGGGACGCCTGCCCGGGGCGGTGGGCCTCGCCAGTACCCGGGTCAGGCGGACCCCGAGGTCAAGGCAAAGCAAAGGTTGGCTACAGACCCTCAGTCCTCAAAACTCAAGAAATGAAACTCATTCACTGGTGGATCTAGCCTGAGATGGGCTCGTCCCCCCATTTTTTTTCTTTTTTGATGTTTTATGTTTACTTATTTTTTCACATTTATATATGTATGCTTTATAAACCGAGTCATTTTATTTTATTTTTTTAAATAAATTTATTTTATTTGTTTATTTTTGGCTGCATTGGGTCTTCGTTGCTGCGTGGGCTTTTCTCTAGTTGTGGTGAGCGGGGGCTACTCTTCGTTGTGGTACGTGGGCTTCTCATTGCGGTGGCTTCTCTTGTTGCACAGCACAGGCTCTAGGTGCGCGGGCTTCCATAGTTGCGGCACACGGGCTCAGTAGTTGTGGTTCGCAGGCTCTAGAGCACAGGCTCAGTAGCTGTGGCGCACGGGCTTAGTTGCTCCGTGGCATGTGGGATCTTCCCGGACCGGGGCTCGAACCCGTGTCCCCTGCATCGGCAGGTGGGAGAGCATGGCCAGCCAGGGGGCCTGAGACCCTGACTGAAACTCTGGGGACTGCAATGAACTGGCTGTGTACAAGTGTTGTGTGGGGAGGGCAGCTTCCCTGCGAGGTCTGCCAGTTACGGCCTTTGACATTACCCATCCTCTGGCCTGAAAATGCCGGCGCAGAATCTTGGCTTGGAGCCAGACTTCTCAGAGAGTCCAAGATCCAGTTCAAATCCCACCTCCTTTGCAGAACTTTTCCTGAATAGTCCACTGGAAGGCCCAAGAGCATGAGGAAAAGCTCCTGCAGTGTCTCCACATTGCCCAGCAGTGTGTCTTGCTCATGATGTGAGTTATTTGGAAAAAAAAACATACAAATTAAAGGAACCAAGAGGAAAAACAGACAATAGAGCAGAAGAGAACTTCAAAATCTGAAGAAAATAATCCATGCGAAGAGATGAAGAGTTAGACATTCACCCATAAAATAATTACAAGCTGTTAGAAAACAGAATTGCAACAGAAAGTGCTGCAATCAGTGTGCATGAAATGAAGGTGGAGATGCAGGTGGAAATTCGGAGATTTGTCATATTGAAACCAAGTTTCTCCATGGCTATATTTCAAGACCCAAGATTAAGGGAGATTTTATCTCAGGCAAGCTCAAAGCAATAAGCTTGTTTCTCCTGTGATCCTTGGAATTTATGGGAATTTTCAGGGTCTACAAATAAAATCTAGATAAAATGGTTAGAAAAACAACAAAGCATGGCTACTGCAGAGCAGCACCTGGATCGACTCCCACAGGAGGGGCCTTCAGGGACCCCGCTGCCCCCGGGGTCCAACAGTCCTGAATCCTGAAGCGCGGTGACCCAGGATTTCCAGCCGTAGTTTCCGGAGTCACCAAGACCACATGCTGGTCACTGTCCTTGGCTGCCCTCTCTCCTGGCACGTTCCGCCCACGTCCACCTCCCTGACTCTGCTCGTGATACCCCTTCCCCACCCAACATGCCTCTGATTGTCTTCTCGTGGTTTCCGCCTGTCCGTCCTCTGCGGCCGAGCTCAGCTCTCGCCTCTTCCCTGAGGCCGCCTGCTGTTACTCAGTCCGTGTTCATCTGCCCCCTCGAATTCATGTCGCACTCGGTCAGCCTCGAGCCTTTCCGCGCTGAGTTAAACTCCACAGTTCCTTGGACAGCCTTTCGCCCCCTGAGTGGCAGTCAGCTCAGCCAGCGCTCACTGAGCCTGCTGGGGTCCAGCAGGACGGGACGAGGGGCGCCCCTTCCGAACGCCCATGGCCCTCCCGGCCGCGTGGCCGAGCGGTGACAGTAAAGGCTCCCCAGACAGATTTCCAGGGCTCAGGCCTGGCTCAGCGCCGGCTAAGGCACGTCCTCAGGGATGCCTCAGTTACCTGTGAGTCGGATGACCTTCACAGGGCTTTGGGGGATTAAATTAATTTATCCTTATAGCCCACTTAGGACAGTAAGCGCTGTATGGGTGTCAATGGTTATCTTAATAGGAACACATATACATTGGTCCATTTCAACATAAAAGATCAGAAATTACATGATATGTTGCGGAAGGAAAATTTTTCTCTCTACCCTTTCTAGATTCTTCTGGCTGAACCTAAGAATTAAATTGACCTGAGACAGATAACCAGAGAAAATCAAATTTAATTATGTAGGTTCAGAGGCCCCATGAGAAAACCGAGACCCCAGGACAGGCTGGGCAGTGGAGGCCTGAGCCGTCTGAGGCAGCGGGGAGGGTCTGGGACTTCACAGGGGAGGAGAGGTTCACACGGAAGTGGAAAAACAAATGTTTGGTAGACAAGTGTTTGCTGGGCCACGCAGAGACAGTGGGACGTGGATGGGACTTTGGTCTCCAGGCCCTGCAGCACACCCCCCCCAACCCCACCAGTATTCTTTGTGGGCATCTCTGGTGATATTGCACTTCCTGGACCAGGCCCTTTATCTACACTCCTTTAGGCAGGAAAGGGGGGGATAAAGAGCAAGACTTCTTCCTGAGTCTTCTGCTGCTTCAAAATAATCAGCCTAAAATAATCCCCATAGTAAAAGGACACATTGTTGGGAAGGAAGAACAAAAAAGGAAAGAAGATGAATAGACAGAGATAAGTGACTCAGCACTGCTCCATGGATTTCAGCCTCAGGAGAGCATGGGAAACGCGGGCAGACCAGGGGCGGGGACTCCTCCAAGCAGACTGCGCTGACTAGGCACTCCTTTGGAGGGACACAGGCTGTCAGGGCTGCGGGAAGTTTGGTGCCCAAGGGTGACGTGGCTGAAGCTATATCACGGGAAGACGATTCCGTCTCTAGTTTCCAAATGAACCCTCCTTGAAGATGGGGCGTGCTCCTTTGTGATCAAGGCACGGAGAAGGTGCCGTTTTGTTTTTGCCTGGTTAGCTCTGCTCCTCCTTCAAGACTAAGTATAAATCCCCAGAGAGCTTCCCCGACCACTAGACCTAAAGTAGTTCCTCCTTGTTATTCTCTCTCATATGACTTCATTCTGCGCGGCGCTTACCCACGTGGGAAGTATTGATAAATGTTAATGGCGCAGCGGACTGTGTCATGGGGGCCCGAAACCTGTTCTCCGTTCAGTGCTGTCGTGCACAGTTCAGGGCCTGGCACATGGGTGCTCAAAGATTGTATGGATGGGTGGGGGGATGGGGGGATGAATGGGGGATGGGTGGGGGATGGGTGGAGGGAGGGGGGATGGGTGGGTAGGTTGCCCTGGCTCCCCAGGATGAGAAATGACTGGAGACAGGAGAGAGGATGGTGCACAGAGCTCCCCGGACTGGAATTACTGGGAGGGTCAGACCGCAGCTCGCTGGTGGGGCTGGAACCTGCTTAAACAGCCCGGGTGTTTCTTAGGAGATTCACGTGTGTGCTCATGCGGCGTGATCAGATTGCCGTGGAGGTGGGGGCACCCTGGGGACTCTGGGCAGAAGCAGGAAGGAGGCAGGAAGAGTCTCTGGTTCCCCGGAAGTTCCAAGTCATGAAGGGTGAGGGGGCCTGGGGAGGGCGCTGCAGGAGTGGGGTCTGTAGGGAATTTTATCACAGACCAGTGAGGGCTGTGTTGGACCACAACCGTGGAGAAGGGCAGGAGCCCGCTGGCCACCTGTGCCGCAGGGAAAGGAGGGTGAGGCTCTCCCTGCGTGAGCACGGTGGGAGCCTTCCTTCTACGCTTAAATATCTCGATGGAGAAGACAGTGGAATTACGACTTTCCAGGTTTCCCATGAAGCCAGAAAGCATTCCCTGGGTGTAGCTGCACTCAGGATGCACTGCATCGCAAACCGACGTGCCCAGAACTCAGCATGACCCCCACCCCCGGTGGGCGGGAGGGAGGGCTGAGGGGAGCAGCGGGCAGTGGGAGGCTGAGCTCGTGTGATCCGGTCACAGCTGGGAAGGTTCCAGGAGGAGACTGGCAGGTTCACGGCACCTGACTTGTGTGTGGCTGTAAACGGAGTCACCTTCACCCAGCGTCACAAGCGTTGGGGCCGTCAGAGCTTATTGGCCTCTTTGCTCTGCCCACCGGATGTGCCCCAGCGAGTCGGGCGACTGTCCTGTCCCCTGAGACCCCGACATCATCCCCACAAGGCCCCCAGGAGAGGCACAGCCTGGGCAGAGCAGAGGAGCGCCGGAGTGTCGGGCGTGCCCGTCGCAGGTGTCGGGTGGGGGGGTGTGCAGAGAGGCCGCTGGTCGGTTCGGTTGCCGTCCTTGGCCTTGCGTGTCTCAAGGGGCCAGCAGGGTGCGTGCACTGACCACTCGTGATCTAGAAGCTCTGTCCCGCTGCCCCCGTGACCCAGCGAGGACGTGGAGAGAATGGCGGCAGGAGGCGCTTAGAAAGCCTGGACCAAGGATGCAGGAGTTGCCTTGGAAACACCATCAGTGAGCGGGGGCAGGGGCGATGGAGGAGCAGGGACGCCTCTGGGTTTAGAGCTTGATTTCTCGCACGACTCAGAGCATGGAGGTGACTCTGACGGGATGGGACGGAGGAGACACGAATCTTTATTTGCGGCTGTGGTGGTGATAATTCCGTTTCAGGCTGTAGTTTGAGATGCTGGTGAGGCCTCAAGGGGCCACACGCAGTGAGCAGTGGACTGGGAGTGGGGGCCCAGAGGGGGGCTGGGAGACCCTGTACTCTCATCGGCACCGGGCGGTGGGCCTTCCCCAGTACCTGAGCCCCGCCCAGCGGCTGTGACAGAACTCCGCCCACGGCTGACACCTCACAGCTCTGGAGCTGGACATCCGGGCTTGGGCTCTGGGGAGGACCAGCTTCCTGGCCTGCAGACAGTGCCTCCTGGCTGTGTCCTCACAGGGAGAGAGAGGAAGAAACTTCCCTGGGTCCCTTTTATCGGGTCTCCACCCTTGTGAGCTCACCACCTCCCAAAGACCTCCTCCTTGAAGGTTAGGGCTTCAACACGTGCATTTGGGAGGAGACCGTTCATCCACAGCACGCAGGACGGGTGGACCCGTGGAGAAGAGGACAGAGAATGGAAGGCTGAGAACGTCAACCCCCAGCTCCGTCTTCTGAAGAAGAGCTCCACGGACCCGGATTCCCGGGAGGGCCAGACGCAGACATTCTGATATAGGGCAGCTCGCTGATGGGGCCGGAGCCTGCTTGAACGGCCCAGGTGTTTCTTAGACGATTCCTGTCTCCTCGCAGGGAGGGATCTGAGGAGGCAGCAGCTCCTGCAGGCCGTGTGGCAGGGGGAGGGGCCGGCCCCTGGCCAGCGCAGGGTGTGGGTCTCAGTCCCGGAAAGCCCCGGCTCCCAGGCTGCTAGGTTCCCGGGGGGCCCGCAGCAGGCGTGTGGGGAGGGACCCAAGCCCCTGGCTCTCCAAGGGCACGCGACCGGCAGCCCAGGCGGGGTGTCGTCACCCGAGAGGCCTTCAGGGACAAGCTGCTGCTCTCTGCTTGGCCACCCATCAGGACCACTCAGGGCTCACGGCTTCTCCTTGGGGGACAGGCCTTCAGTCACACGCTGGCGGACGGGGTGCTCGTCTGCGTCGCTCTGGACCCACGCAGCACGGGGCCTCTGGGTTCCGAGACGGAGGGAGATGCAGGCAGGGCACCTCGCTCCATGGGCAGCCGTGCACACGCGTGCGGGTGTGACTGAGGCCCGGGTACGGCCAGTGGCTCCTGTTCTCCTGCGCACAGCTGCGGGCGCCCCAAGGCCAGGGTGGGCGTCGTCTCCCCGGGCTGCTAGAGCAGCGTGTTCTGGGCCCTCCTGACACAGTGCGGTCGTTCTGTAAATGTCAGCGGTGGGTGGCAGCACCTCCGACTAATTGCAGGGAAGCAGGGGCTTGCCGACGCTTCATTCAGAAAATGACCAGGACACTTTTGAGGCTTGTAGTAATCAGCTGTTGTTAAAAGTGTTGGAAGCCAGTTACCAGGACAAGAGAGGCAGCATCAGGGACTTCGGCAGAATCGCCCCGTGTCCCACCCTCTTTTCTCCAGCATCACTGCTCTCCGCCAGCTAACAAACCCCCCGCTGGGCCCGCTAGGTGTCGGCGCCGCCAGGAGCCGGGGCGCTTTGGTGGGACGGACTCCCGGGGCTTAGTGGAATTCCCGCCACACGGTGGGGCGCGACAAATCCTTGGGACGGGACAGAGCCCCGTGTGGAGGCCTGGGGAGGGCCTCAGGGGCTGCGACCAGCTATAGCGATGCGAGGCCCTGTCTGCACTGGCACCCCCATGCCGGAGCCTTGGGCCTCGGGCCCCTCCTACACCTGAATCCACGGGGCCTTTCCCTGGCAGCTTCCTTCTCTTGCCTTGTTTTTTAAGCACAGTAAGAATCAGGATACTTACCTTCATCTCCAGTGACAGAACCCAGACCCGAAGTGAAGAACTCGTAGGAGCTCTTCCTGCTCAGCAGCTGTGGCGTATTTTCAGCTGTCGAAGCTCATGGCCCATCCACTCTTTGATGTAGCCGTGATGGGTTTAGGAGATTTAGACATGATTTTTTAGGGCTTGAAAAAGAAAAATAGAACTGAATATATGATAACGATGAATCCTCCGACTTCTGTGTCTGAAATCGCTTCGAGGCAGGAGCTATTGCATCGTAATTCACGCCCTGTTGTGTCTTACCGCTTAATAAGCGTGTGGAAAATGGTCACGTGCGAGCTGCCTTCCTCTTGTCATTCGGTGCCCTTTAAATTGTGCTTTGTGGTGGCTGTGGGGTGCTGGGTGCTCCCACAGGAGCCGGCAGGGGCCTGGCGCCAGAGGCCAGAGCAAACAGCCGCCACCTCCTGTCCGCGGGAGGGTTCCTGTGGGCAGGGAGCCTCCTCTTCGCTGTCCTCAGACTCAGCATCTGCCAGACGTGGTCAAAGTTGACGCCATGTCTTGCTTGCATCTCGGGTGAAAACTGCCGCTCCCACTGACTGGGGCGACTGCTGTCACCCGGCCCCGCCTGCCCCGTGCGTGGTCTTGGGTCCGGCTCGAGTGCACGGGAAGCACCGCTTCCCGAAGTCCCTGCAGTCCTCTTTTCTGGACCAGTCCCCTCCGTCCTTGGCCGTGGTCCTCAGCAGCCGGAGTGGGCCTCACGGGTTCCTTCTTTCCCGGTGGGGACCCTGGTGTCCTGGCACAGCGCCTGGCACGCGTGCAGCCACCGAGTCGGCGCCCCACGGTGCCTGAACAAGGCAGCCCGCGGGTCCACATGGGGCTCGTGTTTCCCGACATCCCTGGGAAGGAACCGGGCCCAGAGGGGCAGAGGAGCTCATGGCCAGGATGCAGTGGCATTGCCATCGTGTGGTCACAGAATGGCGAGTGGTCACTTTCTGGCCAGGCGACATGGGTGGAGTTCCTTCTCCCCTCCCGGCTTCATGCACAACACGGGGAAGCTCACCTGTGACCTCAAGGCTCTCCAGCTCCGACGCTGGCTCGTGCGCTCGGGGCCCCAGGCTCCTGGCAGGACACTCCCCGTCCTGCCCCCGGAGTGCTCAGAGTTAGCGCTAGGGCTGCTCGGGGCACGGCCGGCTTCCCCCAGCCACCCTCTCCAGGCCACAGGGTGATCTTCAGCTCTGGCCATGACCGAGGACATTGGATTGTTCCTGGGCGGCACGGCCGTCCTGTAGGACCGTCCAGAAGCCGGACCTTCTGGAGCAGCTCTGCAGTCGGCCACGGGGACCGACTGTTTAATGTTGTTTAATGTTAATCAGACAGACAGAAAAACGCAGGGCAGTGGGTGGCCGTGCTCGTGGGCGGGTCCCTGACGCCACTGGCGGGCAGAGGTGGCACCCCACCCCCAGCCCGTGCAGCTCTCCTGGGTCAGCCGGACTCAGCGATGACCTTGGAGCCCATCACATGTGCGAGGGGATCCCCCCACTTCTCAGTATCGTTCAGAGCAGGAACCGGGTGTGTACGATTTGCAGCCGGAGGGCCTGGGTCACAGCCCCTTTACTAAGTGGGACATTTGGGGGGTCTCCTTGTTCTGGGCGATAGTTTCCTCAACTGTGAAAAGATAATAATGCCCTCACCTAAAGGCGCAGGCTAAATTGTTTGACGCACGCAATGTCCTGGGACGAGCAGGTGTCCAATAAGTTGTTAATCCCCTTCCTGTCTCCAGAAGAACTGCGGGCCAGCTCCTCTCTGGCTCCGCCTCCGGACCGCAAAGTCAGTCTGGCTTCTTTGGCGGGTGTAGGGCTCCGGGCACTTCTGAACACAGGCCGGCCGTCCGGGCACAGGCACATGACCAGCCTGCAAGGGTGTGCGTCAGCCTCCGCGGGCCGATTCCTTTGGGGTTGGGACAGCCCTGCGACGTGGACTGAGTGGTGGCGTCACTCAGAGCCGTGCCCCGTGGCCCCCTGGGGAGCCAGCGTTTTACCGCCTCTGCAGTGTGTCCCGACATCAGGCAGGGTGGCAGAGTGACGCTGGCTGGGCGGGGCTGGCATGCAGGCTGACCTATGTCTCCCCAGTCCCCCCTCCCCTCAGTCCCCAGCAACCACCATTCTACTCTGTTACTCTGAGTTGGACTATTTCTGATTCCACACGTAAGTGTGATTACACAGCATTTGTCTTCCTCTGTCTGGCTTATTTCATTTAACACAGCGGTCCCCAGCCTTTTTGGCACCAGAGACAGCTTTCGTGGAAGATGGGTTTTCCATGGACCGGGGAAGGGGGGATGGTTCAGGCGGTGATGCGAGCAATGGGGAGCGGCAGAAGGAGCTTCACTTGCTCACCTGCCACTCACCTCCCACTGTGCGGACCGGACCCGTACCGGTCCACGGCCTGGGGGTTGGGGACCCCTCACTTAACATACTGTCCTTCCAGGTCCGTCCGTGTTGTCACAAATGACAAGATGATCTTTTTTAAGGCTGCATAATAGTCCATTGTATGTATATGCCACATTTTCTTTATCCATTCATCCGTCAGGGGACACTTAGGACATTTGCCTGTCTTGGCTATTACGAATAGTGCTGCTATGAACATAGGGGTGCAGGTATCTCTTTAAGGCCCTGATTTCAATTCCTCTGGGTAAGTACACAGAGGTAATGATTGCTGGATCTTATGGTAGTTCTATTTTTAATTTTTTGAGGAACCGCCATGCTGTCTTTGATAATGGCTGTACCATTTTACATTCACACCAACAGTGCACAAGGATTCCCTTTTCTCCACATCATCACCAACACTTATCTTTTGTCTTTTTGATGATGACCATTCTAACAGGTGTGAGATGATCTCTCACTGTGGGTTTAAGTTGCATTTACCTGATGATTAGTGATGTTGAGCACCTTTTCATATAGGTCTTGGCCATCTCTGTGTCTTCTTTTGAGCAATCTCTATTCAGGTACTTGGCCGATGTTTTATTCTGATTATCTGGGTGGTTTTTGTTTTTGTTTTTTTGCTATTGAGTTGTACGAGTTCTTATGTATTTTGAATATTAACCTGTTCCCACATATATGGTTTCCACGTGTACTCTCCCATATTCTGTAAGTTGACTTTCATTTTGTTGATTGTTTCCTTTGCTGTGCAGAAGCTGTATAATGTGATATAATCACACTTATTTATTTTTGCTTTTATTGCCTGTGCTTTTGGGGTCTTATTGAAAAAATCATTGCCAAGACCAATGTCAAGGAACTTTTCTCCTATGTTTCCTTCCAGGTATTTTACAGTTTCAGGTCTTATGTTGAATCTTTAATCCATTTCAATTTAATTTTGGTCATTGGTGTTGAGTCCAATTTCACTGGGTGAATACCCAGTTTTCCCAACTCCATTTATTGAAGAGACTATGGTTTCTTCATTGTGTATTCTTGTAGCCTTTGTCAAAGATTAGTTGACCATACACACATGAGTTTATTTCTGTACCATTGGTCCATTTGTCTCTTTTTTATGCTTTTGATTACCATACCGTAATAATAGAACTTGAAATCAGGAAGTGTAATGCCTCCAGCTTTGTTCTTCTTGCCCAATATTTGGCTATTCAGGGACTTTAAGGTTCCATATGAATTTTAGGATTGTTTTTTCTATTTTTGTGGAAAATACAACTGCAATTTTCACAGGAATCCCATTGAATTTCTAGACCGTTTTGGGTAGTATAGACATTTTAACAATATTAATTCTTTCAAATCATGAATACAGGATATATTTCCATTTATTTGTGTCTTCAGTTTTTTTCATCAATGTTTTATAGTTTTCAGTGTACTGAGGTTTCACCTCCTTGGTTAAATTTATTCCTGAGTATTTTATTCTTTTTGATACTGTTGTACAAAATCGTGGGAAACAAGCCCATGATTGTTTCCTTAATTTCTTTTTCAGATAGTTTGTTTTTAGTGTAAAGAAACACAACTAATTTTGTGTGTTGATTTTATATCTGACAACGTCACTGAATTTGTTTTTTAGTTTCTAACAGTTTTTTTGGTGGAATCTTTGGAGTTTTCTATATATAAGATCATGTCATCTGCAAACAGAGACAGTTTTACTTCTATTAAGTTTAGATGCCATATATTTCTTTTTCTTGCCTAATTGCTCTGGCTAGGACTTCCAGTAGCATGTTGAATAGGCATTCTTGTAGCATGAGAATGAGCATCCTTGTCTTTTTCCTGATTGTAGAAGGAAAGCTTTCAGTCTTTCACTGTTGAGTATGATGTTATCTGTGGGCTTGTCATATATGGCCTTTATTATGTTGAATTATGTTCTTTCTGCACCTAATTTTCTGAGTTTTATCATGAAAAGATGTTGAATTTTGTCAAATGCTTTTCCTGCATCTATTGAGATGCTCATATCTTTTTATCTTTTTTTTTCTGTTCTGTGGTGTATCACATTTATTGACTTGCATATGTTGAACCATCCTTGCATCCCAGGGATAAATCCCACTTGACTATGGTGCGTGATCCTTTCAATGTGTTGCAGAATTTGATTTACTAATGTTTTCCTGAGAATTTTTGCATCTGTATTCATCAGGGATACTGGCCTATAGTTTTCTTATAGTGCCCTTATCTGGCTTTGCTGCCAGGCTAATGATGGCCTAGTAAAATGAGTTTGGAAGTGTTCCCTGACCTTCAAATTTTTAGAAGAGTTGAGAAGGGTTGGTGTTAATTCTTTTTCAAGTGTTTGGTAGGATTCACCAGTGAAGCCATCTGGTCCTGGGCTTTTCTTTGTTGGAAGGTTTTTGATTACTGATTCAGTTTCCTTACTTGTTATTGGTCTGTTCAGATTTTCAGTTTCTTCTTGGTAGGTTGTATGTTTCTAGGAATGTATCCATTCCTTGTAGGTCAAGCAATTTGTTGGTGTTTAATTGCTGATAATAATCTCTTATGATCCTTTGTGTTTTTGTGGTATCAGTTGTAACATCTCTTTCATTTCTGATTTTATTTATTTGAGCCCTCTCTCTTTTTTTCTTGGGGAGTCTGGCTAAAAGTTTGCCAACTTTGTTTAACCTTTCAAAGAAACAGCTTAGTTATATTGATCTTTTCTATTGTTTTTCTGGTTTCTATTTCGTTTATTTCTGCTCTTACCTTTATTCTTTTCTTCCTTCTGCTAACTCTGAGCTTAGTTTGTTCTTTTTCTAGTTCCTTGAGATGGAAAGTTAGGTTGCTTATGTGACATCTTTCTTTTTTCTTAATGCAAATATTTTATTTTTATCTTTGAATTATCTGTACCTAGCACAGTGCTGGGGCCATAGACCTCTAACGATTGTTGTTGCTAAGTGAATAGATAGACTTAATTCCAAAAATGATCTGAACCTTATACAAAACTCTAAAAAATTTTAAGAGAATACTGTTAAACAATGGAATGACAACATTTGGGCTTATTCTTAAAATTTGGTCTATCGCAGGTGTTCAGGGAAGAGTGCCGTAGGATCTGTCTTGGCAAAGTAGTATTTGAGGTCATCACTTTAACAAACGTATATTGGACTTTGGGCTCTAGGGATATAAAGTACTAGGGATGTAAAACAAATGAAACATTGTCCTGCCTCAGAAGAGCCCACAGTTTAGTCCATTCATACAAAAACACGTGGAGGAGGAGGAATGTCAGTCAAGGGCACTCATATCCGGGGTACAGAGTCTGAGTCTAGGGACCCCGTGTCCCAGCAGTGAGGGTCCTCATGGGGACCCTGTCAGAGGAAGCGGAGATTGGAGCCCTGGGGCCCTGCACCTCCTCCAGCTGCCTCGGGCTTGCCTGCAGCCCAGATAATTACTTGCAGCCTCAGGAAGGTTCCAGGGCTGATGCTTGGAGCTCCCATGCCCTGGATGATTAAGATAAGATTAACTGCTGTGCAGAATCCTGCTAGGAATGGAGGATCTGATGGACATTTATGGCCCCTGAAGTCAGCACAGACCCCGCCTCAAGGGAATCGTGCAGACTCCCAGGGGACGGTGCCGCTCAGGCGTCCGCGCTGCAGGGCACTCTGTCTTCACGACAGTTGGGCCGCATCCATCATCCTGCTGAGGGGATAAATCTGGGTGACCTTCATGCATCCTTGTCTAAAAACTGTTAATGTGTGCTCCTTTTGAAATATTCAAGATGTTGGGTGTGATAAACTGAAGACAGGTTAAAGTGAGTTACTGCTTTATTTAAACTTTAGCTTGCTGGGGTCGTCTTATTAAGGGAAAGGACTGAAAGTGCTTAAAAATCCAATAGGGAAAGAGCATGCGGTGGTTCAAGGAATGATGTGTTGCATGTAGGGTGGAACCCATTCCAGTGCCATAAAGCAGTCGTCCTGGCGAGATCCGGACAGGAGCCTGGCCCATCATGTCTCCTCCCAAAGGCAGTGATGCAGCCCAAGTACTCCTAGAGGCCAGTGTGGGAGCTGTGGTTGGCGCTTGTGGCACCCGGGCACCGTCCAGGTGCTGCCGAGCCACCTTTCTGTCAAGCTCTTTGGACCCTTTCCTCCTTCAGACTGTGTCCCCAGCCAGCGGCCAAAGCGCCCGACAGACCAGCCTCTAAAGAGCAGACGGTCCATCCACAGCCATCCGAGTTTTGTGAAGCCCTTACCTTCAACACTCCTGCCCATGCATCGGAAGCAGACCAGAGCAGAAAGGCTCAGCTCCCGGGGCATCCTCTACCCTGGGGTGACCTCTCCCCTGGGACATCCTCCCTCCCCTGGGACGTCCTCTCTCCCAGGACATCCGCTCTGAGGGTGAGCCCCCCAGGGACCCATTGCAGAGGAGAGCAAGGTGGATTAGGACGGAGGAGTTGCTGTTGGTGTCCTCACCGCGGGGCCCTCCGAACATGCTTCTTCACCCATCGAGAGTGCAGGATTTGCTCTGCCCACCAGCGGGGTCGCCACGAGGGTCGGGGCAGGCACGCTTGTGCAGGGGGCCTTGCAGAGCTTGGGGCCTGGGCTCAGACTTGCCGCTTCCCGTCGGAGGATGACTCACCTCCCGTGTGCCTCAGTTTCCCCATCTGTAAAGTGGGGATAGTGGTACCTACTTACGTAACAGTGTCCTCAGGGTTCATGTTATAATGTATGAAAAGAGAACAGTGCCTGGCCCAGTGCAGAACCCCAAGAAGTGGCAGCTTCTTACAGGTTGTCCCCATGACAGCAGCATCACCAGGACCCTTGCTGCCCCGTGCTCGGGACGCCGATTCCTGGGGAGAGCCCACCCATCCTGACGAGGGCCTGTGTTACCCAGGACTGGCCACTGCGCTCTCCCACCTCTAGCCCTCACACAGCAGCCGCCCGGAGCTTGTTATACTGAGCGTCCTAAAAACTCCCCTCCCTGGATTCCTCTGAAGTGGTGTGTGTAATGGCCCCTCCTGTCACCGAGCGGAATTCATTTCCAGGTGGAAACGACCAGGGCCCTCTCCCCCGACTTCTCCTGTGGTGGGTGAGCTTTGATTTGCATTTGTAGTCGCACACTGGCATATAAATGTGCGTGGAAGCGCTGCCTGGGGCCCAGGCCGGGGCCCTGCTAGACGCGGCTGCTCTAGGGAAACGGCCTTACAGCCTCGACGGCCAGTCCACTCTCCCCGCTTATCTCAGCCTCAGTCCCTTAACCAGGTGTCGAGGGGTCAGTGATTCGTCCATTCCCTCGACCAGCATTTGCTCAGTGCCCGCACCCAGCAGCCCCGGCACCACAGCCACCAGCCGGGGCCCGGGCGCTGGGGCGGGGAGAGTGGGGGGCACGGGGCTGCTGCTCAGCCAGGGGGACACACACCCCATGTGTCACCACCTGCCCTTGGCACTGCTCAGCGCCCTGCAGCGCGGCGGGCAGGCAGGCACCTGTGCCAGGCACAGGGCGGCAGGGGGTGACAGAGTCCCTGTCCCGGGGCTCACAGTCTAGCGACCAGGACTCTCTCCTTGACCCCGCTCTGCAGGCCCCCCTCAGCTTTTCAACTAGCCCTCAACTTTTGGGCCTCGGTATCCATCTCTGCGTTGTCCGGTCACAGCAAGAGTCCTCCTAAGTTGGTCTAGCGGGAATCGCCCCATCTGCCTATCTAATGGGATGCCTCCTCCCGCAGGTGAGGGTCCCGCGTCTGCCTGCAGCGAGAACGCTGCTGGGTCCAGTGCCCAAATTCCCTCCTCCTCCCACATCCCTGATGGCTCCTCTGAGTAATTTTCCAACCCCAGCCGCTCCTGGGCTGTGAATCCCCACGTGCTTCCATGGTTCTGCTTCTGTACTGACGCCTTTTTCCTCCCATCTTACTCCTGAATAAAATCTGTTTTTATCATGACATCCAGCTCTGGCTTTTCTTTGACAGTAGAAGCAAGCAACAGGCTGGCGACTGTGTGATTTAATCCTAAGCAGAACTAAAATAAGATAAAATATCAAGGGTTTCAGAAGAGGTAAAAGATCGGCAAAGAGGCCAGTGATGGCACTGGGAGAGGCCTGAGGGAAACAGGGAGCTCGAGAGACCGAGGCTGCGCTGGGCGCCGCGCGGCCTCGGGAGATGCGGGAGGACGGGTGGTGCCCATGGGGCTGTGGATGCCAGGCGGGCGGGTTGAGCTGCACCCACGGTGGCCACTGGGGAACCAACGAGAGGGTTGGCGTGTGTGCGCACCAGGCTAGGCGCAGGATGTGAATTTGAGGACATTCCCTGAGCAGCTGTTCAGGGTTGCCTGGAAAACAACGAGACCAGCCAGAGGGCTGTGTTATAATAATGGGTAAAGTGGAGTCTATAGGGGTCGATTTGCAAGGCTGGAGAGGAGACCAGGTGTCCATCCTGGGGTGGGGGGGTCGGGAGGCGCACGGGGGGCCTTATCTCCCTGGAAGACGCTCACCCCAGCTGCTTTTGTGGTTATAAAAGTGCAGCAGAATTCAGTCTCCGTTAGCCCCGCCACCTGTGTAACTCTGATCACTGATGTTGGTGACTGTGGCTAAGACTCGGAAGAAGCGCATAAATTAGTTTAAGATGTTTTAGGGAACATGTTATACATGTTCATCTGCTAATTTATTGAAATCAGGAATTCGCACAAGGCCGCTGAGTTAACTGTCTTAAGATGATCCAATCAGCTGAGCTCCCTTCCGCCGGCCTCCCCAGTCACCAGAGTTTACTAACCCACCTTTAACGTTATAACCACAAAACTAGCACCCACGTGATGTAAACTGTTATCGTGTACAATTCAATACCTTTTTCCTTCTCTCCCCTTCCAAAAGGAAGATAGAGAATTCTGATTTATTTCCTTTTCCTTCTGTGTATAAACTATGTTTTTCTGTTTATTTCTTATAAATTTATATTTTATTTTTGGCTGCATTAGGTCTCTGTTGCTGCGTGTGGGCTTTCTCTAGTTGCGGCGAGTGGGGGCTGCTCTTCGTTGCAGTGCACGGGCTTCTCATTGCGGTGGCTTCTCTTGTTGCAGAGCACGGGCTCTAGGCGCGCGGGCTTCAGTAGTTGTGGCACGTGGGCTCAGTAGTTGTGGCTCGCGGGCTCTAGAGCGCAGGCTTCAGTAGTTGTGGCGCACAGGCTTAGTTGCTCTGTGGCATGTGGGATCTTCCCGGACCAGGGCTCGAACCCGTGTCCCCTGCATTGGCGGGCGGATTCCTAACCACTGCGCCACCAGGGAAGTCCCTTTTTTCTGGTTTTAAAAGGAAGAGAATTCTGATTTGCTGCCTTGGAACGAGCCAAAGAATAGAACCTACAAATTTGGAGCAAACTCTGGAGATTACAGAGTGAGGTCGCCGACCTTGTGCAGTCAGTCCACTGAAAGTACCAACAGTGACCTGAGCTCTTGTGTGGAAGGACGTTTGGGATGGCGTTGGGTGGGACGGAGGGGTCTGTTAGTGAGAAACACTCAGTCCACTGCGCCTGCTGCCCGTCCTCTGCAAGGATGGTGCCCACGGTGGTGACCCTCACCTTTCTCTGGCCGCTGGACGGGGCTGGGGGTAAAGGTGATAAAGTGAAGGGAGCTGCCTTTTCAGAAATAATGTTAAAACTTTCTAGAGTAAGACCCTCTGCCCAGGGCCATTCCCACCATCTGTGGGAAGTGATTTCAGTATCAGCTCCGTCTAAAAGCCTCGCTGTTCTTCCTTAGGTGGGTCCCCTGCTTGCACAGCTGGCAGTAAGTCGGGGACATGTGTCGGCTCACACACATAATAGTGCATCTTCTGAACCCTCTCCGCTCAGGAATTCCCCAGTACTCCCCACACCCCAGTCCTTTGGCTGGAAAGTTCTGGTTCCTCTGAGCCTGAGATTCAATCCCCACCCCGCCTCACCCCATGCACTGTATTGCACTTTCACAGAACTGGGGTAGTTTTTCGGGCAAATGGCAAAAGAAAAAGAAAGAGGAAAGGTGAGCAGGATGCGCCCCCCAATCCTGTGGGACACAGGCCCATCTTCCCAGTCTGCCCCGGACAGGTGGGCTTTCCGTGGCATTTTAGGAGCTCCCACCTTGGCTGTGGCTGTGGCTTCACGATGGAGCTGCCTTGGAGCAGGGCCAGGAGAGGGAAGAGGGAAAGGACCCTGGGCTCCCCCAGCGCTCTGCCTCTCAGGTCCCCCTTCGCACGTCCTCTGGCCAGGAGTTACTGTACTGCTCACCGAGAGTTCTCTTTTTTAAAAAAATATTTCTTTATTTTTTTTGGCTGCATTGGGTCTTCGTTGTGGCATGTGGGCTTTTCTCTAGTTGTGGCATGCAGGTTTTCTCTCTCTAGTTGTGGCACTCAGCCTCTCTCGTTGAGGCGCGAGAGCTCAGTAGTTGCGGTGCACGGGCTTAGTTGCCCTGCGGCATGTGGGATCTTCGTTCCCTGACCAGGGATCGAGTCTGGGTCCCCTGCATTGGACCACCAGGGAGGTCCCTCACCGAGAGTTCTGAGCCTCAGGCTGCATTAGGACAAAGCCGAGATAAAGGAGGGAAAGGACCGAGCAGCTGGCCCCTGTGCTGACCACTCCTCCAGTTTGGCTTCCCCCCCAGTCTGCCTGCTCTTGGCTACGTTTCAGGGGCCCCAGACACTCTGTTTGGATTCCGTCTGGGCTTCCAGCTGTGGTCAGTGGAGGGACGGCTCGGGGTGGACCTACTCCACCTCGGCTGGCACCAGAAGTGTCTTGTTGTCTTTGTTAAGAAGGAGAAAGGGAAGGAATGAAAGTGAGTCTGGGGGGTAAGCAGATTCTCTGTAGAAACAAGTGGGGCTTGTTTCTTTCCTCGTGGGACTTTGAAGTTCTGTGTGCGTTGGCATGAGTTATTTTTCACGGTTTCCTCTCCTTCAGTGTTCTTCCTGAAGAAGGTGGATGCAGTTGGCAGCAGAAGTGTGGGGATGAGACAGTGGATGTGCTGTTCTAGGTGCAGAGGCTCACCTGTGCTTGTGCACACCTGCATTTCTGAGGATTTTACAGTTCCTCTGGCCGCGTGATTGGGGCCAAAAGTGAGAGCAGCCCTGCGTTGCGTTTCTCCCAGGACTCGCCCTAAACCCCCTGTGCTGTCCTTCCTGCTGTCGGGCTGTGCTCACGGCTAGGTGAACGCGGAGGTCAGCAAGGCCTCCGTGGCCACTCTGGTCAAGCCACACGTTGGAGGGATCCCGGTCCCTGGTCCCTGGGCCTCGTGGGCCTGTGACGTGAGTGGCGAGTGGGTGTCACTGGGTTAAGATGCTGAGATGTCTGTTGTGCAGTCAGATTTTATATCCCGACAGACACAGTCTTAACGGGCAGTTGGAAGCTCTCCCTGGCTTGACACTGAGGAAATGTCAGACTTTTGATGCATTACTTTCCATCTCTCGTCTTAGTTTAACCCCAACCAAATGGGGTATATTAATCTGAGCCAATAGTCTTACATTTTTTCTTCGCACAGCAATGTTGAAAGATAAGTCGAAGCAATCTCTGGAAGATTTTGAACTCTTTGGGGGAAGGACTCTGTAAGACAAGGTATTATTATTATCGTAATTTTGAGCACCACTCCACCAAGTACACAGAGAAAAATTATTAATCATAGTTAATCATATTAACTTGAACAGAACGTGAATATTGTTTTTGCCATTGAGATCTGCAGATAATTAAAAAGCACGGTGCTCTGCCTCCCGATCGCTACCCTCCCCCTTGATCACCGCGGTGCCCTTGAATTGCATCGTTCACGGGCACTGTGCCCACGACAGCCGTCAGGACCCAGCCCAGGAGCCCGAGACGTGGATGTGCCTGGGGAGAGCACAGTGCGTGCGGCCCGCCCCTGCCGCTGGGAGACGTGGGTTAATTAAACAAGGAGGGTATGGTGGGGAAGCCCGCACTGCCTGCGATTTGATTAGTGAGACAGTTAAAATGTTTGGAAGCTTCTTAAAGAAACCAGGTGGTACAAGTGAGGGGAGTCGCTCACCCGCGTGGTCACGTTAGAAGCAGCTACACACGTTCGGCTGAATTCGAGGCGTCCTGGGAAATGTCCGCCTCTACCCTCCCACGATGGGAGGCCGGGAGGGCGATGCTGCAGGACGTCATTGCTCGGGGGGTGGCCCTCAGTCCTGGTGACCTGTAGGTCCCTGGGGAGTTCATTCTGTGTCCATCTCCAGGCCCAGCCAGACCTACTGGGTCAGAGTCTCTGGAGATAAGCGAAGAAATCTGGGCTCCCCCCCTTTATTATTATTTAGCTTTTTATTTTGTTGTAGTTGTAGATTCACACTGATTGTAAGAAATAACTCAGAGAGGGCTTTCCTGGTGGCGCAGTGGATAAGAATCCGCCTGCCAATGCTGGGGACACGGGTTCGAGCCCTGGTCCGGGAAGATCCCACATGCTGCGGAGCAACTAAGCCTGTGCGCCACAACTACTGAGCCTGTGCTCTAGAGCCTGCGAGCCACAACTACTGAGCCCGCAAACCACAACTACTGAGCCTGCAAGCCACAACTACTGAAGCCCGTGCGCCTAGAGCCCGTGCTCTGCAACAAGAGAAGCCACCACAATGAGAAGCCTATGCACCACAACGAAGAGTAGCTCCCGCTCACCACAACTAGAGAAAGCCCACGTGCAGTAACGAAGACCCAATGCAGCCAAAAATAAATAATTAAAATTAAAAAAAAGAAATAACGTGGAGAGACCCCACCATACTCCTTACCCAGCTTCCCTCAGTAGGCACATCTTGCAAAACTACAGTCAATCTCTTCCCAAGATGTTGGCATGGATACGGCCCCCCCCAGTCTTGTTCTGGTGCCCCTGGTTTCTTTGTGTTCATCTGTGCTTGTGCGTATCCAGTTATATGGGGTTTTACCCTGTGTGCACCCACCAGATATGGCACATTTCCATCACTATCTCCAGCGCCCAGAGCACCTCTGGGGCTGTGGGAAGGACCCCATAAGTCTTTGCTGAATGGACCATTTGGCACCCAGTGGTGGGGACTGTCGGCTTCTGTGCCAAATCAGAGTGATGAGGAAGCACTTGTCAAAATATATGAGACCCTGGAGACATCAAATCAGGCCAAACGGTATGAAGCGATGTGTGGTGAACAGCGTCTGACAGCGGGGGTTCTCTTGGAGTGTGTCTGCGTGTGCGCGATGTGTGGTGAACAGCGTCTGACAGCGGGGGTTCTCTGGGAGTGTGTCTGCATGTGCGACAAGAAGCAGACGTAGGTGGGTCTACATTCCATCATTACATTTTAAAAATACTCAAAGCATCTCCAGGTAGCCCACTGGGCTACTTGTATTGAGTTACACTGAAGTAGGGGACAGTGAGTGGACGTGTCCCCCTGCTCCCAGGGAGATGTTCTGGGGATGCTAGGATTTGGTCTCTGGTTGCCACTCACCAGGGAAGGGAACTCCTGGGACACGTGTGAGAGGCTTGTTCAGTCACCCCGGCCTCATGTGGGTTTGGACCAAAACAACTCAAACTTGGGTCCTATAGGAACAGGGACTGGAGCACAGACCTCCGTGTCCTAAATGTGGCCAGTGTTTTCCCAGCAATGGACTCCTTGTCTTCTGCAACTGAATGGGCAGCTGACAGTAACGTGGCGGCAGTGTGGTGGCAGCTTGGTGACAGCAGGGAATTTGGAAACAGCTCTGATGTGCTTGAAAGAGCCCTGCCTCTGGAGCCAAGCAGACACAGGTTCTAATCCTGACCACACCACTTGTCCCAATAGTCAAAACTCTGTGCATCAGTTTCCTTGTTTGCATTTTTAACGTGATGCTCCTTCTTTCCTGAGGAGTAAGAAATGAGAGAATTTATGAAAATGACAGCGCAGTGCTTGGTATGTAACTGGATGAGTTCAACGAGTTTTTGACCCTCAGCTGATGGAAACCGGAAGTTACGGCCCAAACGTGGAGCGGCTGGTCCAAAGCAGGGCGAGAACTGGTGTGAGTCGGCACAGGTGCTGCTGGGACGGAGTGGGCTCTGCCGCCACCCGAAAAGCGGAAGAGCTTCAAACGTAGTCGGGATGACAGTGAAGGTGGTTATTAATTCTCTCTCAGTGAGGAAAAGGAACTCAGGATCCTAGGGGGAGAAACTCCGTAATAAGTACATGCCCCAGATACGGTTCAATAAAAACAAGGGCCGGTTTTGAATGCTTGGCTGCCTGTGAGAAGGGAAAACCACTTGAGTTTGGCACTAGGAACCCTCTCCTCTGAGTGGAGGACGTCTGCCCAGAGGCAGTGCCGGCTCCAGGGCGACAAGGCTCACGTGTCCGTGGATGCCGGCCTGTGGGCGGAGCAGGTGCAGGTGGCTGCCACTGGGCAGCTCCCACCCTCCTGCATCTGTGCAGGCGGGTCCCTGAGAGCAGGTGCTGTCCGGTGTGAGTGAGATGATGCCGCCTCAGCCCGGCCAGGCCAGGCCACGGGACCACCCGCCCGGCTGGAGCCCAACTGCCGCTGTGGTGGTGTCACGAGGGCGGAGCCTCACGATGGGATCCATACCCTTATAGGTGGGACCCCGCGAGCGCCCTGCTCCAGGTGAGGACACAGCGAGAACACGCCATCCAGGAACCGGGAAGCGGGTCCTCGCCAGATGCTGCTCTGCTGAGGCCTTGGTCTCCGTCCTCCAGCCTCAGAGCTTATGTTCCAGCCCCAGCGGGTGGTATCTTGTTACAGCCGCCCGAGCGGAAGAGACGGTGGGGGAGGCTTTTATAATCGATCAAGACATGAATGTCAGCACCTTATTTCTAGTTTATAAAAATTAGGTAATCTTTAGAATGAGGTATGAAGTTTCTTTTACAGTTAATTTTTTTTTAAGTGGTTACTTTTTTTTAAAATTTTTTTTTTTATTTTTGCTGTGTTGCATCTTCATTTCTGTGCGAGGGCTTTCTCTAGTTGTGGCAAGCGGGGGCCACTCTTCATCACAGTGTGCGGGCCTCTGACTATCGCGGCCTCTCTTGTTTCGGAGCACAGGCTCCAGACGCGCAGGCTCAGTAGTTGTGGCTCACGGGCCTAGTTGCTCCACGGCATGTGGGATCCTCCCAGACCAGGGCTCGAACCCGTGTCCCCTGCATTAGCAGGCAGATTCTCAACCACTGCACCACCAGGGAAGCCCTACAGTTAATTTTTTATTCAAGAAGCATTACTCTATAGTTGATCTTGTGCAGCAAGGCAGGTATTTTCTGGGGGAGGCAGAGCAGCCCATGCCGCTATCCCCGCTGACCAGGAAGAGCCCAGGCTCGGGCACACCCGCCTGCAGCCCCGCCAGCTGCCCTCCCTCCCCACTGGCCACCAGGGGAGCCCCTCCCGCCGTCACTGGCCATCCTGTCCTCAGTGGGACGGCGTCCCACGCGGCGACAGCCTCCGCGAGACGGGCGTTTCTTTGCACGTGTCCCAATGCCATGCGAGCAGCAGTGTCATTGGCACCTCTGGGGCTGGTGCTCACGTACGGGCAAAGGACATGCCGCCATCCCCGCCCTGTCCTTACTCCCTCGCCACGCCTCCTGGGCTACGGAGCCACTGCTGCCCCTTGGCCTGGTCCTGCCAGCCCTTCCAACCAGCTGAAGCTCCCTGTGGAGTGACGTGGAGATGGGTGATCACTTCAAAGTCCTGTGGTTATTTAACAAGGGCTGGAGGGGTGTGGTCGACCTAGCAACCCACCAGACCAGGCCAAGGTCGCATGAGTGTACAGAGGCCCTGACCCCGGGAGGGCCTGAGTGCTGGCGGTCACCGTCACATAGGATGGGGGGCCTTGGTGGCGGCGAGGAGGGAGCCATGGCCCTTCCTGGGACTCCAGGACTGAACGCAGCAGAGAAGTCTTCAGAGAAGAGGTGACATCCGACATTGTCGCCTGAGGACAGGCTGGTGTCCCCAGGGGAGCAGACCCGAGGCTGGAGGAGCTGGCAGGCCGAGCGGAGCGCCCAGGGGCCCGGGTAAGTGCGAGGCCCCCCGAGATGTGGTCCTCGCCTCTGGGAGCCTCGGGGAGAGACGGGAGGGGCCCTGGGCGCTGAGTCAGGCGAGGTCTGAGGAAGAAAAGGAGTTTTCGGGAAATCTTCTTTCGATTGGCCGAAAATGCAGCTGTGTCCTTGTGATTTTAGTTGAGAAAACTTGGGCTGGGGCCGAGCACGGGGCGTCTGCAGGGAACCCCTGGCTTGTTGCAGCAGTGGAGTGGAAAATCGTTGCCGGATGCAGTTGCATATTTAATAAAGCCTTCTCTTCCCCTTGCAGCCGTCAGCCCGTGGCCCCCCTGAGCTCAGAAAGGTGTACAGAGGGCATTTGAAGGTTACTTGGCTGTTGCTGTAATGGAACAGAAGAACATGTATTTAGTCGTTAAAAATGTAAGAGGCAGGAAGGAGCTCTCAGAGGGCCCGTGCTGGTCAGGTGAGGGGTCGGGAGGTCGGGCCGACGTGAGGCCAAAGGGGCGGGAGACAAGGGCGGAGGGGGCTGCCGTGCGGGCCCGTCCGCGAGGCTCCCGCACTCGTGGGAGGACGAGGCCTGTCCTCCCCACCCGCCTGCAGGTCCCCAGCTGGCTCTCCAGGCCTGTCTGTGTGCAGAGGCCCCGCCTGGAGGAGCTGGCAGCCCCGGGCATCGATCTCCCTGCAAAGGCACGGAGGCGTTCCCGTTCCAGGGACGTTCGTTCCTCACAGTAAATCCAAGTCAGGCTCTGAGAGATGGAGCCCCAGGAATGAGGCCATGGGCAGCTCGATGTCCCAAGTGGCGTAAATCACCAGAGCCGGTGACATTTTCCAGATGGAAACCGGGAGGAAGGGCCAGCCAGGGAGGGGACTCGGGGACCAGCTCAGCGAGGTTCGTGGGCAGCAGGGAAAGTGCTGACTCGTCTGTCCTCTCCGAGGGCAGGGGTTGAGGGCCAGGGGTCGGAGGGCGCCGCCGGCAATCGATGGGGGTCCGTGCACCTCGAGGCTTTATTGAGTGTCTTCACTTATTGATGCTGCTTCATCTCACTGAGGGTTCACCCGGCTGATAGAAAATAGCGTAAAACAGCGTGCTGTAAATAAGTGATGAGGCCGGGTCTGGGGAGTGAGGGGAAGGGAGGGTCGGAGGAGGGACGCGGGAGAAACCCTGTTATCTTCCTTGCCGCCTGGCGGTGGGGACACAGATGTGTCCACGCGTCTGTCACGTGCCCACCGTCCTCAGGGTGCTGTGCGCGTTGCCTGTCTCATCTGTGCGCTGGTCCTATGGGGCTGACGCTGCTCTCGTTCTCCCCAGAGGCGCAGGGAGGTCTACACCGTTGCCACACACCCGGCCACACGCTGACCTGATTCGGTCTATACCACCTTCCCCGTGCAAGGTCCCCAGGGGCAGGGGCCCAGCTCAGTCCCGCATCCCCCCTCCCCCCATCCCGCTAAGTGCCTCGCCAAGGAAGAGCCCACAGACGGTGGGGGGCAGGATGACTGAGTCCCGGTCCCCTGGGGATCAGGCGGTGAGTCTGGAGGGACGTTGCCGCACTGTCCCAGCACAGACGCGCTTCCCCCCACCGAGGGCCTGCCGTCCAGTGACCTTCCTGACAACCCTGCGAGGTGTGCGCAGGCAAACTCCATTTACAGTCAGGTCACCGGGGCGCGTGACTGACTCGTTCCAGGTCACGTCACTGGTCGGTGCAGAGCTGGGAGTCGAGCATGCACGGCAGTGGAGCTGTCCTCGTGGACACCCTCCTGGGGCTGAGTCATCGAGAAGGAGCCCGTCCTGGCTTCAGGCAAGTGTCCACAGCAGACAAGGACCGTGGGGACACGAGAAGGCCACATGGAGGCCGGCCTGCACAGGTGGCCATGGGGCCCTTTCCTGAGTGCCAGGCCATCCTCCCATCCCGGGACATCCTCTCCCTCGAATCTTGGCCGGCCTTGGGACGCTTGGACGGCTGAATGTGCTGGACTGACACCGAGCCAGGCCTCACCACGAGCGGCCTGGCAGCCCTGCGTTTGCTCTGGGCGTCTGGCTCCACTCTGCCCGCTAGAGAATGACACCATGTGGACACAGGGAGATGCCATCAGAGGAGGGTACATGTGCTCCGGGACAACCCCGTCCAGACCCCACAGATGGGAGGAGCCACCCGGACCCTCCAGCCCAGTAAGCCGCCCGGCCAACACCGTGTGAAGTGAAGACAAGCCCCGTGCAGTGAGCCCGGCCGGAATCCCTGACCCTCGGCATCTCGAGCGATAATCAGTGTTTGTACGAAGCCACTAAATTGAGGAGTGATTTGTAAGAGGTAACTTAGCCCCCCACGAGGTAACTGCGGGGGGACGGCAGGCAGATGAGAGTCGGGTGGGGGCTGAGGCTGGCGCCCAGGGCACAGACGGACGGTTAAACCTGCTTGTGCACGGCCTGCTGTGGGTTCAGGGTGCGTACAGGTCCTCACCGCTGCCCCGGGGTCCTGGGGGCGGGGGAGGGAACTCGGAGGACCAGCGGGCATCGAGCGGAAGAGGAGAGTTAGGCTTCCGAGGACTCCTCATCGGAAAAGGACAGAACATGGCTCCGGGGGAGGGTCGGCACTGGCAAGGAGCCCGGAAAGGCTTTCAAGCTGTCCCCACCCAGCCGCCTCTGCCCCCGGACCAGCAGGAGGCGGCGGCGTCCGGGGGCCACAGGCCAGGAGTGAGAGCAGGCCAGTGGTGAGGTCTGGACTCCCCAGCCCTGCCCGGCAGCACGCACGGGACGCTGCGTTCCCTGGGACCCGCGGGGAGCAGGGGAGACGCAGGCCCCCGCTTCCACGGAGGAGCTTTCTCGGCAGGAAGGCAGTGTTGTAGGCTGGAGACAGGATGCTCTTCACATGGCTTTTACTCTTGTTCACGTACCGTGCCGCTGCCCCGGGAGGGGAGCAATCGTCTGCGTGAGCGATGCTCCCTGAAGAAGCCGTGGGGTTCACAGCAGCGCTGCCGAGGTGTCTGAGTAAGGAGCTGTGTCCGTGCGAGGCTGCGGGTAGATCTGCCTCTTTCCGGGTAGATCTTTCCGGGTTTGGAAATCAACTGGGTGCCGCCAGAGCCGGTGAGAGACAGAGGATGACCTTGAGTGTGTGGGATCCAAGCTTCGCGGCCCTCCCTGCAGACACAGGGTGAGGGCGGTGACGGGGGCTTGGGGTGTCCCTAGTGCTCATTACTGACGAGGACGGTTTCAAAGGTAAAACTGAGCACGTGCTACAACATGGATGAACCTTGAAAACATTATGTGAAATAAGGGAAGTCAGACAAAAAAGAAGACATATGGGATTTCATTGATACTAAATGTCAAAGAACAAAAGGCAAATAGACTGAGAAAAAAGTAGATTAAGAATTGTTATAACAATAATTATTAATAATTAATAATTAATTATTAATTAATAATTCAAGAAGCTCAGAGTCCTTGAACCAACAACAAATTGGTTAAGAAATTCTAGATGAGGATTTCCTGGAGTTTCGGTTTTGTTTCCTTTTTCTGTTTGTGTTTTTTTTTTGCGCTACGCGGGCCTCTCAGTGTTGTGGCCTCTCCCGCTGCGGAGCACAGGCTCCGGACGCGCAGGCTCAGCGGCCATGGCTCACGGGCCCAGCCACTCCGCGGCGTGTGGGATCTTCCCGGACCGGGGCATGAACCCATGTCCCCTGCATCGGCAGGCGGACTCTCAACCACTGCGCCACCAGGGGAGCCCCGGTTTTGTTTCCTTTTAAGGAGCTTAGCTTCATTGTCATCTGAAGAGTGTTCTGCCAGTTGCCTGACGGGGACCTCGGCTGTGTGTGGCGCCGGTCGCTGCTCCTCTCCTGGCCTCTCTCCTAGGAATGCGGCTCCACCGCCTCCCCTTGTGAGGCATAACATCCTTGACAGCATCGCAGCAGCTCTTCCAGAACACGGGGACCTGCCACCTCCCGGGAGGCCAGGCCCCGAGCATCACCTTTGACCCTGAATGCAGCCTCACCACCTGGAGCACATAAATTTTAAAAAAACATTTATTTATTTGTTTGGCTGTGCCGGGTCTTAGTCGCGGCATGCGGGATCTAGTTCCCTGACCAGGGATCGAACCTGGGCCCCCTGCACTGCGAGCGCTGGAGCGCATAATGAACCTTCTGTTTCCTCATCTGTAAAGTGGGGTAATGATAGCTACTACATAGGCTGTTCTGAGGTTTAAATGAAGTTAAGTCCTCGGTGAGCCCGCACTACTATCCCTGACGTGTAATGAATCCTCATCAAGTGCTCCGTCGTTCTCGTTGCTCCTCCTCCTAGCCTATCAGCCTGCTGCCTCTGCCGTGATGTTGCACACAAGCATATCATCCCCAAGAGGCCCTGTATCTAAATGCCATGGCGCTGACCTTGTTGGAGGAGATCCGTGTTGAAGGAGGGCACGAGGCAACCTGCTGATCCCGCGTCCCCCGGCGTTTCCATGGGCATATCCGCCAGCTACCTCATTTCAGCCAGTGGCGTCATCTGGGCTATAACTTTTGTCTCTTCTCTCGTAAAGTATGCATTTCACATGACAGCCAAAAAGGAAAGAAAGAAAATCATCAGTGAAGAAGAAACGTTGAGACCTGAGGGTTCTGCAGGGCTTGGCATTTTCTTACGAGCCCTTAATGCTCCTACGAAATGAGTAGATTTCACGACTCTAGGTTTTATTTCTTTGCTGCTGTAGGGATTATTCTCATCTGACAGAGGGGCGTGACAGTCAGCGGGAGGGCGCAGGGTTGCTGTTAAAAACAGCTTTATCGAGATATAATTTGCATACTAGAAAGTTCACCCGTTTCAAGGGCACAGTTCAATGAATGCTAGTATGTTTACAGAGCTGTACAGCCAACCCCAATCTAATTTCAGGACTTTGCCGTCTCCCTGAAAAGTAACATCAAGCCATTTATACTCCCTCCCCCGTGACCTCAGCCCTAGGCAATTATTAATCTACTTTTTTCTCAGTCTATTTGCCTTTTGTTTTTTGACATTTAGTATCAGTGAAATCCCATAATATGTCTTCTTTTTTGTCTGACTTCCCTTACTTCACATAATGTTTTCAAGGTTCATCCATGTTGTAGCACGTGGCAGTATCTTCTTCCTTTTTAGTGCCAAATAATATTCTATTATATGAATATACGACGCAGGCACACCTCGGGGATATTGTAGGTTCGGTTCCAGACCACCCTAATATAGTGAATATTGCAATAGAATGCGTCACAAATTTTTTTGTTTCCTAGCGCGTGTAAAATTTGTGGTTACGCTATCCTGCCATCTATTAAGTGTGCAATAGCATGTCTAAAAGAACAATGCATAGACCTTAATTTAAAAATACCTTATTGCTTGAAAATGCCAACTCTTATCTGAGTCTTCAGTGAGTCCTAATTCTTTTGTAACAGTAACATCAAAGATGTTGTTCACAGGTACCATAATAAATACAGTAATAACGGAAAAGTTTGAAATATTGTGAGAATTACCAAAGTGTGACACAGAGACGTAAAATGGGCAAACGCTGTTTGCAAAATGGCACCGATAGACGTGCTCGGTGCAGGGTTGCCACAAACCTTCAATTTCTAAGAAACACAGTACCTGCCCATTTTATTGGAGCGCAATAAAATGAGGTCTGCCTGCATCTTGTTTATCAGTTCACCGCTTGATGGACATTTGAGTTGTTTCTTCCACTTTGGGGACATTGTGGATAAAGCTGCCGCTGACACAGCATACAGGTTTTTGTGTGGACGTGTGTTCTCATTTCTCCTGGGCGTATACTTAGAGCAGAATCGCTAGGTCACACGGTAACTATGTGCTCGATATTGTAAGACACTGACCAAGTGTCTTACAAGCGGCTGCACCGTTTCCATTCCCACCAGCAACGTACGAGGCTCCAATTTCTGCACATCCTTGCCAACACTTGTCATTTTCCACGCTTTTGGATGATAGCATCCTGGTGGGCGTGCTGTGGTTGCTCATTGTGGTTTTGATTTGCATTCTTCTGATGGCCAGTGACGGTGAGCATCTCCTCACGTGCTTCTTGACCATTTGTATGTCTTCGTCAGTCAGATTTCTGTTTTACAAGTCCCGTGAACAGGGTGCCCTTCACACCTCCCGTGGTGGCGGTTCCCAGCTGGCTGCCAGCACTCCTCCTTCCCGGCGGGGCTCCAAAGAAGGCAGCGGGGGCTGGGATGTGTGCTCCCACCTGGACACACGCGGGGACCCTGCGGGTTCCCTGGGAGGCCCATGAGGCAGTGGGCATTCTCGCCATTTTGTGCGGGAGGAAGCCAAAGCTGGCCCCAGTTTGCTCAGGGCCTGGGTGGTGGGCCCTGGCCTGACCTCACAGCCCACACTCTTCTCATGGCTGCGAGTCCAGAGGCCTCGTAAGGGCAGGCGTTCAAATGGCAAGAACGCCTTCCCCGTGATTCTGCTGGTTAAGACCTGGTCTTCTTTTTGAATATTTTTGTCACCGTAAAATGCACCTGATAAGATGTACCATTTTAACCATTTTCAGATGTTACAGGTCCGCGGTGTTATGTCCATCCGTCCACAGGGTTGTGCAGCCCTCACCATCATCCACCTCCAGGACCTTCCATCTTAAAAACCCGAGACTTGGGCTTCCCTGGTGGCGCAGTGGTTGAGAGTCTGCCTGCCGATGCAGGGGACGCGGGTTCGTGCCCCGGTCTGGGAAGATCCCACATGCCGCGGAGTGGCTGGGCCCGTGAGCCATGGCTGCTGAGCCTGCGCGTCCGGAGCCTGTGCTCCGCAACGGAGAGGCCACAACACTGAGAGGCCCGCGTACCGCAACAAAACAAAACAAAACAAAAAGGAAACCTGAGAGTTTGTGCCCACAAACCCTAACTCCCCTCCTCCCCCAGCCCTGCCCCCTCCGCCCTATTTTGTGTCTCTACAGGTGTGTCTCTTCTAGGGACCTCGGGTAAGTGGAACCACGCAGTACCTGTCTTTTTGTCACTGGCTCCATTCTCTGGGCATAGTGTCTTCAAGGCCCATCCACGTTGTAGCGTGCGTCAGATTTTCTTCCATTTCAAGGATAAATACTATTCCTTGGCAGGGATGGGCTGCACTGTGTTTATCCATTTGTTTATCCGCAGGCATGGGTCGCTTCCACCTTCAGCTCTTGTGAATACTGCTGCTCTGAACACGGGTGCGCAAACGTGAGGCCCTACCTTCAGTTTTTTGGTGTACCCTCAGGAGTGGAAATGCTGGATCGTCTGGCAGTTCTGTGTTCAGTTTTTGTTTTAGGAACATCCATACTGTTTTCTCCGGTGGCTGCACCGTGTTGCATTCCCTTCGGCTGTGCATAACAGATACAGACCTGGTTTTCTATTTAGGGCTGGAAGGAAAGGGTGGACACAGGCCCATCCAGGAGTCCAGGAGCCACAGTCTGAGATCAGCCTGTGAGCTCCCGGGCTCTGGGGAAGACAGTGAGCGCTCAGAGCAGGGCAGGTGCCTCCTGCCCAGGTAGTGGCAGGTCCCAGGGTGACAGCAGGTGAGGGAGCGGGGCGGTGTCGTGCAGCGTTCAGCGCCGGCCGTCTGGATCTGTCTCCCTGCGGTGAAGAGTTTAGTCCGTTGTGTGTTCTCGAGCGGATTGGTGGGGTTGAAACTAGAATCACACGGTCTCACCCGATCCCTTTTCCGAACCCGGGACGAGGGGTCAGCAGCCCCCGGCGGGCAAGCAAATCCCGCTGCCTGGGAAGGGAGGCGCTTCAAGGCGCCCTCGGGGCCCCGGCCCAGGATGGGTGTCTGAACCACGGTGCCTCTGTGTGTGGGAGGAAAGGAGGGTTAAAGGACCCATGTCTGCTCAGAAGTGGGTTTGCCCTTAACTGTTTCCCAGCCTCAGTTTAGCTGGCCAGCGGGGCTCGCTTGGCGCGGCAGGGCCGGCCTCCAACCCCGACGCTGCGCTCGGACCGCTGGCTGCGACGCGGTGACCTGCCAAAAAGCCTCGGGTCACAGCTGGGGATGTCGCATTTTGTTTATCTCTCCAAGTGAGGTGGGTATCGTGGGATTGGGTGGCTGACACTTGCAAGGAAACTGGAGTCGTTCTAGTGATTGGCTGGGTGCGCGTGTGTATGCGTGTGTGTGTATGTATATGTGCACACGTGTGCATGTGTGTATGTATGTGTTTGCATGTATAAGTGCGTACATGTGTTTGTGTGCGCGCGCGTGTGTGCGTGTGCGTATGCGTGTTTGTATGTGTGTGTGTGTGTGTGTACGTGTGTGTGTGTGTGTGTGTGTGTGTGAAGTTTGTACTGACTGTGCTTGGACAGGACAGAACCCAAAGAGGTAAGTTTGTCTTCTCAGCTGCCTATTTTCTCTCCATTTTCCGTTTTACCGTTTCAACAAATCCCCGTGACGCTCGGCGCCAGCCCGGCCCGCAGTTTGGATCCCGACAGTAAGAGTGGGCAGGGGCCTTGTTCTGGAGACAGCACAAGGCAGACACAGCCTCGGCCGCGCCTTCCCACGGGCCCCAGGCTGCCCAGGGCTGTGGGCCTCGCCCCCGCCCCAGGGAGCGGCTGATTTTCTGAGGTGGAATTTCCTACACTGGGGAAACAAGAAAAATTTAAAAAGGAAGGGCAGAGAGAAAAGGACGTGGTTGACTTCAAGGTTTCAAGTTAACGAGCTTCCCACCGACTTCTGGTCGGGCAGAGTGTGTGTTAGGGAGCCATCAGTGGGCAGGTCCTCCAGGGCTGCCACTCCCAGCAGCTCCCCAGCTGACCTTGTGCAAAGATTCTCCTTTATTCCAATTATTGATTCTTTAAGGGCATCTAGTGATGATGTAAGGAAGCTGCTGACTCAGTTTCTGTGCCACTGATGGCGTGCTAAAAAGTCACATGGCACCCGACAGCCTGCATCCCCGTGCCTGAGCCCCCCGCCCACTCCAGGGCCCCCCCGCACCGGCTCTGCCCCCCACTCCGAGGGCCCCGCCCTTCCGGCTCTGCACCCCCTGTCCCCCCTCCCCCTCCCTCCAGCCCTGCGCCCCTCGCTCCTGGTCTGTGTCTCTGGTCTAGGTTTCCTGCCTCCGGGCCTGTGTCCTTGCTCTCCGTGTACCCAAAGCACATTCCTCAGCCTTTTCATGTCTCGATCCTGCCTGTGCTCTCAAGACACATCGCAAATATCATTTCAATGTCTAATAACAGAGCGATCTTTAAAAAATGGAAATCAGATCACGTGACTCTGACGCTTAAAACCTTTGATGGTCTGGTTGCACTTGCAGCCCAGCCCTAGGTGCCCTGCGTCCAGGCCCCGCCCTCTTGCTGGTGCCCACGGCGTCCCCGCAGGGCTCCGCCCAGCCTGCCCTGGGCCCTTGCTGTCCCTTCGCCTTGGGGGGTGCCTCCCCCAGTTCTCCGCGGGCCCAGCTCTGTCTCCAACAGACAAATCTGAGTTTCAGCGTCACAGGATCTCGAGGAGCCCCTTCCTGACCTAACCCTGCGGAAGGCAGACCAAGGCCCCGAGACGCCCACCCCCAGCCCCTGGGCTGTGCAGCGCCCTCAGGGTCTCTGCAGAGGGGATGGAGCTTCAGAAGGGGAGCAGCGAGAACGTCCTGGGTTACCCGACCCGGCGGGACCACCAGTGTTCTCAGAAGTGGGAGGGGCATGAGGGTGAGTCAGGGGCGCCCTGTGACGGCCTCTACCTGCGTTGCCGGTTTGAGGCTGGCGGAAGGGGCCACGAACCCCGGGATGCAGGCGGCCTCTGGATCTGGGAGCGGCCTCGCAGGGAACGGTTCCTCCGCAAGCATCCCGAGAGGAGCACAGCCCGCCCGCGCCGGGGGTTCCGCCTGGGCTCCATGCATCCGTGAGGTAAGGGTTTGTGGTTTAAGCAGCTGCGTCTGTGGTCATTTGCTGTGGCAGCAACAGGAAACCAAGTGGTCCGTTGTCACCCTGTAATCCCACCCCTCGGCCGGCTGCGTCCTTATGGCTCTTGCTTCCGAGCTAAAGGGGTCGTTTCTGTGCACGTGTCTGTCTCCCACCTCCACCGCAGCCCCCCAGCTAAAGGTGGACCCGGGAGGGTGGAGCGTGGTGACAGGGACCCCACGGCAGCCATGCACTGAATGAGAACAGGAGTGAGTGGCTTTTTTCTGATTTCATAATGTTTCATTTTTGTAATAAACCTGATTCTTTAACATACAAGTACATATGACTTGTTAAATCCCTTTATGACGTCCCAAGTAAACTTACAAATGAAAATAATCTCTTTTTTTTTTCTTTTTAAAACCTGCATCTCAATTTTTGGTTCAGAAATGCAGTTGCCTTGTCCAGGGGCCACTCTGTGAGCTGCCTTGCGGGAGGGAGGGAGGGAGGGAGGGAGGGTCCAGACTCTGACGGGTCCGGTCCCCGTGCCTGTCCCCGCACGCCTGCCAGTCAGCCTTCGGCCTCTGGTAGACAGACGCCCGGCTGTCCTCCCGACGCCCCATCGCAGGCTCCTCTGCCTCTGACCTGCTTCCTTTGGACGCTGCTGGTGGGGCGGGTGGAGGCTCCCATCCCGGGGCCGTGGCTCGGCCTGGTGACCTCAGCTCCCCGTGGGTGTGTCTGGTCCCCCTGTAAGGGCCCCGTGTGCCCCCTTGACAGCAGCTCCATCCTCGGGCTCCTCCGGGCTCTGAGCGCGGTTGCCCGGGGAATAATTTCAGGGATAGAGTGCTGTCTGGTAGCTGGCTGGTCTCCGTGGGATTTAAAGGAGCAGACGGCTTGGAATTTAGGAGAGGGGGCGAGGCTGCCGTATGGGACAGTGCTGTTTCTTCCTGGGAGGTGCATCCTGTGAGGCAAACGCCAGCAAATGAAAAACCAGTTCTGCGGAGGGAGGGATTTTGCCTCCGAAAGACGAAATTCCTGAAGCTAGGAAACATTCCAGATGCAGCTGCTCTGCACCATGTGTATATGGTATGTATACAGTGTGCCCGTGGGAGCACACACGGAGCAGTCGTTATGGGCACGTGGAGGACGTCAGGCCCAACGTGTCCTTTTGCTCGCGGTCGCTCCCGTGTCTGTTAGAAACTCCACAAGGAACAGCGCTGTGACTGTGCCCTGTCTGGGCACTGGTGCGGCTGGCATCTCCCTGGCGCATCCCTGAGTCCTGCAGAAGGAGCTGGGACACGTCTTTATGACTTACGGCTGGAGGCTGGAGGCCCAGGTCAGATGGGGAAGGATGCTGTGCCTGCCAGGGTGTTTGGTTCCCGGTATGGCTGGACCGGCTGAGTGGAGGCCACGTGCCCTCAGCTGTCCCCTCGTCACCCAGCGGCTCCGCCGACTGCTGCCTGAGCTCAGACCAGCCTGGCTCCAGGGCCACCATCAGGCGTCTGTATCAAGGAGTCAACCTTTGTTTCCAATAAATCACATCCAAGACAGCAGCCCAAGGACGTGGGCCCTTATTTCCTCTCCTAGGCTGATAACAATAGACAATTGATTTCCTGTCTAAAGCTGGGTACTCCAGCGAAATTAAAAGAGTCATATCTCTACGGAAAATAATATTGTAATCTCGTTCACCCCATCGCCAGCAGGAATCAAGCATTTTATGTTTCTGGTCCTCCTGAAGCCTGAATCAGCCTTTCATTTCCTCTCTGCCTGTTCACACCCCACTGCTTCCGGGATTCAGGTCGTGATCTTCACAACCCCTGTGTATGGCCCGCACAGCCTCCTTATTGAGAAGATACAGCGTAGCTATGTGTGTAAGCGTTGGCTCATCTCACAGATGAAGGATTTTGATAAATTCACATAATCTGGCCGGGCCAGGATCCTTAGATGGTGGAAGGGGCAGGAGGGAACCTCAGTCCTCTTGTCCAAATCCTGTGACAGTGGGACACACCCCTGTCCCCCTCCCACTTCCTGCTGTCTGCACACTCGGGCCCCTGCCTCTCCGCTACCCTGGGAGCAGAGCTTGGCCCGGCCCTGCCTAAGCCCTCTGTGGTCCTGGTCGAGGGAGTGGCAGGAGTGACTGAATCCATCATCCATCCTTGCTGCCTCGGCGTGATGGTCACCGAACTCTTACCTGACGATAAGCAGGGTCCTGACCAGGAGGGCGTTGATGGGGGGATCTGCCAGTCAGAGCAGGGGTCGGGTGGGGAGCAGATGGGAGAGGCCGTGTGCAGTGGCCCCTTCCCGCCGTCACCCAGCACCCGGGGCTCCGACCACCTCCCTGGAGCCCTCCACCCTGGGCCTCAAGCACGACAGACCTGGGCTAACTCCGGCAAGGTCGCCTGTAGAGCTTTCGTTTCTTTTTCTAAAAGGTGGGGCCATGGCTTCCCTCCGGGATGGCTGTGATGAGATAGCGCGCGCGCGCATCTTCCGTGGTGTAACCCTTGTCCTCCTGTCACGTCTTCAATCACACAACAGGCCATTTTGGGGACCAGACAAGCTGCTGCCTAGGTGGGTGGGGTGGGTGGGGAGAAACGGAGGAGGGAGGTATGGGGGGGCGGTCAGCACCAGAAACAAATGCCTCCCCCTTGGGCTAGATTTCCCGTCAGTTGCTGCTGTTCGGTGATTGTAAAAATCCTTCCAGTTCTTGCCGAGGGCACGCCTTCCTCTGCAGCCCCGGCCTGCTGGTGCCCGCACAGCACTCTCCGGAGTGTTTGGCATCCACTTGACTTTGGGGTCAGCATCTCGTGGGATAAATCATAGCAGCCCCAGATCGGTTGTCAAGGTTTGGCTGACTCATCTGGGAGGCTGGATTCATGTGCCATTTCTTCTTCTTGTCGCCATTCTTTCTAAGGAATGTGGTGTCAGAATTTTAGTGCCTCGTATCTCCTACAAATGAGGGCAGTGAGCTCGCAGGGCGGGAGCGGCGGTGCTTCATGTCCTGCAGTTTAATTTGCTGGATGCAGCTCTCGCCTGTGAAGCCGCAGCAGCGGGACTCAGGAAGGGGAACTGGGAGGCCTTCCCCCGTCACAGCCGCAGCGCGGGGCCCGGGGCGCACTCCTCTCGGACACAGCACTCATTCTCGTATTCACGTGGATTCTGTAGCCCTAATGAGGAGATGCTCTTCCTTAGAAAATATTTTTTAATGTAAAGAAAGGATGACATTTATTGGAGATACTTTAGTTTTTTTGTTTTGTTTTCTGGAGGTTCCCGTAGATTGAAGGCTGAGGGTAGAGGAATTCCTAATCTTAGGCCAGAAATTATTTCTGCCGCGACCTGTTTATTTTCACTTGGGTTTGTGGAGGTGCTGTAGCCCATCGCATTGACCCCCAAATGGAAGCTGACCCCTCTCGGCTTTTTGAGGACTTCCGACTCTAAAAACTGCTGCCTTTCCCAGTTTTCCAGTTTTGCATTTCACCACTCTCTATCCCCTGCCTCCCTCCCTCCCCTCCCCTCCCCCTTCCCTCCCCTCCCCTTCCCTCCCCTCCCCTCCCCCTCCCCTCCCCTCCCCTCCCCCTCCCCTCCCCTCCCCTCCCCTCCCCCTCCCCTCCCCTCCCCTCCCCCCTCCCCTCCCCTCCCCTCCCCCTCCCCTCCCCCTCCCCTCCCCTCCCCTCTCCTCCCTCCCCCTCCCCTCCCCCTGCCCCCTCTCTCCCTCCCTCCCTCTCAGGTTAGAAACACTTTATTCCCTCAAGGTGATAGGTCCATCTACACTCTCCACAGCTACTTCACAGTTGTTTTGCCGCTTCACTCTGAGCCCTGCAGTGGGTGTGCATTGTGAGCGCATGTGGGTCTCATTTATGGTCCCCCCCCACCCCGCCCCGCCCATTAACTCATTTCCTTGCGCCATTTCTCTTTGTTATGTCATGCATGCTTTTATAGGACTTACCCAGGCGCCAGGTCCTCTGCTGAGGGCTTTGCGCGTACTGACCTCTTTGATGTGCACAGCAGACTCTGCGGAGATGCTGTCACCCTGGCTTTAGTGATGAGGGAACTGGAAAAGAGAAGTCACACAGGCCGCTCAGGGCCACCTCTGCGAAGGTGGAGTCAGGGTCCCGCCCCAGCAGCCAGCCCTTGCCTCCGGATGCCAAACCACCTGCGTGCTGACTGCTTGGACCAACTGGCCATGTTTCTGGGCCTCTCTGTGCCCTGGCGCCTCAGCAGGGAGGATCCTGTGGGCCTCCAAGTCATTATTCTTTGCTCCCTTGCTTCTCCTTACTTTCCCTTCTTCTAGGTGGCCTGTATGATCAACTCTACAGAAACAAGTCCACTGGAATTTTCGTCCATTGCGCCAAATTCATAAGTTGGTTTGGCGAGCGTGTATGTCTCAGCATGGGTCTTCTGCTGTAGAATACACTGTATTTAGCCCTTGGTCCAGATCTGTCCTGTGTTGCTCTGCCTGGCTTGCGGCTTTAGGCCTTTGAGCTCAGTGTACGTGTTGTGGGGTTAACTTCCAGATACTCAATTTTACTACTGTAAATGGGATTCTTTTTCCATTTTGCCCTGTTAAGGCTGGCATGTAGGAAAGCTATTGCTTTTTTATGTTTATGTTCATGGAATTTAAAAAATTAGTGCATTTTTGATTTTTTTCAGGTAGACAATCATATCGTATTTGAGTAATGTCAGTTTTGCCTCTTCTTTACCAATTAAAAAAGGGCAAAATTATCTATATCTTCAATCTTTTAAAATCTGTTTTGCTCCTTCTCGTTCTGTTGTGTGGCCGCAGAGTGTTGGCCACAGTCGGCTGCCTTGTCTCCCCCTTGCTTGCTGTTGGGTATTGGCCATTGGCTTTGCGGTGTGAGGATGTATTTTTAACCTTGTCAAGAAAGTATTCCTCTTCTTTAGCTTATTAAAAAGTTTTCACAAATGGTTTTCACCATCTATTGACATCATCACGGTGCTTTTCTCCTTTCCTTTGTATTTGTGACGAGTGATCACTCAGTATGAAAGGACTCCTACCCTGGATCAGTCCTTACTTTGTTTCATGTTTGTAGCAGATGTACTGTTGTTAACACACTGCTGTCGTATTTCACATATAATTTTTGTGTCTGTCTTCATAAAGGGCATCTGCCTTTAGGTTCCTTTTCAACCTGTTTTTGCTCGTGTCTCTAGGATATGCTGGCTTTGGGAAATGAACGATTGGGAAGCATGCCATCCTTTTGTGTTCTCTGGAAACATTTATCTAGCATGGAAATGATCTGTTCCACAACAGTCAGAAAACCTAGCCTGTGAAATGTCTGGGGCTGGTAGCTTGCTCGAAAAAATTCGTGAACAACATGTTCAATTTCACACAGCTTTTTGCCATTGCTTATTGATTCAATTGTGGTGACTCATTTTCCTGGAAAAGAGAAAAGCATATATTGTCTAAATATCGACATTAAGAATGAAACCTGTTTATCGATCTTGCCTACATAAATGGAGGGAATTGGTACATTTATTTTTTGACTTCACCTTCTTTCTCCTGTGTGTCTCCCCCTTACATTGTCACCAGGCTGTTTTTTACATTAAATGTTTTCCCTTTCAAGAAATGCACAGGACAGGTGCATCTAATTTATAACAATGATCCAGAGTTTGATGATGTGGCTCTAACGCCACCCTTTGCCAATATTTGAGGGACTTTCTCCTTATGTCTTTGCTGGTGGCCTGGCGTGCACTCCTGAGGACAGGCCCGTGGGTGTTGGCTCTGAAACCTTGGCTGGGTATAGAATTTTGGGGTCACCAACTTTCCTTAAGACCCTGAAGTCCCTGCTTCACTTTTTTCTAGTGTTTACTGTTGTGGGAAGGAAACTGAGGCCAGGCTGATACTTGTTTGTAAAAAGAAACCTATTTTTTAACACTGGATTGCTGAAGGAAGCTTTATCCACAAAATTGGATAATTTCTCCGTGTTCTGACATGGATCTCGGAATCAGTTGTCACTGACATGTGGAATGTCTGTTAAGCGTCCAGATTTGTTTGTTTCAAGGACATTTTCTTCCGCTATAGCTGCCTCCGTTAGGAGGCTGGGGCGTGTGAAAGGGGCCCTGCAGCCCACGTGAATGTGGTGCCACGATGTGTGTGAGAGCTCCGCCCTCCTGAGCGCGACGCCTCCTCCCCACGCCCGGCCTCTCGCCTTCCCGTGCGATGCTCTGGGGCGGCCAGTCTCTGCTCTGTTCCTCACAGGCACTGCACCCCTAGGAGAAGGCCCATGTCTCCTGAGTGATGGCTGGTTTCTTTCGCGCCCCCGGTTTTACCGTGGGAGTCAGTGACTCTGCGGGTGGGAAGCAGTGGTTTCGGGATTGCATACAAACTCTTCTGATTAGCTGCCCAGATTAACACCAGTCGCCCCTGCGTTCGCCGTGCCGGCGGCCCCGCTGCCCCGGTGGGATGAAGGCTTCTGCCTCTGGTGCCCTTTCTCCCGGGAGCGGATGGAGCCATCGTGTCACCTGCTCCAGCTCGTCCCCTAGTGCGACCCCACCTGCCTTCTGTCTCCGGAAAGCTGTCCCGATGCCTGTGGCCCACTTATGGCTGCTGTCCCTGAGCCGCGCTCTAGTGTGGCCTCAGGGGTTCCCGTGAATTCTTATCTTCATGCAATAGAATTTTGGGAGTGAACAAGGAAAATGCACATGCCAGTTCGACTGTCTTGAAAAAAGAACTCGGTGGGGCAAGGGTTATTGGGAGAGATGGAGAAAGAGGCCTTTGGAGAGCAGGGAACGGCTTGGACTGAGATGTCGGCTGCGGTGGCCGCCCAGCAGAGCGAGCCATGCCCTTTGGGGGCAGGAGGTCAGAGGACCCTGCAGGGAGGGGGGAGGGTCAAGGGCAGATTCAGCTGCTGTCCGGGACTGAAGAAGCCGCTGCTCTGGGTCAGCCTGCTTCCCGTTTCTCTAATCCCCTCCCCCTGCTCCACATTCGGAAGATTTTGGCCTGCGCTCAGCTGGTAAAATACGTGATTGGATCCCAGCTACCCCGGACCCTCACATCTTCCTCTGAAAATATGGGAGGTAAATTAGGTAATTTTTGTTTTTGAATTGATGTGCTACTCAGGCTTCCGACTTATAACTTAATTGTGCTGCTGTAGGTAACTTCCCATTTTTCTCTGGATCCATTTGAATAAACTTTGGGTTCTGTCTCAGTATTAGCCAGAGGAAGATTAAAAAGTAAGCCGGAGAGTTTAGTAGCTTTGTAACAATAGCATAAAATGTGGAATAATGAACTGTAAATGCGTCTAATTACATACATAATGCATTTGTGTAATTGTCAAGTAAGGGGGCGCGCTAATGAATCCATTATTTTTAATTGTAGGACGCTTGACTGTTTCAGAAATATAATTGATTGTAATCAAGAATCAATTAAATGTTGATAGTGATTATGTTTATCAAGTTTAAATACATGACATCATTACACCATAGCTGCTTCAGGAAGAAGAAACTAGAATGAGGTTGTGATAAGTGAAGGAGGAATAGCTCTTATTTATGCCAGCAGCTCAGCAGCGGTAGCTGCACAGTAATGAGGTAGAAAAGAGATGCTCTTCGAGGCTTATCAGTCAAGGCTGATGGGGGCAAACTCCTCCAGCTGTGAGCTCGTCACATCCTGAAGCCGAGCGAGCAGGTGTCTGCCGGTGGGGTGTTTGGACGGCAGCCCTTTGAGGTGAGAACCACAGGTGCTCCGTGGGTGCAGCACGGCCGGGCCCTCACCCCGTGCTGTTCCTGGCGAACACTGTGATCCCAGGACTATTTGGGCTCTGTGAAGTGGGTGGCGTCTGTCTCGGGTGTCCTACTTCACTTAGGATGTTCAGCGCAGGCAAATTCGCTGCCGGAGGTCCAGGCATTGGGGAAACGCACGTAAGCGTGTGAGGGTGTGTCGGAGGGAATGACTAGTGATCGTAACGCGAGTCTGCGAGCCCCTCTGTGCCTGGGACTGCATCCCATTCGTGTTTGCCTTCCTAGTGCCTGCCGCACAGTAGGTACTTTACAAATGTTGCGTGAGTCGTTAAAGAACTGTTCATGATTTATTAGGCAATTAGGACATTGCAGCTAGGTGGCTACTTTTGTCCTCAATCTGCCACTTGACTCACCCACACTCTTCCCCTCATTCACTCATTCATTCAATAAATATTTACTGAGCATTTGCTATGTGCCAAGAACTGTCCCAGAAGTTTAGGATCTTTTGTTTAACAGGATAAGACAGTCCTTACCCTCCTGAGTTCATAGTACATAAAGGGAGCCAGGTAATTGAACAAGTCATTGCAATAGGATGACAAGTGCTCCTGGGACTTGGAGGGACTGACTTGTCCCAGTTTGCACAGGTGGTGAGTGGTAGAGCCGGGTGGAGCGATTGCTGGGCCTGTGTCTTCACCACCAGGCCACACGGTGTCTTCTCTTTAGCCTGATGTTGGGAACCCCTCACAAGGTTGTGCTTTCAGTGGACATTTTTGTTCACAGGGCCGGGCTAATAAGTGCTGGAGACACTTACCCTTCAGTGTTTGGAAACTTTCTCGCATTATTTCTTTGTTAATTTCCTTCTCTCTGCTCTTCTCTCTCTTTCCTGTGCTGCTGCTTTTTTTTTTTTTTTTATGTTGGATCTCTCTTTTTTTTTGATGCTCTTGTCTCTCTTTCCTGTGCTGCTACTTTTTTTTTGACGTTGGATCTCCTGAACTGATTCTGTAACTTTCTTGAATTTTCATTCCCATTTTCTACCTTTTTAATTTTGTTCTACTTTATAATCCAAACTTATTATGGTATCTTCAATATTTGTTATTCTGCTTTTTAATTTCCAAGAGTTTTTTTCTTTTTCTCTGAATTTTTTTTTTGTATAGCATAGTGGTCTCATTTTACAAATTCATTTTCTGTTCTTTTCTTGCTGAGCAAATTAATGATAGTTTCTTTTAAAATTTTTCTTGTATTCCTGTTTCTAAATTTTTCCAATTTCCACCCCAATTTTATTGAGATATAATTTACATACAGCACTATGTAAGTTTACATTGAACAGCATAATGATCTGACTTACTTAAATGATGCAGTGATTAACCCAATAGGTTTAGTGGATGGTCCACCATCTAGCTCATCACCTCACATAGATACTATATATATATATATATATACCATCTCACATATTTACTATATATATATATATCATCTCACCCAGATACTATATACATATATCATCGCACATAGATACTATATATATATCATCTCACATAGATACTATATATATATATATCATCTCACCTAGATGCTATATATATAGCATCTCACATAGATACTATATATAGCATCTCGCCTATATACTGTATACATATACATATATCATCGCACATATATATGTATATCCTTGTGATGATAATTTAGGGTTCACACTCTGTTTTTTTCTGAGTTGAGTTTTTTGTTTGCTTGTTCTGGGTTTGTCTGTTTTGTTTTTGTTTCTGATGTTAGAAGTTTCCCTCAAATATCTGGCCATAATCAGCACTTCTCCTCGTGTCTACGAACGGCTCACTGAAACCTGATGGCAGCTTTGTGGGCCTGGTAGGTCTTGGTGGGTGGGGAGCTTTGCCGCAGGATGTCAGTTCGGGGGGCCAGGGGTTTTGTCATGGAGCCCCGGCTGACAGAATTGGCAGGGCTTTTCCCCCAGGCTAGCCAGCTTCCTCAGGGAAAAATTCCCGAGACTTCTGCCGGGTGTAAACCTTGATGTCAGCATCTGGAAGAGAGGTGGAGGAAGGGGGCCACCATCCAGAAGCATCCAGTCTGCATCTCCTACCCCACCTCCCTCTGGTCCCTTCTTGAAAAATTTAGTCCTACAGACATGAGGCGGGTTGTATGAGGCAGCTGTGCACGCCGAGCAGGGGAGCAGGGCGAGGGGGGGCCGTGGCGAGCAGGGCCCAGGCGGGGGGGCCAGGCCACGCAGAGTCACCTCCTACGGATGCCTGGCTTTGGACATGAGAAGCCGACTGTGAGGGGGGCAGCACTGTAGCCCCCGAGGTTCAAGGGGTGGTTATGAGAACAGCGTAACACTTCCGTCTGCCCGGCGCCTGGCTGTGGAACTCTGTCCTGGGGAGTCAGCTTCCTTTCTGGCTATCAGCAGCCCTGTCTGCAAAACAAGGACCTTGCTCTGCAAGGGCCAACTGTAGTGAGCGCCTCCCCCACCAACTCTAAGGACACGTGGCAATGTGCAGAGGGCATTTAGGTGGACTTGGGCTCCCTCCCTGTCAGTGTTCCTTGTGAGTAACCATGGGAACCCCGAGCCTGAGGGTCTCAGGGCTGTTGCTATGACCTGAGCTGTTTGGGGATCCAAACCACTTTTTCTTAAGAGCCAACTGTACCCCACCCCAGAAGGCAAAGCTAAGCACAGTTGAAAACCAGTGACCCATTCCTGCCTCTCCTCTGCCCGTCAGGCACAGGGTCTGGCTGGGGGCCTCCGGACTCGGGCTTCTCCCTCCCACCCTCGAGCTCCCCCTCCAGGGACCCCTGGGAGCAGCATCCTGACCCTGCTCCCAGTATAGTGCCCCTCAAGGCCTGGATTGCTGAGGGAAGGGCAGCTCTTGGGAAGTGACTGATCCCCAAAACACGTGAGCTCAGCATCTCCCAAGGTGGCCCAGGGACCAGCAGAGGGTCAGGGCTGCTTAAAAATCCTAATTCTTCGGCCTTGCCTCCAAGCGAGTGACTAAGGGTCTCGGCCGCGTGGGGCCTGTGTCTCTATTGTTAATATTTACTGTTTTTTTTTTTATTGAGGCAACGTTGGTTTATAAAATTAGATAAGTTTTGTTTATATGACAGCATATTTCTACTTCTGAATACCCTACAGGGTGCTCGCCACCAAAAGTTCAGCTTCTGCCCATCACCATACAGGTGACCCCTTCACCCGTTTTGCCCTGTCTCCACCCCTTCCCCTCTGCTGACCCCTACTCTGTTCTCTGTACCTACATGTTTGCTTTGGTTTGCTTGCTGTTTATATTGCACATGTGAGTGAGATCATACGGTGTCTGTCTTTCTCTGTCTCACTTAGCATAATGCCCTCAAGGTCCATCTGTGTTGCTGCAAATGGCAAGATTTCCTTCTGTTTTTATGGCCGAGTAATATTCCATTGTGTGTATGCACCGCACCTTCTTTCTCCATTCATCCATTGATGGGTGCCTCGTTTGTTTCCATCTCCTGGCTATTGTAACTAGCGCTGCAGTGAGCATGGGGGCGCATATATCTTTCCAAATGATTGTTTTTGTTTTCTTTGGAAAAATAAGTAAGTAAGTAATAAGTAAGACACCAGTTTAAGCCAGAAGTAGAATTGCTGGGTCACGTGGTAGTTCTGTTCTTAATTTTGTGAGGAACCACCGCACTGTTCTCCACAGTGGCTATGTGACAGTTTACACTCCCAGCGGCAGTGCAGGTGGGCTCCCTTTCTGCACACCCTCGCCAACACCTGTGGTCTGAGAGCAGGTCTGTTAGCTCGTGAAGCTGCTCCCGGGCTGACTCACACCCAGCTCTTCCTGTTTCTGCTGAGAAACGGTCCCTGCAGCCCTGAGCACCAAGCACGGTGTCGACACAAAGCCCACTGTTGAGCGAGCGGCTGGGAGGACATGCACATGCGTGTGCATGTGTGCACACACACACACGCACACACGCACGCACGCGCGTTCACAGACACTCTCCCAACTGGATGTGGAGCAGGCTGCCTCCAAGGGAGGGAGAAGCTTCCAAACGATGAGAGCTTCACTGGCACGATTTCCATGACCTTGAACAGGTGCCCCAGCATCGCGCGGCCCCAGGTGTGTGGAGACGGTGGGCCTTTGAAATCAGCATGAAATTGTGGAAGCGTTTAAATTCCTTATTATAGTTTTGATGGGTGCAGTCTTCTGTCTAAACTGCGTTTCGCTAGCTGGGGCAGTGGCACCGTTTCCCAGAGGCATTTCCTTCCTGCAGAAACGCTGGCCGTGGGGTCCAGCCTGGACTTCGTGCTGCGTCCGCCTGTGCTTCAGGTCCTCCCTGGACCGACCGTGTGGGCTTCCGGCTTGGCTGCGCTTCCTGTTTCAGCATCTCCTGTGTGTCCTGTGCTGGGGCCGCTCCAGATACCAAGGCTGCTGTTGGTGGGGGGCCTTCCGAGTCCTCCGTGAGCTCGTTAACTCATCCGGGGTCACTTAGTACTTCCCATCTCCCGGGCAGGTGTCGGGCGCGGGAGAGCAGAGGCCCCCAAGACGGGATCTGTGCTCCGGGCGGGGGCTCACGGTCGGAGGGAAGGCGAGTTCTCAGGACCGAAAGCTGAGCCGTGGCCCACGGCCCCAGGGAGCCCTCGACAGCTCTTGTGAAGACAGTGGTACTATTGACTCTCAGCGACCATTGTTTCATATTGAAACGAAAAGAATCCATGGTTTTAACTAAATAAAATGAGCCGGGAGCCAATTATTGAAGATCGTACTGAAACCTGGCAAAGCTGGACTTTCATTCCATGCCCCCCACCCCTCAACTCCCCACCGACTGTGCCGGGTATTTCTGGGAATTGATAAATCATGAATAATGCATGAAAACGCATTTTTACAGGAGTAGGGAAAAAATGAAATGTCTCCTGTGAGGCTACCTGGAGAAGACAAATATGTGTAAATAAAATGTACGTGAGTCATAAAGGAAAGGTGCCCTGAAGCCGCAGCTGTGAATGTCGGTGCAGTGGGCCCCGGGGAGGGTGCAGGGACCCAGAGCAGGGAGTGGGCCGGTTTGTGGAGGCAGCGGGGACGGCGGGGACCGTGAGACCGAGGTGGGGAGTCGCCAGCACCGTGGTGTCCATCCTCGCGACTCCCTGGAGTCTGGCCGGGGCCCCTGATGCTGGGTTTCTCTGCACGATCGTGGGAATCCTGTGCAGTGCGGGACCGCGCTCCCCGCTGGGTGGACAGACCAGACCGTGCCGACCTTGGCCCAGATGTGGCGGCCCCTGGACGGCGGCCGCCTGCCCTGTCCCCCCACCTCCTCCCTGCTCTGTGTCTTCACCCTCCTGCTCCCCTGCTTCTCTTGCTTCTCCCGCCTGGTCCTCCCCTACCCCCGTTCATCCTCTATTTGTGGTCTGTTCTTTCTTGTTTCCCTCTTTCTTGCCTTAAAGTAAGACACCAGTTTGAGCCAGTGGCGGACTCGCTCTGAAGCTCCCTCCCTCCAGCTCCAGTGTGCCCCCCATCTTTTCTTTCAGCATCTCCGCTGCCGCCCTGCCCCTCGCCCTGGCTCTCCAGGTGTGCAGAGTGGGACGCAACCACGGCCAAGGAGAGCTCAGGCGTCACGCCAGGTCGCCAGAAAGGCTTTCATGCACCGCACACATTTCCAGCCGCTGCTGGTGGTCAGATGTGCCGACCTAGATGGGGCAAGTGCACCAACTGGACTTGACAGCCGGCGTTGCCAGCGTGGTGCACATTACTCCTTGGGGTGACCTCTGAGGAGGCGTGGGATACTCCTTGGTGGCCGGATCTTCTGAATACGTGCTTTATCTTCCCCGGGGAGACGGTGCTTGCCCTCAGCCTCTGCTCACCTGCTGATGAAGGCCCAGGGTGCCTGTCAGCCGGCAGCCCAGAGCCTGCGCCCTGTCTCTGGCCGGGAGCGTGGCCTTGTGTTCGATGTGGCCAGAGCCGATGTAGACCAAAGGCTGGTAACACAGTCCTGGGTGGGGGAAGGCCAGAGGTGCAGACTGCGTACTCGCCTGGACCAGCCTTCCTGACGTTTTAGAAGATGAGCCCCCTCGATCACCTCAAAACCTTTCAGCACACCCTCCTCAGCGATTTGTGGGTTATCTTCAAACACTTGCTGATTGAGGAAAAAAGCATAGATAAAACTACCATGCATCTATTTATAGTTCTAAAATGGAGGCATGTTTTATAAAGTACAGCAGCATCTACGCACATTTGAATACAGTGTTAATTTAGTCTGTGGCTGTTTCCCGGAGTCACACGGGTTAGTGGAACCTCACAGTCACTCCCAGGTCCCCGAGGGTGTGATGTCTCTGAAATCTGCAGGTTGGAGTCTGTTGCTCTAGGTGCTTTGAAAGCTCTCCGTAGATGAAGCCAGACCAACGAGGACCTGCCTGGGGATTGCGTTTTATCTACCCTCCGTTCCCTACAGAAAACTTCCTCTGCTGAGCTGTGCTCTGCAGTGATGTTATTGCCCTGAGGGACACCACGAGAGATGGTGCCTCGGCACCTATCTGCTGTAAGAAGATGTTGAGGTGTTATCATTTCGTGGCTTAGACAGGGTTCCTGGTTGCCAGCGATCATAGCTGAGCTGGGTGAAAGGAGCTGATTAAAGGACGTCGGGAGAACTTCTGCTTTGGGCTGTGGCAGAGTAACCGGTCCTGGACTAATCCCCCCACCCCCCATGTTAAACAGCTATAAAATCGGACGACATTTATGCAAGGCCTGTGTTCGGGTGTGGACAGCAGGCAGGGCGAGACTGTGACCCCAAGTGGGGGAAGCTGATGAGGTGAGCCCGTGCTTGCCCTGGTGTAAGCTTCCCATTTGGCCCAGAAAGCTGGAGTCCAGAGGCGCACGGTGATCCCACTGGGCTAGAAGGCAAAGGTCAGAATTTGGGGAAGCTGATGCCCTTGGGGTCAGCAGGGCGGGGGCCGGGGAGGAGGGAGCCGTGCAGAGGGGCACCCCGGGGTCCACGCGTGGGCTCTTCCTGAGATCCTAGGGGTCCGGGCTGCGCATGCCCGGGCCAGACCACATGGGGCCTGCCGGGGAGTGGCTCCTGTGGGCGGGGAATGGGACAGAAATGCCAGAGGCCAAGCAGTGCCAGGGGACGTTTGGGCCCAGGGTAGACAGAGGCTGTCAGCCCCTCACGAGCAGTGGTGAATGTGTGTTAATAGAGCCAAGCACAGGGGAGGGTCTCTCCCCAAAGGAGAGCAGAGACCCTTGCCTTTGTCTGCTTTTCCCTCCACCTGAGAGTCAGCCCACGGAGGGCGTGTGATGGGGGCTCACCACGGGGAGGGTCAGGGAGACAGGAGAGGAGCCCCCCAAGCGGGGCTGAAGTGCAGAGCACCGTGGCCTCCCCTCTTCCCAGCCCGGGGCCCGGAGCCTACATGGGTGTCTCCTCAGCGGCCTCGCCAAGTTATCTCCTGGCAACTTTCTCAATTTGTTATAGAATTGCTGTAGGAATTAGATTCCTTATGGTGAAAATGATGTTTATTCACCATGAAGGTTAAGAAAAACAGCCCTTGAAAGGGAATGAGCTTTTGTCAGAGGAATTTTTCTTTTTTTTAATGAACAGGATTGTGTTTCCACAATTGTGCATTTTGCATGCACGTTTTTCATAAGAGAATGAGGACTTTTCAGAATAAAATGAAATCCTTTAATTAGAAGACATTGAAAAGCAGAATGCTCCCCTCTGCCTGTGTCCCCTTGAGGCCTAATAACAGGTGCACAGATTGCTGGGTTTTCTACTGGAAATAACTTTGTCGTCCAGGAGCTGCAGGCCACGCAGCTTAGAAAGAACGAGGTCGTCATAATGGTCTGGGTCGGGACAGAGGCCCAAGCTGTGCGAGCTCAGCAGGTTTGTACCAGGACGCCCGTGGTCTGACGCAGGAGGTCCGCAGGCCGCAGTCGGACCCCCGTGGTCTGACGCAGGTGGTCCGCAGGCCGCAGTCGGACCCCCGTGGTCTGACGCAGGTGGTCCGCAGGCCGCAGTCGGACCCCGTGGTCTGACGCAGGTGGTCCGCAGGCCGCAGTCGGGGAGGAGACGCTGGGAGGATGGTTCGGAGGCTTTGACGGCTTGGAGAAGAGGGTGACCGTGGAGGAATGATGGGGTCCTGACTGATGGAGTGGGGTGGCCTGGGGGCCACTCTAGACTAACTGGACCCAAAGGGAAAATGAAGACCCCATAGGCGCAGTCATTCGCCGGATCGGTGGGTCTCAGCTGGGGGCGATTTGGGGGCGATTTGGGGGTGATTTTGCTCCTTTGGCGATGTCTGCAGGTGTTTGATCGTCGTGGCTGCAGGGAGGTGCTGCCGGCATCCAATGGGTAGAGGTGGAGGATGCTGCTAGACATTCTACAGGGGCTGGGCTGGCCCTACAACAGAGAATCGTTGGGGCTAAAATGTCGCCAAGGCCACTGTCTAAAGCCCAGAAATCCTGACATGCAGTCCAGTGTCTTAGCTAGAAGTTTCTGGTTGACTAAGGAAGCATGTGCACACCCGCCTAGGACTTACCTGGGAAACTTGAGAGGCACACAGTGTGCTTCCGCTGGCCTGGCGTCATGGGTTTGGTAAACTAACGGCAACGTTTAGTCTTGCTCTGCTAGGGCAACAAGGGGAGCATCAAGCTCTTCTGGTCCACGTGGGAACTGTGTGCAAACAGAGAAGCAGACTCGATTTCAAGGGTGACCACCTTCTGGCTGCTGTGCGCACAGCTCATCCCTGGCCCGCGGCAGCCATTGTCCGTCTTGGGGCTCCTTCTTGTTCAGCTACCAGATGCTCAAAGCACCAGCCCACAGCCAGCACTGACCCAGCGGAGCAGCCGGATGCAAGGAGAGCTGGGGGTCCCACTCCTACTGTCCCTGAATGAACTGGAATTGCTGGAAAGACAGCCTCGCCCCCACGTGCCTCTGTGGTAGCCAGCCCTCGACACCTGTTATTCACCTCTCAGACCTCATTCTTGTTTTAAAGACAGTAAATATGGGGCTTCCCTGGTAGTGCAGTGGTTAAGAATCCACCTTCCAATGCAGGGGACACGGGTTTGATCCCTGATCCGGGAAGATCCCACATGCCACGGAGGAACTAAGCCCATGCACCACACTACTGAACCCACGCTCTAGAGCCCGCGAGCCACACTACTCTGCCCACGAGCCACAACTACTAAAGCCCGTGCGACTAGAGCCCGTGCTCCGCAACAAGAGAAGCCACCGCAATGAGAAGCCCGCGCACCACAACAAAGAGGAGCCCCCGCTCGCTACAACTAGAGAAAAGCCCGCGCACAGCAACGAAGACCCAACGCAGCAAAAAAAAAAAAAAAAAAAAAAGTCGGTAAATATAAAAGTACCCCAGGAAAGGGTCAATGGAAACTCTTATTAACCTTTTATCCCTTCACACGATTGAGCCTATCGATTCCAGGCCATATTGATCATTGGCTGAAGCCGAGAAGGTTTCCATATTCATCGTTGGCTCTAAAGACTGGACAGAAAATTCCTGCCGAGTGCGTGGCAGGCTTGGCTGGGGAGAGGAGGGGGAGGGTCTTGAGGGTCCTGGGAGGTGTGAGGCCTGAACAGGACTCGGGGCAGGTGGCTGACAGCAGCCCGCAAGGGCAATGCCTGACATGGCACCTCGTGCTTGGGCTTGTTCTGGGGGCCCCAGGGCAGAGCTGGGGGACGGCAGGAGCTTCCCGGAGGCGGGGTTGAGTGTAAGGGGAGCTTGTTCATGGTCATCGCTGGGGGGCTCGGCCAGGCCCCCGAGGCAGGAGCTGGGGCTGGACCAGAAACCTCCTAGGATCCATTTTCCCCGGAAGCCCGTCATCCTAGAAAACCGAGAACTCCAGAAGGGAGTTGAAGATTGGTGACTCCACTGGTAGGTCCTGTCCCAGTGACCTTCAGAGTGTTTTCCACGTCTAACCTCTCTGCAGCCCTCCTGCTGCGGCTCCTGTTGTCCAAGCCACCGCTGTCTCCTGCCTGGACACGGCCATGGCCTCATGTAGCCCCAGGTGGCCTCCACTTGCGCCCCTCTTCCAGTCTGCTCTCTGGAGCAGGACGGCTTCTCAAATCGTATCTCTGATCGTGTGGCTCTTTGCCCAGACCTCTCAGCGGCTCCGTCACCTGCGCTCCCTGCCTGCTTCCTCCCGGTGCAGCCCTTCTGCTCGTTACTTGACGATGCTGAGCCTGTGTGTCTTAGATCTTTGCTTTTGCTGTGGCCTCTGCTGGCAGGGTCTCTCCTGTCTGTACGCAGCTCATTTCTTCAGTTCACTTAAGCCTCTCCCGGGTGTCATCTCTTTAGAGAGGTGTTCCATCTCAAACCTCTGTAGTTCTCTTAACTCTTACGCTTTTATTTTATCAGCACTTGAAACCACATTATTCAATTAACTGATTGCTTTCTGTTACCTGCTTCTGCACTAAATCCTAAGCCCCACGTTGGTGGGAACTTTATCTTTTTCATCCATAGTCCTGGTCACTAGGGCAGGGCCTGGGACTTGGTAACGCTAAGACAACATTTGTTAAATAAATGACTGAATCATCAGCAGAAGGATAAGAAAAAGAGATAAATAAATTAACTTAAAGAATAAAATTTAATAAAATGAAATAATAAAAATTCATCAGTAAGTTCAATAACATAAAATCAATGTTGTCCAAATGCTTGGATGGGTGGGGGTCCACAGCAGATGCTTGGCTACAGAGAGTTATGTCAGTTCCAGGATAGTGGGCCTGAAGGGAAGGGCTGGAAAACCCACTGGTTGGTTTGGACACCCCCCCTTTATGGGAAACAGAGTGCGTAGAAGTGCATGGCCTGGAGCACTTGGTGCTCAGAGAACAAGGGGATTATCCCAGAGAACCTGGGAGTTTATGCTGGAAGCCTTCAGTCACTGTTGGGTGGTATAAATGAGAACAATTTGGAGATGGATTTGACAACATCTAATAGAGATAATCCAGTAATTCACCTTCTAGGTTTCCACCTCCAGGGAAACTCTTACACATATGCAGGAGGAGACATGCAGAAAACCATGTATTGCAGAATTACTTAAAATCACAAAAAATCAAAGCGATCTAAATGCCATTGATAGGTAAATGAATAAGTTATGGTATATTGAGAGATTAGTTTTATAGTAATTAAAATGAATGAGCCTAAATTCTCTCTTTTTCTCTCCACATATATGTGTTTATGTGTATAAAGGTAGATAAATTTCAATAATCTAATGGTGAACTGAAGAAAGCTAATTACAAAACAGTTCCTACAGCCTGATCTGTACGTATGCAGTGCTCGTATAAAAACATGTTTGGAGCGATACTTGCCAAATTCAGGATAGTGGTTAATTCTCAGGAAGGGAGGGTTAAGGACACTTCGAGGTAAAAATGAAGGTTCAATTGTGTCATTGATATTTAAATATTTGTTCTTTTAATATAAATCATATATGGCACAATGTCACCATATGGTAGAGCTGCATGGAGGATACTTGGGTGTTTTTAATTTCATTCTCTGCACGTTTCTGCATGTGTTTAATTTTTCATAATATGTGACTGATTTCCAAATGGGCTGAAATAAGTGGATACAAACAGGAAATGGTATTATTGTTCTCCGTAGATTCTTTTAATAGTGGTTCTCTTTATTTGAACTCCCAGGCTGATCTCACAGCTTCGAAGTTGCTTTTGACTTCATAGCTGAGTCCTGTCCGGGTAAATACCACTCACTTTTGAGCCTTTAAGAGTCCACGAAAAGACCAGCCTCACATTCGATGCAAAGTTCTTCTCTCCCAGGCTGTTCTGGGGCCTGGAGCCCTCCAGCAGGAAGGGCCTTTCTTTCACGCTGCCTCCTTTGCTCCCTGCTTCTTGCTTTTCCGGATGATGGGGGATCAGAGATCAGGTGGCAGAAAATTGTTTCACGTGGCTGAGCCCGCCGTGTGGTCTTTTGGTCAATAGCCTCGGTCGTTGCTGGAATCAAGGTGGTGTCAGGGATGCTCCAGCCCCACTTGCATCTTCAAGATTTCTAGGACAGGAGCAGACCCAGGCCTTTGTTTCACACATGTCCCTGCACTGCAGGGACACGGCCAGTGCTGTCTAGAACCTTCCTCTGTGCTTTGCCTGGCGGCCAGGCTGGGTTCAGCTGGTGTCCAGCAGGGAGCAAGAAGCCAGAAGCCCCTCATGTAGGTGCCCCAGCTCCTCCGGGAGCCCTCCTTGCTTGACTTCAGGAAATGGGGATACCCCTCCCCTACTTCACAGAAAGAGGAGGGAAAAGCCCTAGAGTTCTTCCTTAAGGACCCTCTACTCAGATGGACTGTTTCTCTGGCTGCCACCAACACTCCTATTTCAAAGAATTCCTTTTGAATTTCTGTTTTCTCTTTATTTGGTCTGGTTGAGATAATGGGGTGAGAGCAGCTGAACCTGTTCTTCTACTTTTCAGTAAGTCCAAAATTCAGGACACAAGCAAATTTCTGTTCAACATCCTGTGACAAGGAGAAAAAATAGAGCCTGACTATGTAAAATGGCTGAGAATGTTAGGGGAGGATCCATGGCAATGAAAATAACTAGGAAAGCCCTTAGGTTTAAGAAAAGATGACTATTTGATCACATATGTTGAAATGAGTAATGAGAAAGCCCAGTTAACCCTGAGAAAATAATTGTATTTTTAACCCTTGGACACAGGATATTTGATTATATTCAATTTTTTTTCTAATTCTTTGATATTTTCAAAATAAAGACACATATTTAGATTTTTAAGGTGCACAAGTAAAGAGACTGTGTATTATAATTTTGTCATTTTTAGGTAAATAAGGTGGAAGTAACTCTAAAGATGCAATCTTAAAGACTCACAGTGATCCATGTGAGGGTATTTACTCAAGTGTAAATATGACTTATTTGGACAAATACTTCTTTCTCTACACAGAGAGACACCCACTCCTTTGGCTTAAGCTGGAAATGGTGATTCCCGTTTGTTACCACAATTTAGCATTTTCCTACCTGCTTTTGGTTCTCTCTCCAAGTCCCCTTCCACAGGTTAATTTCTTAGAAATCTTGGTGTATCCTAGATCCAGCCTGTCTTACTAGAGGGTAATTTTTAGTCCTTAACTTCTTTTCTGTTAAAAAGTTTTCCCTGGACTGAATAAGATTGGGAATAATGCAAGGATGTCCACTTTCACCACTCTTATTCAACACAGTACTGGAGTTTCTAGCCAGTGCAATAAGACAAGAGAAAGAAATAAAAGGCATACAGATTGGAAAGGAAGAAATAACACGGATGACATGATTGTTTGCACAGAAAATCTCGAGGAATCTGTCAACTCTCCCCACCCCCACCACTCTTAGAGCTAATAAATGAATTCAGGAAGGTATCAGGTTACATGATCAGCATGTAAAAGTCAATCACATTTCTATATACCAATGATAAACATGTGGAAATCAAAACTAAAAACACGTTACTATAAATCTCTGGAAAGAAAATGAAATACTTAGGTATATATCTAACAAAACATATACAGGATTATATGCTGAAAATTTCAAAATGCTGATTAAAGAAATAAAACAAAGCCTAAATAAATGGAGAAACATACTGTATTAATGGATTGGAAGAGTCAATGTAATAAAGGTGTTGTTTCTACTTAAACTGATGTATAGGCTTAACACAATTCTTAACAAGTTCCCAGCAAAGTTTTTTTTTTTTGTAGATGTAGACAGCTTATTTTAAAATGTATGTGTAAAAGCAAAGGTTCTATAATAGCTAAAACAAGAATTTTGAAAAACAAGAATGAGATGGAGGAAATGCTCTACCTGATGTTAAGGCTTACTATACAGCTACAGTTATTGAGACAGTGTGGTATTGGCAGAAGAGTAGACACAGAGATCAGTGGAACATAACAGAGGTCAGAAATAGACCCACAAATATGCCCATCTATTTTTTTTTTGTTATTGAGGTGAAATTCATGAAGCAAAAATTTTACCATTTTAAAGTGGACAATTCAGTGGCATTTAGTACATTGAAATTGTTGTGCAACATCCACCTCTATCTGCTCCAAAATACTTCCATTGTCCCCAAATAAAATTGTTACCCCTTCATCCCAGCCCCCAGTAGGCACTAATTTGCTTTCTGTCTCCATGGATTTACCTATTCTAAATATTTTATAAAAATGGAATCATACAGTTTGTGACCTTTTGTGTCTGGCTTCGTACACAGCACAATATTTTTGAGGCTCACCCACATTATAGCATATATCAGAATTTATTCCTTTTTATGGTTGAAGACTACTCCATTGTCCAGCTATCCCACAGTTTGTTTATCCCTTCATTCACTGATGGACATTTGGATTGTTCCCACCCTCTGACTATTGTGAATTGTGCTGCTGTGAACAGTCTTATATACGTTTTTGTTTGAACACCTGCTTTTAATTCCTTTGTGTATTTACCTTGGGGTTGAATTGCTTGATCATGTAATAATTCTATGTTTTACTTTTTGTGGAACCGTTTGGCCTCATTTTAAAGCATAACCAGCAATGTGTGAGAATTCCAAGTTATCCACATCCTTTCCAACAATTATTTTCCATAGTTTTGATTACAGCCATCTTTGTGGATATGAAGTGGTATCTCATTGTGATTTTGATTTGCATTTCCCTAATGACAAATGATGCCGGACATCTTTTCATGTGCACCAATCACATGTATGTTGGTGTGCTTGATGGTGTCCCATAGGTCTCTTAGGCACTGTTCATTTTTCTTCATTCATTTTTCTTTCTGCTCCTCAGACTGGATCATGTCGATTTAGCTATCTTCAGGTTTGCTGCTTCTTTCTTCTGCCTGCACGTGCACATCAATTATTTTACGTTTTACCTTCAGAATTTTTGAATCCTATTTGTAATTTCTATCTCTTTATTCGTATTTTCTATTTATAAGACATCATTTTCCTAGTTTCCTTTAATTCTTTGTCTATGCTTTTCTTTAGCTCTTTTAGCTCATTTAAGACAGATAATGTAGAGTCTTTCTCCAGGAACTGCAATGTCTTGTAGGGACGCTTTTCTATTAATTTCTTATTTTCCTGTGAATGGCTACACTTTCTTGTTTCTTTGCAAAAATTTCATAGTTTTTTGTTGTTGAAAACTGGACATTTAATATATTATAGTGTGGCAACTTTGGAAATTACCCCCACCCCCTGGCCAGGGTTTATTGTTGCTCTTGTTTGGATTGTTTGATTTAGTGACTTTTCCTAAGTATTTTTTGTGAAGACTATATTCTTTGTCATGTGTGGTCACTGAAGTCTCTGTTCCATTATGTTAGTGGTCTGGGAGTGATTTGGCAGAGATTTTCTTAAATGCCTGCAGCCACAAACAAACAAACAAAACAAACCTCTCCTGGTCTTTGCAGACTGGCTGTGTGTCGGAATACTCCTTCAATGCTTAGTGAGGCCGTTTACAGCTCTGCCGTAACTGTCACTTCCTCTTCTTATGGAGCCTAAACATCAGGCAGAGGTGGAAGTGTAGGGTCATCTCAGGTTTTTATGAGCATGTGTCCAGCCCTGCATGTGTTTGTGGACTTTGAGGTTCCCTGAGATATGCAGGAGCTTTTCAGATCCCTCATTCCCCCAAATGTCTCCTTCCCCAGTCTCTTCCTTCCAGGAGTTTTTGGTGTGTCTATTGATTTCCATGACGTGCATCCCTTGCTCCAGATGGCTGCAGATACCACATGTGCCTTTAAATACTTTGGACAAATATCACCTGGGAGTTGGGTCATCCCTGGGAGAGGCCCAAGGCAGTGGAACAAAGGGAAGCCCTTGAGCCAGTCCTTCAGGGAGCCGCTAGGAAGGTGAAATATGGCCACAGTTCCTTGAAAATGAGGTCCATGTTGCTCTCTGGGGGCTGCCACCTTCACAGCCCTCACTGAGCTGGGGAGTGGCAGATGGAAGCAGGTCAGTTAAAATATCACAATGCTCTTTTACTGAAATTCAGCAAAATTACTGAAATTCTTTCTTTGTTAAGAAAGAAGTTTCACGTGGGTGTTGTAAGTTTTTGATTAGATTCCAGAGTTTCCCAAAAAGTCAACCTGACTGTTTTTGCCAATTTAATCATTGCGTTAGTGGTGAGATGGGGTTTGGGATTTCCCTACTCTGCTGTTTTTGGTGGCATCTGAATTTTGACAAAGGTGCAAAAGCAATTCAATGCAGAAAAGAAAGCCTTTTTAACAAATGGTACTGGAGTAATTGAACATCTTTATGTTTGAAAAAAAGAAATCTGATCAAAACCTCATACATTACAAAAATTAACTCAAAATGGATCACTGACTTAAATGTAAAATGCACAACTATACAATTTTTAGACAAAACCAGAAAATTTTAGGACCTAAGACTAGGCCGAGAGTTTTTAAAGTTGACACCAAAAGAATGAACCACAAAGAAAAAATGGATAAATTGGACTTCATCAAAATCTAAAGTTTCCTGTTAGGAGAACAAAAATGACAGACTGAGAGAAAATATTTGCAAACCATATATCTGAAAAAGGACTTGCATCTAGAATATATAAACATCAGTTTAAAAAACAACAACCACTACCACCAATCCACCTAGAAAATGGGCAAAAGACAGGAATAGTCATTTCACTAAAGAGCCTAAACAGATGGCAAACAAGTTTATGAAAAGATGCCCAACATCGTTAGCCATCGAGGAATGCAGATGAGACCACAGTGAGATTTCACTGCGCCCCTATCACAATGTGTGAAATAAAAAGCTGACGGGCTTCCCTGGTGGCACGGTGGTTGAGAGTCCGCCTGCCGATGTGGGGGACGCGGGTTCATGCCCCGGTCTGGGAGGATCCCACATGCCGCGGAGCGGCTGGGCCCGTGGGCCATGGCCACTGAGCCTGCACGTCCGGAGCCTGTGCTCCGCAACGGGAGAGGCCACAACAGCGGTGAGAGGCCCACGTACCGCAAAAAAATAAATAAATAAAATAAATAAATAAAATAAATAAAAAGCTGACAACACCCACTGCTGCAAGGATGCAGTGAAACAAGATACTGGTGGGAATGTAAAAGGTGCAGCTGCTCTGGGAAACAGTTTAGTTAAAAAACTAAACATGCAGCTCAGTATCGTAGGAGCCAACAATTGCACCCCTGGGCATTTATCCCAGAGAGACAACAACTGCTATTCAGGCCAGAGTCTGTACACGAATGTTCACAGCCGCCTCATTTATAATAACCAAGGAATGGAAACGCCTAACTGTCCTCCAGTGGGTGAACGGTTATTCACAGTGGTGTACCATGCCGCGGAGTACTACTCAGCAATAAGAAGGGACGAACTGTGCTTTCCTGCAACAGCCTGGTTGGATCACAAAGGAACTATGCCGAGTGAAAAAAGACAACACACTCCCCCCGACAGTGTATGTAGAGCTGGGGACACTGAATAGCTCTGTGGAGCTACTGATAACAGTTTCCTGGTGGTGACACTGCACTGTCGTTATGCAAGGTGTTACCTTTGGGGAAAACCCGGTGACTGGTGCGTGCGAACTCTCTGTACGTTTCCCGCCAACTGTCTGTAAATCTACAATTACTTCAAAATTAAAAAGTTAAAAAGAAGAGGTACATTTCCTCTGGCCTGGATCTTTCGTCTGGACAGCATTATGATCAGAAACCTATTGTTCCCTGAATCCGCCTCATGTCACCCCACCTCCCAGTTCCTGGGTCATGGTCAGCCCCCTGGAATGCTCCTCCTTTGGTCCATCTTTCCAGATCGTCCTCATTCTTCAACCTCACTCAGCCCTGACCCCTCCTTTCCATGAAGCCTTCACTCACTTGCTGGAATGTGTTTTGTTTTCAAGCTTCCTCTTCTGATTAAACTGATAATTGTAGACTTTTCTAAACATATGTTTTTTATCTTAAATATTGATGGTGTCACAGAAGAGAACAAAAGAAATCACTAACTAGCCCCGCTTAGGCATCCCTCGTTGACATTTTCTTTAAAAATTAAAATATTTGCACAGGAACAATATTTTGAAATATCTTCGTTTACCAGCTCTCTTAGGGGAGCTGGCTGCTCTCACTTTTCCCCGTCCTCCATCCCTGCTACAGCACGAAGCCCGCGCACCCCTGGGAGGGAGGTGGGTATCCCATCCGGAAGCTGACACCCGACAGGAAGAGGAAGCGGAAGAGCTTCCCTTGGGCAATTTGGGAGAAAAGGGAAGGTGGAGGGGCTTCCCTGGTGGCGCAGTGGTTGAGAGTCCGCCTGCCGATGCAGGGGACACGGGTTCGTGCTCCGGTCCAGAAAGATCCCACATGCCGCGGAGCGGCTGGGCCCGTGAGCCATGGCCGCTGAGCCTGCGTGTCCGGAGCCTGTGCTCCGCAACGGGAGGGGCCGCGACAGTGAGAGGCCCGCGTACCGCAGAAAAAAAAAAAAGGGAAGGTGGAGGTTGTGAGACAGCAGGGTCCATGCTTCCACACGCTGAACCACAGGAGGTCAAGGTGCAGAGCCTTCCGGGTAAGTGCTGGGGTCCCGAGAAGTGGGCTTAGAGGTCCTCGGAGGAAACCGAGGTCTGGACCGGAAGCCCCGTGTGACTCTGCACCGCGTCCAACCACAGAACGCGTCAGTTTTCTTCCCGATACACAGGTGTAAAGGGAGAAAATTCGCCTAGTTCAGGATAACACAGAATACAAAGTAAAACCCCCTTCCCCCTCGTCCATCTCACCAAAGGCACCTACTGAGTTCCTGTGATTCTTTCCCAAAGAAAACTTTCACTTATTTTAAAAATATTTAAATGGAAAAAGGTAATCTACAGCACTGTCGGTGCCCCACTTGCCTTTTTTCCTACTTAAAACATCCTGGGATTTTCCCACATTGACCCTCCCACCTCCTTTACTTCTCTCTCTCTCTCTTTTTTTTTGTTTTCACGTGGGCCATTTTTAAAGTCTTCTACAGTGTTGCTTCTGTTTTATGTTCTAGTTTTTTTGACGGAGAGGCATGTGGGATCTTAGCTCCCCGACCAGGGATCGAACCTTCACCCCCTGAACTGAAAGGCGAAGTCTTAACCATTGGACCACCAGGGAAGTCCCTCACCTCCTTTATCTCTAATGACTGTAGATATCCACCTCTGTCCTCTATTTATGGACACTTTGGTGGTTTTAGTGTTTTGCTGTTTCAAAAAACGTTGCAATGAATATCTTTCTTTTCTTCATGTACATTTTAGCAACCATTTCTGAGGATATGCATAGGGTAACACGGACAGTTGGATCAAAGGGCATGAAAATTAAATTATTTTAATTTTCCTTTTTTTTTTAAAGAAAAGGTAAGTTACGTTCAAAACTAAAAAAGTCAATTTGATAGTCAGAGAGTAAAAAGTAAACCCCTTCCTGTATAGATCCTGGCCCCTCTCTCCCCTCAAAGAAGTCATTATTATTTCTCTTTCCACAACTTAAGTTTCCTTAAAACGTGGTCACGTGCTTAACACATTGTACTTGATAAATAATTCTCAGGTGCTCAGAGACATAGATTTTATGAAAGTAAAAAACTGAGCAAGAAAGACACCCCTGAGGAGGGTTTCGTCCCTAAATCTGGACCACGCGGAATACCCAGGGGCAGGTGAGGAAAGTGAGGCGAAATAACCAGCCCTGCTTCTCATAGCTGAACTGCCTGCCTCCCAGCCTCAGGGGTCCTTGGAGGCCTGCGCCCAAATGAGCTACAGATTGAGTCCTTACGCTTAAATTTCCCAGGCCTGAGCACCGAGGCCGGCCCGATCTCGGCTCTGGTTAAGAATTCCGGCCACCTAGCGGCTTGGACAGGAGCCCGGAGAATGCGCTGAAGCGTTGTGTGTGTGCCGGCACGAGGGACGCTGTGCTGCAGCAAGAAGGGACTTCTGACAGCCTGGTGTAGGGGGAATCGGGGGGGCTGTCCAGAGCGCGTCCACTTGAGATCACTTAGCTTAGGACAGAAGCCCTGCCTTGCTTTCAGCTCGTCCGTCCGTGTGTGTGTGTGTGTGGGGGGGGGGGGGGGGGGGGGGGAGAGAGAGAGAGAGAGAGAGAGAGAGAGAGAGAGAGAGAGAGAGAGAGAGAGAGAGAGAGAGAGAGGGAGAGGGAGTGTCTCTGGGGACTAGGGAGCCGGCAGGCCGGGAGAAAGAGAGATGAAGGGCCCGGAATTTGTTTAGCGCATGCGTGCTGGGTGCCTCACATCCGCATTTCACTTAGTTTTATTTTTATTTATTTATTTTTAATACTTACTTATTTATTTATTTGGTTGCGCCGGGTCTTAGTTGCAGCATGCATGTCAGATCTAGTTCCCTGACCAAGGATCGAACCCGGGCCCCCTGCACTGGGAGCACGGAGCCTTAACCACTGGACCGCCAGGGAAGTCCCTCTCATTTGGTTTCTATTCGTGACCACCTCTCTGTGGGGCAGACGTGACCTCTGCATTTAGGAACGAGAGGAGGGAGGCCCCCAGGGCAGGGATGCAGGTCAGCTTTAGCTCATCACAGAGGTCACCTGCGAGGTATCACTATGCTCTGTTTAAGGAGGTGGGTGCAGGCAACCAATGTGGAGAGGTTTCCAGAAAAGCAGGTCTACCAAAAGTTTGGGTCCCGCGGCTCCTGCATCCCCACGCCGTCCCCACGAAGGAGTCGCTGTTTCCTCGGTACCGTCAGCTTCTCCCCGAGGGCCTGGCGCTCCCTGAACAGTCAAACTCTGGGCTACATTCTGATGCCTGTGGAGAGAGGGGCTTCTCCTAGTTTGGGGAACCCTCTGTGGGAGGTCTGGGGATGCTGAGAGCACACAGAGGTTGGGTGGTTAACCGAGGGCGTCCGGGCCCCTGGACGTGGGGATCCCCAGAATGAGCGGTCCCCCTCCATCAGCCCTGGCTGGGGAGGGCAGCCTGTGCCCCGAGCTGAAACAACTTCTTATTTGGAAATAAGCATGTGGTACTTTTAGAAAAGTGGAAAGACAAAAGCTGCAGGCCGGAGGGTTGAGGCCCCCAGGGGACCGTGAGACCACACAGGGGTACAGTTCTGCTGCTTTTCCTTCTCTCCGCCCATTGTCTGGCTCTGGGTAAAGCTGGGCTCCCTGGAGCGCTCCAGCCCGGGAAAGGGCCCGGCCTACACCACGAGGAGGGGTTCCGAGAGCGGGAGGCCGGGAGGGACTGAAGGCTGGAGGACGGCGCAAAGGTCACAGCAGATGGTGGCGGCCAGCCCTCCCTGCCCTGGTCGGCGTGCTGGTTGTCTCCTCTGCAAGCCTCTCTCGTCAAGGGCAGCTACTGGTATTTATTCTGCGGGCTCTGGGAAACAGCCTTTGTTCCTCCTGGCTCTGGAAAAGTGGCCTTAATCCAAAGTGATTACTCTGCCGCGCGCTCAGATTTGTTCTTTGGTGATAGGCCGTCCTCGTGGCCTGGATCTCGGGCTCACGTTACCCAGCCTGTTGCAGAGGCCATCTGTCTTTCCATTCCTGGGCAGACAATGACACGGAGGGCTCTTTGTCCTCTGCAGCTTTTGTGTGTGCGCGTGCGGCACTGACCTCCGTGCTTCATCTCCACCGCAGTTAAGGGGAGCCGTGAAGAGCACAGGGGTTTTAGAAGCAGCCAGGGCAGAAGGAAATTGCCGTCCCAGGGAGGGACCGCGGCGTCCCCGAGTCTGTCTTTCCCTTCTTGCCATTTGCAGCGGTTCTGGCCGCGGGAGTGGCCCATGCGCGCGGGTCACACCTGCGTGTCGTCTGGACCAGGACACGCCTGGCCGGCCTCCCAGGAATCCATTGTTTCTCCTGGCAGGCTTGCTGAGGATGTGCAAGGCCCTTCTCTGTTGCTGGGGGCTGGACGAGGGGTCCTCCCCTCCCGAGAGCCTCTTCCTGGCACAGGGCAGGGGTACAGGATTTGGGGGGATCGCCGTCTCCCCTCCAGCATCTCCTTTGTCTGGAAGGGACGGTGCAGCTGCTGAGAAGCTCGTCTGCGATGCTTTAAATCTTGCTTCTCTGTCGGCCACGTTGCCTCCCCCTCGCTTCCGACTGCCTGCCCCCCATCATTTCCCCTCTATTGGCATGTATTTCAGGCAGGAGACAGGAAACGAAATGGCTCCATTTCACCGAGACGAGGCATTGATGGGCAGGTGTGCACAGCCATGTTCCGTCTGTTTGGAGCAATGAGGAGAATTTCTTTGGTCTTTGTATCTCTGTTCGACATGAGGCTTTTACTGTTTTGCACTGTATGAAAAATAAAATTTCAAGTGAACTGCAGTTTAGCTGTGACTCCATTTTTAATTGCTTAGAATTAGCACTTGATTTGCCAATTATCTGTGACTTTGGGGTAGTCTGTGCTAAAACGAGGGACCACTCCTGATTATGTCAGTAATGGAAAAAAGCAGGACTGCCCACGGTCTCATGATGGAAAAATCCCCAAACCGCTGCACCTGCACCTTGCGCTGCATTTCATCCTCCTGTTTAAGTGCAAACACGCTGCCCATTCTAGAAATTCGCTTCCCAGAAGGAGCGGCATTGTGGAGACTTGATCCAGGAGAGGCTGGGAGCTGCCTGAGTGCCCGTCACGGCCGGTGCCCCCTCCCCGCCAGCCCCAGGTTGGCCACGAGCTTGCCCCGCCCTGCTCCGTGGCCTCGTTCGCACCTTCTCTGGGGGCAAGAGGAGATCGGTTGTTTATATCTTACAGAGCGTGGAGTCGGGACACTGGTCTTCTCATCCATGCTCTTCCTCACTTTCCTCGCTTATAAAATGAGCTAAGGAACTGAGTTCCAGGCACCAGGGGAGTGGAGACTCAAGGGTGTGAGTGATTTGTACACGCCCTACGCTGGCACCGCGGGGCAGGGGCCAGGTCCACATCCGTCCGGCTCCTGGTCAGTAATTCCTAACCGACAGTGACCTGCAGTCTCCCCAGTTACGTCGACTGAAGGGCTGCTCCCAGAAATCAAGTACATGCCTCACTTACACTCGTCCTACTGCTTAGAAGCCATGGCTGTGAACCCCTTGGAGCGGAAGGTGATTCCCCACAGCAGTAGCATCCTGTCTTGTACGTGTTGAACAAAGGAGTTGATGAATTAATTTAAGTGTGGATTGTTTTCATGGCTGGTGGTGCTGGGCTACCGACTGTGCTGGGAGAGCAGGCACACCGCCCTGGACGGCGCCCCAGGGGTTGCTGGACCGCACTGGTGGCAGCAGCCCTGGGAATGTGCAGTCCACAGGCACAGAGAGAAACCTTTTTCTGGAAGGCTACAAGTATTATCACGTGAGTGTGGTTTCTTCTCCTGCGTTGCTGGTTCCTCTGTGCTTTGATGAAAGATCGCCTTTCCCTGTGACTTGTGGTGTGGGTGAGATCTGATGTCAAGGAGAAGAAATTAAAGGGACAGAGCACTTCGTTTTGTGGAGGGTTTGCTTTCTGCCTCTGCAGAGTTGACGCCATCCGTATGGTCCGGGGAGGAAGTAGTTCTCTTGTGGTTTGACAGTAGTCACGGCTGGACGTGCCTGGCCCACAGGCACTGATCCATCTGAGGGGACGTCCCCGAGAGGATGGAGGGCCTTTCCACGCGCCGAGATGCTCTGTGAGGGAGGTGATATTTCAGACCTCTTTCTATATAATTACCTGTTATTTTCACGGATTAGATGTTGCTTTTCTTTGAGAAAACATTCATAGTAATCTAGGTCCCCCTCTGAGTTCAGCAATAATTAAAAACACAAAATAAAGGCAGCTGCCTTCGGCAGTGTTTCCTTGGTCCTCAGGATTCAGGATTGATTCTGCAGCGGCCTGGCTCCGCCGTGGATGGCAGACAGTCTGGAGTTCATCGAAACGTCTTCAGTCAACGCCCGGCATTGCAGCTCAGTGCCCTGTGGTGCAGCGCACGAGCCAGCTAGGGAAGCATGAAAGGCGTGGGGGTTTCACCAGCCCCAGAGCCTCCCTGTAGGGTTAAAATTCTGTTACACTTGAGCTGTAGTTACCATCGTCAAATAATAGTGCCTTCTATCAACTCTTATGCTTTGGTGTTTCAAAACATTCAGTTTCAAGAAGGTCATAGAATTTCTTAATAGACAAAGACCGAGGACCTATGTGAGTGGAACCCTCAGTTTACCAGCAATATTTGAAAAGCTGTAATTTTTAGGGAAAGAATAAAACTCATGAGGCCTTCATATCACAACTTCCTCCCTCTCTCTCTATTTCTAAATACTTTCAGGGGATGTCTTGCATTCAGTATGAATCTATTATTTCTTTATGTTTGTTCGACTCCAGAAAGGATTCAAGGTGGCTTACAACGTTAGATCATATATGAAATAATGAAAATAATAATAAGTAAATAATAGTAAATAACAAATTAATAATCACAAGAAGGAAGAATAAAAATACCTTTTAGGATTTGAGAAAGTTGCTAAAATTGGCTGCTAAATTTTGCTGTCAACTTTTCAACAGCAAATGAGAAGGAATAAAGAGAGTAAGAATGAGAGGTTGAGTGACAAGGAGAAAGAATGTGAGTGCGAGGAAGAGAGGACGGAAGGGCTGTCCTCGAGATGCAGAATTCTCACTGCCTGACTCGTGATTACCTGGATGGAAAAGCTGGTTTGGGATCTTTCACTGCAGGAGTGTGGCTTTTAAATGATGGACACTGGTGGGCTTCCCTGGTGGAGCAGTGGTTGAAAATCCGCCTGCCAATGCAGGGGACACGGGTTCGAGCCCTGGTCCGGGAAGATCCCACATGCCGCGGAGCAGCTGAGCCCGTGTGCCACAACTACTGAGCCTGTGCTCTGGAGCCCGCGGGCCACAACTACTGAGCCCATGTGCCACAACTACTGAGCCCACGTGCCACAACTACTGAAGCCCTTGAGCCTAGAGCCCGTGCTCTGCAACAAGAGAAGCCACCACAATGAGAAGCCCGCGCACAGCAATGAAGAGTAGCCCCTGCTCGCCGCAACTATGGAAAAGCCTGCGCGCAGCAACGAAGACCCAACACAGCCAAAATAAAATAAGTCGATTTATTTTAAAAATGTATTTAAATGATGGACACTGGTTAATATAAGCGAGAACGTTATCAGCTGTGGTTGAAATCAGCAGGATTTGGTGAACGGACTGGACACAGGGCAAGAGAGACAGAAGCCAAATTCATCTTTTGACTGGTTTTTACGGAGGTGGGGTCCTCGCGCCGTCTGTCGGCCCTGTGGCCCTGGACACCCACACGGCTGACGTGAGCCTGGCGCAGGGCTTCCCCCGAGCCCCTCCCTCCCTGTTCTGTCCTCGCCTCCTCTCCTGTTTCTTTCCCGAGTTGATTCTCACTGCGTGTTCAGATGATGGTGTAGCTGGCCTATCCTTTGGTTCGATATTTGCAGGAAGAGCCTCAGCTCAGCCCTCCGTGCCCGGCACAGTGCCACGGGCTTTATGCACGTCAGTGCATTTCATCCTCACAATAGAGGTTTGTGCCTATGCACAAACCGTGCAAGGCAGGGGGTGACTGGAGTCCTGTTTTCGAAGATAGTTCTAGAAATGGTGTGAACTAGGGTTTGGGGAAGGAAAAGATGGTCACTGTGGTTTGAAATCTGCTGAAGGAGTTCCGGCAGCATAAGGTCATGACCTAGAGCACAAATCCTGGACCATGTACCTCAGGTTCAGTCCTGGATCTGGTGCTGCCTTGGTTTCCAAACCTCTGTGCCTCAGTGCCCTCATCTGTACCCCAGGGTTGTGTGGGGCTGAGAGGGCCAGCTTGTGGAAGGCTGCCGGAACAGGGCCTGGCACCACCAAGCACTAGGAATGGAGAAGCTGGTGGTGGTGTCACTGTTTTTCTTATTAGCTTGGTAAATCCTCCAGGACTGGCTGTAGTCGGAACCTGGAGAATGTTATCTGGAATAACACGGGTCACAGTATTTATTCACTATCACTGCCAGGTGTTTTCATGCTTCCTCTGTGTTTTAGCTTTTGTGGCCCTTTGCAGCCACTTGGGGCAAAATGAGGACCTCCTTGGTCGGAATAGTCTCAGGAGATTTTGTAGTTTCTCTGGCACTTTCGTGGTTCTCAAACTTTCAGGTGCTTCAGAACCCCCTTGAGGTCTTGTTGAGCTAGAGATCGCCGGGCCTTACCCTAGAGGTTCCGAAGCAGTAGTCAGGGGTGCTGCTTGAGAACTTGCATTTCCAGTGTGGTGCTGGTAGGCTGGCCAAGGCCCCCACTTCAGAGGCACAGAGCAAAGGTACTGAGAGCAGTGGATTGGGACAACAGGGAGGCTCCTGGGGGACGCGGCCACTCAAAACAAGGTGGCGCGCCCACGCACGGGGAAAAGAAAGACACAACGGCTTCCTGCCCCCAGGACATCACTTCCAACCCTGTTTCTTATTTTATTTTATTTTTAATTAGGACAAATGCATATAACATAAAATTTACCACATTAACTACTTTTAAGTGTACAGTTCAGTAGTGTTAAGTATATTCACGTTGCTGTACAACCATCTCCACACCTCTTTTCATCTTCAAAAGTGAAAACTCTGTACCCGTTATGGAGCAGCTCCCCACGGGCCCCTCCTCCAGCCCCTGGAAGCCACCGTTTTACTCTGTTTTTGTGCACATGGCTCCTCTGGAAGCCTCGCATGATGGAATCCTGTAGTATTTGTCCTTTCGTGTCTGACTTATTTCACTGAGCCTAAGGTCCTCAGGGTCCATCCATGTTGTAGCGGGTGTCGGAATCTCTTACCCTTTTAAGGCTGAATAACGTTCCACTGTGTGTACATACCACATTCGTTTACGCATTCATCCGTCCATAGACACTTAGATTACTTCTACTTTTTGGCTTTTGTGAAGAGTGCTGCTATAAACAAGGGTGTATAGATATGTCCTTGAGACCCTACTTTTAATTCTTTGGGGTAGATACCCAGGAGTGGAATTGCTCGATCCTATGGTGATTCTATGTTTCGTTTTTTCAGGAGCCGCCATGCTGTTCTCCACAGCGGCTGCACCAACTTACACTCCCACCAGCAGTGCACAAAAGTCCCAACTTCTCCACATCCTCTCCAGCGTGTGTTATTGTCTGTCTTTTGATGGCAACCATCCTGGTGGGTGTGAGGTGGTGTCTTCCTGTGTTTTTTTTTTTTTTTTTTTTTGCGGTACGCAGGCCTCTCACTGCTGTGACCTCTCCCGTTGCGGAGCACAGGCTCCGGACGCACAGGCTCAGCGGCCATGGCTCACGGGCCCAGCCGCTCCGCGGCATGTGGGATCTTCCCGGACCAGGGCACGAACCTGTGTCCCCTGCATCGGCAGGCGGACTCTCAACCACTGCGCCACCAGGGAAGCCCTCCCTGTGGTTTGGATTTGCGTTTCCCTGACGATCACTGAGGCCGAGCATCTTTGCATGTGGCTTTTGTCCACTTATGTACCTTCTTTGGAGGAAGGTCTAGTCAGGTCCCCTGCCTGTTTCCAAGTTAGCTTTGTTGTTGCTGTCGTCATTGTTGCTGAGTTGTAGCGATCCTTATATGGACTATAGATCAGCCCTGCCTTGAGTACTAACACCAGCCTGGTGCCTGGCGGACCTGCTTTCTGGTCTTGCCTCTATTGGTAAATAGTTCTGTTGCCTCAACTCTGGCTTCTCAACTGCCCCCAGGAATGTGACAACGTCTGAAGCTATCTTGGTTGTCACGGCCGGGGAGTGCCCTTTGAATCCAGGGGTAGAGGTCAGGGATGCTGTCGAGCCGCCTGCAGTGCACAAGGCGGCCCCCTCACAACAGAGTTACCCGCCCGGCGTGGCAAAAGCGTGGAGGTCGAGAAGCCCCTCAAGGACTCGGTTTCCTCACCTGTACAGTGGGAGGGTTGGACCATGCGCTCTGGAAGGCACGTTGCTGTTTCGATCCCTCATGTATTCGCTTCCATCCTCTGCATCAATGAGTAAAACATACCCCTACAGGTCCTCCTAAGCCTCCAGTGGGTGTTTACGGTCTCAGTTTTCACTCAGCTCACACCAGCTTCTCGGCTCGGGGAGCTCTGGCTCACTTTGCAAACAGCTGGTGTGGGAACAAGAGCCACGTCCCCTTGGAGGGGCCCGAGGACCACATGGTGGGAACAGCAGGGGGCTGGGGTCACGGGGCCAGGTTCAGACCCTCGCAGGCCGAGCAACTCGGGACAAGTTTGCCTCTCTCTCCCTTGTGCATTTCCAGCTGATGCCCGTTCCCTTGTGGGGACTGAGACACGCGTGGGGCCGGGCCCTCGAAGTCTTCAGCAATCCCTGGACCCTCTGACTGCAGCGTCCGGTCTCCAGATGGAGATGGAACGACAGGACGTGCAGAGGGAAGGTGCTTGCTCACGTTTGCCCAGTGACTGAATGAATGAAGGCGCCTGCTCTGAGTCTTCTTGGGGCAAAAGAATCCAGTTACTCCATGGCTTCTGGAAACCTGGTAACAGTGACCACAATACACAGAAATTCTGTTCTGTTCTTCATTCCCATGCTCCCTGGTGCCGCATACACAGAAAACAGCCCCTAAAATTTGTCACTTCCTTCGCACAGCTTTCAGCCGTCGGGGGCAGCTATCGGGCCAGGGGAGCCCAGAAGGTCTTCGTCTGCGTCGTGACCTGGACCAACCCTCCACCGTCCTTCATAGCGGCCCTGCCCGGGGCTGTCCACATGCACAGAGCTAGGTGGTCGGGGAAAAGCTCCTTTTCGTTTAGACAGAATTCCTCAAAGATTTTCTTAAATGGTTTCTTTCCCGAGAGCGGCTGGAATGTGGTCATTCACTTAAATATTTACCACGGGGAAAATTTCCTACCAACGCAGAATCCCATTTGCTGAGGGGTCTGAGCCTCGAGGTGGCCAGCCCTCTCCTTTACAGTTTGGAGTTACCCTTAAAGCCCCTCTCAGAATAGGGAGCTCATGGGGCATCCGTCTTAGGCAAATTGGGAGGACAAAGCCAGGTGTTGTGGAAGGAAGCCCACTACCACTTGGGCCCTCCTGCACCGTCTCCCTGGGTTCCAGCCAGTCTGCAAGGCAGGGCTCACCCTGCCCTTGACAGGTGTGAGGACTGGGGTGCCGAGGGGTGAAGTCGGCTGTCCCTGGGGCAGTGGGAGGGAGTCCCATCTCCCGACTCCTTAGCTGGGTGTCCTGCCACCTCCTTTCAGTTATGGGACATTTGGGGCACCCTATGGTCAGGGAAGCTCCCTGACTGACGAGAGCCCCGTTCTTGCCCTGGATTTATGGGAAGAGGGCCTGGTCAGGGTGTTTTTCTGGTGAGATACCTAAAATTCGCTGTTGGCACCCACAGTTTCTTTTGAAATGTCCGGAGTCCGTCATAATAAAGCAGACGCCCTGGGAGGTGGGCTGGAGTCACGCCTCACCCTGCTGGCTGGGAGTTCAGCTGGATCGACCTGAATGGGACCCTGGTTTGGGGTGAGTTCAGGTCCCGGCTCTCTTTGCTCACTGACCACCTGGGACCTCAGGCAGGTCACTCAGCGGAGTCTCGGTTTTTCCGCCTGTCAAATGGGGGCAGTAATGCTTACCACCCCGCCCCCCGGGTTAGGAGGAGTCAGACGACGTCGCGGATAGAAAGCACTTGCCCGGAGCCTCAGACCTTCCCGGTGGCTCCTCCCCCATCAGCTAGTTCTCAGGGCTGATTCCCTGCACCCCAGCGCCTGTCCCGGCTCTCGGAGTCACCTGCCCCTCCAACTCTCGGCTGCCGTCCCCGGCTCTCCACTGGGGCCGACTCTGGCCAGGCCTGACCCTGTCCCTGAGATCCGCGTGGCCTTCCGGGCCCGACCTCTGGGGACTCAGTCCGCACATTTGCACGTTTAACCTGTGTGAGTCCTGGTGGGTTACGGTCGGCTGTTGAGGAGGGGCCGTGCTAGGGTTTAGGGCTGGAGGCTGGCGGGGATGCTGGAGGGTGGAAGCGGAATCTCTGCAGCGCGTGTGGTGTGTTTGTGGGGCTGAGCCCAGAGCTCCCTGCAAGCTGACTTCGGTTCCTTGCACGCAGATGGCTGTGTTATGGGGCCTCGCCTGCCTGTTTGTTCTCCTGTTCTCTGAACGTGGGTGCTGTGTGGACCTAACAGTGCGGGTCTGGGGGAACAGAGCGTGCTGTGGGGAAGGACCGGGTCTTCCAGGCAGTGGGTGGCCTGTCTTCCCACGGAAGCACCGGAGTTGAAGGATGGGGCCGTTGCCTCCAAGGCTCTCCCGACTGATGGCACAGAGATAGAGCTGTTGGTATCAGAAGGGTGTGTAGAGATCAGGTCCTCTGCACCCGAAGTACAAAACAGAAATGTCGACAAACAAGTGGTTTTTATGAGGGTTCGCTTAGCACTGTAAGGTAGAAAAATAGAGATACAAAACATTTTTTAAGAAGTCTAATTTCTGACCTGACGGTTCCCGTTTAAATACTTTATTACTTTTTAAAATTGCTTTCAATGTTCTCAAGAAAAATTATCCCTACAGTGACAAATGGCTTGTTTGTCTTCGGATCCAATTGTGCTTAGAGTTAACTGATAAAAGGGTTTGGGTTAATACCAGAAAGTCTTGGAAAAATGTGCTTTTCTCTAAAGCAATTATGCTTTCCTTTTCCACCTTGCATCACCAGACGTGACCATCACGGGGCATCGTAGCCTCCTTTGCTGTCTCTTCATCCCTCCTCTTTTCTGGGATGTGAATATTGCCGCCCCTTTGCCCACATGGAGGACACACACACCCCATGAAGCCGGCGGGTGGAACCCAGGGGCGCAGGAAAGATTTTGGGGTAACGATCACCTCCCTGGAGGGCTCTTTAGGAAAAGAGAAAAGCCACCTCGCAGATGATTTCCACCCTTCTTTGCGCTGATGTGGCCCGCAGCTGGTTTGTCCTCCTGGACGTGGGCCCCGTGGCCTCACACACGCCGACTCCTATCCCTCTTCCTCCCCTGCCTCCCACTTTCCTGGGCAGTGTTTATACGTGATTTTCTGCCCTAAAAGGAAAAGTGAGAAGAATTTTCCCCAAGACATGTGGTGAGAAAGAACGCAGGACTCAGAGCCCAGGGGCAGCCATGCCCTTCAGCCGCCTGGCTGTCCTGCCCGTTTAGATATTTCAGCACATGAACATCCAGTGGGGGTCCTGGGAGAGGAGGCTTGTGGGTGTTTGTGGAAAACAGTCGAACTATCTGATATTCCTTGTCATTTCCCTCTGTGATACCAACCCCCCACCCCAAAAAATAAAACACTGTAACCAATGAACAGAGAGGGTTGCTGAGCACCCAGCTCTGCAAGGACTGAGCCGTCAGCCACTGCCGTCGCTGGCAGCGGGGCACCTGGAGAGGGATTCAGGGTGAAATCAGGACAAGGCCTCTGTGCTTTGGACAACAGGCCCCTCAGGTAGTTACATGTCTATCTCAGGAAGATTTTAATTCTTGCATCTTCCCCTACGTAGAAAAGCACTAAATCATTAACCCGAGTTATCTTCTCTCTGCGACTAGCAGTGATCTTTTACCAAGATGTGTGCTTGACCACACGTTTTTCCAGGCCAACAATCATATATGGACTGGCCTCTCCCTCTTCTTCTTGGGAGCAGTTCCCTCGGAGCTACTGAGAGGCTGTCTCCTGGGCTGTAGTCTGCAGTAGGACCCTGAATAGAGCTTAAAGTCTCAGTTCTCCGGTTGTGTGTTTTTCTTTTTTTTTTTTTGTGGTACGCGGGCCTCTCACTGTTGTGGCCTCTCCCGTTGCGGAGCACAGGCTCCGGACACGCAGGCTCAGCGGCCATGGCTCACGGGCCCAGCCGCTCCGCAGCATGTGGGATCTTCCCGGACCGGGACACGAACCCGTGTCCCCTGCGTGGGCAGGCGGACTCTCAACCACTGCGCCACCAGGGAAGCCCTGTGTGTTTTCCTTTAAGCAGACAACACCCATCCACACACGCGTGCGCACGTCGGGGGAGCGCCCCGGACCACCCGCCTGCGAAAGGCAAGGAAGTTACAGGCCCTTGGAGCTGGTCGGATCTGGGGAGCGATGGATGGAGCTCCGTCCATCGTCTCCACGCTGCTGCCAGTGGCGGCAGAGACTGGATGGGGGTGGGTTGTGGAGCTGGGGTCGCCTGGCTGTCGCCATCGCCCCCGACTGCAGGGCTCCTCGAGGCTGAGAAGTCACGTGCCATCACTGTTCGTGCCTTCACTACCAACCCTTGTCCTGGTGAGTGGTAGAGCCTCGAAAATCTTGAGAATTCATAGTTTGTTCGCTGGTGGGGTGTGCATTTCCCCGCTGCCCTACTGTGTGTCACCGCCGCTCTGCCCTGAGCCGGGGGCAGCCTGGAAGGACTGCACCGTCTGGCCCATCCTTGACGTCCAGTGACGGAGCGCCCAGCGAGGAGAGAGGGGTGGGTGGATGTCCTTCCAGCTCCTTCCCAGCCAGGCCGTGATGGAGGGCACAGCACCGACCAGGCAGCGTCTCCCTGGCAACGGCCTCTCCCCTGGCCCCCAGGGCCGAGGGACCACTGTCACTAGCCCCTGGGTGCCTCCTCAGTCTCTTTTGCTCCCTTTTAACCTGTCCACATGTTCTGGCAGTGCCTTTGGTAGTCTCCTTTTAATCACCCCTTTGGAATGTGCTGGTCACTTTGTGCTGGGATCCTGACCAGCACGATTAACAGCGCTCTGGCTGTGGTTTGCTTTCTTCAGAAGATGCCTGTTTCTACTCCTTTGAGAAATAGATTTAGGAGGTTAGTGAGGAAACAGTGTCCCCTCCAGGTAATGTAGCCATTCCCTTCTGGGCTTGAAGCACAAAATCTTCCGGTCCTGGGAGCCGCCCTGTCTTGTGCTGAGAAGGTGCCAGGACGGTTGGTGATATAAGTCAGGCAGCATTGCTGCCTTGCAGGGGCTGACGGTCCGGGGTGGAGCGAAGTCTGAACACGCGTGCTTCCATGGACTGTCCGCACGCACCGCCTTCTGTGGCCGCCGTGCTGTGATGAGCTAACCCCGCCGTCCTCTCTGGATCGGGCACCTCTGGTAGGCAGGGTTGGGTGTTATTCGTCTGTGCCCTCCAACAACTACTGAGGACCCGGCTCCCAGATTTGCACCCAGGAAATGTTTGCTGAATGAATGCTGAGTCCAGGAGATGCTGACACTCAATTCCACTTCTTTCGGAGCTGGGGCAGACCCCACAAAGAAACGTTCGGGTGCCACTGCTGCACGCGGTTTCCGTTGTTAGATCTCCAAAACCCAGGTTTTAACAGACTGGGTATCATCTGCCTGTCAGAAACAGCACTGTGTGATTTCCCTCTCTGAAGCCAGTTTACCAATATAACCTGCGATTCATGGAAGTGACAAAGTGAAATACTTGTCACTGCTTTTAAACGTTCCGTAGAACCTAAACCCTTAACAGTGGAAGGTTGCCAAGAATGCGAAGCTTTTCCGAGTGTGTCGTATTTGTCAAGCGGGGTGTTGCGATATGAAAAGACTGCCTGTTATGTTAAAGGAAAACAACTGTGTAAAATGAGCATAGAAGTTCTCCTATTGTTTCTGATCATGGGTAATATCGTTTATGTTTTCATTTTAGATACTACAAATCCATATGTGATTATCACTAACAGTAATTCACCATGTTCAAAATCAAAAAAGCCTGTCATTTCCTATCTTGCAAGCCCCGTATCTTTAATTTGGGGTTGCTGAGTGAACTGCTCTGCTGAGCTGATAGTTTAACTATCTTTTCCACTGGACGAAATGATGAGCGTTTTTCAGTCCGTTGCACGTTCATTAGTGGCTTTTCACTCCTGCTGAGGAAAGGCGTGCCCATACATGTTCATTTAGAAAACTCATGCCAACGTTATAAGAACTGAAGTTAGAGTAAACAGAATTTAGAAAAGTAGAGGGAAGAGGTAAGGGAGTTGGGGTGGGGGAAACCAAATGAAAACATCACCGTCATCATTACTGTCACCGTCATTACCCTTTTATCACCACCACCACCACCACCACCACCACCACCATCATCATCACTACCACCACCACCACCATCATCACCACCATCACCACCACCACCACCACGACCACCATCATCACCACCATCACCACCACCACCACCACCATCATCACTACCATCATCATCACCACCACCACCACCACCATCACCACCACCACCACCACCACCACCACCACCATCATCACCACCATCACCACCACCACCACCACCATAATCACGACCATCATCATCAACACCACCACCACCACCACCACCACCACCACCACCACCATCATCATCATCATCGTGATAAAAATAATGATAAGCTAATGTTTACTGATCACTTACTCTGTGGCAGGTGCTGTGAGATGTGTTGCTTGTAATAGATTTGTTTTGCTCTAACCTTTTAAGGTAGGTAGATTCTTATCCCTATTTTATAGATGAGGGATGTGACGTATAAACGGGGAAGATTAAGTAAATTGGCCAAAGTCTGTCACCTAGCCAGTGGTGGACCTTGGATTCAAACACAGCAGCGTGACCCCAGAGTTTGTACCCTTAATGGTTAAGCTACGGTACGGTATGTGGTGCAGGTGTGCACATGCTGGCATCTCATTTGTATCACACCTTACAGTGAGGCAGGTTGGCCAGGTGTGAATAGCCCCTCTGCTGCAGCAACCAACCAAGGCACTTAGGGACATCTACTGTTTATTTTCTTCTCTCTGTGTAACTTCTCTTCTGTGAACGATCTTGTTCTGCTCCAACACTGGCCTGGCCACCACCTTCTTTCCTTTGCAGCGGGACAGAGCATCTTGATGTCCACAGATGCACGAGGTGGTGAGTTTTTGCCAGCCTGGACCTTTCCTCTGGCCCCTGGCCACTGCTATACAAGCATGCTGGAGGGATGTGTGGAGGAAAGCTGAGTCCTCTGGGCTGGCCCGTCCCAGACCAGACAGGGGCAGGCAGAGGTCTCAGGAGCACAGGCAAGTCCAGCCGAGATCAGCAGAACTGCCCAGCAGACATGTAGACAGCGAGCAGTATTAGACGGAGGTTGTTCAGAGCACTGAGTTTGGGTGCTTTGTTACACAGCGCTGTCATGGCAGTAGATAACAAATAAAACATATAACTGGAATCTTACAACACAGGAGGGGAGGGGCCTCATGAAACAGCAGAGCTGGGGGGTTGTAGGGACTGAGTGAGCGCAGCAGGGAGGGCCTCTGAGCCTCTGCTGGGCTCGCTTTGCCCTGAGCTGCCCTCCGCACCCTGGTAAAGACCTTCTTCCTCTTTCTCCCCATCATGCTTCCTCTTCAACCTGATGCCCTACATTTATTTTCTGCTCAGACAATTGTTAGATTTTCAAAAGCAGTTACAGAAGGGTTGAGAAAGATGATGTGGTGGGAAAGGTGAGCCCTGCCAGAGGATGGCCCATCTCCTTCTCACCTGCACAGAGGCTGATGTTAGCACAACCAATGATTCCCTGGGACGTGGTGGTGCTGGTGTGCAGAGGGATACCCAACAGGAGTCATGTCGCTGATACACCTCCACTCAGGTTCTGAAGAGCTGGAGGAGTGCCTTGGGATTTACTTGTCTGTGCAGAGTTGTCCCTGGAGCTGGGACTCCTCCCATCACCTGCACTCCCCAAGATGTCTTCCTGCCTGGATTCTCTGTGCCCCAATCGCAGCCCGGTCTCAGCTTTACGACGGCAGGGACCCAATGGAAAAGGGGATGCAGAGGGTTCTGATGACCAGAACAAGGGCAGAGCTAGTGAGGGACAAGCCAGAGGCAGGAGCCTAGGACCTCGCTCCCAACTGGGGCTGAATTGTCTGCACGGACCGTGGTCCTGGCAGAGTTTCTGGGGACTCCGCTTCCCTTTGCCCTCTCTGACCCTGGTTCTTTCCACCTCCATTTTTGTGGTCGTAAATTCCTAGCACATGAGACCCTATCAGTTACAGAATCAATTACACTGGGGGTCGCAGAGGTGAAGGCAGAACAATTCCTGCTGAGATGACCTCTGTGTGAATACTTAGTTTATCTTGAAAAATAGAGGCTATTCTGAAATCCTCTTTTAAACTCTGTCAGAAAGCTACCTAAGGATACCCTCACTATTTTGCTCCCCGGAAACAGTCACCCTGTTGACACTTGCTGGTTTACGGGACCTACTGGAGGGTGGTGTTGGTACCAGCTGCTCGTCTTCCAGCTGCTGGCTTCCTGCGGGACATGCAGCTCACGGAAAATCTCAGGTGTGTGGTTTATTTGCAGCATCTAAGCTTAAGAAAACCTGGGGTGTCAGGGTGCCGGCTTCAGGCTGTCCTCCCGTCTCCCCTGCCCCCACCTCCGAGCTCTGCTCACCTCTGCTGGGCTTCAGTCTGAAACGGGCCTCTCTAAGGGTCAGTGAAGTGGCTACTGGCTGCCAGGTATCACTCAGAGGCGAGAAGCAACGTTTCACGTTCGTCCTGCCCAAAGTCCGAAGGCGGCTCTGCTTGGCCTGAGTTGGGTCACATGCCTGCAGGAAGCAAACAGCGTCGGGTGGGTGGGGGTGGAGGTGAGGGGCAGGTCCAGCGTGGGCTGCACCTGGACAAAAAGGATGGGGCAGGATTATCTGTGGGGAGGGGCTTTCCCCATAGGAAAGAATTCTGGCTGGGCAACAACACATGTTATTTCAAAAGGGACCATCTTTTTAAAATAAGGAATTTAGAAGGAGAAATACTCTGAGAAGTGGGCCCCAAATACTCGTTTTGGGTATCCACGAAAGATTGAAGTATTTTGCAAGCAGAAGGACAGGACTCTGATTTGATTTAGAGTACAGGATTTTCACACTAACGATCTTCAGAAGGTTTCGTGATAATAATCGACCATCAGTGGGTATCCATTAAGTCCCTGGCCCTGTGTGAGCTTCCTGATCGATCAGAGCGAGATGTGATTCCATCCCTAAAAGTTGTGTAAATAACTATACCACAAAAGAAACAACTGTGAAGCATATGATTCAGGCGGTGATTGTTGGCCAGCATCTCTGCCGTATTCTGTTGGCGCCGTGGAGTTGAGGGTGATGGGGGATGCAGGCCCGGCAGCCCCGCCGATGGCCCTGGGAGAAGGTGAGCTCCGAGCCAGACATCGGAGGCACAGGGCTGGTCCGGGAAAGGTGAGCCCCTTCTGCAGGGCTGTGCTTGGCCTCTGCATCCTGTCCCTACATGGACGGTGGTTTTCTTCCGGCGTGGTCCATGCCGTGCACTGACTAGGATTTTGTTCCGCTCTGTTTCGGCTTCGTCATAGAACGCCACGCTCCGGCGTGATGCCATGCTTAGCGTGGTCCCTGGGTTTGCATCACATACGTAACTCAACCAAGGTGTCCTCACTGCCAAAGTTGCCTCTGTGAGCACTTCTTACCGAGAGGGTCCTTGTCCAGCGACAGGGTCCTGTCTGGTGGGTAGGGGTGGAATGGGGTCCTGTCCTATGGGTCAGGCTTGGGGAAACGAGTCCTTTGTTTTCAGCATCTCGAGGTGAAGTAGCCTGACTCTTCTTCGTTGGTTGTGTTGGATCAGTCCCCTAAGCAGTGTTTTGGGCCAGTTCCATTTTGCAGGGAAACTAGACCTGATAGCCCAGAACCGTGTTTGTGTAAAGAAGGAGCTTGTCCTAGCCAGGCCTGGATTCTTGCAGACGTAGGTTACGGATAGTCGCCAGAGGATGATGACCTCTGACAGATAAAGGTGACTTGCAGACATTCTGTCAGCGTTTTGAAGTAGGAGCAGAGACCCGGGTAACAGAAGGCGCTGAGGGGCCGGCAGGTGGGAATCAGGGGGTCTGGGCGCCGGTTTCGGCTCTGATGCTATGTGATGGGGGCTGGTTCATAAAACGATCTGGGCCTTGAAATTGCTCATCTCAAAAGTGAAGGATTCTACCGGGCCCTTTTCCCCTGAAATTCAGTGTTTTCATGACATGAGCCCCACCTAAGTAGGTCAGTTCCATGTAACCACCCGCATGGCTTATTTTCTTCAGTGTTAGAGTACAAGTCACTGTCGGAAGTTCTCTGAGTAAAACATATTATAACACGTATTATCTTCATTCTCTTCGTACTGTTAGTGACGTGACCACAGGCAGTCGGTGCCCCTGAGGGAGGGGCCTCTGGGCAGTGGGCACCGGGCTCTCCTTACGCGGCTGTGTGGCCCAAGCTCACACCTGCCTGCTCCAGGACCCGGTTTCCTCCTCTGTACCCCGGGGTGGGGGGCCAGGCCCATGACCCCCCAGGTGCTGTCCCACTGCCCCCCCCAAGCCTCTTGTCCCCTTTGTCCTCACGTGTCCAACCAGCTACAGTCCTCCTTCGCTGGGGTTTCTGATCCCTCCCTGTTATCCTAAAGGAAGCACAAAATTCATGTATGTTTCTTTTTAAAAAGAAAGTGAATCAAGATTATATTTTATTTGGATGTACATATGTGTTATGGAAATACGTTCACACTTAATTGAGGGAAAAAGGGAGGTAATAAATTGTATGTGTGCTGTGAGCCCATCTTGGTAGAAATATACCGACTTGAATATATTTGCAGGGGACAGTCTGGAAGGAGAGATACCGGGGCACTGAGATTTGGGGTGGCCTACTTGACTTTTGTGTTGGTTGTCTGTGTTTTCTACTTCTTCTGTGACGATAATGGCTTATTTGGGGAAAATTGGGGGAACTGAAGCGTATTTTGTTCATTTTGCAGCGTCCTCCTCCTGGGTCATTGAGGCATAGTGAGGGGTCATAAACCAGGTTAGTAGTAATCTGTATGGAAGGGTGAGTTCCTCGTCACCCACGGATCTCCACTGGGAGTGACAATTCCTTCGAGAACCTTCCTGAGCCGAACTCATCCTCCCTGGCCCCCTCCCCTTCCCCCCACGGGTTCTCCTCCATCGAGGAGTCTGCAGAGTGTGGTCCCCACCGCCCCGCTTCCAGCAGTGAGCAGCGCGGAGCATCTCCTCTGGGGTGGGCTCCCCTCCCCTCCTAAGGCTTTCTTCCCGACAGAAGGCTCCTCCTTTCTACATTCTGACCAAAGCAATGAAATGGAAGGCAGTAGCTGAGTTGGCAGGCCTCCACAGTCCATCAGACGTTCTATCTAAACGTCTAAACGTTTAGACGTTTCTATCTAAAGTACTCCTGGCCAGGCCACCCGGGGCCCTCACTACTGTGAGAGATGTGAAGTCAGGGACCCTCTTACCCATCTGGGTTCCCCAGCACTGGCACGAAGCCTGCACACAGTAGATGCTCAGTAAACTCTGAAATACTGTTGGAACAACCCCGGAGGGGCTCTATTTTACGTGCCGTCTACCTCTTTCTAACCTTACGTTGTGGAAAATTTCATATAGACTCAAAACAGAGAGCCCCTCTGTCACCTCCATCACCTACCTTCAACCAGTACCAGCATTCCAGGAACCTTATTCCATCCACCTACCACTTGTTTTCTTTTGCAAGAATATTTTCAAGGCAATCCTAGATATACCCTTTCACCTGTAAATATCAGTACTTCAATATGTAACTTTAAAAGATACGGATGTTTCCAAACATGATCACAGGATGGCACCTGCCCTGGCTGCCCCTTGGAGATAATTTGCTATAATTTTGTATCTGTAGAGACAAGGGCAAGTGGGAGAGGAGGGGCCCGTTGTGAGGAAGTTGAGTTTGGGTCAGTACGTGGTCCTCACCCTACTGCTCCGTCACTGGGTGATTTTGGTTGAACTCTTGAGTTTCTGGGCCTTGTTACTTGATTGTTAATGTGAGAAGAGTAACCTTGTGTTTGTCTGAGGGCTGAGGAATGGGGCAGGTGTTTTAAACCACTTTTGGGGCTTAGGTCAATGATTCTTTGATGTTCAAGGGTCGCCAGCAGGAGTGGGCGTGGGCGTGGGTTCCGGGGGAATTTCGGTTCTGTTGGATCAAAGTGCACTTGTGACAACACAGGCCGGTGTCCAGAGCAGAACCAGGGCAGGGTTTGAACCACAGGCCTCAGCTGTCCCACAGGGAGAGGGGCTTTTGCAGTTCTGGGAGCCCCTCAGAGGCGGGCATCACAGCCGCCTTCTGTGATTTATCTCGTGTCTGCCAGCCCTGACTGAGGCATCACTATGGCAACAGGATGGGAGCAAGCAGGTTCACGAGCAAGGTGAGGCGCACCTGAGCGGCCGTGGAGGCATCTTTGGTGTTTCCAGGTCATGGAGCTTCTATTGTTGAAGCAGTGTTAACGCACCTTGTTCTTTCCCCTTAAGGAGTGTTACCCGCATAAAACACGATGAAATAGGGCCCCAGAGGGATGGTTCAGACTAGAAGGTGCTGTTGTGAAGCTGCAGAGCCTGGTCTGGTGCTTCTGGGGGTCCAGCAACCGGCTGCCCAGCTCTGAGGCCTGCGCCGTTGTCGGGGGGTGGGACCCCAGACCACACATGCATGCACGCACACAGGCCACACACACACAGAGCACACCACACACACACACACACACACACACACACACAGGCGATACCACATACACACACACACACACAGGGCACACCACATACACACACACACACATACACGCCACACCACATACACACACAGAGAACACACACACAGAGGCCACACCACACACACACACAGACCACACACACACACAGACCACACACACACAGACCACACACACACAGGCCACACCACGCACACACACCACACCTATTTAATTCACATAATCATTTATTCAACAGATTATTCAGCAGATTTATTGAGCACCTGCTGGTGGTACTGTTCTAAGCCCTGGGGACGCAGCAGTGGGAAGACATTAAAAACCCTTGCCCCATGGAACTTCCATGCTAGTTTATAGCCCATGTCCTCGTCCTGCTGGGCAGCCTGACTTTGTGGGCTGCTGGGACCCTCACACCAGAGTGGGCGCGCACGCGGACAGCCCCAGGGCTGTCTCCAGAGCTTCAGGAGCAGCTGTCGCAGGGGAGCCAGGGTGTCCGCCTGTCCACGTCCTTCCCGCCTTGGTGGCCCGCAGGTCTGGGGACGGCTGTGTCCTGTCACCCGGGGGCTTTCCCACGTGCCAGCGATGATCTTATACCTCGGGGCGCACATCTCATCATTCCCACTCGACCAGCAGCAGCTGGGCCTCCAAGAAGCTTCAGTACATCTCACTCAAGGTCACAGTGCTACCCAGAGGGTGGAGGGGACCCACACTGACCCAGATCAGCCTCTCACCCGTGGGTTCCACACCCTTGACCGCGGCAGGTCCTGCCCATCATTTGGGGGAGGAGAGGCTGCCTATCCCCTCCTCTCCCCCCAATCAGAGCCATCTGACACCAGAGCTGCTTAGATCCACCTGCTACCCTCAGGGCAGACACACAACTGCCCTCCAAGGGTGGGTGGGGTCTGGTGGCCAGGCTCGGGAGACATAGAGAGAGGTTGGTGAAAGGTACAAACCTTCAGTTACGAGCTGAGTAACATCTGAGGATCGACCCTAGAGTGTTGTGACTACAGTGGGTAACAGTGTAGAGTATAAATGAAATTTGCTAAGAGAGTGGAACCTAAATGTTCACCCCCCCAACCCAAAGGAAAGGTAAATATGTGAGGCAGTGGAAGAATTAATGAACTCGGTGGTGGGAATCCTTTCACAAAGTATATGCACATCAAATCGTCACACTGTACAATTTATATATCTTACAATTTAATTTGTCAATTACACCTCAGGAAAGCTGGACAGAAACCCCACCAAAATCTTCCCTTCAGTTTCTTAAGTTCTGTTTTATGATCTGGCAGTGAATATACGTACGAAAACAGTCAACAAAGAAGAGATTCTGTCTTTGCTTCTAAATCACTAATAACGGAAGATCCAGGCCTTTAACCTAGAGCCCCGGTAAGATCCGTCCCTCCTGCTCCGCCCTTGACTGTGTTAGCAGCTTCGGTGCAGACAGCAGAGCGCGCGCTGTGTGTCCGGGCCTGTTACCTAGCGGCTTCGGTGCAGACAGGAGAGCGCGCGCTGTGTGTCTGGGCCTGTTACCTAGAAACAGAAACAGGAAGAATCTTTACATTCTTCTCCTGAGTAACTCTGATGCACCCCAGACAATCACTCTTGCAGAGGCTATATCACACCGACCTTCTTCGTGGGCTGAGAGCGTTAAGCCCTGACGCCTGATACCGGAAACCATTTCCCTGCTGTGCAGGTGCTGGCCCGTACCTTCTGGGCAAATTGGGAAATTGTCATCCCATCATTTCCCGGGCGCTTCATTCTCTCACAGAAGCCTGGTTGAGAAAGGATGCAATAGACATTTAAAAATTGGATTTAGGGAGGGCTCGGTTCGGTGAGTCCTCCACACATGCACTGATTCATGAGCAAAAACCACGACCAAGCCTATCTTTGTTCTGACGACTGGGCGTCTCAGTTGAAAAAAAATGTCTCGGTGAAGTAATAATAAAGCTAATTCCTTGGATTTTTAAAAATCCTCACATTGTTATGGCTTAAGAAATATAATCTTCTTTTTCAAAAATCTTTCTTAGTCAAGTAAAGACTTGTCCCTTCTCTGTAGAACGAAAAGTTCTTTGTTCACAACTCAGAAGCGCTTAACCTCTCTCGGAGCCTCTTGGAGGCTGACAGGAAATCACGGGGGCTCATCTGCTTTTGCAGGGATGGGGCACAGACGGTCACTCAGGCAAATCCCCACAGGAAGGTGTCGACGCATGAGAAAAGCAACTCAGGTACCAGCAAGGGGGATTGCTAATTTGTTTTCGATGCATGTTCATTTTCATAATGTGCTTCATTTTCCCTGGCTTCGACGGGCTTTTGGCCTCTGCCATGAGGCATAGGCTCTCTTCCCGACAGTTCAGGATGGGCCCTTGGTAGTGCTTGTCTCTGGAGAAGAGTACATTGTTTGAGAAGGTACTCGAATGCCCTGGTTCTTCCGTGTTGATCGGGACCCATCCCCGCGGTCCTTCTGAGCATAAGCCTTCCCTCTGGGCGTGTAGGGCGGCGGAGCAGGACACCCAGATTTGTATCATGTTTCTGCTGTTTCACCAGCTCTGTGGCCTTTGTGGTTCCTTAACTTCACTGAGCCTCAGTTTCCCGTTCTGTAGAACGTGGCTCACGATCTGCCTTGTGGGATCCTTGTGTGGAGGAATAAGGGACAGATCTCTCCTGCACCTGCCCTAGACCCTGGCTCTGGGTAGCACCGTGCTTCGAAGCTTCAGGCCTCGTGGGCAGGAGAGTGGCAGGGACCCCAGCACCCTGCCTGCTCCTGGTAGGACCTTCTTGTCCTAAAACCCAGGGCCCCACCCACGGTCTGTCTTGCAGATTCACAGCAACCCCATCGCTTCCTGCTTCCTCCTTCACTTCGTTCCACACGAAACACCTGGGACGTCCAGGTCACCCGTCACCTGGTTTCTCAGCCCTGGGCCTCGGTACCTCCTTGATCTCATCTCCTGTCACCTGCCAACAGGCAAAGAGGTGACTTACTGTGTCAGCAGGGGAAGTTGACTTGGTTATCAATGAAGGTTACCCCCCAAGAAGGGGTGAAGGGAAAACACACCCGGGCCCTGGGGACCCACTGAGCATCTTAACCCCCCGGGGGGTAACGTGAGTCAGCAGGTGCAGCAGCCGGGACCTGCGAAGGCCGGCAGCCCAGGCTCAGACCGTCGGGTGTGAAGGCCAGGCCACCCCAGCCACAAGGAGATCGGAGCAGATGGGGTGTGGCCAAGGGAGAGGGACGTAGGGAGACAGAGGTGCCCATGACACCTGGGACCTGCTGCAGCGGCTGGGACTGTCCATCCATCCTCCCGTGCGGAGCCTTCACAGCCACTGCGCGGCCACCCCTGGAAGACTTGGTCACAGAGCACTCGAAGACCCAGGGCCAGACCCGAGGGAAGCCAGGCGCAGCCTCTGGTGGACACGTGTCACGCCTGGGCTCCCAGCCCCTTGGCTTCATTTCCGTTTGCCGCTGGAGTGAAAGCAGACACCTCCGGAGGTCTGCGGTGCTCACCCTCCCTGGAGGTCAGAGGCTGCAGCGCCCAAGCCCCTTCCTCTGGCGCCCTTTGCAGAAAGAGTTTGCTGACAGCATCTGGACGATGGGGAGCCGTGGGGGGCCTTACATGGCCGGGCCATGGTCAGGTGCGTGTGCTGGGCCAGGAAGGGGGTGGCCTGGCTGTGCGACCTCAGAGTGTTGCAGCGGCCTCAGGCAACTGAGCAGGAGATGCAGGAGGTGCTGGGCTGTGCAGGGGAGGAGCGTGTGGCAGCGTGCACTCATGCTCACACACACACACACACAAATCTGTAACACGCACACGCATTCATACACACATAGACATGTATACATACCTACACATACACTCGTGCACACACACACACACAAATCATAACATGCACACATTCATACACACATAGACTCATACGTACCTACACACATATACACACGCACACACACATGCATACACAACACACACATAAACACACACACACACTCGTGCACACACACACACACACACACTACAGGGCAGCAGCTGGGGGGTCTCTGCGGCAGGGATGGTCTCTCCCGAGGCTCGTTTCCTGACTGGAGGCTGTGATGGTCGTTGGGGGAACTTGAAATTCAGGGGCTGTTTTCTGGCCTAGTAATGAACTGTCTTGTGCTGTGCATTGCTCTTCAATGTGCGTGTTAGTGCATCTGATAAACGCATCTGATTTCCACCGGGGACACCTGGCACGTAAGAACGGGCCCAATTTTAGAGGGCTGTGAGTGTCACGCATGGTTTTGGCTGTTAAGCAGGCCTGTGGCTTCAGGAAAACACTTTCAGATCAGTGGGTGGGCGTATGGTACCCATGGCTGCATAACCAGTAGGAATGGACGTTGCGTTTCATCACAGCTGGTGGCGGATGTGGACCAAGAGACCACAGGTCTGGGCCGGGACGCCTGAAAAGACCAGGATGGTGCTTCTGGAGGGGACTGCTGACAACGAGCCACCGTTTATTGATTGTTTGGTCCCATGCATCTTGTAAATGAGGAGCCTGGGAGGAGAAAAATGCCTGTAAATTCCACTCAAGACCCTCCTGAGTTCTGTTTTATTTCAGTGCTGCTTGAAGGAGCACTAGGTGTAAACTTCAGTCCGCTTTCTTCTTAGCTTTCAAACTGGTAATACTGTTGTCCCTTTTCTTTTCTTCCTCACTTGTGTACGTTCTCAACTTTTCTTATTTAGAAATTATTTGATACTATTTGAAATTTAATAACATTAACAAGTATCATAGGCTGCTAACTACTTTATCTCATCTTGACCAAACTCTAAGCACATTTTCACTTCTTATTCTGTACACGAAGTCTTATAAGGGCAATTACGGCCGGGATTCCTAAACTTAAGACAAGGAAAAATCTTTATAAATATTTTGGAAGTCTTTGGTTAATTTGTAATATGGTAAAAAAAATGCCCCAGACATTATACTAGACCATTGGAGTTCGAAAATTATAAAAAAATACAATTAAAGTATCCATCTTTATTTTCATGCCACAAGAGGTAGTCCACCACTGTCTGCCTCTCTCTTCTTAAACTGAATGCTTAGTGAAAATAAGAGTTCTGCCCCTTTGCTTGGCCACCCATAAAAATAAGAGCTCTGCCCCTTTGCTTGGCCCACGTCAACATTTGTGAGTGAGATTGGATATGTGATTGCTGCAGTTAATATTTTTGCAGTTTTTGCCCACATAATTATTTGATATGACTACTTTAAAGTTTTTGAGGCATTAACTATTTTTCTGTTAGAAAGACTATGCTCTGACCTTGTGTGTGTGTGTGTGTGTGTGTGTGTGTGTGTGTGTGATAATTTTATGGGGTCTTGACCCTCCAGTTCTTGGAATTGAGGATAAAGGAACAGCTTCTGTTGTGTGGGTCTCACCCCCTCTTCCAGTGTCCCCCCACCCCGTGTCTGGTTCTGCTTCTTCTGTCTGGGCTGCATCTTCACCCTCTCCCCTCCTCTGCGTTTTCTCCTTAGATCATGGCATTTGGTCCCCTGGCTGGGCGTCTGTCTACGTACTGATCCCTTTCTCCCGCCCCGACTCTCCCCCAGTAGCATCCTTACGGACTCCCCACCTGGTGTCCGTGGGCATCTGGGAGCCTCGCCCACGGGTCCCCTTCACTCTTCCTCGTCTTGGTTGTCAGTACCATGATCCACCAGGTTACTTAGGGCAGAAACATGGAATCACCCTTGATCCCCCTTTTCTCTCATCTCGACGTGCCGTCTGTCCTGTGGCTCCCCCTCCTAACCTGCGCTGTCTGGGCTGTGCCCACCCTCGCCCTTGGCCAACATGAGCGGGAACCCGGCCCCCCGTAATAGCGTCCTAACAGCCCGTCTGCAGCTACATCCGCTCTCCACGAGGGAACCGCAATTATCTTTATAGCGTGTAAACTACTTCCCGTCACTGCTTCTCTTAAAACCCTCTTAATAATCTTCTCTCCCACTTGGAATAAAATCCAGAATCTTTACCCGAGACCTGGCGTAGATTTTTCCTTAAAATTCACTGGGCGACTCTAGCTCTGTCCACTAAGCATTACCGTTGTTGTTATTATTATTTTGGTGTAGCTTATGTATCAGTTGTTATATTGAGGTGGTACGATGTGGAATCATATTGGTGGTCTGGCCCTTACGTATCTGAACCATTCAAAGGATCCTCTTGAGGTACCTTCACAGACGGTATTTCCTTGAGATTTGTAAGGGGGACCAGGGGCTTGTGGGAAATTCTTCTCTGCATTTTAGCTGGAAGTGTAACCTGTGTGTCCTGGACCTGTTGGTTGGACTGGGGGAAGCCTCGTCCTCAGCTCCCTTTGTCTCCTGGTCCCCTGGGCTCTTGCCCCGTGGCCTCCTTCTCTTCCTTGAGCACCAGGATCCTTCCTGCTTCAAGGCTCACCCTCCTCCCTTCCCCCCGGGCCAAGCCCCCAGCTCTTCCCAGAGAGGCTCCTTTTCACCCTTTCGGTCCCTGAGGTTAGACGCCACATCTGGGGTATATAGTACCAGGACCTGTGGCACTTAGAGGGACATGTGACTCCCCCGAGATTAAGCATCTTCTCTGTTTAGTCGTCAGTGGTTGTGACCTTATCAGGGGCCAGGGGATAACCTATGTCAACAGGACAGCTTGGTCCGCAGTAAATAGTGGGCACCCACCTCCTCCTCTTTACTGACCCTCTTGTCTGCTTACCGAACACTAGGCTCTCTTATGGGCTTGTTGTGAATGTTGCCTGACCCCCAAGGCTTCCAGGCACCGTGTCATGATCAGATGATTCAAACCTCAGGAAAGAAGGGTGCCTGCCCCCCAGCACTGGAGACAGGTGGGTAAAGAAATCATCGCGGTTCTGGTCTGTTCTGGGGATACGGGTGATGTGCTCTGGGAACATAAATGGGATGATTTTTAATATCTGTCCTATATTCTTGCAAGTTTTCATAATTAGCCATGAGACTATAGGTTGTTTAGTGATGGAGATGCGAGAGAATCAATATTTTAAAAAACATTTAAAATCAACTAACGCGTGGACTGATTTTTTATTTTTATGTTGAGATCATTGCAAATCCACATGTAGTGGTGAGAAATCGTACAGAGGGATCCTGTGGACACTTCACCTGGTCTCTCCCAGTGGTAACGCCCTGCACAACCACAGCACAAACATCACAGCTGGGTGACTGACAGCGGTACAGGCAAGATACAGAACATCACAGCAAGGATCTGCCTGCTGCCTCTTACAGTAACATCTCTTCCCTCGTCTCCACTCCCTCCTTCATCTGTGCCAACCACTAACCTCTTTTTTCCATTTTCATAATCTTATTACTTACACTAATTTATGTGAGTAGAATCAGACCTCTTAGGATGGGCTTTTTTCACTCTGCATAATCCTCTGGAAATTCATTCAATTGCTCTTTGTAGCAAGAGTTTGTTTCTCTTTATTGCTGAGTAGTATTCCGTGGTGTGGATGCACTAGTTTGTTTAACTATTCATTCACTGAAGGACGGCTGGGCTGTTCTCCAGTTTGGGTTATTATGGATAAGCCCCGTGAGTGTTCACGGACAGGTTTTTGTGTGAACATAATTATATTAGTCTAGCGGCACCATGGTAACAAGGCACCACAAACGGGGATGCTTAAAACAACAGAAATTCATCCTCTCACGGTTCTGGAGGGTAGAAGGCTGAAGTCACAGTGTCAGCAGGGTTGTTTCTTCTGGAGGTTCTGCCGGAGAATCCGTTCCATGTCTTCTCTGAGCTTCTGAGTTTGCCTGTGGTGCTCGGGGCTCTTGGTTTGGAGACCATCCCTCCAATATCTACTTTCGTCTTCACCGGTGTTCTCCCCTGGGCGTGTCTGTCTCTTTTCTCCTTACAAGGCCACCAGTGCTATAGGACTTCGGGCCCACCCTCATGCAGAATGACCTCATTTTAACCCAGTTACGTCTTCAAAGACTCTATTTCCAAACCACCCTAATCCAGTTTGACCTCCTCATAACCAATTATGTCTGCAAGGAACTTATTTCCAAATAAGGTCGTATTCTCAGGCACCTGGGGGCAGACCTTCAACATAGCCTTTGGAGGACACAGTTCACCCCACAACTAGGGTAGCAGCAGCGTCCAAGCTGGGACCTCGACTGCGTGGGCAACGTCTCTCTAGCAGCAGAAGGCAGAGAGTATTTGGGGAAGGGTCCTGGCCGCAGGAATAGGACTTAGGGCACCATTAAAATGGTCTCAGAAAGAGTTGAAGTTCTGAACCAATGAGTGGGGTTTGGGATAGATACCTTTGTCTCTATACAAAATTTTGTGTCCAAAATTCAAACCCTTTCTTTATTTTACTGCCCCGTGCCCCCCTCCCCCAGAGCCAGGCGTCTGAGCTTTGCACACCGGCATTCCCTGTGTGTCTTCCTGTCCAGTGGGACACTGAGTTCTCATCGCCATCTGTGATGGAGGCAGAGTGGCTGTGCCTCGGAGCTGGTGGGAGCCGGGTTTGTTTATGTAGATTTTGTTTTATTTTAGTCTTTCCAGTGACTGCCTTGGGGCTTTAGTTTTCTGCCAAGGGCAGGAGAGAGAAGCCTTTATTGCTTAGATGTAGGCATTTGAGGTAAGACGTGAGCAAACATCACCACGTAATGCGTGAGCCCTTCCTGGCCGCTCACCTGGGCTGGGTCTGCGTTTTCACTGCGAGTCAGACTCGTGTTTCCTCTTTAATTCCACAGCTTCATTTAGTTTTTGAAAAATTCTTTCCCAATACATTATGCTATTCTGGTATATATTCCTTTCTTTTGTGATTTTTCTGAGCCTAGACTACAGCAAAGAAGAAACACTCAGCTGTGATGATGAATCCACAGGCACTTGTATCCTTATAACTCTTCTACGCTAAATACAAGTCAGCATCTTTCCAAACCACATGTGGGAAGTAGAGGGCCGGGAAAAGGACACGATCATCAGTCAGATCAACAAGCTTAATTAAATGTATAAATGTGTTGGAGTTGAAGAGGGTGTTTAAGGTGACCGAGGAGCCCTGGTGGAAACACGTGTTCGTTCTCTCTCAGAGCATCGGGAGACGGAGCTCCGAGGCCAAGAGCGGGTGTGGCCCGCCCTGCAGGAGCCGCATGGAGGGAGCCCCGGCAGCCCGATGCCCTGTGACCCCATGACCCCAGACCCACATTCTCCCCAAAACTTCCCAAATCCTCGAGCCCCAGTGGAGCTTCCCCCTGGGAAGGAGGGTAGCCCCTTGCGTCCCCCCGGGGCCAGGCCTCCTGGAGGTGCTCCCTCCACCCCCTGCCCTACCCCCTTTGCTCCCATGCCCCCGGGAGACGTTTTTCCCCATGTTCCCTGGATCCCCTCCCCTCCCTCTGCTACACCACTGTTGATATGGTTGGGAAACCCCAGATAGTGGACCATTCAGCAGCGACAGGATGCACCACTGCCAAGGTGGTCCAGGTACCGAGAGTCACCGTGTCCAGAGTGGAGGTGACAGGGCCAGTGGGCAGGGCTGGCCGAGCTAATAACAGCAAAAATGTCAGAGGTGCCTAGTGGCAAAAGACATGAGCTGTTCTGTGCGTGGACGCAACATTTCGACAGGTGTGTCAGAGTGTAGTGTTAGTTTCAGGTGTACAGCAAAGTGATTCAGTTATACATGTACATATATATACATATTTGTGTCTATTCTTTTTCAAATTCTTTTAGGTTTGAGAATTCATTTAGGTTATTACAGAGTATTGAGCAGACTTCCCTGTGCTATACAGTAGGTCCTTGTTGGTTAACTTTTTTGTTGTTTTTTTAAACTTATTTATTTTATTTTTGGCTGTGTTGGGTCTTTGTTGCTGCGCACAGGCTTTCTCTAGTTGCAGCGAGCAGGGGCTACTCTTCTTTGCAGTGTGCGGGCTTCTCATTGCCGTGGCTTCTCTTGTTGCGGAGCACGGGCTCTAGGCTCACGGTCTCAGTAGTTGTGGCTCGCGGGCTGTAGAGCGCAGGCTCAGTAGGTGTGGCTCGCAGGCTCTAGCGCGCAGGCTCAGCAGCTGTCGCCCACGGGCTCAGTTGCTCTGCGGCATGTGGGATCTTCGTGGACCAGGGCTTGAACCCGTGGCCCCTGCGGTGGCAGGCAGATTCTTAACCACTGCGGCAGCAGGGAAGCCCTGGTTATCTATTTTAAATATAGCAGTGTGTACGTGTCAATCCAAACTCCCAATTTATCTCTACCACCCACCCTTCCCACCGGTAACCATAAGTTCGTTCTCTAAGTCCGTGAGTCTGTTTCTATTTTGTAAATAATTTTGTTTGTGTCATTCTTTTTTAAGATTCCACATACAGGCATGTAAGCATGTATCTGGAGAAAAACATGGTTTGAAAGGACACACGCACCCCAGGGCTCAGCGCAGCACTGTTGGCGGCAGCCAGGACCTGGAAGCGCCGCGGGCGCGGGCGGAGGAGTGGGAATGAGGATGAGGCACGCATGCGCAGTGGAGCGCTACCCTGCCGTAAAGGAGGCGCAGACGCCCTTGGGCACCTGGCTGGGCCCGGGGCCGTCCTGCTGAGAGACGTGGGTCAGACACAGAAGGACCCGGCCATCTGATGTCACGTGTTTGCAGAGCCCAGTGTCCCTAAACACTCTTTTCTCCAGCGACCTTCGCACTCGCGGCTCCCAGTGACTCCCGCACCTGTGCAGTGTGGCTCCTGGCCCCTTCTACCGATGGCACGGTCCCTGCGCTCCCTGCGGACCCGGGGCTCCTGGGAGCCCCCCGTCCCCCATCCCTTTCACGCGTGTTTGCTGGAGTCCAGACGGCACCCTGCCATGGGTCTCCTTGTGCCGCATAGGATGTGGTTCTGGGCATCTTTATCCGCGTCCAGAAGCCCGTGGTGAGGCAACCAGGCTTAACCCCACCCCTAGAACGGACCCAAGTAGGAGCCAGGCCTCCCCCATCACCACGGAGTTGTCAGTCTGTCGTGTTTTCCCTGTGGTCCCTCTCCACCCCGTCCTCTCCTTCAAGCCATTGTCTGGTCTGAGCTCGGGGTGCGGGGACACCCCAGGATGGAAGGCGGACGTGGCATGATTCTTCTGGCTTTTTTCCCTCCCCCATGGATAAACCTCGAGTGGGCAGAGGAAGTTGAGAATTTGGGGCACAAACAGTAGGGGGAATGAGGCTTTATCCCAGGATGGAAGGAGATGTACGAGGCTTGGGAGGTTAGAGGGAAGAGAGAAAATTTGGGGGGGGGGAGGTGGTCTTCAGAGAAGGCGGGGAGACCCTGCATCCGATCTCGAGTGCTCCTCCGGAGGGGCCGGCGCACCGGCGAGACCACGGCGGTTGCCAGGCTTTCCTGTCCTCACTCGGTCTTCGAAGCTGCAGAGACGGCCCTGGAGTCACCGGGGCCGCAGTGGGGTCGCCCCAGGGAAGGCCTGGGAGGAAGGGCAGTGCAGGGCCAAATAGCCTGGCCCAGGCCCAGCCCAGTGCCACGAGTCGTGATGTAGTGACCCAGGAAGAGGAAGTGAAAGGCAAGAGGAAGTGAAAGGCTCAGAACAGAGCTTAAACAGTTAAACTGAAGACAAGAAAAGTGAAATTCTGTCATTCTGTGTTGGGGGGCTGGCCTGTGAGGAAGGTTCTCCGACCGCAAACCCACTGTCCAGATGCAGCCTGTCCATCACGCCTGTTCCTTCCAGTGCCGTCCCTTCCCAGATGCCGGGTCCTCGCCGTCACCCGTGCGTGGCACAGCGCCCTCCGTGCCCATGTGAAACTTGGGAGGTATGCAGCGGGGGAGTGGTCCTGCGTTACAGGACCTCTTGCCCCTTCGACCCAAAACTGATGTAAAAAATGAAGTCCGTTAACTTAAAAAGCATACGTATGGCTGCCGCCACATCCTTCCTGACCTGCTCCGCCCTCTCCCCGGAGCAGCCGCCATCTCCTGGGGGCGCGTGGTCTGTGAGCCCAGCGTCCACCGGCCTGCACTCGGAGCTCCCTATTCTTTTTCTTCCTTCCTTCGGTCCAGTCTGCAGCCTGGCCTCCCAGCCCAGCTCCCCGCTTCTGAGCCATGCTGAGAAGTCCTCTGGTCTCACTTGCGTAAGGAACAAGCACGTCTGCCCAGGGGAGAGGTCGAAGCCCCCGGCTCCATGCTCTTCAGGCGGGCTGGTCCACACTGAAGGGGAACCGGCCTCTCCACGTCTCCATCTCGCCTTCCATGTCAGTGTCCTGGGGCCAGCGCGACAGAGTACCACACACTGGTGGCTCAGAACAGCAGAGCTTTACTCTCACGATTTTGGGGGCCGGGAGCCTGAGACCCTGGCTCTGGCAGGGCTGCACTTCCCACGGAGGCTGCAGATGGGGCCCCACTTCCCAGCTCCATCCTCAAGGCCAGCATCTTCACATCTCCCCCTGCTCTGTCTTTACATCACCTTCTCTGTGTGTCAGATGGCCCTCTGCCTCTCCCAGAGGGACACCTGTGATTCCCTTCAATGCTCACCCGCCTGGGCAACCCAGGCTGCTCTCCCATCTCGAGATCCTTATCTTAACCACACCTGCAAAGACCCCTTTTCCGTGTAAGGCCACATTCACAGCACCGGGGATTAGGACCTACTGTTCCGCAGGCACACTCAGCCTGCTGCACCCTCTCACGGGTCTGACGTGGGCGCTCTGAGGTTGGGGTGTCGAGTGGGGATCGGCAGGGCTAGGAAAAGTCGCTCTGGGCTGCGTGGACTGGATGTGATTCTGCTTTGGTGCCTTCAGCCTTTGGCAGATTCTCAGTGTGTGTGAGTGTGTGAGAGTGTGTGTGAGTGTGTGTGTGTGTTTTAAGTGTTCTTAGTCGCTTGTCTTGCCCACTGGGAACATCTAACAGGAGAGGCCTGGAGGCCCAGGATTTAATAGGGCTGGCTCGTAGGCAGGTCAGGTGATGGCTCTGCGCAGCGCTTGTTCATTTTTAAGACATAAATAATAATAGTAACACACCTGCTATTTGCTGTGGTACCTGCTGCAGGCCTTCTGATGGGCACTGCCTCACCTTTCAGGCCACCTGCAGCCCCTGCGGACCTGGAGCCTCCCCGACCACCCGACCGTGAGACCACTGGGCGGCCTCCCTTAAGAATTACTATGAAATGTGCTTTACATACACGAGTGCGTATAACTTACACGTACAGTTTGAAGAGTAAACTGTACCCGCCACGAACTTACCTGAACGTTGAAGGACTCGGTTTACCCTGCGTCCCTCTGCCTCAGGGGACAGGTAATCCATCGTCTAAGTTTTGTGTTACACGGTTCCTGCCTTTTCTTCGAAGGGTAACAGTCTTCAGACTTTCAGTTGTTTGGTTTTGCTGAACTTGATCCACGAGTAAAGTGAATGATTCTGAGCGAGTGCATCGTGGACTTGCCTTTTTCCGCTGAACATTTTGCTGCTGAGATTCATGGGTATTGTTGAACAGAGCTGTGCTGGACTGTTTGGGGTGTCAGGTTGTTACTGGGGGACCCCGCTTCTGTGCGTGCTGCAGGGGCTGGGGAGCGGGGAAGGGTGAGTGGGAGCTCGGGGGCGTCGGGGAGTGACTCCTGCGGGAAGGTGGCCCGTGTGAGGCCCACCGGGGTTGCCACCTGGTGCTCACTGCGGCGGGCTCCTGCCCTCCTGCAGAGGCCGGGACTCGGGGCCCCGTCTTCAGTGTCGGCTGGAACGTGGACCAGCTTGGCGTTTTCTCAGGCCCTTTAGGAGGCCCAGGCTCACCACCGGGAAGTGGCCTTGGGCTGTTAGGGGCTAGGTTAGCGTTTGCCCAGGTCTGTGTAGGCCCAGGCTGAGGGCTAGTTGAGAAGCCAGCTTCGAGGGGCCTGGCTGGGCTTTAGTCGAGGGAGTCTGTCGACACATGTCAATACCTATTTACATTTATACCGTCTTTTTATGGTTTTCAGTGAGGCTGCATAATTCGCTCCATGAGAGCCTTGAAATTTTGATTACATTTCTTACTAGGGATCTTTCTTCCTTTTGCTATTTAAATAGCATCTTTTCGTTTCCTACTTTTTGAAAAGTTAAAGCCTACAGGAAAGCTACCAGAACAACACAGCAGACACTGACATGCCTTCACCCAGGTTCAGCGGCTGTTAGCATCTTGCCACGCCTGCCCCTTCTCTTTCTCCCAGCTTTCTCTCCCTCTCTGTCCCTTCCCCGCCCCATATATGTGTACATTTTGCCAACATCGTAGCACCTCACTTCAGCTTACGTTAGCTAGGAACAAAAACATAAACACAACGTAATTATCACACTTGGGAAATTTAACCTTAATGCTATTATCCAATACGTAATCCGTATTCAAGGGCTGCCGATTTTCCAGGCATGATATTCATTGTAGTTTCTCTGTCTGGTCTGATTTAGGAGCTGATCAAGGACTACACTCCGCGCTGAGCTGCTCCTGAGACGCCGAGCTGCCGGCTGGACAGCAGACTCACGCTGCCCGGTGAGTGCCCAGGTGACCCGTGGCCCCCGTCCGTCACACAGGCCGCCACCTGGTGTCAGTTTGTCTCACTACTGGCGTGGGGGGCTTGCCCGCTTGGTTCAGGTGCCAGCTGCCAGTTTCCTCCATTATAAAGGCATCTTTCCCTGTTGGAATTAATGAGTAATCTGGGAGTGATTCTCTGAGGCTTCGTGAAATCCTGTTCCCCCACATTCTTGCACCTGGTGGTTTTAGCTTCCACTGCTAAATCTGTGCTGGAAGCAGAGCAGTGATTTTCTGTTCGATCGTTTCTTTCTTTTCTTGTTATCAGCATTCTCCTACCCTGAAGACCTTCTTCCCTACTCTTACATAACTTTAGTATCGGAATAGATTAATGAATTCTTTTTACTTCCAAGGATTACAGTCCACTGTGTCATTATTCATTTTGTTGTTCAAATTATTCCAAATTCAGCCCATGGGACCCTCTGCAAGCTGGCTTCTGGGTCCTTTTTTGTGTCCCAATCAGTGTCCGAGAAATAAGTGGTATCTTTTAAAAATCGCATTTTCTGTTCGTTGCTTGTGTAAGTGATTTTGCTGCATTGATCTCGCATCCAGCAACCTTGCTGAACTCTTCAACTAGTTCTGAAATGGTGTCTGGAAATTATTTTGATTTTGTGTATTGACAGCCATACCCCTCTGCATGATGACAGTTCAATTTCCTTCTTCCCAATTATCTTTTTTATTTCTTTTGTTATTCAGCCGGCTAGACCCTCCTGTACAAGGGTAGTTCTGTATAGAAAGACACGTGCAAGCAGTAAGGTCCTCTAACTTTGAAGTTGCGGCGTGACCTGTGATGTTTGCTCTGGGTTATTGGTGGCTATCCTTTCCCCCACTAAGGAAGGTCTCTTTTTTTAATCACGGGGTTTTAAAAAATCTCTAATGGGTTTGGAATTGTACCAAACAATTTGTTTGTGCATTTGTTAAGACGGTTATACATTTTTTCTCCTTTAATATATTAATGTGGTAAATTACAATAATACTGTTGAATGGGAACCATCCCGCATTATTGGTATAAACCTTACTTGACATTTTCAGTATATGCTACACCTAGTTTAGCAATATTCTGTTTAACCTTTTGGTGTTTGTACACGAGACCGGCTTCTGTTTCTCCTGCGCCATATTTCTCTCTTTTTCATGATCTCGTTGTCTGAACCCACTTATATTTCAGTAGTGTGTGTGGCGTGTGTGTTCTGGTTGTGGGTGGATGGAGAAGTGAGCGTGTATAACCTGAGCCTCTTTCTCGCGGGCGTCGAGGGGAGAGTCTGAGACACTCATGTGGTTCCTTCCGTGGGTGCATCTCCGTGCAGGTGTCCAGGACTTTGTAAGATCGGCCACCATAACCCTGAGGGCCCGTCCAGGGACAGGCGCAGACCTCATAGAGCCAGGCTGGGGGAGGAGTCGCGGGAAACGGGCTGCCGCCTGGGGGTCTCCTCACCAGGGACCTCCCAGCCCTGGCCCCAGAGGGCTCGGTCACATCCAGGTGCCCTTGTGTGCCTGCCAGTAGGGCCTCTGCTCCCTGCCCCGAGGGCCTCGAATCCCGGATTCAAACGCGAGGTGAGGGAGGCAGGGAGGGGTCCGAGGACCCCGCGGCGGGGAGAAAGGCGGGGTGGGCAGGGCCTTTTCAGGCCTGGGTTCTGTTCGCCTCCTCCTCAGGGATCCACAAAGGAGGCACCTCTGGCATCTGAGAATTAACCTCCTGTCTAAGACCCTCGTTAGAGTGGTCTGCAATTCTCACCTTAGTGCCTCTCTACCAAGTATCCCCTTATACCCCAAGGGCTTCTGCTTTCTCAACTGGAGCTGTAGGACTGGGCTCTTGGGCGCTGACCAGGGGGATGCAAGCCTCGCTGCTCTGGACGGGGGTCTCCCCCGCAGCAGGAGGGTGCGCGTGTGACCGTGAGTGCAGGGGATGGAGAGCACGCACGCGAGTGTGAATGCATGTGTGGGAGCACAGGAGTGAGTGTGTGTGTGCACGCTGTGAGCATGCGTGTGTGCGTGTGTCCGTGCGCGTGCCTGTGCACATGTGTACGTGTGTGCGTGCAGCAGTGGCCGGCCCCACCCTGCGTGTCTCCCCCGCGCCGCCCCTCTCCCCAGCATCCCCTCTGCAATCCGGCCTGTCGCTGTCCTGGAACGCGCCCTGCTTCCCTGCTTCCCTGCCGTTCTGCATTGCTCTTTGTGTCTGCGAAGTCTCTCCTCTCTGCGCTGCTCTCAGAGCTGAAATCCCCCTCTGTCTTCAAGATGCAGATGAAATGCCTTGTTCTCCCCGATGGATCCCAGCTGGGGATAAACATCTCTTCCTCTTTGAAGACTTAGCCCGTCTGCCTTGAATTATACATGTGCCGCGGAGGGCCCCTTCGGGACCAGGATTATGACTGATTTATCTTCACGTTTCTCCCCGTCGCCCCCTCCACCCCAGTACCTAAGGCAGTGTCTGGCATGTTGAAGGTGCTCAAAGATTATTTATTAAAGCGGATATTAACTGCTCCTCCTTATTTGTGTGTTTAGTGAAATTGTTCAGTTCAGGGCTAAGGGATGGAAGCTTTGGAGAGAAATGGGAGCGTTCTGCCTTACGCCTCGAGGCTAGAGAAGTCCCAGCCGCTTTCATCCCACCTCTCTTCCCCACCTTGCTCTGGCATCTCCCCACTCTGCTTCCACCTCAGCTGTGCGGTCCCAGCCCCCATCAGCTCGGAGCGCATGCACATGGGATCCTGCACAGATGTGCCAGGGTGTTATGAGAAGCTTCAGAGCAGTGCTCCCAGATCGGGGCGGTGAAATGCCATTAGCTGCGTTCTCATGCCTGTCACACCTTCCAGCAGAATTAGTGGAGGGGCTTGAGAAATGATTCCTAAAGCCTGCCATGCCTCGAATTATCCCAAGGGTGCTGGAAGTTTTCAAAGCAAAGTTAATTGCAATTCCTGGTAATCACACACGTATTTAATGCCACACCACACTGAGTCTAAGATGCGTGTTACAAAAATCGAAGTGTCAGAAGTCTGGGAAGACTGGGGTGCAGAGCGATGGAATTAGCCTCCTCTGAGAAAAGGAAAAAACCCCCAGAATAGTCCGGCTTGACACTCCTGAGAGTCCGAGAAGCCCCTGTGTGGTGAAGAGGAAGCCAGGGTCCAGGAGACCCTTGGGTCCCAGCGGGCGCCTGCTGCAGCCCTTCTGAGCCGTGGTCCCCTCGGATCTCAGGTGGGCTGGTCTGAAATCCCAAGGTTTCGATGTGTATGTTATGATTATTGTATTCAGTCATATTTACACTTATTTGGTGCCTATGGTGTGCAAGATTTCCGGAAAAACTGATCATACGGACCATTTGTATGACATCTAAACGTGTAGAAGCAGCTTCTGTGTTTGGCCACTTCCCCTTTCCTGCAGCCTCACCTTTCTCGTCTGACTGCCCTTGACCTCCAGGCACCCGACGCTCACTAGCCCCATAAAAACCTCTCTCTGAAGTGGCGGAGGCATTGTTTCCCTCTAAGCGCTCTGCCGTCTTTACTTCCTTGTAGCCACCCTCTGAGGCACATGGGCCTCTGTCGTCCCCCATTCAGCGGGGTCACGGGGCTCACGTGACGTCCTCCGCTGGTCTGGGCACTGCTTTGTCCCCACCCTCCAACTGAAGGAGGGCGTCCATGCCTTCCCGAGGCTTGTCACTGTTTCCTTGTGTGATGTAAACCAGCCCAAACCTGGAGGCTCCAGGCGCTGCTTCCTCCGCGTCCCATCCCTGCCTCTGCTGGACGGTGTCCTTTCCGCTCTGCACGTTCTCGGTTCCCACCCGTCCCCGGGCCTGGACGTGTCCCACCTTCCTGCACCCCCAGCACCAACTTTCCCTTTCATGCTTCATCATCGCGTGTCCTCTGCTTCCTGCTCTAGACGTGGGGTCTTCGTTCAAGGTAAAGTGACCCATCTAAGTTGCCGTCCAGTTGGGACTCTTTAGGGAGGTCACGGGAGCACTACTGGTGATTCCTCCAGAGCAACAGAGGCAAACAGTGCCTCACCAACCACACTATGGGGACGCGCCCTATTTAAGGGAAGGGCATGTCGGGGTCAGCTCTGTTTATGGGGACGCGCCCTAGTTAAGGGGGAGGGCATGTCAGGGTCAGCTCTGTTTATGGGGATGCGCCCTATTTAAGGGAAGGGCATGTCTGAGTCAGCTCTGTTTATGGGGACGCGCCCTATTTAAGGGAAGGGCATGTCGGGGTCAGCTCTGTTTTTCCCACGGGACTTAGAACACGGCTTGGAATATTGGGGATGGTACGCCCATTATAAGTATACTTGTCAAATGGGTGGAAGAAGGAGCATGTTGCCAGAACCAGGAGGATGTGTTTTTACTGTGTGCTTGCGCCGTGCCCGTCAGCAGCCGTAGGATGAGATGGTGTTGCGGCAATTAGTGTTGTAACTGCTAGAGAAACGGAACAGCGTGCACCACGGGGGGTGGCATTTTCCGTAGCAAGGGGACTTCCATCTCAATGCCTTGGACCACGGGAACTGGAATTCACTGACCTCTAGACATCCACTGGGCAAATCAGCAGATTGTCAGAGTCTTAGCACTGGGGGTGGGGGACCAGAGAAGCCTCCCAGTCAAAGACCCCATTCTCTGATAAGGAAACTGTAGCCCAGACAGAGGATGGAACACTCAGACCTCCTGGATCCTGAGCCGGCACATTTCCTGTTAAAACTGTCTAATAAAATGATAAATGTCGCTGTGGTCTGATATACGGATTGTGTTGATGGGGTATAATACAGAATCACGGCAGTGCCCTTCAGTGTGGGCAAATAACTGGAAGAGACGTTGATTAGGAAACGTGTTCGCACTTCGCATGTAGGGAAGACAGAGGAGCACTTCTTGAAGCGTAATTTGTACCGTTAACAGCGTAACTTATGACAGCTGGTTTCTGAATCCCGGGACTCTTGACCATGATCAAGTTTCCCAGAGAATGTGGTGCGTGCACGTGTGTGTATTTGTCTCTGGGGCCGGTGTGTGTGCTCATACGTCGCCTGCCTAAAGAGCTGAAATTATTATGAACTCTCATGTGTCTTACCAGTGTACGGCGCTTGGCTTCTGAGTGAGCTGTCTTCCATTTTTGATCAAAATAGCCACACCCTTGACCAGCCTCCTTCTGGCTAGGCTGCCCAGATGTACTTTAAATCCCCTCTTTTAGCCCAGCGGGGGCCCGGGCAGGAGCCGGGAGTCACTGCTGGATTAGTTGTTAAGTGGCACAAATCAGGCTGACCTCTTCCTGCGGATTCCTGTGCCAAGGAGAGCTGATCTGCAGGGCAGTATTCTCAGCAGGAAGACCTTGGGTGCAAGTGGTCCAGGCTCTTCCCTCTGAGCGCCATCTTTACTCACCAGGTCAGGTGCGCATGGCGGCCGGGTGACCGCCTTTGTCCTCTACGTCACTCACCGCTAACCACGTCGGAGTCCAGAGAATTCTTAGCATACTTCCTAAGAATGCTATGCAATTGGGTAATCACGTCCTGCAAGTGTCTGATCTACTTAGGGTCCTGTAAGAGGGTTGGCAGGGAAAGAGTCAAAGGTAATGGGTTATGGCGTCTCTCCCCATGAGGATCTTACCAGAGGAATCGGAGACAGAAAATGCACACATTTTGTTAAACTCTGAAGGTAACGCAGGGAAACTTGAGTGGAAGATGAAGGAGGGAAGCTAAATCTTAGAATTCCTGTGCCAGCACCAAATGACGTACATGAAAGTGAAAAACAAACATTGCAAAAGTATTAACTGGCAGTGATCGAACGGCGTCTCACTCATACACTTTGAAATGGGTGTTGGACAGCAACGGAGCATCACTCTGACAGCCCCGCGCCGGCTCCCTAGCCCGAACCTGCCCCAAAGCAGAGCAAGGGAAAAGGACGACTCAGTGAAATACTAGAATTTTACTACACACCCAGTGTGAAGGAAAGCCCGTTGCGGGGGTGAGCAGGCAGCTTGCTCCAGCAACAGATAACACGTGTGCAGAGGCACTGGGGAGCCAGAGGGAGGACGGCGGGTACATCTCACGTGTCTTCCCATATTCTGAGTTCCAAGCAGGATAGACGAAGACAGATGTACTTAGGGACGCTGTTACAATATTAAGGACAAAGAGAATCTTACAACCTGAGGGGGAGGGGACGCCAAATCACCTACAAAGGAATAACAATAAAAATGGAAGCTGTCCCCTCATTGTCATCACCAGATGCAGGAGACGATGCGGGGACGTCTTCAAAGGGTTGAGAGCAGGTGACACAGTGGTCCCCTGGTATCCCAGGGGATTCGTTCCAGGACCCCCCAGAGATCCCAGAATCTGAGGGTGCTCAGGTCTCTTGTATAAAACGGCATAGTACAGCTCACCCTCCACAGCCTGGGTTCCGTCCACATCTGCAGATTCACCACCAGCTGCAGATTGATCTGAGGTTGGTTGAATCCAGGGGGCCAACCGTACTTCACTTAAAACGTGATTAGCTTTCACAGTGCGGGCAACATGACAGCATCTTCAGACACACAAAAGGGACCTGGTAAAAGAGCTACTAAAGGATGTACTTCAGCAAGAAGACAACCAAACCTAGGTGGAAAGAATTGGCAGAAAGCAGCAATAGTGAGTAAAGAAATAAGCAAATCACATTGGTATGGAAATGTAATAGATACTTTTCATAAATATAATGCATGATGGACTGAAACTACTGGACAATAATAACATGGAATTTGCGAGAAGGAATTTACAGGAAAATAATGAGTTCATAAGTGTCTCTTATTTGGAGGGAGTACATGGAGACTGACCAACTTTGTATTTCGTTAGAAAAATGCAAAAGGTATGCAAATTAGAAAATATAAAGGTAATCACTAAAATAATAGAATGTAATATAAGACTTCCAAGTAGAAGAAAATAAGGATTGAAAGAAAATGATTCATCTAAGAGAAGGCAGAAAAGGAGAAGTCAAATGAAAAATTCGAAAACAGTAAATGGGAAATACAGAATAAGGTGGTAATAGAAATATATCAGTAATCACAATACCTGAAACCATAAAATTCACATATGTTTTGTCTAAAAGACAGAGACTTGATACAGAAAAACCTGCTATATGCAATTTTGAGACATGCTTGAAGCTTAATTATTAAATAAAATACAAGGTTGAGAATCATGGGAAAATGTACACAGAAAAATATTAACTGAAGCAAAATTAATATAACTAATATGGAATGAAATACATTTTTGGGGAAAATTATGGGTAAAGTGGATCATAAAAGAAACAATCTATCAGTAACTGACCACAGTTACAAACTTGTATGCACCTAACTTTATTTTTTTATTATTATTTTTTAATTAATTTATTTTTTTGCGCTACACGGGACGCTCACTGTTGTGGCCTCCCCCGTTGCAGAGCACAGGCTCCGGACGCGCAGGCTCAGCGGCCATGGTTCACGGGCCCAGCCGCTCCGGGGCATGTAGGATCTTCCCGGACCGGGGCACGAACCCGTGTCCCCTGCGTCGGCAGGCGGACTCTCAACCACTGCACCACCAGGGAAGCCCCTACACCTAACTTTATAGTCTTGCAAAATATATGACAATATTCAGCAGAACTACATGTAGAAATTGAAAAATCCATAATCAGAATGGGAGTTATTACAAGTGTTTCTCAGAAACTGTTAGATGAAGTTGATAAAAGTAAAATTATAGATTATTTAAATAATACAATTAACCTTGATTGTATACACACACGTCAGCAACAAATAGAGGATGTACATGTTCATTGATAAATAAAAGATTAAAAAGTATTTATAACTGGCCCAAAAGAGAATTCTCAATAAACCCAAGGAATTTATATAATAAAAACCGTCTTTGCTGATAATAGTACAATAAAATTATTGATTAAAAATGAAAAGCTACCTATGCCCCCTCTAAAACCGTATATTTGGAAATCAAACTTACATTTGTTAAAAAGTCGCAGTAGTCATGATACGATCCCATTTACGTAACATTATGTGTGTGTGCACGTGTGCACAAGGACACAGGAAGGACAATTATCAGCAAGTAGTAGATGGTCATTTCAGAGTGGTGAAGTTTAGTTCTTTTAAAAAAACTTCCTTCATTAGTTTTGACTTAGTCATTGTTTCCATAGAATATGGTTTATTTGTAGAATTTTTATTGTGAAAATAACTCTAGGTTTTTATGTTTTAAAAATAAAATTGAAATATGAAATGTTTTGTTTTGAACAACAATGAATGCGCTATGCAGCTGAGTAGCTGCGGGACACTCAGAGCCTTCAATGTACACATTGAAACACGATTACTTAATAAACAAGTGTTCAGTTGAAGAAAGTAGAAAATGAATAGTTGAATAATTTCCAAATAAAGTGTAAGGGAGAAACTGACAAGTACAAAGGCGAAATGAAAATAAAAAATTAAGGATCACTAGAGATGGCTTAAAAATTAGTTCTTCCAAAAATCAAAATGAAAATATTAATTCAAACAAAAAGAGAAAAAAGTGCATACAAACCGACATTAGAAACACACAAACGCACATAGCACATAACTGCAAATTCCGTGGAGGTCACAGAGGGAAGGGAGGGCGTGGGCACCTCTGTCTTGCGTAGCCCTGTGTGCCTGGTTGTGGGCACTGTGGGTCGGAGAGGAAGCACAGTGCCCCCGGGCTCACGAGAAGTGCTCAGGAACCCAGCGGGGTACGGAGGGCAATGACTCATTTGCCCGTTTGTCTGGGCCACGAGCATCTTAATGCATCTCTGGGCTCCCGTAAGCCTCTCGTGACATTTAGGTGGTCTATTACACACGTTACCTGAGAAACGTTTGCTGATGCTGGCATCGCCCTAGTTTCTGTTTGGCTCTGAACACTTGATCAGAGCCAAGCTCAGGGTGGGCTCACGGCCCCTTTCTTCATCATCCCTATTTACAAATCAAATAAGTTGAGATTCCCTGGTCTCCAAATTCCAGCTCAGTGTCTTCCGAGCAGGAGTGGGTGAGCACAGCTGGCGTGAGGACACCCTGAAGCGAGAAGGAGGAAGACTCCAGATACCTAAGCAGACGCAGCCCCGAATATCCTGGCCGGCAATCTAATCGCTCCTTGTGAATTGGTCCCAAGAGTAACCAGCGCATGAATATTTCAAGGATTTCATTCTGCTATTGATTTGTGGCCTGTCAGTATTCAACCGGTTCATTTAATTTGATGCAAAAACATAAGGAATAGGGAGAAAATCAGTGTCTGTGCAGGGAGTCGGGCAGAGTGTGTTCACGGTTCGAGAGAAAAAGCTTCGTCACCTACCGGCAGGGAGGAAGCGTGAGGGCCTGAGCCGCTCCCGCCCTTAGCTCTGCGGGGTCACTTCCCCACCCCGGGTAAGGTTTTGAGAGAGGAGAACTTTATTCCTTTGCTGAAAATGATGGAATGAGTTGTTTATGCACAAAAAATTCTGAATTAAGAGAAAGGGCTGATCATACCCAGGCCAATGTGACTGGCCAATTTTTAACAGCGTGTTTTCCAAATATAACTAGCTCTTAAAAAAAAAAAAAAAAAGGCTTCTATCATAGCGCCTCCCCCGCGGCCCAAAGCTCTATGCTTGAGCAGAGGGTAAATACTTTGGGCTCTGGAGAGTTGAAACTCCAAAGGAAGCTTGCAAATTTACACAACAGGCAGGTGATTTGACCGTTTCTTTGATTCTTCTTTGATCTCTGCTATTTATTTTTCAGTTACTTTCTAGATTATTTTTTAAAGTTTGACAAGATCAATAGTAATAAAAATTCTATTTGACTGAAAGTTGCATGATTCCCAAACATTTCCCCTCTTCCCTTATTTCTAACAAGAGATGGCTTGTATGACATCAGTCCCCAGGTAAAGTTTTAGCAAAGAATCTACTACGTTCCTTTGAAGGAAAGAACTCTCTCTTGACAAAATGGTACCAAATTCCCATTTAAAGAACTAAAAACATGTGTGCATGAATAACAACTCTTATGTGCAGATAGAAACATTGCTTATAAATGCAAAAGCCTGGTGCTCTGAACTATGCCTTGAGAGAGGTAACTGGTTAAATATGTGTTTTTTCCCATAAAGGTGAGACAGTCTAGCTCTGGGAGGTAAGCTAACATCTAGGAAGACAGTTTCTAAGGCAAAATGATGAGCATCTCAGGTGGACAGAATTCTAAGCTGGCCCCAAGATCCTGCCTTATGCAGGTGTACAGACCTGCATAATCTCCTCTCCGTAAGCATGGGAGCACCTGGGACTATGGTGGGATTGTCACTTCCCGGATTAGGTTATGTCATAAGACAGAGGTGATAGGATACTCACTGCCATGACACCTTTACATTATGTAAGACTCCAGCATCACAGAGTCTCCTGCTGGCCTTGAAGAACGGGCCAGGTGTGAACTGCCCACGCAGGGGCCATGAACCAGCACCCAAGAGTGATGAAGCTGAGAGTGGTCTCCAGTTGACAGCCAAGGGAACGAGGGACCTTGTCAGACAGCCACAAGGGGATGGACTCTGTCAACAGCCAGAGGGACCTGGAGGTGGTACTTCCCTAGCTGAGCCTTCAGATGAGAACACAGCCAGTGGACATCTTGATTCCAGCCTCAGCAGACCCTGAGCAGAGGGCCATTAGGATGGCTGAACTCCTGACCCGTGGAAACTGCGAGATAGAAAATAGATGTTGGTGTGGGCTGTGATGCTCGTGCTACTTGTTACACAGCAATAGGAAACAAATACACGATCCAACTGCTCAAAAATAAGAGGTCTACTGGACTTTAAACAAATTTAGCTTTAATGTACTACATTAGCCCTATTCTATTAAGGCTCACCATTAAACAAATCTTAGGTGTAGTCAATGGGAAGAACCTAGTGCCTCATGATCTGGGCCACCCCCCCCCACTTATTTTTTTTAATTTTTATTGAAATATAGTTGATTTACAATGTTGTGTTTCAGGTGTACAGCAAAGTGATTCAGTTATCCATATAGATGTGTATTCTTTCTTAGATTCTTTTCCCTTATAGGTTATTACAAGGATATTGAGTATAGTTCCCTACTGTGCTGGACAGTAGGTCCTTGGGCCCCCTCCTTACCTTACGCAGTCCTCTACTTACAGGAACCCAGAGAAGTAGCTGTCTTGGCCAGGACAAAGTCAGGCTTGGTTTTAGCCCTTCCCCTCCGTGTTCATGTGCCCAGGGGTGGGCAGGAGGTGGCAGAGCCCTGGCCTTCCTGGGGCCCTGGGGCTTCCTCCTCTGCGTTCGTGGTTCTGCTGAGTTGCCTCAGCATCGCGGGTCCTTTAGGAAAGGCGCTGACCGAGGCCGTCAGGTTCCTTGCATCCATGGTCCGGCCCTCGCTCTGGAAGAGCAGGACGGACGGGGCCGGGGAGGCTCCGGCTGCCGCAGCCTCGGCCTGGCCTCCGCTCGCGAGGAGGCTTTGCTGGGAGGAAAACTCCCTTGGCTGCTCTCGGATGAGACGGGAGCAACGAGCATTGCTGAGGGGGGACGGCGACCGTTTGGCGCTTATTGTCATTAAATTGTCAAAACAATTTTGCACCTTCCGTCAGGAATTGTTGGTGGTTTTTAGAAAGGGGAGGCCACCTGGAGGACAGGGCTTGAGGCCAGGTGGCTGGCTTTCTAATCAGCCTTCCTCTCCCTACCTCGCGACCCAGTCACTTGGTCACCTTGGAGGGAAGGGCGGTTACCCTTCCAGCCGCGGGCTCTGTCCTGGGGCCTTCTCCGCAGCGACATCTGTGGGGGGCAGCTGGTGCCCACCTCTGCAGTGATCTCGCCTTCGGCTAAGGGATTCCAAGGCTCTGGCTGCACCGAGAGCCCCAGCTGCTCCCCGTCAGTGGATGCCCACCGGCCCCTCCCGCTTCCCCACGGAGGCCCTTCCCCAGTAAACTCCAAGCCTTGTCTTCCAGCTCCCGAGACAGGTTCTCGAACAGACCCCTCTGAATGTCAGCAGTCCTCGTCTGAAAACAGGGATCGCGGTGGCCGTGCAGCCGTGAGAAACCACTGACCTTCGCGGCGGAAGGTGCTTTCTGCTGGGCTGGGCATGTAATGGGATCCAGTAAATACGCGTCTCCTTTCTCTGAGGGCTAGAAGCCGAGCCCTCTGTGTTTGTTGAATAGGTACATAAAGTGCCTTGGCCGTCCCCTTTGATTTTAAGGAGAAAATAGAAAACCACCTTCTTGGGGGCGTCTCCGCTCACCAGCATTACCGAGGCTCTGAAGAATTGTTAACTGTGGAGTGGAAATACTCAGATCGGATTAAAAAAACACCTTGCAAGACAAATTCTAACACTGTTAATGTTTTCGGAACATATGGTAGTTATTAATTGCCGCTGCTGATGCATTTGGGGAAGCAGTGACCGCTTCCTTGGAGGCGTCTTGCAAACACCAGTGAGGCGGCATCCCGTCCCTGGGCACCGAGGGGCTCTGCTCCACGGCTTCCCTGTGGCTCGCTGCCCACGGGCTGGGGGCCGCTCAGTGGCTCTTCTCCTTGATTTTCCTTTATTAGAGATCAGATTAAGGCCAGGGACAGAGTGCGGGTCCTTGCTGCTGTCTGAAGGGAATTGCACTGTTCTCCTCTTCGTAGGAATGAAAAATAACGTAAAATTGAACAAGCCACGTCCGATTGCGGCGGTGGCTGGCGCGCAGGGCGCACACCGTGCAGGCCTCCCTGCACCCCTGCACCTGGAGCCCCGCTGAGCCGCGGGCGCCAGCAGGGCCGCGAGCTCCCATCAGCCCGCAGTCACGGCTGGTGGAGCGCTTAACTTCACCACCACCTCTACAATTAAAACACAGTCTGCTGAAAAACGAGAAGAAGTGAGGTTGCTGCTATCCTAAGGTCACGTGCGAGTAGGCGGTTTCACTCCCTGTTGTCCCATCGTAGAGGAAATGACTGACAGACCTCAGTGTGTACACAAGGAAAACGTGGGTTCTGAGCTTGGAGCCGGCCAGGCTCTGGAGGTGCCGTGGAGGCTGGCTGGCCCTGTGAGCCGAGGAAACCCTGCCTCTGGAGAGTCCCTGGGACGGACCGCGCTGTACGGCAGAGAGACGGGCATGGGCTGGCAGGGCGAGCCGGGGTCCTGCGCGGGCACGAGGCCCTGTGACAGGACGGCCCTGGTCCCTGCTGAGTTTTTGCCCTCTCTTTCACGCTGGGGTTCCAGATGACTTGGAAATCTGCTAGGTACTTTATTTTATTTGATTATTAGTTTTTAATTGAGGTGTACTTGATTTACAATGTTGTGCTGGTTTCAGGTGTACAGCACAGTGATTCAGTTATACATATATCTATTCTTTTTCAGATTCTTTTCCCTATGGGTTATTACTAAAGATTGAGTAGAGTTCCCTGTGCTCTACAGTAGGTCCTTATTGGTTGTCTAGTCTATGCATAGAAGTGTGTATCTTTTAATCTCGAACTCCTAATTTATCCCTCCTGCCCTTTCCTCTCTGGTGCCCTAAGTTCGTTTTCTATGTCAGCTACTTTATTTTCAGTGTGTTATAGTAAATTGCAGTGGAATAAATACATCGATTGATTCTAACCTCATGTATTTGGAATGTGTGGCTGTCAATCTCAATTTGCAGATGTGCGAGGAACGCGCAAAGCAGTGTCTCACGAGGGCATCCTGGTGGGCAAAGACTGTGTCTCGTTCCCTGTGTGTGAGGTGCCAACACGAGACCTGGCGATGCTGAGAGCTAAGGAGCTGTGCGGGTGCCCCAGTGCTGGGGAGTTAGAAGTTAAGTTCTAACCCTGGCTGCACCTCTTCCTCATTTTATGAAATCGGAAACGTTACTTAATCTCCCTCTCTGAGTTTCTTTCTCTGTAAAATGCGTACTTTTACAGAGAATAAGAATACTTCACACTCCGTGGATTTACTGTGAAAGGATAAATGAGTTGGGGCTGGCCAAGCATTCAGGATGATTTCTGTTATTTTTATTGTAACAACAGGAAACCAGGATATCGAGGCTTAGACGTCCCAGGTCCTGCTTGTGGAATCTGTCTTTGGTCGGACTAACAGTCGGGTACAGGGTTTGTGGGGCTCTGCTTTATCTTAAACAGAGCGTTGGGGCCTTTTGCCGCCGTCTGTGAATTGCTTTTCTTTCAGTATGAACTGAAATAGGAAAAGCAAAGTCGAATGAAGGTGAACAACTGTCATTTGTGAAACACCCAGCACAGGAGCTGTTGGCTGGCTGGACCTGAGTGGTCCCCAGGCAGGAGAGGGGGCGCCTTAGCATCTGAGAGACCTGGGACCAGGCAGCTAGCCCTCCTGGCTTCCTCTTGTACAAAGGGAGGGTCTGGTGGTCTTGAGGGTTAAGTGAGATGATTATGTAAGGTGGTGGATGCCTGTCAGTGAATGCCCTCTCCTCCCTTCATAGGTCTGAGCTTGACACCCGCAAACCATTTGGACTGTTTTGACGAGCTTGGTCAGTAGTGACAAATAGACACAGAAACGGGAACCGCCACAGCGTCAGCCCCAGACGAAGCCAGCGGGGGCCTGACCTCAGAGCTTTGATGCTCAGGGGTCCCAGCCCAGGGGGCCGCCTGGTTTGTGGAGGCCCCAACCTGAGGCTGAGCTGGGATTCAGGTGCGTGGGGCAGGTGCCCTCTCTCCCAGCTCCCACGGAGAGGTTTCCTGGGCTTTTTGGCTAAAGGAGGATGAGGGAAGGGATTCTGTGCTGCCTGAGTATAGGAGGGTGCTGGGGTCCATCTCTGCAGGTGGTGCCTGGGGCCGGTATGGACGCTTCCTAGTAAGACGGCTGAAGTGAGGCTGTGGAGGTGTGTCCTAGGGGACTCGGGGTCACGGGAAAAGCTGTGTGGGGCGCGGGGGTGCTGGAGAAGCTCGTGCTTGTGGCTGTGGTTTGCTGAGAACCAGCAGACAGGTGCTGCCCGGCCCTTGGTCTCTGCAGGGGAGGTCCTGGAGTCCTGGGGAGGCCAGGACCTGACATGACGGCTACGAGGCTGTGGGACTCCACGTGAATGTGACCTTGGGCTGGGGAGCCTGGAGATCCTTGCGCTGAAGCTCCCTTCTTTCTGGAAGTATTAACTCGATTAAGAATTTTAAAGTAATGGTGGTGAGTAAGACAGTGCAGGTGTGTGCAGGGGGTTTAACTGAAAAACTCGCTGACCCTCACAGCCTCCTGCAAGCTAACAATACCGGTGGGGACAGCCCCCCTTTCTGAATCCTCATGGAAACACAATTTACATATAAACCCACATAACTCACATAAAAACACAGTTCACATACAAAAACACATATACATATGCATATGTATTTTTTCTTAGAAAAATGGGATATCATTAACATACTCCAGCTTTTTTCCTTTGTGATTGGGACAGCGCTGTATCCAGTAGGTACAGAGGGAAATACAGAATGAGGATTTTGGTCTCGGCTGCTGTATTTTTCGCTAGAGCTGCTCTAACACGCCGTGTGCTTCAGCGACAGAAGTGTGCTCCCTCCCAGTTCTGGATCCAGCAGTCCCACCTCAGGGTGTCTCAGGGCCTCCTATCCCAAACCTCTCTCCCAGCTCCTGGGGGTCCCTGGGCCTAGGGCAGCCGTACTGCAAACTTCACATGGCCTCTCCCCGTGTGTCTGTCTCTGTGTCCACATTTCCCCCAAACTTTTTGTTTCTGATACGGAGTTTATTTAAAATCATGCTAACCTGTGACATAGGCATTTGGAATAAAGGACTGGAGAATGAGCTGAATGGGTCTGAGAAAGCATCCAAAACGGCATCATTTTATTGCCAGGAAGCTGAGGCCGTGAGGTGAAGTCCACCGCCCGAGTCAGTGTTCGTTGGCAGTGGGTCTACGATGAGAATTTAGATTCCCTTCTTCCTACTCCAGTGCCTCTGCTTATGACAGATGCTTGGCCTACACGGGTCAGAATCCTAGGTCCCTCTTCTCCAGCTTCTACGGAGAGGGCAGGATGTGGAGAGGAAAGGCAAGGGAGGCTCCGCGCCTGCATCCTTCCACACGGGCCTCTGTAGAATCTTGAATTCATCATTTCTTCCCATTTCCACTGCCATTCTGTAGTGCTGGCCCAACGCCTGCCCAGAAGATTCCTGCAGGAACTTCAAAGCTGGTGTCCACATCTCCCCTTTTTATAAGGACACCAGTCACACTGGATTGGGGTCACCCTACTACTCTGTAACGTTGTCGTAAGTAATTACGTCTGCAAAGACCGTGTTTCCAAATAGGGTCACGTGCTGATATACTGGGCGTTAGGACCCACGTGCAAATTTGCGGGGACCCGCTGGAAGCCATAATTGCCGCTGAGTGTCCCTTCCTGGTGCCTGTGGCAGGAGCTGAAGGCTGCCCTCACCCCCTCCCCGCGGGCACCTCCTAGCTCATTGTTTTCCACGCTGGTCCTCTCTAGCCTGGGGCGTGAAATCTGATCCCTGGGGACGGGGACTGCGCTATTTTCAATCCCCTTGTTGGCAGCTGGTTCAGAACAGGCCTGTGACACAGCTCTGACCACTGCAATTCGATGGCCCGTGTTCTGGCCTTTGGGCATTGTTTAGGGGGGCTGGGGTCCTTGTCACTCCAGTCTCCTTGTTGCCATGAGCAGAGAAGCCTGAGGGGGAAGACGGGTTTGCTGGGGCACCGGGGTTCAGTGATGGGAAGCCCCCAGCACCCTGCCACCTCTTGTTCTGGAGACAAAACATTTCTATCTTTGAGCTGTTTTGGGTTGCTTGGACTTTTGTAGCCTGAAATATACTAATTAATAGCATATTAATTAAATATACTAATTATACTAATTAATAGAGTATGGATGTAGTATTTATTCAGCATTCAGGGTGTTTTTTCTCACAAGCAATTTCACACTTGGTATTATGCACACATCTGTGTATCTATGCATCTAAATACAGATGTACATACACGTACCTGTGTCTAAACGGCTCATCCTGCTGGGGGCTTTCGGGGGTGAAATGGCTGGATCACAGGGCACCTGCCATGTTAAGTGAGGTGGGTGTTTCAGGACAGCTTCCCAAGGCCAATCTCTAATCGGCAAATCTGATTGTGTTCGTTTGCCTGCATCCTCACCAGTACTGGAATTCTTCCAGTTTTGAAGCAGTTTGGTTCATCTGACGATAAGTGTGTATGTCTCTCCTTTCTCTTCTTCTGGAGAAGGCGAGTGTCCTTTCACACGGTTACACGGAGCCGTCCTAGTTCCTCTTTCCTGAATCACCTGTTCAAATCTTTGCCCATTTTTCTTTCAGTTGGATTCCATGCTTTCTCCTTGCTTTCCCATTTTTCCACTGTCATAGCTGTGTCTTAGAATACATGTTTGTATAAAATAGAAAAATTACCATTCCAGTAGGAAGTTACTCTTTAGCAGAAGTTTGGAATTCTCTCGTCGTGTGAACTGAAGTCCACCTACATCTAACCCATTTGGGATCTGGGCCAAGTTGCTATTTAATAAAATCAAAGTGAAAATATTGACTTTGGTTCATTCGACTTTATTTCTGTAGTAAATATATGGATATTGGAAAGATATTGGAGATACTGGAAAAAGATATAAAGATATTGGAAAATTGGATGATTTTTTAAGGTAATTTGTTTGAAGTAATAGTATTTTTAATTGTAAACACAACTGTAGATTTTCTTCGCTGTCAACAATTTTATCTAGTGAAAACTTCCTTTTGGTTTTCTGGTGTGACACGGTGTTCACGCCCGTAATTAGATTTCTCAAAACTGCCACTCCTTCCTGAATCTTTGTGCTTTTTAAGGGAATACCTGCTCAGAGACATTTGAGCAACAATTGTGAAACAGTTCCAATTAATCTGTTGTGATCGATTTAGATGAACCCTCGCCTCTATGTCTGGTGCTTGTTTGTCTAAAAGGCCTGCTGGCCACCTGGTTGGCCGGGCCCGGTCACTTGCAGCCTGAGAGCCAGTCTGCCGTGCTGGGTCTTTGGCCGACGTTTCATATTTTGGAGGAAAATAAATCAGAGTGTTCTTCTTGGCAGGTGACGATTTTCCCACATTTCCTTCTCAACGTGCGGAAAGAAAAGGATGGTTAAGTCGAAACCATTGGGAATTGAGTTCCTTTTGTCATTCTTTTCTTCAAGGTGCACCTTGTCCTCTGACAGAAAAGTGTTCATTAATCCCCACGGAATGACCAGTTTTCCCATGCAGTCACTCAAGTGCACTGGAGCTATAAAAATTTCCTAAGGACCCTGGCTGCCACTAATTGCTCTCTGTGGCTTTTATGAGGCCACGTCTCCCCGCCGAGGACACCTGGTCCCCGCTGACTCTCAGCCCCCGTCTGTCTGCTTTCTCGCCGTGCCGGGAACAATGCCTTTGAAGCTTCATGAAGCTGAGGTGGAATTTTCTGGGCACAAAATGGCCACGACCTGGTCACTCAGGCCTGGGGTGAAGGCGTCGGGTTGGCATGGGCGATGGGGGGGGGCAGTGAAAACCAAGGCAGTTTTGGGGAACAGGGTGTGCCTTTAGCTGTGTTAACCCTTTGAATGTTGGAGAGGCAAGGGGAGCCTGAGAAAGGGCGGCGTAGACACAAACCTATGAAGGAAAGTGGAATTCATTTGAGAATCAGGAAAGAAAGGGGATCTGCTGATCCGAGGGACAAGGTCACTCCTGGGCACCCTCCCCTCTCCCCTGCTGGCCATGAGTTGAGGGTGGTCTCAGGAGAGTGGGCGGCTTCAGAGGGAAAATGATGAAGTTCGCTATTTCTGGGAAGTGGATTAAGGCCCAGTGGCATGCACTATGGCAGCCTCAACTGTCACAAGGCCAGAAATTCTCTTAGCACCTGCTTTCTTTAATAAATAAAATTAATTTATTCAAATTTATATTCATATTTAACATTGTATTTATTTTCTGTTATCACAAATTTAGCAGCTTGAAACAACACACTTTTTTTTTTTTTTTTTTTTCTGCGGTACGCGGGCCTCTCACTGCCGTGGCCTCTCCCGTTGTGGAGCACAGGCTCCGGACGCGCAGGCTCAGCGACCATGGCTCACGGGCCCAGCCGCTCCACGGCATGTGGGATCCTCCCGGACCGGGGCACGAACCCGGGTCCCCTGCATCGGCAGGCGGACTCCCAACCACTGCGCCACCAGGGAAGCCCTGATTACCTATTTTATATAGAGTAGTGCGTACTTTTCTTTTTTTTTTAAACAACTAAAAAAATTCTTTTTTCCAGCTGCGCCACACAACTTACAGGATTTTAGTTTCCCGACCAGGGATTGAACTTGGGCCCTCAGCAGTGAGAGCTTGGAGTCCCAGCCACTGGATGGCCAGGGAATTCCCAGTAGCGTGTATTTGTTAATCCCAAACTTCTAATTTATCCCTCCCCCCCCAGCACATGGTTTTTGGAAAAGCAAATGTTTCCTCGCCCAGTACTGTGGCTCTAGTGGAATGGATCACAGTGTTCCAAGCTCAGGATGGGAGCTCTGCTCCACACCCCTGGACACTTTATTCCTGTGTTCTGCACTCATTGCCTTTTCTGTAAATAAGAAAATTATATCCACCTCGCAGGATTGTCGTGAAACTAAGTAACAATACACAGGAAAGCATTTGTAAACTGAGAAGCTGCAAACAAATGTAAGGAATCCGCCCGTCCGGCCCTGACCATGGCCTTGGCGCGAGAGGTATTCCAACATGCCCTGCCTCTTCCTTTTTTTTTTTTTTTTTAAATAAATTTATTCATTTATTTTTGGCTGCACTGAGTCTTTGTTGCTGCACACAGGCTTTATCTAGTTGTGGCGAGCGGGGGCTACCCTTCGTTGCGGTGCGTGGGCTTCTCACTGTGGTGGCTTCTCTTGCGGAGCACGGGCTCTAGGCGCGTAGGCTTCAATAGTTGTGGCACGTGGGCTCAGTAGTTGTGGCTCGCGAGCTCTCGAGGGCAGGCTCAGTAGTTGTGGCATGTGGACTTAGTTGCTCTGCGGCATGTGGGATCTTCCCGGACGAGGGCTTGAACCCGTGACCCCTGCATTGGCAGGCGGATTCTTAACCACTGCACCACCAGGGAAGTCCTGCCCTCCCTCTTCTTAAATTGAATGTTTAGTAAAAATAATACGTACACACAGTCTGAAAAAGCAAACAGCAGCACGAGAACAATGGCACTGGTCCCAAACCCCCTTCCACAGTTCTGCTCCCCAGAATAGACAACTTCCAACGCTGTGGGAGATTTCCTAATTTTCCTGAATGGTGTGCTTGGGTTGCCGTAGCTAGTTCATCAAGTTTAGACCTTGTTTATTCACCTCTTTTTCTTATGTGTGAGGACTTAGCTCTGGTTTACCTCTCCTTCCCAGCTCCCTCACTTCCAATATTATTATGTCACTATTTTTAGTTAAATCAGTGTTTATATCATTAAACTGGGTAAACGTTGCTCTCTGTAGAACCAAGACGTGCACTATGATTGCATCATTTTTTCTACTTGTAATCTTTCAGATGAATATCCTTACTTTTTGCAGATGCTTTATCGTATAATTTATCATATCATTTAACTGTATAAGTATTGCACTCTGTAGTACCAAGTAGTGTACCATGATCATATTCTTTCTGTTATAGAGTTTTGTTTTTCCTTGATTTAACAATTGCATAATTTCCCCCTTGTTTAGTTTTCTAAACAAATATCCCCTTCTTCTTTCCAGATGAGCCAGTGTAAAATTCCCAAGGCCTCTGCTCTCTCCAGCCCTTTCCCGGAGCCTTCTGTCTTTGGTACCACTTCTTGTTACCCTCAGACTTCTCTTCCCTGCCCTCCCGGACCGGATCTGTTTCCCTGAGCTCTTCCTTGATTTATTCCCTTGTCTTACTGGTTCACACTCTCCAGCGGCTTCCAGAGAAATGGTCCGTTGAAGGTCAACCTTTTACCTTTTTCTACATCTCAAAGTACTGTGATTAGCATGCACCCTGGGTTGGTAGCTTGGGTCTGTAGAGAATTTCCTTAGAATTTTTAATTAAGTGCTTGCCTTTAAAAAGTATGAACTATTTTTGAGTTTTTTAATCCAAAATTGTTGTTAAGAAATCCCATCTCATTCTTATTCTCATTCTTTTGGCTGTGATAAAAATGAGATGAGAAACGGGGTTTCCCATTTTCTCTGAAATTCCTAAGATTTTTTTTCTTTATTTCTTGATGTTCTGATAATTAATTAATCAATTAATCAATGAATTAATTTTATTGTAGACTTTCCAATCCTTGTGCTGGACACTCAGCGGGACCATTCTCCTCATGATTTATATTTTTTCAATATGTGAGATTTTCTAGAATTACTTTTTCCATAATAACTTCCACTTGATTTCTCTATCACCTTTTTGGGAAATCCCTTGGTTCCGTATTTAATCTCTTCAATTAACCGCTTACGCCTCTAATGTGTTTTCACATAATTGCATCTTTCTGTCTTACTTTCTGAGAGATTTCTTCAATTTTATCTTTCAATCATGTATTAAAATTTTGAATTTTGCTATCACTTTTTAATTTCTAGGATTTTTTCTGTTCTCAAGTGTTCCTAACCTTGTTTTGTAATACTGAAGGCAGTATTTTAAGATGTTTTTGAATTTTGTTCTGTTCTCTACATTGCGTCCTCTTCCTTATGCTTTTTCTTTTTCTGTCTTTTGTGTTAGAGAAGAGTGTTGTGTTGTGTTTTCTTAACGTCTAGTAGGCCGTGTATTTATCTATCCATCTACCTCCTCTTTCTCTGTCATCTACGTATCTATCGTGTATGTACATACGTACCTATGTATCTGTGTACCTATGTCTGTCTGTCTGTCTGTCCATCCACCCATCCGTCCATCCATCCATTTACCCACCTACTGATGTCCCGGAGCTCTGGGTGTGTGTGTGTGGGGGATGGTCATCCCATCATGAAAGGCTGAATGTTCTTGGGCCGGTCATTTCGTCAGGGGACCGCTCCACATCCGTAGGTGGTGACTTTCTCTTCCCCCGAGCACGCTGCCTTTCTCCAGAGGACTGTGTGATGATCTGCCCGGGGGTGTGTGTGGGAGGTCCGGATGCCTAGCTCTTCCGTGTACAGACTGCCATCTCTCCAGCGCCAGCCCTGCACCCTGCACCCCTGGCCTGTACATCCTACACCCACTTTTTGCCATGTGTTCCCATTCCAATGCTGCAGAAAGTGAGAACCTGGGCTCCTAGCCAATGGTCAGTATCAAACTGCTGCCCCGGGGTCAGGTGGTGGGGTTTGGCTCTCACCTGGGTTTGGTGCTTGCTGTCCTGTGGGAGTTGCGCGCATCTCCCAGCCCTGCAGGCGGAGCTGGGCCCTCGCCAGCGTCTCTGCAGGTGCCTCGTTGTGCGGCTCTGACCCCCACCCCGCACCGGCCCACTCCTCACGCTGCCTGCCTGTCAAATGTCAGCTGAAATTGCTTGTCCCCTTTCCCATTTGCCTCTGAGGATTTACACCTCTTGATTCCCTTAACATTTTGGAGGTGAGGTCACAGGAGGGAGAAGATATAAATTTATGTTCTTAGCCCTTTACGTTTCATAGGAGTCCAAATGCCTTCTTTCTGCAGAGAGGTTGTGAAATGATGGGGTCCATGGGAAGAGCTTATGGGAAATTGAGGACAGAACACCTTCAGGGATGAGGTTTGGAGCCTTAAGCTTTCATCTCCAACAGAGAAGTAAATCCTATCCTTAATCGGATACATGTATGCATTAGCGTCGGCCCACAGGTCCAGGCAAGGAGAAGCCAGCCGACCCCCAAAGAATAAAACCAGGGTTAGAAACTGCAATGATTTCTCAGGGTTTGAGCTGAGTCACGTGACAGACACGGTGCTTCTCTTCGGTTCTGAGTCTCGTGCTGGCAGTCAAGGCGATTCTTCTCTCGGTGGTTGGTGAATGGGCACGAAGAGAGCTGGGGAGTCGTGTGGGACTTAGATGTAAGATGCTGGATTTCTGAAGGAATGAAATCAGAGGGAGCCCCGTTGCAGAGTGAGCTTTGGCCATAGTTGGGGCTGCTGGTGAGGCGCGGAGGGACGGATGACCCCGTGGCCGCCAGGCAGCAGGCGGGTCTCAGGCACCGCGGAGGGATGGATGACCCCGTGGCCGCCAGGCAACAGGCGGGTCTCAGGCACCGCGGAGGGATGGATGACCCCGTGGCCGCCAGGCAACAGGCGGGTCTCAGGCACTTTCTTTTTTTTTATTTTTACTTAAATCAATTGGTTATTATTTTCATTGCAAAATAATAGGACCACAATACAGAACTATAGAAAGCTAGAAGGGAGGAGAAAACCCTCGCCTTATCCTCCTGGTCCTAACGTACCCTGTGAGCATCTGCTTGCAGTCGTCCAGATGGTTCCCTGCCCCTGTGGTCCCCCGGCTGTCCCCCCCAGTGTGGGTATCCTGCCCTGACCGCTGCCTCCAGGACAGCTTCTGTGTCTGCCTGGGCAGGGGAGGTGCCCGCAGGGCCGGGCCAGGGTGCTTTCTTACTCCTGCACAGGGTGCTGGTGGAGGGGTGCCAGCTCCCTTTGGTTCATCACAGAGGGTTCTGTGAAATGGGTGCTTTTGGAGTCACGTGGGAAAGCATGTGAGGGCAGGGCAGGTGGAAGGGAAGTTGGGATGAGTCTGATTCAGGGGAGGAGCCTGCAGTTGGAGTTAAGGTCATCCGACTGCACGTAGAACCGACTTGCCCACGAAGGGACAGTGGTGGGCCTGGGCGACGGGAAGGCTTCTAGGTCATCCCCTCAGAAGGCTCAGACTGTTGTCACCATTATGTGAGTTCCTGTTCAGCCGCCTTGTCTGAGATCCTGGAGGTGTTCTGACGGGCTGGAAGTCCACTTCAAGGCTGACTGGAAGGGTGCACGGTCAGGTTTTCCTGACGCCCAGGTACCTCCTCTGATGTCAGAGTGTGGCCGAAGTCCCAGTGAGCTAGGGAAGATTTTCCTTCGGCTACAGGGCCTCTGGTGGCTAACTCACCCTCGGGACAGGTCCCTGCCATCGAGGCCCAGGCGGCCCCGCCTCATCTGGGAGGAATACGTGCATCTTCGGAACAGAGGGCAGCCGGCCCTGGTCCAGTGGTTTGGTCAGGTTTCATGATTCAGCCCTTTGACTGGGCACGTCGCCTGCAAAGCTCGGCCAGGGGCCATGAATGAAGAGTTTACAAGGGTGGAAGAGTTTGAGAAGGAATGAGACAGGATGAGATCATTCCTTAGGGAAATTGTTTGAAGAAAAGGCACATATAGGACACCGAGAAATAGGGATTTGGAATTCCTCTCCCTCGTCCCGCAGGTTGGGGCAGCTGGGGGTTTATGCTGGCTGACGATCCGGCCCATGTGCCTGGAGGGACGGACCCTCGCTGCCCATGCCAGGACCTCCTCCTTGCCCCCCCGCCCCCAGCCCTACCGCTATGGCCTCATTCTGCCCACCCGCCCCATGGGCTGGAGGATGGAGCTGGCTTCCAAGCGGTGTCCTGGCCTGAACCTCTGCTCCCGTCCTACTGACCCCCTCCCCATGCTGGCCTGGATGACCTTCCCATAGGGACCGTCCTCTCCTGCCACACGGCGTGTCTCTGGAGGAGACGGCTGGGGAGCCCGGGAGGCAGAGAGGAGGCCTCACGCGTTCTCACCTTGTGTTGGCTGTTCTCCTGCCCTGTCTACTCCAGACTAATCCGAAGTCAGGTGTAGCCAATGCCAGGTGCACACGTATGGTGGGAGCTGCCTCGTTTTCTTCCTGAACCATCGTTCCAAACACTAATGAAGTTTAAGGAGCCCCTTAGTGAAGGATTTGGTTAAGAGTCCAAGCAAGGCACTGGGCAGGCTCCGCCCAGCAAAGCAACGTTTGGTGAACTTGATCAAAACCAGTTTAAGTCTCTGGGCATTGCCCTGAGGGCCTAGAGCCAAGGGAGAAACATTCATTCCAGGAAAGCTGGTAAATCTTGGTGGGAACCCTGAGGGTCGGTGGCATCTGAGCCTCAGTCTGCTCCCCCTGCCCGCCCCAGCCTCTGCGCTCTCCCAGGCGGGCAGGGCAGGGGCTGGCACCCTCTCCAGTGTCACGTCTGGGCCTCTCCCTCTGGGAGGAGCAGGCTGCGTCCTCACCTCCACTGCCCTGTGCTTCAGAAGCTCTATTAAGCGTGGCTTAAGCACGGTTTCCTTGTTCATTGGATTGCAAAGAACGTGACTGTCCAGAAGCATGGTTTCTTAGGATACGGATGAGTTACGCCCATTTCAGATGAATGCTGGGCACTTCACAGGGCATTGCAGAGGAGGGTAAGAGTCACTGATTGGTGGTATTTGGTGAAAGAACCAGCAAGGTCCGGGGGTATTTTGTTGAGGAGCCTGACAGCCTGTATTTGCCCCCTGGATGTATATGCACGTCTTCCTAAGCAGCCATTTAACGACAGTCTGGGAAACGCCAGCGTTTTAATTAACTCCAGCCGGAGAAGGCCGTGCTGCAATTCTAAACCCCTTTGATTGATGCGGCTGCAATTAGGGCCCGGCTCCGTCTCTGCACAGCGACGTGTGAGAGGGTCGAGGAGGAGACGTCGCTGGGCCTCTGCAGAGCCGGGCTTCCTCCTGCTGCTGGAGAGTCTGTGCCTGTCCTCAGTCAGATGCTCGCGAGTGAAGCAAGATGCCGAGGTGTCTCATCCCAACCTTCCCCCGCCCCAGATCAGGGAACGCGTTCTTTTTGTTAGAATAAAAAGGGATTGCACGTTGTCCTTGGATATTGTAGATGTTGCTTTGTTAAGAGGTTTTGAGGATTTGAAGTCTATTATGCTACATCCAGTCGATTTTTTCCTCATACTTACGAAATATATTGACAGGAGCATCCTTATTTATAATTACCTTAAAAATAAACTGGTAAAAGCTATGTCTAAAGTCTCCTGATTAAGGTGACAGGAAGACCACAACCTATATTTCTGGAGACTTTATGTAGCTGCTGATACACGAGATAAAATTCTTCCCTTGAGAAGTAAGTTCAGCAAATCAGAATTCTTGGAGCACCTAGTCTGAACTACAGCAGTGCTGGAGAGCTGCACAGACAAACACGACACCGCCCTGGACCTTCGGGGGCCATGGATACACGCAGGTAAAGGAACCATTGTGCTCAAGGCATGGAGACATCTGGTCGTGTGGGAAAGGGGGGTGTCCATTCTGATTGGGAAACCAGAGATTCCAAGAGGAGTGACCATTGAGTCGCTCTCTGACGCATGGCAAGGATTTCCATCGGGGAAGAACTGAGGCAAGGGGCGTCCGGGCTGAGCAAAGTCAGGGCTGAAACACGGCATGTTTGGGTGACAGTTGTGTGGCCTGAGAAGGCGTGGGGTGGGCAGTAGCTGCAGAGGTGGGAGGGGATCACGTTACACCTGGCCTGCAGTGCCAGTGTGGCTTTGGAACTTTATTGTAGTTTTTGCTGCTAGTGGTGGGAACCACTGCAGGGGTTCAGTAGAAGTGGTTTATATGATGTGAGCTGATCTATAGACAAGCTTGTCCCCACCGTAGAGCAGGGAGAGGGGAGGCGGTAGGACCAGCCGAGAGTCCCAGCTGCCCTCACAGGTGGTTAGGAGAGTCTAGCTTGGGGCATTATCCTTATTTCCCCAGGTCAGAGTGAGTGTGGCCCCTGGGAAGTGACCAGCGGGGCTGAGATACAGGGTGAGAGATGATTCTTGGACAATCCAGTCTTAATATGGAGACCAGCCCCTCCTCCAAGCTCCTAAACTCAACTGAGGATAAAGATGTAGCCCTGGTCCTTAGAATGCAGAGCTCCAGCTCCTAGGAAGGGAAGACAGCAGTGACGGGGAAGACAATGGGAACAGTGCCAGTTCTGAAAGCAAGTGGGGTGCTCGGCCCCTGCACACCCGGGAGTCTCCTCGTGCTGGTCCTCCTGGGGTCTGGACAGGGTCCTTCTGCTGAGGGGCAGCCTCAAGGCCATCCGCTTGTAATTTGCTAAGATGCAGAGTGGAGAGTGATGCTGTGGCCACGGGTGCCGAGACATTTACTCAGACGTTATTCTGGGTGTGTCTGCAAGGTTTTCTGGACGAGGCTGACATAGATCAGTGGGCTGAATAGAGCAGATGGCCCTCCCCAGTGTGCGGGCCTCGTCCAGTCCATCGAGAGCCTGGGTAGAACGGAAAGGAGGAAGAAGGGAGAATCTGTCCTCTCTGCCTGACTGCACCGACTGGGACATTGGTTTCCTCCTTTCTCTGGGCTCAGGCTTGGACTGGAACTTACACCATCAGCCCTCCTGGTTCTTAGACCTTTGGATTTGGGCTGGAACTTGTACCCTTGGGTCTCCTGGGTCAGCGGCTTGCCAACGGCAGAACTTGGACTTCTCAACCTCCATAATCACTTAGTCAATTCCGTATAGTAAGTAAGTCTCTGTGTATATTTACATCTCCTGTTGGTTCTGTTCCTCTGGAGAACCCAGACTAATACAGAAGTGTTCATTTCCTGTTTAAAATTTCTAATGACTTTACTATTTTTATATAAATAATAACACACATTATAAAAACAATCAAGTAACATAGATGAGAACAGAAATTAGAGCCAAAAACATTGTTTAATATCCTAAAATATTATTCTAAGGCTAAGAAAAATATTATGAAACATTGACTAAGAGAATGGAATTCTTATGTTTTTAACTCTGCGTTTTAATTTTAGATGTCATCAACTTCTGGCTATGAAAGATGAGAGGGTTATAGCACTTCTACAATTCTTGCCGAGTTCTCTCCTTTCCCCTCTGATTTTTGTGTTTATAATGTTATCGCTTTAACGTTGTTAAAGGTTTCTACCATTGGCAGAATTTCCACAGTTGTTTAATATTATATTAAGAGAGGTGATAAGATCAGCAATATAAATAAGTAGGCTTTTATGAGCTTTTTAAAAATTGTGAAGAAGGAATTTCATCTTCATTTTCAGAGAAATTGTTTTTTTTGTTTGTATTTTACTTTTTTAAAAAAATTTATTTATTTATTTCTGTGGCTGTGCCGGGTCTTCAGTTGCGGCATGCGGGATCTAGTTCCCTGACCGGGGATCAAACCTGGGCCGCCTGCGTTGGGAGTGCGGAGTCTTAACCACTGGACCACCAGGGAAGTCCCTGTAATTTACTTTTAATTTGAAAGAGTTTACTTCTTATGACTGAGTTTCAGGGGCAAGATACACCTATCCGCTAAGAAACTTCATTTCAGATTTGATTTCTGAATATAGGTCTCTATTATCTGATTATTCTTATATTATATATAGTTTTATATATATATATATATATATATATATATATATATATATGTTTCCTTCGAAATCCTTTCCTATGTGTTTCGTATGTTTTCCCCTGATAATTTTGTAGGATCACTAACTTTTCCATTTTACTCTGATCATTTCTTGGAGTGCAGGTTGCCCATAGTATCGTAAGTACATCCACTCAAATTTTGGAGCCTTTCTAGCTAATGGGGGAGAAATAACATAAGCAAATGCTAACTTTGGCCATAATTGACCCGTAATAAAACTGCTGTTTTTTACTGGACGTTATCAAAGGTCACAGATGGAATTTTACTTGTTAATTTTAACAAAGATACTAAAATCTGTGATAAGATACTTGTTAAGGACGTAATACGATTTAAGCGGATTATTTCTAAATCTCATAACAACCTTGCAGTCTAGGTCTTGTTGTGCCAGTTAGGAAAGTGTCCAGCTGCATGTGATGCCCCGGTGACAGCAGCGTAAAGAAACCAGGTGGCCTTTCTCAGAGGAAGGCAGAGGCGGGTGCTGCGTGGGGCTACAGCTGCTGGGCCGTGTCCTCCTGGGGCCAGGCTTTTCCCGTCTTTATGTTTTCTTTATTCTCACACTTGTGGCCTCCTGGTCTCCTCAGCCAGCTCGGCTGTGTTCTAGATGTCAGTACGTTTTCTATAGCTTTTTATGAAGGCTAAATGATTCAGACAAGCAATCTGAGGTTGAGAGATGAAATACCTTTCTCTGAATCACAGAGCTAGAAGGTTGTAGGGCTTACCGTTGATACCAGATTTGTCGGATTTCCGAGCGCATATGCTCTTTGCTCCACCTGCCTGACCCCGAGGAGCACGTGGGGGAGCCTTGGGCTCCAATTCCACGTGAAGAGCAGAGGCTGGAGGATGCTTGGGAAGGACTTCAAGGTTCACCCATGCCCGGCGGGCATTTTTCCTCTTCTGCCGTCTTTAATCTTCTCACGTGCTCTTGGGTTATTTAAGGATGGGAGGAGTTAGTGAAAAGTAAAGACTCTTCTGTGGTTGAGATTTGCTCGGAGAGGATGACCAGCCTGTGGGGTGGAGTGGGGGCTTGGAGGGGGCGGCCCGGTGGACCTCGCACCCCAGGACTCTGGGCTTCTCCGAGGGCAGCATCGCAGATGGGGGGGGCGTGGTCACAGTCTTCCTCAGGGGAGAGTCGGAGCTCTGTGTCCTGACACTCAGCTGTGCTACGAGTCGGGGTGTGGCCTGGAGTCGGGTTGGCTGCGATCACAGCGCGCGTCTCCAGCTCCCCGGGTTCCCGGCCTGTGCCGTGCAGCCGCACGCCCCGTATCACCTTGCCCGTGCCACGTGGAGCATTCGTCAGGGTTCTCCAGAGAAACGGAACCAGAGGAGTGTGCTTCTGTGTGCCCTGTGTATCTGGAGAGGAGATTTACCGTAAGGAATTGGCTCACAAGACGGAAGCCGAGAAGCCTCACGATTGGCTGCTCTCGAGCCGCAGACCCAGGAGCGCCGATGCTGTAACTCCTAACCCGGGGTCGGGGGAGGACGAGCCTCCGCTCAAGCAGCCAGACAGACAGAGAATTCAACCTTCTTCCAACGCTGTGTTCGATTCACGCCCTCAACGGGCTGCATGTCACCACCCACGTTGGTGAGGGCGGATCTTTACTCAGTCTGCAGAGTCAAATGCTAATGTTTTCCGGAAACACCCTCACAGAACACCCCAAAATAATGTTAAACCAGATATCTGGGCTCCCTGTGGCCCAGTCAAGTTGGCAAAAAATTAACCATGACACATGGATTGGGCCTCTGGGTACATTGCTAGTGGGTTATTTTCAGCCCTGATCGGTCAGTCACCATTCACATTATAGCACATTTTAAACTCAATTTTCCCATTAAAAAAATGGATACAAGTAATTATTTAAAGTCCTTTAAAATTACTCTATTTTTGAACGTCTCCAGCGTATAGATTCTCAGGACATTAATCCTCTGCTGTCAATTACGTCTACACAAGAAACAACACAAAGCAAGATGACAAGAAAACGTAAAAGTAAGCCAGCATGGGGTAGACCTGAGGACACTGCCCGCTCCCAGGATGAAAGGGACCAGGCAGGTGCAGATTTTTGGAGAAGGCGCTGGCAATCCACACGGGCTCCTTGCCTCCAGCTGATTGGTGCCGTAAGGAAAGGACAGTGCCAGGTGTTCTAATTTTTCAAGACACAGAAACATTTTCTTTTTGTCAAATAACTATTTTTTAAAATGTTGGGTCCCTTAGGAAACGCCATGTGGTTTGAGAAACCACCTCTGTGCGTGGGACACAGCTCAAGGGCTTCGGCTGGACACCTCTGTTCTAGGGCAGAAAGGATGGAATCCAGGTCTCTTGAGTGTTGGGCTTCACTTAATTTCATGCTTATTTTTGTGCCTTAGGCAAGTGACTCTACCTCTGTGATTTCCCTTTTCTCAGATAGAAGATGAAGCTACTTATTGCATTAGACTGAAGATCTTCACTATTCCATCGTGTTCCGAGGCAACTAAAACCCAGCACGTCCAGAACTGAACCCACCACTTCTCCTCAAACCCACTCGTCTTTCTGTCTCCTCCTCCTTGAAGAATGCCACCCCTGTCCACTCGGGCAGCAAGGCCTCCCTCAATGCCAGCATCATCTAAGTGCAGAATATTATCTTCCTTCACTTCCAAAATAAACCAGGAGTCTTGTTGATTCCAGATGCTCGAAATCTCTTGAATCCACCCTTTTCTCGCTAAATCCACCGACATTCCTTCAGTTAAAGGCTTCATTATTTATTTACGGGTTAGTTATACTGCCTTCCAATCAGCAACCTCACCTCTGCTTTCCAGCCCATCCATCATCCCGCTGCCAGAGTGATCCTTCCAACTGATACACTGGACCAAACCATTTCAAAATTCCGATCACAGAATCATTCTCGAGGCAAAGTTGTATTCTTAGCACCTAACATAGTTATTCATGATGTTCAAGGACATATGCTGGATGAGTGAATAAAATAATTCTTTGCTAAATCTCATATTTTATGTACAAAAAATATAACCCACCTCTGGACATTGATTCAATTGTTGGCTGGAGACATTGATGGCATTTAGGGTTGGATCAGAGACTATTTTGAATTTCTTATTACATTTTTTTTTAAGCTAAGCATTGAGGCCAAATTTGTGTGGCTAAATGTTCAACCCTTTGAAAAATAAAAGTTTTGTCACTGCACACAATTAAGTTAAAAGTAAACGAATGTATATATTCATGGTATAATCTATATTTTGACCATGTGCTTGTCTCCTGAAAATCTAGGTGTATCCTTCTTTGTACAAATTCTGAATTCCTTAAGAGATGGATAAAAATCAGAGTGGTTTTTGTTTTATTTAAATTGGGAAATTAGTAACTTGTTATTGGAATTTTTTATAATGAAATTCCTTGTTGTATGAACAATGTGTCCTTAATTTCTCTCTTTGGGGTAATTGATGCATTGATTTCCTGAAAGAGGAGTTAGGCGTGTATTTCCCACAAAGCCCCGATGTTCTCACGTTGTGTAAGAACTTGCAGTGGCTGCCCTTCCACAGAATCTGTCCTATTCTTCTCAGGCCAAATTGTAAGTGAAACGGGGATTCAAGCGTTTTATTGCTAATTCCAGTATTCACTCACTGGTGAGCGCACTTCCTCATAATGGCCACCCTTAATGCTTCGAGATGTCATCGAGAGTGTGCAGTGAAGCCCTCAGAATTAACCACTCATACTAATTATAGGCTCCGCTGATGAATTCTTTTACCTTTGACCTGGGAAGGAAAGCCATATATTCACATCCGTGAATGGGGAAGGGAGTTGAGTGAGTGCTGCAGGGGCGCTGGGTCCCTTATTTATTTATCTTCGCAGCGCTTTCTGGTTCTGCAAACACAGTGTCGTCAGGATTATTCTCAGGTTATTTGTCTGGAATCCAAAGGAAGGTGACTGTGTATTTTGTGGATTTACATGCCATTCTACAAGCTAATCTCTCTTTAAAAATGGATAAAATAGATGTATTAAACCAGAAAGGAAATATTAGCTTTGGCTCCTTTTGTAATCCAGGTTGATTAAGGAAAGCATTGTTGAAAAAGGGCCGGACTTTATTCTGAAAGGAGAACAATGAGAATCGTGATGGCCTGTATCCTGGGAGTGAACACAAAGCAGGGTAGGAAGGATGCCCCATCTCGTGCTCGGGACCCACAAAGGAGGGGGAGGGGCCTGGCGTGGCGGGAGGGGCGCCACTTACGACTCAGAGGATTTCGGTCTTGCCCCTCCTGGCCAGTGACAAGTCAGGTGGCCCCGGGCAAGTGAGTTAACCCCTGGGGGTCTTGGTTTCTCGGCTGTGAAGCGGGGGTAGTGATCCACAGGGCTCCTGTGAGACTCCAATGAGACAATGGGTGGCTGTGAAATGGTTTTGACAACTGAAAGCATTGCACAAAGTCAGGAATTACTATGGTTTTTTTTATTACTGTTGTATTTTTAAAAACAGACCCACGTCTGTGACAACGTCACCGTGTGCTCCCCACTTCTGAGCCCGACCTTTATGGCATTGTCCAGCCATAAAGAGCATCTCATGATTCCAGGTGAGCCTCGTACGGGTGACACAGACAATGTTTATACTGATGTCAGAACCAAGGGAAAGCCCAGGGATGACTCTCTATCAGCAGCCATTGTGCTGTGTGTTTCCTTCTTTAAATTATATCTTTGAAAATTTTATTGTACAGTCTACAGTCTGTCAGCGTGGAATACAAGCTTCCACTATTTTAGTGACAGCAGGGAACCACAGATGTGAATGCATCGTTTATTACGTTGCAACCAGGAGCCCTGTGGCCGAGAGAGGCTGGGCGACAAGGGTACAGAGCAAGCAGGTGATGGACTCCCGAACTTCTGTGCAGGTTCTTCAAAGGCCTGTCACCCGAAGTTTCTTGATTCCAAGAAATAAAAATCAACTCTGTGTAACTTAAAGAGGAAATTCATTAAAGTCATAGGGGACCCACAAAACCCCCAGGAGGCTTGTGAACTAGCAGATTCCAAGGGGCATCTGGAGATCTAATGGCTGGATCAGTCAGACTGGGATGCTGTTTGCTGCACTGAATAGATCCCGAGTATCCTTCTCTCCAGGCTCGTAGGGCCAAGAAGGAATATCCAATCTATGAGCCTAGGTCACTGCTTGAAACCTGGCTGCCAGGGATGGGGCAGGTGGCTCTCCCCCGCCTGGAGGGAGGTGGGCATACCTATGTATATTAATGCCCGATTCTATTTTTACATAATTATTATACAATTCTATAATTGTGCACATTTTACACAATTATATAATCAATATACGTTAATTGGGCATTAATATATTAAATGTGAAATATTACCCAAAGGAGAGAAGATTGGATGTTGAAAAGCAAAAAAAGGGGCTTCCCTGGTGGCGCAGTGGTTAAGAATCCGCCTGCCAATGCAGGGGACACGGGTTCGATCCCTGGTCCAGGAAGATCCCACATGCCACGGAGCAACTAAGCCTGTGTGCCACAACTACTGAGCCTGTGCTCTAGAGCCCGCGAGCCACAGCTACTGAAGCCTGTGCGCCTAGAGCCCGTGCTCTGCAACAAGAGAAGCCACTGCAATGAGAAGCCCGCGCACCGCAACGAAGAGTAGCCCCCGCTCCCCGCAACTAGAGAAAAGCCCGCGCGCAGCAACGAAGACCCAACGCAGCCAAATATAAATACATACATACACATATATATATAAAAGCAAAGCAAAAAAAAAAAAAAAAGGAATAGAAAACATCCATCAAAGTTCACCTTTTTGTATGTACAAGAACTTATACATTTTATAATTGCCTTATACATTTCAACTACCCTTCAGACAGCTGTGTGCAGCCTTGCCCTCAGCTGTTTCAGCATCCGCACTACCTGATCTGGGGATGCCTATTCTTCTCCTAGCTCAGATCCCCTGTAATATCTTCAACTCAGGACAAAAGTGTAAAGGTAACCACAACCAATGCATCTTATGCAAAATAAAAGGAGAAAAGAGCGTACAAGGCAGTGACCTCGTGGTTCATGATAAATCCACATCCCTCAAAGTCTTTGAGTTCCTTATTCTTGTGTAGTCTACTTATTCCAAGACATTTCTGGGACTTTAGCTTTTTAATGGGGACCAGCAGTAAGCTCATGTTTCGAGAACCACTGGCTCCTCGAGCGAGTTCCCTGGATGCAGAGTCTGCCGACTGTACCCAGAACCACACGTTCAGCCAGACCCCAAAGTGTGTGCTTCCCCCCTTTGTTAGCATCATCTGTGTGCAAGTCCAGACACTGCTGAGCTTTTGTCCATAAAAGTCGACGAGTTTTACAGTTAGGTTTTCATTTTAAAACCTCTCCTCCCGGTCTGAGCCTGTGTTGGTTCTCCAGCGGTACGGTGGGAATGCACTTGCGTTGCAGATCTGTAGTCAGGGACACGTGTGCGCATGTGTCACGTGTGTGTGCATGGCATGGGGGAGGGCTATCCGCAGGCCCCCACATCCCGCTAAGTTAAGGGAGTGACTGAGATATTCCGGGTCCACTCGTTTTTGTTAGTCTGTGGTGTTATGCCCTCAGGGATATTTGAAGTCACCGTGGAGCCAGAATGTTACATGTTGGGGGAAGTGCACAAAACCCGTTTTTCCCTGGTAAGGACAGAGCGATAGGTTGTCATCGAGACCAGCTTTCCCAGAGGAACTTGGTAAAAGACTGAACTCATTTGCAAGGAGGCTGGAAACAGAACCCGCTAATTGTCCCTTCGCAGCGCCCCTGAGACAGTCCCCGCCCTGAACTGACCTGTGTGCCTCTGCTCCTCCCGAGGGGCTCTGAGCTCCTAGGGGCGGCAGGGAATGCGCTCCGGAAACTCCTGTCACCCGCACACAGCAGGGTGCAGTAAAAGGTTGTTATGTCAACGAGCATCTGGAAGCCTTGTTCGTGAAGTTTGCACACTCACGGCACTTTCTAAGTCAAAGTTGCGGTTTATGCAATCAACAAAATGTCTCCCCAGAACAGCAGGGGTGTATTTTATTTTGCGGTACGCGGGCCTCTCGCTGTTGTGGCCTCTCCCGTTGCGGAGCACAGGCTCCGGACGCGCAGGCTCAGCGGCCATGGCTCACGGGCCCAGCCGCTCCGCGGCATATGGGATCTTCCCAGACTGGGGCACGAACCCGTGTCCCCTGCATCGGCAGGCGGACTCTCAACCACTGCGCCACCAGGGAAGCCCAGGGGTGTATTTTTGACACGCATCAATAACAAATCACATTTACGCTTCAGGCGAACGGGTCCAATTCCGTGTCAAATGGCGAGAGGAGATCACGGGCTTGGTCTTATTTTATTGCATCTGAAGATGGGCTGGCTCCTGGCATCTCTTCTGATCTGAAAGCAGAACAAAACAGTGAAGCTAATAGTTCAGAAACGAGGCCCTTGCTTCAGGCTCTCAGGCGGCCCGACAGCTGTGTGAGGTCCCCGGTAGTCACCAGCAGAGGCAGCGTCTGTCCAGGGTGGTCCCTTCGGGCAGGTGGAGCCAGAAGCTGGCCACCACGACCTCAAGGAATGATCGTCAGTGACGAGAGTGGCAGTGCTCTCTTTCAGCTGAGAAGAGGGAAACCGGCCACTTGGCCTGCAGGGTTCATCTCTGCCACAGTGTAACTCAGAAAACTCACCTCTTTCCTGAGGGTGAAAAGGGCTGGAGAGAGGTGGCCCAGGAAGGCTGCAAGCCTGCTGACTGCCGTGTCCCCCTGTGTCCACACAGACTGCCGACTGGCCTCCTCCCACCAGGAGGCAAACAGCCAACACACGGGGTCATCATTTCCTTCTGTCTAGTTACTGCTGTACCTTGTTCACATTTCAGCTTTTAGCTGATTTTCCCTCCACTGACTAAAGCAGTGATGACATTCACCTGAGCCTGATGGCCGACCACACACTGCCGTTCCTTCCTTCACTGTCAAGCCACCAGAATTTGCAAGGGCAGGAGCGGAGGTCCGCAGATCCTGTCCAAGGCTCTACTCACAGCCACCGGCCAGCAACCCCAGGAGGCCCGGGGGTCTCGGGCCTGCGGTGCTAACAGTTTGCAGTGCCACCTGGGATGGTGTCACTCTGTTTTCTGAGTCTTTCTTGCCTGTGTGTCTAGCCATCCGCACCCAGCAAGCAGAGCTCAGTGGGAGGACGGGCCATATGTTTCCAGAAATGCCTCCCCAGACAGACTGAGCATGGACTTGGAGGGATCAGATGGCTCCCAAGTGGATTTGGCTTTGGTGGGTTTTTCATATTTATTTTCTTCCATGAGGTTTCACATGAAAATGTTAAAGGTTGGTTCTACAGATCCTTATTCCTTGAGACTTTTAGATTTTAATTACTAGGGAGGGAGGTTTTTCATTTTTACTTTTAAAATAATCGATACACTTTTAAAAAACCTTTTATTGTGAAAAATGTAAACATGTACAAAAGTAGAAAGATTAAATAATAAATAATAAATGAGTAGCCCTCATACCCAAACTCAGCCTCAACAGTTACCTACATCACGATGATCGCGGCTCACCTGTCGTGGAAGGGAGATATTTTTGAAGGAGGCATTTATTCTTCCCCAGTGAAGATTAGGCTTCCCTCTTCTAAAATATTTACATGTTAAAGATTTTTAAAAAAATAAAATATCTATCCTTGTCGATCTCTTGCACCAGTACTGTATTACATTAGTTATTGTACCTTTGGATTAGGTCTGAAACCCAGGCCTGTAAAGTCTTCAATGTTTTCCTTCTTCAAGATTGTCCTTGATATTCTCTGCCATTTGCATTTCCACATAGAATACATTTGTCAATTTCCACACACACAGAAATCCCTGTGAGACTGTTGATTGGAATTATGTTGAATTTATAGATTGATTTGGGGAGAATTAGTACCTTTAAAATACTGTCTTCAATCCACAAACTTAATATATTTTTTTATTTATGTAGTTATTAATTTTTTGTAGTAAAATTCACATAATATAAAATTTGCCATCCTAACCACTTTAAAGTATCTAATTCAATGTTTTTTAGTATATTTACAAGTTGTGCAATCATTGTTACTATCTAATTTCAGAACATTTCATCACCCAAAACGAAACCTTGTATCCATCAGACAACGGCTCTTTATTTCCCCTCCCCCAGTCCCTGCAACCACTGATCTTTCTGTGGTAAGATTTGCCTCTTGTGGACGTTGTGCATCACTAGAATCATACAATGTGTGGCATTTTGTGTCTGTCTTCTTTCACCCAGAAGAATGTTTTTAAGGTTCACCCATTTTGTAGCATATATTAGTACTTCATCTCTTTTTGTGTCTGAATAATATTCCATTGTATGTATTTACCACAATTTGTTTATCCATTTATCAATTGATGGACATTCGGGCTGTTTCCACTTGTTGGCTATTGTGCTATGCCGCTGTTAACGTTTGTGTACGGGCACATTTTCATTCCTCTTGGGTAAATACCTGGGGGAGAAATTACTGAGTCATGTGGTGATTCGATGTTTACCTTTTTGAGGAAATGCCGAGTTGATTTCCATAGCGGCTGCTCCACTCTACATTCACACCAGCAGTGTGTCAGGGTTATATCTACACGTCCTCGCTCGCCGTTGTTATCTTCTGATTTTTGGGCGCGGCCGTCCTAGTGGGTGTGAAGGGATGTCACTGTGGTTTCCGTGTTCACTTCTCTGCTCGGGCTGTTGAGCATCTTTGCACGTGCTTCTTGCACATTCTTTGGAGAAATGCCTTCTCCAGTCCTTTGCCTATTTTTCCTTTAGGTGGTTTGTCTTCAGTTTGTTGACTCACTTGGGATGAGGCCTTTATATATTCCAAACACTAGAACCTTGGCAGATACATGACTTGCAAATATGTTCTCACGTTCTGTGGGTTGTCTTTTCACTTTCTGATAGTGTCCTTTGATGCCCAAAAGATTTGAATTTTGGTGAAGTCCAAATTATCAGCTTTTGCTTTTGTTGCTCGTGGTGTCATATTTAAGAAACTGCTGCTTAATCCAAGGTCGTGAAATAAGAGAAGATTTCACCTGTGTGATGTCTGAATTTTTATTCCTCATGTGGTAGTGTATGCCTGCTCTTTTTGTCAGTATCAGTCTTGCTAGGGATTCTTCGATCTCATTTGCCTTTTCAAACAGTTAACTTCCAGCTTTTAAAAAATTCTTTCTATTACAATTTTTCTATTCTTTATTATATCTTCTTTTCTACTACTTTTGGTATGATTTATAGTTTTTCTTTTAAATAGCTTCTTGCAATGGCTATCTGACCCCTTTATTTCCAACAAATGCTTCTTCCCTAATATGTGCATTTATACCTGTAACTTTCCTCTAACAGTCTGTCAGCTGTACACCAGAGCTTTGATGTGTCGTACCTTCATTACCATTTAGTTAAAAATACATTTTCGGGCTTCCCTGGTGGTGCAGTGGTTGAGAGTCTGCCTGCCGATGCAGGGAACACGAGTTCGTGCCCTGGGCCAGGAGGATCCCACATGCCGCGGAGTGGCTGGACCCGTGAGCCATGGCCGCTGAGCCTGTGCGTCCGGAGCCTGTGCTCCACAGTGGGAGAGGCCACAACAGTGAGAGGCCCACGTATTGCAAAAAAAGAAAAAAAAAAAAACATTTTCATCTCCTTTGTAACTTTTCTTATGATTTATTTAGATATATATTGCTTAATTTGTAAAACATCTGGAAATTTTTTAGTTATGCTTTTGTTATTAATTTCTTGTTTGATCCTCTTGTGATTAGAGAATATATTAAATCATTTAAGATGTATTTAGACTTGCTTTTTTGGCTCATAATATAAACAATTTTTGTACATATTCCACTCAAATTTGAAAAGTTAGGTCCATTTTTTTAAATTGTGTTTTTCACATTTTTTATATTGTTACTGATTTTTTTTTGTTCATTTTAACTTCTATTAAGAGAATTTATTAAGAGATTTCTTGCTACAATTTTTCTTTTTAGTCAATTTTCAGCTTTTGAATTGTATGTTTTAAATTATGTTATTAGGTGCATATAAATTTAGGATTTAATCTTCCTATTAAATTTTACTTTTTTTATTTTGAAATGTCTCTATCTCTAAAAATACACATTGCCTTAAAGTTTACTTTATCTGATATAAGTTGTGCTATGACAGATATTTTTGGTTAGTGTTTTCAATGTATACCTTCTTCAATTCTTTTACTTCAAACTTTCTGTATTTTTATGTTTAAAACATATTTCTTATAAGCAGCATGTATTTGGATTTTAAAACACAGGTTAGAAAACCTTTGTCTTTTATTTATATTGTTTACATTTTCATGTAACATAATTAATTATATTCTTGTGTTTAAAATCTATCATCTTACTATTTTTTCCTATTTGCATATCTGTTCTTTGTTTTGTTTTTCTCCTTTCTAGCTTTGTTTTTAATTAATGAACAGTATGTATTTTTAGTTTTACAGTGACTGTTAATTCTTTAGCTATACATGTTTTATTATTCTTTGAGTGATTACAGTAAAGATTATAACATGCATCCTTGATTAATTAGTGTATAAGTTAAAATATTACTTTCACTGCTTTTTGAAGTATCAAGGACATTGCGATAGTTTGACTCCCATCTGTCGTGCAGTTGTTATCATATGTTTCAATTCTTCATGTAATTTAAGTCCTATAAAATTTTTAATCTTTGTATTAGTGATATTCCATATTCAGTTAGAGTTAACCACATATTTACCTTTCTAGTGCTTTTCATTCTTTCCTGCCTTTATATGCTTCTTTCTGGGGTCATTTTTCTTCTGTTGAAAACTCCTTTTAGTTTATTTCTTTTAGTATTGTTCTATTTATGATGAATTCTCAATTCTTGTTTGTCTAAAAGTACATTCATCTTACTCAGTATTTAAAGGCTATTTCTGGTATGTATTCAGTTCCAGTTGATTTTTTTTCAGCATTTTAAAACTTTCATGTAATTTTCTTCTATCTTCTCTTGTTTATGTTGTAGAGACATCTGTCAGTCTTACTGTTGCTCCTTTGAAGGACAGGCTTCTTTTTTTCTACTGACCACTTATAAGAATTTTCTCTTTTTCTTTTCTTAGCAGTTTTACTTTGACGTGAATAGTTGTTGTGGTAGGTGGATTATTCTCACCCTTCTATAATCCCCCCTTCTTCATGCATATGGCCAGATAGCACTTCTGGGATTATGGTATGTTATATATAAAGGGATTTTGCAGATGTAATCAGGGCCCCATATTCGTTCACAATGAGTTACTCAAGAGAGAGGCTGTCCTGCTTGGGTCTGGCCTAATCAGGCCATCTCTTAAAAAGCTGAGTTTTTCCAGCTGGCCTGGGAGGGAGAACACACAGCCACTCTGTGGACGGTTTACAGATACAGGTGCCTGTAGCTTAGAGGGGTCTCCAACCAGCGGCTACAGAGAAAACGAGACCTCTATCACATAACTGCAGGGGAGTGAATTCTGGCCACAACGTACGAAAGCTGGGATGAGGAACCCAAACTCCAGCTGAGAACCACAGCCTTGGTTGGCACCTTATGAGAACTGAACAGAGAACCCAGCCGAGCCCTGCTTGGACTTGTGTCCTACAGAACTCTGAGATAGTAAGTGTGTGAGGTTCTGTGCTTCTGAGTTTGTGCTGATTTGTTATATAGCAATGGAAAACTACTACTTGTATTTTTTATTTTGTTTTTTGCGGTACGTGGGTCTCTCACTGTTGTGGCCTCTCCCGTTGCGGAGCACAGGCTCCGGACGCGCAGGCCCAGCGGCCGTGGCTCACGGGCCTAGCCGCTCCACGGCATGTGGGATCTTCCCGGACCGGGGCACGAACCCATGTCCCCTGCATCGGCAGGCTGACTCTCAACCGCTGCGCCACCAGGGAAGCCCTTTTATTTTGTTTTTTAAATTTAATATAGTTGACTTACAATATTATGTTAGTTTCAGGTGTCCTACATAGTGATGTAACATTTGCATACATTACAAAATGATCACCACAAGTCTAGCAATCATCTCTCTCCTGCAAAGTTATTACAACATTATTGACCGTATTCCTTAAGCTGTATGTTACATCCCTATGGCTTATGTATAATATAACTGGGGGTTTGATCCTCTTAATCCCCTTCATCTGTTTCATTCTCCTCATCCCTTTCCTTTCTGGCAACCACCTGTTTGTTCTCTGTATCTAAGAGTCTGTTTTCATTTTGTTTTGTTTGTTTTGTATTTTAGATCACACACATAACTGAGATCATATGGTATTTGTCTTTCTCTGTCTGACTCATTTCACTTAGCATAATACCCTCTAGGTACATCCATGTTGTCACAAATGACAAGATTTCATGTTTTCCTTATGGCTGAGTAATATTTAATTATATATATGAATAATAATATATAATATTAGTAATATTTCATTATATATATATTATATATATATAGATATATATATATGCCACATCTTCTTCATCCATTCATCTATCAATGGACACTTAGGTTGCTTCCATATCTTGGCTGTTGTAAATAATGCTTCATTGAACATTGGAGTGAACAGAGTTTTTCAGATTAGTATTTTTGGTTTTTGGGGGGTAAATACCCAGGAATTGCTGGATCATTTGGTAGTTCTACTTCTAATTTTTTGATGAACCTGTATACTGTTCTCCACAGTGGCTGTACCAATTTACATTCCCACCAACAGTGCACAAGGGTTTCCTTTTCTCCACATCCTTGCCTTGTTATTTGTGGTCTTTTTGATGACAGCCATTCTGACAGGTGTAAGGTCGTATCTCATTGTGGTTTTGACTTGCCTTTTGCTGATGATTAGTGATGTTGGGCATTGTTTTATGTGTCTGTTGGGCTTCTGTATGTCTCCTTTGGAAAAATGTCTATTCGGGTCCTCTGCCCATATTTTAATCTGATTATTTTTGATGTTGAGTTTTATGAGTTCTTTGCATATTTTGGATATTAACCCCATTGGATATATCAGTTACAAATATCTTCTCCCATTCAGTAGGCTGCCTTTTCATTTTGTTGATAGTTTCCTTCTCTGTGCAAAAGCTTTTTAGTCTGAGGTAGTCTCATTTATTTATTTTTGCTTTTGTTTTCCTTGCCTGAGGAGACAGATCCAAAATAATATTTCTAAGACCAATGTCAAAGAGCATGTCTATGTTTTCTTCTAGGAGTTTTATGGTTTCAGGTCTTCCATTGAAGTCTTTGATCTATTTTGAGTTTATTTTTGTATATGGTGTGAGAAAGTAGTCCAATTTGATTCTTTTGCATGTGGTTCTCCACTTATCTGAACACTTCTTATTGAACAGCCTTGTCTTTTCCTCATTGTATATTCTTGCCGTCTTTGTTCTCAATTAATTAACCATATAAGCATGGGTGTATTTCTGGGTTCTCTGTTCTGCTCCATTGATCTATGTGTCTGTTTTTGTGCCATTACCATGCTGTTTTGATTACTGTAGCATTGTAGTATAGTCTCAATTCAAGGAGCATGATACCCCCAGGTTTGCTGTTCTTTCTTAAGATTATCTTGGCTATTCAGGCTTTCTTGTGTTTCCATACACATTTTAGAATTATTTGTTCTAGTTCTGTGAAAAATGCCATTGGTATTTTGATAGGGACTGCATTGAATCTGTAGATTGCCTTGGGGAGTACGGTCATTTTAACAATATTAAGTCTTCCAATCCATGAACATGGTATATTTTCCATCTGTTTGTGTTGTTTTCAATTTCTTTCATCAGTGTCTTATAATTTTCTGAGTACAGGTCTTTCACCTCCTTAGTTAGATTTATTCCTATGCATTCCTATTTTATTCTTTTTGATGCAATTGTAAATGGGGCTGTTTTCTTCATTTCCCTTTCTCATAGTTCGTTAGTGTATAGAAATGCAACAGATTTCTATATATTAATTTTGTATCCTGCAACTGTACTGAATTCATTGATGAGCTCTAGTAGATTTCTGGTGGTGTCTTTAGGATTTTCTATGTGTCACCTGCAAACAGTGACTGTTTTACTTCTTCCTATCCAATTTGGATTCCTTTTATTTCCTTTTCTTGTCTGATTGCTTGGCTAGGCCTTCCAATATTATGTTGAATAACAGTGGTGAGAGTGGGCATCCTTGTCTTTCTTTGATCTTAAAGGTAATGCTTTCAGCTTTTCCCCATTGAGTATGAGGTTGCCTGTATGCTTGTTATATATGGTCTTTATTATGTTGAGTATTGTTCCCTCTTTGCCACTTTGTTGAGAGTCTTTTGTCATAAATAGGTGTTGAATTTTGTCAAAAGCTTTTTCTGCAGCTATTGAGATGACCATATGAGTTTTATTTTTTGGTTTGTTAATGTGGAGTATCAGATTGATTGATCTGTAGATACTGAATATTCCTTGCATCCTTGGGATAAATCACACTTGATCATGATGTGTGATCCTTTTAATGTATTGTTAAATTCAGTTTGCTAATATTGTGTTGAGGATTTTTGCATCTACTTTCATCAGTGGTACTGGCCTGTAATTTTCTTTTTTTGTGATGTCTTTGTCTGGTTTTGGTATCATGGTGATGCTGGCTTTGTAGAATGACTTCAAAAGTGTTCCTTCCTCTCCAATTTTTTAGAATAGTTTGAGAAGAATAGGTGTTAACTCTTCTTTAAATGTTCTATAGAATTTGCCTGTTTGCTTGTTTTTTAATCTTTCAGAGAGTTCATGCATATTTTTGAATCCATAGATCTGTATCTTTCATTTGTTTTGGGAAAATGTTGGGTCAGTACTTCTTCGAATATTGCTTCCACTCCATTTTTCCTCTCTCGTCTTTCTGGGTGTCCAAGACCCATCTTGTATGAGCATCTGCACAGTGTCTCATGGATCTTATTTCAAGAACAGATTTTTTGTGTCTCGACTGAAAGCTTGGAACATCTATCAGATACTGCCTCCCCCTGTGTGGGATCTACACTCTAAATTCTGTCTCCTCCACTCTGTGTGTTTTCTGAAATCTCTACATAACATTTTAGCATCTTAGCAGATGCTTTCTGTTTTGTTTCTTGGCTAATTAATGCATGCTCGGTTTAAGGGTCAGAAAAGTGCTTCAGGAGGAAATTGCATGCTGAAAATCACACTCACTTCTCCATGTTCCCTTTATTTCTGTGATCTTTGGTCTTCCAGATCTGGCTGGTAGTCCTGAACTCCAAATTTTATCTCTCCAACTCAGTAAACCTTCCATCATTTTCAGGCTACTGTTTCCTCTTTAGCCTCTATGCCTACCATGGAGGAGACATCTGGGTTGAAAGTCCAGATCACCTTAAGTTGCTTTTCTCCTCTCTAGAGTCTTGACCCCTTTAAATTTCAGTTGCCTTTATTGATCTCTGGTTCTTTCAATGCTTTTAAAAATAATTATGCAGCTTTTGAACTTGTACCCTGAGGGAGGATTCTTCTACACCAGCTGCTAGATCTCAGCTAGTAGTGGGACTAGTTGGGCAGCCCAGACAGTGTAAGTAGACATTCTCTAAGTGAATTTCCATGGTCAAATACTTCCTGAGTGTTAACCAATGAGATCAGGTAGAAATGAAATAAACACGCTCGTGGTTAATGGGAAGCATGTGCATGATTTAAAGGTGAAACATATTCATAGTTCAGTAAGTTTACAAATAGATTGGAAATGCAAATATTTTGAAATAACTAAAAAGGTGCCGTTTAAGGCCACCATCAGGAAAAATAGTGAAGAAAGAGTAGCTTCAGTTCAGAATTTGAGCCCTAAGCCACTTGACCTTGGGTAATAAATACCATGCATATCCTTCCTGGGTCTTTGGTACCTTTGAGGTGCACCTGTGCCTTTGGGAAACTACTCAGCACTGCCTCGATGACTCATCCATTTTCACTTGGGACCAAGCCCAGCTTTGGCAAGGAGAACCTCACAGAAGAGGTGCAGTGAAGGCACAAAGGCTTTTGGGGGGGGGGCGTCACATGAAATGAGGTTAGAAAGCCACTTTATGCACCCACATTCTGTGTTGAACCTTTGCTGAAGTTCTCAGTCTTGGTGAACAGACTTGTGAAATGACGGTTGTTGTGACCATGAAGCCCAGTGCCCTGTCCGCTGCCCTGCACACAGTGAGCGATTTTCCGTCCCACTTCCTTTTAGCATTGTCTTTCCATGTTCAGCGGACTCGTACAGATGGATGCTGTGCTACTTCTTGTTTCTTATATCGATCTGGCTTCAGTAAGTTCTTTTTCAGTCTCTGTGGTGTGTGAGCGTCGTGGGGAGAGCTGGCTTAGAAAGAGGAGTGCAGGGGGAACTTAAGCCGCAAGAGCTGCTGCACCGCGATGCAGATGAACCCCGCCACAGCCCGCGCAGCCTTCATTATCCTCAGTGGCCGCGAGGGTCAGTCTGGGCCTGGAAGCGAAGGAGTAAGGGGCAGCGGTTTGTAGCTCAGCTGCAGTGGTGGCAGAAGGATCTTTCGTCCGCGGGGACTCTGCGATGATGCAGTGATGGGCCCAGCACAGGGCAAGGTTTCAGGGGCATCCGGACAGGTCTGCAGAGGTCCCGTTGTGATGGGGCGATGACAGTGTGCAGACACAGGGCAGAGAGCCCGAGGCCCGGCCAGGCAGACGTCCGTGTGAGGGACCAAGAAAATGGGAGATTTCATGCCGGTATCTTGATGCAGGCCAACGAGGGTGATTCTGCACCAGCATCTGCGGAGCCGGGACAGGTGCAGGACCAGTGCGTGGGGCAGCCGGTGTGTGGGGGCGCCAGGCTGGGGGAATGGCAGCCTGGCGGTGAATGGAGGAGGCGTGACAGTGAAGACGGGTTTCTCTGGACGACTTGTCCTGAGTAGGAGATGAGAAGGGGGTTTAGAACTTACCTGGATCCAAAGACAGCGTGCTTGGAAAGCTTCCAAACCTTCCGATTTCTGCAAAGTGTAAGTGGTTACGCTTATTCTAGAACAGGGATGTGTGCTCTTCTAAAAATAAGAGGTCACGGCACTGGCTGTTACAGAAAAACACAGCGTGACCCCAGCCTCCGTGCTGCCACCTGATTTAATCATATGACATCAGAGACGTGTACGGAAACCTGCTATGTCTGGGACTCAAGGAGTAACAGGCAGAGGACAGCCTGGGGGCCTCAGACAGAGGTCCAGCGGGGCCAGGCTGGTTTCCCCTCACAGCCCCCTTTCTTGGGAGCATGGAAAACGGGCGGGTGGAGGGCATGGGAAGTGCTGTACACTAGACTCTGAGCTCCCGGGACGCCTCACGGAATTTGACCTGAAGTTAGTTAAGACTGACTGACGTGCATCCACGTGGACTTCACACGGGCAGAGAGACACAAGCAGAGCGTGAGGAGGGACGGCGTGGGGAGAGCAGACACTTGGCTGCGCTGTGGCGACACCAAGCGTGCTTCTGTTGCTGTTTCCAGCCGGTTCTGTGCACCAGGCCCTATGTGTCCCTGGTGCGTCCCGCCCTGGGGACAGGCGTGGGGGGTGGTAGGCACGGCCTTGTGTCTTGGGAGCGGATGGTGGGTCCACTGATTCCTTGCTTGGCGCCCTGCCCCTGACAGAGCTATAATCCCCCTCCTCTCAGTGTCAAAAGCAATGGGACCAGAAGCCCCAAAAGGTGTGAGATAGTCACCAGATCTCCTTCCTGGAGATCAGCGGGGACCCGGTGAAAGGGGTGGAAGGGTTTGCTGGAGGTGGCCCAGAGCTGTGGGGCAGAGCTGGTCACAGCTGCAGGCCTCCTTCTCCCCAGACGCTGGGCTTCCGGGGCTGAGTGTCGCCCTCTCTGTTCCACCACAGACCAGACCTTTCTCTAGCCCCTGGGGATGGAGACCAGGTTTCCTAGTCAGGTGTAAATTGGTGGTCGGCAGGCATCTTCCATGATGGGTGGGTGGATCAAAGCAACCCATGCCTCCTGGAAAAGCAAGGCAGCCTGTGCGGGGGCACGTTAGCACGGGAGCTGGGCAGATCCGGCTTTGAGTACGAATCCCTCCCTGTGCAGCTGTGTGGCCATCCGGGGCCTCCGTTTCCAGCTCTGTGCGGCACCGCGATGCTAAGTAGCTGACAGGATTGCGTGCAGGGTAAAGCAACGTGTGGAAACACCACCGTGCATTTCCCGGTGCCCCGGACCCAGCTCTGACCTGGTGCCTGACCACCGCCGGGGCTTGGGGAGAGGGTTCTTGTTGGGCTGAACCTTGCTGGGAGAAGCATCTAAGCTGCTCCGTGCCCTGCGCTGTCTTTGGAGGTGGAGAGGGGCGAGAACCAGAGTGAAGCTGTATGCTCTGCCCTCGAGGTCTCAGACACGTGGATGCCCTGGGGGACGGGGCAGCTGTGACCTGGCACACGATCCCGCTGGAGAGTTATCACCCTTGATGGCCGAGAGGGGTTTTGGAAGGGGGCATAGAAGGTGTACGTCTTCCAACGTGCTCGTTGCCTGAACAGTTGAGGCAGCTGGCGTTCCGCGTCATGACCCCAGAGGCCCGGATGGCCTGAGCCCTCCGTGGAGTCAGCGGGACCACACGGCGCTCGGCAAGCCGAGACCCGGCTCCACGGCTGGCACATCAATGCAGAGAGAGTTGGTGAGGTTCAGGAATCCAGTTTTGCCTGAACGATGCTCCCGGTTTGCTTCAGAGTGGAAAGCTGTCTTTGACGGTCAAATAGAGGATGAAACTGATTTAGGTCTGGATTTCATGCCGCTTTCCCTTCTAGATGGGAAGATGGTTTCAGAAGTGGCACGTGTGGCGTGTGGCTCAAATGCTCCAGACGCAGATGAGAGAGACCGTGATCAGCAGGGACCACAGAGAACGGGAAGGGGCCGCGCGTCTGGGGAGCTTTTCTGCCAGCAGGGGCTTCGTGCCTATCGTCTGGCTGAAGTTATTTTTCCAACAACACCATGAGTTGGGAGGTGCCCATTTCACAGGTGAGGATGTTGAGGAAGTCTCAGAACTGGAATTTTAATCCCGGGCTTCTGTCTCCAGAGACGCTCTCTCTCCTGCAGAGTAAAGAGCGTTTTTATGTCACATTTCTCACTATTTAGCATCACTCTGCTCTAATGTGGGGTTGATGTGTCAGCAGGGTCTCTGAATGGTTTTAAAGCAGCAATATAATTCCTTGTGCTTTTTTCCATCAGTTACACAAACTCGCTCCAAAGTACGATTTGCATGCACATGGGGCAGCAGGTGTCCACAGGCCGGGCACACACCTGTCATCCCCGTTTATTATTCATGTGTAACACACGGCCCAGGTCTTCAATCAGCTTAGCGAGAATAGATCTTCTGCCTAAAAGAAAGAGAGGAAGCGGCATTAAAAATACAGAGTTCAATTGCGAATTGCTTTTTTTGTCTGCCTGCTGATGATAGATCAAGGCGTATCCTCCTGATTTAAAGAGATACTAATTTGGGCTTCAAAGATGAATAGCTGATGATAGCGAGCTTCTCAAACACACAGCTTCGGCCATACAACCAAGATCATTTTCTCTCAAAATAAGTGATTAATGACTAAATTATTTTTCTCCTAATATCTCTTGAATCCACCCGTTTTCCTCCACTGCACTGCCATCACCCCATCTGGGGCCACCATCCTCTCTTACCCGATCACCCAGACTCTAATCTCTGATCTAAACTCCCCCATGAAGCGAGCGTGGGCTTTAAAAAAGCATGTATGTTACCAGTTCCTGTGCTGTCTGACCTGCCAATGGCTCCGTCCCCTGCAGAGGGAGGTCACCCCCAGGGCCAACACTTAAGGCGCCTGGTGGGCGGGCTCAGCCCACGTCTCCAGCCCCTCTGAACTGTCAATGGCTCTTCCAAAGCCTCCTGGGCCCCCCGCCTCCCTCTCCACGTCGGCTCCAGCCAGCTCCATGTGCAGAAGAGCCCACTTCCTCCACCCCTGCTCCTTCTTGGTCTCCCCACCCAGCTGTGGAGGCTCGGGGCCACCCCATCTTGCTTCCGCAGCTTCCTGCCCGTAACTCATCACACTGCGTTCTAAGTTCGCATTTTACTGGACTGCATCTGGGCGGGAGTTGCATCTTCTCTCACCTCTCCCACCTAGCATACTGCCTGGTGCCTAATAGTTTCAGGGATAGTTTGTTGAGTGAATGAGTGAACCCTATTTCATGGCATTTCTTGTCTTCCTTCATCAAACATTTATGGGGCAGAAACGGCGTGTCAGGCACCAGGTTACTGACGGTGCCGGTGCCAGGTTACAGCCGTGGCATGGATGGGACTGGTGTGGCTGTTGGTAGTAGTTCGGGAAGCCCCACCCCATGCCTGGGGTCTCTATCTCAGGGGCCTCTAAGGTATGGGGAGTGGGTGCCCAGAACTGGCCAAACAGTCAACCCTTAAACTCACAGCCTGGTAAGGGCCTTAGGATTGCCTGGTCTGTACTTTCAATTACGATTTTAGCAGTAGTGTTGTACATGGAACTTTACAGAAGAGCTGAGGTGCTCAGCTAATCAGGTTGGCACTGGCTGGGAGTCTTGCACCCCTCGCCTCCCCAGGCACTCCTGCCCAGACGGTGTGAAAAACACAAACCTAACCTGGCATCTTAAACTGCAGGTGACGAAACTCAATCTCTAAGAGGGAAATGACTTGTCTAAGACCACACAGCTGATTGGGGGCAGGGCAAGCACCAAAATGTGAATATTTTCACTTTTAATCCAACGTCCATCTTTTTGGTCCTGTATTTCACACTTACGCCAGCTTCTCTCTCTTACTGTCTATCCGCTTGGTGAGGACAGGAAAAGAGCCTGGAGTCTGTGTGAATCCCCTCTTGGTTTTGGCTTCCCGGGTTCCACACTCCCACTAGCCCACGCTTGTCCTGCAGCAGTTTGTTCAAAATTCAGCTGAATTCTTCTTAAAGACTTTTGTGGCATCTGCCTAAAAAAAAGATGCTGCCCGTCAAGGCTGTTGCCCTAGGGTCTGGGTGAGCTGTTCCCACTCCGACTTCAGCTCTACTGGAGTCAGGTAAAGGCCCTTTGTACATTCTGTGTCTGCTTTTTATTGTTGTAAGGGTGAGGGCAGTGCTCCCTCCAGCCTGTTATAAGTAGAAGCCGGAAATCCGCTCTCGTGGTTTAATCGCTAATAATTTAATTGTCTTTCGTCCTCTGAATTGTTTCTTTCTGAGCATCCGGAGCTTGCCACGTGCATGCAGTGTTTTCTGTTGCATCTCTGTGGACACTAACGATGGAGTCTTTTCTTGTTTCCTTTTCCTACACAGTCTCTGCTTCCTGCAAGCTGCTTTGTTCCTGTTTGAGCGTTCTGGTCGCTGGCTTCCCTGTTAGAAGCATTCCTCGGCCGTCTGGTATTCCTTGACCGTCTGCTCATGATTGAGGGTGGCAGGCTGACGGTCCCTGGGCAGCTGAGTGCGTGGGCAGGGCTGGTCGAGTGTGGGCCTCGCTGGAGAGCGGCGGGGATGGGTTGACAGAACCCCCCCTGTAGTCTTGTGCTCATTCCCACGTGGTGATCAGACTTCCCAGCCGTTTCCACCGGCCCCTGCACGCAGAAAACCGGCCCGGCTGGCTCTCGGCGGCCGAGCGCCCCTCACTCTGTCCCAGAGGGCTCTGTGTACAGGACAAAGGGATTTTATGACTGTCTTTCCGCAACAGACTTCTCCCCTCTTGCTTTATTACTCCCTTCCCAAAGCTGGGGACATTGGTGCTCGTTTCAAATGCCTATGTAGACGTAGAAGGGCAATGAAACTCTGCCCCGTGGCCTCGTGCCTCCTTTCATGTCACCTCCCGGAGAGCAGATGTGACACCTTCACGCTCAGAGCGCAGCCTTCTCTGTGCTGCTCCCTTGGGCCCCGTGGGTGGTCACGGGACTGCACGGCTCCAGCTGGCTAAGGAGCCACAGTGAAGGGGCCACATCACCTGCCCTGCACGGGGGGGAACCCTGCTTCGCCTCTGCATCTGTGGTCACACCCGCACCTCGCAGGAGCTCAGACTTGCCTGAGAAGGTGGGAGCTTCCGTTCTGAGGGGACACAGGGGCTCACATGTACCCACAGTACTCACGGTTGAGGAGGGGACAGGCCCCGGCGCTGGGCACACGCAGGCCATGGCCGTGCGGTGCTGTCTCCATGGCCACTGTCTGCATTTGTGCGGGTCTGCGTCTTGCCAGGCTCTGCCGTCTGCATCTCAGAATCCTGTGTTTCCTGGTTTGTTACTTAGAGAACCTTGCTGAACATGAACATTGATCCTAACCCTGATCACTTACACACATTTTGCTAGCTTTCTGCAGGCTACATCGGCTTTCGCTGACGCTGGGATAAAAGAAACAGAAATGTTGACTGTGAGTCCTCTCTTGGTCTTACGAGGATTTCAAGGCCCCCATTAGACAGGTGGGCACTTTGAGGCCCAAGAGTTGAAGAGACGTGGCTGAGGGACGGGCCTGCCACGTGGCACGGCCTCTAGCGAGTCCTGATGCCTTGGGAGCCGTGGCACCCAGGGTTTAGTTGGGATGAAGCTCAGTGACCAGAACACGGTCACCCTAACACACAGGCGCCCGTGTGAACTCAGGGTGGGCAAGCGCTATTAGCAAACAGAAACCCTTGCCTTGTCCACACGTGGACAAGGTGACCTCCTGGGCACCTGACGGCTCCTGGAAGCCCCTGGCTCTACGGCACCTGCGAGCAGTTGGCACCGCGGCCTTAAGGAGGTGATGTTTGTCTCTGCCACCTCGGCGGTGCTACCGATTTCTCGCTCCACAGGCTGCGGGTGAACTCGCTCTCACGCCCTCTGCGTGGATGCAAATGCTGAATTAGTGACATCTGGATGAATGGACAGTTAAACACACCAAGTGGGCTTGGCTGGAGCATTTAACGGCTGTGGGATGGGACCTCCCACGCCTCGCTCGCAGGCTGGAGCGTCGGGCGGCAGGCGACCGGCTGGCGCTTCCACTGTGGGCTTCGGGAGCCTCGCGGTCTCCAGGCCTGTCCAGCGCTAACGGTCTGTGCGGAGGCTTCCTGGGCTCAGACCCGCCTCGTCCTTTTTAGTAAAGCGGCGCATGTTCTCCTCCGGGCGCGCTCAGCCAGCGATTTCGGTTGCCCCGATTAGATTCTTCATCGGAACCTGTTAGAGGCATCTGGACGGGAGCCCTTAGCATTCCACGGGGCCGTCTGCACTAATGTGTCAGAGGATATAGGTGCCACTCGTGTGCAGAGAGCTTGAAAAATGACCAGACAGAGGCGAGCTCGCTGGGCGTGTTGTCAGCGGTGCTGGCAGGATAATAAATCAACCTGTCTCCTGTCAGGGGTCAGCTGGTTTGATGTGGAAAGCGTTCGGGCCAATCTAATCAGGCCGGCACCCCCCATCCGTCTGGAGCTGCCGCTGCCGTCAGCAACTCCACTCTGGGAGACGCTGCTCTCCCCCGGGACCTGGGCCTCAGCCCAGGCGGGGCCCAAGCAAATGGTCTGGACTTCGGAGGCGGGACCCTCCTGCCGCATCCGTGTGCTTGGCCACTGAGGGAGCAGGTGGGGGGCTGCTGTTAGCTGGGGGCGGGGAGGACGGAGTGTTAAAGGATTCTTGGGGTGCTACTATTGGGGTGCCGGTGGGCAAGGCTGGCTCCGCTATTTGCAGGACGTGGTGCAAAATAAAATTGTGGCCCTTGTTCCAAAAGCCGGACAGAGTGCATTAAAGTCAGTAAAATATAACTTCTCTTGTCTTCCATGGTCTGTCCCTCGACTTGCCGTGTTGCTTTTATTTGCTACTTAGCGTGGTTTTAAGTATAGAAAAATCGTAATTTTGAATTATTATCATGAATTTTACCTTTCATCTTTCTACAGGGCAATGCTAGTTTTAAATGCAAATGTATGGGAACTTAACTCACATGTAGAATCATGAAATCACTCGCTTCGTGTTTGTGACTTGTCCCTGGTGGGCGCCCAGCCAGTTGGAAGAGACCAACACAAGGGGACTCAGGAAGGGCGCAGAGGACGAGGGTCCCCTGGGAACACAGCCGGCTGAGGGCGCTGCCCCAGGCACCAGGATATTTTCGGGCCTTGACAGACGCCCAGGGTCCACACTGACGCCTGAGACCCGGGTGGGGACAGGCTCTGGGGACGTCGAGCCAGGCATTTCCCCTTCCGTGCCCACCTCCTTTACACACTGCTGACATGTGACCCCCAGAGTCTTTAACCCTCGGTGTGACCTGGATCGGGGGTGAGAGGACGCGGCTGCCCAGGGCGCGCTCAGTAGGGGTGGGGATGGCGCTGCCTTGGCCCGATGTGGGTATTGTGGGTGTGGCCTGAGGGTGTGGACAAACATGCCCCCCGCACTGTGCAGGGGGCCCGCAGAGGTGGGGCTTCAGTGGTCACCAGAGTCGGGGAGCAAGGGCAGCGAGGCCCGGGAGGCCCAGGCTGGGGCGCTGGTGGCCAGGAACCTGTCCAGGGGACGGTGCGAGGCGGGTCCCAGCCTCCTGGCCTCCTGGTCTCTCTGATTTCACTCACAAAACACAGATTCAGAGATAAGGTCAAGAATTTGAGGCAGTGACCGCAGAGCAGCGTTCCGAGCGGCGCTGGGCTGGCCGGGTCATGACGTGAGGCCAGGAGTGTCTGACCTCCAGGGTCAGCGAGGGGTCAAATGCCGAGCTCGTTTGTGGTGGCATCTGCTCTAGGCTGCAGTGAGAGCTCAGAGCAAAACATCTCGGAAACTGAGAGTAAGAGGGCTCCAGGGGGCCGGTGGGGGGTGTGGGGTTTTGTTTTTTGTTTTTGTTCTTGCTTTGTGAAGATAAGGGAAGAAAAATAATACTTCCATCCTTTAGAGATTATTACAGAACAAACACCGTGGAACAGAGAGGAGCCCGGGCTGGGTGAGAGGCAGAGGTGGGAGGAGGGCGTCCAGGAGGTGCTGGGGCCCGGCCTGGATGGGAGGTGTGGGTGCAGAGCTGCGTCGGGCGTCTCAAAGCAGCAGGAAGGGGCGGGACTGAAGCTTGGCCCTGGCTCCATCTCAGCCCCCTGCTTGCATGTCCGCGGTGTCCTCAGCTGTGTCCCCAGATCAGCCGGCCCTACGGCCACACCCCGTGGTTAGAACCTCCTCTGGCGGACCCGGGGGAAGGTTCCAGCCTAGGCCTTGAGGCGCCCACCTCCCCCTCGGGGCCTCCTTCCCTGCCCCTGTGCCGACGTGCAGGAAGCAGGACGTGCAGGTTGCCTGTGGCCCTGGTCACACGGTGTTCAGCTGGGGGACGGGGGGGGGGGTGCTTCGTGAGTGATTGGCGTGACTTAATCAGCAGAATTACCACGTGGTCGTCTCGGATCGCCCATAGGGACGGGGTAGCGCCCGTCAGAGCAAAGATTTGAGCCCTATGGTGTCGGCTCCCCGGGTCACGAGGGAAAGTGGCGTCTGAGGGTCTTTGCACCCACACTTGTTGGGGCCCCTTCTCCACAGCGGCCCAGAGAACCCCGAAGAGGGATGCTGACGTCACTCAACAGCTACGCGTGGGCACCTGCCGCATGCAGTGAGCTGCCGGCCAGAGTGGCCGTAACTTCATGTGTGTGTCAGGAGGATGGAGGGTCGTTCTCAGTAGCTGGGTCTGAAAGTTCGCCCGTGGGTCCAGGAATAAAGCTCAGAAAGGTGCATTGTGGGTTCAAATCCACGTACCTGAGTTTGAGCGGCGCTCACCGCACGCAAGGTCACAGTGAGGCTGTGCTGGGAAGGAGGGGTCAGCCCAGGCGGCCAGGTGGGCTTCTTGCTCCGAGGCGGTGAGTCCCAGCACCGCCACCTGGAACGCAGGAAAGAGAAGCAGCGCCGTCAGGCTCACGCAGTGCAGGGGTAGGGGTGTGGAGGGCGCGTGAGGCTCCTCCCTAGTCCCGGAAGGGGCCCCTCCCACAGGTGTGGCGGAGGGGCGGCCGGGGTCTTGGAGGGTCGGGTGATCGCAGGAGGACGGAGATGGGGGAGGCACAGGCGGTGGCCGTGAAGAGTCCAACAAGGCAGGGGGAAAAGACAAAGCACCGCCTCGAAGGGCGGAAGTCCGAAAGCCAAGTGCAGCCGCGCTTCCTCTCTGTGCGGTGGTCCAGGCTCCCGGAATCTGGTTGTCTAAGCAGCCGGCCACCAAAGCCGATGCTTGTCGGTGGGCTGGGGGCTCCTTTCGGAGACGGAGTCCCGGCAGAAAGGAAGACCGCAGCAGCGAGCCCACCTCCCTCCCCTCCACGTGAGCGCAGCGAGACCTGGGCGGCAAGGCCCCCCGCGGCCAGCGGTGGAGCTGATTAGAAACTCCCTCCTTGACATTTGCCGAATGTCCCCGGGAGGCCGCAGAAGACTGGGCAGCAGGGACTTGTGGCTCGAAGTGTGATCGATAATGCAGAAGAATGCTCCCGGCCTGCGTAGCTCATTAGCCATGAAGAGAGGAGAACAGGCCTGCCGAAGGTGAGGCCAGTGGGCTGAGACCAGGGAGGGCGAGCCTCAGGCCCAGAAGCTCTCTGGGGCGGGGCTGTGGCTGGGTGGTCACCTCCCTCAGCTAGAGTCACAGCGGGGCCTGAGGCCTGAGAGGAGCTCAGGCTTCTCCCCCAGGTCTGATCAGCCACCGCCCGCCTGTGTGGGACGTGGCCAGGGGGACGGGAAAGGGAGACGCCCTTATCCCGTAGCGGAAGCCGGTGAGTGTGGATGCAGGAGTGGTCCCGGCGCGGAAAGCGCGGCAGGGACTGATGGAGGCCGCCGTGCCGGGTGCAGCGGCCCAGCAAAGGCCGAGGGGCTGCTGTGGCTGGGCCCCAGAAGCTGGGGGCACGTGGGGCAAGCACCGCGTCCATTTCTGGAATTTTTGCCTTTTGTAATTCGGAGAATGGGTTAATTTCAGGCTCTAGTATGTAGGATTTTTGTGTTGTTCTAGTTGACGGTTTGCTTTCTTGAATGTACTTGTTTCCAGTGGGCGAAAGTTCAAAAATGAACTTTTAGATTGAAGAAAACGTTGAAACCAATAACACTGAATATATTCGCCATAACACTGTGAAGTCATAAAATACAATTTTAATCTATTGTTGTGGAAGAAGGAAGGGGTTGACGAAGAGGAAGTGCTCAGGGGCAGAGCGGGGTGCTGCCTGGCCTCGGTGGTGAGGTAGCGGCCTCAGAGCTGAGGGGACAGGTGCACACTTCCAAGCAGGCGTGTGTGTGCAGGTCCCAGCCGTGACGCTGCTCTGCCTGACGCTGCATACGTGGCTTTGGCGTCCTGACAACAGGACTACTAGAGCTGCTGTGGGAATGCGTCAGAGACACACGTACACACACACTCACAATCAAGGGCGTCCCGTGCGTGAGTCTGTGGAGCTCTGGTGCTTTAATTGGGCTTCTTCCAGTATGAGTTTTCGAAGAGCCCTCTGTGACTGGGTTTGGGGAAGGCGACCTGGAGCACGTGGATGGCGGGGGAGGACGGTGTTCCCATCGGGGCGATGCCGGGAGGGGTTTGTCTCTGGCAAGTGGAGCTGCCACGGGATCGTCTGTGGCTTTGCGGGGACAAAAATAAGAACCCCATTGTGCATCTCTTCCTCTGTATCACTGGTGGCAGCAGCCACCTCCCGCCTATGGGCACGGTGACGGCTCCCACCGATTTTCTGGGTATTGTGGTAGATTGGGGGGGATTCTTGGATAAATAGGATGCGATTGTAGCTTCATTACAGTCTGGTGAACCCGTGTTGGGGGCCTGACTGTGCCAAGCACTCTGCAAGGTGGGGTCTTGGCTCCCATGCTGAAGACAGGGCACTTGTCTGAGGTGTCAGGGCACTTGTCCGAGGCGCCAGGAATGAACCCTCAGTGCTTTTGCGCCCCGATCATGCATCAGCGTTTCTTCGCCCAGGTTGTGAAATGTGAGCTGTGTGAGTTCTTGTACCCGCGGGCAGCCTGGCGGTGAAGGTATCACCTGAGACCGTGCCCTCACCTGTGGGCATGTCACTGTCACTGCACTCCTTCTAAACTTCCCAAGAGCTCCGAGAGCAGCTAACCTTAAAAGGTCTCCACGGCAACTCGGAGTTCATCCTCTCGTTACATCAGGATTTTCCTTCCGAAATAGCCATTTGCTCTGCCTGCTCTCTTCTCCTTCAGCCCCTTGAAACGGAATTGCAGGAGGGGGAGAGCACGACTTCCCGGGAGGCCCGCGTGACTTGAGTGAAATGCTCACTTATCAGCGCTGGCGGCAGGGCCTTCCCCGACCAGGAAACAGGGTTCTCTGAGCGCTGGGGCAGGGGCCACAGAAATGCGTGACTTGGGAAGCCCTCTGGTTATATCCCAGGAAAGCATCACAGACCAGGGAGATGCTGTCCTCAACGACGCAGCTTCACGTTCAATCAAAATAAAAATTGTCCAAACTGTATTTTATGACTTCATTGGTATAAAGATGAATAGATTCACACTATATGTGAAAACATTCTCTTCAGTCTAAAAGTGCAGTTTTTACCTTCTGATTTTAAAAGTGTTGTGGCTCCGTTTTTTGTTTTCATATGTTGGAGCCTAGCTGATTAACAGTGTTGTGTTAGTTTCAGGTGTACAGCACAGTGACTCAGTTATACGCACACTTGTACCCATTCCCGCCCCACGTCTTGTGTCTCCTCTGTCTGAGGATGAGGCTCTGGCCGGCCAGGCCCCCAGGGAGACGTGTAAGCTGAGGAAATGGGCAGCAAACAAGTGATTTTTAATAGCACGTCCATTACCCATAATAAAAATGATGATGTTAATGTCAAAAGAGGGGCTTTTGACATACTAAGGAATAAATCGCTCTGCTTGCCAATAGGATCGACAGTATCTTTGCCAAGAAAATTTCCCCAAGTTTAAAGCAGAAGCGGTTGGAGATGAGCTGCGCGGTACCATCTGGATATTTAACAACACAGAGCGGCTTCTCTTCTTCCCTGACCCAAAAAATGCATCACAGTGGGGGAGACAGACTGCCCTGGTTACCTACTGGGTGCCAAAAGTTGCGTCACGTTAGAGAAATAAAAGTGTGAGGCTGAGGCCCGCCTGGCGTTTTTAGTCATACATTTCCTTGGATGAAGCCCAAAGTGAACCAAACGCTCCTTGTGCAGCGTTAGTGTGGTGAGTGGGACGCTTTGGAAAGCAGGAATTTGGACCACTGGTTACTGCTCAGTGACCTTGGGCAAACCCGTCACCTTCGGGCCTCGGTTTCTTAGGGATCTGTAAAGCGTATGATAGCCCTGGTTCTGGTGCTGCAGTGCTGTGGAGGCCCCCTGAGACCAGGCATGAGGGAGTGATCTGGGAGGAATAGAGTGTGTTCAGACTTTATTTTGAGATTATAATTTAGTAGTAACTTGATACGTAGCTTTTCTGGACCTTGGCTACACCAGGAGAGTTCACAGCAATATAGGGATGGAAGACTGATGGGCTGAAAGTTTGTGTCCCCCGCCCAGATTCAGACGTTGAAGTCTAAGCCCATGTGATGGTATTAGGAAGTGGGGCCTTTGGGGGTGATTAGGTCATGAGTGTGGAGCCTCATGGATGGGGTTAGGGCCCTTATCAAAGAGGCCAGAGAGCTATGCCCTACATAACCCCAGAGTGGGGCTGTCAGGAAGCTCCAGCTGATGGCGGTCTGGTGTTTCTGCTGGACCAGCTTCCTTGGTTCCTCTTGGAAACTTATGGCTTCCAAACAATGATTAGAATTACATCGGACTTTCCTTCAAACACTGTGCAAGCAAGAGAGCAGAGTGAAATACTTAAGAAGCTGAAAAAAAAAACCAACCCCCCATCAACCTGGAATTCTGTATCTAGTAAATTTATTAGTCAAAAATAAGAGTTTCTCAGATAAACAAAAATTGAGGGAGTTTGTCTCCAGTAGATCAGCCTTGCCAGAAAAGTTAAAAAAAAAGTTCTTTGGATAAAGGGAAAATTAGTCAGAAACTTGCATCTACATAAAGAATGTAAGTGTAAACATCCCTCCCCACCCCCACCAGATTACTAGCAAATTGGATTCAACAGTGTTTAAAAGGAATTATACACCATGATCAAGTTGGATTTATTCCAGGTATGCAAGCCTGGTTGAACATTCAGAAATCAACTAATGTAATCATCACATCAATAAACTAGAATAGAAAAGTCACATGATCATGTGAGATGCAGAAGAACATTTGACAAAATCCACCATCCACGCATGATAAAAAATGTCAGCGACTAGGAATAGAAGATGTATTCATTTTCTAGGGCTGCCATAACAAAGTGCCTCAGACTAAGTGATTCGACCACAGAACGTCTCGTGACTCTGGAGCCTGGATGTCTTGGGATCAGAGAGTCGGCAGGGCTTGTTTCTCCTGAGGCCACTGTCCTTGGCTTGCAGGTTCCCAACCTTTCCCTGCGTTCTCCATGGTCTTTTCTCTGCATGTGTCTATGTCCAAATATCCTGTTCCTGTAAGGAAACCAATCGTATTGGACTAGGGCCCACCCTAATGACTTCATTGTAACTTAATTCACACTTCAAAGGAACTATATTCAAATACAGGTATATCCTAAGGTATTGGGGGTTAGGACTTCAACATATGAATTCTAGGAGGACACAATTTGTCAGTAGCAGAGGGAACTTCCTCAACTTGATAAAAAAACATCTACCAAAAAACCTGACAACTAGCATATTGTACTTAACAGTGAGAAGACAGATGCTTGTTCCTAAAATTGGGAACAAGGCAGGAATGTTCTTTTCCATCATTCCTATTAGACATTGTACTTGAATTCCTAGCTACTGCCATAGACAAAAAAATGGAATGCAAGGCATTCAGACTGGGAAGGAAGAAATAAAATTGTCTTTATTTGCAGATGACATGATTGTCCATACAGAAAATTCCAAAAGACTCAACAACAAAAAACTCCTGGAAGAAGTTAGCAGTTATAGCAAAGTTGCAGGATGCAAGGTTAACACACAAATGTTCATTGTTTTCTAATATATCATCAGTGAGCAATTAGAATTCAAAATAAAAAACACCATTTACATATATATATATATATATAAATAAGTACTTAGGTATAAATATGCCCAAGGTCTAGAAAAACTATAAAACTCTGATAAAAGAAATCCAAGAACTAAGTAAATGGAGAGAGAATCCATGTTACTGTACAGGAAGTTGCAACATGATTAAGATGCCAGTTCCTCCCAGCTTGACCTGCAAGTTCAACGTAGAAGCCTTGCCTCTGCGCAGAGATGAAGCGGGCGGCGGTGGACGGGAGGGCATGGGGGGCGCTGGGAGGTGGGGGGGCAAAGCAGGGGCGCCAGATTAGGTGGCGAGGGACCAGCCCTGAAATCCGTAGGATGTGGAATCACTAGACCTGGAGATTAAACCGGCGCTGCACTTGGCACAGATGCATGTCCATTCGGTGTTCACTTCCCGTGAGGCAGGGGCTGGGGATAAAACAGTGAATAAAACAGAGATCGTTTCTTTTCATTGTTGCTTTTCATTTTCACCTTTTCAGTTGTTGAGTGCCTGCTATGTGCTTTCACATTTTATAATCAGGGTTGTTCACAGGAAGTTACATGCTAGAGATAAATCTTAATATTTCTATGAATATTGTGAATATAAACTGTTCACAGCTTCCTTCTTTGGAATCCTTTCTTTTCCTTGGTGTCTCTGCAAATATTTCTGCTTTCCGTCTCTAATTCAGCCCTGCCGCTGTTGGGGCAGAATGACCTGTATTCCGATGAGCCCATTTTGCTTAGATCTTTTAAAATGATTAATTGATGATGACCTTTGAATTAAAATACCGTATTTCTTGATTCTAAGATGCATAGTTTTCACCTGGGAGTGTTTCTGAAATCTGAATGTGGCTGGTAATTGATGGTTGCTTTTAACAGAGCCTTTTTTTTCCCCTGAAGAGCTGTTCATGAATAGACGGGGCATCTTATAACTGATGGCATCCTAGAATCCAGGAAAGATGGTCATTCTCTTCCAATGGTGTTGTGGAATGGAATGATTCGATCCCGGTCAGCACCATGAATTCCATCTCTCACAAGTTTTGGCCAAGGAAAGATGCAAAAAGAAGCCCCACCAAACGCTATACAAGTTCCTCATTTTATCCCTTTATTTGTTGGTTTTGGATTACTTTCTGGTTTCTATTAAAAAAGTGTTTTTTCCTCCCATTCAGTCACAGAACCAGAGGCAGGGGCCGTGGGTCCCCGGCCCACTGTTCCTGTTGAGAGCAGGTTAGCTGCACCAGCCTACGTTCCATCACCGTCTGACATGCCCCAACTTAACTTTCCTAGCTAGGGGTTTCTGCATGAGAATTTTTAGGATTCAAGCCTACTATCGGGAGAGCCTTGGGGAAGATGTCATTTTGCTGACAAATTAAAAGCACACACTTAAAAATATGACAACAGTTCACCCTGAAAGAAACAATCTCCTTGCAGATAAAGCAAAGATAATTGATTAAGCTTGTTATTTATGAAAGAAAGAAAGAAACAAGGACAATGCTTTTGAAAGGAGGAAAAGTGGAAGTTTGTAGATTCTCTTCCCTGAAATGGACGGCTCTCTTTGTCCTTAATGGAGAGCTAAGCAATTATGAAAAAGCCACAGCAGGTCTGGAGTCTTGAGACGTTAGTGTTTCTCCAGCCCGGTTGTCATGCGGCTGACAGCTCTGTTGTGACAGGGACGGAGCGAGCCTGCAGATGCTGCCCTTGGCCGTGGTTCTCGTTCAGGGGACGCTCAGGCCATGCCGCAGGCGGTGAATTCAGGGACTGGGGTTTTTGAAAAATAGATGCTCAGGGATCCCATCTGGAGCCAGACAAATGCCAAGAGGAGGAAGGACAGCCTCGCTTCCCTCTGCTTTGCTCTCTTTCCCCTCAGATAACGGTGGCCGGTTTCTATGCGTTTACTGTATTTCTGGAGCACTTGAAAATAGGATCGATTGTGCTTTAAGGACAAAAGTCTCGCAGTGTCGAATCCAGCACCGTCAAAAGACACCGAGTCCAGGGACGTCGGGGCGATGTCGGCATCCCCGGCACCTTTTGATCTGGTAATGCGTCAAATGAGGACCCTCCCCACGGCCCGCCCCACCGCCACCAGGGAGGACGGGGAGGGGCCTCAGCGCCCTCGCAGCAGCTGCCAGACCCCGGGTGACAGCCTCGACCCCTCGAGCCCCGCTGGCTTACTTCCATCTGCAGCCCGGCGTCAGTCCACCTTGCTCTCATCTTCTCCACCGGGTCTGTCGTCTTTGGAGTCACTGCCGGGGTCCCGACACCCGTCCCAGCCCCCCGACACAGCTCAGATTAATTGCCTTTACAGCATGCCCCTGTGGCTCTCTGCTTGGAAATCTCCCCCGTTGTCCCTCAGTTAGGTGGAGCCTTCCTCTCGGGCACTTCAGACCCTCCCCGGTAGGATCCTCTCGAGACCCGGGGCCCGTCTACCTGCATCCCCTTGTCCAGCTCCTCTCTGGAGGCCCGGCACTGACCCACTGCCCTGTCGTGAATTGGTGTTTACTGAGAGAAAAGAAGAGTGCTTCGGAAATGTGCGAGCGGTCACTGGGTTACCCAAGCATCGCCTCTCCCGGCCAGTCGCTCGGATCAAGTCTCCTTTGCGTCCTAATGACTGTGGCTCTTTCATTCGTGCGTCCCTGGCTTACAGCTCCTGGCCTGACGGGCTCAGTAAAGGGCGGGTCTTCTTGCTGGCTCCTGAACAGACTCTTTCCTTCTCACCTCTGAGGTTTGGCGCACAGTGTTTGGTATTCTCTCCCCGCACTGCCGCCGCCTGAGCTGTAAGAGCCCAGCCCTCCTTCAGGATGCCTTGTAATATGCTCTTTGTGATAACGTGTCAATGGGTGACAAAGGGGAGCGTTTCCTACCTTTGTGTTTCCTGCATCTTCGTTGGCACCTGTTCTAAGACATTGACCTATGGAGACTCTGGCCATCCTAGCATCCACGGTAGAGTGTAAGCTATCGGGCAGCCGGGTGTCCTACCGCTCTTAGGCTCGTGGAAAGTGCTAGAAGTAGTCATAGACACCATCCAGCCCAGTTGCTTTAAATTACAAGTGAGAAAATTGGGGTCCTGGGAGAGGAAGCTGTTTGTCCAAAGTCCCACAGCCCAGGTTGCTGGATGCCCAGTCCTGCGTTTGCTCTTAGAAAGGAAGGGAGTTTGCATGTGGTGGTTTCTGATACGGACCAGTAAGAGAAGATGTCCTTAAAAAAGCGTATCAATATTATCATTATCCCTGTAAACAAGGAGGAAAAAACATAGTTGTCTGATGTAAAACCCAGGTCCCAGAATATCAAGGAGCAGTCCTACCTTCCCGTTACCTGTCAGTGTATTCTTGACTGGTTAACCTTGATCCTAGTAGCATAGATGACAGTGAAGTATTTTAAAGTACACCTTCTTCTTATGAAAGAGAAGAAATCATTAACTTTTATTTATAATCGTGTAGGTTGCTAAGGTGAAGAAATCCCTGAACACGTCTGTAACTGTCAATGAGCGTATTCCAAAGAGGCAGAATGAAGGCGTGGGAAGGGATGCACTTCTGGTCAGCACCGCGCAGGCAGGCGAAGTACCAGCTCCACGAGAAGCCGCGTGTCGGGGTCTCACACGGGGATGCCCCCGGCTCTTCCCTGCCTTGCTGTGACCTGCCGCTTTGGGGTAGAGGAGGAGAGGGAATCAATGGAAAGTGAAAAGAAAAATATTTAATTACGGACCAGGCTGGGAGAAAGAACGCCAGAAAGTCTCTGTAGGAAGAAGGCTCTGACGCAGAATGTGGGACGAAGTCCAGTGTGGGCTTGGTTGGGGGGCTTGTGGGGCCCCGGATCAGAGCACCTCAAACACTGCCATTTAGTGGACCACCTGGATCTGCCGTGAGCTAAACAGAGTCCCTGTCTGCACAGATGCATGAGTGAACGTCACCATGTGCTTCATTTTTCTTTTCTCTCCCACTTTCTCCATCATGACAACAAAAACGTCACTGAAATAAGAATGACCAGCGTAGTTGCTCTCGGGGACAGAGGAGACAGGGCAGCTGAGGTTACGGATGTTTATGACCAGAAGGGGCCCGGGCCCTGGGTGCTGTGGGGATGATGTCTTCGCCAGGTGTCGCCTGTCGTGAGGCCCTCGTTGGCAGCTCCTTGACCTGGCCCACGAGCTCCAACCCCCGTTCCATGGAGAAGGAGGTCCCTCGGGCCCAGGGGCCGCATCTGCTCCGTGTTACTCAGGGCGGACACACACCAGGTGAGCGATAAGGTAGACGCCATCTCCCTGTACGGTAGGGTAGCGTAGGTAGCTAGCTAGGTAGGTAGCGATAAGGGTAGACGCCTTCCCACCAGCTAACACCTTATTTATATCTGTTCTGGATCTGCCAGCGTCCCTGGTTCAGTTTCCTTGCTGAGTCATCAGATAAAATCCATCAACACGTATCAAGCAGCTTTCATATGTAAATCACTGAGGCAGGACCTATGGAACGGTAATGCACACACAGGGTAAGACACATTCCCTGCCCTCAAGAGCTAGAATTTAATAGGGGAGGTAAAATTAGACGCTGCTAGAGATAACGCAGAACTGGAATTGGGCTGCACACAGGATTTACTGTCACATTAATTACACGCTCTATCATATAGACCCTCTCCCATGACTTTCCTTTGATTGTTCATTGCTGTGTCGTCCCCTGACACTGCCCCGCAGCCGGAATCCCTGCCCTTGTCTCCCGGAGGCCGCTTTCCGTTAACCTGTCCTGCCCCCTGCGGCCAATTCATGCCCGAACAGTTCTTTCCTCCTGATGCATCTGTTTCATTTTGCTCTTCTGTCCTCGGCGCCGCTCTGCGCCTCTGCCCGTGGGCCTCTGCAGCCAGGGCAGGTGCGGGGGCCCCGTGGCCCGGGTCCTGGTTTCTGTGTCCACACCCCCCAGAGCTCATACCCCACCCTAGACTGGGGGGCTCGACAAGGGGCCGGTGCTCCGCACGTGCCCCCAGCGCACCTGTGCGGGGTCCCGTGCTCGGCCCAGGAACCCGCTGCTCCCAGAGGCCCTCCCTGACTCCCGTCCCTCCCCCCGTCATGTCCCCAGAGGACACGGGCACAGTGGGTTTGTAATGTGGTAGTTTAGTAACTGTCTATTCTCAGTTGCGTCATCATGGCTCATGACCCCACTCCATGCTGATCTCCTCCTGAGGGAAGAGATCAATGATCAAATACAGGAACCAGCCTTCTGTGTATCCCTTCCTTTATAAGTTTATTGAGATGATCTTCTTTTTTAGGTCACATGCTTCATTTTATAGATCTTGCCATCTGAAACAACAACTTTCCAGTACAAAAAAATAAAACACATCCCGACACGTTACAAAGCATTTGGATACTTTAATTTACTGAGGGCAACAGTGTAGGAGGGCTCCCTTTTCTCCACGGCCTCTGCAGCGTTTATTATTTGTAGACGTTTTAGAGATGGTCATTCTGACCGGCGTGAGGTGGTACCTCACTGTAGTTTTGACTTGTATTTTCTCTAATAATTATAATTGCTCTTATCTTTAAGAACATTAGGGTCTGGCTGTGATCAATTACCAAGGGGAAGTTCTTTTGCTGTATATACAATAAAATAAGAGGGTAAAATGTTATTTAGGATATTGTATTTTAGAATGTGCATGTTTGCCAATTTCTCCTCTCGGGATCAACTCTAGAGAAGGATATGAACTTCTATTGTTATAGGTGTGCAGAGGTACACACGTGGGCAGGGTTGCATGAACACACACTGATGAGGGCACCAGGGCCTGGGAGCTCGGGGCCTGCTTTGAGGACGGGTCCACCCACGACCAGCAGTTCTACCCTCCCACTTGCAGTCCCCGTCTGTGCGGAGCCGACGGAGTAACAGCTGGTAGTTGCTGAGCCCTGTGGCCCTGTGTGGGGACAGCTTTCAGGGCCAAGACTAGGCAGCCCTGGTGTCCACTAGCGAGGGGAGCCCGGCCACCGATTCCAACAGCACAAGGGTCTGTGGCCTTCACGGTGGGACAAGCATCTGTGCACACCTCAGGCGGCGACAGACGGCCCCTGGCATTGGGCTGCCGCCACGTGATGCAATACTCTGGCCCATAGTAACGTGACATAACTTATCTTTTACAGTTTCTGCATTCTTGACTCATCAAATAGTGGAAGGGTGCGTTGCATTTTAGTCATATTTACATCCACAGTTAGGTTTTAAGTTTAGGGGAGCAGTGCATTCGCTCCCTGCGAGGCGGGGGTGGGGAGAGGTGTTGGTGGGACCCTGGGGACATGTCTGGTTTGCATGGGACTGGCTTTCCCACCCCCAGAAGCTGATGGGAAGGAGCAGTGCAGGAGAGCTGGTGTGTGAGCTTCCAGAGGAGCTCGCGGGAAGGCGAGACCATGTACCGCAGAAAGGGCTGGGAGGTTTGCTCATCCCCGACCTGGCGGTTCAGGTTGTGCCTGTGTCTGGAGGGGACCTGTTGCTGCTGGAACATGTCCACTGGCCTTTGAGGGACTGTGAGATCACGTGCTCAGACACAGGCTAACCTGAGGAACAGGCAGAGGTTCAGCTCCTTCTCGGGGGCCAGCAGCACCTCCTTCCCGTGCCCCGCGGAGCCTGGCTGGGTGACGGTGAGTGTGCTCTGGCCCCCGGGCCTGTGTTCCTTCCTCCGCACCCCCGTCCCTGCGAACGCTGGTGGCTTTGGGAGCCAGAGGTGAGGGAGCAGCCCTTCCTCCTGGGCTAGGCCAGCCTGCGGGGTCTGGGGCTCTGGAGCCAAGGTGGGAGGGAGGGCAGCCTCCCTGTAGGTACACCCAGGGCTGGAGGGGGTGGTGCGGGGAGTTCTGGGGCCCTGCAGCCGCCCTTGGTGCCACGGTCAGCACACTTCACCTGCAAACGCCACAGGCTAGTCCCTCGTGGTCACTTTCCGAAAGGGGAGTTAAAGATTTCATGGGGCTCTTTGGATGGAGATAAACCCCAGGCCTTTACCTGAGATTGTATTTGAGGGGTCACAGGTGAAGGGTTACAGGTCTGCCGGGTGCAAGCGAGGAAGCAGGGTCTTGTCCTGAGCTGCTGCCTGGATGGTGCCCCTCTCCCGACGGTAGGGCGAGAAGGGCCTGAGCCGAGGTCCTGACCCGTGGGCCCGTGTCAGGACGAGGCTCCCCATGCTGCCAACAGGGCCACAGGGTCGGTGCTCGGTCGCGGCAAGGACCCGGGCCTGAGGTCCGCATCATGATGTCATCCGCACCGTCGCCCCAGGCCCCTTTGTGAAGCAACGTGCTGGGCCAGCTGCCTGGTAAACAGTCGTGCACGTGGACTTCGCCCAGACCAGGTGGGCTGAGCGGCAGCCCCCTGCCTTTCCAGCTGTGAGATTTAATTCCCGGAGACTCATTTTCCCGTCTGTACGATTGGGATGATATCTGCCCCGTTAGGTTGTTGCAGGGATTAGAAGCCAGATGACGCGCCTGGCTCCTGGTAAACGCCGGTGAGTGGTGGCTGTTAGTATCACATAGTTGGAACTCACAACGTGAACTCCCATCCCCTCAGCAGCCATTTATTCAGCACTTAGAGGTTCCGGGCGCCTTCCCCGGGGCTGAGGGCACTAAATCAGCTGAGACGGCATTTGCAACCTCCAGGTGCTTTCTCACATCAAGTCGGTGCTTTGTGACCACCTAGAGGGGTGGGATGGGAGGGTGGGAGGGAGATGCAAGAGGGAGGGGATATGGGAACATATGTATATGTATAACTGATTCACTTTGTTATAAAGCAGAAACTAACACACCATCGTAAAGCAATTATACTCCAATAAAGATGTAAAAAAATAAAACCAAAAACAAACTTATAGATGTGCAGCTTCAGGGCCACGAGTGTCCAGTTTTTGCACCGTCTTAAACATACACAAGGCGGTGGTATCTGTTTTGCGTGGTGAGGTTTTTCCTTCCGTTTATTCTTCAGGAGGCTACAATGAAAGCTCAGCAGAGGAGTGATTCTGCCCAGTTCCTCTGACTTCTGCACTGATGGCTTGCTGGGTGAACGTCTCCTTGCTGGGCGAGCTGCTCTCAGAGGCTCTTCCCCTTTGCCCTTCTCTGACAGTGACACCTGAGTGGTTGTTTTTGTGCCTCCTCTAGGGGGTGACGCTCGCAGGCAGGCGACCAGGACACGGACGGTCAGCTTGGCTCCCGAGCTGTGTCCACAGCATTGCCCTGGCTCCTGGACTCAGCATTTCGCCCCTGAAGTCTCCCGTGAGGTTCCTGACGGTTCCCCAATCTGTTCTGAATCTCACCAGGAGGGTGAATCTTGTTAAAATGGTCTTGCTCATTTCACACGCCTGCCCGAACCTTCAACACAGAGCGGTGAGCCTGCCGTTTGTAATAAAGCTGGCCTCCGCCCTCTCCAGATGTGCCTTCCACTGCAGGTGCTCTTTCCTCGGCCTCAGACACATGGAGCGTGTCTCACCTTGTCCATCTCTGCCTCATCCTTGCTTGTCATGGTTCCAGCCCCCTCCCCTGCCTCCACCTTTCTGGGTTTCTGACCAGCAGGATGCCCTTCAAACCATACCCGTTCTCTTAGACGCCGTCCAGTGAGCTCTGCTCCAAGGGATGGCCGGGGTCCCCTCTGCACGTCCAGCGCCCTGCCCGTCAGTGGTCAGCAGTTACTCTGGGCAACGTCTCCCCTCCCGGTCACGAGCTTCTGGAGATCAGGGTCCTCCCTGCAGCCTATTCCTTCCCCTCCTGCCTACCCTCCTCCCCTAAGTGTTTGGAGCGCCGTCTCTCAAACAGACGTGCTCAAGAAAAATGTGTGAACTGTAGTGAAGGAGATCAAGGGGGTGGGAATCCAGGTGACCGTGGGATCTAGTTTTCGAGTCCCTCGTTTGATGCCCGTCTTGCCATGATTGCCAGCCCCTGTTTTGGAAAGAGCTCTGCGTGGAGGACCCCTGAGTCCGGCCATTAAAGGCAGGAAGATGATGCCGGCTGGGGCTTTTCCAGTAAGTGGCCGTCATCTGTGCCACTCTCTGCTGGAGCAGAGGGGCTGTAATTAAAATGAAAACTAAGTGAGCATTTGCCCTGCAGAGCCACATCCAGGAGGACAGAGCTCCCTTCTGGGAACTTCAGCCTTTTCCTATGGGGTTAAGCTATCTGCGCCGGGGTTATTCGAACAAAAGAGTCATCACTGGGAAAGGCACAGTGCGCTGCCAAGTTTATCCCACTCACCGCCAGCCTCATCGCTGGAGGGAGGGGCAGGGAGGACACAGGTGGCGGGAAGGACAGACACCCGCCCACAGCATTGGCCCCACTTCTGACTCTGAGTCCATCCCCGTCCTCGCATTGGAGGGCTCAGTCACGCTGGGCTGCCAGGCCCACGTGGAGCCGTGGTTATGGTGAACTCAAGTTTGGGGAAGGAATGGATGAGGAGAAACGAGAGAAATGCACAAGACACAGGCAGGAGGAACAGCTATGGATTAACTTTCAGGACCCTGGACAGCGGAAGGCAAAGCCCTGACCGGGCAGGGCTCAGTGAGAACCTGTGCCCGGTGACAGGGGGCCCTGGAGCCGGGACGCTGGGGTTCTCCCTGCCTCCTTCGTACCTTTGCTCAACCAGGCAGGCTAAGCAGATATATGCACCTGTCCTCGCTGGGGGGCACCCCTGCCGCAGCCCCAAACCAACCACCACAAACGGAAGCCAGCCCCCGGGGGGCAGGAAAGGGGGTGACACAGATGGGTGTGGTGGGCTTGGTCTTCTCGGAGGAGTGATGTACCACGTCCAGGTTTGAGCCTGCGATGCACTCTGCTCCTGTGGCCACGAGCAGGCCGTCACCGCACCTCCTCCAGGGTGAAGCAGGGCCAGAGGGGAGCTTCCCAAGCTCTCGTGGCCTGTCGGTGCAGAGTGGGAATTCTCCCCACCCGGCCAAGCTCTCCGGCCGTGGAAGTCAGTTGAATTTGTGCTTGGCTTTGGGGCAGGGATTTTACTTCTCTGAGCCAGATTCTCCCGATCTGTAGACTTTTGGAGCAAATGGTAAATGGAGGCCCTTCAGGTTTGCTCAGGGAATCTCAGTACATGGCGTCCCCTGTTTGCACCAATCTAAGAGTTGGCTTTTGTGCTGTTTCAGGAGCAGTCTTCCGGCCTGGCTGGGGGGTGCTGGGCCAGCAGATCTCCCAGAGGCTCTGAAGTCTCCTTCAAGTGCACTGACAGGCCCCAGAAGGAAGGTCTGAGATTCAGCTCAGGAATCGCCCAACAGAGTGTGGTCTCAGGTGTCCTGACCATGACCTGGGGATGATGGACCCGGGAGCTCTCTCAGGGGCACATTAAGAGGTCAGGGGCCGCCGCCTTTGGTTCCCCGGGGCAGCCCTGAAAATCATGGGGGGTTTCTCAGGTCTTTGCAGGGACGTGCCCAAGGCCGTGGTCTCCATTCCACATGAGTCTAAGCTGCAGGTCTGAACTCTGTGGTTCCTTTCTGGGCACTGGTGACTGCATGAACCTGTGCTACAAATGACTTTACATCAGGCAAAAGCAGATTCAAGCCAAAACCTACACTTGGTCACTGGGGGGAGTTCACTGGGGGGAAGCCCTTCTAACCAGCACGGTAGGGAGTGGGAGGGAATGGCAGGGAAGGCTGCAGGGCGGCTGGGTGCTGAGTGTGGAGGGACAGACCAGGGGGTCAGAGCGTGTCCTAGACCAAGGGGATGGAGGACACGCCTGTCGGGAGGGGACCCCAGCAGCACGCAGCGTGACCGGGAGCTGAGGCTGGGACCACGTGTCTCCCAGTGGACCTTGGGAAGTAACGTGGAGTCACACGAAACTCACCTAATCCAGTTTCTTGGAACAAACCTGCTGTGAGAGTGAAGTTCCGCCGTGTTATCCTGTGTCTTGTGCTTTTCTCACTCAGAATGAGGTTACACACCTGTCCAGGATGTGCAGCACTGAGGTCATAGTGTCTTCAAGGGAAGGCATGTGCCGAAACAGTGGACTTTTTAAAATTGCTGTGATCTATAATTTTACGTTAAACCAGACACTGTCTCATACCACCTTAGAGCATGAAAAACCGGCAGCAAGGACACGGGGAGGTGTGCTGAGCCCAGCCAGGTTCCAGCCATGGTGTGACCAAGAGGCAAGGGACAGGAGGCAGTGCTGAGGGCGTGGGGTGGATGCCGCTTTCCTCACCCTCTCTCTGGAAGCCCCAGACACTTTCCATGTCATGTCTTCTGGCCTGAGGATAATTTGCAGTGTCCAGTTGGTTGCGTGTTGAAGGCTTGAGGAGGAGCTGAATAAGGATGTCTTCTTGTGGACACAGAGGTAAAGAAATGGAAGGAGTCGGGTTTAGCTCAGAATTTGTCAATATGGAAGCAGCTGGCTCTTTTCAAAGTATTTCATTTCTAATCTCTTTGCCTCTAGACACGTCTCCCCGTTCGCACCAATGAGAACACCATTTACAGTTGGCAGGGGTTTTCCCTGATCTATGAACTTGATGTGGCTCCTCCTCTGCTTGCATCCGCCCGTGTCCCCACGGCCCCCTGGGTAAAGTGGGTACCAGCCCAGGGCTGGCTTCTCCAGCCTAATTTCTGATACCCGGACCTCATCTTCAACCACGACCCCCGTTGTCTTTCCTCGGCGCCTTTCCTTGCTCTGTGGTCTGACTTGCCCTCATTTCTGAAGAAAACTCAAATTCATCCTTCGAGACTTGGCTCAAGGGTCCTCATCTCCACTTGGAAGCCTGCCCTGACCCCCAGCCTTGCTGTGGTGTTTCTAGCATTTTATGTCCTGGGGTTGTTTCTGCCGACTTGTCCACCTCCCCTAATAGATGTGCTGTCGCTGGGAGCAGGAAAGCTTCCGGCTTCTCATTTCACCTCCACTGCTAGAGGTTCTTGACAAAGAGTAGGTACTCAATGTACGTTCGGTGAATAAAGTAACTGATTTCTTTGTGACTTTAGATAAGCAAAGTCTTTTGTTGAGAAGATAAATTCATTGTAAAGGAATTCGTTGCGGGCATACATTGATTTCTCAGCAAATATTTAATGAACATTTGATGTGCTTATCATGAAGCAGCGTAGGACCATGAGCCGGGCTTGCTCTATGTAAAAGCTTAGAGGGAAAGGGTGTTTGGAGGGCTTTTTTTTTTTTTTTTTTTTTTTTTGCGGTACGCAGGCCTCTCACTGTTGTGGCCTCTCCCATTGCGGAGCACAGGCTCCGGACGCGCAGGCCCAGCGGCCATGGCTCACGGGCCCAGCCACTCCGCGGCATGTGGGATCTTCCCAGACCGGGGCACGAACCCGTGTCCCCTGCATCGGCAGGCGGACTCGCAACCACCGCGCCACCAGGGAAGCCCCTGGAGGGCTTTTTGAAAACTACTGTATCCGCGGTTTCTCGATCGGTGCCTGCCACGTCGTGGGCACCCAATAAACGTGTGTTGAATGAATGAATGAAGTGCTCTGGAGCTCATAATGACTTTTCACACGTGTGGTCTTATATTACAATTCATGCAAAACCACGAAAACGAAATGTACGTTGGTGATTATCCCACTTCCAGATGAGAAAACTGAGCCTTGGAAATGCTGTGACTGGCCCAAGGTGTCAGACCAGCGCTCAGGACACAGAGGCTGTGGCGGCAGGACCGAACCCGGACCCGCGTCTCCTGACCTCCCGCGCGTCTGACCGCTAGTCGGAGGCCGGGAACTCACGTACACCCTTCCTTATTCACTCAGCGAATCCTTCCTGAGCCCCTCCAGTGAGAAGCACCGAGCTGACGGCTGAATCGCTGAGAGGGGAGCGGGACGGGCAGCGGTGGCTGCCCTGCGGCGTGTGTTTCTCACCCGGTCAGTCCGCACGCCCTGGCTGTTCAGGCAGCCAGGGGCCGAGCGCTGAGGGCAGAAGCGTTCCTGGGGAGCCCGTCTACCTTGTGTGGGGTGCGCCGTGCAGGGGACAAAGAAGCCAGTGGGGCTTAGCTTGGACTACATTCAGTGTGGATGCAGTGTGCGCTGAGCACGCATGTCGTGCAGGGGCCCCGTGAGGTCTGGCCTGGGGACACAGACAGAAACCGCCCGCAAAGAAGTCCCAGCTGGTGCGGCAGACAGACGCACGGCTGAGGTCTGTGCAGGGATACGGTGAACACGGAAGGGAGGCATCCAGCCGCACTGGGGCTGAGCAGGGACAGACTCCGAGAGGAGAGGGGGGCTCCTGCGGACCCCGAAGGGGGCACGAGGTTGAGGAATGGAAACTCTACACGAGGCACGGGCGCACCGTATTCGAAGCCAAAACCTTTTCGGAGCACGGGCGGCAGAGGACCGGAGGGAGCCCGAGGCCCTGGGCTGGTGAGGAGGTGTGGCTGGAGGCTGGGCGGGGCTGGTGAGGAGGTGTGGCTGGAGGCTGGGCGGGGCTGGTGAGGAGCTGTGGCTGGAGGCTGGGCGGGAAGCCAGGGAGGGTCTCTCGGCAGCGGCTCCGGGCCGGGGCGGCCGGGGCAGGGCTGGAGCTCGGGGCTGACTTCCGCATGAATCCATGAAGGCCCGCGCGTGTATGTGCGTGACAGATGGGGCTGAGCGCGGCCTGGGTGGCCAGCGGCTCCCCGCGGACCAGAAGCGTCTCCGCCCGCATGTCATCCTCCCTGGAGCCGGGGGCTCGCTTTGGCTCCCTGTGGCCCTTTGGCCACCTCTCCTCCCAGGCCAGGCCGCACCCCGGCCCCGGTCCCGCCCCACGCCCTCACCTCTGGGGGGCAGAGCCCAGCCTCGGGCAGCGGTGCCCGGTCACCCCCGCCTGTCACCCTCGGCTTCTGGCACCCCGAGTCCTGGTCCAGGCCCCTCACTCTTCTCTTGGGTTCTGGTGACCTGTTGAGACCACTCAGTGCTCAGTTTGGTCCTTGGATCTCTGTATTTGATGAATAACGGTTGAATGCAGGGATGCCTTTGATCTTGCCGTCTCCGACAGCCCTTGGCCAGATGCTTCTGTAGCCATGATCTTCCGGGAGCCTCCCGGCTCCCTGAGGAGAGGCCTGCGTCTCCCTCCTCACCTGGGGAGCCTGTGCTCCGTGAGCTAAGTCACGTCCTGTTCCATGAAGCTTGCTCAGACCTCGCTGTGGCGTCAGGCGAGTGAGAACACCCACGGGAGGTTTTGCAGCATCTCTGTCCTCCGTGTGGGTATCTGGCAGCTCCTGTCCCCGCTGAACACGAGGCTGAGACAGCTGCCTCTCTGGCGCCGGAGCTGACCTTGGTCTCCATGGAGACACGCGTCCTGGTGGAGCTCCCACCAAGGCTGTTCCGGGAAGTCTTTCCTTTTCCCTTTCAAGCCTTCTCTTTTCACAAAGACTTTCAAAACCCCGCGAGTGGGAGATGTCCGGCCACAAGCCGCGAGTGCAGTTCCTCTCTAGCTGGGGGGCCACCGCCACTTTCCCCCAGCCACTTGACAGGCATCCTAACTGCCAGCCCCACCCCAGACAGCAAACTGCCCTTTGCAACCAAGTGGGATTTAAAAGCAAATTTGAAATCGGTGCTTCAGTAGCCCGCTCCTCTGGGGTTGGAACACAGAAATAGCCGCTCGCCTGCACAGTGTGGCCAGGGTGGAATGCGCCTTGCTACTGGGGACAGCAGAGACACTTGTCTCCAGGCCCAGCGCCCGTGGCTTTACGGCTGCATCCAGTTAGACGTGATATACCGGCACTCCTCCCGTTGCGTCCTATTCGGCAATGGGAGAGAGGACCAGAAGAGGTTTTCCCATTGGTAAAAGCAGTGCTACCGAATTTCCCCCTTTTTCTTTGTAGTTACACAGAATAGAATTCATTTCCCGCAGAGCAGGGCCCTTTGCAGGCACTGGGCTGAGTCCGGCGGTGGAGATTCTGACCCTCGTTCTGTTCCAACACCCGAGTGAGCCTCATGAGTCACTTGCCTTCTCTGAGACCCCTTTTCTCATCAGTTAAAGGAGTGACTTGTCCAAGTGTGTTCTCAGCCCATAATTCTGTCTCTTGGGTGTTTCTGAAAGGGACTAGCTCAGCTGGGTACAGAAGAGGGATACTGTGCATGTCGATTACTAATGGTAACTACCTTCGCTCAAGATGTTCTGTTTGTGTCTCATAACTTTTACCAGGAGGATTGCAAATTACTAATATTCACGCTAGAAAATTAGAAGAAAGAAATCCAAATACTGAAAAATCTCTCGCTTCTGCTCTGTAGCAATATGTGTTTTGAGGAAGTAAACGGATGGTAATTATTTGACGGGCATATGTTTTTGTGTGCAAATTTGTTTATTACTAACCTGGCATCGCCATGCCTCCTGCTTTCCAGCTGCCTTTCCCCCTCACCTGCACGACACAGCCAGTCCCTTCTACTCAGCGTGAGGAGTGTCGCACGCCATTGCTGCGAGGAGACGTGTGCCTTCCCTGGATAGAGCGTGTCACTCGACTCCTCCTATGGCTTGTTCCAGTACATTTCGGTATTTTTCTATTATAAACAATGCTGTGATGAAAATTCTTGGAGATAAATCTTTTTATACTTCCGTGATAATTTATCTTCTTCGGGTAAATTCTTAAAAGTGAAATTGCTGGGTCACAAAGGGAGCTTACAGGTTAAGGGCTTTTGGCTACTTATTGGCAAATTGCTCTTCTGCAACGTTTTACTCATGCCCATTTCCACTAGTATGACATGAGACTGACCATTTCCTTACAGTTTACCCAACTTGATTATTATTAAAATAATTTTGGCCCATTTTAGGGCGAAAGTATTATACTATTGTTCTGAATTGCATTTTTTTAATTTCAGTTTTGAACAATAATGCAGGCATGGAAGGCTTTGAGTCTCTTCTGACTACAGATCATGAATTTTCATCTGTAGTCTCATCATCATTAATTTCTAAGTTGTTTGCAGTGGTATTTTTGCTTTATTTCCTTAACTTAAAAATTATTTAGAATTCTTTCCAAATTCACCTTTTTTTGGTGCATTCAAAAAGTCTTAGCTTTGTTGCATTGAGGTAGAGATTGTAGCCTGTATAACACATAACTTCACTGCGTGTTGCTCCTAGTACGAAATTATAATGACCCTCTGGATTGCTTTCAATGCAATTTTCTCATATTCTTTATTGTTTATTACTCCTAGTCTTAATTCTCCTACGTTGTTGTTTATATTTACTTGATATTTCTTTGCAGATTTCTTAATTTTGAACCGTGCCCTCGTCATTTTGGTTTAGATGTATCTCTTCGGCACCGCCCTCGTGTGTGGTTACTTTTTCACTCTAAACGTCTTTGTCATGCTTGTGCTTTCTGGTTTTATGTAGGTTTTAATGAGTGTTTGAGCGTTTTCTTTTTACATTTTGATATATACGATGCACTTTTATCTTGGAGAGATAATGTGTTTCTTCAGAGCAGTCGACATCAGGAATGTCTTTGTGCCTGTCCCTAAGATGAGATGTTTAGTAGTTTCTAATAAATCCTTCAGTCAGTGATGACGCTGTCATTTCAGACCCTGGCTATTGACAGAGCTGTTGGTCCGTATGTCCTTAATTACTGGTTGTATTGTTTCTACTACTTTTTAAGGACTAGGCCAATCTTGTGCTTTACTTGTTACACTGTTTACTCTCACTTTTTGATACTCGGTTCACCTCATACTTGTAGTTTTAAATTCTATTCTGAGTGGATTGTTTTCAAAAAAATTTCTTTCATAACTCCTATAATTTCTTTGCTTTTCTGGCCAGGTCTTTTTGTCAGCCTTGAGTTTGAATATAACCTTTTGTAAGTAATATTCTTTGAAGTTTTAAAATTATTTATATCATAGTTAACGGTGACCTGATTTTTTTCATTTGTAGGGAATCTATGACCTCATTGCTAATGTGACGTAGTATATATATATATATATATATATGAAGTCAACATAACTCCAAGGTTTTTAATAACTTTTCCATGATATTAATGACCCACCTTGAGCCTGAGATTTGAGTCTCCCCCTCGGAGCAGGATGTGCTCAACCTTGAGCAGGTGCAGTCTGCTTACTTCTGGAATTCTAAGTTGTTCTGGAATTCTCTGAGGCTCGCCTGCTCTTAGGTTTCATCTCATAATTCACATCTGCTTATTTTGCTCTCCTTCGTGGTTCTAATTCGTCGGTTAATTTTCTGAAGATTTCAATCTGCCCCTTCCTGCCTATATTGCAGCCTTTAATTTGAGATGCCTGTTTTATACATTTTATGTATTTTTTCCTGATTCTGGATCATGGCTCCAGGTCTGAGGGTAACAAGCTCTTTGAATTTTACTGATACCACAAGTTAGAGACATTCAAGTGTCCTGCGCTTCTGGGCAGGAAACCTGCTCCATGGAAAGGCTGCAGGTGCATCGGGCTGGAGCCTGGAGGAGGTGGGGCTTCCAGGTGAGTCAGGGCCAAAGACATAGGTGATGGAGATGATGCTAAGGGTGGTGATGGAAGCGCATCTGTGAGGGGCACCAAGCTTCGCAAGGGGAATCTGGGAGGCATCTCAGGATTGTATCGTAGGACGTGGTCTTGAAGGATGAGGAAGGGGTAGCAGTACAGGGGACGGTGCTTCAGGAATTGGAGGGCATGGAGGTTCACCAGCTGCTGGGTCGTGTTCAGGAAAGAGGACAGAGTCTACTGAGGCTCAGCTTAGCGTCTGCAAGAGAAAATGAGGCGAAGCCAAGTGCGGAGAGAGCCGGCAGGACTTGTACTCCATTCAGAAATCAGGACTCTGGTTCGTAGGCAATGGGAAGGGATTGACGAGTGTAGTTACCAAGTTTGCATTTTAAAAAGACACATGTGGTGCAGCATCAGGCTGGATTACAGTGGGGAGAGCGAGAGACTTGGGCCCACAGACTTCTAAGGTGACTGCGTGGTCCTGATGAGAAACAGCCCATGAGGCCGGGATTACGAGCGGAGAGAAAGGTGACGGCAACTTTTAAGGTGACGGCTGGCTCTGCCAGCCTTCCCATGTCTACTGAGAGGCTTACATTTTGATCTTAGGGACTTGGTCGTCTCTACCCACACTGCTGGCTTTCAGCCCTCTTTATGTTTACCCAGAAATAAAAAGCAGTAGAACTTATGACTGTTGGTAGAAATGAAGAATTTGTATTTCTAGATTATACTGAGAAAAGAGTGTATGGTTGACAAACAAGATGTTTTCCACGTGTAGAGTTTGTTTTCCTGGTATTACGTGGTGGTTTCCGTTGGAATGAGTTCACCATATAAACATTAAATAACTACGGGTCAATTTTCAGCCAAAAGACACCTTTTCGTCGTTTCTGAGGGAATGAGAATGTGGACCTTTTAAAGGGTGCTCCTATTTTGTACATAACGGTAAGGAGTTTGGTGTGAGTCCTGTGAACGTGCACAGATGTGATGGAGGGATGATGAAGTCCATGTATCGTCTGCAGAAGAAGAGGGTTTCCTAACGCCTTCCTCATCTTACTTCCTGGCCACCCCATGCTTCCCGTCACTTAAGTCAGAAATCCTGGTGTCACCCTTGACTGTCCCCCTCACTGCCATACCCAGTCCATCAGCAAATCCTGCAGACTCCACCTTTGGATACATCTAGAATTTGCCTCTCACCTCCTGGTCCAGCCATCAGCATCTCTCCCCTGGGTTGTGGCCACGGCCTCCCCAGGGGTCCCCCTGCTGCCCTTGCACTTTTAGTACGTAGACGGGCCTGCTGTGGGCTCAGCCAGGTACTGTCACCTCCCGCTCAAAACCTTCCGGTGGCTCCCACCCCTCTTAGGGAGAAGCCTGCAGCCCGTACATGGTCCCCGATGCCCGAGGTTGGGCCACCGCCCGCCGCGCTGCCCTCCCTCACACGGCCCAGCCCCCTGGCCTTTGCTGGCCGTGCACACTCTCGCTCAGGGGGCTGGTGTGGGCTCATGTCTCTTGTTCCAGATGCCCCTCCTCCAGGCATCCTCGCGGGTCCCTCCTCGTGGGGGGCCTTCACTGGGCCCCTGTTCTGAGGGTGGTCCTCCGCACCCACAGCTCTCCGTCACTTCCCACGTTTCCTCTGTCGCTATTTTCCCGTCCTGTGTGCCTTAGCTATTATTGTTTTATTATTGACTTCTATTCATTACAGTATAAGTGGCATAAGCGCAGAGAGCTTGCTCATCTTTTAAAACTTCTGTATCTTTAGCACTTGGAACAATGCCTCAGACGTATGAAGTATTCAAGGGACATTTCAGAAGGAATGGAAGACACTCGAGGTTTAGGAAGGAGCTTGTAGGTTGAAGGGCCTTTTCCCCGATGACACTGCTGGAGGGGCTGGACCCCGAGACTTCAGGCTACGCGACTTTGTGCAGGTCCCTTCTCTGATTCTTGATTCGTTCAGGTGTGAAATGGGGGTAGAAGCGTGTGTGTGAAACAAGCAGCTTCCCCCGAATGAGTGTGGGTTGTGGTCAACATTCCTGAGAGAGGATGGTGAGATGGGTGGGACCTGGTGGGGGGTCACCCTGGGGCAGAGCAGAAGGTCCCTGGGTGGGAATCGTAGCTCAGCCCTGTGCCGTCTTCATCCAGAGAGAACGCATCCCAGAGTCTCTTAGGAACTGGTGGTTTGATGAGCTGACTTCTGACAAGGCTGAGTGTCTGCTGTGGAGTCGTCCTCAATTTCTTCCCACAGCGTCTGCAGTTTTTCCTCCCGTGGCTGTGGCTGAAGTTGTGAGCGAGGAGTCTTGCATCCTGGGCCGCCCTGGTGTTTCCGTGAAGCGGGGTGGGGGGCTGCACCTGGTTTCAGCTGCAGGGGCTCTGAACTGTGGCAAACGCTCTGATTAAATCACATTTTTCTTAGCCGCAATCAGGAAACAGGAAGTGATTTGACACAGAACATTGCATCAATTATGATCAGATTGGGGGAAGTTCTCTTTGATAAGCATTTTCTGCCAGCCTGTGCATCTAGCATTGCAGGCAATGGCGGCAGAGGGACATCTCGCCCCCCAGGCCTGCTCCCGCCTCCTTGGCCTTGCGCATGCTCTCCTTTCTGAGCTCTGGCCCCTGGGCTCTCTGCACAGTCACACACCCAGGCTTCAGGAGGGGCCTCAACAGAAGCTGGTCGTTTGGCTGCACACAGGCAACATGCACCCAATTTAAAAACCTGAATTCTATCTTTCGGATTGAGCTTTGTTTTGCTTTTTTAAAATGCAGCCTGGTCAGATGGTTTGTGAGTGAAGACAAGGCCCTTCCTTGGAGATGGATGGTGACAGATGTGCAGATAAAGAATCGGGACACGAAGCTATAGAGGTGGAGTCTCCTGAGTGGGTGCCGGAGACCCGGGTTTGAATGCTGGCTTCTCTGTAACCCCGGTTCCCAAGGTTGCCACCTACTGACAAACTGGGTGAGTGACCAGTTTGTCAGTAGGTGCTGCAAGGACCGGGCAGTGGGCTCGGTGGGTCACGTTTCTTGTGATGCTGTTTTCAATCTCCTCTCTCCGCTATTCTTTCCAACTGAACAGACCTCAGGATGCTAACGCCTGGCTTTCCCTTTCCCACGGGGACCATTGGGTAAGGAAACTTTGCATTGCAAACTTTCCTTTTTTTCTTAGATTCTATGCACAGGAGAAAACACCACATGGCCCAGGTGTCTGTCAATAATAGAGCAGGTTACTGAAATAAAATGAAAGGTGGGTACATTTGCAACTTTCACACTGGATTCCAAAGGCTGAAAAAGGCAGGGGACTGACGTGTCTCAGGTTCACAAGTCAGAGCACCTTGTGCCCATCACAGGACACTCAGCTTCCCCCCACCGCCCCGATGGAGTCTTTGGCATCTTTCACTTGTTTATGCTGTGAACGTACTTTCATAATTTTTACTTTACCTGACCTTTAATTTGCAAAAATGACTTCTATCATTACCGGTCTAAACTATGAAATTAACATAGGTATGCCTAAAAACACCATTCGGGATGCTTTCCTCTTTGCTTCTCTTACATGTGCCATTTCATAAAGACCTCCCACACCCCTCGCTCATCAGGAGAGGAGGACAAAGGAGACTTTCTGAATCTAGGGCCGGGGCATCTTGGAAAGGGGGTAGATCTTTCGACAACTCCTTAAACAAAAACAGAAAGTGAAATCGGTTGATTTTCTTGCCCTGTTCTCATCCAAGAAATGTAACACCTCCAAATGTTATCCATAGAGTCATCCAATATTTGGAGTCTTTGCATGAAAAACAGAAGGGCGTCGCTGGGCCTCAGCAGCTCGCCTGGTGCATGTGTAAGCTTCCGGGAGCCAAATACGCCCTCCACGTTGAAGGTCATTGGGGTTTAGGGGTAGCGCTAACGATGGCAGCCATGTCTCTCCCCACTCACCCGTGTGCTACTTTCACACTGCGCCACCATGACATACGGGCTTGAGAGCCTCTGGTTGCCAGAAAGCGTGGGCACAAAACTCTCAGGGGGCAGAGGGGGCTCTCAGTAGCCCCCGTCTCACATCTTGGGCCATGATGTTGACCACAGCAAATGATATTTAAGTTCTCTTCCGTTTGGCAACATCCAAAACAATTTTAATGATCTGTGCCCCCGTGTCGCCTGTGGCTTTTCCAAAAGGTGCTGCTGGGAGAGGGTGCCCAAGCCACCGGGGGGGCCAGGCAGGCAGTATGGCTCCTGGCATCTGTGGATCAACTAAGGCAGGGGCGAGAATTCCTGCCTGATTCTGAGACTGGGTGCTGGGAGGCTGGACAGAGAGGCATGAGGCTTTCAGGACCCGGGGCAGGGCAGCCTGGAACTTAGGGGCCTCTGCTGGTGGGCAGGGAGGAGGGGGATGACAGGCAGAGGCCACAGGAGCTCTTAGTGGACCTGGTGGACATGGCAGGGAGAGGCTCTGTCTCAAGAGTCAGGCAGACCTGGACTTGAACTGTAGCTCTTCAGCTTACTAACCTGTTACCTTCATCAGCTACCTGGGCCCCAGTTTCTTCTGCTCTGAAAGGGGGGTGCTAGCAGCTCTTTGGAGGACAGTTGTGATGGTGAAGATGAAATAGCATATGTGAAGCATCCCATGTGATTTCCGGAGAAAGTAGGCATTAGAAAACTAGAAGTTCCTTTATGCAATGTTTTCCATTAATAAGCAAATTTTAATTTTATAGGTACATAAAACTTGTCTATTTTAGATATTCCCAGAATGTCTGGGAAATCGGGAGCTTTCCCCCAGAAAGAGCCTCCTAATTACCTGGATGACTTACTGGTGTTGTACCCACGGAGGAACTTTCACATGGTGTCTCATATGCTTCCTGAGAGCCGGGAGTTGAACTGTGTCCCCCAGAGCTGTGTTGAAGTTCTAAGCCTCAGTATTGAGAGTGGAAACTTATTTGGAAATAGGGCTGTTGGGTCATACCAGGGGAGGGTGGCCCCTAGTCTGATACCACTGGTGTCCTTAGAAAAAGAGGGAGGTTTGGACACAGACACGCATAGAGGGAGGACCACGTGAGGACACAGGGAGAAGGCCCTGTGATGACAGAGGCAGAGCCTGGCGTGATGAACCCAAACCAGGGAGCTGATACCAGGGATGGTACCAGGGAGCCAATACCAGAGCCGATACCAGATCCGATACCAGAGCTGATACCAGGGCTGATACCAGGGAGCTGATACCAGAGCCAATACCAGAGCTGATACCAGGGCCGATACCAGAGCTGGTACCAGGGCTGATATCAGAGCCGATACCAGGGTTGATACCAAGGATGGTACCAGGGAGCCGATACCAGAGCCGATACCAGAACCGATACCAGGGCTGATACCAGGGCCGATACCAAAGCCGATACCAGAGCTGATACCAGGGCTTCCTGGCCTTGGCCAGGAGCTGGAAACACACTGGGAGCAGATGCTCCTTCAGGGCTGAGATGGAGGGGACCAGGCCTGCTGGAGCTGCATTTCCGGCTCTGGCCTCTGCTCAAGGGGCACAGCCGTGTCTTACTGGGCTCTGTGGTTCTGAGCTTTTCCTCCACCCTGTGAAATATCAGAAGTCGGTGATTTAATGCCCACTTTAATTCATCCTTTTATCTTGTAGCTTCATGGAAAGTTAGGGTTTCTACCGTTGAATTCGGCTCAACCGGCCCTAAGTGATCACATTAGTTGTGCTTAATGCTCCCTAAGGCAGTGGAAGAAATAAACACGACGCTGACCTGGGTCTCTTCGCACACACACTCACATGCAACTCAAAGCCCTGCTTTCTTTGTTCCTGAGCAAAGTTTCATGAATTTTCCAAGTAAATTTCTGATTGCAACAGCGCTCTCAATAAACCATTCACTGTGCCCAGCGTGTCCTGTTGCAGCTCAGCTCCATGCTTGTCCTTCTGTGGTCTCCTCTGTAGGGTGGGAGCTGGAAGCCTGAAAACAAGAGCCCCACATTGGTCTGCTCGTGGGGTTCTGGTTCTGTTCTCCCCTTGGAACGCAATGACAGGGAAGTTACGTACCAGCTGGTGAGTGTGCAGGCAGCAGGGGCAGATCAGCACTTCCAGGACATGGACTCCATCCCAGGGCGAGCAGGGGCTTCCTGGCGTGGGTACCACCACCTTGTTCTTTCAGTTCTTCAAAAATGCCTGCAGACAACTCCCTCTGTTAGACCTCTCTCTGGGTGAACTATCTGGAGTGGCCTCTGAAGGTTTCTAAACTAATACAAGCCATTTAGTTAAATTCTCCTGTTCCCATGTATGACTGTATAACCTGGGGAGTCCTATAGGCTTTGCAGCAAAATCACACCATACATTTCTGGCTCTGTGACTCAAGGAAAATGACTATGTCTGACTCTGAGTTTCTTCTGTAAAATGAGGTTACAGATGGACAACATGTGTGTGTGTGTGTGTGTGTGTGTGTGTGTGTGCGCGCGCGCGTGTGTGCGTAGGGTTGTAGGTATCGTTAAAGAAGATACCGTAAATAGTGTCACTGCCACCACACTGACACGCAGAGACGATCAACATTTCTTCCCTGCCCAATGTCCTCTTCTTCCTTTGAATCATGCATTTTCTCAACACGTCTGATCTCCAGCAGATGTTTGACGTCAGTCCTGAGAACCTTTAGCCACAGGATCAAAACTCCTCAGGCAAGGCTTTTTGGTTGTGTTTTGTTTTCAGGAGGAAAATCTATGTTCCTGGGTGAGTCATTTTCTTCGTGACTATTAAGAAAATCAAGCGGGCTGGGTCCTGGTCCACTGGTCATCTGAGAGTCCATGTGAAACATGCTCTGTGACACTTCATGGGGTTGTTAGGATGAGCAGGAAGGGGGCATTTGTAAATTTGGAATCACTTAGCACCTTGCAGGGCAGATAGCAGACACCCAGCCAGTGCGTTTGAATTATTATTTGCTGACAATGGACAGATGTACCCAAAAGCAAGATGGACAAAGTGGTTCTGAAGAGAAAATGGAAAGGGAGCGAACAGGGGTGTCAATGGCTATCATAACCTTAGGTGGGCATAGCACTTTACAGTGTATAAAGTGATTTTTCCATTTTCCCATTTCGTGTTTGTGACAGGACTCTGAGGTAGGTGGGAAAAGGAAACTCAAGGTTTTTATTTTTATTTTTTGTTGAAGAAAGTGAAGCCCGGACAGATTGAATAATTTTCCTGTGGTCTCACAGCTAGTGATAGTAAAGTTAGTCCGTACTGAGAACTGACCGTAGGCTGGGCACTCTTGAGCGCTATATGGGCACCATGTTCTTTAATCATCGAATCAGCGTCCTGGGGCCTGTTATAGCTGTGTTCCCATTTACAGAGGAGGAAACTGCTCAGGAGGGTAAGATGCTTTCTCAACAGGACACAGGAATAGGTGGAGTAGCTCAGGCAGCCCTGAGGACAAAGTCCAGGTTTGTGACAATGGGGCGATGCTGTCGGCTGCAGGGTCATCAGCTTGCTCACCGTGTTTGTGCATTGGGTCAGGTCTGCTCCCAGGGCAAGCTGTGCTCGCCACTAGTCTGTGTGGTTAAAAGCTCAATCCCGTGACCCAAGCAAGCTGAGGAGTTTTCTATTCAGTTATGTCTCATGAGAAGCTTCTCTACTTGTGCAAACTCTATAAAAAATTTCAACCAGCAACAATCAACTAAGAAATAAAGTGGAAAGTGAAAATTCATTCACAACAGCAGCCATAGCTACAAATGATCAAAGAATTTACACTAAATGCCTAAGAAACTTATGAAATATTTTTTAAAAATCTATTAAAGGACATGACATCAGATACGAACAAAGGCAAGATATATACCATATTCATGGATGAAGCAACTTGGCATTGTGAAGTCTGTTCCCCCTCCCAATAAATCTACCCTTGTAATGTTCTTCCAATAAAAATTCTAGTATGATTGTTTAAAAAAATCAAACCATTTTAAATTCATGGAACAATAAAAGTCCAGAATAAACAAGACATTTTGAAAAAGAAAAAAGAGGGGGGAATTAAACTGTCAGATATTAAGACACACTAGAAAGAGGTAGTAAGGAAAATTCTGCATCTGGAGGGAGAACTGACTTATAGACAAAAGAGATAGAAAATAGATTTCAGAAACATGTTTAGAAATTTGGGAGCCCAGCGTGTGACAGCACAGACGAGTGAGGAGAGGATGAGTGATCTGGTAATGGCACAGAGGTGACATAGTCTATGGAGAAAAGTATCCTTGGACAGCAGCCTCAGGCCGAACAAAGGTCATCTCTGGAAGGACTGAAGACCCAGATGGGACAGATACCGCTGTAAAGGCAGCTGAGGAAAATGTGGGAGTGTCTTTATAATCTTGGGTGGGGAGGGAATTCTTAAACTGTACTTCAAAAGTACAACCCATCATGAAAAGGGACGGATCTGATGATTTACAATGTTGTATTTCTGTTCAATGGAAGATACTGCACGGTGAGGGGATGGGTGATGGATTAGAAGACACTGTCAACATCTAAAACCGACAAGGGCTGGCCAACTAGAGTAGGTGGGATACTTCTTAAAATTAAGAAGGAAAAAAGGAGGAAACTCAAGAAAAATGTGCCAAGAAAATGAGTCTACGGTTCAGAAGAGAGGAAGCTGAATGCTGGGGAGGGCGGGTGATGAAGAAACACAACACTCATGGGATCAGAGAAATGCCAGATTGAACTGCATTGCTCCTTCATTGTGTACCCATTGGACTTTCAACATCAATCCAATTACTGGTAAAGGATGGATAGGAAAGGAAATCCATGTGCACAGGTGATGGGGTGGGAGTGGGCCTGGATACCTGCTTTGACAGCAGTCTGGAGGCACCTAGTGACGTTTAAACAGCGTCCAGTGCAGCGAAAACAGAATGTGTGGTGGCGAAGTCTGCATGGCTTGGCAGGGGGTAAACGCGGTGGAGACACAGGAGGGACCCTGGGCATCAGCCGTGGACTAGACCCGCCTAGACCTGTCACAGAACACTTAGAGTGAAGTACGTAGGAAGCAGAGCGAGTGCCCAGCCCAATGCCAGCTGGTCAATTGAAACATAAATAGGCAGGTTCTACTCTATATTCTTTCTGGGCTGTGCCCACCTGTGCCTGCCCAGCTTCAAGACTGAAGAGAGAGTCCGGAGTCAGCGACAGAGACATCAGTGGTTTAAAGGATGGGGGCTTACACGTCTGCAGCAGGGTCCTGGAGCGACGCCCCACTGTGTGCAGAGGACGGTGGGCAGGACGTGGCGGCAGCCTTCGCTCCCGGGGGCAGGGGAGACGACCAGTTACAGGGGAGTGGACGTCCGGTGGGCTCATCGGTTACCAGGGAAACCAGCAGAGGGGCACGCCCTTCACCAGCCCTTTGGTAAGAACCGTCACCAGCTGGGGCCGGGACAAGGACGCAGGAATGTCAGTCACGTGCGTAGGGCATAGGTGAAGCAGGCACTGCTCAGTCGGGGTGTCCAGAGAGCAGGGGGACAGCCATCCGGAGCAGCCCGACCAGACAATTCTTCATGCACAAAACTTATTCAAAGACGGAAACCAAACACATGGAGTGGCTTCCAGGAGGTGGGCTGGGGCGGGGGAAGGACTCGATCACGGGCACAGGTGATGAGCTGGAAAAATGCAAAAACAGAATAAAACAAAGGCAGGGTGTTTGGCTACTGCTACGATGGCCGCTCTGCACACTGGACAGAAAAATTCCTGGAAAGTGCCTAGAACCGTGAGAGGCAAAGAGTGAAAGATGGATAACTGCGCCGTCAGCTGAGTGTGGACTTGTGACCAAGAGGGAGTCCTGCTTCCTGTGGCCGACAGGCCAGCTGTGTCGGCCTGACAGGCTGGGGTTTGAATGCAGGTGAGCTAGACTCCAAAATTCATTGCTTTCCCACTAAACCGGATACATTCGCTTATGATGCCAAACAAGTGAAAGGACTTAGTCGGTGGTCTAGAGAAATGTGGCCCCTGGGTGGTAGCTCAGAGCAAGAGGCATGGGCAGGACCCTGACGGGCCTCCCGAGGTTAGACTAGGATTTTAAAGGCACAGAGGGGACAGGGTGACAGTTGGTGGGTGTGCTGTGTTGGAGGAGCCGGGAGGGAGCTGGAGGCCAGCGGGGAGCGGAGGGGTGGCCAGGTGTCTAACCCTGCTGTCGGCCAGGGTGGTGTCCAGCAGTGAAGCAGGGAATCAGCTTTGGCAGCGAGCCGCGGGTTACTTCTCCAGGTAAAGGGCGGTGGAAGGTAAAGGAGGGCCAGCCGGTCGGCCGGTTGCAGTGGGCAGGGGATACTCGGGCTGCGCGGAACACACATTCCATGGGTAGCATGTAGCGTCTGGGGATCAGTGCAACGCGGGGTTGAGGAAGCGGGAGACCTGATTTTGTTTGACTTCCTTTATTCCATAATCGGAAGTACCTTTTTCATCACCAAGTACTGAATGCTGGGAGTGAGAATGTAATCTAAAGAGTGCTTGATGTGAAAAGAAGCTTGCTGTGCACACTTCATACTTTGTAGGAGCTGAGACGGACCGGAGAAGTCTTCCCTATTTTCGGGTTTTTCTAAAACAATTTAAAATCAGTGGTTTCTAATAATTCCTCCACGAAACCACATACCCCACAGCTAGCAGTGGTGGGAGGGGCAGAGCGAGGCCGGGGGTGGGTCCTGGGGCACGGGGTCACCTTGAACGCTGGTCAGCCACTGGGAGGTTGGGCTGGGGGTCACAAGGTCAAGCACAGAGCTTATCACGGCGCTCGGCCTGGACAGGACCTCCCCGCCATCAGATGGCGATTCTGCCAGCACTGGACCGTGTTAACTATGTGAGCAACACGAAATCTGGGAGAGCAATAAACAGCTTGGGTTTGGGGAAGACCTCATCCAAAGAACTAACTCACGCGGAATCCCAACTCAGCTCACATGGAGGAAACTGACCTCCATCCCAACAGTATAAATTAGTTATGTATCATTTTATTTGCAACAGTGCTATTTCTTTGATACAATACCTAGTATGAGCTCTCTTGCAAAAAGTGCTGTCAATTCTTTGTCCTGTAGTGACCACGGAGCAGTTAATATGGGCAGAAAATCTGCGTTTCCATGTGGTAAAAAATACCCACTTAACTGGGAATGAACTGTGGGCTCCCTTTGACAGCCTGTGTTCTTGGATTGGGGCTGAGCCCCCGTGGCCCTGGAAAGCGGTACCTCCGCCAGTGGGTACCACAGGGGCACCTGGCCTTGACTGTCAAGGACGGGCAGGGTCCCGTGGCAAGAAATATGCATTTCTGGGGCAGCGGCCATGTGTGAAACTCAGGGACAAAGCGATCCAGGCAGCCTCTGACCTCACCTCCCCACACCTAGATCTTTTGCTCGAAAAGGAGAATGAGTCATTTTAACCCAAAACATGTTGGCACTTTGAGTTAAAAAAGGGTGAGATGGGATCACGCTTGACAGGTGATTCTTGTTCTTCCTGAAAACGAGGCTGCCTGTCTGACGCAGCCGTGGTGAGAACATCTTGCCAAAGGAAATACTCACTCTGGCTAGAGTGGCTGGGAAACGTCTGCCCATCCTGGCAGTAAACCCAGCAAGCGAGGATCCCACTGGCCCGGACAGGCTCATCAACAGCCCACACCACTGGTCTCCTGGCCTGAGCCCAGCACGGATCCTAACGGTGGCTTGTATGCCGTGCGGGTCCATAAATCTCTGCTGACTTGAGTGCAATGAGTGGGCCGGACTGGGATGTGCAGATGGAGGGCTATAGGATGCTGAGGTCCAGATGGCAAGGGTTCTGCTTCCAGATAAGTCAGTGGATCTGCAGAGAGTTCATCAGAGTGATGGTTCTAGAAAGGCACAGACATCTGCTCTGTGGGAATCAGCTAGGGCAGAGATCTAGTCCTCCAGGCCCAGGGCAGGGGAGGTCAAGGAACATACACTATCTCAGCGTGGACACAGGTTTGACTTGCTGGGCTTTTATCCATTCTGGGGCTGTAGGGATTCGGGAGTCATGCGATTAAAGGACAAAAGCCGGCTCTTCTGAGGGACCGGGTGGTCTGAGGGGCGTTGCCCTTGGGGCCGGCTTCACATCACACTCTGAGGGAAGGAATAATTCTCAGCAGCTGATGGGGCCCAACCACACAGCTCCTGCTGTGGACAAGGTACCCTGGGGGAGGGGCTTCCAGCCAGGGGGCTGCTCCCAGAGCGGATGCTAGGCTGGGGATGTGCCGGGCAAGGAAGAGAGAGGGGCAGCCTGGGACTCGGTCATGCTGCCCCCATTAGCTGAGTACCCCGTGCTGGTCACATACGTCATGGACTAGCTTGTCTCTCTGGTATTTGAAGGTTCTCGTGAAAAGCGAGTGAAAACAATTGTGTCTGTGGAAGATGCACTTTGTAAACTAGAAAGTGTGACGAGGGTTCTAGGGCCCTTGGCCCTGGGCCCTCCCCCCAGGACCTGCCTCAGCTGGCTGCCCTGGAGAACCTTCTGATGCTGGCTCTGCGGGAGGAGGATGGGCCTGAGTGGCGGGACCTTGGGACGCGTTCAGCCGCAGCGAGGCTGCCTCTACGTCCTCGGGGGGGGGGGGGTGCTGTGCTCCGGGCTGCTCTACAGGGCGGCCAGGCCAGAGGCCTCAGCCCCGGAGGTGGGCTGAGCTCCCAGGTCTCCGAGGCGCTCTGAGCGCAGCCCTGCTCCTGAGGGGTTCTGGCTCCGCTCCCTGACACCCTTTTCCACCAGGATTCCCCACAGCGGCTCTGCTTGTGTTAACTCTTCTCCACGCCCTTACGTCTCTGCAGAGGCGCAGATTTACTGCCATCCGAGGCCCCGTGAAATGAATTCGGTTTATGGGGACTCTGAGCTCATTTCCTCGTGCCCGGGAGCGCCCGACGTCCTGCTGGGGGCGCCTGTGGCCCCCGAGGTTCCAGGAACCCTGGGCAGCCTGGGGCAGACTATGGACACGTCCCCCCATCCCCCAAAGGTGGCCCAGTTGCCCCATTAACTCTGAAAACCCGGGCGAGGGCCATTTTAACTCGACACTTGTGCAAATATATTCAAATGATCATTCAAATGATTTAACGCGGAAAGGGTCAGACTCTTCCCAGAGTAAGTCGTGTTTTTAATGTGCTGTCTGAGTGATTTCATTAGGTTGCAATGTTAAAGAGAAGTGTATTTGCTGCAATGCAAATACTGTGCCCACTCCTGCCTGCAGAGGCAGCCAGTGAGGTTCCTGGGAGATTCCCTTGGACCTCACCACTGCCCGGACGGCTGTTCTCATCACCAGGGGGAAGGGCAGGGGTGGGAAGGATGATTACTGAGGCAGGAGGGGAGGGGCGGCCGGAAAGCTCCCCGTCCGGGGAGCGGGGTCTCCAGCGGGGCGGGTGGGCGGTGAGCCCAGGCTTCTATCGCCCGCCCTGGAGCTGGCTTGCAGCAGTTCTGGTGCCTGGAATACTAATCAGCTCTCAACTTTTGAACTCCTTCTGGTAGGAAAAGAAACAAATAACACAAAGAAGCCAATTCCATACCCAGTGGAGTGGAGAGAGGCCTTTCATTTCTCTGCGGGGTGGGGCGGGGGCCGTGGCCAGGGGCAGCAGAGCTCCGGGCCCTGGGCGGTCCTGCGTCTCCAGGGCTGCCCCTGGGGCCACCCGTGCCTCTGGGACTGTGCCCACAGTGATGAAGTGGTTTCCCCGTCAGGGGAAGCTGCAACTTTTTATTTGATTTTCAAGGTTGTGAATAACCGTATTGCAGAGCTCAGGCCATGTATTTATCCAGGATTCTCATCCTCCCCTCGCCCAGAGCCAGGTGGCGAGAGGAAGGAGAGGGGGCTAGGGGTCGGCAGGCTTGGAAGGAACCTCAAAGACCTCCCCCTCCCCCCCGCAGACTAGAGACCTTGGCCGTCTGTCTGTCTCGCTCCTCCGTTAGCTGACCCAGCTCAGCCGGAGGTGCTCGGCCTAGGCCTCCACCTGGCCGTTCGTGCCGCCAGACCTCTGCTGGAGCCCCGCCCGTCTCCCCGCTGAAGCCCTAGCTAGTTTGGAGGTGGCCCCTGTCACCCACCGGTGGCAGCTGGGAGCAGGGCTCTTGCCGGGGGCCCGCCTGCCCCCCGCAGCCGGTCTGTGCGTCAGCTATCCTCTGAAGCCACCCACTGCCTGCCCGGACCTGGGGTAAGTGCCGAGCAAATTACTGGCGGGACCAGAATCCCAGCCTGGCACCGGTATGGCAGGCACAGTGTTACCCATCTGCCTGCCTTTGCTTGTGTGCGTCCTGTTGCCCTTCCCCACGGGCATGATATTGGACTTTGGGAAAGTTCCCGAGTCCCCGGGCTGGGTGGAAGCAGGCTGTTCTGCAAGCAGGGCCCGGAGTCCCCTGCTCCATGGAGCCGTCGCCGGGCCCTCAGTTTCGAGTTTAGCTCAAGCACTATCCTTTTATAATAAGGGTTTCCTGAATTTTTTCTTCCCATTTCCTGCCTGTCTCCTCTGTTTGTAATATCGGTTCATGTATTCCAGCTCATTCATTCAGCAGGTGTTTATTGAGGCCCTTTCAGGTCACAGAGATGGTTCTAGGCACTAAGAGGATAGGAGTGAACAAAACACACACACACACACAAACACACACAAGTCACTGCCCTCATGGAGCCCACCTTCCACTGGAGGAAGACACAAGGTAGAACCCGTAAACTGCACACCACATTGGGTGTTGATACGGAGTAAGGCAGAGACTCCTCGGGGACGGGGATGGGGAGTATGTTTACAGTGACTTTAACAGAAGATGACGTTTGAATAAGTCCCTAGAACAGGCAGATGAGTAAGTCACGCAGATGGACACCTGGAGAAAGGGTTCACAGCAGGTGCAAATGTCCTGAGGCAGGAACATGCTTGGTACGTGTGAGGGGGACGTGGGAAGCCTGCGGAGAAAGGATGAAAGACGAGGCTGGAAGAAGGATGGGGGTGGTCACAGGGTCTCCCAGGACATTTAGGACTTTGGTTTTTACCTGAGTGGGATGGGAGCCTGTTTTGAACAGTGGGGTGACTTGATCTGACATCGTTCTATTTGACATGTGGTTTAGAGCGATTAATGCCAAGGTCCCAGAGGCTCAGTGAAAAGCATATATTGGCCCCCATGTCACAGTCTGATGCCGGGCCTCCTGCAGGTGGTGGTGCAGGGACCCCGGCTGTATCTGGGCTGCAGGGCACCTGTGGCCTTGAGTCAGGGAGCAGAGAAGAGCGATGTCCGTGGAGAAGGTGCAGCCCCAGCGCTCAGGCCAGGAGCCATTTCTGCTCTAGGGCTGCTGGTGAGAACGCCACAGCCCGACCTGACTGCAAGGGCCTGGGTGTCCCAGCCCCCCAAGAGACAGCAGGAGGCTGGAAGGGCATGGAGGTGGGAGGGGACACATCCTCCACGCGGTGAGTCCGCTGTGCCCCCCTCAGCCCCGCCGGGCGCTCGGGTGGGAGCAGCCTCTGTGCTGGGGAGGGTTCTCTTGCGCCAAACACAAAAAGGGTCGGATCCCTGAGCAAATTCTTGGCGTCTCAGTCCTTCTGGCCCCTTAGGGATTCTGGGAGGGGCATGCCTGCTCTAGTATGAGATTCCGTGATCAGATGGAAATAGGCGAACGCCGTTCGGGGTGATGAAGGGAGGCTTCCCATGAACGGGGGCGGTGACCACCTGACTGATGTCAGAATTATAGAAACTTTGGGGACCCTTGGGCCCCACTGCTCTCTTCCTGCGCCAGCTCATCTTCAGGGGCTTTGGGGCAAGGGGCTGCCCCCTGCTCCTGGGGACCCGCTGCAGCTCCATTCATTTTAACCTCCAGACCGTGCTCGGCCCGCAGGGTGCAGCCAGTCGTGCCGGGCGGGGCCTGCTTGAAACGCCTCCGCGGGTTGAAGTCCCTGCCTCTGAGGGCCACTGGTCGGTGTCAGTCAACGTGACTGGGCTGTGGGAGGGCCAGACGTTTGGTCAAACACCATTTCTGGGTGTGTCTGGAGGATTCCAGCTGCCAGACTGGGGCAGGGAGGTTGCAACCAGGAGAGGAGGACCAGAGGCAGGTGGTGGTGATGGCTCAGAGCAGGGAGCTCACGCCCTCACCCCGCTGCAGGCCTGGAGCCTGGTCTTCCATCTCCCGAGAGGGCCTGGGCTTCCATCCGTCTTCCCTTCCCACGGGCCAGCCTCCCTAAGCTTGCTGAACACCCTTCTCTCTGTGGCGAGGGCCTCTCCTGGGCCTGCTTGACGCTGCAGACATCTGCGCCTCGGCTGCATTTCTTATGGGTCAAACCCTTGCTCCCTCGGAGGGAAAGGCTTACGAACTTATGGACAAATCAGAGTAAGGGTGAGGCTGCAGGACAGCTGCGCCAGAAAAGCAATGCTCGTGTGCTGCTTCTTCAGACTTTAATTTTCACTTTCCGGTCACCTAACCAGTACACCCTCATTGGAACACGACTATTCCAGAAACACAAAAAGAAGGCAGGTAAAGAACAACCATCCTCAGGCTTCCCTGGTGGCGCAGTGGTTGAGAGTCCGCCTGCTGATGCAGCGGACACGGGTCCGTGCCCCGGTCCAGGAATATCCCGCATGCCGCGGAGCTGCTGGGCCCGTGAGCCGTGGCCGCCGAGCCTGTGCGTCCGGAGCCTGTGTTCTGCAACCGGAGAGGCCGCAACAGTGAGAGGCCCGCGTACCGCAAAAAACAAACAAACAAACAAACCCCCATAGATCTCCCAGAAGTATCTAAGAGACCATTGGGGAAAATTTGTTTCCATACTCATTTATTAACATTGGCAATCAACGATTAAAAAAATATATTTTTGTCTTAGTACGATTTCTGTGTCAATGGAGGGACATGTTCTGTGTATGTTGATTAAGCATGTGTGTCCCTCTTGCATGATGGGCACGTTTCCACAGCTGGTAGTGGAGGAAACGGGACATTTCCAGGTCCTGGGGCCGATACTAACACTGCGTGCTGACGTCGCTGAGCGCTGGCTGTGGGCCAGATCTGCCGGTGACCCCTCCAGGCCGTGTCCCTGCACGAGGTCCATGACAGGTCCTGACTCCACGCCTTCTTGGTGATGCAGGAGGAACACGCCCCTCGGGGAGCTGAGACGACGGAAGGCCCCCCGAAGCGCTCTGATCCTAACAAAGGCGAGGGGTCGGTGATGATCCCACGGGGCTGTGCCTCCCGGTTTCACTACGTTCAACCCCTCGTCATCCTCATGCCTAGAATCATAGACGTGGCAGAGCACCTGCCTGTTTCCGGAAAGCTCTGGGGAGATGTGTGAACGTGGGCAATTCTGTTCAGTTTGAGAGATCCTCTGGGTCCTCCTCAGGTCGGGGCTCTGTCCGCACAAGCAGGAGTGGTGGGAACACACCTAGGACTGGACGTCAGGAGAACAGAACCCCCTCTGGGGTCTCAGGCAGGAAAGGCTGACACACAGGGGGATTCGGTATTTACAGACCTGTGGGGAGTTCTTGGGAGTGAGGCCAGGAAGGCCACCGGAAGCTCTCAGGACACCTGGACGTGTGTGAATTAATGGAAGACTTTTAGGAGACGACGAGGCTGCGGGACTCGCAGGGAAGCCACCACCAATACCTGGTGACCTAGGGCCCCGGGTGGGTGCGTGGAAGCCACTAGAAAAATCCGACCTCTGTCAGCTGACGCTCTGATATATGTCTGTCCACCATGGCTTCTAGAGAAGATACTGCTTCTCCTTTTCTGTCTCCCAAATTTCATTTGCACGCCTCTCATTGGATCCCGGTTTGTAAGGGAGTCTGGGAAGATGGGAGGGTCATACGAATATCAGTGGACAACCGACAGCGCAGTTTTGGAAGCGCGAGCTGCTTCCAGTCAAACGTAGGTGCAAAGAGAGACATGTGCACGGAGGCACCCAGCACAGAAGACCCCGAGCGAGGTTGGAGCCATGTGCGTGGACTCCCAGGCAGAGGGACCTGTGCGGGCAGACAGGTGAAGGTCGGGTTTGGTTTTTCCGGACGCTCTCTCTAGTTTCAGTGGGAAAGCTGGCTTTACGTAGGAATAGACTGGAATCATGGAAACCAGCAGTTCCGGCAGAAGATGATGAAGACCCAGCCTTGGATGCTGGCCTGGAGAGGGCGTGCACTTAGCAAGCATTTGGGCGTGAACTACCAGGACACAGCCTTCAAGCTGACTGGGTTGGTGAAGGTGGGGTGATAAAGGGAGGTGCTGTCGTGGACCCTTTGGCTTCTGGTTTGAATGAGTCAGTGCTGGTACCAGCAGCTTAAACAAGGGTAAAAAATACAGGGACTTATGTTTGGGACTGTTGGTCTTTGGGTGTCTGTGGGGCATTCAAGTGACTTGACAGTTGAGCCTGGCAGTGTGTCTCGAGTTCGGGGCGGGGGGCGGGACCCCAGCTGCTGAGCGGGTTGTCTTCTGGGGGTATGTGGAGGTGAGAGTGGTGAGGTCAGCCAGGGAGAGCTTGTAGAGGGAGGTACACCTGGTTCAGAATTCACCGAGTAGCAGAGCTTAGAAACGAGGTGGCTTTCTTTTTTTTTTTTTCTGTGGTATGCAGGCCTCTCACTGTTGTGGCCTCTCCCATTGCGGAGCACAGGCTCCGGACGCGCAGGCTCAGCGGCTATGGCTCGCAGGCCCAGCCGCTCTGCGGCATGTGGGATCTTCCCGGACCGGGGCACGAACCTGTGTCCCCTGCATCGGCAGGCGGACTCCCAACCACTGCGCCACCAGGGAAGCCCACGAGGTGACTTTCTATCCACCAGAATTTTGTCGGGATAGCCAGTTGCTTCCTACAGCTGGGCAATTTACAAAGCACAATCACGTGTTCTGCCCACCACTGGCCCACAAAGACTTCTTCTGTTTTCTGGATGAGGAAAGTAGAGCCTAGAGACTCTGGGTCAGAAGCCAGTGAACAGCCGGCTCAGGGCCGTAACCCGATCCTCCTCTGCTTTCTCTCCTCTTTCTTCTTAAACATGTCACAGCCCCGCATCCACAGTTAGGGTTTAAAGTGGTCAAATGTCAAATGACCCCCAGAATTTTTGCACAATTGCTTCACAAAATAGTGAGAACAACACAGGAATTGTTTCCCACTTATTAAAGATAAAGGTACCTAGAGCTTTATTGGTGTTCAAGGAAATTGAATGTGCCAATAGGTAATTACAGCACTGTTAGCAATAGCATGAATTATAAGTTCAAAATAATTGGAAGTTGGCTTTTGCGTGTGAAAGTGGAAGATGCTGAGAAATATTATGGCTGGGTCTGCATGCAAAGGGAAGGGTATAGATTTCTTAAGTTCTTGCAGTTTTCAAAGTCGTCGCAGCTGTGGTCCAGAGAGCGCAGTGGCATGCTAGAAGGAAAGTTGAAATCAAATAAGAGTCTGAGGGTTTCAGGGTCCGTCCCTGGCTTCCTCCCTCCCTGTTGTCGGTCTTCACCCTTTCAGTCTTAAATTGCAGTAGCGACTTGGTTGAAATTCCCAGCAACCTTTTAGGAATGTCTGACAAAATCATATTATAGACTCTGCCCTGTGGCCGGAGTGTCGGATGGAGTCACAAAAGCATACGCTGCAAGGAGCGGCCATAAGGTCCACCCCGTCCAACATTGCGTTTCCGGGGCCGGCGCCGGGAGGTGGGGATGGAAGGTGTGATTGTCACCCAGTCGTTCAGGCAGCGTGAGGACTGGATACCGTGCGCTGAGCCCGTGCCCTGAGTTCCCAGGGCTCAGCTGGGGGGAGGCGAGGCAAGGGCATCTCTCCTGAGACAGGCGTGGCTCAGTGCACTCAGCTGTTGTTGCAGTGATTTTATGACCACTCTGGAGGGTGTTCACAGGCCTGTGTTGCAAGTCGGAGCCCAGGACTGGGTGCGGGGGGAAGGCCTCGCCTGCGACCACGTGAGTGTCCAACGATGGCTCCGGGCGGTCAGCCACCAAAGCCCGGGATCCTTCTATTCCTCGTGCACCTGGCGACTGTCCCCAGGCCTCCGTCATGTCCCCTCCACACCTGACCATCCACAGACCGAGCCCGAGGGCTGCGGGACCACATCCACCGTCGTCCTCAGTCCTCACGGGATGACGGCTTCCTCTTGGAACGCATTTATCTATTCTCGTTCTGCAAAACTTTCCCCTTTCCAAACACCCATTCCTAGATCTATTTTAAATAATCTATTTTCTAAAATTCCTTATCTTACAAAGCTTTCTTTTACTCTTTATCATATGGTCTCAATTTATATTTAATCCGTTTATTCATCCATTTATTCATTCTTTATTTCATTTATCCAGTATTTCACTGAGTAAATATTCTTTGGGTCCTATTATGTGTGAAGTGCTGGGAGCACAAAATGCAGTGGCCCAGCCCGTGGCCTCTGGGAAGACCCACGTTACAGAGAGATTGCAGCGAAGCAGGACAAGTGTGGTAACAACACTTAGGGGGCTCTGGGCGGCAGGAGGGTGGGTTCCGCTCCGAGTTTAGGGGGAGGATCAGGAGGGAAGGCAGCGAAAGCTGTGGGGCCAAAGGCATCAAAATAAGAAAGAGAAGATGAGGGGCTGCCCTGGGCCCACGCAGGTGGCCCTGGAGAGAGTCTTCTACGTGGAGAAGGCAGGGGTCCTGGAAACCCATGATGCTGTGGAACTGTTTCTTTTCTGTGTAACTGGAGCATGTGCGTGCGTGTGTGTGCCTGTGTGTGTGTAAGTGTGTATGCGTGTGTGTCCATAGGGATGTAGGAGGTTCGAACGGCCTCTGTTGTGGCCACACAGCCGGACACGAGCAGCGCCCCGAGCAGTGGCTGGTGCCGTGCTTGCCCCACCTTTCGCCGTCTGCACCCACGCTCTATGTGGGCAGGACGGCTTTGCCCAGGGGCCTGTGGGTGGGAGCCGCCGGGTCCCGGCTCCAGGCCACAGCTTCAGAACCCCGAGTTTCCACGACCTCTCCTGCCACGAGAAGAGGAAGCGCAGCCAGAAAAAGTGCCACGAACGGGGGCTGGGACGAGGTGGCTTAAGACAGCAGAAATGTATCTCCTCGCAGCGCTGGAGGCCGTGCCCTCCCCTCTGCGGAGAGTCCTTCCCGCCCGCTCCAGCTTCTGGAGGCCCTGGGCATCCCTCGCGCTCTGGTCTTTTCGCTCTGTGTCTGTGTCCTCACGTGGAACCTCCTTCCTGTGTGTCTGCTCTTCTCTTAAGGACCCAGTCGTAGGGGATCAGGGCCGCCCCAGGGATCGTCCGCAAAGACCCTACTTCCCACAAGGTCAGGTTCGCAGGCGCGGGGGTTAGGACTTCGACGTGTCCTTTGCCGGGGGGCGGGGCACGGGACGCGGGACACAATTCCCCCCAGAACAGCTGCCTCCCCGCAACCCTGGTTCAGGCAGAGGAGGATGATGGAGCAGGGGCCCAGCTGACGCGCAGACCCACAGCCTGGAGCAGAGTGCGTGGCAGCGGGTAACCGACGCACTTCCTCCCGGGAGCACGGTGTTCAGGGTGGGGCCCCTTGCCTTTCCTCTCCTGTGGACCTCAGGGTCCTCTCCGCCCCATCGTACGGTCCCTTCATCCAGTCTTCTCACTCCGTCCCCTTCTTCCACCCCCTGAAACCCCACCTGGTCCCTCCCCGGCTGAGGCCCCACCTCTGCCCAGTGCCAGGTCAGGACCGCGTCCGCGACCTTGGAGCAGTTACTCTCTCTCCCTCTCAGCATGGGTCCTGACCCAGTGACGCCCAAGACGGCCACGTCCGCGACCTCGGAGCAGTTACTCTGTCTCCCTCTCAGCGTGGGTCCTGACCCAGTGACGCCCAAGTTGCTCTCTAGTTCTTTCCTGAGTATGCACCTTGCTTCATGGGCCTTCCGCCTGGTCAGTGGCCAGCACGGCCCCAGAGCGGCCCAGACACGGCTTCCAGGAGGGACGCCTGGACCAGGACATAGGCCTCCCTTGGAGGTCAGGGTTTGCTGTCCTCAGGGAGGACGTCTATCCTTTCAGCTCCTCCCTCCTCGTCCTGCTCTGTTACTGTCCCTTCCCGCACTGTCCTCCGTCCACACAGCCGCCCTCACCCTCACTCCCCGCTCAGTCCCACTCCCACCCGGGATGCCGGTCTCTGCTTTGACCAGCTGGGGTCCCGGTCAGTCCTCCAGGGGCGCCTCCAGGGAGCTCCGTGCACGGCCAGGGCCCTGAGGATACGGAGTCTGTCAGGGCAGCGGGGGGACGTGGGGGACACCGGCCGGGACCCAGGAGAGAGCCATCCCTCAGGGCCTCAGATGCCAGGTTTGGGGACCTTTCTGTTTTGTGTCAGCCTGGGGAGTCACTGAAGGAACGACAGCAGAGGAAGCACAACCAGGTCTGTGTTTAAAAATAATTCTCTCGGTAGATTAGCAAGTCGACCAAAGGTGAGACCAGCCAGTCAGGAGGCCGCTCCAATTGACATGAGAAACGACCCCAAAGTGAGCTGTGGGCACCTCAGCCCCCGAGGTCTGGTCACAGATGGGGCTGGGGTCGGGGAAGTGGGTCCGTGACCCGATATACACCGTGGTCCCGACCACGCCCCGCTGTGGATAGCGGGCCTGGGGGGCCCTTACAGGTTAAGGCGCAGACCGGGGGCCTGCCCGTGGGGTGCGACTCTGCGGAGGGAGCTGCCCCTTTAACCGTGCCCTCCCCCGATAGCGATGGCAATCTGCCCGCTCAGAAGGAAAGCCTCATTACTAGCTCTTTAAAATGCAGGCCCCTGCGGGCATCGCACGGTGGATGGAGCAGGCATTTAGGCGGCAGAGTGACAGGAGGCCCCGGGGGCAGGTGCGGGGGGAGCCCCGGGGGCCAAGCCTCATCCCCATCATGCCGCCTTCACGGTTCTGGGCCAGAGGCCGGTCTCCACGTCCCCCGCGAGACCGCGCTGTGCTGTGTGGCTCTGTGCGCAGCAGACACCCGGCAACGGTGAACTCAAAAGCCAGGGGCCGTGCTGCCGGGTGCAGCGAGGACCCCATGGGGTGGGGCGCCCACAGCTGGTGCGCGAGGCCGGGGGTGCGAAGGAGTGACACAGGCTGCGCCTGGGGTGCGGGCAGGACGCCGTCCTCGGTGGGACCAAAGGCACGCGGGACAAGGCGCGGCAGTGACAGGCTCGCCGCCCTCCGCCTGGCGGCGAGGGTCACGCAGGCCCTCAGGCCCGTTCTGAGCTGGAGCCCTTGGAGTCTCGGCCTCGCGGGCTGGGTCTCCTCTGGCATCCCAGGAGGGGTGCTGGGCTGCTTCAGGAGAGCCGCGTGGCCTGGGGCACGCGGGCTGCAGCCGGACCCCCGATCTGGCCCTGAGGTATCCCTCCGTGCCGGGCGGTGCGACCCCGGCAGGCCCAGGCTCCCGGCTCGCCTGTCGTGTTCTGGTGGCTTCCCCACCCGAGGAGGGCCGGCGACTCAGCGCCCTCAGGCTCTGACAGGCGAGACCCCACATCCCACCTCTGCGCAGGACGGTCGTCCCTCCGATGGTGACGTTATTTTGCCTGGGAAATAGGATGAACAATCCAGTAGACACTTATGACAAAGGACCCGCTGTCCTCAGCAGGCCCAGGAGGGGTGGGAGGCATGTGAGGACCTACGGGGCTGGTGGGAGCGCCTCTGGCAGAACCCGGGCTCCCTCCACTGCCACCTCTGCGGCGGCCCTGAGCCGAGCTCCCGGCCGGCCAGCGGGAGGGGCGTGGCAGTTGGGGGCAGGCGAGGCCTTGGTCTTGGTGATTGGAGACGGAGTCCTCCTCTCACCTGAGGCCTGTGCTCTGGGCACGTGGGAGGCACCAGGTACCTGCAGACAGCACGAGTTCAGGGCCAGAGCTGCAGGCGCGTGGGCGCGTGAGGGTGTACCTGTCAGGTGTGCGTGGCGGGCCTGCTGAAGCAGTCCTGACTTCTGTCTGTGGCTCCGGAAGTGCTACTCGTGGCAGCCGGTCCTTCTGTTCACTCTCGAAAGCATCCCGATTTGAGACAGAAATTAGATGATCAGCTCTTCAAGGCGAGTGGAGACACGGGGCTGGTACAGTCCCGGGCGTGGTCCTGAAGGGCCTGGGGGTTCTCCTGGCAGCTAGAGGGGGCCTGGCTGGAGTTTGAAGCAGGTAAGTAAAATTTTAAAAAGAAAAGGGAGAGAGAGAGGAAAGAGGAGACACTGAAGGGTACGCGTCCTTCCGCATCCGCCCACGCTCGCAGCAGGTGCAGCACCCAGAGTGAGCCTGACCTGCCCTGGCCCCTGGGTGACGATGGCGCGCCAGTGCCCGTTCACTGACTGCACCAAACGCACTGTCTGGTGGGAGCTTGACAAGGGGGAGCCCGCACGTGTGGAGGAGGGGCTATGGGCACTCGCCGTACCTGCCCCTCGATTTTGCTGTGAACCTAAGACTGCTCGAAAAGGTAAAGTCTTTAAAAAGTAAGCAAGCATTTGGGAAAGACCTTCTGGGCGCTGTGCTGGAGGATGCTTCGAGGGCCCTGCAGGTCCCGGGTGGGTGCTGGGAGGGCCTGGTGGGGGTCAAGCCTGCGGGCGTCCCAGGTTCAGCGATGCGCCCTGGGCAGGGGTCCGGGCCTGGTGGGTGGTCAGGACGCTGGCCTGTTCTGGGCAGGTGCTAGAGTGTCCTTTAGGGTGATCTTTGGAGGAGGGAAGCAGACATTCCGGGAGCGCTCCTGCCCTGGGCTGTGACCCGAGTGACGTCCCCTGGGTCCTAGACACAAGCCGCCACAGGTGCCCTTCCTGGCTCCCCTCTCAGGACCCCCTGCCCTCGTGGCCCCTCCTCCCCTGGGTTCTCCCCCTTCCAGCTCCCCCCTCCATCCCTCTCCGTCCTCCTCCCCCACCTGCCCCCTCCCCCACTGCTGCACCCCAGGGACTCTGGCCCAGAGGCAGCATCTGCCGCTCCGTCTGCACGGGACCCGCTTCTGTCTCAGCAGCTGTGACCCTCTTATCTGTCTTCCTCCTGTCCGTCGTCCTCCCCGGGTTTCCTGTCAGCTCTGAGCCCCAGGCCCGCAGGACAGAGGAAGGAAGACGAGCGGGGCATCTGTTGGCAGTGGGGAAGGCGGGGCGAGGGGCTCCAGCGCTGACACCGCAGAGGAGCCGGGGGCTCCCGGATCCGGCTCCTCTAACCAAGGGCCGGGCCCTGGGTGCGCTCGTGAGCACACGGATGCAGCGTGCACAGGGACGAGTGTGCCTGGTGACTCTGGTGTGGGGCACGCGTGGTATGTGAGGCGTGCACCTACACCCGTGAGGCTGGGGTGCGGTGGGTGTGTCCGTGCGTGTACTGCACCGCGGCCCACGCATGCTTGAGTGACCCTGCTGGGTGGGGCGGCCCTGTGTGAACCTGCCTGTCTACACAGCGGGGTTCCCGGCACCGGCCTGGTGGAGGTGTCCCCGGCCCAGGGCTTGGGGCAGCTCCCAGGGACGAGGGCCTGACCAGCTCACCTGTTCCACGTAAAGCACAGGCTGTGCTGTCCCCCAGCTGCCTGGGCTTCGGTATCCACGCGGGGCAAGGTCCCTCCCGGTGGGCAGGCCCTTCTCTGGGGGCTTCTCAGTGACACTCAAGGCCGGGTGCTGAGTGTGGCCAGGAGGGAGGGTGCTCTGGGCTCCTCCAGGACGTCCCACCTTCCGGACGGGTCAGATAACAACCTGCCAGGCACTTCCGGGGGCAGGGGCTTCCTCTCTCCCAAGCAGGGTTGCGGGCGCTCACAGTGCATCACAGCCCGCCTTTCTCCTGGGCCGTGAACTGTTGGGCGGGTAGAATTTCCCAACAGGCACGGGGATTGGGGCGCAGTCCCGCTGGTTTTACTGCCGGTTCAGGGGTGATGGCCGAGCAGCGGGCTTGCGGTGGGCCGGGGACCGGCTTTGAGTGTGTCCAGGGGATGCCTCGCTCTGCTCCTAGAATCTCCCCTCAAATCAGCCCTGGGGTCCTGTGCTGGAGGAAGAGAAGGGCTCTGGGAAATACCGGCGCGACCTGTGTCCCCTGGAAGAAGAAATCTCAGAGTGAAAATAGCTCAGGGGAAGGCCTCCCCCTCTTCCTTTTTCTTGTCGATTTCATCAGCACTGTTTGTGTTTCTCTGGGTGGGGCTCGTGTGTTCTCTGTGTGAGTCCTTCTTTGTTTGGCTGCATTGGGTCTTTGTTGCGGCATGCGGGCTCTTCTTACAGCGCCGGGCTTCTCTCTAGTTGTGGCTTGTGGGCTTTCTCTTCTCTAGTTGTGGTGCGCAGGCTCCAGAGCGCATGGGCTCTGTAGTTGTGGCGCGTGGGCTCTGTAGTTGTGGCACGTGGGCTCTGTAGTTGTGGTGCGCGGGCTTAGTTGCCCTGAGGCACGTGGGATCTTAGTCCCCACACCAGAGATTGAACCCGAGTCCCTGCGTTGGAAGGTGGATTCTTTACCACTGGACCACCATGGAAGTCCCCCACTCCGGGTGAATCCTTGACGTTCACGTGCCCCCGAGGACTCTGCCACTAGGCTGAGTTCTGCTTGTGACTGGACCTACTTTGGAACACAGGCGAGCGGTTTGTCAGCATCGCCCATTTCTTCTAACTTGAGGCTCCTACCGTAGGGCCACAGAGGGAAATAGAATATTCTCTCGTGGAGGAGCCAATCCTTAAAGCAGGACCTGCCGCCTGATGGCTGGGGAGAGACCCCCTGGGCTCAAACCCCTCCTGGCTGTGGGAACCTGGGACCTCTCCATGCCTAGGCGCCCTTCTCTGCAGGACGGGGTGCAAGGCCTCACCTCCTTGCACTGCTGTGAGGGTGAAGTGCCCTGGTGAAGGCCACGTGCCTGGCACAGGACGGGCATGGAGACAGGCTGGCCCGTGCAGTACCCAGACCTTGCAGCCCTCCTTGGGGCACTGGGTCCATGAGTGTCTCCCCACCAGATATCCAGAGAGCGGGGCCTCCAGAGGGTGTGAGGTTCCTTCTAAGGGGACCACCAGGGACTTGAGCTAAGGAAGCACCTGCCCGCTTCCACGCTGCTGCATCCTCCTCCTCCTCGGGGCCCTGATAATAAAAATGGTGGGGGCAGCAGTGACCCTGAGGTCAGTGCCTGGCTGAGTGCCTCTTGTGGGAGCCAGCAGGATCTCACGTCCCCAGGGTGGCTCTGGAGAGCACGTGCGGGGCTGAAGCGTGTGGGCAGGGACAGGGGGCAGCGGAGGGCAAGGGGTGCGGGCAGGGTGGTTCCCGCCCTGCCCTCCCGGGGGACGCACCGTGTCCTGAATCCCACCACCCACCCCTGGGCTGACCGCCACGCGCCCTGGCTTTCATGGGACATGTGCTGAATCAAAACGCCCGGCTTTGTAAACACCTTCCTGGGAGACAAGCTTGAGTGTTTGAAATCATGAAGTGAGACTTGCTACGTCAGCTTAGGATATGAAGGAAGCTGCGCGTGGCGACGGCTTTGGTCCTAAGGTCTTACCTAGCTCAGGGTGTTCTGCTCTTTCTTTCTTTCTTTTCTTTTTCGTTAATGGCTCAGCGTCATCCTGGGGAATCGCTTTGGAGTCAGTCTCTCCTCGACTTCTTTTTCTTCCCCCCCGGGTTCTGCACAGCGGGTGGGGGCTGAGCCAGGGGAGGAGGCTGGAGGGTGAAGAGTCATCTGTGTGCCTGGCACAGCTAGGGCTCTGCGCTGTGGAGGGAGGAAGAGTAAGCAGCCGCCCCCCACTGAAACCCCGGCGTGCTGTCCAGTCCTCTCAGAAGCCTCCTCTGCGGCGGGCTGGGGAGGGGACGCTTCCCGACTTCCCAGAGGCCCACACCTGCGCTCCACACGGGGTCGCCCAGGGCTTCACCACAGCGGGTAAGGAGGGAAACTCTCATCACACTTGGAGAGCGCGGCCTTGGGCTGAGACTGACTCGCCCCTGGACCGGCTGGCCATCTGGCCGGACCGCAGACATCCCGCTGGGCCTGGCCTGGGCAGGGAGGAGAGCTTGCGAGCCGGGCTCTGGCCATCCTGTGGCGACAGGGACGCACGTCCAGAGAGACCTCTGGGAGCTCTGTTCCGTCTCCAGCCAGTCACTTCCTGCACTCGTCTTTGATCTGGGAGAGGCCGTGGAGGCCATCGGATCTGCCCCTCATTTTATAGTCTGATGGGAACCCGTCTCACACCTGGACGCGCGGAGCGCCACACCACTCCTGGGTCAGCCGGGTACCGGCAGGAGGTGCCCTCCTCTGTTCCTCGCTTCTTTCTTCATTGACGGGGAGACCCCAGGGCCTGTGTGATCATCTTTAAAATGATGGAAATAACACTTCTCTTTGAGAATCTTTGCTGTGGATCAAGTGGGATGTGATTGGCTCTGTAGGTTACAAAGTCTCCTGTGACGGAGGAGGCCAGCGTACCAGGGCCGGTCCCCACTTCTCAGCTGGCGGAGTGCTGGGCCCCTGAGGTACGCCTTACTCTGTGCCTAGAATTCCTGATCTCAGACAAGCCTTGCCCCTCATTCCACCCGCTCCGTTTCTCACGCACACACGGGGCTCTCTCAGCGAGGTGAGAGAGGGCCAGTCCCGAAATCACGCTGAGCACAGGGAAAGCCCTGTCCCTGTCCGGCTTTGGGAGTTGGGCGAATCCTTTGACTTCCCTAGGATTGGGTGTCCCAACAGCAAATAAGGGAAGGAGTGAGCCGCGGTTTGCATCGGTGAGGGTTCCAGCAGCAGACGCGAGGTGTCGCAAAGCAGCCACCCGATGGAGTGTGCTGTCCCGGAAGGCGGGCTGCGGGCGGGACCTTCACCACCCAAGCCTGACGGCGTGGTTGCGCCCAGGGAGCTGGCAGCCCTGGGCGCTGGTGTTTGCTGGGACCTGTGCCTTTGGCCTGAGCCTGGGCCGGGGTGACCCTCAGGGAGAGGGCTGTTGAGGGACTGGTGACGCCCTGACTCACCCCACGGTCTGGACCCAGGGGAGCCAGAGGGCACAGGTCAACGGAGGGGCAGAGGAAAGGTGGCAGGCCCGTAATCTCCAGCCCAAACTCGCAAGTGTGTGTGTGTGTGTGCGTGTGTGCATGTGTGTCTGTGTGTGCGTGTGTGCTGTGTGTGCATGTGCGTGCGCGTGTGTGCTGGGGAATAGGGCCTTGACTAGGCAGCGTGGACAGGACCAAATCCGGGCCGGGTCCAGCTGCAGCACCTGGGCGACTCCTGTGCTCACGGGGACAGAGACGGTCAGCCCCACCACTGGCCCACCCGGGAGCTCGTGCACAGGCCACGCAGACCAGGTGGATCCCTGGCCCGTGCCCCTGCTCTGCCCCTGCCGCTGTGGACCCTGGACGCTGGCCAGGCCCCTCCACCCCAGGCTTCTGCCCGGGGTCTGTGCCCTCTGTGCCCACCTGCCTAGACTGTTTCCTGCAGTTGTGCATCTCCCGTGGTGGGACGTGAGGAGAAGACTCTGGAACAGCTGCTGATGTCGGCTCCCACTGCCAGGTGGCCCAGGGTGAGACCTGAGCCCGCCAAGAGCATCACGATTCCTCGCCCGTCACGGTCTCTGGCAGCAGCCCCTAGACTGTCGTCCCCACCCTGTCGGCCACCTGTGGGAACCCAACAGACCTCGCCCTGGCAGGACGGCAGCCACTGCGCTTCATCTCAGCTCTGCAGGCCTGGTGGGGCTGCAGCCCCCCGCTTCCCAGCAGCTCTGCAGTGAAGCCGCCGACTTGGATGGCGTCCTGGGGCCCAGCATCCCCTCCAGGGTCCTCCCAGGTGGGCAGAGATGCAGGTGGGCCAGAGCCCCAGAAGCAGAGCAGGGTGGGTGGGCTTTGATTGCCCTCCGGGGGTCAGAGATGCTGCCTAAGGGTCAGAGGCACCGTTCGGGGCTGAGCCTTCCCGTTGCCGAGCTTGAAGGGCCCGCAGGAAGGGAAGCGACCAACGTCCCGCTCACCTGGGACCTGTCTGTCCCCCCTGGTGGCTTTGCAGGAGGGCTTCCTGGCAGGGGCAGCAGAGCCGCGGGCAGGAAGAGCTCCAGGTCCTGCCTCACTGTGGAGGCTGAGAACCCGCAACACCGAGCCCGGGGCAGGTTACCGGGAGTGTGCCAGGCCACACCAGCAGACACAGCCCCCTATCTGGAGAAGGTTCTGGGCAGGGAGACGTCCCCCAGACCCACCGGGAGAGGAGGCCCTGAAGTGGGCTGTGCAGGGCAGTGACAGCCCCCGCCCCCTGCTGGCTTCTTCTTCACCTGGGTTCTTCCCTTTGAATCTTGCTGCCTGGAGAGGAAGAGGGGAGATGAATAAAGAGAAGGGGTGATCTCCAGGGGGTTTTGTTTGAGACGTACTCAAAATAAGGAAGATGGATCAAAGCTTTGGGAAGACGGGTGAGTTCCCCTCCCTAGCTCTGCTGAAGTGTGCCTGGTGGCCACGCAGATGTAACCCCCAGGGACTAACGGCACGTGTGAGTACACGCACGTGTACACGTGTGGCGTGTGGCGTGTGTGTGTGTGTGTGTGAGGGAGAGACAGACAGAGACAGACGGAGACAGAGAGAGACAGGGAGGGGAGAGCATCTCACGGTGCTGCGGGGCACCGGCCCTGTGCTCAGAGGCCAAGTTGCACGTCTGTAGCGTGAGATGATGGATGGACAGACACGGGCAGAGAGACACGGCTGTGCCACGGCCCAGGTCAGCTCCACCTGCCACGTGCCCCTCACAGTGCACGTGGCACAGAGCCGTGGGTGCTTGTGTAGACGGGTCGACATCCCACCCTCCAAACATAAGGCAATTGCATTTGGTGTCCACTCAGCTGTCCCAGGACGAGTGGCCGTGCTGCCCTGCGTGTGGTCCGAGGGGTTCTCGTGCACAAGAGGGAGTGGTTCTGATCTAGGGACCTGGGAGCGCGGCCCCGCGGTCTCCCCTGCCCTGGGCGGCCCGTCGAGGACAGAAGGGCCGAGGGGCTGACTGTTGATGTCGTGCTTCTCTGCCGTCCGAGGACACAGTCTGGAGAGGCTCAGGGACAGAGGCGGGCAGGGGTCTTGGCGTATTTTGGAGTTAAAACACAATACTTTTGAGCAGCTGAGGCAAGACCCCAAGAGCTCCGGGATCCAGCAGGCCTGCTTTTGCATCCGTCCCAGGCCCCGGTGCCCACCCGCTCTCCTCCCCATCTCACGTCTGCCGCCCCTGGCACATGCTTGTCTGCCTGCTTGCTGAGGAGAGACCCTCTATCACTCCTGCCATCCCCCAGGAAGCACAGACTTCCTGCTGTGTCTCCCCTTCCGCACACCCTGGCCTGAGGCCTGGGCTCTGCCTGCAAGGGGAAGAGCTTTCGACCAGGAGAAGAAATCTGTTCACACCCAGGACGGTGCTTGTGGGGACCCCTGGCTCATGTTCTGTGGGTGAAGCCCAGCGGTCCGCCCGCCACGGCCTGTGGAAGCTGCCGTGATGCGCACACAGCACTGTGCTCATTCTCTCTGTGTGTCCGTGAGCCTGGGAGACGTGTCCACAGCAGCACCTGCTTTCGCCCCGTGAGCATCGCAAGTGCTCTGGCCTCACCCGTTAGAGGTGGGGGAACTGAGGACCTGGCTTCCCGTGGAGGCTCCTCCCCAGGGGTGGAAGGGCTGGCAGTCTGCTTGGGCCTTGACGATTCTAAGGGCATCCCAACTCGAGGACAGAGACTGCATCTGCCCGAGTGCTCGTTTCCCTGGGCCAAGCCCTTGGGAGCGGGGTGGGCTCGCACACCGGCCTCTGCCCGCGATCTCAGGTGTGATCTGAGATGAGGCGGCCGACGGCCCCTGCCCCATCCCCTCCGCGGCGGGCGGTGAAATCGCCTGCCTCCTGGTTGCCCTGTGAGCCGTAGGGAACTCAGGGGAGCTTCGTATGTATTTTTGATAAACACGTCAAAATGCTAATCGGTATGTTATCCCGCTTTATAATTTAGGAGGCAGATTCACATGTGTTTAAGCCTCCAGTGAGTAGGGGACCCTGACTTCCAGAGTGAGGCAGGGAGTGCCGCTGGCACGAGGTCTCAGCGCCGGAAGGTCGGCCTGGGACTGCGGCTGAGATCTCGCTGCCAATCTCGAGGTCACCCCAGCGCGGCAGCCCACTCACCTATCTGATCAGACGGTGGGCAGGTGACAGAGGGCCGTTCCGGGAGTGCCTCTTCAGCCGGTGAGCCGACGGCACCCACAGAAGGAGGACGGGTTGGGGAGGAGCTGTTTAGTGACATCGGGCGCTCGTGGGGCGGGGGGACTCTCCCTCGGAGGTGGGGACTGCAGCTGTTGGTCCCTGCGGCCCCCGCGACACAGCGTGGGGTTAATTCATCCCGTGCCCGCGGCACGTCCGGTGTACCTGGCGCGGACGTCCAGCCCCCTCACCACAGGGGCTTGTGGGTGGTTCGGCCTGCTCTGTCTCCTGCGTGACCCCACCTGCAGCCACCCACTTTTATTTGCTCCCTGGATTAGTGTCCTGGGGCTGCTGCATCACAGGACCACGAACAGGGTGGCTTAAGACAACAGAAGTGTATCTCCTCGCAGCGCTGGAGGCCGCGCCCTCCCCCCGTGGGGAGAGTCCTTCCCGCCCGCTCCAGCTTCTGGAGGCCCTGGGCGTCCCTCGGGCTCCGGTCTCTTCCCTCTGTGTCTGTGTCCTCATGTGGAATCTCCTTCCTGTGTGTCTGCTCTTCTCTTAAGGACCCAGTCGTAGGGGATCAGGGTCGCACCAGGGATCGTCCGCAAAGACCCTACTTCCCACAAGGTCAAGTCTGCAGGCACGGGGGTTAGGACTTTGAGGCGTCTTTTTGGGGGACACAGTTTTACCACAACCTGACCTTTACTCTCATCCCCTCTCCCATCTGCAACGTTTGTTTCAAGGAAGAAAATGATGACCGAATGGATTTGACATTTGCAAAAGGCCGTGACGCCATCGGTACCCGGGGAGGTCAACGGTGAAAGCACAGCTGCTTTGGAAGGCGGTTTGGTCTGGGGCTGGTGCCGTGCTTACTTTCCTGCTCGGCACACCCAGGTCCCCAGCGCGTTGCAGGGGGGCGGTTCTCAGCCATCCCCCGGCCCTCGGGCGCCACGTGGCTCACAGCGCGTCTTCCTGTGGGCGTTTCCCTCTGTGGGAGCCGAGCTGCTGGAGGGATGTCCAGTCTTCTCAGGCTGTCTCTGGTGGTTCTGCTCAAGCAAACTCGAGGTACCTCCTGGTAAATACAGACCCCCAACCCCCAAATCTGCACCTAGACCAAAGGGATGGCATCACACACACACACAGACACACACACAGGGCTTTATATCACTCTGTCTGTGGAGTGTCTGTCTCGATGCCCCAACTAGACTTCCAGCCCACCCTGACCTCTCCTGGCCACTGGGTGCAGTCTGTGAGCTGCAGGGGAAGAGGCTGGAGACAGAGGCCGGTACGGAGGATCCAGGAGAGGCAGCCGCACGTGCCGGGGACTCGGGCGGCGCTGACGGGAAGGTAGGACGTGGAAACAGGCCGTTCTTACCCTGGCAGGTGCACCCGAGGGGCCCCTTTGGTGGGGACGCCCCCAAGCCTGTCCTGTAACTACGTGCTCCCCCCAGCCCTGGGGTCCCCCCGCCTGCAGAGCCGGCCACTCCCCGGGGGACGTGGGAGGCTCAGCCCTGGGAGGAGCAGCCGGACCGGTTACTCTTGGCCTGGAGTCACTGCTGGTGACTGTCACGTGACGTCCCGCGAGCTCAGGTGTCTGGATACAGCCATTCCTGCAGGGGTTCTGTCCTTTTATCTTGGGCCTTACTGAAACAACAAGAGGATGAGCAGTGAATGACCGAACCCGCCCCGTGGAGCGAGAACTGTGTGCCTGTGGCCACCCAGCCCAGTAACCGCCCCCCGCCACCCCGACCTCACCCAGGGCCTGGGGCAGCCTCTCAGCACGACCGGCAGGAAGAAGCGTTCTCAGCAGCTGCTCTCTCTGTGTTGTCCGCGTTCCCTCTCTGGTTGTAAGCGGCCGCACTGGCACCAGCCATCAGTTCATCGAGGGCCGGGGCTCAGGGGCGCGTGCTGAGCCTGTCCGAGCAGCCCCTGGCTGAGGGCCTGTCCTCTCCCGAGCAGCATGAGGACGAGAGGTCAGCGCTTCCCAGGCTGGATGTGACGCTGGCCTGGCTCTCGTGGCCCTGGAGTGACCTGGAATGAGCCGTCATGCCTCTAGAGATGCCCCAAGGTCAGCGGCCAGCCCGTTCCTCCAGAGCCACAGCTTCCTCCCCATCTTCACGGGGCCCCGGCCCCTCCCGTGCCATCTGCCTGCTCCCGGCCGGCGCCCTGTCAGCCTCCCGACTACAGCTGTGAACCTTGGAGAGCGCACGCTTGGTGAGCAGAAAAACGAATCTGAAATCTCTCCTCTGGGCCCCCCTCTTGCTTCCCGCTCCTTGCCCGCCTCTGGACCAATTTATCTGCCAGTCCAGCCTCCAAGTGGAGTTCAGGCCAAGTTGGCCACCTGCCCTCGCTTGTCAGCTTCTCTGACCAGATGACAGGGGAGCAGCTCTGAGCCGGGGAGGGCTGCGCGTCCAGGGAGCACGCACAGGAGCAGCACCCGGGACGGTGGCGGCAGCCAGGAGGCTGTCCCGGCTGTGAGGGGCTGTGTGTGTGGGGGACGTCCCCGTGCCTGGGGGACACCATACCACAGCGTGTGCACGAGCACGCGTGCACACGTGTGTGCGCACGTATGGTTTAAGCGTGTGTGCACGCGTGCACACGTGTATGTGAGGGTTCATGTGTGTGCACGTATGGTTTAAGCATGTCTCTGTGTGCGTGCACACGTGTGTGTGCGTGTATGTGAGGGTTCACGTGTGTGCACGTATGGTTTAAGCGTGTGTGTGTGCGCGTGCCTGGTGCCTGGTGTGGCATTGGAACTCTCCCGGGCTATTTGGAGTCCCTGCAGTTGTCTTGTGGCACCTGTACCTGCCTTGGCCTTGACATAGGAAATCTGCTTCAGGCCCTTCCCCCTGCCGTGCCCCCAGGGTAGCTGGGCCCCGGACCCGTGTGCCCGCACTTCTGGGTCTGTGCACAGCAGGAGCCGAGGGGCCTGCCTGCGCCCGGCTGGAGCTGGGGGCTTGCTACGGGCTCCCTCGGGAGGGAGGAAGCGATGTGTAGACGCGTCGTCCGCTCCGTGACCATCCGCTAGGTGTGAGGTCCCCCGTGTGCAGATGGCTGGACTGCGGACGCTGCCGGAGAAGGCGGGAAGAGGCGCGGGTGCTCCTGTAAGAGGGCGGAGGAGAGTGGGAGCTCGGGCAGAGCCTCAGGTGTCACCCGGTTGCCAGTGGACCCTTGATCCTAAGTGACCTGCAGTGTCGGACACTCGTCCACTCCGTCCTTGTGGAAAAACCTTCTGGCTTCCGGTTACCATGCTCGCTCTGTCGCCCCCCCCTTCCGTCCGTCCTCTCTGTCTGATCCTGGGGTTCCATGCTTGGTCTCTGCACCCTGGGCACAGTCTGGGGATCTCAGCTTCACCCCTGGCTGCAGTCACACCTGCGCAAATACCCCACCTCTGTCTCTACGCACCCCTCCGACTTCTCTGCAGAGCCCCGGACTTCACGTCCAGCCGCCGGGACCTCTCTGCTGAGGAGACCCCCCAGCGGCCTCCGGAGCCGCCAACAGGGGCCCGAGCTTGTCCTGGCTTCACCTCCACTTGTGCCCCTCCCTGCATTCCATCCTGGGGAAGGCTCCACCGTCCCCCTCACCCATGCCCCGTGCACTGGGGTCCGGCAGCCCAGCCCCATGTCCTGCTCTCCTGCGGGCACCCTTCCCTCTCCGTCCTCCACGCTCATCACCTCAGGTCTTGACCATTCTGAAACCCCTAAACTGGTCTCTGCACCCAGTCTGTGCCCGCCGCATCTTGCAGCCCGCTTCCTGCTAATACACACGCTGTAATCCACGCTCCACACAGCCTCCACGTAGCCTCCTTCTCCTCCCGTCCTTAGGGCTCCTCTGCCTGATATCCTTCCTGGGCTCTCCGTGACCTTCAGAAACTACCGCAGGCTCTGCAGGACCTCGGGTCCGCCCTGCCCCCTCCCGACTCCCCGCACAGCCCAGCTGCGCAGCCCCGGAGAAGGTGTCTGGCTCCGTGACCCCTGTCCTCTGCTTGCTCCACGGCCTCCCTGTCCCTGACCTGTGGTTGGGTGCAATGACCGTTCCCACCCTGTATCCCTGACCCGCGATTGGAGGAAAGGCAGGACCACCCTCTTGCCATGTCCTGCCACGAGGCATGGGGCTCAGTGTTCTAACCCAGCGGCCCCCAACCTGTTTGACACCAAGGACCGGTTCTGTGGAAGACAATTTTTCCACGGATGGCGGCGGGGAGATGGTTCAGGCGGTAATGTGAGCGATGGGGAGCGCTGGGGAGTGGGAGGGAGCAGTGGGGATTGGTGGGGAGCCATGGGGAGCGGCTGTAATTACAGATGAAGCTTCGCTCGCCGCCTGCTGCTCACCTCCTGCTGTGCGGCCTGGTTCGTAGCATGCCATGGACCGGCACCAGTCTGAGGCCCGGGGGTTGGGGACCCCTGCTCTAACCCACTGTAGAGGTGGCTCCCTCCGCTGTGGCTCTGTTGGAACTGTTCCCTCATACACAGCTCTGTGTCCGTGTCACCTGCCTTGAGGCACGTGGTGTCCAGCTCCTTTCCTGCTGCACAGCCCTGTGGTGTCCCCCTGAGTGTTCTCGCAGCCGAGCTCCCCTTCACACAGGGAGACGCAGGCTGGGTTTCACAGCCTGCTGGCTGGCCGGGGGCAATCTTCCCCTCTCTTCTAGGCCACGGGCATGTGCCCTACCTCTTCCCCAGAGGCTGACCTGGGTCTGTGCTTCTCACACCTTGAAGTGCATGTGAAACTGCTGGGCGCCCTGTCCAAAGGCAGAGCTGGGTGGGGCCTGGGAGCCTGCATTTCTCACAAGCACACTTGGTGGCAGGGAGCTGGGCCGTCTCCAGGGTCCCCGCTAGCTCTCCGTCTTTGAGGAGCACCTCTAGTCGTGGTGCAGAGACCCCTCTGCCTTGGTCCGTGGTGTGTCGCCCTCCCTCCCTCCCTCCCCCAACCCTCCGCACTAGGAGAATCTACCAGGTGCTCTGCCTGGCACAGCAGGGGTTGCCAGTCTCTGCTCCCGGACTTCCGGGCCCTCCTGTGAGAAGACTCCCCGTGTGCTGACCTGGTAAGCTTCTCCTAGGGTGGGCCCCTGCGTACTGACCTTGGCACGTGTGTGGGCTTCTGTTTCTTGCCTTATCTTCCTTGGCTGACCTGAATCTCGTGAATGTCGACCTTCATCGCTTACCGAGATCTGCTTCCCACCTGCTCCCTCCCTGAAGCAAGGTGACAGGATACTGGGCTTTGCCTTTGTCTCTGGGCTGCATCCAACACCCAGGCTGCCGCAGGCGCACAGGAGTCTTGGCTTCGAGCCCGTGCCGCCCGGAAGATGCCCAGGGTCAGTCTGTCCAGCCGTCCCCCGGCTCCCTGCCCTGCGGTGCTGGCTGGGCTGTCTCTCCGCACCGTCCCCGGGCCTCGCCTCCCTTGTAAGTCTCCATCAGAGACGAGCGTGCACAGGGCCTCTGCTGTGCTGCCCGGGAGTGGGGGGTGGGGGGAGGCGAGGTACCCAGAGCCCGCAGAGCTCAGCCTGCTGTGACAGAGCCACCACTCGAGCCCACGTGTCCCACCTCTAGCAGGCATCTTGCTGGTCAGCCCCGACTCCCCCAAAGCCAGGAGGACATTCCCCTTCCCCATCACGCAGAGCCACCCAGCACGCTTTCCCTCAGCTCTAAGGAATTGCACCAAGTTACTGATCTATGATTCCCACTCTTGGGGGCACCTTCTAAACCGGAGACGGAGCCGTTCCAGACAGGCTCCCGCTGGTCCTGAGCTCCCCACGTGCAAATCATCAGCTCTCCACTCCTTCTCCCCGCTGAAGCCAACGATGTTCTAAGAGAGAAACTAGGTGCTCATCGGAATTGTGTCTAAATTTAGCAGATCATTTTAGAGCTTTAAATTAATGTTTTAAGACTGACCTCTGTCATTTTGGCCAGCCGTGATGGACTCCCTCAAGCAATGGTGATTTAAGGAAGAGGATTGATCTTGACAAACCAGGGCAACTTCGGCCCTTCGGGAGTGGGCGGCAGAGTGGACAAGTGGCCGGGCCTCACAGAGGGTCCCACTCCCTTGCCCAGGACGCAGGATGGTGCCAGGGGCAGCTCCCCCACCCCCAACCGCAGAGCAGAATCGCTGCTCCGTGAGCCTGAGCTCGGCAGACAGCTTGACAGGCGTCCGGCACTGGCGGCCCTGGCACACAACTGTCTCCCTTCCAGCCCTGCCAGCCTGTACACCGCGGAGACCAGCTGCCCCAGAGCGCCTGCGCTCAGATACGGGCATGTGAATCTGCCACGTGCCTGCAGATCTAAAAAGAGACAATCACGCAGCGCTTGTGTCTTTAGAGGAGCTGCATTTTAAGATTCTGGGTATGAGTATTTTAAAAAATTCAGTGCTCACAGGCTAAGGATCTTTCTAGGGCGTACTGCTGACTTATGGTTCATCTTTTCACGTGTAGCTTTTGGGAACCACACAAGCAGTTCAGCTGACAGTCGGTCAAAGCAAGCAAGGCTCCCAAGTCTGGAAAGCAGAATCTGAATCCTGTTGCTTCTCTGGTATTTCCAGCCAACGTGGGGTCCACCTCTATATTCCTGCCCTGAAGATATCCACACATCCAGATCGAAACTGTTGTAACCGTTGTATCCATTTCGTAGGGGAAACCAAAGAGGAGCTAAGGGACGGATTTAGTCCTGCCCAGAATCTGTGCTGCAGCCTGGGACGCTGGGAGAGCAACGGGTGGAACGCTGGTTCTGATCCCACAAGCCGAGCTGTTGGCAGAAGCCTGCCCGGCCTTGTGCAATGCTTAGCTTCCACGTGGGAGGACGGAGCAGCTCCCTGTGACCGTGTGCTCTGAATCCAGGCGGCATCGCTGGCTCCCGGGCCTCTCCCTGCCTTTCCGAGCTGTAGGGGTCAGAGGACAGGGGCCGAGGGGGCGTGGTTGCGGCCGCCCAGCGCAGGCCTCTGTGCCTCCACCTCTGGGCTCCTGGTATTGGCAGTTTAAAATGATGGCCACGGCTCTTTGTCTGTCTTCCAGGAATGGGACCTGTGGCCTCTTGCCTCGGGTCCAGGTGGGCGTGGGACTGCTTTGACCCACAGAGGACTGGGAGCAAGGTGACCTTCCAAGCTGGGCGCTCTGCCCGGGTTTGGGGGTGCTCGTGTGGACACGGCCCCTGGGACCCTACAAGCTGGGGGAGCCTGGGCCCCAGAGAAAGGCCACGTGTGGACACTGGGTCAACAGGCCAGCCGAGTCCCACTTGTGAGTCATCCCAGCTCAGGTGCCAGACGTGAGGGAAGAGCCCTCCAGCCATTCCAGTCACTCCCAGCCGTCCGAGTCTTCAGGGAGCAGAGGCTGGCCCCCCTGCTGTGCCCGGTCCGAATGCCCGACCTACAGAATCAATCCTGAGTTTGGTAAATTAGGGGTTGCTTTACCCCGATTTCCCCGGAAATCGGTGGCTGGTCCTAGAGCAGAGGGGCCCTGAGCTGCCTCGATGGGCCCCCTCATTCATTCACGCAGCAGATTCTGCTGAGAAAACAGTCTTTGCTAGATGATGCACAGGGGCGCAACTGCGTGAACGCTGTTCCCTAAACACAGGGTATGTGGCCGTCCGCTCCGAGGTCTCTGGCCCGTGTGCTCACCGCTTCCCAGAGCAGTCTGCCGGCGGGGGCGGGTCGAGTCCTCTCCCTTTTGCGGTCCTCGTGTTCCGCCACGAGGGTCTGAGCGGGCCGGCAGGTGAGTCTCCTCCGTCCCTAACCAAACAGGCTATGGCCTTTCTGACTGGGATCTCTTGTCACCCTGCTTCCACTGCCATCCTCTCGAGGTCTCCCAGGCCTTGGGGAGCAGTGCCCTCATCCAGGGCAGTGTGGTTTTAGGGCGCCCGAGGCGGGGGTCTCACCCCCATGCTGTGAGCAGAGCATCGAGGAGGGAGGCGGTGCTGTCACCTCCCTGAGGGATAACGGGGGTGGCGGGGAAGGGGGCAGGGCGTCAGGGAGCTGGCAGTGTTACCAGCGGTGCAGAAGGGTGCCTGCCCAGACCTTTGCTTCAGGGTGGCCTCCGGCTGCCGGGTGGAAGAGGGGGATTGGAGGCACCTGGGGGTGTCTCGGGGCAGCTCAGAGGAGACATGGCTGCCCGAAGCGGGGATCGGAGGTTAAGACCTGTTCTGGAGTGGGAATCACTGTAATTTGTTCTCAGGCTGACTAGTGGGCGTGAAGAAAGGGGAGCGAGCCCACACCTCCGGGAAAATGGAGCAAATGTGGTTTTTGAGGTGTGGGTGTGGGGAAGGGTGTGTCCATCCTTCTGGACGTGTCATACCTGGGATGTCCCTGATGCATCTCAATGGGAATATCGAGCTGGTTTGGGGATATTTGCACCTGGAGCTCAGAGGAACGCTCTGAACTGGACAAAGGTGGGGCTCCCGCACAAAGGGCGCAGGCTGGCCGCTGCGAGCCACGTGGGGAGAGGCGACAGAGCTGGATGGGCGGCCTGCGCTAGTTCTCAGAGCCTGCACCTTTACTCTCTGCGCGATGGCCCTGTGGCTGCCGCCACAGATGGCCACAGGGTGGGTGGCCCTGAACGGCAAGGCTGTGTCCCTTCCAGCTGCGGAGGCAGAAGTCCACGTGTGAGGCTCGGGGGCGTCCTTCCCGCCTCCCCAGCTTCTTAGGTACCGGGTGTCCCGGGCTGCTGGCCGCATCCCTCGTCTCTGCCTCGTCTTCACGTCACCCTCTTCCCTGTGATTTGAATCTTCAATCTTCTGCTGCTCTTTTCTAAGCAGGTTTATACTGGATTTAGGCCCCGCCCTGATAATCCAGGACAGTTTCTCCACGTCAAGGTCCTTCATTACGTCTCCAAGGACCCTTCCTCCTCGTAAGGTCACATCCACAGGTTCCGGGATTGGGATCTGCTATCTTTGGGGGCCATTGTTCAGCTCACTCCAAAACGGAGGCCTGTGGAGACCGCACCTGAGAACAAAAAGCTTGACTTTGCCGGCAGAGTTCAAGGTGGAAGTGTGTTCCTGGGCTGGCGGAACTGGACTGGGAATCCCAGCTGTGTGAGCGGGGCCGTCGCTGGGCCCTCAGAGCCTCACTTTACTCATCCATTTGGGGGTGCTACTTCTGTGTCCTCAGCCTGCTGTCTGGGTTTTACGAGAGCACGCATGTCAGGTGTCCGGTAGAGTGCCACACACACACACGCACGCACACACGCACGCACACACGCACACGCACACCCACGCACGCACGCACGCACACGCACGCACGCACACGCACGCGCACGCACGCACACGCACGCACACGCACGCACGCACGCACCCCTGCACAGATCTGAGCCCCGATCGCTCAAGGCGCCCCTTAGAGGTGCTCCGGCTGGTTTAGCTGTATCTCAGGCCAACGCAGACGCAGGTCTGGGCTTTTCTGGGAGGGACTTACACAGAGAAATGGAAGCAGGGTGTCTGGGTGACCTCCAGCTCTGCACCAGGGAGGGAGGGGCTGGCGATTCGGGGCCAGGCTGGGCCCTGGGAAGTTGTGGGCAGACGGCCTGCGGCTCCCCTGCTAATGAGCCTTCACTGCCTTGAGCTGACAGGGAGCCCTCCTGGGGGAGGAGAGCCCAGCCACTGTGCTGAGCCTGCCTTTCTGCGCTCGTCTCTGTCTCCATGGCAACGGGGCGGGGGGGGGAGGGGGGACGTGCGATCTCTCTGGGAAGCGTGGGCGCAGAGGTTCGCAGGCAGCGCAGCTGGAAGGAAAAACCCAGGAATGAACGGCAGCCCTGCTTCCAGCCCAGCGCTTGACAGTGCCCATCACGGCTTCACAGGGAAGCTCAAGGGGGGCGGTATCTGCCCCACGTCGCAGAAGAGGAAGCTGAAACAGAGAGGCCGAGTAACTCGCCCGCAGGCCCACAGCTGGTAGATAGGAGACTCGGGTCCGAAGCAGGTGGCTCTGCCCGATGGGTGACCTGGCCCCCGGCAGACCCCTCAGTGCCCCTCCGGGGCCCTGGGGCCTTATTACATACACCACAGGGCAGGGCCAGGCGTGTCTGATGCCGAGAAAAGAGTGTGGGCAATTACAGGAAGCCCAGGAATTCTGAGGACGTCCCCCCGCGCCCCCTCCCCCGAGTTCATTTTGGGGTCTGCCAGTACATCTTTTGCGAGGGAACTGTGAAAATGTGCACGTGGTCTGTTCAGAGGCATGAAAAGTTCTCGCAGAGCAGGTAATCTCTGCTCAGGGGAGGGTCGGATGAGAGAGGAGAGCTTCGTGGAAAATGGGGGTCTCAGGCGGGGCAGTGGGGGCAGCTTTTAGGGCTGGTGGGCGGATGAGCCCCAGTGGGGAGGGAGCCCCCTTCCCCTCGCCGCCTTCCCAGCACCGTGCAGCTTCCAAGCCTTATGGCCTTCCTTTGTCAACTCCAAATAGCCTTTCCCGTGCTTCCCACCCAGACTGCTGCTCTGATGACTCTCGCTCTCTCCTGTGACAGCACCTGGGGTATTTGGCATCACGCCTGGCATCTCCCTGCCGTGGGGCGGGGGGTGGTCTGAGGACAGGGGTCGACTACGCGCCGCTCTCCCCTGGAACCCAAGGGCCACGGCCGACCCCAAGGTCTGGGTGCTCTCGGGGGTGTCCTACTCAACCCTGGGCTGAAGGTAACACAGAAACTTGTCACTGCAGGGCAGGCTGTGGACTCCAGGGACGAAAGAAGAGCTTGTGAAGGGAAAGAAAAGCCCGGATGTGAGATGTTAAGTCCAGAGGAGAATCGCAGGGATCTGGGGACACAGAGGCTGGGGTCAGGCTGCAGGAAGGGCCGGGACGTCCTACTTCCCCCAGTCAGCTCAGGACTCACCCTGCGGTGTCCCCCCCTCTGCCAGGAGGTCTTCAAGGGCTGGGGGTGGATTGGCCGTGAGGTGGTGCCCACCCTGGTGGGAGCTTTCTCTTTAGAAGGTTGTGCTAACGTGCAGCTGGATCCTGTGTCCTGGTGCAGCCGTCCCTGGGGCTCGCCCGCCCGCTGCCCTGGCTGCTCTGGGAGCCACGCTTCTCCTGCAGGGCCTGGGGCCCTGTCCAGCTCAGTCAGTGGGTCTGAGGACGGCTGTGCACCGAGGGCGCGGAAACCACACGGGCCCTCTGTTCTGCTTTGCATTTTGGATTGTTTCATAAAAATGCACCCGGGTTTATAATAATCTGAAGCTTGTAGCCTGGGTAGGTTTTTCTTAAAACTCCATCTGCTTTTTAATTAGTGCAGATTCCTCCAGGATCTTCACATGAATTGCTCATCACTCCTGGTTTTGGGGCGGCAAGTGCTTGTTCCCGAGCGTGTGGGCGCCCTTGCTGGGACAGGTGGCAGGGGCCGGGGGCTGCCCGCCACGGCGGTCATTTCAGATCCCTCTGAACCCTACGAGGGCGGCTCAGCTCACGATTTCACATCGGCAGGGACACTGAGTTCCAAGTCCGGCTTCCCCACGACGCAGCAGGCCACTGTCACAACCATCAGGGAGGCCTGGCCGAGGGGACCGAGGTCGGCTCGCTGGGGGCGGGGTCTGGAGCAGGACCTCCTTCCGGAGGACGCCAGAGCTCCCGCTGTGCGAGCCCACGGCTCCCAGTTACTCAGGGAAGGCCAGTGATGAGGGGACAGGAAATGGTCTGGCCAGTCTCTTTGTTTTCATCGTTTTTGAGCTAATATTTGTTGAAAGCAAAGTAATCCATATGCAAAGAGGAGAAAATCAAGTTGTATATTTTGGGGAAAACGTGGGGTCCCACTCCTGCTGCCAGCTGGGAGGACTGTCCCAGAGAGGCCTTTCCCGCACGTCACCCTGGCTCTCTCCTCTCTGAGAGGGGCGGCAGGTCGACTAGCTGGTGACTTGGCCATGAGGCTTGAGCTCCCTCTGTTTCCCTCCTGGGGCCTGGCCTCCCACAGTGGTCGGTTTCCCTGCCGGGAGGTGTGTAGGAGCAGGTCACTGCGCGGGGCTGTCGGTCTAAGGCTGGGTCTGGGAATCGGAAGCCCGCCGTTCACTCCTGACCCTCTTCCTCTGCCCTGCCCGCGGTCTGTCCGGCGTCTGTCCGGGCTCTGTCCGGCGCCCCATCAGCTCAGAGCTCTGGTAAGAGGAAGGGTGCTGATTGCTGGGCTCCTACAGCAGCACCAGTGGTGTCAAACGGCTTCTCACGGAAGCAGCAGTTTCTGTGCACTGTCTTTTCCCGCCTCTCCTAGACTTTTTTTTGTTTTGGTACGCGGGCCTCTCACTGTTGTGGCCTCTCCCGTTGCGGAGCACAGGCTCCGGACGCGCAGGCTCAGCGGCCATGGCTCACGGGCCCAGCCGCTCCGCGGCATGTGGGATCTTCCCGGACCGGGGCACGAACCCGTGTCCCCTGCATCGGCAGGCGGACTCTCAACCACTGCGCCACCAGGGGAGCCCCTCTCCTAGACTTTTTAATATTTATCTTTCTGTTCCTAATAACATGCTTCTGGTCAGCAGACACCACGGGGTGAGGTGGAGACTCACCACGTGGTCACACAGGAGGGCTTACTCCCCAGGCCTCCCTCCACCCTGTCCAGGGTGACGTGCAGAGGGGACTGCGTGTCCAGGCGCCCGTGGGACGGCGGCCTTGAGCTCAGGGTGCCCTGGGTGCTCCGTCCCGTGCGGGCTCCGTGCGCCCCGCAGGTCGCCCACTGGCTGAGTGTGCGGAGGTGGATCCAGGGTGGGTCGGCATCTTCTGCTTCTTATCATTATCACCTTTTTATTTGCTTGTTTTTCTCTGTTTACTTCTATATCTTTAAATGTAGTTTTTGTCTCTGTTACTTGATTTCTCTCCTCTAAACGATGAGTTCTGACTCTACATCTATCAAAACAGCGCAAAAGAAATGAGAAGATCAGTGAACCTGCTTCCCTAGCCGTAAGCTGTATTCAATAACCTGATCTGTCTTTTCATATCTCCCCCATATAATACACGTACAACATATACTCAAGATTTATTTATGAAAATAGTATCACTAATACATAGTTTCAACCTCTTGTTTTCTCACTCCAAATCAACTTGTGGAAATCACCTTAAATTACCCAGTACAGCTAATTATTTTTAATGACTATATAATGGTTTCTAGTGCAGATGTAATACAATTTTTCCAGCTTCTCTCTAATTGATGTAATTCAGTTTACTTCCAATTCTTGGCCAAAACAACCACGGTGAGAACCTTTGTACGTTACTCATCCACGTGATAGCATCTGTGGTTGGACATGTCCATAGGTGGGTCGTGGTCCTTTCACTTCTGTTGGCATCTTTGAGGGCGTCTCCAGTACATAGTGCCTTCCTTCTCCATCTAGATTCTAAACACAATGAAAAAATAAATAAGCAAATGACATGGAGGCAAAAATCACCGGCATCACTGCCAGCAGCTGAATTGCCAGATTTGGCAGGTCTGTTTGCCAAGGGCTTCTGGTGGGCCCATGACCAGGCCAAGCTCTGCATCTAGCTGTGTGCCCCAGAGCGACCTCCTTCCAGCAAAACCTGGCCGTTCATCTCAGATATCCTGGAGCAGCCGGCCCAGGGCTGCAGGGGTAGAGAGGACCAGAGCAGAGTGTGCTCAGAGCACGGGGCGGGAAATACGATTTCTCTCTCACAGCATCTCTGGGAGAGACCCCGGGAAGAGGTGCCGCAGGGCACAGAGGGTGTGTTTCCGTGGTCAAGACATGCCCCCATTTCCACCGATGACCTGGAGAACCCATCACAGTGAGGACTGTGGCTTCTGCCAGTTCGGTTTGCGATGGGTGTGAGGCCTGCTCACCCCGGTTCACAGAGCCCGCGTGGCCTGGCCTCACGCATGGCACCCAGCTGTGTGCGCCTCCTCGAGAGGTATTCATTTAGCAAAATGTGCAGAGATGCTGCTGGACGCTGGGCCCAACTTCAGGCCCCGAGAGCCTGCTGAGCGTGTCTTGCTTCATGTTCCTGGGCCTCTGCTTCACATCTCTGCTTTCCGATGAGTCTCCTCCCTGATTTCCACCCAGTTGGCCTCTTCCTTCCCGCTCTTGGCCCAAATGTCCCCTTTGTGGAGAGGCTCCCTTGCCCACTGATCGAGAATAAACACCCGACACTCCCTTCGGGCCGGACGCCAGTCCTGCCCAGCCGCCTGGCGTGTCGCGCTCCCTGAGCCTGTCCCCGCTCTGCCCCCTTTGAAATCTCCACCGGCTTTAGCACCACGTGTGCTTTCCTCGTTCCATTTTATGTACATTTTTATTTGCTCACTTATGATCTGATTTTCCCAGCTGGGATCTAAGCTCGGTGACAACAAGGGACTGTGTGTGCTACCCGACGTGGTCAGCGTGGAGAGCGGAGCCGGAAGGCAGCAGCTGTGGCTTCTGCACGAAGCACTCTGCTGCCCCAGCACCACCACTGTCTCTACCTGCGGCCGCGGCGGGGCCTCCCTGGGCTCCGGACGGACGGGCTGGGCTCGCTGTGCTTCTCGCTCTGGCCTGGGGCGCCGGGTGTTCCTCCTTTCCTTCTCTTCTCCTCCGTCAAGCCGCCCCCTCACCGGCCTGCATCTTCCAGAGATTCCTTGATGTCTCTCTGCCTCTCTTCCCTTTGAACTTCCGCGGTGGCAGTGCGGTTCTAAGAAGCAGAGGCGGTCCACGCATGTGGCCGTCTTCTTTGTCAGGCTGGAAGCCTGTGCACTCTGTCTCGTGGGGGAGGGGAGAGAGGCTCGCAGGCAGAGGCGAGAGCCCCGGGCGCGCGGCCACGGCAGGCCTGGGTCTCAGGCCTCCGGAGCCCTTTGTGCCCACCCCCTGCCGGAGGCGCAGACCGTGCTCTGGAGCTCCTGCCCCCCCCTCCCGCCACGCCGTCTGAAGCAGGGTTGGGGCCCGTTCCCAGGGCAGCCTGTGGTCCCTCCGTCCACGGATGGCATGGGGCCCCGGGCAGAGTGAGAGGGCAGCCGGGGAGCAATGGGGGCGGCCCCCTCGTGTGCTTCCAAGTCCTGCTGTCCACTCACCAGCTGCTCCAAAAAGACAACCGAGGTCAGCGTGCTGGGAAGATGGGAGGTGCCCTTGTTACTATCCGATGATGAACTGCGATGTTGGCAGGAAAGGAAGTAACTGGAGGGTGAGTTTCATGCCCAGAGACTCTGCCTTGGAAATGTAACGCCAGCCTGTGCTCCAGCCTGGTCCTCTGGGATGCTTCCAGCCTGGGGCAGGCCCACGCGGGGCAGGACTGCTACCCTGACATTCTCCACTGACCTTCCTCCAGAATCTGGAGGGCAGGGGGCTCTACCTGGGCCCCTGGGAAGGAGCAGTCTTCCCCCACTTCCCTGGTCCTCAGCTCTGTCTTGGGGGAAGCCCGAGGCTCTGTTCTCAGTGTTCCTGGCAGCCAGGCGGCAGTGGCGTAGGAGGGTGGTGGCATAGCCGGACATCCCGGCCCTGCGCCGCCCTCCCCCGCCAGCCTGGACGCGGCTGCGCGAAACCCACCCCAGCGGGACTCTGATAAGACCTCGGGAGAAGGGGGAGCAGTGCTTGGGCCGCACCGCTTTCCTCGTTACGGGAAAGGCTCAGCCCATCGAGGCTCAGCCCCGCTCCCTGGCTTGGGTCTGGGTACAGGCTGACCCTCAGCGCTTGCCTGGGTGCGGAACAGAAGGTCACTTTCTCACCGTCGGTCATACTATTTTTTGTAGATGAAATAATCAAAAGTCTTTAGGTATGATGTTCACTGCACAGTTGAAATCAAACGCGACAAAGTGTGTGGGGAGGTGTGGGGGGGGCTTGCACTCTGTGTCGGCCCAGCCCCGGCTGCCAGGCTCCCATCAGAGCGAGATGCTAGAGTCTCACTAAGACAGAGACTCGGTTGGTCATTAGAGAGCATGAGACGGCGGCGGCTTCCCCGGGGCCGGGCCCTGAGGACCACAGTGGGCCCGTGAGGAAGACAGTCACCGCCTTTTGTCACCAAATCTCAGGAGTGTCATCGGTCACTTCTCGCTCTGTTCTCTCGATTAGAGAAGCATCCCTAGGTCCAGCCTGCAGGCAAGACAAGGGGGTTCCGTAGGGATGTGAGCACCAGGAGGTGTTGGGGCCGGTTTACAGACTGCCGGCCGGGGGAGCTCACTGGGTGCCAGGTACCCTTCTAGCCGTGCGGCTGCAGAGATGAGTAAGATTCGGTTCTGGCCCCAAGGACATTATCATTTAGTATGAGAAGCAGATATATAAGCAGAGGCCTTTGGTATAGTGTTATGAGCAAAATAACACAAATATTGAGGCAGTATAATGGTAGCTCAGAGAAAGAATGATTCAACTCTGTTGACAAAGGGCCAAGAGCAAGAAGGCAAGGAGGGCTTCCTGGAGGAGGTGAAGCACGAACTGACATTTGAAGAACAAATCCTCTCCCCAGTGCTGGACAGAGGGTACGATGGCCAAGGCGTGTACAGAGCCAGCCCTGCTGGCAGACCCAAAGGTCGTGGGGCTCCTTTCCATTCAGGAAATACCTGCATTTCCCTTCAAAATGCCCCAGAGAAGTGGCTGGGAACAGCACAGCAGAGCACCAGGTTATTCGATGGCAATGTCAATATGAAAAGTAAGAGCAGCGTTTCAGCATCGGGTCCCGCCAGCCTGCGGTATGCTCTTGCCAAGATAGCCTTGTAAACATCAAATTTCGAGAAAGCGAAGGAAATTATGTTAATCGTATTCCTGAGAGCACTCAAGCAAAAGGGCTGCTTCCCGAAAATATTGACACGAAGAGAAAACCTGTTCGAGTGATCGTCCCTTCGGGCTTCGAGTGTCCCCGAGGGAACCGGCACAGGTCGCCCGGAGGCTGGGTGGGCTGACAGGTGTGGGTGTCGGCAGCCCCGTGCTGGGGCGGGACATGGGGGGCTAGCGGGGAGACTTGGGGTCGGCAAGCCTGGAGGGAAGCACCTCCAAGGTCAGGCCGGGGCCTTGGGGCTGGTGGCCGCTCCCCACCCAGCACCTGGGGGAGCAGTGCAGGGCTGCAAGGGAGGGGGTGTCCTGGGCTCGCGTGCGTGGGTGGGGGCAGCCAGCTCGCCTGGTCCCCTGGGCTTCCTCCCAGCCCCCTCTCCCACCCCTCCACTGCCATGTCCACCAGCCGGCCCCCTCCCCGTGGGCCTGCCTGCTCCGGGGCCAGGGCAGCACCATCTCATCGCTGATTTCCTGGGTCTAGGATGGTGATGGGTATGGAGTGGTTTCCTGCCAGAATTCACTGAAAGCTTTCGATCGGGCGGGTGATTGGCAGCCCATCTAAACTAGAAGAATGAGAAGAGGGACTTCCCTGGCGGTCCAGTGGTTAAGACTCCACGTTTCCGATGCAGGGGGTGCGGGTTCAATCCCTGGTCGGGGAACCAAGATCCCACAGGCCGCAGCGCCAAAAGAAAGAGAGAGAAGAAAGAGCATGTTCCAGAACACAGACCTGTACCATCTGTTGTCCCTGGAGCTGCAGCTCTTGGCCGTGAAGCGTGCAGCTCTGAGGACAGGCTCTGGGGCCCAGACCAGCCACTCCCTGGCTTTGTGACCTAGGATGGGCTTCCCCACCGTGGGGACGTGGAGATGGGGAGGGATCCCCCTTGGGGAGGCTGTGAGAGGGCTTTGCCGTGCCCCTGCACGTGGGGCCTGGGCGAGCACCCACCCAGAGAGGTTCGCAGGCCGGGGCCCATCCTGCCTGCACCAGGCCTCAGCCAGGGCACAGCTGGGCCTTGTCCCGGCTCTGGAGAGTCCTCATGGCCGACGAGAGCTGACTGGAGCTGGCACGGGGCCCCGGGGCAGCACAGGCCCGGGGAACCTATAGGACGGTGCCCGGACAGACGGCCTCCCAGCTGCACCGTCTCTCACCTCTTGCTCCTTGTTCTGTCTGCTTGTCCGTCTGTCCCTGCAGACAGGGCTCCTCTGATGCTCTGAGATGTGGAGAAGAGGGCTGCCCCTGGGCACCCCCCGTCACTGGGTCAGGCCGCTGTTCCCACTCTGCCTGGTAGGGCCGGGGCCAAGGGTCACCGACACAGACGTGTGTCTGACTCACCTCTGGGACAGGCCTCAGAAAAGGGCACCACTGTGAGCTGGGCCTCACCCCAGAAGAGGTGGGCTACCCATCCGGACGGCGCCCTATTTATTATGATCGATTGGGACACCTTTATTCCCCTTTTACTTAGGGAAACCGAGGCTCACAAAGGCTAAGGTTACTTTTTGGTTTTAGGGTGATGGGTAATTTTTGTTTCCTTTGTGCTTTTTTTTCTGTATTTCCTAAGCGTTCTGTCATGAGCAAATATGGCTTTTACAGAAGCAGAGCTTTATCAAGGTACTTCCTCCTCCATCCCTTGAGGGGTCCTTGGGGGGAGGGGGAGACACTTCAGGAGCACAGACTGGCACTCGTTCTTTGGGGACAGTCCTGTGGAGGTGACAACAATGGAGACCGGGTGGCGGGCCCCTGTTGAAGGGCTGAGTGCATCTCAGTATGGTCAGGTTCCGTCTAGGTCCCAGCGTTCAGCTGAGGCATTTCTACGGGGAAATCATTATGACTTGTTTAAAAATACTTTCTCCAAACCAATAAAGTGACCAGTATTTATGTCTGGTTAAAAATAGCTTCTTTATTACAAAGGAACTTAAAAAAATTGCGTGAAGGTTTTAAGAAATGTACAAAGGAAAGACCTCTGCGGAAGTGGCTATTCACACACTTCTGCAAAGCCCTGAGGACACCTAGATGATTTTGTCTCTGGGATTAGATGTGAAACTGTTGAACGGGAACAAAGGCAGCTAACAAAAGCGTCCCAAGGAAGTCAGCGCAACTGGAAGGAGAGAGGCTCCTGCCGGAAGGAGAGGTGGTCCGGGTCGGGGCTGAGGGAGCGCTCCGTGGGGAGGGGCTGAAGAGGGATGCGGCTTGGTGGGCTGCTTAGTTTCTGCTCCCTGCGCAATTTCCCTGGCATTTCCTCTTCTTCTGGGTCCCCACAGGTGTCTCATCTGAAATGACAGGTGTGCTGGGGGCCCCACCAGGCCTGCGGTGGGCGCTGCTCCTTTTCTGGAATCCACCTGGATTCTGCCTGAGAGGCCGGCTGCTGCCACCTCTGCTGGGCACCTGCGTCCGGGCAGCTCACCAAGCTGGCTGGGGCCCCATGGGCACTCCAGGGCCCTTAGGCTGTGAGAACCAGGGGATGCTGGCACGGGGGAGCAGAGATGCAGGGAGATGGCTTTTCTGCTTCTCCGTCCCTTTCCTCGCCCCACCCTAGGACTCCTGACTCGGTCTGTGAGATGAACTTGAACGGCAACGTCATCGGACTCTCCTCAGCGTGAGCCCTCTCCCTGGGGGCGGCTCAGTTCCGCCTGCAAACAGAACTAGGCAGCCCCACGCGCCCAGATGCGTCTGAATCCCTGGCCAGCTCGGCCGTGGACCCCTGGCGCTGTGCTGGGCGTCTGGGCTCTGACGGGGCTGCCCCGCCTCTGCGATCCCCGTTCCACGCACATCCAAGGCCCATCAGTGTTCACTGAGCGCCTGCTGTACGTGGGCCCTGCCTCTGTCACTTTTACTTTCCCTGCCTCAACCTTACTCTCACGATAGAGCTTACGTTTTCATTCTCGGAGAACTAAGGTTCAGAGTGATTAATCAGTTATCAGCTTGTGGCCTGAGAATCAGAATCTCAATCCAGTGGCCACCCCAGACCTCCCGAGCCCTTTCTCTCCATCACCGTCCCTTCCCAGGAGTCGGCACCACCAGGCCCCCGCGCCCACCAACCTGAGACTCGGGGTCCCTCTGGACCCCTCCTCCCCCCTCCCCCTCACGCACAGCCACCGGCAGGTCCCATTGGCTCTACCTGCCAAGGGCGCTTCCGTCCACTCAAGCCTACCCCGTTCCCACCTCCACCTGACCCGCGCGGCGTCAGCCCTCCTCAGCAGCGTCTAGTCTTTGGAACCATCACTCTGTTTCTGCTTATCAGGGCGACCCTTTAACGACATCAATGAGATCCTGCCACTTCTCTGCCCGTTACCCCAGGACGGCACGTGGGCCCCCGGTCCTCCTGGCTCTGTTGCTCAGCTGCTGGGGACTCCGCGCTGAGCCCCAAACACCCCAAGTGTTCTCCTCTGCCGCTCCTTCCTAGAATTTGCTTTACCCGGCTTATCACACAGCAGTGCCATTGTTATCCGTGTGCCCAGAGCAGCTGTCCCCTCCCAGAGGCCGTCCTGACCACATTGTTCTCAGTCTCCACTGCCTGCCCTCCTTACTCCCCACCCCTAGGCCCCGCCCCCATCCTCTCTGGGTATTCGAAGCCTCTTCCTTGCAAATTTCAAAACCACAGCTCAAAGAGGCTTGAGGGAAATGGGAATCATCAGCTCCCGTAACTGGGGAGCCAGAGGAGGGCTGGTTCGAAGTGGGCCGCACGAAGGGACTCACCGGAACGCCCCTCTCCTCCTGTCGGCTGGGCCCTTGGCGGGGCCCGACTTCCTCCTGTGCTGGGGCAGGGGGTGCGGGGGGCTCCCTCCAAGTGCTCAGGACCAGAGATCTCGTGGCTTCAGGCTTGCGTTGCCCCTGACTAGCAGCTGATGTAGAAAGTGACTCTTTTCCTGCTCTCCTGAGGAAAGGCCCCGGGAGGAGCCGCCTGGCCTGTTTGTCCTGGAGCGGAGCCTCAGCATGAAGGGAGGCTGCGCTCCGACCGTCCATACCGAGGTGTGCGCCCACCCCAGAGCCGAGCACGCAGCCCCCGATCTGCTCGGACTGAGGGTGCAGGAGGGATGAGTCTCTAAAGGGCAGAGTGTGACGAGGCTGACAAACTGGTGCTGGGCTGGCAGGGGCTGTGGACACGCACAACACCCGGCCTCAGGTCGGCTCTGCTCATCCTCTGCACAGACACAGCAGTCTGCCGTTTCCCCTTGGCTTGTGTATTTGTTACCGTGTATCTCCCCACTGGAACATAAGTGCCACAGAACAGGGCTTGAGCTGATTTTGAAGCATTGCAGTATGCGGTTGACAACAAATGCTTGTTGAATGAATGAATGATGGAAGAAATGTGACAGCAGGACAGGGATTCGGGCTCCAGTGCCTCTTCCTCGCTCCACTGCATCTCACGTCTCAGGTCTCAAGTTCCCCTGAATCAGATTCTCCCTCTGAGCGTGCAGGTACCTTAAAGGTGCCTGCGTGTCCTGGTGTCAGTGACCACGGGCTTGCCGTTGGTCTGAGGGTCACTTTGACCCAAGTCCTCCTCCGTATAAGACGAGCTGCTAGAGACTTGGTCCTCTGTCCTTACCGCGTAGATCGATGTTGAACCCTGAGGTTGCCGGTCCACATCGGCATGAATAAAGGGATGGGCTCAGCCCAGGAGTTTAGTCTCATGTTTTTCTTCAGCGACACCTCAAAGCACCACGGAGCCCCTGAATTTATGTACTCACAGTCCCCACTTTACACCCCCCAAAAACACTAGTATTCATTTACCTCTCTCATAAGGCTGCTTGAATATTCATGAAGCTCTTCTCTGCATCATGAAAATATTCATTTCCACCTGTGATTAGACTCAAGGAATCTTCTGTTTCCCCACTTCGGCTGAGCGGCAATGGCAGAGATTTCCGGCTGTTCACAAAATTCCTGTTTTCTTCTTCGCGGGCGCCCGGCGAGATGGGGTTTCCCAGCCTCCCCGGCAATGAGGTGCGGCAGCGGGACTTAAGGTTAGTTCACAGGATGTGAGCACAAGTGCTTGGGCCTGGCCCAAGGAAGGCTCCACGCACGGCCCCATCCTCCCCGCAACACGGAGACGGGCCTGGACAGCCTTGGGGGCCACCTGCTGAAGACGGCAGAGCAGCCCCAGCATGAGACCCCCGACGGCCCTGCCCTCCACGCTCTGTTACGTGGTGGGACGTAACCTTCCGCTGTGTTTGAGCCATCATGCTTCTGGTGGGTTGCTTCATTAAGTAGTTCCTAACTTCACTCCATGATACCAAGTGATCTCTGAAGGAGGCTCCAGTGAAATCGCAATGTTACGATTTTTGCTAAAGAGAAGTGATAAAGAAGTGGCTAAGTGAACGAACAGAAATGTAGAAGGTATATATCAATGGCTTCTTCAGATGCCGACTAGTGGTGAGATGACAATACATATTGTGTCTATGCATTTACTTGTGCAAATAGATCTATATTGTTATGCATATATCAGTGCGTAAAATGATGCACCAGCCCACTTCCAGGTGCTGAAATCTGAGAAGACCCCACTATCAAACACAGTTACCTCAAAAACTAGCACCTTATTCTTGGAAGCTCAGGTTCAGCATTTTTCCAACACAGTTAATTGGAGTAACATCATAAAAGATGATTAAAAACTAAAATAGTTTTATAAAAAGTGGTAAGTGTTAATGAAACAAGCTAATTAAGAATGTTTAAGACCTCCAATTGTAGTTCCTAGTCCCAAAGATTGAAAGAGAGGGAGGGTGGGACCTGAAGGGGCCTGATGACCTAGTTATTTAGGTCACGTGGGGACAGCCAGGAGCCCCTCCCTCCACTGCCCACGAGTACAACCTGTGAGGGGTCCTATCCTCTGGGATGGCATTGGCTCAGGCCCATGTCTCCTTAAGCCATCCTGAAAGAGAAGAAAGGTCCTTTACAACAGTCTCAGGGCCGTGTTCAGATGTCCTGAATATTCCAGTGAATGATAGATTGAGAACAGAGTTCTCTGGAGAAACGGAATCTGTAAAATACATGTCTAAGGAATTGGTTCACACAGTCATGGAGCCCGAGGAGTCCAGTCTGCAGGGTGCGCCGGCAGGCTGAAGACCAGGGGAGCTGATGCTGCAGATGCCGTCCAAGGGCATCTGCTGGAGAATTTGCTCTTGCTCAGGGGAGGGTCAATCGTTTTCTTCTATTTGGGTCTTCACCTGATTGGGTGAGGCCCACCCACACTGGGGAGAGCAATCTGATTTACTCAGTCTGTCAATTTCCATGTTAATCTTATCCAAAAAACACCCTTGTAGAAACAGCCAGAATAATGTTCGACTGAATATCTGGACATGCTTAGCCCAGTCAATTTGACACATAAAAGTAACAGTTTCAAGGGATCAGCAAACTTTTTCAAGAAAGAACCAGACAGTAAAATCCTAGGTTTGCGAGTATGTGGTCTTTGTCTGAATTATTCAGCTTTTCTGTTGTAGGGTGAAAATTGCCACTGACGACACCTAAACAAATGAGCAGGGTCATGTTCCAATAAATTTTTATTTATATAAACAGGCAGAGGGCCAGAGTTTGCCGAGTCCTGACATAGATAAATAACTAACATTAACTGAGCCCTTGGAATGTTCTCTAAGTACTATCCATGCATAACTGATTTAACCCTTTCAATGATCCTCTGAGAAAATGCAGGCATTGGCACAGATGAGTAACCTGCCCGAGGTTATCAGCTGGTTAGTGGTAGAATTAGTCCTCCAATCCAGGCACGATGATCTCTAATCCTCACCCACCAGGATAACCCGACTGCTCCCAGCTGCCCTGTTCTCACAAACAGAGGGTCCAGCGGAGGCTCAGTGCAGAGTGAGGTGTCTGGTCTCCCTTGCTTTTCCCTGTTGCTCTGCGGACCATCCTATGATGGGTGTCTCCATCGAAGTTTCTAGATGTTTCACTTCCCTGGAGCCTTAAGTCAGTAGGTCTAGTAACTTTGTTTCCATAACGATTTCCCTGCATTCGGTGTGGGGGAGAACATTAATCCCTGTTGCGTGTGAGGATGTGACCATCCCTGAGCTTGGACCCCTACATCTAAGTCCACAAGTGCTCACTGAGCTCTCTGTGATGGCATCAACCCCCTTCTTTTCCAGACAGGAAACAGGCTCAGAGTGGATGTAACGTTTTCACGGTCATATTCTTGGTAAGTGGTGCTGCAGGTGTGTTTGGCCTAAAGCACGAGAGTCTGCAGGACACATGCTTTCTCCAGGCCCTGTCGTGTGCACTGGGTCGTTAAAATTCATCAGAGCTATAATACGGTTTTACCTCAAGGTCATTGAAGGCTAGTTGGCATTTCAGTTTTACCAATAGCTATTCACATCGCAAAGCAATGACCTTGGTCTTTATTATGATTATTTTCATCAGTACCGCTCAGAAACCAGTGATATGTAGTGAGAGTTATCCATTGTTACACTGGGGAGCGTTACAGCAAACACTGCCACTGGGGATAAGTCATCACCTCCATTTTGGGTCCCAAAATGGCAGAGGAAAAGTTAGGAAAAAATAGATAGAATGTTCCCAGGATTTTATTTTTCAAAACCCAGCCTTAGAACCCAGCTTAGTATTGAGCGACTCTTCCCCAAAGCAAAAGATCTCTGCCATCTGAAGTCTTCAAACTGTCAAAGAGCAAGATGCTGAAACTCCCAGCAGGATCGCTATTCTGACCAGATGTGAATAGAGCCTAAGAAATATGACAGATGCTGGTTTCCATGTAAAAAGCAGGGGCACCTGCGCCCTGGGCTCCTGTCCCCAGTGGATGGAGAATGTGGCAGGAAAAGATGCTCTGTGCATGGACCAGAGGTTATGGAATGAAGCTGCAGGTGTGACCAAGGATGCTGAGGTGGGCAACACAGTTACGTCTCCTGGTACCGTTAACGAACAGACATCTGCCTGGTGTTTCATGGTTCAAGGTGTGAGTTCATCTTCCCTTCCTGGCAAACCAACCCCGTGTACTTTATAGAAAGGACAAGTGAGGGCAGAGGGATGACGCAACTTGTGTGCATCACGCAGACGTTACATTTTTGGCCCCGGATTTGAGCCTGTGTTTGGACAGCAGCTGTGTCATCTTTTCACTGAAACTTTAAGCTCTGTCAGATCTTGTCACCGTCCATGTAAAATTGTCGCCAATGTCAATATGAGCTTTGGGGCCAGAGTCTGAGATAAGTCAGGAAGGTAGAACAGGACCTCCGGGCAGAGCGGCCAGGCTGGCTGTGCTTGTGCTTGGCCGAGGGCCTGGCTGGGATGGGGGGAGCTGAGGCCCACCCAGTGGTCTGTGCGTGGAGGAAGGGGAGGTGGCAAGCCGGCCAAGCCGTGTGACCGCCACATGTCTCCCTGCCCCGAGATACGGGTCCCTCCACGGCACAGGCATCGAGTGCTTGGCTCTGAGATCCAAACCCGGTGTCCAGGGAGCAGATCAAAGCTGACGGTTCCCAGGAGGGACGTGACCCAGGTCTCCGCATTAGAGGGACGCAGGGGGGCGTAAAGCTTCTCCAGGGCCCTCCAGAGCCCCATCCGCTTCCTGGCCCCTCCTCTGGGAGGGCGTCCTCTCTCTCCGGCCGCACTGGGGCAGCTGGGAATGTTACAGACCTTCCTAACGTTTCAAGGTCAGTGAACCCAAATCTACTTCCTTGAAGTTCTCCCTAGACTTGAAGTTTTCACAGCTCACTGCTTCTAGATGTTGTCCCCAGAGCAGTTTGGCCCTGTCACCCTGTCTTCTGCTCCGGGTGAGATGGTCAGGAGAGGAGGCGCGTGGCGGGGATCACAGGAGATTGCGTGCGGATCCCTCCCTGCCACTCCACCGACCCCGGGTTATCAGTAAGATGCGTCAGTGAGCGGCTGTCTCAGCCCAGATGCCCCCAAGTTCTGATGACGTCGTCTGGTTTACAACCTATGAAAACACGCCTTCCTCATTTCCTCAAGGCCCTGCTGGTCTGAACAGCTGAAGTGCTGATGAAAGACCCTGCCTGCTCCTGGCCCGGAAAATACCTCTGTCCTCGCCGTGCCCATCAAGGCCTCAAAATACAGAGAACAGACGCAGGCATTTCCAGCACTGTAACGGGACCCGGGAAGTTTCCGTAGGAGGGCTACGGGGTGACCTTCAACCACGTGGCCGTGCGCACAGTGCGGTACCAGTTTCAATAGGCGTGAAAGCAGCCTGGAGTTGCAGTCGGGAGCCACCGTCCCCCCGCGAGGGCTGCTCTCACGGGCTAGTCGCGCATCAGAGGGTCGTCTAGAGCCTCCGTGTTCCAGGGAAGCACAGCGCTATCCTAAGTGCCCACGGTTTGCTGAGAAAGGGAACTCGCAGGTACTTCTGTGCCATTTCTGTGCCAGGTTTGCCACAGGGGCGAGACCCCGGCTCCTGTGGGGCCCCAGGGCAAGGGTCTAGGGGTCCAGGGAGGGCTTCACGTGGTGGGAGGTGGGGACGGGGGCTTGGGATAATTGTGTGACCTGAATAATAGCAACCAGGCGGCGGGGACGACGCAGTCTATTCTCATTATTCACGGCAGTTACGCTCCCGAAAAGTGGGCCCAAGCGCTGAGTCGGTGAACCTGGCCCGTTGCTCTTGGGAGATACAGGGTCCGTGTGTTGGTCAGGGCTCCCCAGAGAAACAGGGCCAGCAGGATGTGCATATGCACAGACTGTCTGTGACGGTGGAGGCGGGTGAGTCCTCGGTCTGCAGCATGGCCAGCAGCCTCAGGCCCAGAGCAGAGGGGGCGCTGCAGTTCAAGTCCAAAGGCAGCTGGCCGCAGAACCCCCCCCCTTGCTCGGGACGGTCAGGTTTTGTTCAGGTCGGGCCGTCAACTGATGGGACGCGGCCCACCCAGCCTGGGCAGGGCAGTTTGCTTCGCTTGCAGTCCACTGGTTTAAATGGGAATCTCATCCAAAAACAGCCTCAGAGAAACACCCAGAATAATGGTTAGCCAGATATCGGGACACCGCAGCCCAGCCCAGTGGACACATACAGTGAACCACCACAGAGTCCTGCTGACGTCTGGTCACAGCAGCTTCATCCACCAAACAGTGCACCACCTTGTTCTCTGTGTTTCTGTTTGAAGACACCCAACTTAATAGACATCACTGAGGCACTAACATTGAACTCGGGGCCAATAGCCTGTAACTCGTGCTGTATGGAAGCTCCTCTGGGAGGCCCAGCACAGCCTTTGTATGCTTAGGACGCTAGACAGCACTGCAGCGTGACGCCTGGGGACCATTTTAGACAGAAAACCACGAACAAGATCACCAAGATGTGAAGAGCGCGGCTCTCAGTAGACCACGAGGAGGACACCTGTTTGCGTGTGAGCTGGACGGAGAAGGCGGGATGTGGTCCTGTCCCAGTGGAGCCAGGGCGGTGGGTCTGGACGTGCACGTGTTTCCCTGCTCTGCGATGTCTGAGGACGCCCACGAAGGCCCCACGAGTGCTGACTGCAGGTCACTAATAGGTCTTGGTGCGCAGGCAGATGTACCAACACGGAATCCCAGACCAGTAAGGACTGACCGCGTATGAAGCTGGGCGGCTGTGCGCCCGCCTGGTGGTGACTCACGATCGGGTGGAGCCGGGGGTGGCCGTGGAGGTGAAGCTGGACAGCGCAGGGCTGGGGACACGCTTGGGGTTAAAGGACTTTCTCCTGAGCCTGGACTGGGGGCTCAGCTATTGGAAGTGATTGAAGAGTTTTGGAAAGCGAGTGGTGATCTGCCTTGCATTTTTGATGTGTGTAGATGTTTTCATCTATAAAAGTGGATGAAAAGGGGAGGTGCTGGACCTGGGGGGTCCTGATGAAGTCTGCTTCTGGGATCCCAGTGAGAGAAGGTGATGCTCTATGAGGGGGCAGGGGGTGCGGAGCTGGGAGGAGAGTCGGGGGGAGGCCAAGGCCCCGCGGGAGGCTGAGGCCGAGGAGAGGTTCTGTGGTACCCAGGTTCAGGGCTGCATCCCTGGAACAGAACGTGTCTGCAGCCCTGCAACCACGGATCCTGACAGCACCTTCCCCAGGCTTCCTCCACACCCGCGGCAGCAGCTGTGCTTCCTTCCTCCTCTCAGACTTCCCCAGGAGACGCCCCAGCCCCCGCGCTCTTCCTGGACCGTGTGTTCCGCATCCCAGCGTTGCCCCGCACGCCCCGTCTGAAGTGCTGCAGAATCCCCGCAGCTGTCCACAAAAGGGGCCCTCTTCCTTCGGTCTTGGGGGACGATTCCGTTCAGACCTGTCACTCCTGTTTAATAAATCGGGTCCCTCTCCACCAACGATGGTGACGCTCGGTCCCATCCCTGCCCAGAGCTTCCTCGCGGTATTGGAGGACGGAGGTCATGGCTAAGCAGCCCTTCTGAAGACTCAGCAGACGGGGACAGATCTGAGCGGAGACTCTCTGGGGACTGCAGCCCTGGCCCTTTGTTCACCTCTGAGCTCTGAGCCGCTTTGCATCTTGAAATGAATTACAACCCACCCACAACGAGGTCTGCTTCTTGTCTGCCCTCCATCGGGGCTGAAAGCGTGCTGGTCCCCGTTCCCATCTGTCACTGTCAGCCGGCACCCGAGGACACCACCTTCTCTACGCCAGTTTCATCCTGGGGCCTTTTAAGCTGCTGAGCCCAGTGGAGATACCGACATGTACACCGTAAGGAATAGGTTTTCCATGATCAATTACAGTCAACCGGGTCTCTCTTTTCCCCCAGCGCTTGATCCAAATATTTACAGGGAATTCCGATCAGATGCTCACCGTCCAAATTAGTATTATTTCTTCTGAAAATGCAAGAGTGTTTTCATCCAAAATCAGCTGGTTTTGAGTCAGTCAGCGTATTATGTGGCAAAACACGGTAGAGGTAGGTGACAGGGGACAGCGTGTGACGTGGCTGGTCAGTTACGGAGAGGGCAGCGTCCCGGTGAGCGTCCGCAACCCAGGCCATGCATGGAGTTTATCAAAGTCCCGAGTCGCCTGTCCCACCCTCTGGTCCCTCCTGCGTGGCCGTCACAGAGTCCCCGCCGTGGGGACCTTCCCCCGAGGGGCTCCCCACCCTGGAGGGGGAGGTCGGCCAAGTGCTGTGGGCCTTGGTAGCTAGTTACACTTTTATTACGATCCTCAGGCGACCACTTCCTCGCAGGAGTAAAGAGCAGGGATGGGGGACTCCTAGGCCTCCTGCTGCTCGGACAGCTAAGTGGCTGGGGAGCAGGCGTCCAGGGCGGGCGCAGGATGTGGTCCCTGTCGGGCTGGACGCTGCTGCTGCCACCTCCAGGGCTGTGTGTCCAGACGAGCAGCTCACCTGCGAGCGGCAGGAACAAGAACTCCTGCTCCCCAGAGACCACCAGTCTCTCTTCTCCCCCATTTCCTCCCCTCCCCCACCCCGGGCCCCTCAGCATCCGACATCCTTGGGGATCCCTGAGCCCAGACTGTCTCCTGGGGACCCAGGTCCACGTAAGAATGCGGAGGAATACACGTGTTCTTATTTCTCTCCTAATTAAAATTAACTCAGAAAATGACTTGTTTCTGTCACATCTTTACGGAAACTGGAGTCACATGGCTCATGTCCTGGGACTCTGGCCACATCTCCTGGAGGCTGAAGCTAAGCTCCCCCGGCGTTTGTGTGCCGTCCTCCCGTTTCTTATGTCACATCCTTATCTCACCAGTCCTGTATTTTGCCTAATATTAAAAAAAAACTAATCCCAGTCCAAAGCGATACCATCTGTGGGAATTTGGTCTGGTAGCGAGATGTTTCTGAAAAAAATCTTAAGTAAATTCTATTTATTCTCATTCTCCTGCCCACAGGTCCCCAGTTTAATGCAAGTTTGGGCTGGCTCCGTCCTCTAGGGAAAGGGCTGCTCCCCAGCCCCAGGGGTGAAACAGGTCCTTCCCTTTGCCAGAGGGTATTTTAGACTCAGATTTGTAGCATGATCTGGCCCAGAGGGGTGGGGCCCCGGAAAGGCTTTCCCTGGAGAGCAAAGAAGATGCTGAGGTACCAGGGCCCATTTTCACTTTCTGGATGTTTCATTGACAGAGGCGTCTAGAACTGTTGTGGACTTCTGGCCGTCGTCCGAGGGCTGTCCCGGGGGACAGCAGGAAGGCCCTGACCCGTCAGAACACCGTTGAGCTGCTCACACACCCGCCTCCAGGGATCAGCAAGGTAAGTCTGGGATAGAATCTAGAAAACTGTGTTTTTAGCAACCTGCCCTGGGAATTTACATACAGGTTTTTTACCAGCCAAAATATGTGAAACATCGTCTTAAGCCAGCTTGATAAATTGCTTCAAGACGTCGAATATGTTTGGCTCTCAGCCAGGGGCGTTTCTGCCCCGCAGGGGACATTTGGCAACATCCCCAGGTGTGTTGAGGGACGCTGCTGTCATTTAGTGTGGAGGGACCTGGGACGCTGCTAAACATCTTATAATGCAAAGGGCAGTCCCCACGGGAGTTACCTGCCCGACGTGTCAGCAGCGGGTGGGGAGCCTGGGCTGACAGCCTGGAGGGGCCGTGAGGTCCTTCTGTGAAGCGTGGATGCCTTGAGGATCAGAAAAGAGGAAGGGAGTGAAAGAGAACAGTCTTGGCGAAGCTGGGGACATTCGTGGTCCATTTAATGTCTTGATGAGCGTGTGCCCACCGCTCCTCCCCCAGCAGGGGTGTTGGACGTGAGTCTAGACCTGAGGGTCCTTGAGAAGAGCCTTCATGGGTGGGGGGGTGTATGCGGACACCGTGCTGATCAGGTGTCACTGAGGAAGAACATACTTTGGGCAAATAATTTCGCCAGCTGACCAAGATGAACTGTTTTAAGCATAATTTTTCATTGAAAATAAACAACCTAGCGTACTTTACATTTTCTATATCTTCACAATTAGACTGTGGACCACAGTCTCATGTCTGCAGGGTCATCGCCAGCACCGATTTATCACATTTTGCACAACAATGCCTTCGGGAAACTTGCTCTGAATTAAACTAGTCACTCCCTCCGTCGCCTCCCAGAAGCGGAAATTCTGAAGTTCGTGTACCTTTTTCTTCTGCAGTTTCCACTGTAGTGGCCAGGCCTGCTGCAGGTCCTCCTGTGGTTTGAGTTCTCTCCTGCGGATGCAGCCGCGGCACTCAAGGCCGCTCAGAGCACCAGAAGTGCTCGCCCGCCGCAGGCCCTCGGGGCAAGGCCAGGTCCAAGCCCCAGGCCGACGGCCGCAGGCTGGACAGAGCGGGATGCCGAGGAGATAGCTCTGGAGGGATGGGCCTGAGGGAGTGAGGGGACTGGGCAGTTACCGCAGATATGGGCGTGTAGTTCCCATTTTTCTTTAGGACTGACAGCATGGTAGGTCCAGTTAGTTTAATAACCGGACATAAATAGGGTGTTGGGACATAAATATCCTTGACTTTGGCGTGAGAGTTACTTCTCTTTGATCCTGTCTAGTAAAATGAATGAATTGCTGTTGCCATGTTTTTTCTAGCTGTTTCAAAGCCTGTGATGTGCACACAGACTTGCACCTGCCGCGTGGTCCACCATCGGGAGGGCCCTCAGGTGAGCGTGAGTCAGTGAGTTGCAGCGGGAACCCCCTAAATACGGAGCCTCGCGTCTGCTCTGTTGGTGCGTCAGCTGCCACTGTGGACCAAGGCTCAGACCTGAGAGGCTCACCAACACGGGGTGAGCAGGGCACGTTGGCCAAAGCAAACCCGTGGTCGTGCCCAGGACTGGGGCAGGGAGAGACTCCCTTCCCGCGGAGGGGCGAGGTGGAGTGAAGGCTCACTGAACAACAGTATAACTTACTTTCACTCTCCTTAGTGCTATACTTTAGGTGGAAATGTCAGGGGCTTCACGTGGTGATTTTGGGAACACGGGGAAACGTCGGGATGCTAGGTGTCTCTGGGTGTGGAGAAAATGTGAATGACCAGTGAAAGGTGAGCATTTTCCTGGTAATCACGACTCAAGCAGACCATATGCTTTACACTTTGTTCTAATCGGGGTTAAGGAAACACCAGATTTTTCGTGGGTTTTGATGGGAGGAAAGAAGGAGTGGTTTCTAGGCAATGAGGATGTGGCCCCTCGCTTTGCCTGTCGTGGTTCACGTTCTCTCCGGGTCTTCCTGGTCCTTCCTCATCCTGGCGGAAGAGACACTGGAGCAGGTGCCTTTGCACCGCAGGCTCTGGGTCCCGTTCTGGTCAAGGAGGCGCACGGGGACCCGCTGGCTCTGCTACCAGGCTGCCCCGGGCACCGTGCCTCTGCCTGCCCTCTCCCCCCACCCCCACCCCCAGCTATAATGGAGGGAAGTGACCTACAGGGCAGGGGGCAGCCCCCAAGGATTCGGAACTCTGCATTGGCCGGGCGCCGAGCGGAAAGAAAGGGTGACTTGGACAGTGGCCGAGCACAGAGCTGCCCTCGCGTTGTTGGTGCGTCTCCCCCAGGCCTCCCCGGAATCTCAGGGGACCTCACACAGGTGCACGTGAGAGCCTGTGACTGTCACACACCCTCTTCCCTCCTCTTTGTCCTGAGAGCCTCCAGCTGGAGTGTGTGTGGCCCCTGCCCTGTGCTCAGCAGTGGGTTTTGCGGTTACCTTGTGAACTCGGGGTGCCGGTCCAGCATTTAGATTTTATTGTGTGTGGGTCACCTTGTGTACGGAGCATCTCACTGATTCGAATCCATCGATCAGTGCATATCACATAGGAGCTATTCTGAAGAGCACCGCCAGCCGCCCCGTGACAGCCGCACTGGGCCTGGAATTAAGAGGCTGTCAGGAGGGATTAGAGCCCGAGTCCAGCTTTCCCTGGACCGGCTGTGTGCCTTCGAGGAATCACATGGTCTGGCTCAGGCTTTGTTTTCTTGGTACAAAATCCAGATACAAACGTACTCTGGTCTCTCGGGGCGGCCGTGAAGATCCGAGGAGATAGCGGGCATGGGCGGAAGGGACGGCCCGTGGCCAGTGGCACTGCCACGTTGCAGGGCAGTTCTAATACTCGGGACCCCGGCTTCGGGGTTCAAACACTGAATGGGCGCCGACCTCCCTCCTTCCCTCCCACCCCAGTGAAACAGCTGCATTTATAGAGCCCGGCGGCCTTTGATAAGGCTTTTGCCAGGTGTTCTTAAAGCACCTCCTTGCTCAGGAAACCTCAAAGAGAGTGGGCACGTGAGGCAAGGACGAGGGGAAATGGTGATGGGAATCTTGCTTCCGGTACCGATTCGCTTAGCGAGTCCTTTCCCACGGAAGCTGAGCCCCAGCCAGGTCACGTCTGAGTGACGGCAGAGCCTGTGTTGGAGAGTCTCCTTCGTGGCGTTCCATTACGTCAAGGAGCACGTGCTTGGCCCGTTTCTGATGTTGATGGGAGCATCTAAACACCCACTCGTGGGCCGGTTAAGAATACCTGCAGGTAACGCCTTTGGGATGGACAGCAGCCTGGGTGCGGCCTGTGCACCTCTGACCGTCCTGTGCCGCCCTGGGTTCCAAGCTCCAATCCGCGGATCAGCTCTGCTCGCAGTCTGTGCGTTTCTTAGGGGGCTCCTGGGAGCACGTCTCCATCCGATGGGGACCCTCCAGCAGAGCTGCCCTGCACGGTCCCGCCCCTGCCCTCCGGCACCCATGGTGCTGCCGACTGAGGGTGGCAGGCTGTCCTTTGAGTCCACACTTGCCTGGCTCCGCCTGCCTCCAGAAACGCACGGTTCTAGGCCTGAGGGGAGCTTTTCTGTGGGGTGGGTGTCCTGTCAGGAGGTGACGGTCAGGCTGGTTCTGGAAGACTGAATAGACGTGTTTTCCATCGGGAGGAGGGGACCAGATTTTGGCAACCGACCAGGGCAGGTGCAAAAGCACAGCTGGCCTAACGCCACAATGATGGGGATGGAGGTGGAGGCGATGAGATACAAACACACGGGCCACGCGGAGGGGCGCGGGCGCTTCCTGAGCATGATGGGGGCTGACGGGGCCCATGAGACTCCTGGGACAAGGGGCTCAGTGTCTGAGGCCCTGCTCCTCGGGGACCTGGACACTCTCTGTAGAGCTGGGTGCAGAACCACCCACTGTGCTTCCCAGCTGACCTTCTGGAAGGCAGCCCACCTGCCCGGCTGGGGACAGAGGCCACCTCAGGGCAGGCGGGACCCCAGGGGCCAGGGCTGGTGTCCCTGCGTTCAGGGCTTAGGTAGCGCCAAGGGCTGCTTTCGTCAGCAGGTGTTTCCCAGATGAGGTGAGCCTGGCCGGCCGGCGGGGGCATGTGGGGTCCCTCAGGGCTGGAGCGCAACCTCCAGATGGCCCGAGAAGGGCAGAGGGTGGTGGGAAGGTGCTGCCCGAAGGGACGAGGAACGTCTTGGAGGCCGAGCCCGGGCCGGTGGGGGGGGGGGGGGCGGGCTCCTGTCTGCTGAGCCCCTGGGTGGAGATGCACCATCTCCCGGCCCCCTTGTCCCCTCGTCCCCCTCCATCCGTCCTGTCCCTCGTCACTAGCCGCCTCCCTCTTCCCCCCAGGCCCTGCCGGCGAGCAGGTCTCGGCACAGAGCCCTCCCGCCGGTGGGGCCGCACGTGCAGGTCCACTGTCGGAGCGTGCGGTGTGGTTGCTGATACTTAGAGCAGGTCTCTGGCTCGTCGCTTCCACGGGGCCGTTAGTCCAGGCGTGTGGCTCCAGGGCGCCGGCCCCGAGGGAGCTGCCGAGGCGGTTAGGTGGGAAGGGCCGCCGCTTCCTGCAGGGACCCCGGCAGCAGCCTGGGCGTGGTCCCCAGACCCGGGCCTGGCCTTGGGCCATGTCTCAGGCACGCTTTCTTCAGACGTCTGCAAACAGAAAGACATGTTTCGCATTAACTGGCGATGGACGGGTACCGTCTTCTGGAGGAAACTCAGGGTAAACTTCAGGTGAGGGTAATCCCTTAGGTGGTTACCACCCAGCGATGAGGACCTTTAGTCTCCGGCCATACACGGTTTTCCTCACCTTCCTCCGAATTCGTGTCGCTCCGTGCCCCTCTCCGCGCCCTGGAAATTGGGAGCCCTGATTCTGCTGGTATTGCCACGAGCTTTATTCTTTTCCCACAGGCCACGACCTCCCATGGGCTGGGCCAGACCCTCCTGCACAAACCTCTTCACGATGTGCGGCCCCCATGAGTCAGCTCTCCCTTCCGAGGAGCAGACACTCAGTCACCGCTGCCGCCAAGATCTTATACCGTTGTCCCCTTTTCCATTTACTTCTGATCTAAAAAAAAAATGAGGTGAAAAACTGGTTCACGGTGTAGTTGACAGAAAATACGTTATCTGTGCTGCACAGATAGGCCATCCTGCAGCTATCTGAGTTATAAGATTCTGTCGCCTAAATAAGGCCATCGCTGCGGGACGGATTACACTGCGGTACCGGCCAGCACAGAGGCAGCTCAGGTGCCCTGGGTGAGATCGCAGGGCTGGGGAGGCTGACGAGTCACCCCAGTGGGACCCAGAACTGTGCACCGGGAGCCCTGCAGCAGGAATCGGGGAAACAGCTCAAGGCCTGGGTCCTGGCTGGGGGCTGCGATGGGAACCACCCCTGCTTGGCCGGTTCGCCGTCTGCTCCCTCTGGCTGGAGTATCAGCTTGTTGAAGGTACCGTCCTTCCGGGTGGTGGCTGACACGCTGGTCTCGTGGTTGCCCCTCACGGTGGCGTGGGCAGCTACCTTCTTCTGTGGCCTCAGCTCTCTTCTCTCTGAGTGTTCGGACAGGGGCCCCCCGCCCGCTCACACGGCACCGCGTGCGCTCAGGCCTCGGACCCGTGGGACCCTGACTCTGGGGAATAAGGAGCGGGGCTGAGATGCACGAGCGCACCCTCAGCACAGGTGGGCTCTGACTTATTTCACAATCAAGTTCGTCCTGGAATTGCGGCGTGGATCCCGGGGACCCCCCCACCTGGCGTCCTCGATTTCTGCCCACCAGAAACTGGGGGTTCGAGACGGGCTGTACTCCACCCAAGCTTCCCAGGGGCCCAGGCGCTCCCTGGGGCGGATGACGCCAGCCTGTGTCGGAACAGCCTTTATAGGTTTTCAAAAGCCTATTTACTGCATGTACTATACAATTTTCTTTTTAAACGAAACCTAGCTTTTTCCTTTTTAAAAAAATCTCCTTAAAATGAGAGTCTCCCTGACCCTGCCCACGCTGAGTTCAAATGGTCACTGCCGTCCCCCCACACCTGAGCGTCTCCACACTCCTGCAACGTTGGTCTAGGGGTCTGCCTGGGGCCAGTGTCTCCTGCTGGCCCAGGTTCTATGCGAGTGACCCACCGCTCCCCTGGCTCTGGGCCTGACTGGAGCAGTAGCTCCGCCCAAGAGTGAAGGAGAATGTGTCAGAGTGAACAGCTCGGCCCGGGATCCTTCTGCATCTAACCTCAGCGCTGACCCGCCATGGGTTACCCACTTACCCTTGGCCTCCGCATCTGTCAGGCAGGGATCGCGGTGCCTTCCTGGCTGGGTTGTCATGGAGATCTAGCAGCATCTGGTCTGTAAATCACAGAGCACGGGGCCCACCACGGGATCCCTAACCCCCTCCCCTTCCTCCCAGCCCCTCCTAGCCAAGATGTTCACGCCAGAGCTGGGGACTCAGAGCTCTGGACCTGACATGTCACCATGAAGACCCCCGACGGGACCCTTCGTCAGGAGCGCCTTTGGAGCTGTTGAGCCTGCAGTGGGTGTTCGGGGGTCCGAAGCTCATCTGACTATACCACAATGGGCATCGGACAGATGGAAGGTTCTGAAGGTCTGAGGACTGTCTGGCAAAAATAATAATGTCCTCGTTATTGTTGAAAATTTTTATAAAATACATACAGTTACGGTAACATAGCTGACATCAAGTGGGTGCTTACAGCCTGCCAGCTACATGCCATGTGCTAGTGCTTTAAAGGGAGTATTTTATTTAGTCTTTGTGATACCTTTTCTCTTCTTTTCACACAGAAGAGAACTGAAGTGCAAGGAAGTGAAGCGGCTTCCTACGTCACGTGTAATGGGTCCCGGGGTGGAGCCTGCATTTGTCTGACCTAGAGCCCCACACTCTCAGCTCACCCTCTAGCTCCCAGGCTCTTTAGGGAACACGGCAACCACCTGCATCTATAGGATTTCATTTTGTTTTTCGGCTTCCTGTTTATTTTTCGTATGAAGTGAAGCAAAGCTTGGCATTTGAATTGTTCCCCTTTAGACAATTCTCAGTGCCGTTTATTGAATTAGCCCATTGTTTTCCCATTGTTTCACGAGTCTTCATTTTTTACTGTTCGTGTCTTCGTTCCGCTAGAATCTGGCGTTTCTCTCTGTGCTTGACGCGTCACTGCCCCCATGGACTTCTTTCTCCTTCCCTGGGCTACGTCCCCTCTTCTCCTCTTAACTGAGGTGACAGTGGATGGGGGTAGGCTTTTGTGTGACCTATGATGTGTCACACCCACTCGCAGAACTTCAGCCCGTCTTGGGGACCCTGTCCTGCTGCCCACAGCAGAGGAGCAGGCGAAGTTCCAGGCATGGATGACGGTCTCATTGAAGGAGCATCTTGTCATTCCAGCTGGGGCCATGGAGCACACACGCCCAGGTCCCCCGGGCGGAGCCAGGCGTGGGGTCACAGCCAGGCGCCTGCTGCCTCACAGTCAGAGCGGATCGCTTTCACGTGGTAAAATGTCGGTGCGTCCCGAGCCCCCAAGAAGCAAATTTTCCTCTCCTGCATGTCCCCTAGTCTCTGTAGCTCGTCTCAGCATCCTCTAAGCTGTGTAAACTAAAACACCTTGTCCCCCTGAAATTCAAATCCGTCTGTCATTCTTGTGACACCCTCCACCAAATACCCGCAACCCCCCCGCCTTGTTCCTGTCCTGGCCATGCCCTCATCTGACCCAGGACAGCGTCCGGCCTGCTCACCTGCCTTCACCTCCCCTCCTGCCCCACACCTGTGCTCCACGGAGCCAGGAGAGCTTTGCAGAAGCATAAACTGCATGATGGTGCCTTTCTGCTTATAGCCCTTTGATGCTTCTAATTTTACTCAAATAAAACCTGAAGTCCTCTTCCTGGCTTACATCCTCCCTCAGACATGCCAGGGGGCTTCCAGCTGGGGCCCTGCACCGACTGCTCCCTGGGAAGACGCCGTCCGCCCCGATGTGGGCCCAGTGGGGTCCAGCCGCTCAGACCTCAGCTCCAGGGAGAGGCCACTCAGGCCCTTCGCTGCCCTCCTGGTCTCCAAAGCCACACACTGAGGCTCTGCGTTGACTGTTTTGTCCCCACCCTCACGGCCAGTGGACACCCACCGGGTGAGGCCAGGCCCTTGTGGCATCGTTCCCGTCAAAGCCCTTCGGCTGGAATTGTCCCTGGTGCCTGGAATAAGGTCAAAAACACTAGGCAGATGAACGCTGGGTTTTGGGTACGACCTTGCCCCACGTGAGTCCTTTTAATGCCCCATCTGAGGGACATCTCCAGCCAGGTAGGGGCCGCAGCGGAGCCCAGGGACGCGCCTGGTTTCACCTCCTTTGTGTGTTTGCTCACGTTTTCCCCCAAAGCTCGGGGGCTGGCAAGGGGGAGAGACCCGGGGCGAGGCCAGGGCACTGGTTTCCTCCTCAGGGCCCCCGACGGCTCCCGCTTCTGTGCGGGGCTGGGAGTTGCCCCAGAGTTGCTTCTGGGAAGTGATCGTGGGGCAGGAATTCAATTTGGTGGCTCTCCGCCGTCTGGAACAGAATCGCAGATGGCTGTGTCTGCGGAAACAGAAATATGCATGTGGATTCAAGCGGGCTGTCCGTCCTGACGGTCCGGACCGCCTAACACTCTGGTGGCCTCTGCAGGTTTCCGAGAAGTGCGGGTAGAATTGAATGAGTTCTTCTCGGGTTCCGAGGGACGTTAGGGCCTCCACACTGAATGACCGAGTCTGGTCTTCTGGAGACGGTAGAGCTTCAGCAATGCAGTTATGATGGAACCGAGGTCCCCCTGACCTCGTGACAAGACGATGCTGAAACCTTGTCGTCTTTCGTGGTTTCCTCCTCAGATGCCTCAGAAAGCAGAGAGCGCTTCCTTGGACTCATCAGGCCGTCCTCGCTCCCCACAGCCGGTGCCCGGCGAGCTTATCCCTCCCCTTCCTTGCCCGACCCCAGGGACCGCCTCGAGCCATGTGCCTCACCAGCAGCTGTGCGGGATCCAGGGCGAGGGGGCAGACGCCACTGTCCTAGCAAAACAGGGCTCGTGGCGGCAGAGAGCTCAGGACACACCGGGCGGCTCTGGGGCAGACGGGGTGGGTTCCAGCTGGGAGGGCGCTGTGTGTACAGAGAGACGGGAGGCTGATGCAGAGCTGGGGGCCTGGAGCGTTGCCACCCATGTCCTGCAGACCCTCCCCTCCCACCTGCTGGTATGGCAGCATGGCTGCCCCACCCTGAGACTTAGGGGCACCTAGGTATGCCTTCCCCTGGAGCCCTCTCCGCCCTCTGAGGACCCCCGTGCTTGGCCCCCTGCTCCTGTCTTATGTGCCCTGCTCCATGCAGATTTCCTCTGGGGACACTTCCTTAACGATGCACCTGTACACAGACCGGCTCTTCAGGGCCGGCTGCCGGACAGCCCGACCGAAGACCGTCTGGGCACACAGAAGCTGCTAGGAAGTATTGGATGATTGGATGAAGAGCCGTCGGAGGCGTGGAGGAATGTGGCACCATCTTTGCTTACGTGTCACCTTCTGACCGTGAGCTGGAGAGGCGAGGGCACTGATCCTGCAAGGATGCTCTCCAGACCTCTGTCCCCGCAGCTGGTCCCCAATAACGGGGGGGGGCAGAGGGGCTGCTAGGGACAGACAGCTGTGTGGAGCGCTGCCCCCTGTGCTCCCCTCACCGATGGTGCATTTGCATCTTGGACCCCAGTGCTGCATTAAATACATACACTTAACTTTCAAGTCAATCCTCTTGCACACTTGGCCTTGGAACCCTTTCTTCACTCAACACCGATGAACGTTCTTGGTGAACAAGAACGTTCACCTTGAGCAAGAAACACGTTGGGTGTTTCTTTCCACAGAAAACACCCAACAAAAGCAATGCTCCGAGACGGACTCCCGTGGTGCAGGAGGGATATTGGGTCTGATGAGTGGTTTGGGCGGACCGTGGACCCCACACCAGGGCCACTACAGGACGTGCAGAGCACTCTCTGGAGGTAAAGCCATTTTCAGCAAGAGAATGATAACACATCGTTTTCCATTAAACAAGCGAACTGTGTAATCGTTACACATTATCATTTGTTTCCGACAGGACAGGGCATAGCTGGAAGTTAGGCGGATTCGATGAACAGCCTAACCTAATGAACCCTGCAAAGACTGAGCTGTCAGTGGCAACATCTGGAATTGAAGCATACTGTCAGCGAGTGAATGGTGTTAGGACACTAATTATGTGACCACGGGGCGGGGCTCGGTGCAGAGCGGTGACCAGGCCTCTGCGACCAGGGTACGTCGCTGAGGTCGGCTCTGCACACAGCCACCTGCCGGCTGTGGCAGGGGTGGACAGCAAGGGTCCCGGTGTGCAGAGCCCCGCTGATGGACCAGCTCCAAGTCAGTGCCTCTGGACGCCAAGTCCAGGCTCCTCTTGCCTCCACGGGGATGAGAGACGAAGCGCAGCTGTGGGCGGTACCTGCCCTCGGTACCTGACTCAGCCACACCCATGTGTGGGGCGCTTCCTGGTCCCTAGTCCCCCTCCTGGAAGATACAGGGGCGAGTAAGACACCCACAGGGGTGGTGCCTTTACCCTGGAGGGCTCGTAATCTGGGGGTGGGGGGCAGCTGGGTTAGTAGCAGCCCTGGAACAGGGCGATGGTTAGGTGATATCCTGGCAGTGGTGCCTGGTGGGCCCTGGAGCACAGCGCTGGTTCCTGGCTGGCTGCAGGTAGGCTGCGGTAATCTGGGCTCGGCCAAAGCTCTGGTTCCTGCCCATCCTTTAGTTCTTGGTCACTCTTGGCGGAGCTCAGCACACCTTTGTCGGACGTGCAGTGTTAGCGCTCCAGTGTGCAGGGCGCTAAGGTGCAGGAAGGGTGCAAACTATGACGCAGCATCTCTCCTGGGAGGCGCCCAGGCCTCGGAGGAGAGTCACACGCTTCTTAACAAGGAGGTGAGTTGGGCAAATTCTCACGTGTTGGGCGTGGGCCCAGGGCATGTGAGGGTGAAGTGGGGCAGCTCCCCCCGGAGGGGATTCGCGGAAAGCTTCCTGAGGATGGTGGCCAGGCAGGGGAGACGTCTCGGAAGAGCTGGGCAGGTGAGGGTAGGGGGTTTCGGGCTTGCTGAGGAGTCGGGGAGAGCATCATCGTGGGGAGGGGGGCGTGGAGGCTGCTCCTCGGAGACGAGACACACGTGACCGCGGGACTGGAGTGGGGTCTGAGAGGGCTCCCCCTGGCGGCCGGCGGCCGGAGACAACAGCTTCGCGGCGACGTGATGGGGATCGGGGAGGCGGGACCCTGGGCTTGGGGATTCCCTGGTCGCGTCAGCTAGACCAAGGGGCACGGCACCCCGAGTACCCCGTTCTGCTTGCCCAGCACACGCAATCTGCATGGATTGGATTCTGTCCCAGGAAACCCTGAACCTATAACCGCCTGGCCCTGGTTGGGGCTTTCTGCGGCATGGTGGCGTGTGGTGGCCAGGGGTCTCCAGAGAAGCGGAACCAACCGGAGGTATATATACATATAAGTGCACCTGAACGGGACACAGCACAGCATTTCGGGAGCTGTCTCGTGATTACGAAGGCCGAGGAGTCCCACGGCCCACCTGCGGTCAGCAAGCCAGAGGCCAGGACAGCGCAGAGGCCCAGAGCCTGCGGAGCTGCTGGGGTTAGGCCCTGTCTGAGTCTGAAAACAGAGACCCAAGGCACCGAGGTCCGAGGGCGGGAGAAGGCAGACGCCCGGGCGTGAGCAGAGAGAGAGACTTTGTGCTCTCCCTGCCCTTTTGCTCTCCAGGCCCTCCCTGGGCAGACGAGCTCAGTTCACTCACAGGCTGACGGAAGTCACGCTGAGCAGATCTCTGGGCGGCCCGTGGCCAGTCAGGGCGACGCGTGGGATCACCCATCACACCACATCTGGGGGCAGGAGAGAGGGCCACAGCCCTGGACCAGGCCTGGCCGCTGCCAGTGCGGCGACCGAGCGCCGCTCGCGCCCAATGCCAAGGCTGGGGTCTCTTCTTAGAGACTCTTGTGACCGTTACGGACCTGGCCTTTGTCCTGAAGGTGGCGGGAGGCCCTGAAGTACTGTGAGAGCCGGGAGCTGACCGCCGGCGCGGCGATGGAGCGAGGACCCTGTGCGGCCTGCTGGAGGATGCCAGCGGAGTCGGGCCATAACAGCCGGTGGGCAGGGCCCGGCTCTGGGCCGAAGGTGCAGGTGCACTCCTCCAACGGCAGTTCTGCAACTCCAGCTGATGTCGGTTCAGCTCTGACCTAACCGCCCGGCCTCCGTGTCAGCCTCCGGCCGGGTCGGGGCTCAGGCCCACACGACTCTCCCACTCCAGACACCAGGCACAAGCCCAGTGTCGCCACATGTCTGATCAACTGGCCGTAAATTCAGGGGCTCTCGAACGACACCCAGGGACGCTGAGAACCGCTGACGAGACTTCTGACCCGAGCCCTGGGCGAGCCCTGGTGAAAGTGACTGTTGACGAGAGGCCTCTGGGCAGTGGCCTCGGGACGCAGCGCTGCCTCGGAGGGTGGCCGGCTCTGCTCTCGCTCCTGTATCAGCCTCGCAAGTTTTCCGTGGAGGGGGAACCACGAGCGTCCCTGAGAACCTGCTCTGTGCTGTGTGATCTTGTCGGTTAGAGACGATTCTTTGTTGCAGAGGATACGTCAGTAACGCCCTCACTTGCATTATCTTGGTCGTTGAAGCAAGTCTATGGAATAAACAGAACAGGTGTCTTTAGACGCATTTTACAGATCAAGAGCGATTCAAAGAGCCCGAGTCTCCCGGAAGACTCCTAAGCAACACGATGAGGAACGAGGGCTTGAAGTGACACCTGACTCCAGATTCCACGTTGCTGTGTGATTCCTCAGGTAGAGCGATTCTGTGAGGAACCGTGTGCTGCACTGCATTAAACGTGGATCCAGCTGCTATTGTGGGGTAAACACGCATCAACTAGAAAGACACCCCAAACTCCCATTGTCTGGGAAAACGTGAGATGTTTCCATCAACCTGCATTTGAGGCTGCCCTCTACTTGTAGGAGAAAGAGACACATCATGTGAGCACGAATTTACGTTGAGTGCCAAATTACTTTAGTCCCAGCAATAACGTCTGGGGTGAGTAACCCTGTCTTCCACCTTGTTGGAGTCCTGGAAGCAGCCGTGCTCAGAACGGGTTCAAACCCACAGAAGATGCCCATCAGTAGAGGCACTGCTCCACCAGCTTAGAGCTCTCGGTGGGCCGTCCAGGGATGGGGCTTAACATGATAAAGTCAAGATGGGCATTCGGCTGTACCTTTAGTTCCTATAAAAGAGACCTGTCCAGACCCATTCAGACTTCAGGGTGAGCAAGGGTTTTCTTGAAAGTGTTTTCTTTCCTCTAATATTAGAAAATAAGATGCCTGGGATAATATGAAATTATGGTTCTTTAAAAATAAGAACGTTTTAAATCCTTATTTATTTATATCTGGTTTTGGGGGAGCCTGTGCTGGACGCTGGGAAGGGAGAGGGACCTGTCAAATACCGCCTGCTTCCAGGGGCCCAGGGAGGGAACGGGATTTGCCCACAGTCACAGCCGGCGGCCCCCCGGTGGAGCAGCGGGCACCTGGCAGCCGGCTCGTCCTGCCGGGAGGAAAGCGGGTCTGATGGATGACCCTCGCCCGCGTGAGAAACAGGTTAATGCATCATCTGGCCCGGGCTGTTGGCGTCCTCATGGCCGAGGGGAAGGTGGCCGAGTCTCCCACGGGGCCTCTGGCTTCCTCATCAGAGGACCTGCCCACGTCCTGTGAGGTGACCGCCCTGCACCTTCCTGGAGGCTGCCCTCAGGCATGGGATGGAGGCGTGCGGCCTGTGAACCCTCCAGGAGGGCCTTAGGTGGGGCCTTTAAGCGGCCCACGGTGTCCAGGTGTCACTCTGACTCACTGGCTTAACGGGGCTGTGCCTGAGGGCCCCAGCTGGGGGAGGCACGCTGAGGTCCCAGGCGCAGGGGTCCTGGGGGAGGGTGACCAGTGTCCCAGAGCAAGGCCCAGACAGGGAGCTCTCGGGGGGCCAGTTCCCTGGCCTCCAGGCTGCAGGGCTCAGCGCGAACCAGACCTGCTTACACTGCCAGGCACATGGAGCCCATGGGGGCTGAGTGTGGCCAAGGGGCACCCGTCCCAGCTCTCGCCCCAGCGTGGACACTCCGCCCCCAGACTCCAGGTGTGGACACAGCCCCGTCGGGCCCACTCTGTCCTGCCCTGCCTGCAGCCCAGCTTCTCTTCACCGAACTCCCTTGGCCTCTCCAGGTTCCTAACTGGCCTTCCACCTGGCCTCTCCAGGTCCCTAACTGGCCTTCCACCTGGCCTCTCCAGGTCCCTAACTGGCCTTCCACCTGGCCTCTCCAGGTCCCTAACTGGCCTTCCACCTGGCCTCTCCAGGTCCCTAACTGGCCTTCCACCTGGCCTCTCCAGGTCCCTAACTGGCCTTCCACCTGGCCTCTCCAGGTTCCTAACTGACCTTCCACCTGGCCTCTCCAGGTCCCTAACTGGCCTTCCAGGTGGCCTCTCCTGGTCCCTAATTGGCCTTCCAGGTGGAAACTGAAGCCCAATTTTTGAGGCTTGCTGCCTCCAGCTGGGAACTGGTGGCCCTAGACGCAGCTCTCCAGTCAGCTGGGAACTGGAGGCCCTAGACGCAGCTCTCCAGTCAGCTGGGTTAGTCATTCAGGGGTGACATTAACCTTTCCTTTGTGGTGCGCCGTTATTAGGTTTAATGTGTGTCTGCTTTGTGTCAGGCAGCCCCTGAAGGCTGGAACGAGGGAAGATGGTGCCCCCAGAGCCTGGAGGAGGACAGGCACGTGATGAGTGGAGGCAGCAGGGGCTGCTACTTCTGCCCAGAGAGACCGAGGGAGCCCTAGAGAAGGGAAGGTTTGTTCCTGGGGAATAGTGTCCCCTGCAGTGACAACGGCCTGTCACAGGCCTGGAGGGGACAGGGTGTAAGGAGAGAGGAGGTGAGGGTTGTTTTCCATGAGAAGGCGTGAGAGTGGGACCAGCGAGATGCCCGTGTTGACTGGACCAGGTGCCCGCCGGCTCGGGCACTGCCGGCCGTGGTGGGGACACGGTGATGGTGCTGCAGGAGGGCGCAGGCTGAAGCCCCAGAGTTGTTGTAGGGGCTTGACTGCTGCAGAAACCACTTCTAATTCATCCAGAAAGCCTGCGGGCGCCATCTTTGAAATCCAGCCATCGTGCAAATCTCTCCCCACCCAAGAGTCGGCACCGCGGTCAACATCTCCCTCAGCGCCAGGACAGCCTGCAATGGTGTCCTGGCTAGTCAACTGTGCCCACCTCGCGAGTCTCTGCCAGCGCTCAGAGGGACCCTGTAAAAACCAAGCAGCTCTGTCACTGCACCGTGGGGCCCCTCCCAGGGGTTCCTGTCTCATGCACGATAAACGCAAAGCAAACCCCGGGGCCCACCAGCCCTCATGGTCTGGCCTCTCTGCTCTCGACGTCATCCACGCCTCTACCTCTGGCCACGCCCTGCAGCAAGGATGGGCACCTGCTGTCCTGAACAGACGGAGCAGCTTCTCCCAAGGGGGGGGGGGGGGCTGTGCATTTTCTCCTCCGCCTGGAGCAGCAACAGTTGTGACATCCTTCTTGCCTCTTTGTGATAGGTGCCCTCCCTGTTCACGCGCAGCCCTCTCCTGGGTTCTCCCACCTTCCCTGGCCTTCCTTCCTCCATGGGACCCGGGCCCTCTGTGGCAGACAGGCCTGAGCAGGCCCACCTCCTGGTGCTCTCATCCTGGGGTGAGCCCCTCCCCAGGTGTGGGCAGGACCTGTGACCACCTCTGCCTACAGAAGGTGCCCCGGGTGCTGGGGCCTCGCTCGCGGCTCATTGACAGACGTGAGACCCCTTGTTGCAAACTCAGCCTAGAGTCTTGCTGTGGTTTGCTTTGGATAACTAAGCTGTCTGCAAATGCAAGTAAGTTCTGCCAAAGCCTGAGTGAGTGAAGATGGGGATGAGAACGCAGCCTGGCCCGCACCTGGATTGCTGCCTGAGCGGAAAGCCCAGCTCGGCGGTGCCAGGGCTCCTGGCCACAGACACCAGGAGATGGTCAGCTTGTGTGTCTGCAGCTGCTGAGCATGCGGTAGTTGTCAGGCAGTGATAAAGAGCCATTGCACCTTCTAACCTCGGTGTGTTTCCCTTGTTTATTTCTGCTGCCTGCCCCCCCAGCACAGGGAGGCCTGAGAGGGTGAAGACCTTTGTCCCTTGGCTCTGCTGCATCTCCAGGGCCTGAGCACACATAGAACTGTAGGCGCTCCGTGAATGTGTGTTGAATGAGGTGACATTTCATTGCTTTTATGCAGATAAGAAATAGATAAGGGGAGAAATATTATGGGCCGCAAAATGCAGAATGTTTCTGTTCTGCAGACACAGCAGTGACTTCCCATATAGTTATTTATTCTTTTTTCTGTAACCTCATTTTAAGGGCATTTCCTTGTCTTAAATAGAAACACAGGATGGAATTGTTGGAAGGGGGCTTGGTGACTGCAAGCTGAGCCCTCGTTTTATAGATGAGGGAAAAGACTCGCTTAGGGTCACACAGCGAGCGAGGGAGGGAGTGAATATTGTGCACAGAAAAGGAGGCAGAACAGAAACTGAGCCAGCTTCCACGCCCAGGGCTCTCCCCCGAGCCCGAGAAACCCCATGCAGGAGGCCGTGAAGCCCAGCCCCTCTGTCCTCCTTAACCGTGGGTGCAACGCTGACGTGAGTAGGTTACCTGCTGTTCATGAACCTAAGGGCACCAGTAATAGGATTTAATTCTGCTATTGGGCAAAGCTGTTTCTCTCAGGAAATGGCAGCTCACTGGCCAGGACTCTATAATCCTAACAGTGAGGGAAACGTGACAGCGCGGGTGACGCTCTCGCGATAAGTGACTGCACGTGATGTGTTTTGGAGAATCTCACTTGACATTGGGAAGAAGAAAGACTCTTTGTGACGAGTGTGAGTGTGCGTTTTATTTTATGGAAAGCAAAGTCAGCTATGTTTTCTCTTTGTTTTCCAATTAAACATCTACATTCTCTATTTGATAAAATTTGATACTTTAGTTTACGGCAAATAAGCCTGTGGACATATTACAAATACAATTTTGAACCACCTCTTATACACTGTATAGGCTGAGATGACTTGCTGTTTAATGGTAGATGTGTAATTAACACGATTAAGTCATAGATTAGATCCAAAATTCAAGTGGTGCAGCCTCATAGGCAATGTCCTCATCATGAAGTATTTGCTAGGTATTTTCATAGACATTTGATAAATATTACCCTTTAAAATAAGCTTCTGTATTGTCAGATGAGGAACTAGCAATCACACAGGCTTGGTATTCATTTTTGTCTGTTTTCATTATCTTACAGAAAAGATGTTTTATGTCCATCTTTTTGTCTGGTAGTTTGGGAAAATTGTAGAGTTATGGTATAGTTTTTTTTCTCCTGTTTCTCCAAAGATGTATAGTATTTGCTACCGGTTACAGGGCTTGATTTTAAATGCTCACATCCCGTCACCAATACAGACCCACACAGACCCCTGCACCATCCCACCCTCTCTAGCTGAGCACACAGGGGAAGGAGACTAAGAGGCTGTTACTGAAAACCTCTTACGTGCAGGTGCTGTGTCTAGGGGAATGCTTTGGTGGATTCAGGCCGTCAGGGAGAGGATGGGCACCAAGAGACACCAGGGCCCCTCCCCTCACCTGATCACCTGGCCACCTGACTGTCACCTGGCCATCTGCCCTCACCTGGCCACCTCCCCTCACCAGGCCACCTGCCCTCACCTGGTCACCTGCCTTTCACCTGGTCACATCCCCTTACCTGGCCATCTGCCCCTCACCTGGCCACCTGCCCCTCACCAGGCAACCTCCCCTCACCAGGCCACCTGCCCTCACCTGGCCACCTCCCCTCACCTGGCCCCCTGCCCTCACCTGGCCACCTCCCCTCACCTGGCCACCTGCCCTCAGGTGCTGCCTGGCCCTGTGGCCTCTGCTCCTCCCTCCCTGTGCTTTCTGATCTCGTTGCAGCCCTGGGTTTCACGGGGCTCACCCCGATAGCAAGTAACCGTCTGGGGCTGGCCGGTCTCTGTATGCACCTGCCCACGTGTTCTCTGCCCACGTGTTGCCCTCCATTCAGCCTGGCTCCCCGCCTGGACACCATCCTGCTCTAACCCGGCATCTCGATGCTACACACATCCTCACCATGAGCCCAGCCCACCAGCCTCTTCCATGTGCCCACGTCATTCAGTCTGAAGTCACTGAGAACAGCGGTTATGGCTTTGGGTTTGGGGGTTTAGGTCACAGGCTCTAGCTGCTGCCAGAAGCGGTAGGTTAGTCTCCACCTGCCCATCTCCTCTGTGACAAAGGCAGTTCAGGTGGCCGCATGACAGGGACAGGCTTGTTAGGAGCCTTCTGTGGGGTCCAGAAGAGGAGACCGGGAGGGGGAAGAGTTCCGTTTGCTGCCAGAGTCTCTCTGTGTGGAGAAGTTCCTCAGGTGTGCTGGTGGGAGCCTGGCTGTGAGACGCAGAGTGGGCGGTGTTAAGAGGAAGAGAGCCTGCCAGTCCCCGGGCACTGAGTCCCCCCGAGGCTTCATCCCGGCTCGTGTGCCCCTGCCTGCCCACCTCCTGGCCTTTCCTTTCCTTGGTGGGGGAGGTCCGGGCTCTTCCCGTGCACAGCGGGGCCTGGAGGACTTCGGTGATTATCCATAGGGGTGAGCGGGGCTCTGGGGCCTTGGAGGTTAGGAGCTGCATTTCCTGCGCCTGCGGCTCCCTGCCGTCTTCATGATCCCGGGAAGCTTCGTACCTGTAGGAAGTGTGTGGTTTCTACTAGATGCTTTATTGCTAATCTCATCATATAGCTCCAGTTTTTCCTTTCAAATGCTGAATTTTTTAAAGACCTAAAAGGGTTAGAAAGCAGATTGTCCCTGGCTCCGAGGAAACCCTCAGGGTGGACCCACCAGTTCCCTGGCCTCCCCTCCGGGTTCTCAGAAGCTGTGAGCACACTGTGCCCTCAGCTCTGCCTGCCAGGGCCTCTTTGGGAAACAGGATCTGCAGGGCGTTGTGTCCACAGCCCTGTTACTTGGGACACACTCCAGCCCCTGCAGGAAAGGGCTTTTGAGCGTCCTTGCTATGCAGCCCAGTGTGGGCTGCTCCAGGCCTATTCTCTGAGCCGGGCAGGGGGCGGAGGGTGAGCCCTGAAGGAGGACCGGGTGCTGGGCGCTCCCTGGGGTCACTGTCCTTCCTCTTGCGTATTCTGTGGTTCTGCAGGGGTTTGCCAGTTCGGGTTGTATTGGACTCCAGCGATCGGCCCTCCACGGCAGCCAGCGCCTACGTCTGCGTTCCCGGCCCTCTGCGGTTCCTCTCTCCAGCGGGGAGCCTCTCCCCGCTTCTTGACTCTAGACGGGCCTTTGCAATTTGCTTCATCCATTGGATGCAGAAGGAGGGACATTCCAGAGCTTCGGAGGCCGGTTCAGAAAAACTTGAAGCTCCTGCCTCGGCCTCTTGGAAGCTTGCCTCTGATGGCCCTGGGACACTAAGTAAGAATTCCTGCTACCCACTGGGAGTCACCTGGAGAGGACTGGGCCTCCCGGGAAGGAGAGGGGCCCACAGGGGACCAACCCTGCTCTGTGCCCGCCAAGGTCCAGGCCTGTGGACGGAGCATCTGAGCCCAGCTGCTGCCATGTAGGGCAGACCAGCAGTCCTTGAATTCCTGACCTGCAAAGGCATGAGACATAATAAAATAATAATTTTAAGTTAAAAATAAACGACATTTTAAAGTTTGGGGGAATTTGCTCTGCAGCCGCGGACAGCCGGCACCACGACTCAGCGCCGCCTGTGTGGGGCGGCCAAGGCCTGGAGGCGGCCCCCGCTGCCGCTGGCACGTCTCCCACCTCGTCCTGGGTTGGGGTCTTGGCAGGCTCGGCGGTGGATGGCCGCGGGGAACTGCCAGGGCCCAGGACTGCCGGCCGCCTTCGTAGCCTCTGCCGGCTGGGCCTCGGGTCTGCCAGGGCCTCTACGGCAGGCGGCGGGGGAATCACATTCCTCTCCAGCGCTCTTGGCACCTGGCTTGTCGTCCCTCTGCAGGAACTGCAGGAACTCAAGGACTGTGGCAGGACGAAAAGATGAGAGCAGTGAACCCACGTCTGCTTGCCTGGAAGGGGCGACTGCCTGCTGCCCTGCAGGAGAAGTTAGTGCTGACGTAGTGTCGGAACCAGAGAGTTCTGTGGAAAGAGGGTAGCAAGGCAGGAACGAGGCGGGTGCACGGGCAGCGCCGCCGTCCAGGGCGGCTGAGTGGGGGGCGGCAAGGGTCATGGGGGCGGCGTTTTGAGGGGAATAATTCCAGAGAAGCAGGATGCACAGAAGGCACACACACTGCAGGGCTGCCAGCCGGAGTCACGCTTGCCCCAGGGACCCTGGACTTGGAAGTGGGAGGTGTGGGCGGCTTGTGGGAGGGAATCCACTGAGCGGACCTGGGCTCTGAGTGGTGGAGACCTGGGGTTAGAGTCTCACCTGTGCCACGTTCTCTGAACCAGCTTCCTCCAGGGCAACAGGAAAATTGGGGAAGTTAACAAAAAACGTTGTAGCAGTGCAGACACGAGGTTGACACACCTGCGCTTGAGGAAAAGTATTTCACCTGGAGGGGGCGGGATGGGGGGAGGGAGGGAGACGCAAGAGGGAAGAGATATGCGAACATATGTGTATGTATAACTGATTCACTTTGTTATAAAGCAGAAACTAACACACCTTTGTAAAGCAATTATACTCCAATAAAGATGTAAAAAAAAAAACAAAACCAAAAACCAATAATCACACACACACACAAAAGTATTTCATAGCTCAGGTGCTGGTCATCGTGGTTTAGCCGAGTGGAGAGACAAGAACCCCTAGAACCCCCGAACCCTGAATCGCTGCTCTCTTCACACATCGTGGGTGGTGGTCAGAGTGACGGAAGGAAAGGGCTGCATTTTCCCAAAGAACGCCTTCAATTGTCAGCAAAATTAAATCCTGCTCTATGTAATTTTTTAATTAATAGACTTCATTTTTGGAGCAGTTTCCAGTGTACAGAGAAACTGGGTCTAAAGGTCAGAGGATTCCCCACGTTTCCCCCCCCCCAGTTCCTCCTGGTGTTCACGTCCCGCGTTAGCATCTAGGTTTGTTGCAATCAGTGAGCGTTACTGATGCGTTACTATTAGCTAAGTTCATGGTTTACATGTTTACATCAGGGTTTACGCTTGTACGTTCTGTGCGTTTTGACAGATGCGTGGCGCCGTGCAGCGTCGTCGCAGCATCGTATAGAACAGGCTCCTCTCCGCTCGAGCTCCACTATTCAGCCTCCCTCCCCCTGGCAGGCGCTGATCATTTACTGTCTCCACAGTTTGCCTTTTCTAGAACATCATATGGTGGGAATCCTACAGTTTGCAGCCTTTGCAGCCTGGCGTCTCTGACTTGACGATGCGCATGTAGGTTCCCCCGTGTCTTTCCCTGCTCTCTGTAGTCTTATTAGTAAATACCTCATGACGTCCTTGTTTCCAGATGCTGAAAACCCGCGTCACTGTATTCAGGCGGCAGTGGCAGCCTCCACCCGCCGGAACTAGTAGGAACGGGGCTCCACCCTCGTCCCCACCCCTCCACCCTCACCTGTGCTCTCCCTTCCCAGACGGCTCCACTCGCACATCCGGTACCCACGTCCCAGCTGTTGTTGACCTGCTGGCTCTCAGCATCCGGATGTGTCCTGTGGGTGGCCCTGTGCGGCCGCTCCGAGGGGACCGTCCTCCGGGCAGACCTGTGCTCCTGGTCTGCAGCCCTCAGGCACTCACGGCAGACAGCTCCCTTGAAAGGGCCCCGCTGGCCGCTCCCTGTAGCCCTGAACCATTCAGTTCTGTGCATTGTATGTTAGAAAAATCCAGAAGCCCCTCCTCTTTCTATGGTGACATTGTCTAGGTGAGCCGGAGGCGGCTTCTCCTCGGTGCACCTGGCTCCGCTCCTCCAGCTCTGGTCTGTCCTCTCTTTCCCACTCTTCCCCTCATACTTGCCTTCTTTGACGGTGTCACCGAATGAATCTGCCGCATCCTGGAGACCTGAGTCCTTGGCGCCAGCCTCGCAAGTGCGCGGGCACCCGCCAGCGTGTGGGTCTGGCTCTCTGAGCCGGCTTCTTTGGGAGGAATATTAAACAGGACACATGGTATGTGTCTTCCAGGTTCGTATGATGGTTACATGAGATCATGTCTATGAAGAGTTTGGTGTGCAATGCTCCACAAATGTTCTGTTTTTCTCTCTTTCCTTATTGAACGAGGTGAGCTTCCAGCTGAGCACGGTAGCGTCTAGGTTTAGTTTGGGCAATTCAGTTCACCTAATAAAGCCTGACTGACCGTTCGGTGTCTGCCCTGGACACGCTGCTGACCACACACACACTCACAAACACAGACACGTGCACACCCTCACTAGTGAAGAGCCTCGGAGCCCCAAGCCTACCGTGGCTCCAGCAGTCAGGGTCCTCGCGCCGTGCAGAGCCGCAGGACGGGGAGTAGACAGGCTCGGGGCCCCAAGCCTACCGTGGCTCCAGCAGTCAGAGTCCTCACGCCGTGCAGAGCAGCAGGACGGGGAGTGCAGAGGCTCGGGGATTTCAGGGAGGAAAGGACTCTGCGCGTGAGTCTGGGCTGATTCCCCGAGGGCCCGGCCACTTCCCCGCCCCGAGTGGTCCGGGGACGGCCTGGCCTGGTACGGCCCTTGTGGGAGCCCAGGTCAGAAGCTCCCTGCCACCGCCCTGAGCTGGTGATGTGGAGGCCTCACGTGGCTGAGGGCTCCTGGGGTCCCGGGTCCTGTGACCGCCCCACCTGGCCCCAGACTGCGAGGAGGGTGGAGCGTGTGCGGGGTGGAGGGCTGGGCAGGACCCCCGTCACCTCTCATCCCTGCCCTCAGAGCCCCCGGGTCTCACGCACGTGAACCCTGACGGGGTGGCAGCAACTCCACAGCAGGCTCTGGGACCTGGGCCCTCACGGGCGCAGCCTGAGGACTGAGCTGAGGGTCTGAGGCCACGGCCGGGCTCTCAGCTCCCCTCACCGGGCAGGCCGCCCCCCAGTCCTCAGAGCAGGCTCTGTGCTCCACCTGAGTGCCCACGTGGGCCTCCCGTCTTCCTGACCCTCCTGGCAGCCGCTGGGCCATGCTGCCCGCCCGGCCTCGCCCGGGCTCCGGCCCCAGCGTCTCCCGCGCCCACACACCCAGTCGCTCCCGACCCCCGGCAGCTCGCCGGGGAGGCTGGGCTTCAGCTGGCTTTGAGGACATTGGCTGTCCTTGCACGAGTCTCCTGGAGGAGAAACCTGCAGCCTGGTCCTGCCCGCGGCAACGTGGACCCGCATTCACGAACCTTGGCCGTCGGGGCTGTGAGGGTTCTGTGCACTCATCCAGCGGCAGAGGTGGGACAGGCCGCTGAGCCGCGGGGGAGCGGAGGACCCTGGGCGCTGGTGTCCCAGGCGTGGGCGGCACAGGGGGAGGGACACCAGCCCCGCTATTGCCAGGGTCTCCTCTGCCAGGCACTCCACACGTGCCGATTCAATTTTCACAGAAAGCCCATCAACTGCTGCGTCTCACAAAAGGGGAAACGGAGTCTCAGAGAGACCGAGCGAGCTGAGCTGCCCCTGGGCCGGCTCGGGCAAAGCCAGGGCTGCAGGCTGTGGCTCCTCCCTGGCAGACATGGCCCAGCCCCCGGAGCAGCGGCGCTCCTACCCCGGGAGAATTTGGGGGACGTGTTTCCTCCTCCCGAGATGAGGTACATCTGCCCAGGACGCCCTGGTAAACCCAGAGTCCCCGCTGGAAGGCCAGGGACCCCATGGAAAGCCAGGTTCTCTTCCACAGACACCTCGGCCTCCTCTGAGTTTAGTTCCTGCAGATGGTGTTGACTAAAGGCTCCTTTAAAGTGTGAGACAGAGGAAAACAACTGGGCACCTATTCCGTGTCCTCGACGTGTGAAGTCCTCGCTGGGTGCGTGGGCCGCAGTTTCGAGCTTGTTCTTCATCACGCCTTTGATACGGGCCCACCTGCCCCTGTTTCAGGATGAGGGAATCATAGTTTTGAGACGCTGGTGATTTGCCAGATCTCAACATGAGTGATCGGGAGTCATAATTTAAAACAAGATCTGTTTTCCTGAAAAATTGTATGCAATTCCTGGTCAGCCTTGTTATTCATTGATTCTTCTAAGGAATCGGTGTTACGTCCTGGAGTCACCAATATGCAGACTGTGTGCGCTTTTGCTAACTGGTGATAGTGCCGACACCTGTTTCCCGCTGCAGACTCACTGACTGTCCCTTGGACGCACAGCCATAGAGCCCTGTGGGGAGCGGGGCCAGAGCTGGAGAAGACTGTGTTTGCAGATTTCCCAGGCAGAGCTGCCCTGCTAATGGAGCTAGGAAGCATTGCCTTGAATACGATGATATCATCCATTGTCACAGCTTATCCCCTCCCAGAGAATCTCAAGGCAATGTGTAGTTTAAAAGGGCATTAAGCTCCTTGGAGAAATGGCTCCTTCCAGGAAATATGATGAGCCCGAAAGCTAGGAAGCTCAAAAACAAAAATAAAAACAGACTCTGACAGCGATGTGGGTGTGACGAAGGAGCACAGGAGCCACAACCGAAGGAACCCCCAGGGGCCAAGGCTGGTGCAGTTTGAGCAACAGAATAAAGTCATGCTGGATTATAACCCAAGGTATGAAATATATACCCAACAAGCTCACATGGATATGAATGAATTATTCAACAAATATGTAAATGGAGGAGAACAGACAAATCTCTCGTGCAGAGGAATTCCAATTCATGTAGATATTCCGCCCCAAAGCACGTGGAACGTAACTCCGACTCCTTAAGTGTGAGCTGTGTGCACTGACCACTTCCAAAGAGGACAGGGTGGAAAGAAAGAAATGCGATAAGCTCACTGCCAGGACACCTGGCAGACACACCTGAGCCAGGTCAACGTCCCAGTGATGAGTCAGGTCGATAGCTGTACCCTGGACATGATACGATAGCAACACCCCTTCACCTCGGCGGTCTTTGCTCCAAAACACATCACCCCAGTCTAATCGTGAGGAGAACATCAGACAAGTCCCAACCGAGGGAACTTCTACAAAACACCCGACCGGTTCTCTTCCAAACCGTGAAGATCAATGAAAACAAGGAAATTCGGAGAAACTGCCACTGTCCAGGGGAGCCTAAGGACAGATGACAAGTAAGTGTAATGTGGGATCCTGGATGGGGCCTCAGACCAGAAAAGGACACTGGGTAAGAACTAAGGAGTGAAGTACGGACTGCCGTCCATGCAACAATAATGCGTCGTCATTGGTTCATTCATCATCATTGGTGACAGATATCTTACACTAACGTCAGATGTGAGGAACAGGGTGAACCTGCAGAGGGGAGTGTGGGTATGGGAACACTGTGTCCTCTTCACGGCTTTTCTGGACGTATAAAACTTTTTAAAAATGGAAACAAAAATAAACGAGTAAACCTAAAAACGGGAATTTAAAAAAGAACCCTGGCTTTCACATAGTATCTTCATGTCTTATATGTTTATTAAAAAGATGAACCCATCATAGCAGAGATATTGGCATGTTATGGACCTCCATGACCCGGGGTCCTCAGCCTTTTTCTTACTAGAGTCTAGTTTTACTTTTCTTGAAGTCTTAAGATTGGGGGCTGTAGGAGGAACAGGACCTACACTATGTTCATATAAGAAGATGTGAATAAGAGATACATGCAGTGCAGATGAGGGCTGTGGACACGGCTGACGGCGCTGGTTAGCAAGAGGTCAAACGCACGGGAGTTGCTGCCGCTTCTGAAAATCCCCAAGTGCTCCAGACAGCTGTGGATGGAAGAGAGGGGATTGTGCGGTCCAGTGAGACCAGCTGGGGTCGTCGGGGGAGCCGCCAGGCCCAGGCTTACTCTGCGGGTTCAGGTCTCGTGGGAGGCCTCCAAGACAGTGACAAGTGGAGAACTTCCTCGGAGGAATCAGTGGATCAGCTATAAATAACACAGTTCCGCGGCCCCCATGTTCTCACTGATGGCCTCCTCTGTACCCTGAGCAGCCCTGGGCTTGGGGAACACAAGGAAGAGAGGAGAGGAAAACCATAGAAAGATGAGACCTGGGGTCCCACCGAACTTTTCAGAACAGGCCCAGGAAGGAGGGTGTGTTCGTTCCCTGACTGGTCCAGCTCTCAGCACTGGCGGCTTGACCTTCTCAGACATCAGGCCACGTTGGGACGACCAGAGGCCTGTGGTGGCCCCACTTGTGCCCCTGCTGTCTTTCACTCCACACTGCTGGCGTGCTCCCCTCTGCATCCGGAGCTGTGAGCGCCGAGGAAGTTCCCTGCAGCCCCAAGTCTGTAAAGCCGGGATTCATTCACCACCTGAAGGTCGTGAGCCCATCGTGGGGACAACAGAGTCAGCCCCTGACTCACTGGGATTTCTTTGGAGACACTGGCCCCAGAGTGGGGCAGAGACATTCCACCTACGTGAGCATCCCAGTCCTGGTTTTCTTTGCCAAGAAAAGCAAGATGGGAACATCCTCTGTTGGTTCTCCCTCTGGTGTCAGTCCAGACCCGACTGTCATGCCCAGGTGGGTCCCTCCAAGTCTGTCCGCGTGGCCCTGACCTGCTTCTGGAGACAGAGGCCCGTGTCGCCAGTGTTCGTGCCCACTGCACCTCATCTTGCTTGCCTCCGAAGCTGAGCTGACCTCCGTTCTTTCTAAACGGGTGCGCTTGGCTCTGCTGTTTCGATCCACAGCAGAGAGCCATCAGTTTAATTCTCCAGCTGTAAATTGAGCATTTCCTGTGTGCTGCCCCCCCAGATCGTCAAGAAAATAAAGATGAGCAGGAGAGAAGGGAACTCACACTGATTGATTACCTGCCATGGGATGGGCTTGTTGACACATTGCAGAGTTAGCCATCGTTAAACTCTGAGAGACACCATTTTTGTTCCCTTTGGAGGAGAAACTGAGGCTCACTTAGCAAGGTCAGTCCCCTCCCGTATTCACAGTTAGGAACTGGCCTGACCTGAATCGAAGCCCAGGGATGCAGATTCCAAGCATAATTCCACCATCATCTACACTCATCTACACCTAAGGGTTTTCAGTGCAGCGCGGGGTAGAAGGTCAGGAACAACTCAGTAGAGTTGATTTGGATAAAATCCTTTAAAGAAGGGCCCATGCTGAAATGTTTCACTTTCTCCAGTGAGAACTGATTTAGGAGAGCAAAGACAAAAATAGTGGGCAAGCCACCGCCTGAAATAGGAACCGAGTTTATTACCTATTGTGATAATAAGAAGTGTCTTTCCTTTATTAATTCATGCGATTGCAGTCCAAATATTTGTGGAGCTCTTGTACACCAGGTATTGTCTGAAGAGCTGGGGCCAAAACCCACAGGGACACTTCCCTCATTGAGCTTGCATTCTAGTGGACTGACATGAAACACACCATTCTCAAGTAAGTATGTGAGCAGAATTCTGCCAAGTTCTGGAAAGGAAATGTATATCTTGCTCTCTGTGGGAAAATAGCAGGGGCTCGCCCAGACTGAGGGTAGCTGTGGGAGCTTCCCTGAGGAAGTGATGGTCCAAACACGGCCTGCAGGTCGAATGAGAGTTGGTCCTGTGAGGAGGGATGGGGGCTCGGAGGATGTAAAAGAGGTGTTCCAGGCATGCACAGCAATGTGCACCAAGGTTCTGAGGAGAGACAGATGGAGAGAAGGCAGCGGGGCAGGGCTGTGGGCGCAGGTGCCGAGCGTGGCCTGCAGGGCTGATTGTGGACACAACGCCAGGTCCACCCTTCCCGGCAGGGACAGTCTTCTCACTCTGACAGTGCAGCTTCTCCCTCTAGGGCTGCGGTCTGCTTGCCTTCCTCCCCAGCCCTGCATCTGGGCTGGCCTGGCTTGACCATGAGGATACGGTGAAAGTGACCACAACTCAAGAGGCCACTGTGCTCCCTCTCCCTCTCCCTCTCCCTCTCTCTCTCTCTCTCTCTCTCTCTCTAATTCCACCACAGTTCTGTGAACAAGCCCAGGCGGAGGTCCAGTTACACAAGCCAAAGCCATCCTCGACCAGCCAGCCCCCAGCTGACACACCAGCCGGCACAGATTCATGTGTGAACCCAGCTGAGAACAGCCCAGCCTGGCCCTCATTAGAAGAACTGCCCAGCTGACTCACAGATGCAGTAAGAAATAAGAGATTGTTGTTATTTTGATCTACTGAATGTTGGAGTAGATTTTTAGGCTGCAGTAGCTACTCCGTCCACATGGAAAAGAAACAGGGATACAGTAGTGAGAATTGTAGGTCACGGTAAGAGTTTTATATTTTATCTTAAGGGCAAAGGGAAGTCAGCGAAGGAGCTCATTCAGTGAAATGATAGGATTAAACTGGCATTCTAAAAAGATAATTTCTGAGCACTCAGAGAGCCGCAGCCATGCAGGAGGGTCTCATTCTTTAGTTCATGGGTGACGTCACCAGTGTACCCGAGGAGGCGACCCCTGACCCCTTGTCTCTTCAGCTGCCTGGGTGTTCATTAGCCACATTTTATCAGTCTCTCTAGGGTTTAGGTCCTTGAGCCCTCAGTGTGCTCTGGGTGAGAGGCAACAGCTAAGGTCCTGGAACCCACCAAAATGAATTAATAATTAATTAAGTGAGTATTAATGAATTAATAATTAACCAATCACCCATCCAACCATCCATTCTTTACCCTTCCATCCATCCATCCATCCATCCCCCCAGCCACTCACCCATCCATCTACCCGCTCATCCATGCAACTGAGGATGGTCTCTATGTGTTTAGCCAAGTACACCCCCTCCATCACTCTTTAGACCCCGCAACTGTCACCTCCTCAGAGATGTTATTTTCCAGACACCCTCCACTCTAACTCCTATATTGTCAATTTCCCCCTCTCTACTGTCTTATTTCCAATAGAAGTAATGAAATAGAATGATTTGTTTCTTTATCCTCTGAAGAACCTCCCTTGACTTTTCTTTGTCCTCCAGCTAACACCCCACTTATCTAGTTCCCTGGAAAGAGGCGTCTACATTCATTATCTTCCTTTTCTCCCCTCCCGTATATCACGACGGAAATGCTTTTGGTCTGTTTTGAACTCTAGATCAGTAGATCTAAGTATTTAAGTGTCCAGTAAATATTTATTGAATGAATAAGTAACTGAATGACTACACATACATTTGCTGAGCACTTACTGTGTGGAAAAATCAAATTTGTCAGATTCTCCTTGCCTGGGAATCCCTTGACCAAAACTTGAAGTGGGAGAAGTCCGAATGGCCACGTGCAGGATGGAGAACCTCCGACACCACTGATGCCAAAGGCTGTCCCTGGCTGTCCCTGCAAGAGGTGAGCTCAGGGCTCTTCCACTCCTTCTGTTATCTTGCAGGAGAACTGAGAGGTTCAAGTCTCAGTCTCAAATCACTTCGGTAAAGAAGTGATTTCATCTTTACTTAGCATCCACTTTGTGCCAGGGACTATTTTAGGCGTTTGTGAAGATCTGGGCTTGTTGTTAAGAAGTGTGGGCACTGCTCACCATCAGAGCATGAGGAAATGGGCGACTCCTCCAACGAGGGCTTGGAATAACCTCCAGCTCCACTGGGTCCTCATCCAGCTTTGGGCCCAGGACGACATCGGTCACCTGCTGGCCTCTTGGCTTCATGCTCTGTTCCAAGGCCCCTCCACGTTCCTCATCCCAGCCTCTCAGCCTCTGTGCAGAGCAGCTTTGAAATGCGAGATGCTGGGAGCTCCCAAGCCCCAAATAGGGCCGGAGGGAGGCCCACACTGAATATTTAATTGCTTCTCTCCTGGCTTCTGCTGAGCCTGCCCAGGTCAAGGTCAGCTCTGAGACTGGCTGAGTTCTTTAAAAATCACTACCTTCACCGTCTTCTCCAAGGGTTCAAAAGGAGGCTCAATTTTCGTCCCATTAATATTAATTCCTTTGCTATGGGGGCTTGTACTGATGACATATTTTCTTGTTAAATATTCATGGCTGGAGCTAGCAGTGCACTGCAGAGTAATTATTACTGGGAAGATTGGAGCAAATCACCATTAGCTGCTATTGACAATTGTCCCTGATTTGTCTCCCTGCCCCCTGAGAGATGGCCTCCTTGTCAGGAAAGGTCTGGCCGGGCGTCCCTCCGCGTCCTTGGCTTTCCCTTGGCTGTGCCGGAGGCCACGGGACCACGGCGGTGCTCGGAATTCAGTGCAGGTTTCCTAAATCCCCACGATCCAGGCTCTGCCACATCTTACTGCCCACAGTTTTTGTTGGCTTTGCAGATAATGGGCTGTTCAGGTGGGAGGGATGAGGAATGAGCTTGAGAGACGTGAAGGGGTCAAAGTCACACATTAGCTGGAGCCGGGCTGGGAGAAGCACCTGTGACATGGCTACCTGCGCGTAAGAATCAAAACAAGGAATCTATGTCCTAGAGATAGTCGGTTCTATGACGTAGCAGTTAGATCCCTGCAAAGACCTTTGAGGTCAACCTGCTCGTTCCCCAGCCGTCAGTCAACAGGACTTGACTGAGAGCCCTCAGGATTTCCAGGCCTGGCCGAGGAGCCCCTGATGTCTGCATCTGCAGAGCTTCCGAGGGAGAACCAGGCACAGGCATCAACACAAGCGTAACGCTGTTCACCAACCTGCAGACCCTCCAAAATGCTTTCAGTCAATTCTGTGTCTTCAATGAGGCAGAAGCAGACTCTACGGCCTGCCTGCAAAGACCCGGACTAATACCAAGGCTTAGCAGGAACGAATTCCTTCCGGCACAGACTCCTGCTTGGGGATAGATGGAGGGTGTTGGTGCTAAGAGTCTCTCTGGCTGGAGACCCTGGCCCACTGCCATCCCTGGTGTCGGTCTAGATCTTCCTTTGTTGTTCATTCTTGTTTCAGTCCACCCGTGGGCCTGCAGCCACCTGAGCTGCACGGAGGGAGGTCAGGCCCAGGTGCCCAGACCGAGCACGCCTGTCCTCGTCTGTCTGTCTCTCTCCCATTATTGCTGCACAAATGCGAGGCCAGAGCAGTGAGACTTTGCTCTGTGACAACCAGTGAGTCCCCTTGAAACAGCTCCTGCTGCCGCCACTGTTGATGCCACAGCACGGGGGTAATGACCCCCACGGCCGAAAGCAAGACCAGGTGTGACGTCTGAGCTGGTTCTTGACTTCCTGACCTTTTCTCATGGCTCAAAGTCTGTTTTCTCCAGGATTATTAGCGACTCCCTTGGACAGTTTTCTCATAAAGCCTCTGGTGTTAATTATTGTCCATTGTGGCAAAATTCTGTCTTGGTCTGATGTCTGTTAACTGAGGATCTGCTGTTTTTCTGTTTTATTTCTAAAAATGACCTCTATATATGAGGGAGGAATGGTTCTCCATGTCTTTAGGGCCCTGGGACTTCAAACGCCTTTGCAGTGTAGGCTCCATCTGTCTTGGTCTCTGCTCTAAGCTCCTCCCTGTCACCACCCTGCAGGTCCTACTGTTCCCTGTGTACTTACAGGGCAGATGTCTCTGGACACACTCTCTGCTCTCCTCAATTGTTGGCCCAGAATTTTTTTAAAGAGCCCGGGGATGAGATATGTCCAGGTTGCCCAAATTTCAGCAGTGACTTTATCTCCCCAGCCAGTAATTTCTCTGGAATGTGCCTCCCCAGTCAGACCAGGCTACCTCCTGGCAGCTCCCCCTGGGCAGGTATTAGCACTCCACCTGCACGTGTTCCCTTTAACCCAGTGGACTTGCTCTTTGATTATTGTAAATGACAATGGCAACCATTTCTTCAGCACCTGTTATGTTCTAAACAATTTCCAACATGATAGCATAGCAGGGAATTATTTTCCCAACCTTACACACGAGGGTCTCTTTTTCTTAAAATGTAGTAAAATACACAAACATACAGTTTACCCTCTTAAGCATGTCTAAGTGCACATCTCAGTAGTGGTAAGTGCACTGACATTGTTGTGTAACTGATCTCCAGAACTTTTTCATCTTGCAGAACTGAAACCCTGTCCCCGTCAAGCAGCATCTCCCATTCTCCCTCCCCCGGCCCTGGGCAGCTACGATTCTACTTTCAGTTTTCAAGAACTTGATTCTTCTAAGTGCCTTCCTATGATGGAATGACACGGTTTTTGACTGTTTGTGACGGACTCATTCCATTTAGCATAAGGTCCTCAAGGTTTATTCACATTGTAGCATGTGTTAGAATACTATCTTTTTTTATGGCAGAATAATATTCCATTGTATGGATGGCCCACACTTAGCCATTCATCTGTCCATGGACACGTGGGTTTTGCTTCCACACCTTGTGGAATAATGCTTGTACAAATATAGGTGTGCAAATATCTATTTAAAATCTTATTTTCAGTTCTTTTGGATGTATACCCAGAGGTGGAATTGCTGGATCACAGTAATTCTATTTTCAAGGTCTTCATGAACATCTATACTGTTTTCCACAGTGACTACTCTATTTTATATTTCCACCAACAGTGCAGTCTGAGAACGCATGACCCACTCCGCCCACTGGCGGGCTGGCACTAGTCCTGGGAACCAACCTCACACACCAGTCAGTGGACATCAGCCCCGAAAGCTGATGGGTCATGGCCCCATCCACCAGCAGAGGGACATCAGCCCTGGACCACTGAGACCCATCCGCCAGTGGGCTGACACCAACACCAGAACCCCAGGGCCCTGCAGTCAGAAACCCAAAGACCTGGCCCCACCCACCAGTGAGCTGGGATTAGCTCAGGGATCACCAGGCCCTGCAGCCAGAGAACCCAGGACCTGGCTCTGCCCATCAGTGGGCCATCATTAGCCCTAGGACACAGCCTCACTCACCAGTGGGCCGACATCAGCCCCAGGACCACCATGGCCACCAACCAACCGTGTCAAGACCAGCTCCACCCACCAGCAGGCCGGCACCAGCCTGGGTCACCCTGGGCCCTGGCCCTGCCCAGCATCAGGTTGACACCAGCTCCAGGACACCTTGGGCCTTTCAGCCAGCTATGCCAGGACCTGGTCCTGCCCGCCAGTTCATCAATGAATTTGGTAAAGTTGCAGGATATAAAATTAATATACAGGACTTCCCTGGTGGCGCAGTGGTTGAGAGTCTGCCTGCCAATGCAGGGGACACGGGTTCGTGCCCCGGTCTGGGAAGATCCCACATGCCGCGGAGAGGCTGAGCCCGTGAGCCATGGCGGCTGAGCCTGCGCGTCCGGAGCCTGTGCTCCGCAACGGGAGAGGCCACAAAGGTGAAAGGCCCGTGTACCACAAAAAAAAAAAAAAAAAAAAAAAAAAATTAATATACAGAAATCTGTTGCATTTATATACACTAACAATGAACTATCAGAAATAGAAATTAAGGAAACAGTTTCATTTACAATTGTATCAAAAAGAATAAAATACCTAGGAATAAACCTATCTAAGGAGGTAAAATACCTGTACTTGGAAGACTGTAAGACACTGATGAAAGAAGTTGAAGACAACACAAACAGATGAAAAATATATCACATTCATGGATTGGAAGAATTAATATTGTTAAAATGACTATACTACCCAAGGCGATTTATACTCATTGCAATTCCTATCAAAATATAAAAGACATTTTTCACAGAACTAGAACAAATAATCCTAAAATTTGAATGAAAACACAAAAGATGCCAAAGCAATCTTGAGAAAGAACAAAACTAGTGGTATCACACTCCCAGACTTGAAACTATACTACAAAGCTATAGTCATCAAAACAGTCCTGTACTGACACAAAAACAGACACACAGATAAATGGAATGGAATAGAGAGCCCAGAAATGAACTCACACTTACATGAGCAATAAGTCTATGACAAAGAGGGGAAGAATATACAATGGAAAAAAGTCAGCCTCTTCAATAAATGGTGTTGGGAAAACTGGACAGCTACATGTAAAAGAATTAAACTGGACCACTTTCTCATACCAGGAACAAAAATAAATTCAAAATAGATCAAACACTTAAATGTAAGACTTGAAACCAAAAAACTTCTAGAATAAAGAATAGGCAGTACACTCTTTGACATCAGCCTTAGCAATCATTTTTTGGATCTGTCTCCTCAGGCAAGAGGAACAAAAGCAAAAGTAAACAAATGGGACTATATCAAACTAAAAGCTTCTGTACAGTGAAGGAAATTATCAACAAAATGAAAAGGCAGCCAACCAAATGGGAGAAGATGTTTGTAAACAATCTATCTGATAAGGGGTCAATATCTAAAATATACAAAGAACTCATACAACTCAACATCAAGACAAACAAACAAACAAACAAACAGACAATCAATACAATTAAAAAATGGACAGAGGACCTGACTAGACATTTTTCCAAAGAAGACATACAGATGGCCAACAGACACATGAAAAGATGCCCAACATCACTAATCATCAGGGAAATGCAAATCCAAACCACAATGAGATACCACCTCACACCTGTCGGAATGGCCATTATGAAAAAGACAATAAATAACAAGTGTTGGCGAGGATATCAGGTAACGGGAACCCTCCTGCACTGTTAGTGGGAATGTCAACTGGTGAAGCCACTATGGAAAACAATATGGCGGTTCCTCAAAAAATTAAAAATAGAACTTTTATACAATCCAGCAATTCCACTTCTGGGTATTTATCCAAAGAAAATAAAAACACTAATTAGAAAAGACACATGCACCCCTATGTTCATAGCAGCATTATGTACAATAGTCAAGATATGGAAGCAATCGAAGTGTCCATTAACAGATGAATGGATAAAGAAGTTTTTTATGTATACAATGGAATATTACTCAGCCACAAAAGACTTGAAATCTTGCCATTTGTGACAACATGGCTGGACCTAGAGGGTATTGTGCTTAGTGAAATAAGTCAGAGAAAGACAAATACCGTATGATTTCACTTAGATGTGGAATCTAAAAAGCAAAAAAAATACACATAACTAAACAGAAACAAAGTCATAGATACAGGAAACCAACAGGCGGTTGCCATAGTGAAAGAGGTGAGGGAGATTGAGAGGTACAAACCTGCAGTTACAAAATAAAAGTCACAAGTATGAAATGTACAGTGTGGGGAATACAGTCAAGAATTGGATAAAGGGGGTAAAAAGGTACGAACTTCCAGGTATAAGATAAGTAGGTACTAGGGATGTAATGTACACATGATAAATATAATTAACACTGCTGTATGTTATATATGAAAGCTGCTAAGAGATTAAATCCTGAGTTATCATCACAGGGAAAATATATATTTTGTTCTACTTTTTAAACGTTGTGTCTAAGTGAGATGACGGATGTTCACTAAACACCGTGGTCCTCATTTCATGACGTACGTAAGTCTAATCACCGTGCTGCACACCTTAAACTTCATCAGTGCAGTACATCAATTATAGCTCAATAGAAGTGGAAGAAAAAACAATAAAGCTGATGCTATGATTTCCCGTAGTACCACCCTGCCCTTCTGCATGATTTTAAAGTAATTACGATAGTCTGTTACTTTAATCTGAGCCTCTGTGAGTGTAGCCTTTCAAAAACAAGGGACTTACTTCTTCCTTGGGGTGGGGATTACAGCCCAGTTGTCACAAATGACATTGCCGTGTGTATTTACAAAGCACTGGAAAGGCCATCTGTACACACAGCCAAGCCACCGCCCCCGCACATTGTGGAGCCGTTGTGCCCCCGCTGGGCTGGCCCCAGTGGCACCAGAACCCTTGGCAGGGGTGGACTAGGGGGACGGACACAGCCGAGCCGTGGCGGGTGGCGTTACTGTCGAGGCCCAAGCGGACACATGACGGGTCGCCCTGGGCGTGTATGGCCCAGAGTTGTTCCCGGGGGTCCATGGAAGGGAGTGGGTTTTCCGGGGGTTCACGTGGCTCAGAGCTGCTAGGACTCTGGGAGAATCTGGTGAGACCCAGCTCCCTCCTGGGTGTAGTGGGGGCAGAGCGGCAGCCAGGCTGGAAGTCGCATCCAGGCTCCTTTAGAGCAGGGACGTGGCGCCCAGGAGCACGTGCACACAGTGGAGGCAACGTTGCACACACTTGCAGGCATCTCCCAAGAGCAAGGTGAGCTCGCGAGAAGCAGCACGCAGCACAGCACCTGGCACGTGCTACCTGCGTGTCTCCCGTTCACGTGTGGCAGCTTCACTTCTAACCCGGACGTGGACGTGGGACTCAAGCCCTCCGGGTCTCACTTTCACCGGCACAGAATCTCGGGCCAAGGGGTGGTCTGTAAGGACACTTGGTTTTATTTTATGAAAAATTTATTTGCCAAGCCGCCTGCATTAAATGGACTCTCACAATTAGTTTCTTGCTGTCCCTGTAATGAAGGAGCGGGATCTTTGCTTCCCTCCTCACTGTGGTACGGCACTGCCCACGGTAATGGATGAAGCCACTTATTCTCAGGTAATGACGCAGAGTGACATAAGCTAATTATGCACTTTGTAACCTCAAAGCGGCAAAATCTCACAATGTATCATGATAATGCCCCTGTATTTCACGGAGGGAACGGCTGCTGAAAGACCATGTTAATTATGCATGCAGTTAATAGGATCGTGGTGTGGGGAGGGGGGCGGTCAGGGGAGAGCCTGTGGAGTCAGCTGCCTCCGCCCCAGTGCTGAGCGGGCTTAGTTTCATCTACTGCCTAAGTTGCATTTATTTGTACGATTATAAAAAGCCCTCACTGGGCAAAGCAACTTATGCTACACGAACTGTACTCCTTGCTACTGCCTCGTACGGTTCACCAAAACACTTAGGAATCAGTAGACAAAGAAATACTGCCTGTGCTTTTTACAAGTAAGGACACTGAGGCTTGGATAGATCCAACCTTGCTGCCAGTTATGAAGCAGAACCAGGACTCAAACCAAGACTTTGAACTTGGGTTCCTTCCAGGACCACGTGGCCTGGAGGGGATTCTTAAACACGGGAAGGACAGAGGCCGCACTTCATCTCTCCCAGACCACGCAGGTACCACCTTCTCCACCGGTGTGGATTTTCCCTCTGTAACCCACAGTGCGCTGTTCACTGCATTAACAATTTTCAATGATTTCCAAGTTTGGTTGCCCCTCCCCTGGCATCTTTTATGGCATGCGTGAGTCATAGCTCACCGTCCTGCTGTCCGAGACCATGGTTGGGAGCCTCAGTTACTGGGTGAATCTGTGATGCTCCCGGGCATTCGCTGTTAGAACTTGTTCCCAAACCACCGGGATCCAGGTTAGGTTCCCCCACGCCTCCGCCCCACCGATTCCATTCTCGTTTGTCTTCCACTGTCAGTTGTTTTTCTTGCTGCTGTCGGTCTGTCGGTCTTTACACTGCTGTGTGTCATCACAGTCTACCTGGAGACCAGGCACGCAGGTGTGTGACAACTGCATGGAAACCGGCAGTCAGCGGGGATTCCACGCAGGCCCAGGAGTCCCTCCCCGGACAAGCTGCGTAGCTTAGCTCCCTTCCGACTGCTCGGAGCCCCCCTTTCTCGTATTTTGGGTCTCAGCTGTGTCTTTCACGGATGAGGTCACTGAGTGTGGACATCGGTGTCATTGTCACCAGTGTGCCGTGACCTGTGAGCAGAAGCAGCCGCTTCGCGGTAACAGGGCCCCGCAGGTGGATGCACGCTGCGCGGCCTGCGCCACGCGAGCCCTCCTGCATCAGTGCCTGGAGGAGTCGCGTCTGAGGGGCGGGGCCGGAGGCGCTGCCGGCTGGTGTGGACGCCTCCTCTGCGCTGGCCTGTTGTCAGCCGCGCCATGTCCCGCCCTCCCGTAGCAGGGTCGGGGGCCGGGAGGGGTCCCCGGGGCGACAGTGCGAACCGGGGCCGAAGGCAGGCCCGGGCCGGTGAGTCAGGGCAGCGGCGCCCAGCCTCCCCCGCCCGCCTGGGCAGCGTGCGCCCAGCTGCGCCTCCCTGCCTGGGGACACCAGCTCGATCAAGGCTGGAGCCGAGGGAGACAGGGAAGGACACACCCGCCAGCCCCGGAGAGCACGGAGGCAGGAGAACACTAAGGCGAGCCCCGGGCGCGGGACAGGAGCCCGGCAGGGAACTTGTCACACCAGGAGGGACAAGGGAGACAGACGAGGGCCTGGGGGAAGGGGGGGCCGGCAGGGCCTCCTGGGGTCACGGCCGAGCTCCATGGATCGAGGTCTCCAGGTTCCCTAGATGGGGTGCTCACCGCAACCCTTCACCCTGGGGATGGGAAACGGAGGGCGGGGGGCAGCCACTCCATAGGGGACGCGTTCGCCCGCCCGCTGGAGCTCACCGGCTTCTCTCAAAGACTCCTTCCTCTTGCAGGCGACAGAGCAGGGTCTGGGCGCCCGAGATGGCACGGCTGGGTAGGAGGAGGGCACGGGCCGGGCCCAGGGTGTGTTCTGCTGCATCAGCACAGGCCTTGCTGAGTCCTCGGAGTGCACGTGACACAGACACCCTCCCTTCTTTGGCCTCTGACCGCACCTAAGCGCTGTTCTTAAGAAACACCGGCGTGAGTTAATTACACCACACAACATTTGCTCTCTACTTGAAAACGTTGTTTAATTTCTCTAAGCCCCTGTTTCCTCATCTTGAAAACAAGGTAGTGACAGCCAGTCACCGAGCTGTTGTGAGATGGGAAATGAACTCCACTTGTGAAGCAGCTTGGGGCTGTGCCCGTCAGCCGCCTCTGGTCGTCGTCCCCTACTTTGCTCCCACTGGGCGGCAGGCTCTCTCTCACCGCGCGTGCTCTCTGGGGAAGGCAAAGAGTCCTGGCAAGTCTCCGCCGTCTTTGTGCCTGAGAGTCTTTCTGCGGGGCAGTGACACCTGTCACAGAGGGAGGTAGAAGAGGGGGGGAATGCTCTGGGAGCAGCGGGAACTGTCTACAAATGCACCCGCTCATCACTTCAACATTTCAGTTTCTTGGATGACCTTGGAATCTGTGCTTTTCACTAATTGCATCTTTGCTCTTTCTTCCAGATCATTAATAAAATGGTAAACCCAGTCTGATGTTCTGTTAACACGTTTGCCTCTGAGCCCCTCTCAGCCTCACGGTGAAAGCATCATTGCTTTGATACTGAGGCCAGTTCACAAGTCATTACATTGCATTTAATTTAGATACAATTATAATCAGCTTCGTGGAAACTCCGAAAGGTTATATAATTGACACTTCATTAGAGTCCAAATATGTGATATTTACAGCTATTTATCCCGCTGCTTAATGCTGTTTGGAAATGCCTCATTTGTCCAGCTTCATGGAGTGACAAGATGCTGTAACCACTTCAAGGAGTGACAAGATGCTGTAACCAACTGAATTTTGCAGATAACTAAAGTTTACCAATATGGGCAGCAAAACTTAAACACACGCACACACTCCAGTCTGAATTTTATTTTATTTTTATTTATTTATTTTTAGCGGTACACGGGCCTCTCACTGTTGTGGCCTCTCCCGTTGCGGAGCACAGGCTCCGGACGCGCAGGCTCAGTGGCCATGGCTCACGGGCCCAGCCACTCCGCGGCATGTGGGATCTTCCCGGATCAGGGCACGAACCCGCGTCCCCTGCATTGGCAGGCAGACTCTCAACCACTGCGCCACCAGGGAAGCCCCCCAGTCTGAATTTTAAATTAAAATATTCCTAAAATGGATTGCACCCTTTCTTGTATACAGAATATGAGAAACGTAATTTAACCTTTCATTGATGATGTCATAAATATCACTTATTCCATCCTATAAACAGAGGTGCTCTAGTTAGCGACTATGGAACTGTGTCGGCCTAGACATCTTATGATTTTTGAGTTTTCAATGGGCTCAATCTCTCATATCTCATGACAAGCTGTAGACGGTATTGGGTGGTAGGTTTATGTGTGATATACTTTCTTTTTTAAAAATAAGTAGGGTGTGCACTTTTCTTTTGTGGGAACTATTTATTTTAAATTAAATAGGTGCTAATGGAGGTACAGGAAACCTCTGGGGAAATAGAGGAAATATTTGGTAGTGGAATAGGGAGACTCTGGAGAGAACCATGAACCCGGAGGGGCTTCAGTAAGGAAGCCTGTCTCAGAGGCTGACAGTGATGTTCAGAGATGCAAAATTTCGGGGTGAATTCCTCTAAGAGAGAGAAGTGTGATTAGGGAACAGGGTCACATTCAGTGTGGGTTTCAGAGCCTTGAAGATGAACCTCCACCCTGGCTCCCCGCTCAGCCTTTGGCCTTGGATAAGGCCCACCTTCATCGTGTGTACGTTGCACCAAGGCCAGCAGGCTCTCCGTAACCCTTGCGCGACACCCTAGGTGGGGGGAGCCTGCATGGTTCAGAGTTCCAGGCATCGAGAGCCACTGCAGATCCCCAGAACTGTAATTAAGGCGAGCTTAATAGGTGTTATCCACGAGCTCAAATAACTGTGTTAAACCTCAGGAACACTCCAGGCACACGTGGGGTCGAAGATGAGAAATCTTTCAGCTCTTCCCTTTGGCCATTAAGACTTCAAAGTCATCATTTTTATATATCTTTTAGTAAATTCCATACAGTTATCTCGATAATTCAATACTTTATATTTTTAAGTATAGCTTTAGTCCCTTTAAAACGGTTCCCCTGCTGCAAATAGAACTTCATAACCACATCTATTTCTCTGCCCCACTCCTTTCCCGTTAGTCCTGGTCTTTCTTCTCGGCCCTGAACTCCCTCACTGCTTTAGTCACTAGATCTTCTGTCGCCTGTGATGGACCTTGGAAAGTATTTGATATCTCGTGTGCAGATGTCAGTCTATCTCCTCAGTTAATGTTAATATTCTTGATAGAATACCTCTTGGTCTTTAAAAACCAAATTTTACTGTAGTATTTTTCTGCTGATGTTGCATAGAAACATTTTTCCCAAACTCAGCACAGCACTTCAGACAGATCATGTGCCGGGGAAGGTCTCAGGTGACACCCCACATACAGCCCGTGCGGGGTCAGCTGCGCGCGCAGGCGTCCCTGGGAGACCTGCGTTTCTCAGGAAGTCACTGGTGCTGGCCCTGTTTGCTGACGCCATGGTCACCATTTGTGGACATGGAGTTACACTGTAAGCGTTTTGTGTACCAGTGTGTTCTTTTGTTACTCGCATGTAAAAGATTTTTGTGTTTTAGTTTTGCTTTGGAAAATCAATCAGGAGTTTTGGATCAACAGGTAACACATATTAAAAAAAAAAAAACTTAAAATAATTGAAGAAAAACTTTTGGTTAGTGTCTTTACACAAACCTGATGTTCAGAAATCAATCACTAATGCTAAGTGGGAGATGCCCTGCGTGCCACCCAGGAAAAACCGGCTTCTACTGCCAGGTGGCGTCCACAGGGCGGGTGGCGTGTTACTCGCTTCATCCCCCCTGCAGGTCAGTGGAGGGAGCAGTCTGCTTTGTACAAGCGCTCAGGGTCCCCGGCTAAGGAAAGAGCCACCATTCCGTACCTGTACCATCTCTAAGAAGTCCTTGTCATTTATCTTCCCAATGAGGCACTGATTCGCTTACCTATTGCTGTTCAACAGACCACTCCAAACAGCAGTTTAGATTTCGCATCGTTTCTCCTGGGCTGGAACGTGAGTCTGTGTTCATCTCGGGGATGGCGTGCGCTGGGGCAGGAGTCGCGGTGGCCTCGCTCCGGCCATTGTCTGGCTGGTGCTTCTGTGTGTTGACTGGGTGACCCGCTTCTGCTCTGTCTGGTCTCTCTTCCTCTGGCTTGGGCTGCTTTGCGGCGTGGTGACCCAGGGCAGCAAGAACAGGAACAGAAATCCTGGAACGCAGACCCCACAGGCATCACTTCTGCCGTATCCTGTGGGTCAAACCAAGTGACACACCCAGGCCAGATTCAAGGGGTGGGGGACAGACCCTCCTGTTGACCAAAACAGCTTCAGAATCTGTGGTGTGTGCACTGGTAGTGCTCCAGGCGCATTTGGGAGCAATACCTCAGGCGGGGCACAAGTGTGGGGCACAAGTGTGAACGGGGATGCTTCAGGACACTGGGACGTAGGGGCACCTAAACCTGCGACACAACCTCTGAAGTCATTGCAGCCGTGGACACAGAGGCTTTTGTGCTGATTTTCCTGTGTTTCAGACCAGAAGTGGTCAGGACAGGACTCATGTCCCCATGGAGCTGCAAAGAGGCTGAGATTTAAGAAAATGTAGATGGAGCTTTGGTGAATAACAGCTGTTTGTGTCTCACCCACAGTGAGCTCGTGGGTCCACGTGGTTTTGCCCCGTTACATTTCCAGTGGGATTTGCGAATCCCTTCAGGGAAAGTCAGTTCTGTGCACGTGCCCCGCATAGCCCCCAACCTAAACGTGTGTTATTGGGCAAATCACTTACCTCCTCTTAACGTCAGTATCCTTTTTTATCTTTTTCTTTTTTCCACTTTTTGGCTGCACTGTGTGGCATGTGGGATCTTAGTTTCCTGACCACTGGAAGCACAGGATACAGACTCTCTTCTTTCCATCTCCCCGGGGGAGCAGGTAGCCATTTGCTGGGAGGGAAATCCCCTTTGCTGGGGCTCCTGTGTATGGATTAAAGGCCGGGAGGCCTCAGAGAGAACAGGGCATCCACGCTGGAGCGGGGTCGACCCTGCCCATTTCCTTCCCTGTTGACCCGTCAGCCTCTTTTCATTAACTAAAATCACAGGACAGGAATCATCTTTCAACAACCTCTCTCTTGTTGCTCCCAGATTCTAGTTAAACATCTCTAGCAGACCTTAGGGAGATGCACAGCTGCTCCCGGCCGAGAGAGGAAATCCACGGCAAACCCCATTCTTCTCTGCTTCGTGGCTGATTTGAAACACCTGCAAGGCAATCAGGTCCCCCCCCCCACCGGAAGCGGAGGGTCAGAGGCCCCCGGACACGTGCAGGCCTCTCTGTGCAGGCTCGGGCACTGCTCCCACCAGGGAGATGGGCAGCAGGTCCCAGAGGCTCCGCTCAGGAAGCGGGCTGTCCAGTCCCACTAAAGGCAGCAGCTGGGTGCAGGCTGGACGCTGCAGCTCAGGAAACAGCAGGAGGGACGGGGCCCCAAGGGCCGGCCGTGGAGCCCACCCTTCAGCCGACGCCACAGGAAGCAGGACGTGGAAGTGGACTCGGGGTGCTGAGCGGGCTGCCCCTCCCCGAGCAGGCCTGGGGAGCGGGTGCGGCCGCGAGAAGATGCAGAGACAGATGACATGGGAGGTGCGTCTGGGATGGGAGAGGTTAGGTGCTCACGGCTTCGCCCGGGCTGTTCACGGTGTTGAGCCCCGGGCTCTGCTTCTCCTCTGACACGCGGTCGACCCCTTCACTGCCCTCCTGGTGGCGTGGACGTCCTTGGAGGAGTGGCACAGTCCCTGAGTGTCCCCTGGCCACCAGGGGCCCAGCCCCCTCCTCGTGTCCGTCGGGGCCGACGGGGCACAGACGACACACAGACGTTAGGGAACGTTTAACCAAGGGCCACATAGAAGGGTGCTGGGGAATGCAGGTGACAGTGGTTGACCGACCGCAGGGCTGGTCTTGGCATTCGGTTAGCGCTGCCGGGCCTGGAGGGACCACGGGAAGGAGCAGGTGTCAAAGCCGAGGGTCTCACAGGGAAGGCCGCCTCTGGCTGGGTGACGGTGTCCACGGAGACCACGCAGGAATGCATCCGGGGGACAAAGACCCGCTCCCCACCCGCTCTCTCCCCACGGTCTCCTGCCAGGGCTCCTCTCCGGTCAGACCCAAGGAGAAGACGGAGAACAAGGAAGCCCACCGCCGCCGCGGTCCGTGTGGTCAGCCCTGTGGGCAGAGAGCGGGCGGGGTGGGGGCGGGGCCATGGGACGAGGGACCCCCCCAGCCAGACCTGCCGTCACCGCTTCTCCGTGAGCTGCATGAGCTGCACCTGCAGGTGGAGATAAGGTGCTGCTGCCCTGGCCACCCTGAGGGCACAGGGAGGGGCACAGGCAGAGCGCCAGGCACAGCGGTCCCCAAGCCGCACCTTCCCCAAGCTGGGCCTGGGCCAAAGGCAGCACCGTGAACTTCCCAGGAGTGGAGCAAAGGGGAGGGGAGGCTGCAGCAGCAAATGTCCTGCTCCTGAAATGCATGTCCTCTGCACAGTCCCCAGAGCACTGATGCTATGAGGCTGGGGAGGGAGAGGCACTGCCTCAACCGTGCAGGTGGAGATACCGAGGCTCAGAGACACCAAACCACGTGCCTGAGGCCACACAGCTAGTCAGCAGCGGACTCAGTCCTTGATCAGATTCTGATTCTGTGAGTGTTCTTCCTCCCTCTGTGCTGATGTTTTCTCCACACGATTAAAGATGATAAATAAGTTAGAATCTGAAAATACATAGCAAGGGTGAAAAACAGTGCAGCAGGAGGTACCAGCCGTGGCAACTCTGTTTCAGGTTCCCCAGGTACAACCGCTATTCCAGGGATAAGGAGAGATGAGAGGCACCCCGGTAGGACATAAGCTCAGCGTTGGCAAGGCCACGCCCCCCGCCATCACCCGCCTTCTTCCCAGAACTGGTGTGACTGTCCTTTGAGAGACGCATCAGATTTCCGCGGATGTTCGCGGCCATCCCTCTCCTGGACGCCTGCTGCAGCCGGCAGGCAGATCAATTGGTCCAGCAGCTCCGCCGCCCAAGACACAGAGCTGAGCTGACATCTTCCAGGGAAGCCCCAGAGCTTCAAGCCTGGGCACCTGGGTCTGTTCAGTACAGAGCAACAGGCAGGCGCTAGGCATGCTGTCAGCTGAGCGGTGAAAAGGGACAAGCAGCTATGTCAAAAATGACACGCTGGCTTCTGCTGGTCTTGCAAAAGATATCTGCAGTGATGTGACTGCCGCTGACAGCCAGCAACAGAAGCGGCTGGTTTCTGTGCTGGATTGAAATTCATCCAGCTCCCTGCGTTCACGGCGATGACTTCCAATGCTAATTCTCAGCGAACCAGGCATGAAATATATGCACAGGCGCTACTCGGTTAGGGCCCTTTGGAGTTATTTGAGGTACCTGTGATGGAAACATCTGTGCCACTTGCTTTTGTGCACTTTTGTTCCCTCGGTTTCAATTATGCAGTCAAAGAATATTTGGGCAAGAAGGGGAAAGAGAGAGAGAGAGAGAGAGAGAGAGAGCGAGAGCGAGAGAGAGAGAGAGAGAGAGAGAGAGAGAGAGAGAGAGAGAGGAGAGGGAGGAGGCCGCTGATGTGGTTCTTTTCCTCCCTGTAAGAGCGGGTGCCTGGTCAGGTGTCTGAATTGGGGAGCAGAGGTAGAGAGAGGCAAACTTTAATCTTCTGCGATGACACAGGGATGCACTCTGCGTGATGCAAATGAGGTTGTTCTCAAAGCATCTCCCCACTTCCTGCCAAGCTGCCTGGGGTCGTTTAACCATTCTCCCAGCGTGACAAGTAAAGGGTGAGATTACTGAGAGCACATCTGTGAACATAAGTAATTGATAGGGATGCCCGCAGTGGAAGGGGTGGGAGAAGGACGCGGGGGAGGAAGACATGCAGCCTGGGGCTGTGCGTGCCAGTGTGTGTGTGCTTGAGCGTGTGTGTGTGTGTGTGTGTGTGTGTGTGTGCGCGCGCATGAGCGTGTGTGTCCTTGAGCGTGTGCACACGTGGGCATGTGTATGTGATTTCCCATTGAATCATTACCTGTGTTTCTAGCTCTTCAGCCTTGAGAAGCCCCATCTTGCCCTTTGTCCTCTCGTGGGGAGGGGGACCGAGCTTGGCGTGCTGAGGGAGGCTTGGAGAAGGGCTAGAGGTCACGCCACCAGCAGAGAAGAGCTTAGGGCGCAGGTCCTCTGGTCTCCCAGGAACTGTGGCTGGAAGAGCCCTTCATCCCTCCTGCCCTCGGGGGGCTGCCCTCCTCGTGTTGACGAGTTGGTGGGTCGCACCTCTCTGGGGGTCCAAGCGTGGCTGAGGCAGTGCCCCGGGCTCTGCGGTCCGCTCTTGGGGGCTTCAGAGTGTGCCCTTGGCTTTGCCTGTCTGCAGACACGCCCCGTGTCCACCCTCAGCTCTCAAAGCTAATAGCTAATGGCTTTGCAAGAAATGCCCATTGATTCCTGGAGCTGCCAGCTCTACTTATTATGGGAAATACTGAAAGGTCTGTTCCCCGTCTCCCCACTCCCAGGGTGAGAAAGGCTGCCAGCTGGACATGGAGAGGCAGAAGCTGCAGAAGTGGTGTTCCTGGAATTCCTGGGTCTCCTTGCAGCATCCCCAAGGTGGAGCATCGACTCCCACTCTGGAGAGGATGCACAGCCGTCCCACTGCTGAGAGAGGAAAGGCTAAATGCTTAACCCCACATTCAAGGAGCAGCACGGTCGGTCTGAGCCCAGACAGCCTCCAGGCGGGTGCTGCCCCTGGACCACGTGGGCCCCCCACTCTGCCCTCTGCACGCTGGTGCCTTTTCTCTGCGCAGCCGGCCAGCTCCATCTGTCCCAGCCCTGCCCCCTTGTCCACCTGCTCTGCACCTGAGCCTCGGCCCTGCCGGCCTCGGGCTTCTGATCGCATCCACGGGCCGGGAGCCCTATGCGGGGTCGCTGCCAGGAGTGCCGCTGCGGTGCTGGCTCCTTGCTGCGGGGTTTCCACGTCTGCGTGCTTCAGCCGCAGGGCACAGCCCCCAGCAGCGTGCTCGTGACCCCTCGGTGTTACCTTCCTGCGGCTGCCACGGAACGTGAACACAGGCTACCTTATGGTCTGGAGGCCACAGTCCCTACGCAGGGCGCTGGCAGGGCTGTTCTTCTCGCGGAGCCTCAGGGGACGATCCGCTTCCTGCCTTCTCCAGCTTCGGGAGGCGCCTGCCTTCCTTGGCTTGTGGCCTCTTCCTCCATCTTCAAAGCCAGGCGTGTCTTCAGATGGCTCTCCCTCCCTCTCTGTGTCTCTCACCTTGGCCTCCGTCCTCACCTCGCCTCCCCCTCGTGAGGGCCCCGTGACGGTACCTGGTAATCCAGACTCTTCTCCCACCTCGAGACCCTTACTCACTGCCGTCAGCCGAGTCCCGTTGGCCGCAGAAGTGACCATATTCGACAGGTCCTGGGGATCAGGGTGTGGACACCGTCGGGGCCCTTACCGTACGCCTGCCCACCTCTTCCCTGCGGTCTCAGTGGTGGAGCTGCCCCATCACTAGCCCTGAGGGCTTTGCTCCCTGTTTCCCTCTCTCCGCCCAGGCCTTTGGGGTTGACCTTCTCCCTAAGAGCTTCTCAAAAGACCAGTTTCTGCTGGTTTGACGGCTCTTTCTCCTTCCAGCCCGTTAGGAACCCCCATGGCATCTTCTTATTGGAGTTCAGGTCTGGACCCCAGAGGCACCTCTCTCGTCCCTGCTTTCCTGTTTAGAATCCCTCCACGTGGCTCCCCCTGGACGGCGCCCACCCTCTGTCCAAAGCCCATTCTTGAGGAGCTCGGAGAACAGTGCAGACAGACCCGTGCGTGGTGCCCTGGACGGGGAAGCGGCTTCACTCCCCTGACCCCGAGGTGCTGACGGCACTACTGCTCTTGCTGCCCACCGGCCCCGCCACCGGGACCCCAGCGCCGGTACTCGTGTAACTGCCTCCTTAGGGCTCTGGTGCCAAGACCCGGTGTCAGGACCCGCGCGTCCGTGGAGCCTGGGGCCCACACGGGACATGAGCCATCTCTTTCTCTCCTCCCCGCTTGGCTCTCCGAGCACTTTGTTCACACTACGTCCTTAGCAGCTGCCGCCTTCTCTGAGTGTCAGGGCGCCTGCTGTCTCCCCGAGACCCAGAACCACGTGCGGGCCAGCTCTGCACCCACACGCCTGCTAAGAAGGACGACAAAGCAGGTGCAGGAGGGCTGGTGGCTTCAACCCGAACGTGGTGAAACCCACCGGTTTCCGTCAGTTGTTCCTCCTCCTGGGGCCATCACCCTCTCGCTTCTCCATCGCCAGGGGACACCTGCTGAGGAAGAAGCCGGGAAGGGAGGGTGTCTCATGTTAGAAGAAAAAGGGAGGAAAAGGGGAATTTCAGCCCAAGGGCGTGGGCTGGGAATGGAGGAGGTTCAGGCCCGAAGAGTGAAATTTGTGAGCTACGGGGTTGGTTGGTTCTGACCAGCCGGCCCCCCCTTCCAGCCCCCATCCCCGGGCCTCAGCGTGCTCAGGGATCGGGAGACCCTGGGGACACCCAGGTGGGCTCTGTTCCTCCTCAAAGGATGTGCGACCTCAGCAGCTCTTCAGGTTCCTCGTCTGTGAAGTGGGGGCATTGACTCCCACCACGTCGCTGGCGCTCAGAGCAGTGCCCGACGTGTGGCAACTACTCAGAAATGTGCATTTTACTTGCACCCACACCTTAGGCTCATCTTTAGTTCTAGGTAGCGTTACACACGCTGAGGAAGGAAGACCCCAGCGGGGAAGGGGGAACGGGGGTAGGAAATACCTGCCCGCGAGTGGTCAAACCAGCCTCTGCTCCTGCTGGCCAGGACCCCAGGCCCTCCCGCCAAGACGCCAGCCGCTGGGGGCAACACAGCTGTTATTAAACGTGTGTGAGAGAGAGAGAGACAGAGACAGAGGCGGAGAGACCGGAGGCAGAGAGAGAGGAGGGAGAGGAATGGCCGGCTCTTCAGAGAGGAGGGGACTGGAGACTCCGCCCCTGACCACTTCTGCTCAGCTGGCCGCCGCTTCCCTGCATCCTGTCTTAGCTGCCCCGCTCAGAGCGCCTCGGACTGGCCGCGGCTGGTCTGAGAACCCTTGGAAGGAGCCAGTGGGAGCTGAGTTAGCTGCCGGGATGGATAGAGTCCGGCGTGCTGAGCAGAGGCCCAGCCTGGGGTGTCGACAGCCCTGCCGTCCTTGTGGCCCGGCGGGCACCTCTGTCTGCGCCGCCCCCTCTCCGAGCAGGTGCCAGGGCATGTCACGCCCTTGATCTTCAGAGCTGCCTGCGGGGTGGTGTCATCGCCCTCCCCTTCTCCCGAGGGACGTGAGTGCAGGGCCTCTCATCTCAGGGATGGAGCTGGGTGCCTGGCTGCAGGCCGGGAGCCTTTCCCCAGGCAGCCTGGATGGGGCGGGACCCCGCTGCAGGGCCTCCAGGGCGCCGGGAGTGGCATCTGGGAGTGAGGTTTAAGTGGCCTGGGCTCTACTCTCAGCGGGGCGGGACTTGGAGCAGAAGATCAGGGCTGGGTCACCTGTGCCACGTCACCAGCTGGGACCCTCGCCCGGCTCTCCTGGGCTGAGGTGCAGCCTCAGGGCCGCTGTTCACCCGGCCCCTCCCTGGGGAAAGGGGGACGTCATCTCAGGCAGCTCTTTGCCGTTTCCTCCAGAGTCAGCCCAGCCCCCAGACGCCTGTGGGTGGAGATGGGGACGGTGCCAGTGAGGGCGGCAGGGCAGTGGGCTCAGTGCTGAGAGCAGAGGCCACCCGGCAGGGCTGCTGCGGGGTCCTGTGGATGAAACGCTGTCCTAGCGCTGCCCCTGTGCCGGGAAGGGCCAACACAAACGACGCTGACATCAGCCTGGTGGTGGCAGAGGTTAGGCGCGATGACGTGCAGGGCCGTGTCCGGGAGCGTTTGTTTGCCCAGCTGTAGGGCAAGGTGTGTTAGTGCCGTCCTGGGCCTGTAGAGCGCTGGCGGGCTGGGGTCAGGGTCAGGGTCAGGACCCTGCCAAGGAGCTCACGGCCAGGCGAGACCACCCGCTGGAGTCTGCCCCCCTGTGGGCCCTAAGAACATGCCTGAGGCCTCCCGGGGGCAGCAGGGAGACTGCGCAGAGGGACCTGCCTTTCCCTACCCGCCCAGGGGGAGGCGCTCTTGTTAATTCTGGAGCCCAGGAGCACCCTCCACAGCCCCCCCCGCCCACCGCAAGTCACAGAGCCTGTGACGGAAGGTCAGCTGCAGCCTGATTCTGACAGCCTCAGTCCACAGCCCCCCTCCGGCCCGCTGCCTCTTCAGAGGGACCCTACTGTGGTTTCTCTGAAGGAGGGAGATTCGGGGCAGAGGGCGGGAGGGGAAGCTCAAGGGTCAACCTTTCCTTGCTTCCTTACTTTCCAGTAAATGCAGCACCAGAGCAGGAAGGGGGGAGGGGGCGCAGTTAGGGACCTAGGGTGGCTTTTGGTTCATGCCATCAAATCCTAAGATGCATAGTTTATGTTCCTCCAAAAAGACGGCATCAAAAACTGGAGATGCCTTTGATGTTAACCTATGAAAAAGAACATGTGCACCTTGGACTCGATGCAGTACCTCCCCAGCAGTACGCGGTTGGGGCAAACCAGCACCCTTTTGGGTAGACTCTGCTAGGTCCCCATTTCGTCATCCGTTCAATGGGAGAGATAACAATGTCCCACCCTCTGTGGATCTCACAGGCTGTGAGATGTGGTCTCCCAGGGCATGAAGCCTTTGGGGGTGATGGTCACCACCCCCACCGAAAGCTCTCTGTGCTGGGGGGACCCTGTGGCCGCTGTCGGGTGGGCAGACAGCGGGGTCTCCGGGGGGCAGTCCCAAGGCCCCCGCGGTGCTCTGGCCTGGCAGGCCCTTACTGTCCCGGGGAGCACTCCCGCGAGCCCCCCAGTGCCTGGCGCCTGGGTTCACCTCTGTCTCCAGAAGAAAGATCAGAGAATTCAAGAAGCCGCTAAGTGCAGCTGCAGGAGCGGTAGGTTTCCAGCTACTTTCTGGGCTGGTCTGTGCCAGCGCTGGGGCATTTAATAATGCAGACAGAGGCTCTTGTCCTATTAATTATTAATCGCCCTTTTTGCATATCTGAGGGCAGCTCAGAGATGAGCTCTAAGGCGGAAGAAAGCGGGACTGAGTGGGAGCAAGGGAGGAAGTACCCGCCACCAAACCCTCTGAGAGAGACCTCTGGGCTCGTCTTTGTTGCATCACTGGGGGGCGGGCGGCAGCCTTCTCCAGCCTGGAAGCTGTCTGTGCGTCGTGCGTGGAGAGGCCCACATCTCCAAGGGTCCCAGGTTCTCTAGCAGGAAACATGGGTGGGCTGTCTTCTTGAAAGGACCTCCCCTGTGACTGGGCCCACCTGCCCACCCACCTGCTCACCCGGAGGTGAAGCACAGCCTCCCTTGACCCAGACGCAGCAGTTTGCCTGCCAGCCGCGGGGGTCGCTCTCCCAGCTCGCTGCACTGCATCCAGGGGGTTTCAGCCTGCCCACCGGCCTTTCTGAGTGGCCCTCTCTCCTGCCAGCCACTTCCCGGTCCTGCATCCCCAGCGGGCCGGCGAGGGACGTGCCAGGCCAGCTCTCGGCTGTCGCAGCCCCTGGATCTCCCTAGAGCAGGACGTGCAGAGATGGCTCTGGCTGTTGGGGGTCTCCCTCTCCCTGGCGACCAGCAGCCTTTCCTGCCACCACAGATCCCGCCCTCTGCTCACTAATGCAGCCCTCGGCCTTGGGGAGTAGAATTAAAAAATAATAACAAAAGGAAAAACGGAAAAGGAAAGAGAAACAGTCCACTTCAGTTGCACATGGTTTTGACTGCGTCCCTTCGGAACCCGTGGTGGGGTGGGTGTGTCACGACGGTGCTCGCTAGACTCTTCTCTGGGTGGCGCCGAGGACAGCAGGGCCAGCCGGGAACGTGCTCGCCGGGCTCTCCCTTTGGACCAGCTCCCTGGCCTGGCGAGAAGAGGAAGAGCAGCCAGCATGTTCTGGGGCCTGAGGAGAGACGAGCTGCCTGGACAGGGCTCTCTCCCCGGCTCTTCGGAGACGCCGTGCGGGGGGCCAGGACTGAGCATCAGGGAGGGGCTCGCGGAGGGTCCCCAGGCCAGTTTGTAACAGAGCAGAACACATTCCGCTCTGTTGGGATTTACCTGACTGTGTCTATTTTCCTTACAAGAGTATAAGCACCTGCTTGTGTGTGTGGTTCTCTTGTGCAAAGAGGGCGGGAGCCATCTTGTCTGCAGAGGGACCAGCTCCCTTCCCGGGGTGGGGTAGGGTTACAGGCTCCTCTGACCCCTGGGCAGGCGCCCCGACCAGAAGAGCCAGCTGCGAACCCTGTGTGCTTCCCTGAAACCAGAGGGCACGGCCTCGCACCTCCTGGCACCTGACACTGTGCCCGGCACAGAGTAGGTGTGCGAGAGCTGTTGGAATGAGTAAAGTGTGATGGGCCCCTCGAGGGCGTGGTGGAAACAATTAGAAATCTCTGAGCTGCACTTGGGTTTCTCCCCATCGTGTCCATGAGTGTCTGTCTGCTGCTGTCACCAAGCACTGAGCCAACCCGGGAAATAACATGGGGACAACACAGCCACCACTTCCAGCTCAAGATCAGTCAAAGTAGCCGCGGGCACACGTGCACCAGGGAGAGATCAACATGCTGGTGTGTGTTGCGCTGTCTCTCCGTTTCCCATGGCTGTGTGTGTCTACAGCCTGGAGGGCACTGCAGTCTGGGTCCAGCCCCGACACATCCCCAGGGGCTCGGGGGGTCCGGCCACTGCAGGACAGCCAGTGGCTGCTTCTCCATCGCGGCACCAAGTACTGTCATTTAATTAATCGCTTCCCTCACTGTGGACACTTGTATTGCTTCCATGTTTACTGCCATGAGGAGCACTGTGATAAATGTCCTGGTTTGTCTACGTTCTCGGTTTAGATTTGTATAATTAGGAAAAGTTACCAAGAGTGGGCCAAAGGATACGAACGCTGAGTTCCCTGATACCTACTGTTTGCCAGAAATACTGTTCTATTTCAAATTTTCACTTCCGCCGGGATGTTCGGGAACGTCTTTATTGCCACACTCTCATTAGGAACAACTGGTATTATGACTTCTTTTTAACTTGATGGTGAAGAAGAAAGTGCCTCGTTTTAAAGCACACTGCTCTCGTCCCAGAGCGTCCTGGGATGGTTTTGCAGCTCCACGAGCCTTCCCTTCTTCCCCCTCGGGGTCCTCCGCCCCCCGCAGGCAGCATGGTATCAGAGACTCAGCCCCACAGCCAGTGGGCATGGAACTAACCAGCTGCTCCAGGCCTGACATCCGAGGCGACAAGATCCCAGCTGCACACGTCTCGGTCCACCCACGTCGAACGTGTCCTTCAACCCAAGGTCACGGAACTGAATCTTTGTCCCCACTGCTGACACTGTTTGTTTTGCAATTCCCTGACCCCTCAACTAGCCAGGGCCAAGACTGGGCTCCCCTCCCAGGGAGCCCAGCCCTTTTTCTAAATCAGCACCTCTCATGCCCCACCATGTGCTCTTGGACCCTTTGGACTGGAAATCCCTGGTCATGTGGGTTCTCCCAGCCCGACGCGTGCCTGTGGACTCAGCTGCTGATTCCACATCACGCCTGCAGGCTGAGCCGCTCGGCTTCAGGACAAGAGGCCTTAGCCTTGCCAGCCGCGTCCAGTCCAGTGGTCACAGGTCCGCTCAGCACACAGGCCAGGCCGACCCCGCCCCAGCGGCTGACACTGGACTGCATCCAAGTCTAACGTTTCCTCCTGGCTGAGGCAGGGCGATGTTGTGAGAAGGAAGAAATGAAGCTCTTAAAGGGCGTTTGACCACTCGAGAAAAAGTGGATATAAAAAAATGCAAAGTTATGTACACAGAACTGCTTACCTGTGCAGATGGGCTTCTATAACCATAGGAGAGTTCGGATCTAAGGAAGAACAATTCTCAATTAATTCTGAGTTGGAAGTGAAGAGAGAGATTTAGAAATCAGAAAGCATGTGGTGAGAACTGTCACCTGCATGTCAGCTTAAGATCTGGTGCTGAAACTGGGCACAGACCCCAGCCCCGGTGATCGCAGCTATGCTGCCCTAACTCTCGGACTTACGGGTGACAGAGACAGGCACGGCCACTGGGTCCAGGGCTGGAGGCACAGGCTGGGGTCAGGGGCTCGGGAGATTGTGGGAGGAGCTCTGGGAAGAGCTGTGCTCTGGGAGTGACAGAGGCAAGTGTGACAGCAGAGTGTCTCAGTGGCACATCAGAGCACGAGGCAGCGTCCCTGTGTGGTGGTCATTCACGGCAGCCGTGGCTGGAGCCACGCATCACTGGGCTGGAAGATTCACACGCCTCACTCCAAGTTCATCCCACATGAGAGTGGACATTCCAGGCAGAAAATGTGTCCCCACCCACAGTGCAGACGGTTTGGATGATGGAGGGTTCCGGGAACCAATGATTTTGCACAAAGTTTCACAAAAGCTGAAAAATTGGCTGAATCCATCCAAGAGGACTTTCTGCTGCTGTGGAAGCCCCCGGGAGTATTGAGGCAGGACAATGGTGAGGAAGGAAACTGGAATACAGAGGTGTCCCTAGACCTCCCAAGGTGGATGAGGTCAGATTTGCTTTTCACCAAGGGGAGAGAGTAAAGGACAGAGCCACTGTGTCTGCTGGGTTCCAACTCTGCTCAGCCAGTTGGGATCAGGCCAGGCATCTGTGTCTACGTAGATGTGTGTGCAGGGTGGGACCTGCCACCATTATGGAAGGCATACGGGGGAGGAGGACAGGTACGTGTGGGGAATCGCACCCTGTGTCTTACTTCTGGTAGCCCACGGCATCCGGCTGCCTGGAAGGTCTGGGTGTTGAGAAGGCATCCGCCCAGGGGAGGAGGAGGGAGGACTCTGGACAGGCCAGGTTGGGCACCTCCCTCCGCGAGGTGTTCCCGTTGCCACGGAGACACCTTCCCTGAGCAGCCCAGACCTCAGCAGGAATTTCCCAGGAGGCCTCGCCTAAGTTTCCGGCTCCTATTGGTCTCTTCTGGGTTCTCCTTTCCTCCCCGTTCCTTCCTTGTTTCTGTTACATAATCTCTCCTTCTGGGACAGACGTGTAGGAGGCAAGTGAAGGATTCCTGCTTTAAACCCGGGGAGGCCGAGCTGAAGGAAGTGTCAGGACAGCTGCCTTGGCAGCAGCGTCTCCTAAGAGCCCGTATCCTGGCAGAACAGCTGCTCAGTGAATGCGTGTCGAATAGAATCGCAGGAGAGTGTGGGCATGAGCGCTCCTTTCCTGTGTGTTCAGCCCACACTGACGGCTTTCTTGGTCTGTTTCCCCAGCAGCGTTCCTGGTCCAAGGGATACAGGCAGAGGAGCCCAAGCCGTCGCTGCGGGCTGCTTCTCCCCAGCCCTGCTGTGCTTGGGGTAGAAGGTCGCTGTTTTGGTTAGAAAAGAAAGGCCAGTCTAGCAGATCGACAGCACTCCCCAGCGGACGGGCCTGTGTTTGGGGAGAGAGACTAACCCCAGAGCCTTCTCATCCCCAGAGCCTGAACGATCTACCAGCCAGGCGTCAAGTTCTGATCATGCGTTCAGAGTGGGGCTCTGGGCCAGGAGGATGGGTCACACGTGGGGTCTCTGCAGCTCCTGTTCACCCAGGAAGGGGACTAAAGTCAGATTCTATCCGGGAGATGTTTGCTCAGACACACAAGGAAAAGGCTTTGGACAGACAGAGCTTCAGGTGGGGCCCTGGCAACTGCTCCCATTTCTCCACCCCCTGTCTGAGGTTGAGACTGAAAAGGACTCAGAAATCACTGAGAACCAACCGTGTCCTTGGCTGTTGTCCTGGCAACTCATCCCTCAGACATGTATCGAGCACCAACTCCTTGACGGGTGCTGAAGCCGATATGCAGAGGGACACGTGAATGACTGGGTGTGACGAGTTGGGGGCCAGGCGGCCCAGAGACCTCAGCGCTGGGGCCCGCCCACCCGTCGGATCGGGGCCCAGGCCTCAGTTCGGCTCCCCAGGCGAGGGCACCCAGGGGCTCCTGACCCTGCCTGCAGGACATTCCCCTCCCCACCCAGTGCCTGTCTAAGGGGCTGGACCCCAGCAAGGACGCGTCGGCCTGGTCTGTACCTGAGCACTGGGGGGGCCTGAAGCAGCCGTGCGGCCCCGTCAGTCATCGGGGACCCTGACTAGGAGACCCCACTGAGGGGAGACTGACGGGGCAGGAAGAAAACCCACTGCACCCTGAGACGTGGGGCCTGAACCCAGAAACAGGAGGCAGGGCCCTGCTCTGAGGCTGCCGCCTGGGGTGGCCAACGTGGGCCCTCCCCTGGGGTCCCTGGCCAGCCTCCTGCCTCAGAGCCACACCCTGGGTGACACTGTCTGGGAAATTCAGACAATGGGAGTTCTGCATCAGGTGGGTTCGGAGGGTAATTCCTTTCTCCAAATACCCACTCCGAGTCGGGTCATGCGGGTCCTGACACGACCCTTGCTCTTTGTAGATCGGGGGCTCCGTCCGCGCCGCCGCCCATCTCAGGTCCCGTGTTGATGTCTGCTTCTGCACAAGGACACGTGAGAGGAAACGCCCGTGCTCAGAAGGGACACTTACCAGCGCTGCGGGAGGGTTAGGAGCACCTGCCCACCCAAACCCTGACCCACAGGACCCGGCTTTTAGGAGGAACCGTGGGAATAAGTAATAAATATTAACCCCTGATTTGGCCGACAGTGGGACGGGGTCACACACACTAGCAGGACACGGGAGGGGTGGGGCATCGCTAGGCCGGAGCCGGGGGCGGCGGGGCGCGGCTGGAGTCAAGGGGGGGAGCGGAGGAGGATGGCTGTTAGAATAATCAGCGAGCAGGGCGGGGGCGAGGCCGCCCGGCGCTGAGGCCTCGCTGGGGGGGCGTGCGGCTCCCAAGACAGGGCCCCAGACGAAGCAGAGACACCAGACGAGGCAGAGACACACGTGCTCCAGGGAACACTCGCCCGGCAGAGAGCCACCGATGATCTAATCCTCCGTGCCTGGGGCCCTCCCTCTCTCTCTGTCTCTCTCTCCTTTTCTGTTGCTCTGGAGAATCCTGGCTCGCTTGCTGTGTAACGAATCACCACAAGGTTAGTGGCTTCAAACTATACACGTTTACTGTTCAGTGCGCATCGGTCAGGAGTCTGGGCCACAAATCCACCCTCTGAGCTGGGCCACCTGCTCAGGGCCTCGCAGAGCTGCCACCACGATGTGCTGGGCTGCGTTCCCCCCCGACGCCTGGCGGTGGAAGAGTCCACTTCCGAGCGCCCTCGGGAGTTGGCAGAATTCCTTTCCTTGTGGTGGGAGGACCGGTGGCCTGGCCCTGTGTTGGCTGTCAGCTGGAGGCCGCCCTCTGCTCCCAGAGGCCATCCACAGCTTCTAGGGGTCACCTGCACCTCTGACGCTCATCTGCAGCTCCTTGCCGTGTGACCGTTCCCCACATTCCCTCAAGTCAGCAAGGTCAGCCTCCGGAGGGCCTGCCAGAAAGGAGTCTTACACAGGGGATGTCCCTCCACCTGCAGCATCTTCCGTGGGGTAGAGTGGAGGGTCTCACACGGCGTGAACCCAGAGGGGCTGGGGCCAAGTGTCCCACCTTTAAGTCTGTCCACCCGTCACACAGAATGGCCCAGAAAGTACAACTCTGAGGCTCACCGGGGTCACATCCAAGTCACACGATTATGTTTTTACTTGCAATACCATATCTCAAAACTTCTAGTTTCTCTTGGGTTTTACTCCTAAAAAAACCAGTTTAAACAAGTTTATCCTTGGTCGTTCCGTTGGTTTTATTTACTAACATTTGTCCCAAAGTTCTTTTCCATTCAGCTGGTTAAGAAAGTTTCCCTGAGGCCCTCCTGTGGGCTTTGTCCTCCACGCACTCCTGGCTCTCTGTGCAGGGTGGGCTCCACCTGGAAAGCCAGCTTCCATCTCAGAAGGGGGGGCAGGCGGTTCTCGGGGGGGTGTCCGGTGAGGGCCAGACCTGAGGGCTTAGAAACGGTCAGGGAAGTGTGAGACAGACGCACTTACCTGTGGAATGCAGTTGGAACCTACACTAACTCCACCACCAGGAGTGCAGAGGGGAGTGGGTGGGCGAGCAGTTTCCGAGGGCGGCATCCCCTCCGTCCTGGGCCAGGCCGCCTTCCTGAGGCCAGTCTTTGCTCTCCCCTGCGCTGCCTGCTCCCAGGTCGGAAGCATCCCTGCAGCTCCCATCGTGTTTCTCACGGGCCCCTAGCACGTTGAACACTGAGGACTTTTCTGGGTCCCCGGGTCCCCTCCACCTGCAGCCGTCTCTGGTCTTCGCAGCCCTGTTTCCTGCGGGGTCCTTTGCTCTCTCGTCTGCTTCCTCCCATCCAGTGCGGCCACCCCCTTCTTCCTCCTCCCAGCTCCCCTGCTGCATTTTGCTGAGCCCACCACGTCCTCGACGACGGTAGAGACGGCAGGTGTGTCCCAGCCTCAGTCCTGCGGATCCTCGCCCCGCGTCTGACAGCTGACCTTGAAACGTCCTCTTCTCGCGCTGCCTCTCTCCCGCCTCTGGCTGCAGCGGCCTTGTTGTCTTGGTGGCCCCCCAGCCCTGGCCGCGGTGCTGTGACAGAACCTCTCTCTGTGGATCTGTTGTTCTCTTGCTGTAACTTTCCTCGTATGGTCGGACGACTGGTTGTTTGTAGTTTTTGCTAATGTGAAGCAGCGCGCGTGACCATGTCTGTGTTTGTGCCTCTGAGCGTTTCCTTGGGATGAAATGATCCTGAGCCTTCTGCAGGGTCGGAAGTCTCCGTACTTGCCGGTCTCAGTCCGTCGTCTCTGTGCTCCCGGCCCCTGTGCCCTGGCAGGTCCCCCTCTGCATTTCCGTGACCCTTTGTCAGACTCCTCGAGCCAGGCACCACCCTGACCTTGGGCAGCCGTGGTTTCCAACCTCATACAATTGCCAGCATGAGGTCTGGTTATAAGAATTCAGCCAACGTGGCAATGGCCCTGTTATCACCAGCAGCAGGAGAAGTGTTTGATAAATGAATAAATGGAAGGATGGATGCATGGCTAGATGAACGAACGTGTACGAAGGATTCCTTAAGATAGGAGCAAAACCAAGTAGAGTGAGCAAACAGACACAGCCTGGACGGCAGCTGTGGCCACTTCATCAGCCACGAACTCCCTCTCGCTGTGTGACTTAAGCCACATGCTAGCAGCTCTTAAAAACGTCTACGTACTAAAAGTAAAAGTGTCCTATATTAACCCGTTCGGGAGCCTTACAAAAGGCTTTCTGTAGATTCCCTTCATCTTTTTACTCCCCTAAGGAAGGAGGAGGCGTCAAGGCTTTTAGGGTGATGTTAGAGCTTTCAGAGTTTAAAAATGAGAAGGATTAGAAATTACCAACATTTTAAACTTGAGAATTATGTCTGTCCATTTTGATTGAGATTTGAATCTGGACTTGCAAATTAAAGGCTGTTAGGTGAAAGGGTTCACACTTGGCATTTTTGTTTTAGGACATCCACCTTACGTGCACTCGGTAACACGGTCAACAGAAAAATCTTCACATGCTGGTTGGTGCCTCTCCCCGTGGGAACTGGGCCATGTGTCCCCTGTCACTGTCCTTCCCAGTCCGTGCAGGCCGCAGGCCACCTGCATCCTTTCCGAGTGTTGGCCTGTGAAGGTCCGAACCTGGTTCCGTTCCTCGTTCCCCTCCCACTCTCATGGCCCGGGTCTGGGAGAGAGAACAGCAGAGGGGAGGCTGCTTCCGGGGATTTGCCCCCTTGATTGTAGGTGAGGCCAGTCCCCGCTCAGAGTCTTCCAGGCTGCTGAGGAGGCTGTGAGAAGTTCAAAGGCAGGATTTGCATTCTGTGTCCCCAAATTTATTACAGAGGTAGCAGCATGCTGACGTGCACGTCTCCTTGTACTCCCCAGAAATGAATTTCCTGACATTTAGCTCTTAAACAAAATGTATCTGTGTTGCCTGTCAAAAGCAGGGTTATTTACACGTCCTGAGATTCACGGGTTCCAGCAGCTAATCTTCACGAATATTACTTGACGGGCCATTATAGACAAGATTTATTTGATGTTTGTCCTTTTTCTAAATCAGCACATTTATTTAAAATAGCGTCCTGGGCTCTCTGCTGAGGAACGGTCTCTAGACCTAGCCGGTGAGCACCGGGGCTGTCACCGAACATGGATCGTTCAAAAGATGGTCCCGTCCGCAGAAGCCACTTGGGGCGGGGCGGGAAGAGGAGCTCCTGTGACTTCAAAACGAATAAGAAGGCTGCTGGCTTTCCGCCGAGGAGAATATGGAGTGAACACAGATAAAGCAGATGGAGAACAGAAGACAGTTCAAAAAATCTCTGCGTCTCACAATATGCAAGACATTTCCATGCGTTATCTCTGTCCATCCTCTCCCGACGCTGGGGAGTAGCCAGGGAGGGTGTTGCTGTCTAAATGATGAGCAGGGAAGCGGGGGATGGGGGAGCCGATTCCAAAGGCCCCGGAGTCTGGGGCCAAAGGAACGTTTGAGTCCGAAGTGGGGGCCTGCCCCTCAGGGAACCAGCGCGGGGAGGCTTCTTCCCTCCAGCAGCCGGCACACCGGGAGTCGGACTGGAGCGCCGAGGGTCCGCGCGTTTGACTGTCTGGCTGTGACGCTGGGGTCAGAGCTGTGATGTCGTGGTCGGGGCCTGGGTCTGAGCCGTGGCTCCTGTGTCGGCTCAGTCAAGCTGCTTCCCTCCTTGCCCTTCGTTCTGCTGGTGCAGCAGGTGCAGGGGCTGGGCTGCTTGGTAGCTGAGTCCTCACAAGCTGCCAGGCCGTGAGCTTCACTCTTGCAGCCCGTTTCCAACACCTGCTGGGTGCCGACCGGACTCTGAGCTCTAGGAGTAACTCCCCTGGGCATCTGCTCACCCACCCTGCGGTCGTGACCCGAGGCCTCTCCGGCACACGTCCTTCCCCGGCTCCCCGGGCTCCAGACCAACTCGGTCTCCCTCCCCCTCCTTGCTGCCCTTTCTTGGGGTCCTCACTGGTCCCTCCTGACCTTTAGGACCTTCTGACCTTGGGCTCAACCCCTGCCCCTCCTGCTGTGTCCCCCGGTTTGAAAGGACGACTCTGACGAGGATCTGTGAGCCGCTCCTTTGGCTCCCATGCACCCTCCACTCCGCCAAGCCCAGTGTCTCTCAGCATCTCTGCCGGGGTGTCCCGCTCTCTGTACCCCAGGTGGAACCCCTGCTGTTCCCTGACCGAGCACCTCCTCCAGTCTCCCCACCTCTGCCGACCTCCCCGAAGCCCAGGCCAAAGCCGGGGCGCTGCCTTCTCCCTGGTCTGTGTCTCACACCTGGAACCCGATACGGGAGGGGATCTGATTCCGATCACTCCCCACCTCCTGCCCCGGCCCTGCCTGGGCCCAGGCTCCAACGTGTCATGCCGCGTCCCGGCAGCACCTGCCCACCTCCTGCCCGCTCTGGCCCACCAACAGTTCTGGTCTCAGCACAGCGACCGCTCCTCAAAAGGCCAGTGAGACCATCTCACTCCTCTGCTCAAAATCCTCATGGCCTTGATTTCTCTCTGAGCAAAAGCCACAGGCCCGTAATGGCCTCCCGGCCCCTGGCATTCACCTTCCCACCCTCACCTTCCGCGCTCGTCCCTGGCCTCGCTGTGAGACCACGCGCCCCCCGTGGGGCCGTCCCTGTGGTATCTGTCTGCCTGGCCCCTGTCCCGACATCCCCCAGCTCGCCCCTTGCCCTCCCAGCCTCTGTTCCAGGGTCGCTGTCTCGCTAGGGAAGCTCTGACCACCCTAGTTAACGGGTCCCGTCACCCCACGTCTGCGTGCCGGTCCTCGCCGGCTCTGTGTCTCCTTTTCCATGGCACGAGGTGCCTTCCAACAAATCCCTTCCAACTCCGCGCCTTCCAACTCCGTGAGACAGGACCTTTGTGATGTGCACTGATGTGTCCTGAGTAAGAAGGGGCGAGTGGCTCCAGCATTGGACAGGGTGAGACCCGGGGTGACGGGAGAGGGAGTGCACACAGGGAAGAGGCAGACTTACAGCAGCCTTGCAGGGCACAGAGATGACCTTGAGGCCGATTCTGAACACTTGGGAGCCTGTAAAGATGGTGAGAGGGGGCTTTGGGGGGAGGTTGGCTGGCCGCAGTGGTGAAGGGATGGATGCAGGTGGCAGACGGGACCCAGGCAAGGGAGGCGCGGTGGTGGGCAGGTGGACGCGTCTCTTCACAGGGTAAGCTATGGTGGGCCTTGGTCCTAGGGGCAACAGTGAGGCTGTCCCTGCAATGAGGGCTAGGGGGACACTAGGTCAGGGCCAGGATGCCCATTTCCATGCAGAAGTCCCTTCCTGCTGGTCTGTCCGGCAGCCCTGGGCTTGTCCACCGTGTTTGCTCACGCAAACTGCCTGTTCTCTGTCTGTCTCAGGTTTGGGTTTGGGGTGAGCTCAGAGCCACAGCAGGTGTGACTGAAGGGCATGGATGGCGTGTGGAGTCCAAGGTGGGGACAGCGGCCCATGGCCTCGGGGCGGGAACTGGGGATGGAAAGCTCGAGGACAAGGACCCTGCTTCTGTAAAAGCAAACGCACAGCCCAATGGCAGGTGAGGCGGGGTGCGGCAGGGGTGTGTGTGCGGGAACACACTGACCAGGCAGGGCAGACCCTGCGGGCTGCGTGGATGTGTGACTTCCGGTCCCGGGCATGGAGGCCCCTGGAGACTGAGTCATTGACCAGTTTCCTTCCAGGCTCTTTGGGACCATTGGGCATTGTTTTAGGAAAAGTTTTACGCTGTCAGAGGGCCATCCTTTAGAGCAAGTGGAGATTCCTCTGAGCAAATCCCATGGTGGGCTGCGCACCGTGACGTGAGCTGAAGGGTGGCCTTTGTCACTGAAGACCCCTGTTCTTGACAAAACCTTGGTGTGGACAACGGTGCAGGTGGCCCCTTGCTGCTTCTCCAGCCTCTTCACTTGTGTGGCTTCTCTTCAGACAACAAGTTTAATCGGGGACAGGCATCGCCCAGAGGGGGCTCCAGTCATGTTTTGCAGGTGACCTAGAGTTCGGGGCACTTGGCATTGAGAGGGGAATTAATCAGGACGTCAGTTTTCTCTCCTGAGCCACTGAGCTGCCCTCAGCCTGACCTGTCCTCTCTTCCGGAGGATGACTGGGGGCCTGTACCCAGCACAGCTGCAGGGACGAATAGGGTGACTCCGGAGTCTCCCAGATCTTGGTCCTTTAAGGGTTTTGTTTTTTAACTTCCTTGAGATTTCCGGCTTCGCCTGTGGTAGGCTGACTTGGGTAGAGCAAAGCACTTAATTCATTGGATGTCTAGACTCTTCTGCACGTGACAATGGGCCACCTGGTACCCGGACCACAGCCAGAGCCCAGGGGACAGCTTGGCTAACCAGGCTGGCGGGGCTCAGGGCTACATAATGGACCAGGATGGTGCAAAGGGGCCAAGTCTGAGACAGGGGCTCTACCCAGTGGGATGCCACCCAGAGTGGCCAGGTGTGCACCTGCGCTCTCCGTAAGGAGAGGAAGTCGTTGTTTACGGAACTTCTCTGGTGCAGCAGGCACGCGGCTTCCTCGCAGTTAATCTCAACAAGGACTGAGCGAGGGGCTTACCTTCACGGCTCACAAGACAGCTGAGACCCAGAGGGATGAAGTTCTGGCAGCAAGGAGGTTCCAAATGCAACATCCTTTGACCCCAAAGCTGATGTTTCCCCCTTTCCGGGGTTATCTTCCCAAACATGGGCCACATAGTTCCATAGCAGGGGCTGACGTTGAGCACCCATGTGGGTCGGGAATTGCACGGCACATCTGCGTCCAGGGAGGACGCTGGCCTTACTGGACGTGGCCTCAGACTGCCTGTGGGGCTCAGAGCACGCCCTTGCTGGAGGGTGTGGGGATGCGCAGGTGAAGACGGGTTTCCCTGTAGTCTTCACATAAGAAGAAGAAATATCGAACAAGTTCACATTTTTACACTCAGCTTTCCATCAGTTTTCCATCAGCTTCAATGAACAATCCACACTTCACTGAAGTGGGCCAGTCTCAGCTCAGACTCTTAATGGTTATTCCGAAGGCCAGCAATGGTCGAAGCAGCTCAAGTTCGGGAGAGCAGCTGTGGTCCTCGAGGTCAGGCGCCAGGCCAGACCCTCGGTGGGGAGCCTGCGTCCCTCTCCCAGGAGGAGGGATACCTTTGCAGGATGGTGTGTCGCACGTGTTCCGTTTGCGATTCAGACCGTTCAGGGTGCGCTATAAATACACCCCACATCTGGCTCTGGGGAGAATCTGGAGCTCACATCTTGGAAGATAAGTAATAGAAATCTTCCTGTGGCTTAGCTGTGTCTAAAATATGCCATTTGAGGATAAATTAATGGAGAAAAGAAGAAGGAAATAAGTGAGATGCAGCAGGTACAATTTAGAGTATGGATAACAGTGGGAGGATGGGCACGTCCAGGTGGCCTGGGGAGAGCCCGTGATGGAGGGAGTTAGACCTTCCCACCTCCTCAACATGCAGCTCAGATTTTAGGGGGGACGGGCTTGGCCTGCAGGGACAGTGCCCAGGTGGAGGCTCTCCGTCCTTGGCTCTGATCCGAGTCACTCTTCCTTGGTGGTCCACGGAGGGCGCACTCTCTTTTATTTCCATTGAAAGAAAGTGGAGGTGCTGAGTTTCAGGTGCAGCCGTATTCACCCCCTCCCACCTGTGTGGGCACAGCACCAGGGGGATGGGCACATGGGAGCCCCAGTCCACGGGGAGAAAGACGCTGGTGGGGCGCTCCTGAACCGGAAGGTGACTCCCCAGCGCTCTGCACGGGCGTCAGGAGAGAAAGTCCTGGCTGATGGCGGCTGGCCTGAAAATGGCTTCCTCTCAGAGCAGAGACTCCGAGACTCTAGGGGACCCGTCTGTGTCCCACTGAATGGGGCAGAGGCAGAGCCTCAGTCTGTGGCCCACTGAATGCATCTGTTTGTCCCCTCCCCGCCCCCTGAATGGGATTCCAGAACTTGGGGAGCTGCCTGAAGAGGGAGGGGTTGCCAAGGCTGCAGGAAGCACTGTGGAGGGTCTGGGAGCACCTGGACAGTGTCTGGGAAAGAGCTCCCAGGTGTGGCCTCTGCTGGGATGGGTAGAGCTGCCTAGTGGTTGGGGACAGCAGTGGGGGACGGTGGCCTCTGGAGTTCAAGACCCAGGAGAGGATGGGCGAGGCCTGCTCTCCTGGGAGATTCCCTGGGGGCCTCAAGCAGTTGAAGCTGAATCACCAGGTGGGAAAGTGGGTCCCTCCTGAGCTGCTTCCACTCCCGTCACACAAAGCCTGGGTCCCTGGTGGGGGGGGGGGGTAGCCTCACAACAGGGCTGCCCCTGCCCTGTAAGGGTGTGACCGCTAGAGACTGGAAGGGTGGCTGCGGCCTGGACGGTGAGCTCCCTGGGGACGGTATGGTCAGGAGAGCTGGCTCTTTTGTGGAGGGTGCAGGTGTGAGCTTGGAGGTGGGAGAGGGAGGGAGATAGAAGCTGGACCCAGGTAAGTGGGAGCCGTCACCCTCGCCAGGGTACCCAGGTGGACGTGCGTCTGGAGTGGCCTCTCCATGCTGAAGGAGTGCAGGGTGGCTGCTGACGGCCCTCCGGGGGGATGGAGAAAGGGTCTCCTCCAGAGGCGGCCAGGGCAGCATTTAGGCCAGGCCTTGCTTTCTGGGCAGTGGTCTTACTCTAAATCCTGGGTCAGGAGGCTTCAGAGGCAGGAATGCCAGGCCTCAGTGAAGGGTCAGCAAACCCTCAGCTGGACCACGAGGAGGCCCTGGCTGTAAGGGCTGCCCGGCAGCTGGAGCACATGAGCCTCGCGGTCTGGGAGGCAGCCTCCGTCCCCAGTGCAGGCTCTGTGAGGATGAGCCCTCTCTGGAGGCCCCGTGGGAGGGACCTTCCTGCATCCTCTGCTCCAGGGGCTCCCGGCTCGTGGCCACGTCACCCCGGCTCTGCCTCTGTCTCCCCTCTGTGCATGTTTCCATGTCTCCTCCTCTCGTAAGGACGCGCCCCAGGATTTAGGCGCACCCTAAGCTTATCCTGACTACGTTTGCCAAGACCCCGTTTCCAAGCAGACTCCCATCACAGGATCCGGGGCCCAGGACCTGGTCATACCCTGGGGACACGATTCAACCATGAGCCCGGCCGAGCTCCCGTTGCTGGGGGTGATTTGGGGCGGGCGCTGGGAGCCTGGGCTGGAAGCGGGGAGGGCGGACTCACAGCACATAGACGGACAGCAGCACGAAGATGATGGGGCCTTGAGCGCTTGCCGTGAGCCAGGCACCCCCCCGTGCTGCTGTCTGTCCCTGCTCTGTCGCCTGCCTCAGCCCTTCACATGGCCTGAAAAGCTGGGCTGGGGCAGCGACCCCCGGCCCGGCCCTGCGCCACCCTGGGAATGACTCCCCAGCCTGTCCTCTGGCTAGGACTATTTTCTGTGTTCTTCTAGTGTTTCTTTGCAGCGCCCTGGGCAAGGGGCACGGGCCCGGGCTGGGCCCCCGCGTGGACCCTACGTGCCCCGGAGAGCCTTGCCGGTCACCAGCCCCTCTGCTTGTTCCAGAGCAGACCCTGGCTGCGGGTGCCCCTGGTATGGCTGGTTCTCTGTCCAGTACAAACGCCGGTGCATTTCTGACTCAAATGGGCAGGTCGGCTGCGTTCTTCCCGTTGTATTTTATAGAATTGGTCTCTGTTAGTCTGACCTATTTTATTATTCACCATCTTTGTATTTGGGGTTCTGCTGGGTTTTTTGGTGCAAGCCCCTCTTCTCTTGGCTTGTTAAGCCTTCCTAGTTTGAAACAACTCTTTAAACTTAAACATGTTAATAGATCACGTTGTCAGTCTTAACCCTCATCATTTCACTCCCCCACAGTGATGTGCAGCCAAAAGCCCCCGGGCAGCTGCTACTATTCTCCCCTTTGTAGGGACTGTAACCCCCCCTCCCTCGAGGCTGCAGTCGGCTCGTGCAGATGGAGCTATGGTCACCCTGTGAACAGAGGAGGAACCTGCATCCGGAAGGGATAAGACGGGGTTTCGACTGTTCGGCTCCAGAGCCGTCGGGCCTTCTCCATGCTCAGTTCCACTAACACCAGGAGTAGGTGGGTGTGACTGGCCCGGGCACAGGCGATACTGCGAAGGGGGCCTGGGGGCACAGGCCGCCGGGCACAGCGGTCACCGTGAGGATCGCAGAGACCGCAGACATCAGGGGAGTTTCCTGCTCTGTGAGCTTCTTCCCCCAGGAGAGTGAGAGAAGGGGGCTCAGAAATCGGGGGTTTCCACCAGGTGTGAGGCCGGGCTGGGTCCCCAGGTGCTCAGGCCATGTCCCCTGGCCCGCATTAGCCTCACTGGGGGAAGCGCAGCCCCCGCTGAGTCCTGGCAGGGCTGCGTGGGCGTGGGCCGGGGGACAGAGGTGGCAGGGATTCGGAGGACGGATGCCACGCTGGCCGCTTTGCTCTGCGACGCTGGGCAAACATGCCGGTCTCTGAATCTTCCTCTTGGGTGGGTGGCTGTGAGGACTGAAGGCGGCTCCTGGGAAGTGGGAGTGGCTCAGGGGACACGCTGAGCTGCAGCTGGACTGTGGGGCACGGCAGGCGGCGCCGGGCTATTAGGAGGGGGCGGCGTGTGTGTGTGTGTGTGTGCGTGTGTGTGCGGCTCCAGCTCCATGTCCTGAGTTTGAGCTGATCCCGGTGGAGGTGGCCGAGGACACAGAGCTCAGGACCGCGGGGGGTCCGGTCTGCACTCAGAGTCGTGTGCCACCCATGACTTTCCCTGGCATCCCAGGCTGGACAGGCCCCTCCAGGCGTTAGTGCAGAAATAAAAGATTCAAGAGCCAGAGGCGAGTCTGGAAGGCATCCCACGGACAGAAGGACAAGGGTGGGGCAAAGGGAAGGAGGGACCAGGTTCCTCACAGGCGCTGCTGGCTGCCTCCCTGCAGCTCAACGCCGCCTGCAGCAGGTCCTGCATGCTTTCAGCACACACACTTCCTTACAGGCAGCCCCGAGGGCATATTGCATTTCCCCTCCTGCCTTTGCAAGGCCATCGAGCCTTCCTTTCCTTTGCAGTGTCTACGGCCAGTGTTAGGAGTCACCTCCCACCAAGTGCTAACAGCAGCCGAGGTTGGCGGTCTTCCACGGCCTCTTGCACGGCACTGGGGCCGGCGGGAGGGGGGCGGGCGGCAGGCAGCCCCACCCAAGGAGCTTCTGCAATCGGGGTCCATGGAGACGCAGGGTGAGAGGCGAGCCCTTCTGGAGGCTTCCTCCTGTGCACAGGGCAGGGATACCCCGGCTTCAGATCCATTTTCTCAGGATCTCACGCCGAGCCCCGAGAGGCCACAACTGAAGATTTAAAATGCCAGGTTCAACCCTACAGGAAACAAAAGCACAAGGTAAACAGCCCTCCGCCTGGCACCTGGACGCTTCTTGATCTGTTCTCGCTCTTAACCCAGCACCGCCAGACAGGTCCTGGCCTCCAGCGTCTATCACTTTGCCGCCGCATAGGTGCAAAGAGTCAGGATCCCTGGGGTAGGTGCCCCCTGTGGAGTCTCTGCACCTGCACTGCTGTTCGTAGATAAATCCAACTGTGCATGTGCACAGCTAGTGCGAGCTGACGTGGTCAGACTACCGAGGTGTTACTAACATCTGGAAGGTTGGGTGGACAGTCTGTCCACGTGGCTGGGCTGTCACCGCACATTCATATTTCCTTAAAAGCCAGGCTTGTCTCCATCAACATGTTTTTCATAGTTTTATGTTTCTGCAGCCTGTGCAGTGGTGCAGTACAGCCAGCTTTGAGGATGCTCTTGGTGACGAGCGAGTGAAAGCTCTTTGGCTGGGGCTGTTCTGAGCTGAGGTCGAGCCACAAGGACCCCCTTCCTGGACCCCGAAGTTGTGTGTGATCCTAGCATCTGGGTCCTCTCACCGCGTGCCGGGTCCTCCCAGGCATCCCGCAAAGGCACGGCCTGTCCCCAGGAGGGACCCCCCCCCCACCCTGCCCTGACGGGGCCTCCACCGCTGCGCAGAGGTCTCTGTCTCGCCTGCTCCGCCTGACAGACAGGAGAAGACGCAGCCTCCCAAGCTGTCCCCTCACCTCTGGCCTTTCAAGCTTTTCCTTCTGAACCAGCTCACACACAACAGGCCCCTTAGAGAAGCTCATCACAATCTGTGAAGAAGCCTGAGGTCTTTTATGGGCTTACTTTCCCCATTTCCACAGGCAACTTGAAAATTCCATGTGAAGTGTGAAACACGTTTATTTCACAAGAGGCGCCGTCATTGGGAAAGCACACAACCTTGGAAAATACAGGAAGCAGCTTTGAAAGAATCACACGCGGCCTTATCACTCAGCTAACGGAGCGTTTCAGTGAGTGCGACTCCTGCTTGTAGAGTTAGTTTCTGTGTGCGTTTTAATGCGATCATCATAAAGTTTTTGCTTCACAATCTCCTTCTATACCTTAAAATGTCCTGGGCTGCTTTCTGTGTCATTATTAAATAGTCTCTATGATACTATTTTTGTGGCTGCCTAGTATTTCTGCTAAGGAACAATCGCGTCTCTCTCCACCTCTTTTCCTTTTCACGTTTTTCTTCGTGGTGCTATTTTATGGTGTATTTAGCTGTTTCTCGTCTGTGTCCTCAGCTGAAAGAGAGACCCCAGCAGCACAGACCACAGCCAGGCTCTCCACTGCGGTGTCCCCAGAACACAGAAATAGAAACCCAGCAAATACTTGTTGGATGAACGCATGGATAAAACCAGTCTTCCACGGGCACACGTTTTAAGTGCCATGCACCAAGCCACATGTATGTACATCTTTGGGTGTATTTTTGGGGTTAACTTAGGGTACGTTCTTCAATGCAATGTTTCTAGGCAAAACAGTGTGGGTGCTTACATGGCTCTTGATAGTAACTGCCAAATTACTCTTCAGAAATTCTATACTAATTATAGTCTCACCACAAACATCCAAGAGAATTACATTTATTTTTCCACTTCTTCTGAAATACTCATTTGCGTTTATTTTACTCATTTGCATTTGTCTCTATCAACTTGATAGGCACAGGGCACAACTTTTATCTTCATTTGATTTATATTTCTAATGAATTTGAACATTTTCACATATTTATCGCCCATTTATATTTTCAATCACCCGTTTATTTTCCTTGTCAGTCATTTGTTCTTATTTGTTTGTCAGATTTCTTTATATTTTAAGGACATTGATCTGTTGTTACATGGAACAGGTATTTTTTCATCTGCCATTTAATTTTGTCACAGTGTTTTTGATGCTCAGTGTTACTGCATCTGTTTACAGTCAGACGAGTCTTTTTCTGTGACGTCTGGCGTCTTATGCGCAGGCACTCTGTTCTGATACCTGATTACAGCCCAGCTACGCGCCAGCAGGATGTTTTCCAAATGGAGTTTCTCCCTGAATTCAGGAGCCTGAACATCCTGCTGAAAAGTGAGGAGGGAGCCATACATCTCGGAAGGGATGAAAGTTCAGCCTGTGATGCAGACAGGACACGGCGCACAGCTGTAAGGGCACATTGGACAGAGGGCTGGGGGATGCACCTTGGCATCCAGCCGGCAGTGAAATATTACGGAGGGAACGTGTCTCCGACTCAGAAAAGGCCACTCTGTCCTGCACGCCTGTCCTCTGAGAATCGCTCTTAATCCCACATCCTGATGTTCCGCCGTCTGTCGGTGGGCCTCCCTCCCCGGAAACAAGTCAGGGGCTCGGATTCACCTTTTGCTACATTTGTCTCTTCTCCTCATTTATCCCATATGCTCGTTACCTCTGACGTGCAGCCTCTCCGCCTTCAGCACGACTCCCTCATTTTTATCCCTTTACCTCGGTCTACAAAACCTGCTTTATTGTCCTTATTAATCCCTCTATTGATATCACCTCAAAGTCTACTATTTTTCAAGAAAATTCGAGCAATTTTTAAAAGCCTCATTATTTCACACACGTGAAGTAAAAAGAGCTATCTTCCAATGGGCCCCGTCCTCCCCAAATTTATATCTCTGCCGAGTCTCACTGTGATGAGATTTGGATGTTTCTGAAAATGTGAACTTGTGATTTCACTCAGTAGTAAATGGAGCTGTTGGGGGGACACAGAAAGGCCACAGAGGCAGCGACTCTGGAGTCGGGAACGGGGACACTGGGACTCCAGTCGCCGGGTCTAACGCACCTGGAAGGAGGTGCACCTGGAAGGAAGTGCACCTGGGTTCACTTCCTTTCACTTTAATAGGAAATTGCTCGGGACGTCAAGGGGGAGACCCTTAGGCGGGACCCCCTTGCCGAGGGGCAGAAATGCAGGTTCCTGCTCTCGTCGGCATTTGCTCTTCAGCTCAGCCCTTTACGGTTTCCCCGGAAATGCCTCTGTGTCTTCAAGTCTTTCATTTAAACCTAATGGACCGCAGCGGCCATCGGAAGGTGAGGGCAGCGTGAATAAGGCTCCTTGGAGATGCATTTGTACACAGGCTTCTTGGCAGCAAGGCTGGGCCGATGGCTCCTCTGTTTCGGGAGATGTCGACTGGGGTTTTGTGGTTCTGTATCAAAGGGAGGGAAAGTTGCCAGAACATGAGCTAAGATATAATAATCAGGGAACACACAGCCTAAGTTACTGCCTAAAATTTAAGTTTTGAAGAAGTGTCGTTGCGTTTTCTTGCTTCTTTTAGTTCCTTAAACTGCTTTTGGAACCATACCCGCTGGTGAGTCACTGCCGCTAACGATGGTTGGCAGAGCTCCTACTTCACCCATGTCATCGCTGTTGCTGGACGGCAGGGTGTCTGTCTGGACTCTGACACCCGGTGTGGGATCCGGCTGGGGTGACAGTGTTCTGCGGTGGAAGCTCAGGGTCGGGTGGTTGAGAGCAGCGCTGAGCTGCAGCCTGGAGGGTGGATCCCTGGTGGCCAAGCGACTTGGGCCTCATCCTTCCTCGGTGGTACCTGGAGGCCCAGGTGGAGGCCCACGTGTCTGCTGGTCTAAGCAGAACTTGCTCCGAGTTGGAGCTGCTTCGGGGGCCCCGTCATCCATGGAGTAACCTGCGTCTGGGGCCAGAATCGTGAACACAGACTTGCAGAGCTCCTGCTGTGTGCTGGGGTGGGAGTGGGGTGCAGGTCATAGGCCTGGAGCACGAGCTCAGGGAGCTCCCGGCCGGGTGTCTCATGAGCTGCTTGTCCTGGGAGCCCGGACTTGGCTCCCGGGCCTGAGCTGTGGCCCAGGCTTCTAGGTCAAGGGCAGGGAGAAGCCTGCCCCCTGAGCCATCGTGCTGCATTTCCCATTCTGGAAAGGGGTCTCTGTGCGTGAAAGTCGCTCCTAAGAGTAATAAATACGACCAGCTTATGAGCAACAGGCCAGTTCCTACCAGACCCAGAGAAAACACACGCTGCAGGGTCGGGACCCGGGAAAGCGTCCGTGGGTCCTGACTGCTCTTCTGAGGGTTTGCCCTGTATTGGCCCAGTGCTCAGCATTGCGTGGTCATCAAGACGAGCTTCTCCTCCCATCCTGTTGAAGGTCAGTGGTGAGGGGGCGGTGAGAGCGCGGCACCGGGGGCAGAGGGCGACCTGCCATGGGGGACCCATCCCCAAGATGTCCACATCCTCCTGCCTGGAACCAGAGAACACGTGGCCTCATGTGGCAAAGGAGAATTTGAAGTGCGGTGAAGTCCAGGATCTTGAGATGAGAGGCCAGTTAGGGGCGTCACGGGGTCTGTTTTAGGAAAGCAGGAAGCAGGAGGCCCAGATCAGATGTAAGGACAGAATCAGGGCTGAGAGTCAGAGATCTGAAGATGCTGCTGGTTTTAAAGTTGGAGCAAAGGGCCATAAGCCAAGGAATGCAGGCGCCCCTAGAAGCTGGAAGGGGCAGGAACGGATTCCCTCTTGAGCCCCCAGAAGGGAGGCAGGACCTTGATTCATCCCGGGGAGACCCAATTTGGACTCCTGGCTTGCAGAACCTTGAGGTGATACATGTGTGTTGTTCTAGCCCCTGAGTTTGTGGCAATTTGCTACAGCAGCAGTGGGAGAGCCACGCGGGGCTGTCTGGGGTGGGGAGACCTGGGGGCGGGTGGCAAGGCACAGGCAGTGTCAGGTGTGCCTGGGCAGGTGGAGATGGGCTGGAGGAGAAGACAGGGACAGATCAGGGGGTCTCACTGGGCAGCTACAAGGTGGGTCTTTCTCCTGCGTGTAGTGAGGGGAGCAAAGGACGTCAGGAGAGTGGTCTCTTACAGGGGCTGACATGCCGTCCAGGTAGATCAGCTCTGAGACAGGGTTGGGAGGGGAATTAGGGCCCAGGAAGCTAACTGGGGCATCAGAGGTGCACGGAGGTCGGCAGAGGGACGACCGAGGCTTAGACACGCACTGGGCCCTCAGAGGTCAGCCCTTGGGCCTCAGATGCTCACAGCTTCATGTTAGAGTTTTTAAAAACTCAAATGGTAGACTCAACGTTTCTGGAAAGACCTGTCAATAAAAAGTGGGTCTCCAGCTCTCCTTTCCCATCAGTGTCCTGTGTGGGCCCTGCCCCATGTGCAGAAAGGTCGTGCCGTCAACAAAGGGGGTTCAGGCACGAACCCAAGAATGTCGCCCAGTCCTTCACTCTGTCAAGGTCTATACTGAGAGCCTGCTGCCCGAGTCTCTGACTTGAACTAAGGAGCCGTGGTTCCAAACGCCATCTCTGATCTCTGTCTCATAGTCCAATGAGCAGGCAGATGGGCAGACGGCCCAAGGATGCAAGGAGAAGAGGGTGACAGAGGCGCACTGGGTGTGTGCGGGAAGGACCTCCAGGCCCGTGTGGGACCTCGGGGCACAGTGGGGCAGCCGGGCTCCGGCCCCGACTCCTGTCCTGCCGGGGCTGACAGCCCAACGGCTAGGCAGACAAGCCCCTTTCACACAGGAAATGAATTACAGTTAGAGCAAGGGCCCAGATGAAGAGGTAAAGGAAGTCTGATGGAGGAGTTTGAACTGAATTCCAAAGATGAACAATGTTAATTAGAAGGACGGTGGGGAGAACCTCCCAGACAGAGGGCAGTGCGTGTGGGGACAGAGGCTGTGACGCTCCAGGAAGCCCGGGGCGTGGGGAAGTCCAGGAAGCGGTGCTGGGGATGGTGCAGGCTGGACGGGTAGGGGCAACGTCCCACAAGCTCCTAAGACTGGATTCTGTGGGTAACGGCAAGGCTTGTCCCCAGAGAGGTGGCACAGATTTCTGTTAGGAATGTCACTTGGTCGAGCTTGGATGGACACGTGAAGGCCAGGAGGGCCTGGGGGAAGAAGCTGGGGCGTCCACAGGGGGGTTAATCAGCGCAGATGAGTGAAAAAATAGAGGCAGACATAGGAAGTAAGTAAGAGGAGAAATGAGAGAGATCAGTACCTGGTTGGGTGCAAAGTGAGGACCCAAAAGAAATCTCAGGTACCCTGCACAATTGTCTTTGGTATTTGCACAGACAGGGGTCTCTTACTAAAAGAGGGGAGCAGAGAGCTGGGAAGGATTGAGGGAACCTTTGGGGAATCTGAGTTTGGGTTCTGATGAGAAATCTGCCTGGTACCATCTAGTCGAGAGCTGCACTTCCCTCTGGACTGGATGGACCGGAGGGGATGGACCGGAGGGGATGGACCGGACGGGATGGACGGGAGGGGCATGTGGCAGTTACAGTCCTGAACTTGAATGAGATCTTCCTAGAAAATTGTCTGGAATGAGAGTGGAAAGCTCAGGATGGAGCCCTGGGGAGCATCAACATGCATGAGGAAGGATAACGGAGGGGCACCCACAGAGGAGATGGAAAAGAAGGGGCTGGAGAGGTAGGAAGTGAATCAGGAAAGAGCGGTTTCCTGGAAACCAAGAGGAGAGAGCAGGAAGGAGCAGATGCTGCAGAGGCGAGAGACAATAATACAACTCAAAACGCTACGTGGAGTCTGGACAGAGAGGCCTCGGATGCCCTGGTCAACTTCAGGACCACTTTGGGGCCGCATTGACAACTCGATGAGCTGGAAACAGCACCAGGCGAGGAAGCGGGCGTTCCCTGCCTACCACGGTCTTGGAAAGGAGGGGGAGATCGACGTTTGTAGCAGGAGAGGGGCAGGGGCTCAGGAGAAGTTCTTGTGTCTGTGTTTCACTCCTGAGAAAAGTGAGGATTGGTCAGGAGATGTTGAACATTCTCAATTACTAGAAGCGTGAACGTAGAGGTTGGTGGTAAGCACAGCTGAGGGAATGTGAGTTAGAGACAAACTTTGCTGACTGGGGGCAACTTCCACTGGAAGGGCATGTTTTTCTGAAGTCAGGGCGGTGCTGGGGTGGGGGTGGGGGAGGGGAAATGAGTAGCAACAGCCGACGCACAGTTGGGCAGAAGTAGAAGTAAATGATGGGAATCGTCGTTGTTTGCTTACGTTTAGTACGACACAGGATAGATGCGTTATTCAAGGTTTACGGCGGCTGCTGTATTCTCTGAGAGTCTAAGTAAGCCTTCACTCTGGGGAGGTTTCACTTACTTAACACACTTACTTCTCCACAGTTTCTTCTTGGGTGCCAAGGCTGCTTGGAGCTGGTGTGCACTGCTGAGCCGACCCAGGGCTTTTCTTTCTACTAGTAGAGAGGGTCAGAGATTTGTTCTTTCCCCCCGTATCCTTTTTTTCCCCTTCTTCCTTAATTGTAAAACAAATTCTTAGCTGGACACATGGCATCTGAGATAAAGTTCGTATTTCCCTGCCTTCTTGGTGCCGGCAGTGGTCTGTGACCAAACTCTGACAAAGGCACAAGCAGAAGGGCTGTGTTCAGTTCCAGATGGAGCCATTTCAAGCGAGGGGACATGTCTGTTTGAATGTCTTCTTCCGTCCTGCTGGAATTGAATGTGGTGGCAGGAGCTCAGGCAGCCTTCTCACAGCGTGAGTTATGAGTCATACGTCAGGGATGGTAGAGCAACATAATCGAGGGAATCCAGAGGCCCTGACGTTTGGGGAGTTATCAGACCAGCCCTAGACTGTGTAGCTCCAAAATAACTTTATTTAGATAAAAATAAACTTCTGTCTTATTTAAGCCCCCGTTATTTTGGGTGTTTTGTTACACATCTGAAACTATCCCAAATAATACAGAGAGACAGACAACAATCATATAAACAAATATGTTGTTACAACTTGCGATAGGTCATCTGTTGGAAATGAACATCATGCAGTGATACAGACTTAAAGGGGTCCATAGAAAAGACTGTCAGAAAAGGCTTCATAAAAAAACAGGCTTTAAAGGGAAAAAGGAGTGACAGCTACCTGCGTGACCAGTGGTATCAACCTGTGCTCTGGTCCAGCCTCCCATGGGTCCCTCTGGTCACCGTACCCACCACCAAGGGTCCACGCAGGCTGGAGGAGGACCCCAGCCCGGCCTGCCTGACCCTGGCCCTCCTAGAGTCGCGTGGCCCTGCGGAGCTGACTTCGACTCCAGTAAGGTGGTCCAGCCTGACTTCCTGGGCATGCTTCGGACCTCCCTGGAATTCCCTGATGCCTGCCTACAGCCAAGAAGAGGCTGGTCTGAGCCCCAGGCCCCCTCCCAGGACAGGAAGGGACCAAACCCAGAGCATGGCCAGCCCCAGCAACAGAGAGCCCCAGGCAGAGGCACGCTCGCCTGGCGGACGTTCGGGGCTGGGCTAGAGGCGGCTGAGCTCGCTCTTCTTCCGGAGGCAGAAGCCAGCCCAGTGGGTGGAAGCGGTGGTGCCCCGGCCGAGGGCAGTTTGTACCGGTCGCCGCAGGCTCAGCTCCTCCGGGACAGGCGTCTCCATCTCGTGCCGAGGAGCTGATCTTGCCTGCTCAGGAGCCACTGAGCATCAACCCCGACCTCCCGCCCAGCAGAGCCCACTCCCACCGGCCAAGGGCGCTGGGCTTTGGGTCTAAGACTAGTGTCCTGTGTCCTGAGCTGCCCTGGGACCACTGGGACACAACCTTCCCTAGACCCACAGGGCGACCCGTGGGGGAGACCGGCTGGGCTGCACTCGGTCTGTCCCGGGCTGCCGTCCACTGCTGGTGCTGTACCCAGAAGCTCCTGCTCTGGTGGCGCAGTGGCTGCAGGGGCCGCAGTGCTGGTGGGCCGGGTCCAAGCCGAGAGACGCTGGGCGCCGGTACAGGCCCGACGGCGAGAACAGATCTGGTGTCGGGCGGCAGGAGGCGTTCACACAGCAGCCCGTTGTTTTCATTTCCTGGTTTTCTAGACATGTGCGCTAAGTTTTATACGCTTCCTAATACGTTTTACAAATTTGAGCGAAAGAAAAATTATTACAGAAATTTCTTATTCCCCAGGCTCATATAAAAACAATTTGCATGTAAGGGTGTCTTAAGAGGTAATATTCTTCCACCTATTATTACTGGCTGGGCTTAAATTGCATGTAAATTAAATTGCTGAAATGAGGATAAATACAGTATAATCAGTAGTAACACTCGTTCTCTGTAACTGTACAGGAAATATTTTAATTTAGAATTTTCCTCAGTTAAACCTTGCTTTTAAGGCATTACATCAGAAATTAATGCACTGTAGTCTCTCTCTCTCTTTCTCTCTGAAACAGACTTTCTAACACACCAAACTTTTCGGCACATATTTCTAGATTTTTCTAGACAGGTGACCGCTTTCCGGATACTCTTGTTTGATCTCGAGACACATGCCTGTGATTGAACCCTGAGATAATATTGGCTTGCTTTCAAAGTTAAAGCTATTTGATGTTTATTCTGGTTTTATCAGGCCCGTAGAGGTTTGCCACCCTTTGCAATGATTAGAGAGAGAGCATGAAGCCTGTGCAGCTAAACCAGGGATGCTGAAAGCGGGAATGGTCTACACGTTCTTGGGAGGAGAGACTTCCTGACCTCGGCCGGCTGCTTGCAGCTGGGCCCAGGCTCTCCTAGGGAGCAGACACATAGCACAGAACCATGTGCCGTGTTGCACGAGGCCACCACCTCCTCGAGACATCGTGACTGAATGAAACCGCCCGTGCAGACCACACACGTGACCACAGCCCTCCCTGCCTCGTAGGGATGACGAGGAAAGCGTTATTCCGTCTCCTTCTTCCATCACCAAAACAGGATTCATTACCGCATTTCCTGGCGGCGACCAATCCAGGACAAGCCCCTGATTCTTCCCAAAGCATTCCACCGTGACCCTGGGATGCATGAAGGCACACACCTGCTGTACATACGATGGAAAGACAGGGTGGCCTCCACTTCCTTCCAAGACTGCGATTGAACTTGCACTTACAGCAAAGAGTCGGAGGCTGAGCGCTAATGACAGAGCACGAGATTCTCTCTCCACAAGAATCGAGGTCAGGGGAGGACCTCGGTGCCCACTTTGGAGCTGGAGCCGCGGACGCCCCCCTCCCCCGGGCGCCTTCATGTTTCATTTACTGTGGCGTTTACAGCCCGGGACGGCCTTTCATCCCTGTCCACACGGGGACTTCGAGCTCTCTGTGCTCCAGGAATGTCGATGACAGGCTCAAGGTCACTGAGCCCAGCATGGGACTAGCAGGGAGGTTCCAGCTTTCCAGGAAGGCATCAAGATCGCACACACCTCCCTCACAGATTTGGAATTTTCTCTGTCTGCTGTGATGTGTGATCCTGGAAAGAGTCCGGGCTCTGGGACAGGTAGGACGGTCTGGGTTTCTACCATACCATCCACCCTCGCTGGACGGGAAGGATGAAAGAAACAGCGGATGCAGAGCCCCGGCCGTACCACCTCTTCCTCAGGGACAGTGGAACCCGTGCAGCTCTGCCCCCTCCTCCGGCCTCTCAGCCGGTCCCAGCACAGGGCTGACGTTGGTGAGGAAGTCTCTCCTCGCTGGCATTTCATCTCCACCTGCAGAGATCTGTTTCTCCTGGCCCGGAATAGCTCAAGTAGGCTGTGACCTCGGCAAGCACCCTTGAGAGGCTCTCGAGGCGCCTTGAGAAATCGCACAGAAGGCGCTCTGCATCTGGGCTGGATCTATTATTCATGCATGCATGTCTCCGAGAGCACGGTAATTTAGAGTCTCTCGGAGAGCGCTCTCTGCAGCAGTCATAAACCACGTTTCCCGTGCTCCAGGGAAAGATGCTCTTTCCCTTGCCTAAGCGAGGGGCCGTGAGAGGGATTTGCACAGATGGAGCAGAGGGGCCGGGCGGCAGGGGGAGGTGGGCCGGGGCTTCTGCCAAGGGCTGGCAGACCCCACGCTGGGCGAATCCTCTCCAGCCGCTCCTGGATGACCTTTGGAGTGTCGTTCTGCTCACTTATGAAACGAGGCTCTGGCTTGAGCCGTCCTGACCGTCACGGGCTCAGTCTCCCCCACTGCGAACCCTGCTCCCTGCATGACCCGCAGCAAGGACCTAATGTCCCCCCAGATCACCCCAACGTGGTGATGGACGTCTGGCTTTCCTGCTCCAGAAACCGGAGTCGGTCCAGGCGCAGCACCTGGCAGGTTGAGCCGAGAGTACATTCGCTACGTATCTTTATTCCCATCTGCATAGCTCTCATGTAAAAGAGGCAAAGCTTTTATGTCTGCAGAGAATATAATAAATACAGGAGCACAGGTTTTCCCAGAAAACACAGCCCTGGGTTGGCAAATTGACAGACACTAACATGGACTACTCTTCGAAGTGGGTGGAGATGAAAATGAAGATCAGGGAAGAGACTAATGTCTACTTTCAGATGCTGGAAAGGAGATTAGGGAAAAGCACAGGGATCTGGGAGGTGAGGCCAGGGCCGGTTTCCGATTTCACACCTGTGTTGGGATCAGGTGAGAAATCCGGTGCAATTGCTCCCTCCCGCCTCGGGGCCAGACTCTCGTTTCTACTCCCCCAAAGCTCTGCTCCTCTCCAGAAAGTGAGGAGCCTCGTTCTGCACAGAGCAGACGGGGCTGTGCGTCAGCCCGGCCGCTGCTCCAGCAGCCCTGGACGCCAGGGACCCTCGTGCCCGCCCAGCTCCTGTGGCCTCTCCCGGGCTCTGCAGGGGTTTCCGGTCCACGGGCCCGGCCTGCAGAGCCGTGTCTCCTCGCCACCAGGCCTGCAGGAGCCCTTCCTCGAGTGCTGGCTGATCGTGAACGTGGCCCAGCAGGAGAGGAAGGCTGGACCACGGCCTGAAACGGAGCCCCGTGGGCGGAGAGGCGCCTCAGGGGAGTGGGCGATGCCCCTCACAGGCCACTGAGCGCTCTCTCTTGCTGCACTGCCGCCTGCTGTTGGTGGTGGGAGTGAGGGTCCCGTCTGGTTGCTCAACATCGTGAAAGTACAGAGTGGCTCCAAAGTGTGCGCCTCAGATGGGTAACTTTATGTTGTATGGATTTCATCTCAATAAAAATAATAGCCCATCAGTAAAGCCACCTTCCAAAACCCTTAGACCTTTAAAGCTCTGCGGGATCTCGCAGGTGACCTTCATCATCCCCTCACTTTGCAGGAGAAACTGTGGCCCCGAAGGTCATATGGAGGGAGGCTCCATTCTCTTGACCCAAATCCAGGCCTTACCAGGGGCCTCACTGAAGTCCGAGATTGGACTCCAGCCCCCATCCCGCATTTCCCCTCCGCTTTGGGGGAGGTTAGAATGTGGGAGGGGCTGAAACCTCTCCCACCACAGTGGGTGCAGGAGAGCGGGGTTCGGGTGACCTGTTTACTGGGCTGGGCCAGGTCAGCAGCGCCAAGGCAACGCCATCCTGTGGTACAGTGCACGGAAGTCCGAGCCCCTGGATGGTTTTCTGATTCTGGGATTCCCAGGCCTCAGCCTCAGCAGGTCCCCTCAGCCCTGCAGCTGCTCCTCCCGCGAGCAGCGGGCGTCAGGACCCTGCATCCCCCGGCCAGGTCCCCAGGCGCAGCCCTGCCCCCCTCCCAGGTGAGCCCCTTCCAGCCTCATTCCCTGGCTGCACCTGCCCGGGTGGAGAGTGGGGCGGGCGTGTGTGTGTGTGTGTGTGTGTGTGTGTGTGTGTGCAGCGCAGCCCCAGCGAGGTGAGTGGGAGAGGGCTCGGTGAGGGCGGGCGGGCCCGAGTCCCAGCAGGATGCTTCCAGGGGGCCTGGCGAGACCCAGCCAGCCTGCCCTAAAGGAGCGCTAAGCAAGTCTTCACAAGGGTCGTGGAAGGACTAGCTCCCAAGCGGCCTACCTGGCCGCAGGAAGCTCTGTGCAGCGTCTGCGAACCACGCGTCCGCTGCCAGCCACCTTCTGGGGACGCAGGGCCTGAACAGGGACAGCTGAGGCCGGGCTGGGGTGCTCGCCCACCATTCGTTGAGAAAAGGCCATTTATCAAGTGTGCGGGCTCCATCCCGGGTGACAAGCTCTGCAGGGGTGAGTCCAGGGCGGATGGGAGGGCTCCAGAGGACCTCAGGACGAGCAGATGGTGAAGGAAGGGAGGCTCCGTCACAGGGGGCTGGAGGGAGAACCAGCACAAGCTGCCGGGCACACAGGCCAGTGAAGCCAGGCGCAGGCCTGGACGCCACCAGGAAGGAGGGCGGGGCCCCGGGGGTGTCTTCACAGGGAGCCTTGGGGTCCGAGCTGCTCGTGAGAGGCTCCCTCGCCCCAGCGGGGAGCCTGGGTCGGGGGTGATGGACAGGTCTGGACGCAGGGACGCTGCGGGGCGAGCAGGGGGCTGATGGGGCAGCGGGACCAGCAGGGGCGGATTCAGGAGCAGCTGAAAAGCCTGAGCCCACGGCCTCTGATGTCCCACTGAAGGCCGGGAGTGGACGGGTCGCTGCTGCGAGCTTCCGAGGTCGCCTTTCCCCTGGGAGGGCTGAGCAGGTGCACAGGCCCACGCCGAGGTGTGGTGTGCACACTTGGGATGGACCCGTCTCTCTGGACAGGCACCCACGACCAAGGCCAGGATGGTCTCAGAGACCCTCCGGCCCCCCACAGAGCACCCCTGCCGCCTTGGCAAGTTTTCCATTTGCACTGAGGTGCAGTTTCTTGTCCATAAACTCAGGACATGCTGTTCCGAGTGGCAAGGCTGACGAGCAGGTGGAGTGATCTGATGATGTCAGGGGGCACGTAAGGAAGGCTTAGGCCGGAAGCCTCTAGGTAAATGCATGTTTCACTTCCCAGGCTCCGCCCCCTAATTTGACATTTTTGATCCGCGATGTTCATTTACATGTTCCATCCACTTTGAGTGATTGCCTGTCTCTGCAAGTAAGTTTCTGTTACGGACACACCCCAGGGCAACCCCAATGAGTCCTGCTCTGTGGTCCCCTCCCCTCACAGGGGCAGGTCCTGTGACGTCCTTGAAACCAGCAGGCAGAGCGAAGGCAACGGATGGAACTGCAGGTCGTGGCAAAGGTGAAGGAAAGCCTCAGATGTAATATGACCCCTAAAGAAAATCAGAAACCAGACACCCCGATGGGCCTGGCCCAATCAGGAGAGCCCTTTCAAAGGGGCTGTGGGCCTTCCCGGGTGCAGAGACCAGAAGCAGCAGAGTCACCTGCTGGCCTCCAGGAGCTGGCTGCGGGCTCGGGAGGGGCCCCGTGACAGGGAGCTGCAGGCGCCTCTGGGAGCAGAGGGCAACGCCTGGCTGCCATGAGCCAGAAAACAGGACGTCAGTCCTACAGTCATAAGAAGCTGAATTCTGCCAATCCCACATAGACTCGTAGGAGACCCAGAATCCAGAGAGGAACACGCTGCAGCTGAAACCCTGACTGCAGCCCGGGGAGCCCTGAGCCGAGGCCCAGCTCAGCCAGCCCAGGCTTCCGACCGCTGGACACCAGGAGATAATAAACGCAGGCTGTTTTAAGGTACTAAGTTTGTGGTGATCTGTTTCACAACCAGAGATCCCCAGTACACTTTTTTGTTTTGTTTTGTTTTGCGGTACGCGGGCCTCTCACTGCTGTGGCCTCTCCCGCTGCGGAACACAGGCTCCGGACGCGCAGGCTCAGCGGCCATGGCTCACGGGCCCAGCCGCTCCGCGGCATGTGGGATCTTCCCGGACCGGGGCACGAACCCGTGTCCCCTGCATCGGCAGGCGGACTCCCAACCGCTGCGCCACCAGGGAAGCCCTCCCCAGTACACTTTCTGAGGCATGTTTCTTCTGATATTCCTTATTCATTGTCCTAACAACCAGAGTCCTCAAACTGTCTCCACCATCTCCTTGAATTTCACGGATACATGTGGTTAGAAAAGAGAGACCAGCGTTTGTTTTTCCTTAGCCTCACCTCTAAAAATAGGTTGAAGACCACGAACCCAGACCAGCTCATCTGAGACCCCACCCTCAGATCACGTAATTCTCTTTCAGTCTCGAAGGAGCTGTGAGAGCTCTACTTGGGGTGGGACAGAGCTGACTACCGTCTTCAGGTTTTGAATATTAATTTTTATTGTAAAATAAATGTGACAACAGTTACCAAGTCCTGTTGTTTTTTACATTTTCTTGGGGTAGAAAAGGCTTCTCCGAAAGCACATATTTAGGGCCGTTTGGACAGAAGATAATAAAACATCAACAAACACGACTTAAAAAATGCTGGGATCAGCAGTCACAAAAGAGACAGAAGCGGCATTTATGATGAGAAGCGGCAGGCACTGACTGCTGATAAGCAGAGAAGCGGGGGAAGATATTGGGGCAGGAGAAACACCGGGAGGAAGAGCATAGGGGAGAGATGATGCCACGGCCAGGAGGTGAGTTTCAAGCTGAAGGCAGTGGGACTCCCCTGGCGGTCCAGTGGTTAAGACTCCGCACTTCCACCGCAGGCGGCGCGAGTTCCATCCCTGGTCGGGGAACTAAAATCCTGCGTGCCGCGTGGTGCGGCCAAAGTAAATAAACACATTTAAACTATAAAGCGGAAGGTAGTAACAGAGGAGGGGAGGGACAGGAGAGGCACCTGGGCATTTGGGATAGAGGGCCAGGCCATGGCGGATAACTTGTTTTAAAGTTAAAGTTTTCTTCTTCAAGAAGAAAGGGAACGTGATCAAAACTACACTTCAGAAGATAAGCTGAGCAGCCCTGTGATGGGTAGAAGGCAAAGGAAGTGAAGATGGGGATGAGGTTTTGTGCATCTGGGACTGAATGTGGGGAGCCTTGTGACAAGAGGTGGGGTGCCCACCATCCCCCAGTGATCCCTCCGGAACTAAAACCCCGCACCCTGTGGGCAGAAGCCGCAGGGCTGCAGGCGAATCAGACATCACGGCTCATCTCCTCCTTTCACGGAGGAAGATCCCGACAGCCCAGCGGTCCTCCCAAGTCGTGCAGCTAGTCAGTGGCCGAGTCATGACTGGGAAGACCGGAAGGTCACAGGAAACCTGCAAGTCACCTTGCCTGAAGCCGCCTTCAAAGGCCTTTCTACTCCCTCTTGCTGTCAACAATACTGGGGACAATTAGGTACATTTCTTTTGTGAATCCAAATTCTTTACCAGGTTTCTGTTTGTTTATTTCTCCACTTTTTCTGAGCCTCTCCTTCAGTTTAAGCTTGGCCTCCTTTGAGAATGTCAACAGGGTCTGCTAGCAGTGGTCCAGGCAGATAATAATTTACTCTCATATCTTTGTTCATTGGCTGGGCTACTCAGGATGCTTTATCAAAACCTTGCGAAGTCTTCTCCTGGCTCTTTATCACAGGCTTAGGGAAGGGAGTCTATTTGTATGTTTAGATGAGGGAAAAGAACAACCGTTTTCAAAGATAAGAGTTGGAATTTATAAGCCTTTGCAAACTGTTCTTTCTTTCACTGAGAGAAAATAAAAATGGGAGATAGTAAGGAGAGGCAATGGTATTGCAGATAACATCATTTAGAGGATTTTGAAACCTGGTATAATTTATCATTATATAAGATGCTTTGGTCTGCAAGATCAGAAGCAACTGACGTTATCTATCTACATACAGCCAATTGAATTGCCTCTTCAGAATCCCAGACAAACATTTCATTAGTTACCATTCATCAGTAAATTGGGATGAAACGCCAAAACACTTCTTCTTTAAAAAAGCTGGATTGCATTTCCTACATATGGTGCTTCAAAAAATAATCATTTATATTGCACTTTTCTTTCAAGTGTTCAAACTATGTTGCTTTCCAAATATTTGCACAGTCTTCATGACCCTCTCTTCAGTCATGAGCATTATTCTTTTCATTTCTGAGGACTGGGGGAAGAGACACAAACTATTCCAATACAGGAAGGCAGTCTGAATTTAGCCAGGAAAACCAGAATTGCATGAAAAAAGCTACTGAACTGATTCAGGCAACTGCTGTGCCACTTTTTGCCTGAAGTTGGCAGGTGTTTGACCAAAATGACTGACTGACCTCTGTCCCACCTAAAAGTGGGTGAGGCAGATGGGTTGAATTTCAGTTGGAAACCTCCCTAGAAGAAAGGAAAACAAGAGGGATCTGGAGCCTTACAAAACTGCAAACAAATAAACAGACAAGCAAACAAGCAGCCCTGCATCCTGGTCATGAATGAACCCAGCCCACAACTGGAGTAAGGAGAGCCGCCCCTCTTTGTTTGTGGACCCGGGAAAGATGCACCTTCTGAAAAAAAGTAAAAAAACAAAACACCAGCATCCAGAGCCTCTATCACTTTTCATACACAGTGTCCAGCATTTCATAAAAGCTCGCCAGGTGCAACCATGAAAAAAACGAAGGAAGAAAAACAGTAGGAAATGAGCCCCAGATAAGCCCATTTATTGGAGCTATAATACCTGGACTGTAAAATTGCTCTGCTTAACATGGTAAAGCAAGGATGAGGAATTTAAGCAGAAAATCCAAATCCACAAGAAGAGTCAATTAATAACTTTAGCAGTAAAAATTTCAGGAACTGAAACTAAGATTCAATTAAGTAAGAGTTGAGTTTAAAGCACAGAAGAGAGGATTAGATTATAGGACGACAGATTAGTAGAAAATATCCATGCTTGAGCAGAGAGAAGGAAAACACAGAAAATAACCCCGGAGACATGTGGAACATGGGGAGAATTTAACTGCATAATTAAAGTCTTGGGAGGGGTGGTGAGAGAGAAGGGGGGCAAAAGGAGTAGTTAGAGAGAGAACGCTGAGAATTTCCCAAAACTGATGATCAAACTCAAGTAATAGGTACACAAAGGACTGTGGATCCCGTGCAGCACAGACAGGAGGCAAACTCACCTGACACATCGTAACAAAACTGCTCAAATCCAAAGACGAAGAGAAAAATCTTAGAAGTGGGTAGAGAAAAAGGAGGAACAGAATTACCAATGGTTGGCATTTCCACAGAAACAGTAGGAGCTAGAAGACAATGGAATGATGCCTTCAAAGTGCGGAAGAAAATAGCTGAAAACCTGCTATTACTTTCTCTAGCTGCATAATAGAGAAAGTGTCCTTCACGTGCGAAGGCAAAATAAATACATTTCCATCATGAAAAAGATGAGAGGTTTTGTTGCCTGCAAGTGTACATGAAAAGAAACAGTAAGAATTCTTTAGGAAGAAAGAAAATGATTCCAGAGAGAAACACCAGAAATCCAGAAAAAGCAATAAAATAGAAATAAAGCAATAAAATAGAAATCCAGAAAAAGCAATAAAAGCAAGGGAAAGGGAAACTGGGAAATATATAGATAAATACAAACAAATATTAACTTCACAAGAATAACAATATCTGACGTGGTCTAAGATATATGGAGAGTAAAAATGTATGAGAATAACAGGCAGACATAGCTGACTTTCTGTCTTCTCAGAGTAAATCACTGACAAAGAGTGGCAATAGTGTCAAATTACATTAGACTGTTACTAATCAAGAATACACATTATTATCCTGAATTTACAATCCTAATTCTTTAAAGAAGAAGGGAAGTTTATGAAATTAATATGATATAGGTAAAATTAAAAAAAATATACTGTTAACTCAAATGAAGTAAAGTAGAGAAAAGGAGCTTTACCTTTTGACCTAGTGATTCCTTTCCTAAGTACAAACTCCAAAGAAATGTGCACATATGTGCGCCAAGAGACACAGACAATAATGTCCTTAGCAGTGTTATTCATAACAACGGAAATTGAAAACTGTAGTATATTTACGTCACAGAATATCCCAGGGCAATGGATAATGGCAAACCATTGTCACCTGAGAGAACGAGTGGCTGCTACGAACAAGTCCATGTGAAGGAGACCAGACACAAAAGTCTACGAAGCTGAGGTGTGGGGTTGACGTTGGAGCAGTTCCTCCAGTGCCGGCGTGTTGACTTGAAGGGTCGCCTGGAGGTTTCTTGGATCCAGTATGTTTCTGTCTTGAACTGGGCGGTGATTGCATAGGCGCGTTCACTTTGTAAGAGCTCATCGGCATGTATATTTATAATTATTGTACCTTTGTTATCCCTCGATGGACAAAAAACAGAAATAAAGGTGGGTCTCTCACTCTCACTGTGCAACTCGTGTCCTCAACGCCTAACTTAGCTCCCGCGGGCTAGACGCACGTCTGCCCCAAGATCTTTGTAAACCAGATCTTGTGTTTTCATGTGCTCCACACTGCTGTGCTTTTTGTGCTGGACTTCATTTTAAACTTTAAGCCTGGACTGGTTTACTTTGTGGGGTTTTTTGCTATTTATTTTGCTTCTCAATTCCTAAAACATCTCTGAACGCTGACTTTCAGATAAATCTTGATTCTGGGTTCTATAGCCCATGGACAAACCCCAACCCATCCAATTACAGCCCCAACTATGAGAACCCCACCTTAGACATGACTCCCCAAGTCCCCACTTGTGTACGAGGCACGCGGACAGTCTCCCCACGAGACTCCTTTATTCAGTGATGCCGTGACAACAGCCCAGAATCACTATGGAAGGGCACATCCTCCAGCTTTCCTTCTGTTTATCACCGCTATTCAATTCAGTAAGAAATTGTTGTTAACTGCTAGCAGAGATAAGTAATTCTCTTTTCCTGTCCCTGAGGATATTACAGTCAATTTCGGACACTGACAGACGAAATACATGATAAGAGTTACAATAAGGAACTATGAGAGGAAAGAGAAGAGGCACCCAGCTGGTGATGACTTCCCCGAGGATGCGACGATTGGGCTGAGTCTTACAGAATGAGGAAATGTTACACAGGGAAAGAGTAGGTGACAGAGCACTCTGGACAGAGAGAAATCCAAGAGCTAAGACAGCGTTGGCGTGAAGCAGACTGATGTCTGGGTGGACTTCCTGGGCAAGTGATGGTGGCTTGTGCCACAGCTTTGCTAAAACCAACCACCCAGCAACAAAGCCAGCAAAAACGTGTCTCCCCAGGGCTCCGAGGATGAGTTAAAGCATCCCACCAGTTTGCGAAAACTCCCACTGGCCTCAGCTTTCCCATGAGATCAATTATTTTGCATCTGTTTTGACAACCCTGCCAGGACTGGAAGACTGACCCGGGGACAGAGCTCAGGACCCGCTGCTCTACCATGTTCGAGGTACCAGTGGTTACGGTGGTGTGCGGGTGACTGTTTAACAAGAATTAATGTGTGCATATATACACGCAATACTTTGTTAAAATTGTAATGATGTAAAGGGTATGTCACCCAATATTTACAAACAGTAATAAACACATAACACTCATAAATTGTGCATAGAAAGATCGATTCTCAAACAATGTTTTTGTTCATTTTTTTCAAAACTCCAGAACCAGAGCCAAACTATGATTTGCCATTTACAGGTGAGCATAATTACAGCGCATACATTGGTCGATATTTTCGTTTACCTAACACAGACCGAGTGAGGCGGAAGTGAAACAACGTGTCTGTATGTTAGAACTTCCCTCCTTTGTCAATGATGTGTGTGACTTCTTTGCTGAATCAGACGATAGTTTCTAGATACTAAAATAATAATTCCTCAATGATTCGCACTTTTCACAATGCAATGGTCGCAGATATCATTTCCATTTAAATTTAATCTGTGTTACTAGTATTTATCATCATCTTAAGTCTAGACAATCATCAAAACAATACATCGAGCTGTGATTCAGGGGTGTGCCAGTTTCCATGGTGAAATCAGTCTCACTTGGGTCAATTTCAGGTGCCCAACATGATGCCACTACCTGTGAAGTTGGGAAGAGGTATGCAGTAACATGTCAGGATACATACACCTCCACATACAGACATGGCAGATGTAAATAACCTCAAGGGTAATAGTAAAATATAATAATGTAATTAGGAAGCAATGAGTTTGGAGAAATTATTATTTTTTATTATTTTGTTTTAAATACAATCCATTTGATTGTAAGTCTATAATTTAATTTTTAATAATGGCTGTATTTAACAATGGGCTCAGGAAATTCGTGACAAGCTAAAAGTCAGTTTTCCTGCACTGGCCTAAACCACCTCCAGCACCACAGACACCGCTGTCAGACATCTTGGTCAAGATCTCCTTCCCCACAACCCACTGAGGCGTCTTTTCTTACCCTTTCTTTTCTAGCCCTTATGGAAGAACCAGGGCTCGTAGCCGGAGAGAGATTTCCCAAACATCACACAGCGTTTAGTCAGTGGCAGCTTCCTGAAACCTTGTCCACTTCTGCTTTCTTTAACACTATTTTACAGACATAGGAAAAGATGGGGATTCTAAGTGTTGGCCCACAGATGTTCACAACTCCAGCAATACACGCAAAAACTTTGTGTGAGTATGGTCATTACTAAGAGAAGGGCATCGTTTATCTGTTTGTTCAGAGGTACGAGGTTATGGCACTTCTGCTCTATGAAACATCATTTCAAACATCTAACTTCAATGTGTTTCACTTCCTCTTCTACCTCAGTGTATAACTGAGGTAACAAAGAAAGCACGCACACACACACATGTGAACAAGGAAAAGGTGCGTGTGTGATGTGTCTGTGGCTGCGTCTGCATGTGTAGCAAGGGAGAGCTCCAACAGCTGCTCTGGGGGATGTCCACTCCACACTGGACACCGTCTGTCCTCCTCACTTACCTTCAGTGTGTCAGCTTCCTCATGAGCACTTGGGAGCCACAGAGCCTTTGGTCCAGTGGGTCAGGACAACTGCCAGAGTCTCCTCCTCGCGGAAGCCAGAGGTCCAGGCAGGAGAAAGGATGCCTACGTCACTGTGACCCAAGTGACCCGCCGTGAGACTCAGCTGCTTAGGGTTTAGTGTCCTTCATTTCCATCAAAAGGGATAACAGACCCCAAACCAAAACAGAACAAAACAAGCGAGATGACGTCCTAAGTTCCCAGGCAGTGTTCTGCCTTCCGAGCAGCTGAAGGTTACAGGCTTCCCAGGTAGGAGTGCCGCCAGAGGGCTGCCCAGGAAAGAGGACGCGGCTTCAGGGTTCCTCCCCGGACGCCGGACACGTCCCGTCACCTCGTTTATGCGGCGAACTCACTTGTTATCCCGCTGGAGCTGTAGACTTTAGTGAAGACAAGGTACTTAGAGAGCCCGGTAAACAGTCGACGTTCAGTAACAAAACTGTGTCGTCAGGGATGAGCTACGTGGTTACGGATTTACTCACCGGGGCACACACCTTGTCTCCTCGTGTCTGTCTTTCCACCGGAATGAGCTTCTCAAGGATAAATTACTTCCCTTATTCATGCGGATTTCTGGCTTCCGGCCTAATGCGTGGCACGGATTACTTCTCCAACAAATCAAATAATAAACAGATTTTTGAAGAAATAGTGTAGCTGCATATTTGATTATGTGCAATTGTGCTCATGATATATTAAGTACAAAATTATAATATTCCATCAGTTCCCCAGTGTAAAGCATTTAAGAGATCTCTAATTTTTCACGATTGCGAACGTCAATTTTATGGCATTTCGTACAAGCATATTGAGTCTCTTGTTTGATATTTGTACGTGGGTAAATTTCTAGAAGTAGAATTCATGAGCCAAAGCACAAACACATTTTAAGACTTTTGATACCTGTTGCGTAACTGGTCTCTGAGAGTTTTGAGATTTTGCTTCTAAATGTGGCCGTTCATTAGCGGAAACATTTTGCCATTTTCCCCTACTTATTTTCGAGGTTAGGATCACTCTTAAAATGCACAAAACTGTTACGTCAACTGGGTGCATTCTTTTACTTTTGATTCTTTTCCATCATCTGACTGCTTTTTCTAGCTCTGGTTACACACTTTTGATTACTGTAGTTCCATGTTGTTCTTAGAACAATTAGAGACAATATTCCCCATTATGTTTTCATTTAAATTATTTTCTAATGAACTTTAGAAATATTTTGAATTTTTTGAACCAGTTGGAATTTTTTTGGGTCCAGTGGAATTTTTCACTAAAAATATTAACATTTATAATTAATTTGGAGGGAAACAGCGCTTCTACAGTACCTGATATTCCTGTTATAGAGCATCACATATTACTCCAGTTGGTCACGTGTTCATTTATCTTCCTCGGTTAAGTTTAGGTGGTTTACTTCGTGTAGAAACTGCTCTTCTTGGTAATTTCATTCTCGTGTATTTCATATCTGGCACTTCAATTTTCCATCTAATACCACTTCTCCACTTGAAACACCTCTTTTATAATTTCTTCTCCTATGGCTCTGCTAGCAATGAGTTCTTTCACCTTTTTTTAATGTGGAAAAGTCTTCTTCTCATGTTCATTTTGAAAAGGATACTTTTACTTGTATGCTTGCCAACTTGTAGGTTGGCAGCATTTTTGTCCAGTAACTTTAAAGATGCTGTTCTTGACGTTCTTGGAGTCACTCGAAAGTCTCTCGTCTTATTACAATTGTTCCTCTGTAAATAACGTGGTTTTGTCTTTCTGTCTGCTTTTAAGATTTTCTGACTGTTACTGGTTTTCAGAAATCTGATTGTGATGTTCTTTGTGTGGTTCTTTTGCTGTTTATTCTGCTTGGTGGGTCCCTGAGCTTCTGGCATGTGTGGGTTTATAATTTTCATCAGATTTTCACAATTTCTGGTCATAATCTCTTTAATTTATCTGTCCCTCTTTTTACCCGTCTCCTTTTTTTTCCCCAGTTTTTTTCTATGGATTCCGTTCTGATGTCCTAAATTAACTACTCTTTTCTTCTGCAGTTGCCCCCCAGCCCCTGGCACTCAGCATCCTACTTCCTGTCTCCATGAATTTGACTACTCTAGGGACCCCACGTAAGCAGACTCATGCAGCGTTTGTCCACTTTTGTCTGACGTATTCCATTCAGAATCATGTCCATCACTCAGCCATGCTGTAGCCTGTGTCAGATTTTGAGTTACGTCTCTCCAATGATTAGTGACGCCGAGCAACTTTTCATGTGCTTGTTGGATATCGGTATATCTTCAGATCCTTTGCCCATTTTTAAAACGAGCTGTTTCTTTTTCGTTATTGTTGAGTTCTAACTTTCTTTATATATTCTCAATATTAATCCCTTATCAGATGCATGATTTGCAAGTATTTTCTCCCATCCCATGAGTTGCTTTTCCACTCTGTTGATGGTGTCTTTTGATATACAGATTACATCATTTTAGTGGCTTACATTTCCTACTCATTATGTTCATGATTTCATTTAAATAGTGGAGCCTATTTATAGTGTTTATAATAGCTGTTTCAACGTCTGTGTCTGCTAATTTCATCACATCTGTTATTTCTTACTCGGTTTATATTGACTTGCTTTCCTCCTGGATCTGCTTATGGATGTGTAGTGGCTGTACCTGTCTACATCTGATGGTGAGCAGAGCTTGGCCGAGAGTGTGGCTTTGCTTTTCTTCCTTTAAAGAAGCTTGAAGTTTGGCTTGGCAGGCGGTCAGGTTCCCCTTAGATCAGTTCAATCCTCTCACGGGCTTGTTTGTAGCTTTTATAGTGGTGGGCAGAGAAGCCTTTACTCTGGGCCTAATTTCACCAAACTGGAGGAAAGATTTGGCCAGTCCAGTGTTTTTACTGATTGCTATGGTCTGAATGTTTGTCTCCCCCCAGATTCATATGTTGAAATCCTAACAAACACCAAGGCAATGGTATCAGGAGGTGGGGCCCCCTGGAAGATGCTCTGGTCCAGGGTGGAGCGCCCATGAAGGAGGTTTGTGCTCTCGTGGAGGAGACCCCAGGGAGCTCCCTTACCCCTTCTGCCATGTGGGGACTCACCGGGATGTCTGCACTCTGTAGCCCGTGAGAGGGCCCTCATCAGATGCCTCACCTGCTGGCGCCCATCGCGGGCTTCCAGACCCAGAGCTGCGAGGAGTAAGTTTCTGTTGTTTATAAGTTCGCCTCCTTCCCTGGCCCCGTCTGTGGTACTTGTTACAGTAGCTGGAGCAGCCTGACACTGACGGTCCGCACAGCTCCAGGAGGTCTCTGCCCCGGGACTGGACTCCATGCCCATCTCCTCTCCCAGTGTGAGGTTTGGCACCTGCTCACCCGAGGTCCCTTGGCGCTGTCTCTGCCTTGTCCCGTGGAGTTCTGCCCTAAACGTGTGCAGACATGCGCTGAGCAGAGACTCACAGGGCCCAGGCAGACGTCTGGAGCTCACTCTCCCTCAGTCATCCTCTCTCCAAGGACTGTGCCCAGCCGTCTCCACATTCCTGACTGTCAGGCTCTGTGTCCTCAGCTCAGCAGGAACACTGCCGTTACTGGGACCACAGTCTAGAACGTGTTGCCGGGCAGAACACCAGGCGTGTGTGTGTTTGTGACTCTGCTCTCTGTCTACAGGCTGAGAGTAGCTGCTTCAAGGTGGATTCAGCTGAGACGTATCGGTACTGACCATATGCATGGCAACACACACAGCCAACCCGTTCTAAGCGCTCACTCTTCGCCAGATGCTATTTTAGTGCTTTCCATTAATTACCTCATTAATAACCACCCTACCACGTTGGCGCTACTGTCATCTCTATTTTACAGATGAGGGAGGCGTGGGGGAGACGAGGGAACCACTCCCCACCATGGATAAATCACCTTCCTTTCGAGCTACAGGGCAACAAAACAGCTGCTACCCATGATGAGGGTGAGGGTCCCCAGGCCACCCCACCAACCTCCATAGAGCCAGAACACACTCTGCAGAAAGGTCAACAAAAGTCAAGAAAAAGAAACAAAAGAAAAAAGAAAAGATTAGAAAAATCAGCCTCTCACATGGGACACATCAAGTTCTACATAGAATTTCTTTTGACAAAGGGGTTTTGTAGCTAAAATGCCCTTGAAAATGTCTTAGTCCAACCTTCCCATCGGCTATGGACTCAACCGTGCCTCCCCCCGCCCCCCATTCATATACTGAAGCCCCACCCCCCGGTCGGATGGTACTTAGAGGGGAGCCTTGGGGAGACAATCAGGTGCAAACGAGGTCACAAGGGTGGGGCCCCTACAATGGGGTTGATGTCCTTATGTGAAGCAGAAGAGGCCCCAGAGGGCTCCCCCAACTCAATCTCTCTGCCATGTGGGGCCATGGCAATTAGGCGTCTGTCTGCACACCAGGAAGAGAGCTCCCCTATGCAGGTGCCTTGATCTTGGACTGCCCAGCCTCCAGAACTGTGAAAAAATAAGTATCTGTTGTTCAAGCCCCTCTGTCCACGGTGTCTTGTTACGACAGCCCAACCAGCTAAGACACCATCTTACAGAGAAGACACTGAGGCCTCCAGGAGGAGGATCTGTCTGTTTTCAGTCTCCTGTCCTTGCACACAAACTAGATCAAGGATAACCCCTAGAGGAAGAGCCCCCGGGAGCCCAGTTTAGCAAGCAAGGCAGGCGTCCTGCTGGATGCAAGAAAGCAGAGGAAGGACACGCTGACCTTGCCCCGCTGTCAGCACCATGTGAGGTGCGCAGCTCCTTGGGGGAACCCGCAGCCTGTGCAGAGCCCCAGCCCGTCCTGGAGAAGCAGCTGGAGGCTGTCTCCGTTCGGGTTACAGCGGGTCCCTGAAGGCTCATGCCTTCTTGACAAGGGCAGGCTCCGTGTGCTGGGGGCCCCCTGGGTCTCCTGCTGGCCTGGGAGGGAGCTGACAGCCACGGGCGGCGCTGAGCCTTAGCCAAGAGAGCTTCTGTCGGTGGGCAGGGAGCCTTGCCAGCAGGCAGGTGCAGGACAGGGCAGCCGGCTCAGGGCCCGTCCATCTTGCCAGTCAGGCCTGTGGGGGAGGCAGCCGCAACCTCTGCAGCCTGCAGCCTGAGAATATTCTCTTGTAAGAAATGTCACCAGCCCGAGGCATTCTCTGCGGGGGGAGGGGCACACAAGCACACACAATCTTGAGCGCTCAGGCTCACGCACTGCATTTCAATGCACAGAATTACAGGTGCCTGTGCTCAAGTCCCACAGTAAAGGTGCCCAGTGTGAAAAGGTACCCAGCTAACTGTCCTTGATGCAAAATGAACACAATCCGTAACTCCCCCTCAAACAACGCCTGACTGCCATATTATACAGAGCTCATGGAACCATATTTTAAAATGTGTGCTATGCTCTTTAAAATGGTCCAAGGACCTTGCGTGGCTGCAGGAATTGCATGGCTTGCTCCCTGCTCCAGAGCACGGAAGCCGGTATCGACCGCAGAGAAGCAGGCGGCCTGTCGGTTGCAGCCACGCTGCTCTTCCGGTATCCATCACAGCCTCACTGCATCATCAGGGGGTCCCTGTCCCCGCACAGAACACCACCGGAAAACAGGAATGAGGCGCCGGTGGCTCGCTGCATGCTGGGAAGTGTAGTTCCTCGCCACTCCGCGGGCGCAGGGCATGCTGGGGATTGTAGTTCCATGCTCCTCTGCGCGGGCGGGCGCGGCCCTAGCGCAGTGCATGCTGGGGACTGTGGTCCGCCGCGGGACGCGTGTTCAATGAGCCCCAGGAAAGTGTGGGGCCGGGGAGCTGCTCACCCGTCCCGCAGAGCTGCCAAGGCCACACTTGAGCCCGACGGTTTCAATTCACTGCTCTGTAGCTGCAGACCTGGGAGGTGATTGGATGAGCCGTGGGGGTGCAGACACCAGCCCGGGAGGCCGGGTTCTTCAGGGGAAGAATGAACCCAAAATGAGACATAATGAGAGGAGTAAAAGAACCCCACGGGACCTAAGGGGATGCTGCGTGCGGGGAGGAGGCAGACACTCCTCAGGCTGGGCACGGGAGGACAGCCAGCCTCTGAAGAGGACTCACTTCTTAGCAGAGATAAAGACGTTTAGGAAACTGCAGTGCCATCTGCAATAAAAGTTACCTGAGAGAAGCGGGGCAGAATTCCCTTCTGATTATGTTAATAGTGACGGTACCGAGCACATGCACTGAGTGTTTACGGCAGGCATCAGCCCAAGTACTAGACTTGCATTAACTCACAAAACTCACAGGCACCTTGTGAGCCAGGTCCTGTTGATTCCCCCGAGGTGTAGGTGACGAAGCCAAAGAACAGAGAGGAGAAGTGTGGCTCCCGAGGCTTCACGGCTAATGGGAAGCACGGATTTGAATCCAGGCCATTTTCTGGACCTGCACACCTGGCACCAGACTAGGTGGGTGAAAACTCAATAAAGCAAAGATCAGGTTAGAGCTGGTTAGAGTGGGGAAAGGCTACAAGGAGACACAAATTTAAATAGCCGAATTAAAACCTGCATTGAAGATGGCGGGGAGAAAAAGCAAAGAATGTCACCTCCCATATCAGTAAATGAAGGATGTCGCGGCCACCAAGCCCTCAGCCACTGCAGCCACCCCTCCACGGTGCCCCCTGAGGGGACTCAGGGTGGGAAAGCACAGGACACTGGCCTCAGGTAGCTGAGGTGTGGATCAAAGGAGCGATCTCAATGAGCCTGGACTCTTGCATCTTCCTATACATAGAAAAGCACTAAATCCATTAACCTGAGATGTCTGGTTTTCTTTAATGAACAGTAATCTTTTGATGTTCCGACTGCCTGGTCTTTGTTGCAAAAACCGTTATAGATCCTGGCTCCTCCCTGACCTCTTGTGAGCGGTCCCTCAGAGCTCTCTGAGAGGCTGTGTCCTGGGCTTAAGTCCTCAGCAAGTCTGTCCAGTAAAACAGAATTCTCAACTTTTAGGAGGTACATTTTTTTTTCATTTGACATGATGAATTACACAATTTCATAAGAAATTGAGGACAAATTTTTTTAAGTGGACACAAGAAATCCTTCTGGGAAAACCTTTCCAGAAAATAGAACTTACCATCAGTTTCAGAAGTCCAGGTAAATATCATTGAAAAGTATCTGTCCTTGGAAATCTCCTAGAGGAGAAATATGCCAAGATATTAAATTAATAATCTCTTTGGTATGAGGCTGTGAATGACATTTTAATTTTTTTTAAAACATCTTGTGGGGTATGTGTTTCTTTTAAAAATAAATGAAAGCCCTCTAAAAGCCCACTGGTTTCTGGAAAGCTGAACAGAAGTGCTGGTATCAGCTCCTTGACCTCCCCTCCACCTTCTCCTGGGCCCTCAGAGGCCCAGGCCTCTGCTCTCGTCCTTGTCAGGGCCAGTGCGGGTGACGAGTGGCTCTGTTCCCCACTTTGCTTCTCATTTCTGACTCCGTCAGATGCCTTTGCGCCCACAGAAATACCCCGGCTTGTTGGGGTGGGCAAGGCTGTGGAGCTGAGACTCCGGATGGTGGGATGCTGTCCCGAGATGAAGACAGGAGCAGCAGGGCCCGGGCCGGGAAAGTGGGTGCAGGGTGGGCTGGGGAGGTTCCCAGGATGGGCAGTGGGCAGGGTCAGCACTGTTCACAGAACTGAAGGTGCAGCAGGGTCTGGAAAGATGCAGGGGTCTGTCCTCGAGGTGTCTTCAAGAGCAGGCCCACAGGGAGGGGCAGGGCCTGAAGCAGAGGAGGTGTAAGGGTTGCGTTTGGCCCTGGCGCCTAGGGCTTGCTAGTGACAGGGAGAACTTCGGGCTCTCTTGGAACTGGGCTCATGGCTGACACCCAGTCCCTCTTATACAACGGCCTCTCCCCTAGCATGATGAGAGCTGTACGGATGTGATGGGCTGTTCCTTGTCTGAGACAACCTTCCCTGAGGCCCTTCTGGGAGAAATTCCAGCCTGGGGTCCGTACACGTAATAGCCTCATCCACGCCCTGCCTGTCATTCTGATTGTTGTTTAAGTTGCCCACCCAGAATTCACTCATTCCTACGGAGAACCTGGGGACCTGTGTCACATGTCCATTTCAGAGCTGGACCCACTGATTGATTCTTGATGGGACTATGTCCTCTGAGAACCTGCGCTGGCTCTGGGGTCACGCAGCTCTGTGTTTGGACCCTGGATCCCCACTCGCTGTCTGTGAGATCCTAGGGGAGCGCTGGATTTGTCTAAGCCGTTGTTCATGCGTCAAAGGGAGTAATATCTGTGTCTGCCTATGCGGTCGCTGTGAGGGTCTACCGGGGCAAGTGAAGCGCCTGGCGGGCGTCTGACACATCACAGGACCTCGGTGGAGGCTAGCGGGTGGCGGCCCTGGTGGCAGGGTCCTGAGCTGGCCTGCAGGTTCTAACAGAGCAGCATGTTCTCCTCTAGGAAAGGCAAGTGGCTGGGCTGTGCTTCTACGGAAGGAGCTTCTGACCACTTGCCATGGTCGCTGTCCGGCTCTGCCCCACATGCCTGTGTCCTGCGAGGCGGGCCATGGCTTTCAAAGTGCTCCAAGGAGAGGATTTCGGGTCTCCGGCCCAGAGGCGGCTGCTTGACGCAAGCCTCGGAAGAACAGTGACGGCAGAGCCTCATCACACACCCTGGACACGCGTAGCGTCTGCGTCATGCACGTGGGAGGGCAGAGTCAGCCTCTCTTGAGAAGCAGCGGCTGAAGCAGTTCAGGGGGAGGACACAGCAGCCTCCAGCCATGAACAGGACAGCTCCCCGCTTGGCTGGGTCCTGCTCCCGCTGGGGCCTGGGAGTGGGAGAACTTTCTAGGGGTGGCTTTGTGTGTCAGGGCTGTGAGAGGAGCGAGGCTGTGAGGACAGACGGGCAGAGGCAGGAGGACCGGGTTAGGAGGAGGCAGCATCCACCCTGCTAGTGGCACAGAAGGAGCGGGAAAGTCATCAGAGAAGAGAGAGCAGGGCTGGGGTGCAGCTCAGGGTCGAAGGGCTGGGGGCAGGTCGCGGTCCTCCCGTGCCAGTGCCAAGCAGAGCAGACACTGGCAGGACCCGTCCGTCCTGCAGACCCTCAACGCCACCCCAGGGGAGCACAGGGGTATCTTCTGTGTGCGGTTTCTGTTTCTGGGTGTTTGTCCCTGTGGCTTTTCCTGTGAAGCTCCGTGCAACTCCCAGGAGGTGCGTCTGGACCCCAGTCCCCAGGGAGGCGGCGTGACTTCTGGAAGCACCGTTCGGAGATAAGCCCCAGACTCAGAGGCGAGCCTCGGGGATGAGCGTGGTCCTTGCGTTTTTAGAACTCAGTTACCCTAAAGATGCCGTGGTCAGAAAACGGCCATTAAAATGCACGATCAAGAAGCATACAGGAGCAAGTCCAAGAGCAGGCAGTCCCACCTCAACCGAATTCAATCCATGTAGAGGGTGTCTGCTGTCCCGGCGCACCTCACAGCTCACCGGTCAGAAGCCCCACTCCAGCCGAATGCCTCTCCTCACCGTCCCCAAGTAGCTTTTTCCCTTTTTCCTTTTCCACTCTTTGCCTTGTGGTTTCCTCCAGCTGGAGACCTCTGGTTATTACTAATTTTTTTACCCATACATCCTGCCCGTGCTAACTCAGATGCCTCAAGTCCAGTCTCCACTCCGGTGATATCCCCCTCATCTGAAATAAATGCATAATTGCTCACACCAGACTTTTTGTTCTTAATCCCATAAAAGTGTGGGGCAGCCAGAGCTGTGATGGCAGGCATGTTACCTGTTTGAATCCCTCCTCGGTCAGTAGCACCTCCTGGGCGCCCTTTCTGCAACCGGCAGCGCAAGTGTTTAGCTTGTGGAGGGCTCAGCAGCCGGGGTCTGGCACCCCGACCACCCACGCTGCTCTAGAACATTCTATGAGTTGTGTAAAGCAGGGATTTTTCTATTAATTTTTCTATATTATGTTTTGCCACCAAACCAGACCAACAGCCTGGAGTAGGTTTGGAATTCTTCAAACTAGGTCTGCAGCTGGTGGACCGCTGTGGCCAGAGCCCTGCTGTCAGGGCCTCATTCCTGACTTAGGGGACCCCGTCTCCAGGTCTCCCAGGGACTTCTGGTCAAAGGCTGGTACACTTCAGAGGCACAGCCCTTTCCTTCCTGATTAACCTAAGCGGAGGACTAGCTGGCAGCGTGGGATCAGAGGGTAGGCCCTCCCTCCTAGGACCGCAGGAGGTAGGGGCACAGGGCAGGAAGGCGAGGTGGATATGAGGAGTAGCGTTTATCGTAAGTAAGTGATGCTGCTTTAGGTGGATGGCCCCTTGCTGTACGTAATTCTCACTACTCCCTCTCTCATTATGAGAGGTTTCACCATCCCCATTTGGAGATTAGGAAACGAAGACCCAGAGGGCTAAATAAATTGGCTGGTTGCCCACAAGGTGATGGCAGAGGTGACGCCCCGCATGGCTGAGGGTGCTGGGAAGGGCCTCTGACAGGGCCCCAGGCTCCCCTTCTCCATGCTGCCCCCCCAGCTGTGTGTGCCCTCTCCTCTGTAAGCCACAGCAGTGCTTCTGAAGCTGCCCTCGTGGGCCCCAGCGGTTAGGGACCTCCCTGAGAGCTGCCCGGGGCTAGAGAGGGGCAGCATCCACCCAAAGGAGCCTCTCAAAATTGAAGACGAAATTGAAGGCAGAGTGTTGGCAAATAAAGAAGTGGCGAGAAGCATGCCCAGGTAAGTGAGCAACGATCCCTGAGTGCTTCCCTCCCTCCCCCACCCCACCCCTCCCCACCTTCATCTATCCGTACATGGAATTCATATTCGTGGTGCCAAAATGATGCTCCTGGTTTGCTGCCTTCGAGCAGGATTACAGAACGAATAAAATGCCACAATAGAAGCATAATGTACACTTAATCCACTTCTAAAATTGGGATAGCTTTGATGTAAACAGGACATGAACGCTGTCTGAACCACCCTGTAAAGCGAACCTTGCCTGAGTAGCCAGGAGTAGCCAGTCGGCCGGTGTGGCGTTTGATGTGAGCTTCAGTTTCGTGGCTTGTGTGCCCTCGAAGGCAGGACGCCGCTCACGGTCTTTGTAAACGTAGCGGTATTACCGAGTGTGAAGGCTGTGCTGGGCCCGGGGTTTAGAAATCGTCTGGGGCTCTGAATTCTTCATGATATTCAGGTGTCCTTGTATAAGGGCACTTAACCCCGTGTCCAGATACACAGATCCCGAATGGAAATCCTCTTACGGAGAAAACTCAGGAAACGTGATAAATACAAATGTAAATGTGGTGTCAAGCAGACATTAAGATGGATTTTTAAGAAGAATTTATCGACATTAGAAGAGAGTAAAGATGATCCTTCTGCTAAATGACTTGAGAGTGTAATTGGCTGACGAGGGTGTAGAAAAACAGTAATAAAAGGAAGTACATTTAATTTGAGCTTGTCACTTCCAGCTTTATAAATTGGTTTATTCCAAATGAATACTCAGTGTTCAAAATTAAATTACCTTGCTTTTTCATTTATTTAATTTTTTTCTCCTCCGACCTTCTTACATGACCCTTAAGCGTATCAGCCGGTGGGCGAAAGCGGAACATTGGAGTCCCCTGCACGTGTGCACATTCTAAGGTCTGTTAAGGTCGAGAGTTACATCCAATGAAACGGCATTACGTTGTCACCAACAAACCCAGTGAAATGTTTGGCTCCGGGTGTGTCTTCCTCGGATAAACACTTGTCTGCACGAGCTGGGAATCCTGTTTCCACCATGACCTTTCAAACCACAAGTCTAAGCGTCCCTTCTCCCTTGAGAAAACCTTAGCGAGTTTCTCATGATCACAGGGACCAATTAGATGTCCTCAGGCAGCTCTGCCACCAAAGGTACCTGGGACCCCAGCGATGCTGGTGGTGGAGATCTGCCCAGCCCGGCCTCTGGGAAAGGCACACCCAGGCTGGCACTGACGGGTGAAGATGTCCCTGGAAGGGGAAGAGAGAGAGGAAATCATTCATCCAGGGAAGTCAGGCTAGTGTAACATGGTGCTTCCCAAGGTCCTCTGACCAAGGGACAGCAGGATCACCTGGAAACGTGTTAGAAAGGCAAGTCCTCCGCCCCGCCTCCGAGAGCTGCTGATTGGAAGCTCTAGGAGTGCGGGGCGGGCAGTGACGTGCATCTCACCCGCCCTTTCCGCTGGTTGTGATATGCTCCCTCAAACTTGAGGGTCATGGGGCTCAAGCACCAGGGAGCTTCTGGAGTAAGTGGTCTTGGGAGTGAATCTCAGCTCCGCCACCTTTTACCTGTGTGACCAGGAGCAAGTTACCTAACTTCTCCAGTCTGAGGTCCTTTACATGTAAATGAGGACCATTAAACCGCCTTGGCAGGCTGCTATTAAATACGTTGTACATTATGTTAGATACGTTTCCTGGGAGATAGTGCCTCGTGTACGAATAAGGGGTTAAAACGGAAATCTTCCCGCCTGTGCGTCGACGGAAGCATCCACGTGATTGCTTATCCGACACCAGGCTCAGGGCACCGCACGCCACCGACACCAGGCTCAGGGCGCCGCACGCCACCGACACCAGGCTCAGGGCGCCGCACGCCACCGACACCAGGCTCAGGGCGCCGCACGCCACCGACACCAGGGTCAGGGCGCCACACGCCACACAAGTAGACATGACAAAGGAAGTCATTCCAAACCACTCCCCCATTCTTGAACTTCCTCCTTAACTGAACACATAATTGCCAGGCTGGGGGAGAGGAACAGGTGTGGGGAAACGTTGCTAGGCTGTGCATTTCCTATCCTAGCAAGAGGGGACTTCCTGGGCAGCTTGTCCCCTGCAGTTGAGAAGAGGCTCTGTTGGTGCCTGTCTCAGGCCCAAGGAGCCCAGCAGCCTTCTGCAGCCGTGCTGAGTTGGGCTTACATGCCCGGAGTTCATCCCGGTAAGAACTGAGCTTAGTACGCAGCATGGCGTGGGGAGGAGGCTGAGATGGGGTGGTGCGTGGAGGACGGCAGAAGGTCTGAGAAGAGGATGGAGGTACTCCAGCTTCCTAGGACAATGGGGGAGCCAGAGGCAGCCTTCCAGAATAGAGATTCATCTATGAAGTGGAAGGAACAGCAGGAGAGAATCCCAGTAAGACGAAATTCCAAAAATATGCTCAAAAATGTCCACGGGGGAAAGAATCAGTTTCAAACATCTGTCAGATAGAGGGTGGGAAGCCAGTGTATGACAGTACAAGTTCAATAAAAAGGGTTTCTGTTCGTAACACCCTTGTTTCTCCCTGATGCAGCGGGGAGACGCCCAGACAGAGAATCAGAGAAGCCAGTACAGTCCCATCCCCCTGCAGCCCAGGCTGCGGGAGAGAGAGGGTGATGTTACACCAAATTTGCAGCCGATTAGTATCTGGTCTCGACATTCTACCCTCTGAATTGAGATGCTTTGTGACTTAAGTGACCCTCACAATGACACTTCAAAGTAAGCAAAATAGCCGCGGACTTCTAGAGGCTTCCTCTACGGGAAATGAAGGCTATTCTTGAAAAGCCCTCCAAGGGGCAAAGATAGAGCTCGGAAGTAAATTTGAGTTATGCTTGTTCAAGACACACAAACTCACATACACACGCGTGCCAAATGACAGAGTCTTGGTAAGTGGAAGCTATTTGCTTTTATTAGAAAAAATAACATTTTGACTCCTTTTAGAATCAGTAAGATTTTATTAAGTCAGATTTTATAGGTCGAAGTATAAAGACAGACCCATCAATAAGCACTACTTTACTGAACACTAACGGGAACCGGCAGAATTTTCTGGCAGCAATAGCCTTTTCATGGATTCATGGAATTAGAGACTGTAAAGCAGCTTAGAGATCTTCGATGATACAGTAATGAAATTAGAGCATCTCAAGGCTGGGAGAGAGCTAACTGGTCCAGGCAGCCACGCAGCACAACTTCAGGGGGCGCTGTCACATGGCAAACCCGCGAGGAGCACCCCTGCCCCTGTGCTCTGACTGCGCGGCCTGTGTGACCACCGCTGCCCCCTGGCAAAGGGTCCTGGAGGCCCAGTCCCTGTTGAAATTTCAAATCCCCTCTGAATACTCATGCTGTGTGTGCAAAGGCTCCCTGGAACAGGTGACTCTGCTCCCTTCAGAGACCATTTTGCTTTCCAAAAACTGGGATCGCTAAGGCATTTTTACTTTCATATTATTCACTTATATGTCTTTTCACATATATTATTTCAGAGTTGTAGCATCTTGCTACATAGCTTAGATCCTTAGATCCTTAGCCTCTGAGGACACACAGGGCACATCTGGCTTCTGCTCTGCAGAGCAGCCCTTCAGAAATTCAGGGAAAGGTGATGCGTCCCTTCTGAGTCTAGCTCCTTCAACACTTTCTCATCTGAATGATTGTTTTGTCCCCGCATCCTGCCTGCTCTGGTCTAAACATCTTCTGGTTTGTATGTGATCTTCTTAAAGTGAAGGCAGCTCCCTGAGCAACCAGATCAGATCACTTCCTTCTCCTTTTTCAGGTGAGAAAGGGAAGGTCCAGTGAGGACGCTGCATGTCTGAAACCACATACTTTACTGATTGGAAGATCAACTGCGACCTTCCGAATGGTCAGCTCTGGGCTTTTCCCACTGTGCCGTCTGTCCTTCCTCCAAAGCACAGAGTGTGGGTTTGAGCGTCTCTCTGCTGTTTTTGTTGTGGGGCAATGATTTTTCCCAGCTTACACCTTTCTGCTTGCTGTGTTTGGTGTATGGAGCTGTAGGGACTCTGCAGGCCCACAGCATGAAGAAAATGCCAGGAGACCAGTTAGCGCTGACCGTCGGGGCAGCTGCTGTGGCCAGGAGGGTCAGGTGCACTCTGGCCACGTTCATCAAGGGAAATGGACCCCATGAAGCCGGTAACTCAGGAACGCCAGTGACCGTCACTCAAAACTGTGAGCTGTCAAGTCAAGGAGTTTTGAGATGCATGATTCCGTGTTACTATCGTAATTATAGCATAAGGATATGTGGACGAGAGGAGAAATATCTCCTGTCGATCTGCTGAGTGTTACCGATCGCCTACGACATGCCAGGCGCTCTGCAGGCGCTGTAGTGCGCACACGTGGGATCCTAATGGCCACTCTCAGAGGCCGGTGGCATTGTCTCCGTTTACAAATGCTGTGACGCAGTCTCGCAGACATAAGTAAATACTCAGAGCCCAGGGCTGACCATGATGGTGGCATAGCCATGAACCCGGCTTCAGGCCGGATGCCGCATCTTTGCAAAGAACAGCAAAATCTCGGTCACTTACAGCAGAACACTGTGTGTCCAGCCCGCTCCAGTCACTGTGGCTTTGCAGGGGACCACCACGATCACAGCGTCTAGGAACCTGCGGGAATGTGTGTTCCTGAGCCCAGGGCAGGGTCGGGGTGGGAACATCCACCAGGACAGGGAGGGTGGGAGTCAGCTCCGGCCGGCAGGGCCCAGCCTCGGTCTGAAGCGCATATGGGAACCATAGCGGGCGGGGCAGGGCCGGGCGCACAGCTTGTGGCCAGTCCAGAGGCAACCTTTTGTGACTCAAAGATGAGGAAGGTTGTTTGCAGGGTTGATTTACCTTTTTCCTCTTAGGTTCTGGCCTCCTGAAGTGGAGGCGGGGCAGATAAGCCAGCGCCTTAAAGGTGTAGGATTGAGTGAAAGTCCACGATTTTCGTCCTTGCTGCTGCTGTTATTTCTTCGGTTTGGCCTCCAAACTTCAGCCCACTGGGTATATGGGAACGTAGACCATGGCCGGGCCACGTTCCCGCAAAGCACGTGGCCTGACTACACCGAGAACCCCAAATACTCAGAGGCCTCCTTGCTCTGCCTGGAAGTAAGGCCCTGGGAAAGGGACACAGATTTCAAACAGAACACTGTGTGTCCTATGGGCTGCTGAGCACTAGACTGAAACGCCCTAATGTTTTCCCAGAAAGTCTCAGATAAGCCAGACGGAGGCAAGCTATGCGAGGACAGCAGAGTGCGCGTCCTGGCTCCGTGCGGGTGACAGGTCAGGCCGGGCTTCACGGTCCCTGCCTCTGGCCCCTGGGGCTGCTGTCCTCGCTCTTCTCAGTGCAGGGTCCTGGACTGTCCCCGAGCTCCTCCAGATGAGCTCGGGCCCAGGTTTACTTTTCATTCCTCTTGGATAACTTGCATAGTGTTGGAGCAGGTGCTCTGGTTTCGGACAAAGTCCTATGGTGATGCCCCACGAGAAGAACTAGACGTCGAGAAGGAGACCCATCTTGGGGACCTGTCAGGCTCTGACTCTCTCAAAACCCCCAGACTCTCCTCCCAAAGCACTGGCCCAGCGCCCCACCCCGCCTGGCCTCCACGCCCCCGACCTATGCGGCCCACGGCTCCGCGTTCCAGCTGCTTTCCCCGTATCCAAACAACACAGAAAGACCCCAGAGCCCCAGGGAGAGTAGAGGAGGCTGCGCAGACCCAGGTTTCTGTTTCCTTTTCATCACAGCTTCTTTCCACAGATATTTCACAGGTACCTGCAACTGTTCAGAGGTCGTACTAGTCATTCAGATATTTACCTCTAATCCTGTGATCGTCCTGCCTTATTCCCAGTAATCAGATGGTGAAACTGAGGACGAACCACGGGCTCAGGGCTGTAGCACTGGGGACATGGTGGAGCCTGGACTTAAACCACCTTTGCTGCATCAGAGGCTGTGACCAGACCATGGCGCCCAGGGCGGGACATCGGATCGTGTTCATGTCTGCAAAGCAGGCGTGAGGCGCTGCAGGGGGTGAGGGCACAGGCCACCCAGGAGCCCAGAGGGAGGCGGGAATTCTGCTGGGTGGGCGATCCAGACGACCCTCTGAAGAGAGTGATCTGAGTGCTGCTCTGAAGGAGGAACTGGGGACCGAAAGGTCCTGGGCAGCAGCGGCGGTGGGAGCGAGGCGGGCTGAGAAGAGGCACCCCCCCACCTCCTCACCCAGCCCGCGGGTCTGCCGATTGTGGGAAACCCCATCCACGTGCAGAGCGTCCCCTGTGATGTGCATGTGACCCTTCCCTTTCTCCTGGGTTTTCCCAGCAGTTGGCGGGGGGGGGGGGGGGGCGGGGGGGCGGGGGTGGAATTGGGGGAGGCCCCGTCAAGGGTCGCCGCCAGACACATTTTTTAAACGAAAACTTGACACTCTGTGCATTTGATGAAATCACAGGGACTTGGGGAAACGGTCAGGTTCATCCTTGCTATTTGGAACACGGCTTCTGTTTTACGAGTATGCGGGACTGAACACGAGTGATAAATGGAGACGGGGTAACGGTTCCTTCTCTGCTGACCCATATCCAAATAGGCTATAAAAATGGTAATGCACGTATTCGTAATTAACGTGCTAACCGTAAATCAGCTCAGGGCTAAATTATCAGAGCGATGAAATGCACACATCTCCATTGGGGTGGAAATTTGTGTGTGGAAAGTCGGGAAGGCAAACCAAGCCCTCCGAGGTGAGCCCCCTCGTCCACGCTGGGGAGGGAGCAGGGAGGCCCGGGTGGGAGTGAGTTGCCCTACAGGCGAACCTCAGGGCAGTGTCTCCCCTCCAGGCAGATGTGCGGAACCAGCTGAGCTGAGCTGTGAGCACAGGACAGAACGGAGCAGGACGATGGCAGCCTCGTCTTGTGACCGTTTGGGCAAAGCCCACAGGACTACGTTTTACCCACAAAATGACAACCCACACTCTGGTTTCCTCGGGGGAGCCCCTCACCTCTCGGGAAGCTCCTCGTTAAAGACCTTGCTGGTGTGCAGGGACCTTAGTGCCCCTCTTTGGGAGGCGTGAGGTTGCACAGCTGCTAAGAGCCTGGTCCTATCATTGTCAAGGAGGATAATTCCTTGCGGGAACTTTCACTGGTGGGTGGGAGGGCAGGTCTCTTCTGGGGGAGCTGGGGTCCAGCAGTCTCCAAGAGTGGAGGGTCCCTTAGTCTTCCAGGGAGGGCGGTGGTGACCTGGAGGCCTCCAGTAATGAAAGACTCCACAGGGTGGGTCCTGAGACCCATGAGCCTCTTTCTGACCTGGACCCAGTTAGGTGGGGACCACAACCTACCTGGAGCTGCAGCCCAGAGAGAGACTTGCCCCACTGGGGTGATGGCTGACTCCACAGCAATGTCCCTGGGGGCCTTAGAAAAGTGAAATCTGTGGGTCAAAGGTGATGTGCAATGAAGACATCTCCCATGGCCTCACCTATTTTCTTAAATGAAGGAAGATGGAGGAAAATGAACGTGTATTGAGTGGACGCTGGCTTTGTCTGTGATCGGTGTTCCCTGTCTGTTATCCTGGGTCACCTCCAAAGCTGGAGCCCAGGAGCTGCCCGTTTGCTCCGTGTCACACAGCTGGGGAGTAGTGGGATCAGGGTTTGAATTCAAGTTTTAGGAAACTGAAGGAATGCTTTCTTGTGCAAACACACACACACACACACACACACACACACACACACACACACACACATACACACACACACACGACAACAGAAGCCTGTGCATCTTTCCTCTTTTTTGAACCGGTCACCCTGTTGCTCTTTCTCAGCTGTGGCCTCTCCTCCTCGCTTTCCGGTCACCGGATTATCCTCACCGCCCTCTAAGCCTCTGTCACGCACAGTCCAAAGATGAAGCGGGGACTTCTTGGGCGGCTTTGAGCTAAGAGAGAAAGCGTAACGCTGACAGCCTGTTTTCTCAGGCTCTCGTCTCACCCTCTGAAAATACACCAAATAAATTAAGGTTATTAGGATGTAAGTAGACAGCTCTCAGCGATGAGGAGAGAGTCAGGACCAGGAAAATAATCATCACTGTAACGCCGAGTGTTCGGTGTGCGCCAGCCACGTGTCCTACTGTATCCCAGCCCTCACAAAGCGCCCTGTTTTCCAGCTGAAGAAATTGAGAATCAGAGCAATTTTGAGACTTGGACCAAATGCCACGGCCAGGACACGTCTTCTGGGCATGGTCTGCCCCCCTGCTCTGCCTTGGTTCTCTCTTGTCAGGAAACCACCTCTGGCAGGACGTGGATGGAGCACGAAGCTGCAAGAGGCCAGCCTCACACCCCCTGCGTCCTCAGTGGCTACACTCCAATCCGGCCACAGGGTTCCCGTCTCAGAAATGGGAGGAGAGGCATGTAAGTCCTTCGCAGCTGCCCTCAAAGCCTGTGTCTGAATGGAAATCAGAACGACAAGGCCACGTGTGCGGAAGGACCACGCCAATGAAGGCTGCGTTTCGTCAGGGGTCTCAAGTGTCTGATGGATTTAGCTATGCAGACCAACAATCGTTTAGATGGGGACTCCTCAAAGCTCAGCATCGGGGGCCAGTACCACCAGATACTAGGAGTCATAAAGAGAAAATAGTACAGCATGAAATGGAGTGCTTCAGCCCAACTTCTCTGGGTCTAATCTGGGTCTTCCCCACAGAAGAATCACATAGAGGTGAGGACACAAAGATGCAAACAAATCGAATGGGTTTGCCACGTGGGTGGCTCTGGGTGCAAGTCTGTACTGTCAGGTCACTGGGTGATGGTCCGGGGAGGGAAGGGAGCTGAAGGGAGGAGGCACGTAACACTGTCCTATCACAGCCCCCTGATGGAAAGGGCTGGTCTGGGACTCTCAGGACAGTTCCGCCCCTCAACCCGAGTCCACTTCTTCTTCCGGCAGAAAACCCCCCTCTCCTGAGGTTCTGTCATCTCCTAGAAACTAGGGCTTCGTATGTGAGAATTCAATTCCAGACCCTGAGGCTGGAGAGTCGAAGCTTGCTCACGAGTAAAGGTGCAAATGGTTGTAGCAAGATTAATGTTGGTTGTGGTTATTAATCATATGGTTATTAATAAACTGCTACTTTCAAAAAGGAAAACCAGACCACACTCCTTACTGTTTACTTTTCACGATCCTGGGCATATACAGCTGCCCAGACCCCAAAATTTATGACAACTACCAGTGCGTTGCCAGATGGCCTGTGGAGAGAAGGTCATGGGTTCGTGTAGATGCAGGTAGAGCCTCGTGCATGAGTGCAGGGGTGCGTGCATGTGTAGGCAGCCGTGTATATACGTAATAACACCATCAGACATTCAAGTCCAACGTGCCTGGTTTTGCTCTGTTGCAATGAGAGCATGAAGAACAAAGATGCCGAGTAATTCAACAGAGTCCTCTGCAGATGGCTGGTGGAGCAGCTCCGCTAAGCCGTCAGGCAGTGAGGCTGCATACACCGACTGCACGTGCAGACCCAGATCGGCACGCTTGCCTTCCTTGTGATGACTGCTCGCGTCTCCTCCAGTAGACGGTGGCTTGTAGAGCATTCAAATGATATCGCATTCAGCCCGACCCCCGTGGTCAGCTGAGTCCCGCAGAGAAGACGGTGGGTGCGTTGGCTTCGAGCCCCTCAGGTCTCAGCAGCCCGCTCATCTCAGGTGTGCTTTTCACGCTATTTGTTTCCACGTTCATCTTGAGCACCTCTAGCTGTGCTTCTTCTCCCCCCCTCCTTCCTGGGAAGTTCATCTTCTTTGAAGTCACCCTCCTCTTTCAGGGGTGGAGGACAAGGTCAGCCCCGTGTGAGAGCTGGAGGGAGGGTCAGGGTCTCTCAGTGTGTGTGATGAGGTGCTCCCAGACCAGGATGTCCAGAAGACCCAGGAAGCTGCAGTTCTGCCCCTTCACCCCATCTCCACAGTCACCTTTCTGCAGATGCGACAGCCCTGTGTGCAGAAACCAAACGATGGCCGCTTCCTCCCTCCCTGCTCCCTGCAGAGCTCCTGTCCATCACTTTTGCGAGATATCCCAGCGGTGGGTGGTGTACGAGCTCTCATTGGATCTGACCTCCCGGCTGCCCGTGTGCTTCTCAACCTGACGTTCCTTGCAAACCCTGGCGACCTCTTCCTCTTTCTTCCTGTCCTCTTTCTAGCAAAATGATTTTAGGTGTAAAGGATTCCAAAACACACCAGGAAATTATAAATGAAGGCAAAATGCTCGTAGCTTGATCAAACCGAATAGTCAAGGCTTAACGGCAAAGGGCCAGTTCACGCAGCAGGAACCTAATCCGGTTTGGTGAACGCAGCCAGAGCTGAGGCGGTGAGACACCAGCATTTGCTCTCAGTTTACTGATGCTAGGACGTGGCTCTGAAGCCCTTTCTCCCTCTGTCCCGCTCTCACCCGACAGGAAAATCTCGTGTCTCAGCCTTGGAGAAGTTGCAGAGCAGCACGGCTAAGGGCTCGTGTTTGGAACCAGAAATCCTGGTCTGACCCTCGTGTCCGTGACTTTCTGACTTTCAGGGCTGGGGACTTCCCCATGGCTAGTGAAATTCAGCTTCCTCACGTGTGATGTGGGTGCAGTGAGACCCGTGCCCCCTGAGTCAGCGATGCCCGGTTGTCCTGCCCCAAGTCCAGGCCACACCCCGCTCCAGTCCCAGGCAGATGCGCCCCCTCGGCAGCACCAGATGCAGGTCCCGGGGGGCCCAGGGGAAGCTGCGTTTGGGAGCTGCAGGGCTGCTGGGAGGATTCGGGGCACGCGGTGGGCCCGGGCCCGGAGCCGGGTAATTCCTGCCATGGCCGCCCGCACCTCACCCCACCCTGGCGGGAAGTGTTCCTGTGGGTGGCTGTTTCCTTTTCGCTTTGAAATTCCTAGTTATTTAAGTCGGTGCGAACTTTGAAAGGTAAGCTTTCCCAGAGATCTTGTTATCATTTAGGAGTATGTGTATTGAATATATATTAAATATATACTAAATGTATATATTAAATATGTTACATATGTTGTATTATTTAATGTTATACACGTCTACTATATGTTAAATGTAATAATACTATAAGTACATTAGTTTTTCATAAATAATTTTATAGTGAAATGTAGTTTTAATCAATGTGTTGGTATTTATGTTTTTCGTGATTGTCAAAAAAATAGTTGAGGATATTTTAAAAATTTGATAAAATAAGAGGGATGCGGGACTTGGTCAGTCAGATATTAAGAGCTGCGACACAGCCAGTGTGATGCTCATGGGCAGCCTCCGGGAGCCCTGCTGAGCCTCCCGGTAGGAGGTGTGGGGGGAGGTGTGGGGGGGAGATGGGGTGGGGAGGGGTGTGGGGGCGGTGGGGAGGGGGGCGGTGGGGTGGGGTGGGGGGAGGAGTGGGGGAGGGGTGGGGTGGGGAGGGGTGGGGGGCGGGCGGGCGTCCCGCCTCCCCCCTCCACCTGGAGCAGAGTTGGGCTCACTTTTGTCCTCTCGTATCATTGCCTGGGGTGTGTGACTCTTCCACATGGTCCGGGTCCAATCCCTGTGTGTGTCTCAGTGCTAGGGGCGGGGCTTGGCAAATAATTTTTAATTATTTGGCGGGGAGCAGACACGAAAGCATATTTCTTGGAAGGACTAAAGGACAGAAGAGAGAAGGAGGGCGGAGGCGGGCTCTTCTGAGGGTCCTTGTCCGGACCTGCCCGCCCACACTTGTGCCGTCCTGGCCTCGACTCCCCTCCCCCAGGAACGGGGCCTCCGTCGGCCTCCCCGGTGTGTGTCTTCAGTATGGAGATGTTCTCACTGCCGACTTGTTCATTCGACACATACTCACAGTGCGCATTCTGCACACATTCATGGCACATGGTGGAGAATCCACTCGGTGCCAGGCAGCTGCAGACGTGAAGTCTCTGCACCTGCACGGACAGACCAAGAGTGGGGCGGGCTTGCTGGCCCTTGCCACACACGTGGGCCCCCGCCATGGGCCGCGGCTCGTGAAGGTGCAGAGAAAGGGCCCCTGACTCAGCCTGAGTGGCGCGGCCGCCAAAGGCCTCAGAGGAGAGTCAGCAAAAGTCTGTAGGAGTTGGCCAGGCAGGCGGCAACCGGGCGATGTTGCAGAGCCGCTGACGGATCCCGCCGGACCTCCGGGGACAGGCGAGGGACCTTGGTCTTTAGACAGAGGACATGTGATGCTCTTAGAGCATTTTATTTTATTTTTAAATTTTTTACTGAAGTATAGTCGATTTACTGTGTTGTATTAGCTTCAGGTGTACAGCAAAGTGATTCAGTCACAGATGCGTAGATATCTATTTTTTCAGATTCTTTTCCCTTATATAGGTTATTACAGAATATCGAGTACAGTTCCCTGTGCTATACAGTACGTCCTTGTTGGTTTTCTATTTTATGTAGTGTGTATATGTTAATCCCAAACTCCTAATTTATCCCCCCTCCCCTTAAAGCATTTTAACCAGTGTGCTGATCCAACAAGATTTTTAGAAGTGTTTTATTTCAAATAATTTTAGGGTCACATAAGAGCTGCTGAGAAGCACAGACCCACCGCGTGCTCCTTGCCCCACTCTTGCCATGAGAACATCTCATGCAACCTGAGGACGGTGAAGCCAGGGAGCTGACGCAGGTGCAATGCCCTTCATACTGCAGACCTGCTCAGATCCCACCAGCTCCCATCTGCGCTCTTTTTATTTCTTTTTTCTGGGGCTGGGGAGTGTGAACTTCTGTGACATGGTATCACACGTGTGCGTTTGTGCACAGCCATACAGACGCTCTTCTGCACTCGCAGCCTCACCACATTGCGCCCCCGAGGACCACAGACCTCTCTCCGTCAGGGAGATTTTGTCACTTGAGAACAACCTAGGATGATGTCATACAGCACGTGGCCCTAGGAGATTGGCATTTTCACCAGCAAAATAACCTCGAAACCCACCTGGGAGGTCCTGGCATCCACAGCTTCCCCCTCATTGAGGGGTGACATCCCGCTGCAGGGGTGCACCTGGTTGAGCACTCATCCATCTGTTGAAGGACAGTTTTCTTTCCCAGGTGTTGGTGGTTATGACCACCACTGCTACGAACCTTTGTTTATGGATTTTTGTGTTGACGTGAGGGCTGATTTCTCTCACGGCCTCAGGAGCAGGGCTGGGGCCACAGGGCGAGCGAAGGCTGAGCATTTTAAGGAGCTGCCCCCGTTCCCACTGGGAGCACTTGGCATCCCCACCAGCGACATGGGAGCAGTCAGATTCCTGCCTGTGCTCCCCAGCACGTGCTGCGATTGGCATTTCCTGTTTTCATCTTTCTGATAAGTGTGTGGTGGGGCCTCTGGTGGCTTTACTTTGCATTTCCCTGCCAGCTAAGGGTGCTGAGAGTGTCTGTCCTCGTGTCTATCTGCGGTCTGTACGTCCTTTGGGAAGATGTCTGTCCGGGTCTTTTGCTCATTTTCTAAGTGGATGGTTTGTTCCCTTCTGCTCGGTTCTGAGGTCCTTCGACCGCTCTGGATACAGTCCTTCATTGGGCTGGTGACCTGCACACACTTTCTTCAAGTCTTTCCATCTGCTGAGCAGGGGCTTTCTCACAGAAAAATACTTCTATGTAATTTTTATGAGGTTCAAATGCTCCAGTTTTTCTCTTCTGACTTGTGCTTTGGATGCCAGGTAAGGAACTAATCCTATGTTTTCTTCTAAAAGTTGTATGGCTTTACATTTGAATCTATGATATGTTTTCAGGTATCTTTTGTGTAAGGAAGGGTGTGCTGATTTTCATTTCAGAAGGACTCCTCTGGTGCACCAGAGGAACCGGTAATGCAGGGACAGAGCTGAGGGCCGGAGCGGGCAAGGTGAGGGACGTGGGATTGCAGGATGCACGGCAGATTTTGACCCTGATCAAAATCACATGTCTGTGTGCATGCATGTGCATGTGTATATGTACACACGCATTTGTGGATTCATTCATACACACATGCATGAGTTTTTGTGCATATACATGTACGTGTGTGTGTTTGGTTTATGTCTTTATAATCATGTAGAGAAACCCCCTTCAACCCCAACTCCTGAGATTTTCTTAAACCTTTAGAGAGAAATATTTTAGAGTTTGGAAGATTAATTTGAAAACCAAACCTGTTTTAAAAGACAAATTATTCATTACTATGCATGCATGTATGTACCACAATCTAGGGACTAGTGGTTTAGAATATGGTTATTTCCTCATTCTTGTTAAACCAGATTACCTATCAGCACATTTTGTAAGAGGAAACGTTGTATAAGCCTGGTGTAGACTGGCTCACGTTGGGTGTGACACTGTGTGCAGCGGTACTTCCGGCTGCTGCCTTGGGCATTAAAAAAATAGTGCCTTTGGAGGTGAGAAATTAGACTTTGAATCTGGTGCTAGAAAAGGACATGAAGAAGCTTTCAAATGATCTCAGTGAAACACCCCAGAACCCATGACACATTGGCAAGTTCCAGGGAAGAGGAAATGGATATAAATGCAAAAGCAGAGATTCAGCCCTGACTTGAAAGGGCACGTTTTGGACACTGAATTGCTGGCTGCATAAGTCCTCTCTGGAGGGTCGCGAGGCTGTTTGCCGACATTGATTTGAAAGCCTCCCAGCGTGGCTGTGCGCTGCCTCCTGCAAACAATGGTGATATTTCAGTGCCCTGCAGTGCGTGATGTAGTGCCGGAGGCACGCTGTTTACCACGCCACGAGGATGGTGACTTTTGTTAAATCAGTGCAGTACTTTCTGCAATGCACATGTTTAAAAATCTCCATTTTTTTCCATTTTTCTGAACTTCCGATTAGAGTTAACAGTATTCGTGATTCTAGGCTAGGGGTGCTTCAAGCACTTTTTCTGATTATGTTCTGCCCATGTGTGCGTCCTTTCCCATATTCTTGTTCTGTCTTTTCCAGTTTATGGGAAAAGCAAAATGGGCTGTGATGCAGGCGTCCACTGCCCCTCACACCTCCAAGCATCCTGTCTTCCAATGCACCCTAAAGCAGAAAAGAAAGCCAAGTTCTAATTCCCATCACTTTTGCCTTCTTGTTGGTGGTGAGTGGGCACCATTTCTGTGTCTTGGAGATCAATCTGGGGAATTTTGCACTAATTTATAACTGTTTTATTTCACTATGGTTGGGAGCTGATCCGAATGCTTTTGTTAGATATAAGTATTTGCATTAACCGTGGGATTAATGAATAGGGGGGGAAGTCAGGCACGTGTGTGTGTGTGTGTGTGTGTATCAATTTCTTTTTCCTGTACAGAGCTCAATATTTCACTCTCTTTGGCCTTAGAGGAAAAACAATCAATTTTTCAGAAAAAATTTCTCAAATATAGTTGTGACTTCTTTTTGTTTAAGAATTCATTTTTAATTATTTTCTTAAAAAACCTTTAGAGTAAGGAAGTTCTTCCTAATCAATCCTAAATCTTTCTTGTTGCAGCAATGCACAATTTCTTTGTTTTCCCTTCTCCCCCCACCCCTCCCCTCTCACCTCCTTTGTTCCTTCTTCCATCCTTGGTATATCTGATGTGTATTTTCTACAGGGGAGCTCACTGGGGTATAAACAAAGCTATCGATTATCTCTTTCATCTCTGGATCTTTATTTTATTCATTCATTTATTCAACAAGAAATTATGGAGTCCTATGCTGTTCACAACTCTTTGCTGGGTACCAGGGAGACAAAGGAGAAGGCCATACCATGAACCCTTATGAGTCTATGGACCTGCTAGGGAGTCAGGTAGGTGAACATACCACCAACCCAGGGAGCCAGGTGCTCTGAGCACATTTGTATATTATGCACTTGCCTAGGGGCTCCTCCAGACCAGGGACTGTGTGTTTGGAAGAGGCAGAAAAGCACCGTCCCTGAGCAGGGATGGTGCTCACGTCCCGTCATGAGAGCTACCACCAGCCACTCCCACGCCACATCTGCCTGTTCTTCACTAAGGACTGAACAGGCAATTGAGATCCAGCATAACCCTCTGACTAAGCCACTCTCGCGGTGCCAGGGGAGGAGAGGCTTCCAGGATGGTAGGTAAGGATGTGGTTGTAGGGGTAGAGAAGGCTTCCCCAGGGAGAGGATGACGGTCACCCAGGTGTAGAGAACTTCCACACACCCAGGGCTGTGTCTGAATGTCTGTGTCCCCAAAATCCATATGTTAAAAACCCAACCCCAGTGCCATGGCATTAGGAGGTGGGATCTCTGGGCAGTGATGAGGTCATGAGGGTGGAGCCTTATAATGGGATGAGCGCCCCTATGAAAGACCCCAGAGGTGCCAGGGTGGCAGAGTAGGAAGGCCCTGAGCTCACTGCCTTCTGTGGACACACCAAAATTGCAGCTACCTACAGACCAACTATTGCTGGGAAAGACTGATAAATACGCAGAAAAGATCTCCCACGACTAAAGACATAAAGAAAGAACTGTGAGATGGGTAGGAGGGGTGGAGACACAGTACAGTCAAGACCAAGTCCCTCAGGGTGTGCAACCCACAAATGGGAGGATAATTACAATGCCAGAGGTTCTCCCCAAGGAGCGAAGGGTCTGAGTCTCACACTGGGCTCCGCAGCCTGTGGGTCTTTTACTGGGAAGATGAGCCCCCAGAACGTTTGTCTCTGAAGGCCAGCAGGGCTTAATTTCAGGAGTCCCAGCGGGCTGGGGCAAATAGAGACTCCACTCTTAAAGGGAGAACATAAAATCTCACAACCTCCAGGACCCAGGCAGAAACAGGAATTTGGAAGGAGGCTGGGCCAGACCCATCTTCTGATCTTGGTGAGTCTCCAGGGAGGGTGGAGGCAGCTGGAGCTCACCTGGGGATGGAGATGGTGGCCACAACCTTTTTCAGAGCTTGTTCTACTGCATGGACACTGGCACTGGGAAGCACCACTTTGGAGTCCTCTCTCTATCTTATTAGCCCCAGGCCCCAGCCCTGCCCCTGCCCAACAACCTGTAGGCACCACTCCTGGCATGCCCCAGGCCAACCAAATAGCCTGGAGGAGACACAGCCCTACCCACCAGCAGGCCTGCTCCTTCAAGACATCCCTGAGCCCACAGTCACCTCGGAACCCTGCCCTGTCTACCAGAGGGTCCAGAAACCAGTCCCACACACCTCTGTGCTGTCACTGGCACCAGATCTCACAGGGCCCTGCAGCCAGAGACGCTGGGACTTAGCTTCGCCCACCAGTGGACCAGAACTAACCCAGGGAACAGCCTCACCCACCAGTGAGCAGGGACCAGCCTCAGGGCTCCCTGGGCCCCAGCCCAGGCTGCCAGTGGGCTGACACACCAAATCTGGGACCCCCAAGGCCAAGCAGCCAGAGACCCCTAAGGATGCAGAAGAAGCTGTTCACAAAGTTCTACATCCACTTATGATAAAACTTTCAACAAAGTGGGTATAGACGGAACAGAACCTCAACTTAATAAAGGCCATATATGATAAGCCCACAGCTAATATCATACTCATGGTGAAAAGCTGAAAGCATTTCCTCTAGGGTCAGGAACAGGACAAGGGTGCCCACCCTCACCACTTTTATTCAACATAGTGTTGGAAGTCCTAGCCACAGCAATCAGATAAGAAAAAGAAATAAAAGGAATCCAAACTGAAAGAAGGAAGTAAAGCTGTCACTGTTTGTAGATGACATGATACTATACACAGAAAATTCTAAAAACTACAAGAACTCATCAATGAATTTGACAAAATTGCAAAATACAAAACTAATATACACAAATCTATTGCATTTCTATGTGCTAACAATGAACTATCAGAAAGAGAAATTAAGGAAAAATTCCCATTTACCATCACATCAAAAAGAATAAAATATTTAGGAATAAACCTACCTAAGGAGTCTAAAGACCTGTACTCTGAAAACTATAAGACAGTGATGAAAGGAATCAAAGATGACACAAACATATGGAAAGATATACCATGTCCATGGATTGGAAGAATTAATATTGTTAAAATGATGATACTACCCAAGGCAATCTACAGATTCAATGCAATTCCCTATCAAAATACCAATGGCATTTTTCACAGAACTAGAAGAAATAATTCTAAAATTTGTATGGAAACACAAAAGACCTTGAAAACAATCTTGAGAAAGAGGAACAAAGCTAGGAGATATTGCATTCCCTGATTTCACCATATTACAAAGATACAGTAATCAAAATAGTATGGTACTGGCACAAAAACAGACACATCTATTAATGGAACAGAACAGAGAGCCCAGAAATAAACACTTATATTGACAATTAATCGACAAAAAAGGAGGCAAGAATATATAATGGGGAAAAGACAGTCTCTTCAATAAATGGTGTTGGGAAAGCTGGACAGCTCCATGCAAAAGAATTAAACTGGACTACTCTCCCACATCATACACAAAAATAAATTCAAAGTGAGGCCTGAAACTATAAAACCTCTAGAAGAAAACATAGGCAGTGCACTCTTTGACATTGGTCTTGGTAATATATTTTGGGCTGTGTCTCCTCAGGCAAGGAAAACAAAGGCAAAAATAAACAAATAGAGCTACATCAAACGAAAAAGCTTTTTCACAGAGAAGGAAACTGTCAGAAAAATGAAAAGGCTGCCTACCGAATGAGAGAAGATATTTGCAAATGACATATATGATAAGGGGCTAAAATCCAAAGTATACAAAGAACTCAAACGACTCAACATCAACATCAACAACAAAAACAACCTGATTAAAAATGGGCAGAAGATTGGAATAGACATTTTTCCAAGGAAGACGTGTAGATAGCCAAGAGGCACATAAAAAGATGCTCAGCATCTCTAAGCATCAGGGAAACGCACATCAAAACCACACCTCACAGCTGTCAGAATGACTATTATCCAAAGACAACAAAAAACAAGTGTTGGTGAGGATGTGGAGAAAAGGGAACCTCCTACACTGTTGGTGTGGATGTAATTTGGTGCAGCCACTGTGGAAAACAATATAGAGGTTCCTCAAAAAAATAACTAGAACTACCATAGATCCAGCAATTCCACTCCTGGGTATCTGTCCAAAGGAAACAAAAACACTAATTCAAAAAGATACGTGCACCCCTATGTTTATTGCAGCATTATTTACAATAGCCGAGATATGGAAGCAAACCATGTCCAACAGCTGATGATTGGATAACAAAGATGTGGTACATATATATACAATGGAATATTACTCGGCCATAAAAAGAATAAAACCTTGTCTTTTGTGATAACATGCATGGCCGAGAGGGTATCACGCTAAGTGAAATAAATCAGACAAATATCATGCAGTTTCAGTTATATGTGGAATCTAAAAACAGCAAACAAATGAACAAACCTAAGCAAACAGAAACAGTCACAGATAGAGACAACAAACAGGGGTTTGCCAGAAGGGAAAGGAGTGGGGAGAGGAGAGAAACAGGTGAGGGAGATTAAGAGGGACAAACTTCCAGTTGCAAAATAAATGAGTCATGGGGATGAGATGCACAGTGTGGGGAATACAGTCAATAACTAAGCAATGTCTTTGTATGGGGACGTATGGTGGGTAGAATTACGGTGATTATTTTGTAATGTATAGAAATATTGAATCACTATGTTGTGTACCAGGAACTCACGTAGTGTTGTAGGTCAGTCATACTTCAAAAACAAACAGTCAAACAGACTCATAGAGGGAGAGATCAGATTTGTGTTACCAGAGCTGGGGGATGAGGGGAGGGGGAATAGGATGAAGGTGGTCCAAAGGTACAAACTTCCAGTTATGAGATAAATAAATACTAGGGATATAACATACAACACGAGAGATATAATGAACACGGCTGTGTGTTATATTTGAAAGTTAAGAGAGTAAACCCTAGAGTTCTCATCAGAAGAAACAATTTTTGCCTTTTAATTGTTTTTCTATTTCTTTATATGTAACTATATGAGATGATGGATGTTCACTAAACTTACTGTGATAATCATTTCCTGATGTATGTAAGTCAATCCTTATGCTGTACACCTTAAACTTAAACAGTGCTGTGTGTCGATTATATTTCAATGAAACTGGAAGAAGAAAAGGAAAATAAAGAGGCCGAAGAGATCCCCTCGCCCCCTCTTCCTTGTGAGAACAGTGAGAAGTCTGCAACCCGGAAGGGCCCGCCCAGCTGTGCGGGCACTGGATCTCGGACTTCGGTCTCTGGCGCTGTGAACAATCAGCGTCCGTGGTTATCAGCCGCCACCACCACCCCCGACTCCAGCCCCCCGGTCTGCATGGTCCTGTTAGAAACGCCCTGGTGGACACAGACACCAGGGCTCAGCGCATTTCAGGGCAGGTGGCTTACTCTTTATGTCCTGAAGCTAAACAGGAACTACTTACGAAAAAGGAGTCGGTCTTATTTATCTTAGGTGTATTCTCAGTGTCCGGTCACTGCCTGGCACGTAACTCTTACTCAGTAAACAATCACTGTTAAATAATCCAACTAATAGATGCGTTTAATCAGTGCTGTACTGGCATATGCTACAGAACTATCCAAAAATGAAAAATAAAAAGCCCGGATTGTAGGATTTGCCAATTTCAGCAGTGTAAATACTCCCATCATGTCTGATTTCAAGCTACAACGTGATGTCAACCGGCTTACAAAATTCCTGAAAAAAAAAAAAGTTGCTCCCACAAACAAGCAACTCCAGGAAACCACTGCTATTCATCCTTCACCCGGTGTGCCAAGATGGGAAACCATAAATGCAAGGGTTGCAGCATCATATCCAGGAAGGCTTAGCTGGGTGCATGTTAAGAGTAGTTGCGCTGGTTACTATGCGTGACTGAGAGCCCCTCTGAGTTCCTACAGTGCCCGTTCTCTGAGCTATCGCACAGATGCTCTGATTGCATGGAGGTTTGAATCCATATCACTGGCTCTATAAGAGTTTTTCCATGTTGAGAGTTTCCTTTTTCAAAACGACATGTGTCCTGGGGGCAAAATCCATGCGGGCTGGTCTGGCTTCGGGGCTGTGGGCCCGGGTGAGTGAGCACGCCTGCACCCCTCCAGGGATGGCCGACAGAAGGGCCCAGGGAGGATGGCTGGTGGGGCCTGAGCTGGGCCTCGCAGGCAGGTGAGGCATGATGGGAGGCAGCGGGAGGAGCTAGGAGCAGCCCAGGCACGAGGGGCATGAGTCCAGAGCCGGCGCGGGGCCAGTAGCTGCCGCACTGCCCTCCAGCCGGGAGTCATGGCCTGAGGACCTGGTGGTCGGGAAGCCGGAGGATGCTGGGCGAGGGGTCAGCAGAGCTCTGTAGGCAGTGGGGCCTCTGAGGGGTGGGGAGCACAGAGGGGCTCACCAGGGAAGCCCTTCGTTGTCTCCTAACCCCTGGATGGATTAGGTGACAGCAGCTTAGATTGAGCTGGAAGGCGGCTCCCCAAGCCAGAAGGCCTGCGGCCCAGCTCCACCCCGGCTGCTCACCTGTGGACGTCCCGTCCTATTCTCTGTCGTAGTAACCGATGTGCTCTGTGTCCCCACGTCCCTTTACAAAACGCACAGATTCTCCTTGCAGGGGTGTCGGGTTTTCCTGGGCCTCATTCCGAGGGTGGTGCCTGCTGACTCAGCTCCCAGCCGGGGGCTCTGAGTCCCGACCTGGGCTTGATGATGTTCTGGGTGGCTCACCTGCTCTCCGCACAGCCTCCCAGCTCAAGTCAGGACCACACACCTTCGTCTGTGCCTGGACTGTCCAGCACCTGCTGCCCAGGTGACCAGGAGGGACCCGCCAGCATCTCAGGCCATGAGGGCGACGAGGCCACATCTCAAATCCCCTTCAGATCAGGTTTCTGCCTTGGCTCAGAGCTGTCCTCACCCTCCAGCTTAACCTACTCTCCACGGAATTGCCAAGCTCACCAGACATGGGACCAAGAAAAGGGGGGTCTGAAAAACTCACCTGTATAGTTATTCTAAATTATCCGTCTGTGGGACACGTGGAGGAGTGGTTTTCCTGGTGTGGAATAGCATGTTTCAGTGTCTAGAAATGTTCAATATTAGAAATGTTGGAAAAAATTTCAATGTATATATTTTTAAAGGAGCTTTATACAGAGGTGTGTGGGTATGTGTATCTGTGTGCTTGGTGTGTGTCTTTGGGCAGTGTGTGTGTGTGTGTGTATGTGTGTGTGTGTGTGTGTGTATGTGTGTATGTGTGTGTGTGTGTGTATGTGTGTGTGTGTGTGTGTGTTTTGTTTGGATGTGTGTGGGTGTGTATGTGCTCATGTCTGCGTGTGTGTGTGTTGGGTATGTGTGTGTTTCCTCCATTCACGGGCAAAGCCTCACAATCAAATTACTCAGAAGCACTTTCAGATCGACTTCCATCTCCCTCCATCTTACAGAAATCTGGCATTTAATGATCTCTGAAGCCGTTACTGCATCTTTCTGCCATTTCGGAGGGAGGACAGGGCGAGTCAGAAGGAAACCACAGGCTCTTACAGGGCAGTCGAGACGGTGTTGATATGATTTGCCGTCCGCACTCTGGCCTCCCTGCCCTCTGTCCCAAGAGCAGAACCTGGAGACGGAGGGACGGGCTGGCTGGAGCTCCTGTTCACAGGCGGCCGGGCCCCAGCTCGCGGACCAGCCTTCCACCTTGTGAGGGCACGGAGCCTGAAGCTGCCGCCCGCCTGGTGAGGGGGGCTCCCTCAGGCACGGACTGCAGACACTGGACTCAGGGAAAGCAAGCAGCAGGCGGAGGACGGGACACAGGAGGAGGGCACAGAACCGAGCGGCCTTTCTGGCAGCAGAGGACAGACGGCTGCTCCGGGAAAGGAGTCCATGGCACCACGGGGTCGAGTGGCCTCACACCACCCTCCTTGCCTCCTCAGGGCCATGGGGCCTCTCAGATATGGCTCTGCCTCGGAGGCTCTGCTTCCCCACCTGCAGGTGCGGGGCAGGGGCGGAGGGGCAAGGCCTCCAGCAAACCTCCAGCGCCCGGACCAGAAGCCCCGCCCACTCCCTCGCCGCTGTCATCTCGGGGCGCCCCACTGTGCCTGCTGCTGCAGGAAGCCCCGTGGGTCTCGTCTCCTGCGGAGGGGAGAGGCGCCCCTGATCTGACACGGCCTCACGCCATCGCCCAGCAGCAGCTCGGCGGTCAGGAGGCTCCCGCTCGCAGGTCCTGCAGCGCTGTGTGCCTGGTCACCAGAAGGGACAGGGCGGCCGATGTCCGTTCCAGCTGCGCCCGGTCAGACACGGGCCCTGAGCCCCCAGAGTCCCGCGTCTCCAGCGCCTGCCGCCCCTGTCACGCACACTGGACGCTGGGCACTGGGCGCTGGGCGGCTGGGGCAGGCCCCGAGGCCACAGCATCTTTGCTGGAAACAAAGTATCCGCCAGGAGGAGGCCGAGGCCTCCGACCTTGGCCCTGGGCGTTCTCGGACGCTGCCCTCCGGCCGCCCCGGCCTCCCGCGTCCGGCTGCTGGGCCTCAGCTCCGGGGGCTCGGCCGCAGCCCTCATCCCGGCTCCTGACTCGGCCCCATCGTCCCCGTCCCTGCCCCTCTGCTCATTTCGCGTGTCCTCCTTCCCTTCTAACCCCGACAGCAAAGGGCTGGGGGCGTCCACCGCACAAACCCTCCTGCAGCAGCTTCGTGCACCCTCGGGGGTCAGGCCGCTGGGCCCCTCCGGCCTCGCTTGCTGAAGGAGCGCCTGGCCCCTGATGCCCGCTCCCGCCAAGCACCCCCGATTCTCCCCGCGCCGCTGGAGTGTGGTCAGGGCCTGGCCGCCCGCGCCCCAGAGTCTGCGCTTGGCCCAGAAGCCCAGCTGAGGGCCGCTCGCGCCGCGGCCCCGGCTCCGCAGCGGCGGCCGCGCTGGGGCTTGAGGCTGCATCCACTTGCTCGTGCTGCGTCCTGTACAATTCCTCTTGACCGCCGCTGCTTCCCCGTCTGCTGGTCCCGTGAACATTTTGCGGCCATGACGTGACCCCAGCTCAGAGTCCTCTTTGTCGACTGGCCTGCAGTCCGGGGTCACAGGGCCCAAGCAGCTGCCCCAGGCCGGCCGGGAGCTGGCTGCCGGCCTCTGCACCGGGACCGAGCCGGCAGGCCCCACGGCCGTCCACCTCCCAGGAGGGCCGCTGGTTCCTCGAGAGTGCCGTGTGCTGCTCGTTCAGAGTGGACTGCAGCCCCTGCTTCCTGGAGAGCGTTCTCAGCTGCTACTCTCATAAGCTCGCACACACTGGGACCTTCCATCGCAGACCACAAGTGACCCGGAGGCCAAGAGGATAGTGGCAGGCGGTCAGGATTCCCCTCTGACCTGCAGGTGGTCCTGTCGACCCTCCCAGCTTGTGACGCCCCCGAGTCCCTCCCCGCCCTCACCCCCAGGCCTGCAGGCAGGGGAGGGTCCCCGGGACGGGGCCCAGGTGGAGGGCATGGACTGTGTGTAGCCCGGCCCGAGGTCCTGCTTCAGAGACGGGGCTTGACCTGGCCATGGACTGCAGCTGTGTCCACGGCCCGGGCATCCACCACATACCCACCAATTCCCAGACTCTTTTCCTTTTGCCCTCAGGCCCTGAGCCACCTTGGTCCTGCCTTGGGCTGCCTCTCCAGAAACCTCTGGACTCAGCCCCTCCTGCCTCAGGGGGGCCCGCTGGGCTCCCCTCACACACTGGGGCTTCCAGAGGCGGAACCTCCTCCTGTCTCTGGGGCTGTCTGCACCGTCAGCACGGTCTGAAGGTGGCACAAAATCGGTGCCCTGCAGGCTCGCCTTAGAGCAGAGGCTGTGATGAGCAGTGGCCTCCCCTCTGGGCGCCTGGCAGTGAAGACACAGAGCCTCAGGCAGGCAGGGGCAGGCGGGTGCAGGGCTACTGCCCACCTCGAAGGGCAAAGGGGTTCTGGAGCCTTTGTGACGGGAAGGCAGGACCCACGCCTGCAAGACCCTTGCTGCTTCTTCCTCCCCGAGCACCAGGGCTGTTCCCACACTTTGATATGCGGCACTTGGTCCCAGCCGGGCCTGCTTTTCCGTCCTCAGACTCCCTGACATTCCTCCACCATCTGCTCGCTTGCTGGAGAATAAGGGCGTGGGCCCCTCAGCTCCACTGGCCCCAGAGGCGTTCAGCCCGAAGGGCAGGCAGAGCTCTGTGATCGTGGGGTTAAACCCAGAACGATACTCGCACGTGGTGAGATCAACGGAGAGGATGAGCTCGTCTTCTGGCTCACAGTAGACCAACACAGCATTTCCACGGCAGAAGGAGCGGGCTTCCGGACCACATTCCTGTATTTAATACGTATCTTGTACAAAACCAACACTTGGTTAATTTCTACAAGGTGGTCGTTTGGAATAAGCTTTCACCATAAGGGCTGAAAAACAAAATTCATTCAACAGATATTCATCGGATCCACGATGCTTCACCATAGATTCACAAGAGTACAAACAAACACATCTTTCAGGGAACAATAGGAAAACCCAAACAGCCAGATTATGTTTTTCCTGCAATGCTTTTGTCAAGAAATAGAAAAGTAACATGGGTATTTCAGCACGAACTGGGAAAGCGAGGTCAAGGAGCTCTCCGAGGGCCCTGCAGAATCAGCCCAGGCACTGGAGCCCGGTGTCCGGTGGGGTCTTCCCCAGCGGTCCCGTCAGGACCTGGTCACCCCTTGGGAAACCAAGGCCCGAGGCCCAGTGTCTGTTGCCCGTGGGCTCCGAGCCGAGGGCGGAGGGGTTGGGAGGACAGCGCCGGCCTCCACGGGGCAGCCTCCCTCTCTTCCAGCGGCTCACCTGAGCAGTGCAGCCCGCAGAGCAGTGATGACTGTGACGCCTGGTGAAGCACTTCATTCCGCGCATTTAAATGATGTTTGGACGGTGCACGGAGCAATAATCTGTGTCTGGTGAGGGACTCGGCCCTTCCTGTCTGGTCACCGGCTGTCGGTGAGCGCTGGACGTGCCCAGCCCTGCCTCTGGGAGAGCCAGAGAGGCTGCATTTCTGACAAACTTGCAGGGGCCCCCAGGTGAGCCTGACACATGACGCCTCCCCACTTTACGCCCCGGAGACAGAGGCTTCCAGGTGCCAGGACTTGGGGGCTTTGTGGCTCTGGTTTCTCCCAGCTCTCAGCCCCACACCATCCAGTCCACCCGGTGCTGGTTCCCCAGCCCCGTCCCTCCCCGCACACCACGGATTAATTACAGAGTATCATGGATGCCACTAGCTGAGCCTCAAACAGAGAAGAACCAGGCCCATTTATTTGTAAATTGCACCTGCAGAAAGACCTGTCCAGTTCTTCCTCCGGACTAGGTCTGTGCAAGAACAAAACAGCCGACTCCCATGAAGCTCTGTGATGTGACAGCAGGGAGGTCAAGAAAATGTGATTTATAAGAACCTTCGTGCTGAAATAATGAGTCCGAACGGTAAAATTAATTTGAATAGAAATATAATTGGGCTAAAAAATGAAGCAGTTTTATTGTCACATTTTGTGAGAACTTATTTTTTTCTTCCAGTTTTATTGAGATATATATTGGCCTGCAGCTCAGGATAAGTCTCAGGTGCACAGCACAATGGTTAGACTTACCCACATCATGAAATGACGACCACAGTAAGTTTAGTGAACATCTATCACCTCATGGAGGTACAACATTAAAGAAATAGAAGAACCTTCTTTCCTTGTGATGAGAACGCTTAAGATTTACTGTCTATCAGCTTTCATAGGTAACGTAGAGCTGTGTTAATTATACTAATCACATACGTGGCATGTCTCATACTTACCTTATAGCTGGAAGTTTGCACCTTTCAACCACCTTCATCTAGTTCCCCCGCCCTCTGTACCCTCCTTTGGTAACCAAAAATCTGGCCTCTTTTTCTATGAGTTATTTTGTCAATTTGTTTGTTTCTGAGGTATAATCAACCTACAACACCATGCTAGTTTCTGTTACACAATGTAATGATTCAAAATTTCTATACATTTCAAAATGATTACCGTAAGTTTAGTTATGATCTGTCACTACACAAGATATTTTATAGTTGTTGACTATATTCCCCACACTGTACATTTCATCCCATGACTCATTTATTTTGTGACTGAAAATTTGTACTTATCAATCTCCCTCACTTATTTCTTTCATCCCCCAAACCCCCTCCCCTCTGGCAAACACCTGTTCGTTCTCTGAATCTATGACTCTGTTTCTGTTTAGTTTTGCTTGTTCATTTGTTGGTTTTTTTTAGAGTCCACATATAAGTGAGATCATACAGTGTTTGTCTTTCTCTGTCTGACTTACTTCACTTAGCACGATACCCTGTAGGTCTATCCATGTTGTCACAAATGTCAAGAGTTCATCCTTTTTTACGGCTGAGTAATATTCCATTGTATATATGTACCGCATCTTCTTTTATTCATTCATCTGTTGATCGGCAGGTAGGTCTCTCCCATATCTGGACGGCTGTAAATAATACTGCACTGAACATAGGGGTGCATACATCTTTTTGAATTCGTGTTTTTGTTTCCTTCAGATAAACATCCAGAGGTGGAATTGCTGGATCATACGGTAGTTCTACTCTTAACTTTGCGAGGAATCTCCAGCCTGTTTTCCACAGTGGCTGCACCAATTTACAATCTCACTAACAGTGCACAGAGGTTCCCTTTTCTCCGTGTCCTTACTAACACTTGTTATTTTTAGACTTCTTGATGAAGGCCATTCTGACAGGTGTGAGGTGGTATCTCATTGTGGTTTTGATTTGCGTTTTCCCCACAATTAGTGACGCTGATCATCTTTTTATGTTCCTGTTGGCCATTGTATGTCTTCTTTGGAAAAATGTCTACTCAGGTCTTCTGCCCAATTTTTAATTGGGTTGTTCAGTTTTTCAATGTCTAAGTGAGAACATTTTTTTCTAACTCATTGTAAGCTTTAAAAATAATCTCCTTTTAAAAGCTGTGATGCGAGCCCCCTTCTTTCCTGTGGAGCTGCCTCTGGCGTGGGAGCCTCGGGGCTAGAGACTCGACCCACCCAAGGTGCGACTGCATCCCTCGAGGTCCTGCTGCTGTCTGCAGCCCTCAGCCCCCACAGAGTGAGAGCGGGCTTCATCAGGCCCTGTGCCCCGATGGTGCTGGCAAAGCCCCAGTGACCACAGGTGGGCACAGATCGCAAGGGGGGTGTCCAGCCTTGCCCTGGCCTCACTCTCCTACCCCAATGCTGTCCCTGGGTCTGGACGTTTGCAAATGATGCCTTTGTGATGAGGAATGGCTTCCTCTGGCCAACAGGCTCCCTCTTCTCTCCAAGAGCCTGCTCGCTGCCCCCTCCAGGAAGCCCTCCTGCAGCCCTCCCAGGAGGGCTGCCTCTGCCTCCACAGCCAGTGGGCACCCAGTGGGCTCTGGTGCCATCTGGGAGCATCACGGTCAGGGCTTCAGCAGAGAGGTTTCTCCTCACAGCTCTGGACGCCGCTGCCCGGGGCCAGGGTGCCGGCTGACCCCGTCCTGGGGAGGCCCTTCCTGGCGGCCTTCTCCCTGTGTCCTCACATGGCCGAGAGAGTTCCCTGGTGTCCCCTCTTCTTACAGGGGTGCCGATCTCTCCATGAGGACCCTGCCCTCATCATGGCCTCGTCTAACCTGAGGTGCCTCCCCTCCAAAGGCTCCACCTCCAAATGCTGTCACATTGGGTTAGGGCTTCCACGGGAACCCGCCAGGGCAGGGCATGCATCACACGAGGAGTGTAAGTGCTCTGAAAGGCTGTGCCCTGGCCGGGACCTGACTGAGATTTGGGACCCTGCTGTATCTCCGTCTGCTGCCTGGAGGTGCAGGGTTCTCAGCCTCTTTGCTGGGGTTGCAGCATCCTTTGTGTCTGCTCCATCCCTCCCCTCATCCTGCTCACGAGGGAATGGGATGGTGGTCTGTGCACAAGTGACCGTCCTGCTGGGCTGTGGAGCCTCATGTGTCCAGGTGGGATGCGGTTTCTATCCAGAGAGGGTGCACTGGAGGGGGCAGGAGGGGGGAGGACCCAGAACACACATCCCCGTGAGTGTGGTGGGACAGAGGGGCTCTGCACACAGGGGGCTCTGCACACGGGGGCTCTGCACAAAGAGGGCTGTGCACACAGGGGGCTGTGCACACGGGGGGCTCTGCACACAGGGGGCTCTGCACACAGAGGGCTCTGCACACAGGGGGCTCTGCACACAGGGGGCTCTGCACAAAGAGGGCTGTGCACACAGGGGGCTCTGCACAGGGGGGGCTCTGCACACAGGGGGCTCTGCACACAGAGGTCTCTCGTCTTCCCCTGCCAGGAACTCGGCCCTGGTGCTCAGGATGGAGCTTCCTGGACCTCAGACGCCGTGGCCTTGGGCAGTCACTTCTCTGAGTCCAGTGTCCCCAGCTCTGAGGCGCAGGTAGTAAAGCACGAAGCCCCGCGTGCTTGCCGTCTGCCCAGAGTCTCAGGAAGGTGGACAGAGATTGCAGTGGGAAACTGCGTGGGCACTTGAGGCTGGCTGGTCCCTTTGCCTCCTAAACAGTAGCAATAATAGTGACTATTTCTAGGGCCACCCTTGTCTCAGGCCTTATGCTATTTGAATCATGTCCATTATTCAGTTTAGTCCTTATGGCAACCCTGCAGGCCAGGTTCCCCCGTGACCCCAGGTTACACGTGGGGACCGGGCTTGGTGCTTTCCTTTAAGCCCGAGGTCACCCCACCAGGAAGGGGGGAGGACTCGGAATGGCGCTCGTCACCTTCATGTCACGTGCAGGTGGCTGAGCAGGCTTTGGAGAAGGGACAGGTGTTCACAGCCACACCTGTCGTTTGCCGGTGGCAGCAGCGGGGTGACCTGGTTGGGAGGGACACAGCTGCCCCGGTGAGCTCTGCCCGAGACTCACCCCAACCGACCTCGGGCACCTGGCCCCGCGCGGCCCCTGCAGCGCTCCGAAGATTCTACCCCGCATCCCTCCTCCCTCCCCTGTCTCCCTGGAAACGTCTCTCTGTCTCTCTTTCGGGTCTCGGCCCCTGGCCGGGTGGCATGGCCTTTGGGGAGATTCCCCCTGCCCGGGCACCTCCCCAGCAAGAGAACTGATCCCGGAGGAAGGGGCTTCATCAGCCTAGGCCTCGAGGAACAGGCCTTCTGATCACTGTGACAGCAAACACTACCCACTTACCGAGTGACCACTGTTTACCTGGGAACATGCTAGATGCTGAGGGTGATGGCGGGAGGTCCCTGTGTGGGATTCAGCAGTGCCACCGTTGCCCCTGGCCTCAGGCAGCACGGTCCCTGAGGCCCGGTTACCCGGGGGTGGAAGAGATGCCCCCCCCGCAGAGCGGCTGACGTTCCCAGGGAGGGAGAAGGACAGTGTGTAGAGGCGTCCTTGTGTGTGCAAGGCGGCGGAATAAAAATGAGCGTCACAGGATGTTTCCTGCACGCGGCGTCCTGTGTCGAGAGCTTCACACGCGTGTCCTCTTGAATCCCCCCGGGCAGCATGTGTGCAGCGATCAGCATTCATGTTTAGTAGACGTAGAAACGCAGGAGCTGTTGTTCCTTCGCCTTTAAATGCGTTGTTTTCTGTTTGTTTAAGGGGTCAAATTGATGCAGTGAAAATGAGGCCAGACGAGGAAGCATGTGGCATCTCCCGGCCCAAAGGTGGAGGCCGGCAGCTCCGGGCAGACGGTCCGGGGTCCACCCTGGCTCCCCTTTGTCCATCGGCGCTGGTGTCCCAGGGCTGCGGCAACCCATTTCGACAAACGGGGCACCTTCGGATAAATTTGTTCTGCTGCTCTGGAGGCTGCAAGTCCAAACTCAAGGTGCCAGCAGGGCCCTACTCTCTCTGAAGGCTCCAGGAGAGGACCCTTCCTGCCTCCCCGGGCTTCTGAGGGCTCCTGGCCAAACTTGACCTTGCTTAGCTTGTGGCTGCATCACCCTGTCCCTGCCTCCGCCCCCCACCTGGCAGTCTCCCTGTTGTCACAGGGCAGTCTCCCTTTCTGTCTGCATCCAGACTTCCCTGGTGGGTAAGGACACCCTTCATGGCTCAGGCCCACCCGACTCCAGGGAGATCTCATGTTAACTTATTACATCTGCAAAGACCCTGTTTCCAGAGAAGGTCTCGTTCACAGGTACAGAGGTTAGGATTTGACCATGTATTTGAGGGGACGCAATTCATCCCAGGGCACCGATGACGTCAAGATAGTAACAGCTAACGCATGTGGCTGTTACGGGGCTTGAGGAGATCATGGCCGCAAGCCAGCTTTCTCCTCTGAAGTTCTCTTTTGTTTGCCCAGCTCTGTTTCAGAGTCTACTGCGTGGTAGGCCCTGCAGCGGGAATCAGGATGTCCCAGACACTGGCCGAGGAGCTGCCTGGGAGAGGGGACCCTCCCCACGCTAACTCCTGGCTGCCTTCACCGCGGGGCTCCCTGACCTCCTGGGGTCATGCGGGGCCCAGCCTCCTCTGGGGTGACCCCCGGATACACTTGGTTAGTTGTGGAAGCGGACCTTCCTTCAGGCAGCGCATTAAGCAGGCTGGTGGCGGTTTAGGAGACTGCGTGGAACTGAGACCAGCACTCAAACCCTGACCGTGATGGGCACAGCCTCCCAGGAGGGCCAACGCCCATCTGTCATGGGGCAGGTGCCCACTTAGCATTGATAGGCTTGGCCAGGCACCCATGCCTTAGGTGGACACCCACCTTCCACCACAGGCCTCCTGGGAGTTAGCCCTTCAGAGGGTCATAGGTCAGGCAGGTCATCTGCAGAAGTGGAGCATTTGGAGAGCGAGGAGGACTGAGGAGGGGAAGAAGGACAGACAGACGTGTTAACTGGCAGAAATGTGACAGCACTGGAGAAAGTATGTGAGACCAGCCACAAAAAGTCTGACCAGCTTGTGTGCTATTTGGTCTCCCATTTTGCTATAAATTCAGGGGTGATAAACGCCTGCCATCCTGGGTCCCTCCAGTGTTTGATTCATGATACACTCATGGCCCTGCTCTCAGCAAAAACCCAGCCAACTGCCTTGGCGAGACTGGGCGGTGCAGGGGCCACTTTGACCCGTTTCTGTGGTTGAAGGCCACGCTTTTCCTGACAGTCACTGAGTGTCTGTTTTGTGCCGGCCAGTGTGGGAGAGGCCCAGACGGGGCAGTGAACCTCCCCCCTCGCCCCTCCATGGCACCTTGTGTTTGGAGGTAACACACCGGTGAGACCCGCTCCCCACCACGGTGCACGGTAGGGCAGCAGGTGCAGGGGGGCTGAGGAGAGCATCACCGTCTCCCCCCTCAGATGCCTGGAGTCCTGTTAGTGTGATGAGCTGAGCTGTGGGCTTTGGGAGACTACAAAGCCAGAGTGGAGTCAGGGAGGACCAGCCTCCTCTCTCAGCACACGGTGGGCAGACCTGGGAGCCTGAGAGATGGAAAAGACATTCACGGGCCCACCAGCCAGACACACAGGTTTAGAGCAACAGCAAGATTCCCCTGCATCAGGTGAAGTGGATTTATTATGCCCCAGGCGTTGGTGGAGAAAAGGTGTGATTCCTGGAAGAAGAGCTGGAGCGGGGTTGGGGGGTGCATGCCTGGAGAGGAGGACACTGCACCTGGTCCCCCACCTTGCAGAGCAGAAGGCATTCGAGAAATGTCCGAGCCCCCAGAATCTGTGAGTTTGGACTTACCTGGGAAAAGGGTCTTGGCAGACGTAATTAACTTAAGGATCGCCAAGACGAGATCATGCTGGATGATCTAGGCGAGCCTTAAATCTAGTGACAGGTGACTTTACAAGAGACAGAAAGGCCATGTGATGATAGAGGCAGAAATCAGAGAGATGTGGCCACAAGCCAGGGACACCTGGGCCACCAGAGACCGGAAAAGTTAAGGAAGGCGTATGAGCATGTTTGGGGCATAGACTGAGGGCTTTAAAGAGCAGAAATTCATTTCTCATAGCCCTGGAGGCTGGAAGTCCAAGATCAAGGTGTGGGCAGTGTTTGTTTCTCCTGAGACCTCTTTCCTTGGTGTGTAGATGGCCGTCTTCTCCCTGTGTCCTCACATGGTCATCCCTGTGCGTGTGTCTGTGTCCCAGTTTCATCTTCTCATAAGAGCACCAATCATATTGGATTAGGACCCTCCCTTATGACCTCATTTAACCTTAACTACCTCCTTGAAGACCTATCTCCAAATATTGTCACATTAGGGGTTAGGGCTTCAATATATGAATTTTGGAGGGACACATTCAGTCCATAAGAGAAGGATTCTCCCCTAGAGCTTTAGAGAAGGCACAGTCCTACTGACTCTTTGATATTGGATTTCTGGCCTCCAGAATTGTGAATGGATCAATTTTGTGGTTTAACTCAATCAATTTCTTTAAATATATACATAGTAATATATATATAATACATACATATATAATATATTTAAAATACATACATATATACAAGTATGCATATATACATTATATATATAATACATATGTATAATATAATGCAAAACGTTTGTAGGTACATATGCACATTTGAATTTGTGTGTATATATAGACGTGTACAGCACATATGTATGTTATAGATACATAGTAAATGTGATGCATACAATTTATGTATAGATTATAAACTCAGGTATACGTAGCCATACACTTACATGTCAGCTCATTACCTTGCATTTACATGTGACACATAAGGTGCGAGTGTGTGTCCATCCACAGTAGCTGCTTCCCGGGGTCATGGCCTCTTGTTTGCTCTCAGCAGAATTTGTGGAGCACCTACGACGTGACAGACTCTTGGAACAAACAAGCTCTTCCTTCCTTCAATGTATGGTCTAGTAGGAAGAAAAGACGCAGAAGCAGATGCCTGCAGGACAGCGTGAAGACCATCCTGTAGACGCGTGGATGCTGTGACGGGCCGGGGGAGATGGAGGGGGGCTCCCACTGGCCGGGGGCTGGCGTGAGAGCCGTGACACAGTGCAGGGCACAGGGACCAAGACCGCACTTCCTGTTCGTTCAATCAGCCCAAACACTTAATCTGCGTCTTTTCAAGTTGATGATTCCCTGGTTTGGGGGTTGAAGGGGCACGTGGCTTAGGGCTGCGGCTCTAAATGCGGTTGGATGACAGCGAATATTAGCATCGTCTAACTCAGGTGTCGGAAGCCTTCTCCATGAAGGCCACCGGCCATAAAGCAGGGCATAAAGAGCTTATTCGGGGTCGTAAGGCCTGCAATTCTGGAGACGCAGTTTCAGCTAAAACTGAAAGAGTGTTTCGGGGAAGAAGAGTCAGAGGTTTATAAAGACAAAAGCTGCGAGGTTGCTCCAGTTGCCTGGTGAGAAGCGTGACCAACTCAGACACGAGTCAGGAAATACTTGTCCCTAAAGAATCAGGAGCTGTTCTAGGGCAGGCGTCTCATCAGTATGTTGAGTCTCTGGCAGATGTTCCAGATGCCCTCATGAGGAGGGTAAGAAGTGGTCGAGGTCAGATTCCATCCAGACAGAGAAGCTCAGGCCACCCATCTTCCTCCACCGCCCAGCTGCACGTTAGAGACTCTTAGGGACACCGACACTGCTCTGAATCTCCTTTCTCCAGGCCAGACAGTTGCCGTCTCAGGCCGCGGGGCTCCTGCATCTCTGCTGTACCTTCTTCTTTGTTTTCCTTCACTGGCCTTCACAAATGTAGAAGCTGTTTTCAGCTCACTGTGGGCAAACGGCAGAGGCCTGGACTGGGTCCTTGGGTGGTTTGAGGAGTTCTGAAACTAGAAAGTAGGTAGAGGTGCAGGGTCACAGGGTTTATCCTTCACATACTGAGTCAGAATTTGCATTTTACCAAGATCGCCAGCACACCCCTGTGCATTTTAAAGTTTGAGAAGCAGGCAGCAAACTAACCCATGTCAGCCAGGGCAGAGGCTGTGCGATTTTCATATTTGTCATTCAGAAGTTGATTTTATTGAGATCTTCTTCACTGCCCTTGCTGCAATCCGTGCCCTGAATTACATTATAAAATGCTCTAAAAACACAAGTGCACAAATCCCGGTATTTCATCCTCAGAGCAATTCCCAGGGACCAGAATGTTCCAGCTGAGAAATGTCTTCTCGTGCTGAGAGCAACAGAGAACTGATGACCCGCTGTGCTTGGCTGACCCGGAAATGTCTTTGCACTTCATTTTAATTTGCTATGGGTGGCAATGCTGTTCTTTTCTTTGGGAGAAAACAGTGAACCTCTCTTTGGTGGGGGGCTACGGTTGCAGCTGGTGGCAGAGAGGCAATGAGGAGAGAGACAGGGCCTGGATGGGGCCAGCGCCGCCTTCCTGCACAAAGGGAGCCTGCATGGTAACTAGTCGGGGCCTGGATGGGGCTGGGCGCCACCTGGGCTGGGCCTCCAGGGCTCGGAGCCCGCTGGGAGCCTGTTGGAGAGGCCCAGACATGGGATACCCGCCATGCCCCAGACGACTGTTCTCTCTGTCTCTAGGATCAGCCCAGCCCAAGGCAAAGTGGAGAAATTTTCAAAGGAGAGCTCCAGGCTCTGATGGGCCCCGCTCCGCCCCCCAGCCCCCTTCCCTCCCATCCTTGGCCCCAGGCAGAGGCATCATTTGTCATCCCTCCCCCCAGTCCCAGCTTCCAAACCTGCTCTCATCACAGGCTCCTGGGAGCCCCTGTTCTCCAGCATCCAGCCCCACACCCAGCACCCAAAGCCTCTTCACAGGGTCCTGGAGGCTGGGTGCGTCACCTGGCCAAGCAGACTTACCCATGTGCACCAGAATCCAGGCTGGATTTGCCTAGACGTGGAGTTGCCGTGTCTAGTTTGTGCAGTGCATGGCCCGTACAGCCACAGGCAGGAACCCAGACCCAGTCTCAAGGGCGTTTAGAACAGCTCCTGCCAAAAGGCAGAGGCTGCATCTCCTCCTTGGGCCTCCATAGACCACCTGTCACTGGGCTTAGCCAGCCCATCCCACAGGCCCAGTGCGGTTCTGAGCCACCAAGGGGCACTCGCTCATTTAATCCTAGACAGGGGCCATACTCCCCCCTTTGTACAGATGGGTGTGTGAGGCACCAGGAGGTCACATACGCCCTCCAAGGTGGCAGGAAATTCATCCCGACCCCCTGCGTCTGGCCTCCTCTTAGCCGTCACCCCGGCCCACTTGTTAATCCACAGAGGCCTTCCCTTGCTTGTTAACTTCACATTCGAGACAGCGTCTGCCGTGAACCCTGGCCCTGCGCAGGGCCTCGTGCTGGGCCCCGTGTTTCTGGGCTCGTGTCATGGGTGCCTTTCCTTTGCTGGTTGCCCTGGAGGACGTGGGGTCCCTGGCCACCTCCGCAGAAGAGGCTGAGCAGGCCGTGGCAGTTTCCTCCCCGGGAGTGAGGTGTCCGGTTGTCTTGGAGACACAGGACTCTCTCTGCTGATGAGAGGTGTTACCTGTGTCTTGTATTCAAACTACAGGAAGCAGACGCTTCCATGTGTCTGTGACCCAGAGATAAACCTCACACAGATGGTACCCAGGACCCATCAGGCGTGGTAGCGGGACTGTCTGCCAGCTTGGGGAGGCTCCGTGCTTTGTGCTCCAGGCATTACAAGAGGGCCTGGGAAACAAGAGGGAGTGAGGGGAGGACACCCGTGCCCCTTGCCCCTGAGCTGGCTCACAGCGGGGCTGTTTGTGTCCAGGAGGGCACTGGGGCTGGTGGGTGCAGGACAGGGGCCCAGGGCAGGCATCTGGCCATGACTGGAGCGGCCCAGGTGGGACAGGAGGCCCCTCTGGACCTGGTGCTTCTAGCGAGTGACCCGTGCAGAGGGACGGCCTCCTGGAGTGGCACCTGCACTTGAGGTTCGGCCCACCATACCCAGGGACACCCTGGATTCTCCAAAGTTCCGGGTCATCTTCTGGGTAGTCGTTGCTCCACCGCCACCTTTGTCCTGAAGGGACGGAGCTGCCCCGCCCCTGAGACAGAGGCTCACTGGGGGAGGCTGCCGAACTGCTCAGCCCAGAGCCCTGCTCGTCCCCCCGGGCCCCAGCTTCCCTGCCTCCCCAGCCTCCTGTGGTGCGGGGGTGCTGGGGACCAACAGGCGCAGGGTGGAGCCAGGATGCGCTGCAGGGCCGGGTGGCAGGGTCGTTGCTTGTGCTGCGCGTGTGGCAGCCCCATCTTCCCCCAGGGAAAGCAGCGTCTGAGGGAAGGGTTCCCAGCAAGCTTTCAGTGGAAGGCCTGTGTGGGATCATGGTAGCCACGTCCATGAGATCCAGAGGCTGGGCGCGAGGGCTGACAGCTGGAGGAATTCGGTGAGTTTTCAATCTGCTTCTTGGGAAGGAGCAAAGCTGGGGGATAAAGAGAATCGAAGTAGAAACACGGTCACGAGAATCACAGCGTGGTGACCTGCCAGTCAAAAGGCCCTTGGTGATTAATGGATTTGCTTATTGAACTTTCATTTATGAGCTGAGTCCCAAGCAGGTGCCCTGGAATTTGTGTTTGAAGAAAAATACACAAAGGGGCTCAGCCGCATCTCTGGTCCAGAGAGTTCAGGGTCTCATGGCGCGAGAGCCGCGGCTCCAGGGCCACCTGGGGCACGTGCCCGAGTGTGAGGGACCTGACTTCCTCACCGTCTGTGCAGCCAGGTGTGTCCAAGGGATTAGGTTTGGGCCTAGAAATGTAAGCAGAGGGCTGTGTCTGGTGCCTGGAAGTGTCCTCAAAGAGAGGGAGACCTCCCCTCTCCTCCCCCCTTCCCTGCCTTCTAGAATGTGTGTAGAATGGGCGAAGGACCTTTCAGGCTGCCGCCTGGGACCTGAAGCATGCGTCATGGTAGTGCAGGGACGGGAGGGCCATGCACCTGCCCCTCGCAACTGCCCATCCCCAGCCCTGGACCCCTGGCTCCTTTTATGGGGAGAAACCTGTGCGTTGTTTAGTCCTTAGAACGCCAACTTTTCTGTCAAACACAATGGAAGTAGTCAACATATCCCCTTATGACAGTGGAATAAAGGATGGTATCTCAGACGCGTGGGTTTGGTCCCCCTCTGGACCCTGAGCAGTGAGCCCCATAGATCCTGAAAGGGAACCCAGAGGTCATCTAGTCCTCCGGCCCCAAGGAAGACCTCCTTCCCGACGGGGCTCCCGTGGGGAGGTTGTGGTGACAGTTTGGAAGGCCTGCTAACTGTTCTCTGCTGCCACTTTCTCCTCCTCCTTGGTCTTGGCAAATACTCGCTGATCTAAAAACGACACCGTTCGTTCTCTGCGCATCTCTCCCAGTCCGGTGACCCTCTCCTTTCCTCCCCACCTTTGCCCAAAGCCCTTTCATTTTCCCTACGGTGGCACCAGCCTGCCCCTGAGCCCCAAGTGGTCTTGAGACTTCCCCGTCCTCGGCGTCTCCTCCGACGTCCACAGGGGTGTGCGCTGCATCTCAGCACGTAGCTATTTTGGACAAGACCTCAGAACACGTCTGGCTGAATCAGTTTGTGTTAACAGTAGCAGCAGGTGAAGGATGTTTGCAGTAGACGATCCCGCAACACCAAGGCATCAATGTATAATACTAGGATGTCAGGCAGGAGGGCTGGCTGCGGAGAGGAAGACATTTGGTGTTGGCGTTCCTGGCACCATGAAATGCAATTGCCTGGTCCTGTTTTCTGTCCACAGTTAGAGCTAAATCTAAGACATTAAATCAGGTCACTCCGATTGCCGGGGTGGCCCTCTGCCTGGTAGAGGTGGGCATCCACAGAGGCGTCCTCCCAGGCAGGTGGAAGGCAGACAGGGTGAGCCCAGGAGCTGGTCCCAGGAGCTGGTCTCAGGAGGCCAGGGCTTCCAGCACTGCCAGCCTCAGGCTTCCTCTGACACATCCCCACCAGGTCATGCCGTCTACAAGGTGCTCACGCAGCTGGCTGCATCCCTGAGCCAAGCTTTGTGAGCCGACCTCTGCCACCCTCCTCCTTCCCAGGCCCTCTCTCCAAGGTGGCAGAGGGAAGGAGAGCCAGGAGGGCTCTGGAGCTAAGCAGAGGAGCTCCCCGCTCAATATTCATGATCCTGGGCAAATTAATTATTTAAATTTCACAGACTTGAGTCTCCTCAACTGTAGATCGCAGATAATCATCCCTGCTTGACAGGTCCCTCTAAAAATGGAAGGAGGTGACGGTCGCAGGTGCCGAGCACAGCTCCTGTCTGCCCGGGGTGAGCACAGCAGCCATGTCTCCTCCCACTCGCGGGGGACTCTGGGACCCCTCCAATCCCCGTTTCCTTCTCTGCTCTGAACCTTCCTCACTCCTCCAACCAGTGCTGGGCATTCCTCACCAAGGGATTCATTAGACATTCACCGGGAATTCCAGTAGGTAAATGGGGCGACACTTGAGGATGCCATAAAAGATCTTAGAAATGTAGCCAGAGCTCATGAGAGAGAAAGAGGGAGAGAGAGAGGGGAGCTGATGTGATTGGGCTTGACGCTCGGGGACCCGCCCCGCTACAGTGCTCCCAGGGGCATCCTCACCGCACAACTGCGGATGCTCTAGCCACTCTCCTCCCGGTGGACGGCTTCCTAGTGATGACCCGCAGACACTATCCATCTGCAACTCAGTGACCTTGCTGGAGCCTCAGTCGCATCCTCTACAGGCGCAGGAGGGAGGGCTTGCTCAGGACGGGGCTGTGCCTGTGACCTGCTGTAGCCGGTGGGTCTGAGGAATCGCAGACTCCACACATATTCACCACCCACGTGAGGTGCACAGCTCCTGCACCCCGACAGACCTGGCGCCAGGCCTCCCTGATGAGGTGGAACCTGGCAGTGTTTCCAGGAGGGCTGGCAGGGCACGGCCAGTCTGCCCCAAACCCAGAGTGTGCTAATTTCATGTCAGACCCACTGGCCCCAACCCTGTTCTCCACATGGCCTAGATGACTCCTACCATGAATGTTCTCTGGAAAGAAGAAGGATATAAATCATCGTGCCGTCGTGCTATTACAGTACAGGGTCATTTGGGCACCAAGGGAACTCTAGGCTCTTCAAGTGCAGGTTTGCAGACACCACGACATGCTCCCTGTCAGCCTTCTTTCCTTTGTCTCTGCTCCGGGCCTAGCAGAAGGGAGATGGGGTGTGGAAGCTCTGCTCAGACAGGGTTGCGTGTAGAGCAATGTATTCCAAAAGTCACCACGATGTGCAAAATCTTGCAGTAAAATTCCCCGAGCTTATGAGATCGGACACATGACGCTCAAAGTCCTTATCAGTGACACACTAAGAACAAATAACAAGGAACCTAATAAAAATAGGGGCATAGCTTCACACCTGGTGGAGGGTAGGAAACAGAATCCTGCAATAGATACTCTTCCCTGAAAGAGACCTGCAGTGCCCCGTGGAGAGGCTGTCAGAAGTTTGACAACTGGGGGTTACAGAGGGAGGAGGGCTCCTGGAATGCGATGGGACATCTGCGACACCTGGCGGGGTGGGGACAGCCAGGCAGTGGGGTGCACATGGCTGTGTGTCCCCACCTGGCTCGGTTCAGAAGCACAGCTTGGGTTCGCCTTGCATTTCCTGTGGACGAAATCATGCATAAGCGAACATGAAATCCACCTTACGGCTCAGATTGTTCCCTGATTTATCAATCGTGCGGGAACAAATCTGCATTTTTGAAACAAAGGTTATAGCAGAACAGACCGTGGATCCTAGTTTGCTGAGACAGCCCCAAGTAATGCCTGGGGTCCCCTGCAATGATTACTAATTTCCCAACATACCCTCAAAGTACCTCATCCCAACACAAGGATTCTCTGGTCACCGTGTTTATGGGGCTTGAGGACCAGCTGTGCCACCTGGAAAGCACACTCTTTGAAAGAAAGCGCCGCCTCTGGACCTGGGCTGTGAGGGCAGGACCAGGGTGTGATTCCTGCCAGTGTGGATGGTGAAGGAGGTTCCCAACCACATCGCCCAAGCCAGCTCTTCAGTCAATGCTCGCTCATCTGGGAGAAGTTAGCTCCGCGCCGTTCAGTCCCCAGTGCCACCCCTGCAAGTGAGCCGGGGCTGGGGGGACTCGGCTTCTGAGGCCATCAGTTACATTAGGAGTTTTAAAATTCTGGTACAGATAAAGGTTGTCTGGTGTTTTCATCAAAAATGCAGATTTCTGGGCCCGTCAACAGAGATGTTGATTCAAGGTCAGAGCAATTTAGGGGAATCTGCATCTATATAAACACAGGGGACATTGTGTGGGGCTGGGACAGTTCACACTGGGAAACACTGCCGCACACCCTCAGCCCCGAAGCCCCTGTGACGGCAGCGCGCCTGACGCGCAGTAGGCGCCGGATTCAGCTCTGCAGCCTCTCGTTCCTTTTGCAGACACTGGGGAGCTTGGTCAAGGCCATGGGTTTCGGGGAAGGAGTTTCGGCTGCACTGGAGCCTCGGGGCGACCATCACCGGCTGAATGACCTTTTTAAAAATAACTTGAAATCTTCAAGCCTCAGTCATCTCATCTGTCGAATGGTCTGCACAACTCATGCCTCTTCGGGTTATTGGGTTGTTCAAGACCCAGATTAAACTGCGTAATCCTCTCTCCCCAGAGCGCGTTTTTAGTGCCTGACTCACCCTCGGTGGGGGTGATGTCCTTGTTGTCCTAAAGGCAAATAACCCTCAGAGTATTCCAGCTCCCTGTTGGCTGACACAGGAGAGGGTGATGGGAAAGGGGCCAGGCTGGTGATGGTGGGAAGAGAGGGATGTGGGGCAGGTGACAGGATGACAGGACAGCAGGGAGCCCAGCTTGCCTCCACCGACTCTGCGGCAAGTGCCTCTCCCCCTCCCCTGGCTCAAACACTTCCCCATACCTTGGCCAACAGCAGCGCATGTTCAAAGAAAATGGGACAGAAGGAACCTGCAGGGACTCCTGCGAATACACCAGAGGAAAATGTGCTTCAGTTGGACAGAGGAAGCGAGAGCGAAGCCATGGAACACGAAGGTAGAGGCTCGAAGAGTTCGTAGGTTTAAGGTTTCTGTACAGTTAGGAGTCACCTGGGGACAAAGCGACGAGATACATTCTCTGTTCAGAGGGAAGGAGGAGAGGGGAGAGTCAAGAAGGGTGCACAGCGTGACTCACTTGGCGGGGGGAAGCTGCAACTGACAGGGCGATAATTTTGAGTTTCTGGAGGCCTCCAGTCTAGAACTCAAAATATCTGGTGTTCTCTCCAAATGTGCTTTCGATCCAGGGCAAATCCCCTGAAATATGACATTCAGTGTTACAGGAGATCATCTTTGTGGAATTTAATAAAGTTTAAATAGAAATTTTGCACATTTTAATAAAGTTTAAATAGAAATGTTGCAATATTTATTTCTTATCAATTTTATTGAGACAGAATTCTACCCAAGGAACAATGGGGAGCATGGCATGCATTTAAAGCATTATCTAAAATAAGATGAACAAAGAAAATTATGGAAAACACACCTCCCACTAACTTTACAATTCTTTCCAACAGGATCACCAAATTCTGTGATAGAGGGGAATACGGTAGATGTTTGGAAGATTTCACTAATGTTCGATATACTGCATTTTTAGAAATAATCCACACTCACTAACTATGAATGTCCATTAAAAATGAGCTTCATAAAATAAGCCACAATGAGATACCACTATATACCTATTAGAATGTGTAAAATTAAAAGAAAAACTGACCTGGCCGAGTGTCGGTGAGGGGCTGGAGGGCCTGGGGCTCTCGGCACTGCTGGGGGATGGGAAAAGTTGCCGCCACTTTAGGAAAGAGCTTGTCAGTTTCTTAAAAAGTCAAGCACACACCCACTACATATATGACCCAGACCTTCTATTCCTTGGTATTTTCCCAAGAGATAAGGGAATATGTATCATGCCATATATATTTGCATCTGAATGTTCATAGCAACTTTACCTGTGATGGCCCAACCCTGGAAACAATCCAAACATCAATCGATCAGCAGATGGACAGAAATGTGTACACGCCTGGAGCAGAGGACGACTCATCTACGAAAAGGTGCGAACCACTGACACACACACCACGTGGTTTTATCTCCAAGTAATTATGCTGAATGGAAGAAGCCAGACAGAAGATTCCATTTATGTGAAACGCAAAAGATGCAAGTTTCCCTAAACTAACAGAAGACAGATGAATGGGTGACGGGGATGGAGGGAGTGGCAAGGGGCCGAGGGGGGCACAGCAGCGGGGGGAGGAGGCCGTGGGGTACCCTGATTGTGGTCATGGCTTCACAAGCATACGCACGTGCTGGACTTGACTCGATCGTGTGGCTCATTCTATGCCAATTGTTCCATCATAAGGTCGTTTCAACTTTTCTAAAAAGGGAGAGACCTGTCGTCAGGAAGTGGCGGCACTGTGGTGTGCCTCAAGTGCCGTTAGGGGTTTGCTTTTGAGTTGCAGTGGTCACATTTCAAGGAGGGAAAGAGAGAATAGGGCCAAATCAGAAAGGCTGTCAGAGCCCACCAGTGCTCGGGATGGAAAGAAAGCTGCTGAGCTGTGACGACTGCTGAGTCCCACCTGCTGCCCACTCGTCCTGCCAGTGACATAAGCCAATGTATTTCTCCCTGCTTGAGCCAGTGGAACTTGGATTTCTATCCATTGCCGGATATCAACTGTCCTTTTATCATTTTAAAAAAGCTGGTTGTTGTTTTCTTATTGATAAAATTACTAAAAAATTATCCCCTAATTAAAAAAAAATAAACCGAGGGCTAGAAAAGTTAGTTTGCTCTGGGTGTCACTGACAATTATTGTAACTTTTACTGAGTGTCTACTTTACTATATGACAAACTAAGTTAGCGTAAAGAGAAAGAAGTCAAAATAAAGAGTCAGTCTGAAGACCCAGCTAGCTGGTAGTGCCAGGAACCAGTGTACACAGATTTCAACAAATTTATCTGGCTTTGAAACTGAATTGACTGTCATACTAGTCCGAGCTGTAAAAACCGCTTATGTGTGTAAGAAACCTTGGGGCATCTGACCTCCTCTTCTAACCGGGTCAAACCTGGGACCGGTCAGTTGCTGTGCCAGCCAAAAAGAGCATGTGAAAAATGAATTAGGTGGTTAGTCAGCTCCTAAGACTCCGAGGTCCCTCCCAGGCTGGACTGACAGCCCGAGGAGATGGCCAAGCATTCCTGAGACGGGAGTGGGCGGCCAGCTCCCACCAGCAGGCCCGCAGCTCCATCCTCCACCAGCTGTGGCGGCCATGTGGCCGTCTGCGTCCTTGCCAGGCTGGAGGAGGCTGCAAAGTGGGCCCTGGCTAAATGTGGTTGGAAGGACACATCCTTACAGAGTGACCTTGATGCTCCTTCCACAGCGAGCTTCTCCTGTACGACACCAGCAGGCGAGTGCAGGTGTGCACATGCACACAGACAGGCATTAACCTGTCCACACGTGCACACGTCCTGTATTCCAGGCTCACAGGGGCTCTGAGGTACAGGACCTGTGCCCTTGAGGGAGAGGAGAGCTCTGTGGCCAGGTGTCAGGAAAGGAGGCCTTACTCTGCAGCAGGGACTGAGGTGCCTTTCCGTAACTTCCACCCACCTTGTGCTCTGGCTGGACACTGGGGCACAATGCTGATCAGGGCAGCCCACTCCTTGATCCTGGCCTGGGCGGACTGGGTCAGAAGCCAGCCTGACCTCATCCGAAAGAAGCCAGGCAATGGGTGGGCATTTCTCCTATTGGAGAAGATTTCAAGAAGCTCTGCAGCTGGTATCATTAGCAGCCCAGGGCAGAGGCGAGCACAGAGTGCACCATTTCTGCCACGGCCCATCTTCAGTGACAGCATGGTGAGGGAAATGAACTTTCCAAGATGCTCAGTGGAAAAGAATTCAAAGATCCCTTTGCAAGAATAACTGTGTGAAGTTTGGGTTGGTGGTTGGGGCAAAATGAACCTGGGCCTTATTCTCTTATCCTGAACGAGTTTCAAACAAACTGTCAACTGGGAAGGTCTCTCTCTCCACGGTCCTACCTCTTCCGCTGTGTATTCTCCCCCATGAGGGACCCTGTCTCTATCCCTGCTGGCCACCCAGGCACTCATGGTCATTTACATCTTCTCCATCCTTGGCTATGTCGTAGGCCAGACATTGCTAAACTTTAATATTAAAGGAACTAATAAAATCACATAAAAATACACTGGGAGGAAGGCTGACATTGAGTTGGTAGCTTTAAAAACATTATCACATCTGATCATTATTATTTCATAAAAAGAAGGTCCTAGACACAGCAGAACACAGGATGGAATCACATCAAAATGAAGACACTTGTTCAAGTGAAATGTGTTTTGCTTCATGAAGTCTTTGCTGTGCGGTCCATGTTTTTCTCCACTGACTTCGGGCCATGGCGGCCAGTCCTACGCCCCTCGTCAGCCCAGCCCACCTCTGCTCACTGTCACGGGGAGAGGACCGTGCTTCCTAATCAGCACTAATAGCTGAGAGTCCTCCAGGGAGATCATATTTATCAGCAAGGGATTGGGCCTTGTCCTAAACAAGGAAGTATTGCGGGTGGAATTTCAGACAACGCAGTGGGCCAGGAGGAGCCAACATCTGGGGAGTCCTTATGGGATACTCTGTACATGAGCCCCCCCACTCCAGGGCAGCAGGCAGCCCTGAGCTCTTAGCTGCTGGTCCCAGGCCTCAGCGCAGTGTTACTCCTTTCCCACTGGTGGAACGGAGGCCACAGATGCACCATGCTTCTCTTGTGGATGGTTCCCCTGAGAGCTAGCTCTAAACCCTTCATGCCTATCACCTCTTTATGGTTAAAAGACTTTGAATTCTGGTTAAGAAAGGGCAAATCTAAAGGAGAGTAGCTATCCAACTAGAGTAAATTGAAATACACATTCTCACCTTAGGGCTGTAGAGACAACACTTTAACACCAGGGGCCCTGGCACCCCTCCTGAGCTCACTTCTTCCCAACCATGGTGCACACACAGAGCTGGCTGCCCACTCTCACTGGTCCTCTGGACACAGATGAGAGAATGACTCTCCTGGGAATTCAAAACAGGACAGACCCACTCAGAGATGGAAGGAGTTGTGAAACCTTCTTGTGAGAGGGTCCTGCATTGCAGACTCCTGGGACTGGAAATACCGCCCTTCAGTTCTGTGAGTTAGCCCAGAATTCTCCCCAAAGTCTTCATTTATTCATTCACTGTTCTTTCATTCATTCATCCTTTTTTTTCTCAGTTAAGCCAAAGTCAGTTTCTGTGACTTGCAACTTCAGACTCTTTACTGACATATTAGCTATGAACTTGGAAGAGTGTTTACCTGACCCTGACCAAGTACCAAACTCTCTAATAACCCTCCATCTCCTACACAGTATCAGATCAATATCTTCTCACACAGTTGTGGGGAAGATTACATGATTTAATATGGAAAATCACTTAGAAATGGTAATGCTCAATGTAATATAATTCCTTATATTCATCATGGAGAAGCAGCCACTTTTCTACGTTTTTTCTTTTTTTAAACTCATTTATAATATTGTTCCTGAAGTTTCAAATAAGCACCAAATGAAAGCAGGCAAGTCCTGGATCATAGATGTTGGGGAGCCCAAAGTTCTGTTATCTCCACCTCATTGGTGAGAATAATGACAGTAATCGCTAACAATAACGCCACCGCTTGTTTGGAATCTGCATTATGTGAAATGCATCTATTATCTCTGATTTCACTACAGAGTTAAAGAAACTGAGGTCCCATAAGTTAAGTGAGGTGCCTGGGATCCCCGAGACAGTGAAAAACTCTCAACCCCTCCATGCACTTTCCTTTTACATTGACTCCCAGTCAAAAAAAGAGAAAGAAAGTAAAATGACAAAGCAAGAAAATGACAGCGAACAGGAAAGGTGCAGAGGATTGAAATAAATAACTCTTGCATCTTCATCTGGTTTCACAGCAGGGGCATCAAGTTCAGCATAGAACTATGCAAGTCAGAGGCTCAGCCACTCTTTGAAGATAAATTCGGAGAGGTTGTGAACATCAGTGAACAAAAATTCAGAAGAATTTCTATTTCAGTAAAAGGAATCAGGAGACAATGACCCCAGCCAAGTAGCCAAGAGACGTGCAAACGTGATGCATGGTAAAGTGTGATGCACTCTGAGAAGGTGGGTGTTCCATCTCGAGCCCCTCTCATTAAGCAATGAGTGTCTCAGGTGATGTGGCAAGAAGTACTCTTTCCCTCACTAGTCTTGCTGATGTGCTGTACTACACACCTGAGTCACCATGAGGCAGCGGACCACGTACCACAATCCATCACTTTGGGTCTTTCTTGAGACACAATGTATTTAGAATCTGAGCTGGGGAAGAGGGCTCGTTTGACCAGAGGGAATCTTTGATTGAGCTCTTCCACTGATATTGCTGAGAGGACTGGATGAGACACCAAGCTGGGAGGAGAACTAGCGCTAATTAAATCCATGTCCTCGTACCTGGGTGTTGATGTTCTCATCTGTAAAACTGAAACAATATCAGTCATCTCTTTCTTGAAGAGTTTTCATAAAAATCAAACAGGGGGATATGTATGAGAACATCTTGTATACTGTAAATGATATTTTGATGGATGCAATATGGGTATAATTAAATGCAATGATTATTTATTTTTGAATTATGGGTGCTCAGCCCATATTTAGATTGAGGGACAGGGGGATCTAGGAAGAGGGCTCACTGTGAGGAGAGACTGTGTTTAGCTGAGGACATGCTCCATGTCAGGTGGTAGGATGGTGCAGGGAGGAATACAAGGTCAGATGAAGGTCAGATGAGACTTCAGAGTCTTTCTCTCGTTCTGCAGAGGCATGAGAAAAAGGAGCACTTGAGAGGACTGTGTTTATGGAGCCCCACACGGAGCCCAGGGCCGCCCCTCAGTCAGTGCCTGTGCTTAGCAAATCAGAGACAAAAAGAGAAAACCTGCCGTTGAAGAAACCACTGCTGAAAACGCCAGAGGACAGTTAACATCATAGAATACCTTGGAGGCCAAAGAAAGGGTTTTATTTTGAGGCCCCAAAGCAAGACCCTCTGATTTAGCAAGAGGAGGCAGTGGCTTTCCAGAGGGCAGCTGGGTGTGGTTTTGGAAGCCACAGGAGAGAGAGCTGTGAGAGATACAGGCCTTTCTGTACCCCAAGATTTGCCCATAAGACATGTTCACAAAAGGTTCATCTATTCATTAAATATTAGGTGAATGTCTTTTTTTTTTGTCAATTGTCACTTCATTCTTTACTTCACCTGAGTGTATTGCTGGCCTAAAAAATTTACAAACAAAGTAGTGCTAACAAGCTCCCACAAGGAAATTTAGAATATGAAGCCATAGAGTCAGATTTTTCAGTTACTTGAAACTTCATGCAATCTGATCTTTATCCTTCATTTTGTTAATGTGATGAGTCATATGGATTGATTTGCAGTGTTGAACCATCCTTGCACTCTTGGAATAAATCCCACTGCTGATGGTGTATGATTCTGTTAATATATTGTTGAATTCAGTTTGCTAATATTCTGTTGAGGGTTTTTGCGTCATTGTTCATGAGAGATATTGGCCAGGGTTTGGTGTCAGGGTAATGCTAGTAACATGAGTTTGGAAGTGTTTCCTCCTCTTGTAGTTTTGGAAGAGTTTGAGAAGGATTGGTATTAATTTTTCTTTAAATCTTTGATAGAATTTGCCAGTAAAGCTATTTGAAAAGGCTATTGCGATGGTTTAGAAAATAGTGGTTTGTAATCCACCTGCAGTGTTTTGTTACCAGACAGGATTTAATAGTCACTCAGCAGACACAGCCCCATAGTGAGGCTGTACCTTCTAAAAATATCTAATAGATGCTGTCCTGGAGGGACAAGCAGGTTGACATGCAAAAGTCATTAAACGGAAGAACCGTCTTTCCTTGTCAACTGAAGCTAGGAAGCAAGAGCACAATGTCCAGAACAGCGTGTGTTGCATTTGGGTTATGACACAAGAAATCACTTCAACCTCAGCACGATGGCCAGGTGGGCGTCGCCCTGTATTTCTGGATGTCCTCTGCAGACACGGTCTCCCTGCCTGATGGAAACCTGTTCCCAGGATGCACACCTTCCCAGGGGTCTCTGTACTTGAAAACCTTAACCCTAAAGGATGAATGATACATGACCGCAATCAGTGGAGCTGGTGGGAGAGGCTTTGGTGGAGGAATGGAGCTCTGTCTGGGTTCACGGAATCAGTCCAAGTGGGGGCCTTCTGCTGCACCCGGAACTTGGCCCTGACCTATATACCCAGACCAGGAAGGGGAATATCCGCTGTTACAAGGGCTGTTCGACTTGATTGCCTCAGGGTGTCAAGCTGAAATATGCCTCAGTCCTTATGCAGGAGAGAAACCCGCCCACAAGGGTGAATGTAGGACCATGAGTTGTAGGCTCTGGGCTGATGGCTCCATCACACATTGGCTACAGCGGGGTGGGAAACCGTCCATCTTCTCTGGGCCCTTTTCTCATCTGCAAAACGGGGCAAAATGTGTGTTTGGAAATCTGTTTTGCAGAGTGGCAGCGGGGCTCGGGGGGCCAGCGCCTGTGAACGTGCTGTGGGACTGCTTGGGGCGTGTTCAACGGCACGGCCATGTTGGTATCGGTCCCCATGCAAAAGCCTGTCCTTCACAAGCTCAGCGCTTCTGAAGACCCGCTCACTGTGTCTCCTCACGCCCTCACTCAGAAGACTTAGAGGGGAGGGGAAATAAGACTCAGCAGAAGTGTGATCGCCAAGGTCCTGGTGGCCTGCGGGGAGCACTGTTTGCAGAGATGGGGCATCCGTCGCCGTCGGACCCCTTCCCTGGCTGCTGTCACGTGGCCTGGGGGCTGCACAGCACAGGGCATGCAGGCGGGAAGGGATCTGGATTTCAGGGCGGTGCTGGGTTCCCTGCTGCTCCGTCATCAGGCACTTTCCTCTCCTGCGTGTGTATGGCTTCCCTTAGAGAAGAGAAGCCTTGTAAGCACATTCTGATCTTGCCCACCTGTGCAGCATCCAGCACAGGTACAGGTACATTTCTTTTGTTAAAACCTGGGAATGCTGTGCACCAGGCATGGTGCTCGGTCAGAGGTCAGAGTGTGCCAGCGTCCTGCATTTGCAGACTGTTCTCGGGCTGAGAGAGAGAGCTCTGAGATCTGCTCCCTCCCACGCTTTTTAATTTAAGAACCCCAGGCGCTCAGCATGGGGGTGACAAATGGCAGTGGCTTTACTGCTGTTGGTATTCTGGGGTCAGAATATGGTTGGAGCCAGAAGCCCAGGGATGAAGCATAGCATTAAAAACAACAAAGATTAGAAATATGTAGCCTCCCAAGGCAGTGGAGCAGAGCTAACAACCCCATATAAAGGAGCTTTGTGTGGGACGAGCCTGTGTCTGAGAGGCAGGAGCAAAGCTGCAGCCCCTATAAATCTTCCTCCTGCACCCACTGCGGAGCCGGGCCGCGAGGGATGCAAACAGCAGAGAGATGGGGGCGCTGAGCTGGGGATAGGGAGTGTGCCTGTGTGTGTGTGTGTGTGTGTGTGTGTGTGTGTGTGTGTGTGTATGAGAGAGAGAGAGAGAGGGAGAAAGAGAGACAGAGACAGAGAGAGGGGCACTCCTGCAGGCCAAGTGAGGTGGGTACAGACTGATCTGATGGGGAATGAAAGTGCTCAATTCTCTCTGATGTAGCCTGAAATGGCAGCTCCACTTCCTGATTTCAGCTCTACTTTTATCTTTAAAAATTGCTATACCTGAGTTCATATTGTATTTTAAACTGTGTGAGATTAAAAGCAAAGATATTCATTCATAAAAACTTAATTTTATAAATCAAGATTCCTCAACATGGTGTGTTTTTTTTCTCCATGACTGCAACCTTCAGCAAATCTCTTTCTCCATCTCTCTCTCCCTCTCTCCTTCCTTCCTTCCCTTTTTCTTCTGTTCCTCCCCCCTCCCTCTCCTCGTCCTCTCTCTCTCTCTCTCTCCATCTCCCCCCACCCCAGCCTGTCTCTCCCTCTTCTCCATCTCCCTATCCCCTTTCACACTCTTTTTAGCTCATGGATCATGTCCAGCAGCCTCCCTTCTCTACTACTCCTGCTGTTAATTATTTTTCATGTGACAGTTTGCTTCTTTAGGAGTCAAAATCTATCTTCCATGCCACAGACATGCATTACAGAGCTGTTATGTGTTCGTCTGCGGGTTGGGTGCCGTGTGTATGTGTGTTCAGGGTTGGGGGGTGGCTAAGAAACAGTAGTGGGTTTGCAAGCCTGTTGCTCAAGTGTCTCTCCATCTCATGGGGTGAGGGAGGAGCTGGGGCTGGGGTTAGGACAGGATGTGTGTCCAAGTGACTGTAATTTAGTTGGAATAGAATAATCATATCAAAAGTTTACATTAGAGGTACAGGAGGAAGGGAGTTTATGTGGAGCTTGGAGGATCATGTAGCTTTATCTTCCTGGGGAGTGGGGCATGGAAATAGAACACATCTCTGGGTTCACAGGGCCTGTGATCCTCAGGGGACACCCATCTGTTCGTGTTTCTGATGAACGCTTATTAAATTCATTCATTCACTCGTTGGAGATTCAAGTGAATTGACCAAAGAACAGCACTTCAGCTTTCAAATTCTCAGTGCAACACGGATTAGAGTGCTACCTTCATTGTAATTGATTCAGGGAAACAAAGCACTCTGCCTGCAAAGGGATGTCCCCATGGCTGAGCTCCCAGAGCATCTGGTTTAGACTGGCCTTTCTGCAGATGTCCCTCTGCCCCAAGGCAGGGCTTCTGGGGAGCTGTCCAGCGTCTGGTGCTGAATCCTGGCCGACACTCTCTGGCTGCGTAAATCTTTTGGGTGCATTTCTCAGTTTCCTCACCTTAAATCGTGGCTGTAAAAGTACCTTTCAGACAGCGTGGTTGCAAGTAAGAAACAAGATGGTAAACGAGACAGGTTAGAGCAGGGCCACACTACCAGGGGTCCATTACTGCTGCCAGAGTGTAACAGTAGGACTCCAGCTAGTGTGAAACCTTACAATTCTATCATTCGTGTGTTACCTTAAAGTTACCTGCCTGTGGGGACTAACCACCCGTCTCCAATTTTAAGCTCCCTGCAGGCAGAAAGGAGACATGCAGCATTCTTTACCGGGCAGAGCACAGATCCCGGTGTTAGGGGTCCTTTTGATGAGGATGCTCTTCTGATGCTATTTGATGAGGATAATGAAAGTGTTATAGAGCTTTCAAGCTGGAAGGGGCATGAGAGCTCACTAATCAAAGCTTTTCTTTTTCCATGGGAAGAAGCATCCTCTTACACGTTGAAGAGGTTCCATGATTTGTCCTGTTCACCTTGAGGTCTCCTTAATGGCTGGTGCAAGGCTGGGCTCTTGGATGGTTCTCAGAGCAAGACTGCCAGAGAATGAGCCAATGAATGGGCAGATGGGTGTACAGGTGCTTTAACTTTGATTTATTATGGTGAAAAAATAATGGAGAATGTTATTCTGGCTGCAGTTTGGTAAAAGGTTTCTAAAGAGGAAATCCAGACAAGATTTATAGGCAATTTTTGTAGGGGAGGTTAATATGATGTCCAAAGATTATCTGCAAACGAGCAGGAATTCAAGAGGGACCAGGACAAGGGAGAGCCTGGAGAGTTGGATGTCATGGGCTGCATTGTGCATCCCCCAAAATTCATGTGTTGAAGTCCTAACTCCCAGTACCTGAGGATGTATGAGACTGTATTTGGAGATAGAACTTTGACAGCAGTGATTAGTTATAATAAGGTCATTAAGGTGGGCACTAATCCAATTTGACTGGAGTCCTTATAAGAAAAGGAAATTTGGACACACAGATACCAGGGATGCACATGCAGAGAAAAGGCCAGGTGAGGACACAGCAAGAAGGCAGCCGTCTGCAAGCCAAGGAGAAAGGCCTCCAAGAAACCAACCCTGCAGACACCCAGTTCCCAGAACCTGAGACCACAGTTGGCTCTTGTTTAAGCTGTCTGTCTCTGACATTTGTTTTGCACCGAGATGACTAATATTCTGGAGAAGGGATGAGAAGGGAGGCGGTGAACACAAGACTCTCTCAGACACATACGTGAAAGGCCTCTGCTATAGATCCTGGTGCCGTCTCAGTGAGCCCTCCACACTGCCTTACAGGTGATAGCTTATGGGTTTTTTTTGACAAATGAAATAAGAGAGGGAAGATGATAGCTCAGAGAAGTTGAACTACTCCTATGAGCACACACAACAGGTCAGTTTCCAAACTGGGATTCACACCCGGGATGGAGAGTCTCCAAGGTGACATGCCGGCTCTGTCAAGGGCTCGGCCCTCAGAAGCCAGTCTTGGGAGGAAAATGGGGTTGGCTTTTTGGGGAAAGAGCAAGTTGTACTGGGGAGGTGGGGATGCCCTCAGGGTTGCAGCTTTGAAATGGTGTCTGTCCCTGCGTGTGGGGTTTGGAAGAGAGAAGCCTCTGAAGTTGGCTCAATACCAGCCTCTCACCTTCTTCTAAGAAGAAAGGTTATGGCCACCTGCCCGGGCACAGCCCTCTTTCTGCACAAGGCTGCTGTTCTCGGTGCTCTGAGTGCCCAGCTCCTGGTCCAGGGATCAGGCAAGAGCAGCCTGCTGCCAGGGGGCAGCAGCCCAGACCCACCCTTCTCCTCGGCATGAGGAGCAGCCGCCCCTTCCGTCTGGAAGCCCCCCAGCTCTCGGGCTGAGCGTCTGCAGAATGAAATGCCAGTCTAGCGCCAGGTGCTGTAGCTCAGTCCCTGCCATTTTCACAGGGGTGGTCGAGGTATTTCAGACCTCCGAGGTGCATGTAATATCCGAGCAGAAGGGGAAATAGAGATACTTCCCCACCTCCTCCCACACACCCTCAGAATCCAGGGCAGTGCGGGGTGAACTTTCCATTGAGGTGACACTGGTTTAAAATAGGAAAATGGCACTCATTTGTTTAAAACCTGGACAGAGAACTAGAGAAACCAAAAGGCAAATCAAATCCCTAATCCACCCAGGCCTTTGCAGAGAAAGGGCAAGCAGCACGTCCAGGCCAGCACAGCCCAGGCTTTGGTGTGATCTCCTGGGATGTGGTCTGAAGGCAGGTCCTCATACGGTACTTCTGGGCTGGGGTCTGGGACTCTATATTTCTAACAAATGTCCAGTGATGGGGACGTTAACTTCTCTCCGGGCTCTTCTTCTCTGCACAGCTGCAGGCAGCCATTCTGCAGGCTCCAGCATCTGGGGAGGCCAGTAAGGACAATGCCCTGTGGCCGAGGGGAGCCTCTGTGTCCCCAAGTGACCACCCTGCTGGTCAGTTGCCAGCTAGGCACTGGTTACTGACAGACTGGACTCACGTGTTTCTTCCAGGAAAGAGGCCCTTCCATGGGCAGACTCTGGACCTTGTGGGGCCCCCTGGCCTCCAGCGAAAGTCTCATGTCGGCCTGACCGCTGAGCTGCCCTCAATCTCCCCGGAAGAGGATCCTCCTGATGGCCACAGCATGGGCCACTTCTGCTCCAAATACCACAGGGACTGTCACAGGGAGTTTGACCTCTGCAGAAGGCAGGCCTTGGACACAGCTGGTTTCCTAAGCAAACCATCCAGAATCAGCAGTTCTGTCTCATCCGAAAGAATCCACATCTCCACGGAGCTTAATGACAGCCCTTGGGTGGTGCTGGTGGGGGGACTCCTGAGTCATTCCTGTCCACAGCCCCAAAGCCATGCCGCTCTGTGACGTCCTAGGCATGAGAACACTGCTGGACCCTGGCCTTCCAACCCAGACACAGAATTTCTAAGTATTTTTCAAATAATTTTCAGGGAGATTCTATACCAAGTCAGCTTGATAAAAGCTGCCATAATGAGTGACTGGGTGTGAGCCCCAGAAAATCCCACGGGCACTGCATTTCATCACCAAAGGAAACGTTCTGCTGCATTTTATTTCCTCTTTGAAATATTTCTGTTCCAGCATCCTGAAGGAAGATGATAGAAAGAAAATAGTTCCCAGCCAAACGCCACATCTTCAGAAGCATGAAAATCGGAAGGTCTGGAGTCTCCTGACCTGTGTGCTGTCCCTCCTCTGAGCTCCAGGTTGGAGAGGCAGGTTCAAGGCGCACATCTGTGCACAAGATTAGGAAGAGTCCGCAGCCCAATAAGCATGGCCAGTGGTCGGCAGGGTGCCCTCAGCCTGCAGTTGCCTGGGGACGCAGTGCTGGCCAAGGGCTATTACATGCGTCACCATCTTAAACTCTCACAACAGCTTTACAGCAAAGAGAGGGGCTATTATTGCTATTTTCCATATGAACTTTATGAAGCTGGACAGTTCCAGTGATTTCCCCAAGAGCCAATTACAGGGCAGCAGCTAAGCTGGGACTCGCACCAGAGGCTCTGTGCGGTAATTCTCTCTCTGGGACAGGACACGTCCAGTCTCACCTGGGGACATGCAGGATAGTCTCACAGGCTCCCACACCCTCTTCCAGACCAGCAAGGAGCAAAGGTGGTCTTGATTTCTGGTTTCTTGATTGATTTCAATTCGTGAGTTTTCTCTGAGGTGTCTTGGATAAGAACAAAGCCTCTGTTGGCACTGACTACCCCATGAGCTCATTCTTGCGGTTTAAACATCCTTGATTCAAGTGTCCATTTAAAATGTGAATCATCCTCAGAGAGGTAAATGGGGACACCACGCACCTGCAGTGTGAAGTCTCTCCTTGGATCCTGTCCTAGAAATGGCTCACATTGGGTGGGGGGCCCCGATGAGATTGCAGAAGCAAAGCCATGCTCAGCGTTGAGCAACTTGCTCTGACTGACCTTGTCTGTGCCCTTGGCTCTGGAGGGTCTCCTCCAGGGAGCCTCTCGTGTCCAGCCTCGCACCCACTGGGCATTCAACAAAGGCCTGCAGCTGAAAATGGTGTTAACTCAACTCAGAAAATTAGTAACCGCTGAGTATGTGCCTGCCCTGCGTTGAGTGTGGGTCTTTGAAAGTCAAAATGATGCGCGTGGCTCCATTTTAACGTCTACAGGCTGAAGTGAGGCTTACATTGTCCTTTCCACATAGAAAAATCAAGGTGCACAATTAGTGGGTAAGTGATTAGCACATAATTTACCTGCTAGGTCGTCACAGAACCAGTCAGGCAGTCTTTGCCTCTTCGTGAGATCTGCCCTGCCTCCCCGTTAAAGGAGTCTGTGTTATTAGGAGGGGGCTCCGTGTGAGCAGCTGGAAACAGACACCCTGGCCTCTCTCCCAGGAGAGGCTGCCGATGAGAAGCAGGGACCTGTGCTGAATCTGGCCCAGGTCGACCTTCTCCACCCTGCCCTCCCTCCTTCTTGGCCAGAGCCCCACGGCCATCCCCGTGGCACAGAGGGAGGACAGTGGATCATCTAAGAGCCTTGGGACCAAGCTGCCACCACCAAGCTGTGGGTTTCTCATCACGCAAAGTAAACACAAAAACCTAAATGATCAAAGAAACACGCACACCTCTGTGGTCAAGGCTTTGCTGCCGGCGGCCACCCTGCTCCTAACCGTTGCTTGGCTCTGTGTCCCGCGCTGCTCAGAAGGGGCTCCGGACAGCGGTCACAACGGGAAGCCATGTCCCTTCCCACAAGGAGGCAGAAGACTACACGGGGCACTCTTTGGGGGCTGGCATCAGCCCTGAGGTGCCGGCCTTGGTGGAACTGTGAGCCTCTCTCCGCTCTATCCAGGTGTTGATCACGGGGGAATGCCAACACTTGGAAGCCTTGGTGAAGGCCCGTCACTTGAGGAGCCTCTGGAGCAATGAGCGAGGCGAGGTGAAAGATTTTAATTAAAGTCCCAGAACAATCGAATGCCTTCGATTTGACAATCAGCTTCTTCTCCCCTCGGGATGCCGACAGCTCCCAGCCACATGAGGCTGCAGGTGGCTGTGGGGGACAGGGAGAGGAGCGACTGCCCCGAGTCAGCCAGGACAGGAGTGGCCTCGGCCCGGGCTGCCCCGCTGACCCTCCTGGGCCACTCACTCCCTTTCCCACACAGACCTAACCCACATCTGCTCTCTGGGCCTTGGGCCTCTGCCATCTCAGAACTGGGGCTTTCACTCAGCACTCTCCTCCTGGACCCCCTTGTCCCCTCCAAGTTCAGGGAGAGGATGAATACGCCTCTAAGTGTGTAAATGTCCTTTGGAAAATGGTTGTCAGAGTGAGCTGTGGCCAGTGGGCCTGGGTTATGATGCAGCTCCACATGGAGACCTGGGGAAAACCACGCAATTTCCCTGTGCCTCAGTTTCCTCATCCAGAGAATGGGGATAATAACTATTAAGATCAAGGGACACGAGGATAAAAGAATCATGGATCAACATAAAGTGCTATTCTCCACTTGATGTGTTTGTCCTCCATCAGCACCGCAGGAAGACCGCAGCCAGGATTTCTGGGTCAGGGAAGACAGCCCAGCAAGGATGCTCTTCAGGGGGCTGGCAGTGACGTCGGGGTTAAGGGTCACTAGAAATAATTCAGCGCAACACCTTCATCTTGCAGATGAGGAAACAGAGACCGGGGGCAGGAGAGGCTGGTCCGGGGCCCCCGCACAGGAGCGGAGGCTGCACCTGCCTTGCTCTGCAGGCTCTTCCCTGAGCGGAGCCCCACCCATGACACTGCGCCCTCCAGGGCCCTGCTGCCTTCCTGGCCAACCCCCCCCCCCACCCCCCCCCCACACCCACCCCGGGGCAGCCTTTTTTGTAGCGAACAAGATCCTGTCATTAATAGCAATGATGATTTTTAAGCAAACACCTGGCTGTAGGCGCTCTATTCAGGACAGAAATGCAGGGAATAGAGTGAGGGCCCATGGAGAATAAGCTGCTTTAAAGCAGACGTGGGAAACAAACCGTGCGTGGTCAGAGGCCAGAAGCAAAGGTTTACCTTATCATGCTACAAAACCACATCGTCTTCTGGGATGGCGATAAATAATCTTCTGTTGTGTGGATGTTGTATTTGTGTCCCCATTTGGCTCAGATGAAAGTTATTCTATTTTATTTTCATTTGTTTTGTCTGTGCCGTGAAGCATGTGGGATCTTAGTTCCCCGACCAAGGATCAAACCCGTGTCCCCCGCATTGGAAGCGCGGAGTCTTAACCACTGGACCGCCAGGGAAGTCCCCTGGATGAAACTTATTTTAAATGTGATCGGTTAATGTGTCTGGATAATGCTCATTTTAAGGACCAAGAGCTGTTGGGCAGAAGCAGAATAATGAAGACAATGTCTTGAGGTGAGAGAGACAGTGCTCCAGGCAAGGAGTACAAACCAGCACAAGCCTTGCCCTGTTGATGACCTGTTGAGGGAAGATGCTTCACAGAAGGGAGGCCAGGGAGTCAGGCCGCGGAGTGAGGGCAGTCCTTGATTAAATGGGCTTGAGTCTCAGAGCTGAGGAGAGAGGCTGATTTGGGGAGGACTTCGACTGGGGAAGACCCAAGAAAAAGATCTAATCAAGGGATTTGGGCTGCAGACCCAGTGGGAGCCTCCAACACAGGCTGGGGCTGAGAAGCAGCAGCTCCTGAGAGACAGGCGTGCCTGTGCTCACCCTGGAGTGAGGCTGTCCAGGCCATGACGGTTTAGTTTGGACTGATTGGAACAAGACATTAGACTGTTAGGCTGTGCAGCTCTGGGACAAACTGCATTTATTTATATCTACCCAATCCTCTACCTGGAGTAAGTATGACCCACTGAAGACGGTGACCCACTGAAGACATAGTGTAGACAGTGCTGCAAAGCACAGACAACAGCTATATACCTTTAAAAAAAAATTCTAGAATTCGTAAAGCAACTTCGTCCATATGATTCCATGTCATGGTCACAAGAAGCTCTGCAGTGGACACCACCATCTTCCTCTAGTGTGAGGTTATGCAGTTTTCCCAAACTGCTAGCAGCGGCCTGAACCACATGAACACCTACTCTTGATCATAGACCCTGTGTCCTCTCCGGCCCTGTGACACGTGAGAGGCCAGGGTCCTCAGGGAAGTCCTAAATCCTGTGGGTGATAGCGGCAGCAGAAGGGAAATTCTGTCTGGTAGACGCAGCTGCTCTTTGTGTCATGGAGGCCATTCTAATCAGGATCTGGGAAACCAAGGACTATTGTACCGTTGGACAAAGGCAAGTGTGTCCCAAAGAGCGAACGAAACTTGGGAGAAATTGGGCAGACCTCTGGGAAGAACCTGTGTTAGACTCAAACTTGGAGAGATTGGGTGTTAAGAAAGGGTAGAACTTCACTTCTGGCCTCTGACCATGGCCAGGTTCATTTCTACATCTATTTAGAGCAGTTTACCTCTCCAGGAGAAACCCCTTCCATTCACAGGTGTTTTACCTTCCCTAGGTTTTGTCCTGAATATAATGCCTATTGCATTTCTTTGTCTAGAAATTGTTTTGCTATTAATGACAGGACTGTTGAGCAGAAGGCTGTTGAGCAAAATCACTGTAGTAGCTTCTATACATCACTTACAACCCATGCTCTGGAAGCTGGATTTAAGAACGTCTTAAAGTAATGACTTTCAGGAAATGGTCAATTCACAGAAATGTTCTCATATTGACTGAATGTCCAGACCTTGTTTCTTCCTCTTCCACCTTGTAAACTTCTTGGAGTCAGGGACCATATCTATCTTCTTCTATAGCCCCTACAATTTCTATCGTTGTATTTAGACAAATAATCCCTCACCAACTTCCCAACAAGTTTATGTCTGATTCACCTGGACAATGGTAAATAAAATAAAACCTGTAAATCGCCAGATCTGGCATCAGACTGATGTGGATTCAAATTCTCCACCTGTATATCTGAGTCTTTCAATGAATCTTTAATCCATTCAAGTCTCAGCATTCACAACTAATACATGGTGATGATATCCTCCCCTAGTTATGAGGATGTGTCCATCTATTAATGCATCTACCAAAATGTTTAGCACCAAATAAGCTCTGTGTAAAGGGCAGATAAATATAAGAGTATTAGTAATAATAAGCATTACAATATTAGATGTGGAGGAAAACTAATGCCAACAGACCACACTATCATTATCTGAAGGTGAGTGACACTACCCCTAAAATATAAACAAATTAAAGATGTGACAAAAGGAAGCAATCAAATTGTCGAACAAATCCATAAGATAATCTCTTAGCAGTGGTCAAAGTTTTATGTGCCCAGAGATCATACCTTATTTATTCTAATATCAAACTCATTGTAAGCATATAAAAATGTTTTGTTGAATGAATGAATGAAGAAATAAATTAAAATTTCTGGCAACTGGGTTAGTTTTGGATGGGGGACTATTCTAGGTGAGACTTTGCCTTAGTTAAGGTATTTGCAGATAACAGTGATCATATATTGCCTATCTTCATAGAAGTTTGTTGTCAACAAAAATCCCTAGAATGGTCATAATTAATTTGAATGCATGTGCCTGATATTGACAACTTATCTGGGTTACATATGTGTACACATATTCTTCTATCCATCTACCTATACATCTTTCCACCCTTCCACCACTCCACCCATCCACCCATCCATCCATTCACCATCCATCCATCCATCCAGCCATCCGTCCATGCATCCACCTGCCCACCTAGCCACACATCCATCCATCCACCCATTCACCATCCTTCCATCCATCCATCCACCCACCATCCATCCATCCAATGTTTTTTTGGGAACCTACTGTACAGTAGGTATTGGAGGATACAACATGAAAAAGGTAGGAATGATCCTGCACTTCCAAAATTTACTTTGTAGTTGATAGACAGACAATGTCAAAAGACAATAATAATACACATAGACTCTGTTCATCAAGGAAGTACCCTTCCTGGAAATAGCCGTTGTACTAATCCACCCTAATATTGGCGGTAACTTTTCCTTTCCTTCAGATTTCCACTGATATAAGAATTTCTGAGTCTATAGCTGTATTCAGCTAGCATTAATTCTATAATTGCTGGTCAATACGACCAGGCTGAGCGATGTTTATGATGCCCTTCACATGATTAAAGCGATTGTGCCAATGCCTAGTTGCGCACTGATTGCTCTTCACTCTTAGATCGTTTATGTGAAGGCATCTTACGTTGTAGAGCTTGAATTTTATCATGTAGGTTAATCTTTTCTTCATTTCATGTTGGCACATTCAAAAAAATTATTTGCATAGCTTTTTTTTTCAGCTGTCATGGATTAAAACTGCTTGTCCTGACACAAAATAAATGGCAGGATGGGGACAGAGTGTGGCTGCAGGACACACTCAATTTATGATGTCATTGAGAGTGTGGGGAAAATGCGTGTATGCCCTGGAATGGCACACATTTCAGTAACACTCTGTGTTTTAATGAGTCAGTGCAGCGCGGTGGCTGTAAATGGAGCTCTGCGTATGTACTGAGGGGTGATTGCTATGACAGGGGACACACAAGGGCTGAGGGACTGAGCTGCAGGGACACCAAACACAGTTCTCCTCTGTGTTGGCTTCCTTGAGGCTGTGCTGGGACCCCAAGGAAACAGAGGAGCAGAGTGCACCTGATGGAGGAGGTGGCCCCATGGAGCATCACAAGTGGGTTTCCTGGGAAAAGGATTTTGTAGGAGCGATCTCGGAATCAACACCTGTGGGGAAAAGTCGGGCTGCTGTGCAGCTGCGACGGAGCACCCCCAGCCCACTCCTTGGGAAGCTCTGGAGCTGGGATGGCCCTTCCGAGTTTCCCTCATTGAGGGATGGGAACTAGGTCTTCATAGCCCTACTGAGGACAGTATTGATGAGGATGCTCCCATGAAAGGGGCTGAGTTTGGACAAGACAACCCTCCTCATCAAAAGCAGAACCTGAGAAGGACTCAGGTATGAGCTGTTAGCCACCAACAACCCCAGCAGGAGAAGAAACAGGGAGCTAACTCTTTAGTGGGGAGTGGGGAGGAGCTGGCCAGCGCTCTCACCTCTTCCATCCAAAAACACCTTCTTAAAAGCAGGTAAATAAAATGGCCGAGCCATCCTCCCCGACCCCACATCCACCTCCAGCTCCCTCGCTGTCCCTGCCCCCCTTCCAAGGCAGTTTTCTTGAAAGAGTTACTTGCTGCATCTGCTTCTTCTGAAGGGTGTTCCAGTCTGGCTTCTGCTTCCATCACGACTCAGTCGCTGCTGTGCCAAGATAGGTGATGGCCCCCAGGGAGCGCTCCATCCTCAGCAAAGTTGATCACCTTGGCTGGTCTTCCAGGACCAGACCTGCTCCGCACACGTGACACGGCTGTGCCGTCACGATCCGCTGGGGTGCCCAGCCTCCCTGAGGAACCTGTAGATGTCCGAGGTCCTGGGACTCAGATCTGCACCCTTGCCTGGCCTCACCCTGTGCTCTCTTCCTGGACCGTGTCTGCACCACTACTAACATCACTCCTGCACTGCTTTTCCTCACTAACTGCTCTCTCAGACCCAGCTGGTCCCCAAGCCCAAATTTCATCTCCCTCGACGTCTCTAGTCTTCCCCAGGGCATGGCCAACTCCTGCCCAGAACCTCTTTGCTCACCGCAGGGATCACTCTCCAACCCATGGTGCGAGCCAGAAACCAGAGGACCACTTTGACACCTTACTTTTGCTTACTTCTCAGACTCAATCTATCACCAAGTTGTGTAGTTTTACTTCGCCTTGTATCTCCCAAACTTATTCCCGTCGCTGCATTTTCCTCGCCATTACTGCTCACAGCCTCCATTGGTTTGGGACATAGCTAACATTCTCATTCTAGTGTAAGCCCTGTGAGTGTAAAGACAGCTCAAACACAGTGCTCAATAAATATTTTTGGAAGGGTAGATGGGTGGTAGGTGAATACCTAAACGAATTCATTGAGATGTGGAATTCAGAACAAAGAACAGACAAACGTCAGAGGGAAGAAGTTCCCTGAGTGTTGATGGTGTTGAGCTGAAGAGGCCTGTGGGGCAGCCACACCCTGCATCCAGCGTGTGCTTGGATGTCCAGCCATGGCAGCCAGGAGGGGAGGGGGCCACCCAGGGCTCCAGTCCTGTGGGAGACCCTGGGAGGCAGCAGGAAGGGGGCAGAAGCTCATAAAGAAAACTCAATGTCATGGACTGAATTGTGTCCCCAACTTCCTATGTCAAAGCCTTAAGCCCCAGAACTTCAGCATGTGACTGTATCTAGAGACAGGGCCTTTCAAGAAGCGATTAGTTAAAATGCAGCTGTCAGGGGGGCCCTAAACGAATAATATTGGGTATTCTGTAAGGAAAGGAAATTTGGACACATGGACAAACACCAGGGATGCACACACACCACAATGACCACGTGAGGACACAGGACATATAAGCTGAGGAGAGAGGCTCAGGAGAAACCCACCCTGTGTTCACCTTGATCTCGGACTTCCAGCCGTCAGGACCGCGAGAGAATACATTTTTGTTCTTGAAGCTGCCGGATCTGTGGTATTTTGTTACAGCGGCCAGCGCAGACTAATAAATACACTGGCCAAGGTGAAAACCCGGGCGTTTGGGGTCAAGGAAACTGGGGCACAGATTTTTTTAATAAACAAGAGAGTAATCAATATTCTCACACTTTTAAAAGATTCAGCAAAATAAGAACTGAGAATCTTCCATTCAGGTTAGCTATAAGGGGGCCATCGTTCTCGTGAGAGAATTTCCAGAGGACTAGCTATGAAGAATTAATGGGACAGGGGACACACAGACACCGTGGGAGGTCACATTTCTTGAGGAGGTGTGGTGAGGACAAGAATAAGGCAGGACGGCCAACAGGAGCGAATGTGCGGTGGGGAGGGTTTTGTGCCTGTTGAGACAACTGAAGCTGGTGGGTGGAGAGGGGCTGGAGGAGGCTGGTGCAGGCAGGGACAGAGGGGCGTCCTGGGGAGGCCAGGACCCGGCACCAGCGCAGGGGGAAAGGCACATGGAGCTAAAGGGAGAGACAGAAGAAACAAGGAGATCGGGCGGGTCTTTAGTCTGGTGGTCAGAGGGTGAAGGAAGTCTTAGCCGAAGGCTGCTGCTGTCTCTGTGAAGTTGAAGGATCCCATTGGTTCATTCCGGGTGGCTCCCAAGGACACAGCTAAGACTGGGGAACACTCCGCCGTGCAGATCTCAGTTCAACAATAAGAGCATCTCAATAATACCAACTGCTTCTACTAATAATAATAGCATCTAACTTTTACTGAGATTTCATCACGCACCCAATGATATAAGGACTTTAAGTTACTCAGTTCTCTCAGTAACCCAATGAGGTCAGTATTGTTATTATTTTGCAGATAAACAATTAAGATTCAGAAAAGGGAAGTAAGTTCCTCAAGGTCACACAGTTAGAACCTGATCTAAATATAGAAAGGAATAGGTTGACTGGCAGTGAGTCTCCACTTCTGATGGTGTTTTTGCCTAAAATGTGTGATGATCACATAGATCAAAAGCAGATGTTTCTTTTAAAAATAGGAGATAAACGGAAGGCTGGTCATTTGAACTTCCACATACTTAAAATGCCACATGTTAGGTAAGCACTAAAGAATAATTCTAGCAGTTGGGGTGGGATTATGATAACGTGATAGTTTGAGAACTGTGCATGGAAACTGGGGGTCCATTAAGAGCCCACAGGGTCCTGCAGGAGGCTCTGGGACCCCCTTCCGTGCACCTCGTCCTATGCAACTAGAACACCTGTACTTCCATCTGCTCCAACGCACATTGGGGTCACATATAAAATTCCATATAAAAAATCCTGTGGCTAAGAAATAGAGGAAAGTCATTGGAATAAAAAGCGATTCACTTCAGGGCTTCCCTGGTGGCGCAGTGGTTAAGAATCCGCCTGCCAATGCGGGAGACACGGGTTTTAGCCCTGGTCTGGGAAGATCCCACATGCCGCAGAGCAACTAAGCCTGTGCGCCACAACTACTGAGCCTGTGCTCTAGAGCCCGTGAGCCACAACTACTGAGCCCACTCGCCTAGAGCCTGTGCTCTGCAACAAGAGAAGCCCCCTAATGAGAAGCCCACGAACCGCAAAGAAGAGTAGCCCCTGCTCGCCGCAACTAAAGAAAGCCCGCATGCATCAACGAAGACCCAACACAGCCAAATAAATACATAAAATAAATAAGTTTATATTAAAAAGTAAAGCCATTCACTTCAGTTCTAGCCATATGCTTCCGTGGGAAGAATTTTCTGGTAGAAACAGTGTCCTAGTGCCCAGACAGAGGCTTTTTCCACCAGCTTTGCCACCAGAGTCCCTGCCTGCCCTTCAACCTCCTGGCCTGGCCCCAGCAGGAGTGCCTCCTCTTCTAGGAAGGTCATTCAGTGATTCTCTAACTGGGGTCCCCATCACAACCCCCTGGGGCATGTTTAACCCAGAGCACTCTGCCCACCCCAGGACTTTCTGACTCAGAGGTCTGCATTTCTAACAAGTGATGGGCATGAAGGTCTGAGTCAGGGAAGCAATATCCGGCGTCGGGTCCAAGGGGCGGTGTTGGGCGGCAGGTCCACACCCGCTTTGAACAGCCCTGATCCGACCACCCCGGGCAGGGGAAGGAACCTCAGCTCCATGATCTGCCCTCTCCCTCCCCAACGTCTGACAACTTGGCTGTGAAAACAGAGCCCACAGACGTGCTCTGTGCTCACACAGGAGGCTCCCGAGTCAGCTGCTCCTGCTGATTCCAGGGGGTCCCTGGGGAAGAGGGGGGCACAGTGGGCGGGCCCTGCTACGGATGAGCTGTTTACCACCGTTCTTCTGGTGGGTCTTTGTGGAGGATGAGCCTGGGACACCTGGACTGCATCCTCAGAGCTGGAATTCCAGGGGTGGCACTGGGCAGGTCAGCGGGAGATCACTCTGCCCTTGGTTCCCATGGTGACTTGCAGGAGCCTCACAGCCCTGGGCTCTCTCCTCCTCCCGTTCTGTGCGACCTCTATCCAGTAGAACAAACGATGGATGTGCAGAAGCCATTTAACAAAGTCACTGGGCGTGGGCTTCAGCTCTTCCTGGAAGCTGATCCGAGGCCCAGAGGCAGCTGCCTCAAACCTCGCCTCCCTTCCTCCTCTAGCTCCTCCTCCCCCTCCCCTCCCCTCTAGCTCCCCCTCCCCTCTAGCTCCTCCTACCCCTCCCCTCCCCTCTAGCTCCTCCTCCCCTCTAGCTCCTCCTCCTCCTCCCCTCTCCTCTAGCTCCTCCTCCTCCTCCCCTCCCCTCTAGCCCCCCCTCCCTCCCTTTCCCACTTCCCCCCCTTCCCCCCCACCCCGTCCCAGGCACAGGTGCGCAGCTGGGCTTCGATGGCCCATCTCACCTTCTCACCTTTTTTTTTTTTTTAACATCTTTATTGGAGTATAATTGCTTTACAATGGTGTGTTAGTTTCTGCTTTATAACAAAGTGAATCAGTTATACGTATACATATGTTCCCATAGCTCTTCCCTCTTGTGCCTCCCTCCCTCCCACCCTCCCTATCACCTTCTCACCTTTATCATCAGACATTCCTGTAGGAGCACCTGCCCAGAGGGTCTGCTGGTTTGGGGAAAGACTCCTTTTCTTCACCTCTGTGTGCGACTCACTTTCTCTCTCCACCTCAGAAAGGAGAGAGAGTGGGACATCAAAGCAAGGAAGGGCTGAACACAGACTCTCCCAATGGGGTGGGGGTGGCAAGGGGGTGTCTGAGCCCCGGTTCCGCTGCACTTGGTGGTGGGCTAGCAGCGTAGTCTCCTGTCCTCACCTGTGAGCCGGGTGCTCAGGGACCACCGAGCTGGCGAGAGGGGTCACAGGACCAGAAGCAGCCATCTGGAGGCTCTCCTTGGAGGGGCCACGTGGGAGGCAGCCTCCCTCTTCCCTGTTTCATAAGCCTCCTGGCTTTGGCTCTGGAACCTTCTTCTCCCCTGCAGCGTCTGACTGGCTGGGTCTGGGCCTTTGTCTGCAGCCGTGCTGCTACTGCTCCCTGGTCTCTGCGTTTACGGCCTTCACCTGCCCCACCTGAGCAGCAGGGGCACAGAGCGCCTGGGCAGCTGACCGAGCTGCTAAGCGTCACCAGAGCATCTAGTGGCAGGTGTCCCTTGGGATGATCTTCAGAGCTCCTTTCCCTGGAGGATCAGGATGCTCTTGAGGGGTTTTCTCAGACTGCATGGTAGCAATAAAAATCAGTAAGTCCCCACTGCAAAGGCTAAGTGGGAGGGGCAGAGCAGGGCCCATTATGAAAGGGCAAAGCCACACCCCAGGTCCAGCAGCTGGCTGGCTCAAGCCCAATGGCAGCTGACCCTGAGGGAAAGGTCCTTGGTGTCTGAATCCCAGCTTCAGATCTCGCCTCTCTCGGCGAGCTCACCGCCTGAATTTGCACCTCCTTTGACCTCACGTGTGGGGCAGATTGGGATGAGGGTTGCGTGTGCCAAGGTCGGCACATCACAGGCCTTCAGTGAGTTATTAGGGCTGTTCTTTGTTTCCTGATCTCTCCTCCTTTCTCCTTTACTTGGCTCCGGGCTGAGACAGTTCTCAGGGTCTCCTGAGACAACTCCCAGGCCTCCCTGTAACCTTAGCTCTGCAAAGCTGTGGGCTTTCTCTCGTGGCCTTTCCTGGTTTCCTCTCTGGGGGCAGCGCTGGGTGGGTCCTGAGCGTCGGGCGAGTTCCCAGGACAACGCAGATGGACACTCCCCAAGTGTAACAGGTTCCTAGTTGCATCAGGCTTGGGTGGAGGCTACTCTGGAGGGAAATGAGGGGCTGAGGGGGGAGCACAGTGAGGGAAGCCATGACCCGTGAGGCCACCTGGGCTCTGGTCCCTAGAGGGGCCGTCCACTGACCTGCTGGACCCCACAGGTGTCAGCCTGGGCCTGGAGGTGAGATGTGGGGAAGGGAGAAGCAGGTCGGGAGGTCTGTCTCAGGACCCCCAACCCTCGGGCACCTTGAATCTGTGCCCAGAGCAGACCCTCCTCTGCAGCTGCAATTGCAGCTGATTTGTGTGTAGTTCAAACTCAACCCCCTATTGCTTTTTTAACTGCAGGGCAACTTCCCACTTTATTTCATGGAACGTGGCCATTTGTTGGGTTGAAACCACTGAGAATAGGAGAATGGCGGCTCCGGCCCAGACTCAGGTGGACAGCCGGCCTCCCCGCCGCACACACAGCTCAGGTGCTCTCAGCGAGTCTTCCTCTGTTCTGTCCTCAGACCCGAAGGTTCTCAGCAACACTGATGACCTTCAAGTTCCTTGCTGGTGGACTTGGAGGTTGGGAAGGAGAGACTTACACAGTTAAGAGTATTTATTTGCTTAAGATCACATATTCACCAAAGAAGGGGGAGAAAGATAAATTACAATGCAACTTCTGCATTTTTCTTGCACTTTGAATTAAACCCAGACTTCTTTTCCTACAGAATGTACACCAGACACTGCTTCTCATCCCCCCGGGTTCCTAGTTACTAGACGCTGGGTTCCTCTGAAGGTGCTCATTTCTGTGTTAGCAGCACGTCGAACATTTAATCTAAATTTAACAAAAGCCAGTTTTTTTCCAGTTTATTTCTGGTTCAGTTGTGGAACTCAGAATGTGTCCTTAGTAGTCCCACCTGGCAGGAAGGACAGTGGTGTCGGTGCCCAGCCCACAACCCACAGGCCCTGAGACCCCACCAAACCGGGGACACAAGCTGTGTGTCCTTTGTCACCAGGCTCCATGTAGAAGCCCGAAGGCCTCCCCAGGACAGGCCTCGGCTCTGCTAAGTTTCAGCCCTTCTCCCAGACGTGCGAACTTTCCCTGGACCCAGATTGACTGTAGAGACTGGAGAAGGGGCGGCGGGGCCTGACCACGGAACGTCAGGACTCAGAGCTGTCACCGTGCCTGCAGGCAGGGCAGGCTGCATGCGGGACGTGTCTCTGCTCCCACCCTGCCTGGGCCACAGCTCCCTGCATTCTCCAGTGACCTCTGACCTCTCTGCGGAAAGCACACTGCGGGATCTGAGGTCTAAATGGCCGAGGCATCCAGTTTTACCCCACATACCCAGCTATCTGCCCTTAAACTGGCAATGCTGGTGGCTGGAGTTTGAGGCAGCAGGTAGGGATGGGGTGCATTCCAGGAAGCCAAGTCTCTTCAGTATTTATGGAATCTCACCATGTAGGGGATGCCCTAATCCTAATTCTGGACCCATATTCTCTGTCTGAATTACGGACCTTTTGAAAGACCCGATAGTATTCCCACTGTGGAATCTGTATGTTATAATCACTCAATAGAATGTAGATTAAGACTGAAACTGAATTACTCTCTCCTTTGAGAAGGATCTTCGGTGGTGGAACAAAGCAGGGCAGCCTGATGGCAGGAGTTGCTGTTGAATTTCTGCACTGCTGCCTCTCAGCTGAGGGATGCTAGCCAGTTACACAGTCCTCTGAGCCTCAGTTGCTCAGCTGTGAAGTGTGGGTGACAGTGCCCTCCTCACAGGATTGTTATGAGCAGAGGTGAGTGAGGTGCTCGGCAGAGCTGACCTGCGGTGAGTGTTAAACGCAGAGGAGCTCCTATGGTCCTGATGGTGTGGGAGGCTTTCGCCCATCATCCCAGACCAGGGGATGAGCTTGAAGACACATTCATTCTCCACCTGTAGATCTGCATTCTCAGTAGACAGGAGGCGGGTGAGTGCAGGTGAGGGTGGGGGAAGAGAACGGTGGATGCGAGTGCAGGGTGTGGGTTCACAGATCCGCTCTGCTCCTGGCTGGTGGGGGTGCTGAGGGATCTCCATTCCCTCACTGGAAAGAGGGGAGAGCTTCCCAGCACAGAGGGTTGTTAGGAGGATTTATTGAGGTGGCCCCTGTGAAAGCATTTAGCAGTGACCTCATACCCTGTGCGGGGGTCTGAGAGCAGATGCCCCTCAGTCTCGGGAGCCGGGCTCCAGGCGAAGGTGCAGGACCACGATGGGCACAGGGTGAATGAACACGGCCCTGCTGACCCGAGAGTCCCAGCCTGCTGGGTGTGGCGGAGGGATTTCCGTGTTTTCCTGCTTCCCCTGGAACTCTTGTGCGATGTACAGGAAGAATATAAACAGGATGACACTGACCTCTGGATGTGGCTCCGCATGTCAGTATCCAGAGGAGCAAACGGGCTTGAGTTTGGACACAGGTAGCAGGAAATAGTGGCCAAAGTAGGAGCCTTGGCATCGGGCAAACCGGTGGAACTTGGGCAAGTAAGTGTCTCTGTGCTTCGATTTCCACCTCCATAAAATTGAATTTTAAAAAATCAGCCTCACAAGCCTATTCTGCAAATTAGAGATAATGTCTGTACAGGAGTTGACTCACAAGAAGCACTGGATAAAAAATCACCTGTGATGATGGCAGGAGAAGAGACCGAAGTCTCTGTTCCAGACCCAGGACTTGCCCCAGCCCAGCAAGTCAGCATCCTAGGGTGCAGAGGACGCCCGGGAGGAACAGAGCCTCTGCGCCTGCTGTCTGGAGGGAGTGACGGGAGGTGGGTCAGAGCGCATGGCTCCTGGGCAGGGTCCCTGGCCTCCCTCTGCCCTTTCTCTCTCCTCACAGCTTCTGCAGCTCAGAAAACACTCCCACTCTGCATCCCACAGCCCTCTCTCATCTCATCCTCAGAAAAATGCCTGGTTTGTCCTTCTCAGTCATTCTCTTCCCCAGCCTCAGCACCTGGCACAACGGAGTTCTGACACTGACCACGCAAGTGATGCTCTCACGTCCTTGGGAACTGGGAGGTGAAAGGTCACTACCAGGGACTGCGTGTGTGTGCAAGAGTGTGTATGCATGCATGTGCATGTACATGCATGTGTATATGTACATGTACACATACATGCGTGTATGCACGTGTGTATGCACGTGTGTGTATACACGTGTATGTGTATGTATGTGCGTCTGCATATACGTATGTGTCTCCTTGTTATATTAGCATCCCTTGTATTTTTTCACCTGCTTGCCTGATCTCTACATCTGTCATTAAAATTTCTTATCTCCATCCTCACTCAAATATCACCCCCTTTGCTGCCTTTGGACAGGGTTCTGCCTGGTAACGATTTCCTTCTCTTGGCCCCTCTGGTGCCCTAATAGTCTCTCAGACACAGCACTTGCAACAGCTTGTGCAATTTTCTGTGTTTCTGACTCCATGACTACAGAGTGAGTTTCAAAGGTAGGATCAGGTCTGAATCATTTTTGCATCTGCAACAATTACTGCAATATCTGGGGCATAGTAGACTCTCAGAGAATGAATAACATAATGAATAAATGAAGTTAATAAAATCACTACATAAATAATAGATGGGAAAAAGAACATTACTAGTAGACCATTAACTCGAGTGTATGTTCATAATTAACTCAAAGAAATAATGACTATATGTTAGCATGAGGCATCATGTAAGTCAGAGAGTGATGTGGCTCAATGTCAGATCAGGATACTTATGATTTCCTACCGTATACATGCCACAGAAAGCGTGTGCTACACTTGGTCCAGAACCATTTTGAAACATCTCTGAGATGTCATTGACATACAGTAAAATAGTGAATCTTAAGTGTACAGGTTCATGGATCTTTACCCATGTGTACACCTATGTAACCACCAGCAGATGAGATGCAGAACCTTCCCACCCCCCATACACACAAAAGAAGACCTTGCCTTGCACTTCTTCCTAAGACATACCACACTAGGGTAACATTTCTAGAATCTTGGGCTATGGTTGTGAAGGAAAGCTCTAGCAAGTGTGGGGCTAGAGTGTGGTAAGACCTATTAGTACCCCACACTCACCATGGTGCTCTGAGGACCAGGCTAGGGTCCGATATGGAGTGAATTGTGTCCCCCTAAAAGTTATGCTGAAGTCCTAATCCCCTATATCTGTGAATGTGACCTTATTTGGAAATAGGGTCATTGCAGGTGTAATGAAGCCAAGATGAGGTCATTAGGATGGCCCTAATTTCAATGACTAGTGTACTTGTAAGAGACCCAGACACACACACACAGGAAGAAAGCCATATGAGGATGGAAGCAGAGCTTGGGGTGATGCAGTTGTAAGCCAAGGATTGCTGCTTGTCACCAGAAGCTTGGTGAGAGACATGGAACAGATCCTCCCTCAGAGCCCTTAGAAAGAATCAAACCTACAGAGACCTTGATTTAAGACTTCTGGCCTCCAGAACTCGTAGAATACATTTCTGTTGTGTTAAGCTGCCAAGTCTGTAGTGCTTTGTTATGACAGAACTAGGAACCCAATACAGATCCATAATCCATGCCTATGACAGCTAACACCTCTCTTTTATTTCTTGAGAATTGTCTCACAAGATTTTTCTTTGCTCAAACTCATGAATAATGGATAATTATGGATGCAATGAAACCTTTAGTACTCATGAGGCTAAGAACCTAAGGTCGTCCTGATAGTGCCTCTCCAATGCCCAGTGCTCCTAAATAGCCTACTAGTTAGGACTCTGGTATGCTATCCATTTTCATGATGCTCCATCATACAAGGATTTACTCATAACAAAAGTAATGAAATTCTACACATTTTCTATTCACTAGGTATCTGAAAGAGAGGAGAGTGTTGTTAAATTCATACCTACAGGGTCACCCTCTTAGGTCCCGGTGGGCACACTTTTGCTCCAGCACTGTTTTCTAGTTTTTTATATGTAACTGGTTTGCTTCCAGTGATTTTTCTCTTCTTCACTTAGGAGATTTGCTTCTCATTTTGAAGGATGGTGGTCACACTCCAGTCACTTTGCATGGTCTAAGGACATCATTCATTCTCTCTACAGGACACATTCTCTAGACCTCGTTGGCCATGAGCATAGATAAAAGTCATTCTTTAAGCTGTTTGGCAAGTATTTATTGAGCATCTATCAAAACCCCAAAACACTATTTAGCAATGTAGAGAACATTAAGAAGTCTCCATGGCCCTTAGAAAGCACATATTGTAGTTGTAATGGAACCAACTATAAAGCACATATGTAGAGAAGTTTTGAACAATTCTAGAATTTTCTGTGGATTTCAGAAGCTCATCTTTGAAATCTCTTTAGATCCTATTGGTTCTATTCAATGTATAACACATTTTGTTCCTTGAAAAGACATTTCTATTGCCTACTGGAAAGGATATTTCATAGAGTTGGAATCACCATCAGTTGAAAGTCACAATTCAGAGTGTTGCACTGGGGTCTTCTTTGTCATTATGATGGTATTATAAACAGCAGCCAGACTGTCATATTTATAAGTCTGTATGTGGTTTTGTGACATTGCTTAGCCTGAAAATATTGAATCATAGTTAGACACAGAGATCTTAGCAGTCAAGGACAAGCATTTATAAAATAGGTTGGCACAAATGGCAAAGAAGCTCTTGTTCTTACGATAAAAGTCAAGAAGTTTCAAAACTATGCCTGTGCTTCTCAGTCATGCTTTACTATGTGTACTGGTCACAGCTCTCATTGGTGATATTTTTCTAAAGTTAACCCTCTCCTGTCCTTCTGTCATCAACAGTGTAGTGAACGCAACCTCCAACAGAAGACACTTTTTGATTAGCAGAACTTTCCAAACCTCCTTTCCACATGGATCAAATTCTCACTTAAGCATGCAGAATCCAGAGCTGAGAATTAAATTAAAATATGTCAGGTGGGCTATACTACACCATGACTGCCTGAATAATTCAAATTGCCCATAAGTTACCTGATTTTAAATGATCTTATGGGAAACATATGTTATTTCAGAAGATAAACATGCTACTTTGCTCATAGTACACGAAAGCATGCTAAGAATTATTGGCCCAAAAACACCTAATGGAACATATATTGTACTTGTCTGAAACATATTCTCATATTTATAAGGTTCTACCATCAAGTTATTCAATTTCATCCAACAAAGATAAATTCTTTTGTATGGACCTTCTGATATTGCAGTAAATTTCCAAGAAAAGCACGTTATATGTTTAAGCTTTTGCTCCACTTCCCCCTCTGCTTGGAATGATGTCTCTCTTCCACGTGTTCCCACAAACACCTGAACATGATTTCCACTGCCCCTTCTGCCTCTCATGACCCTGAATCTTCTACACCCTCATTCCATACTGTATTTTCTTCTGTCCCAGGACTTGATTGAGCACATCTGCTGCTATATTCACATTTTCCTTCGGTTCCCTAAACGCCTTTGCAGCAGGAACCAAGTCTTAATGGCACAAGTGGCTCCAGCATCTGTGACAATGTCTGACACATAAGAGGAGCACGTATCCATTTTCTCAATGAATTAATGAATTCCTGAATGAACTGTATAGAGTCCCCAAATTGTCTTGCAATGACAGTAGCAACAGTTATCATTGTAAAATTTTTTTAAATTATAGACTAGTCCATCTTGATCATCTACTATGTGCCAGGCATGTGATTGACACTCCAATAAACATATCTGGCAATTTTCCATGTCTGAGTTTAAGAACTATCTGGGAAGAAATGGCACTTCCCCTTTCACCATTTTGTTCCACCATTTCCACATGAATGGCCAGGGGTCTGACTTCTAATTACGCTCTGAGGTTTGTGGAGGCAATGCCCAGGCTTTGATACTGTACTATATGCCCTTGTGTTCAACCACAGAAATTAACCTCCAGTTTTAATTAATGTTTGGTGTATTCTACACTTTCTAAATCATCTCCGCCTAGAGTTAGATGGGGACTTACAGGATAGATCAGAGTATTTGCTCTATGTTTCTGTTTCCACTTACTCTTCAACTATTTTTTCCCCAAGATGAGACACCGTGGAGCTGGGTCTTGGGAGTTCCTACCTGTACAGTTGTGCTTCTCTGACAGCCAGGTCCAGACAACAGTGTTACTGTCCTGGGGCTGCCATGCTGGTGAACTTCAGAGGTATTCTTTTGGGTGGCTTGACAATACCTGTGCACTGGAAGCACATCTTCTGAAGTTTTTATAGTTATCTGGCATTGGAATTTCTGCAGGGTTGGCTATCACCAATCAGAAGAGTGAATGAAATTTAAAAATTGTTTCTTTTTTGGTTCCGAGGAACTGATGAAGAGGAATAGCTTTGTATTTCTTCACTTAGCATCAAATCTAGAGAAAGCTTCTCCCCAAAACAATCCTCTTCTGTAGTTAAAAATGACCTTTGCCAAGTGGGAAGGATGCTGTGTGTAAGGTGGGTTCTAGCGTTTCAGGAGGTTTTATGTTCAGGTGACTAATGGTGGAGTTGGCCCAAGGTAACTCTTCAGCAATAAAATATTATCAAATATCTCCCCTTGGTCTTTTTCTGATTTCACTGCATGTGAAAAGTCACCACAACATGACCGGCAAATCATCTTGTCTAGAAATTTCAAATCAGTACACCTTTAAAGTCTCTGAGCCAGACCAGACCAGAATTGATATTTCATTCACTTTCTGTCCTGCGGGGTAATAACAATAACTGGAATGTTGAGGAAAATACTAGTTTTGAAAGTTTCAGGAAATTATGAAGGAAATTGTACAGATAAAACATCAGGATCATAACACCTGACATAAACTCATCCATCATTTTTCCTGTGCATATTCTCTCACATTCAAAACCAAAACCAAAACAAACAAAAAAAATACTTTATTTCGTGTATTCAGTTAGAGCAAGAAGTTTCTCTCCACAACCTGCTAATCTTCTTTGAGATAACTACAAAGCTTAGTGTTTTTTAAAGAATGGTAAGAATTTAGAAACGATTGGATTTGTTGCTGACATTAATTAATTCTATTGACTCATCAAAATCATTGTAGGACAATTTCCTAGAGTGTCGAAATCAATCCATCCACACATTTTAATCCCTGACACGTGCCTTGTACTGAGTCGGTGTTGCAGATACTGAAAGAATGGAGTTTCTCTTCCCAGCGGGGTTCATAGTTAGAGCCAAGACATAACCTTAAATGATAATTAAGTTTCAAAATTGTGTAGGATAGATCATTTTAGGTTACAACACTCTATTTTCAGTTGTAAATTGTGCACGTACCATGAAAGTCAAACCATACAAAAATAAATGGGACAAGGGCCTCTCCCCTAAGGAGCTGCCTTTTACTGATTCATCCAACAAATGCTGGCTGAATTCCTGCTAGTTTCTGAGCACCATGCTAGGTGGACGGTCATAAGACTACTAGTCATGTAAAAATAATCAGTTTGAAAGGGCTTCAGTAAAAGTGAGTTCAAGTATGGAGGAGTAGGGTAGAAATGGGGATCTGAGAAGGCCTCACAAAGCAGGGGGAAGCCTGAGGCAGATCTGGAGCTAATCAGGCCCACGGGGGGAGCCCAACGGTGAGGCCTGTCCAGGAGCACACCTGCAGCATGGCACACCTGGAAAGGAGGTGCAGTGGGAGGCTCCAGTTGATGAGTGCAGGAGGACGGCTTAGGGCCTCACATCCCAGGGCAGGCTCTACCTATTGGCCCTCTCATGACAGGAAGCTGTTTTAGCGACAGAAGGTCACCAGGTTTGCATGTGTGCAGGCTGGCTCTGGCCGCTCTCTGGGAGAGGGACTGGAGGAAATTGGCCAGGGGAGCAAGTGACAGGAAAGATCAAGATAGTGCCTTAGTCCGATGTCACATCTAGATCACTAGTACCTCCTGGGATAAATGACTTCCAGCTTAAAAACGTTAAGATTTGTTGAGAGGGAGGGGGAAAGAAGGGGTGGTGGGGAGAATTGAAAAACACCAAATTTCCTGGAATTCAAAGAGTACAGGTTATAAAATGATAGAGAGAAATAACCTGTGTGACAAACATATGTAGTATATTTATATACAATATGTATAAAATTATTTCTATAAATATATGCATTGTTTATAAATATATATAGTATATTTACATATGCACATGAATATATCAATATATATATGCATATGCATTGTAATTCCTCCAATTCTTAATATCTTAGATTAGATAGAATAAACCATGTCTGTGCTAAAATAAGACTGTTTCTGATGATTATTATTTTCTTTCTGAATATCCATCCTACAAGAAATAAAACTCTGGTCTTGACAACTCCTGTTCACGAAGTGCTCAGTATGTGCTAGATACTATGATAAGGACTGCATTTATTTTCTTAGTTAACCCACACATTGAATACTAGAAGTAAGTTATTCTTTTCTAATAGCTAAGGACAGCGAGGTTCACCTGAGATTAAATAGTTTTCCAAGGTAGCATTAAAGTGGAAACCACTGCAGGTAGGGGCATGTCCACCTGCCCTTTAGGGAGTCCTCATGCTCAGGCTCGCAGGCCTTCAGGAGGTAGAGCCTGATTTCTGATTTGGGACGAACCTCACAGATCCTTTACTCAAGGTTCCTTACTTCCCGGGTGAGGGAAGTGAGACCTGGAAGGGGAAGCTACCTCGTCCAGTTACAAGTGTTGTTAGGTTGGACCTGGGACCAGAAAGCTCACGTCCTGCTCCTCTGACCTGCTCTTCTCATTATCCTGCAATCATCTTCAACATGGCAAAGAATTAAGGAGTGAATACATGGTTGCTTAGACACAGTGTAAAAACAAACATTTGACTAAAGTGAAGAAGAAGCTAATTCAAATGTCATTTTATACAAAATAGAGGCCCCACAGGAGTTATGTGTAATTCACTCCTCTGTAGATGGAATTGTTGATGCCTTTCACTTGGGGATTGGTCAATTGGCCAGCGCCCACAGTTCTTGATTTTAAGTTGCTTTGCTTCTTCCTTCTTGTCAAGGAACTCATGATTTATTACTGAAATATCAAAAACTCTAAAGCAAAGCTGGGAGTTTTGACTTCAGAGTTCTGTGGACATACCACAATTGCACAAAAAGGAGCCTGTGTGCATATGTGTGTGTCTGAGTATGTGAACTTGTGTTGCATGCTTATAAGTGAATTTTTTCTTGGGAGCTAATTCATAAGTTTTATCAAATTTTAAAGAAATGTACCCCATATGACAGGCAACTCTAGAGCATGGAAGCTTTCAGGCCAATAAAGAGTCACTGATGTAATAATATAATTTTCTATAGTGATGGTTTTGACAAAAAAGCCGAGCTTTAAATTTAGACTGAAAGAAAATTGAGAGGTAAATGTGAAAATGGTCTTCTAAGCCATTTTATGCATTTATAAGCAACTCTACAAGAGTTTCTGGGCTTAGGAGACTAAAAGCTCATCTCACCCTCCCATGGTTCAGGAGTCATGGGTGAACATAGATGTAGTAGATCTTCACACTTATCATTCAGTTGTCTATTTGGTACTTGCACGGTCATTACTACTTCATGTGCCTCTGTGTACATTTCCTTTCAAGCTACTCCCTCCAATGTTGGAAGGCTTTGATTACTAGATCATCCCTTTCTGGAAGTGCACACTGCTACGCTATATGGTAAATTTTATGTGTCAACTTGACTAGACTATGGGGTGCTCAGAGAGCTGGAAAAAACATTATTTCTGGGTGTGTTTGTAAAGGTGTTTCCAGAGAGATTAGCATTTGATTAGGTGGACTGAGTAAAGGAGACACTCTCACCCATGTGGGTAGGGATCATTCAGCCCCAGAGGGCCTGAGCAGAACAAAAAGGTACAGAAAGAGTGACATTTCTCCCTTGCTTGAGTTGGGACATCCATCTTTTCCTGCCCTGGGACATCAGTGCCTTAGTTATCAAGCCTCCAAACTTGGACTTGGACTTTTACTAGTGGCTTCCCTGGTTCTCAGTCCATTGGGTTTGGACATGAGCTACATCACAGGCTTCCCTGGATCTCCAGATTGCAGATGGCCATTCATACTTCTCAGCTTCCATAATCAGGCCAATTCCTAAAATAAATTTATCTATCTATCTATCTCCTATCTATCTATCTATCTATCTATCTATCTATCTATCTATCTATCCATCTATCACCTATCTATCATCTATCTATCCATCCATCTATCCATCCATCCACCCTACTTGTTCTGTTTCTCTGGAGAGTCCTGACTAATACATGCCCTGTAACTATTTGTCCTTGTTTTCCCATCCAGGGTTAGATAGATACATCTAATGATGCAACCTCCTCATGACAACCACCACTGCTTCCTGTCTACCTTCCTCCCAGCTCTTGTCCTCAGCTCCTTCCCCTCATCCTCAAATGCCATGCTTTCTGGTCTCCCACTGATATCTAACCAGATGAAGTCTGTTCCCAGAGATGAGCCCTGACCAACCCAAAGTAGTCAGGCAAGTATCACTTTCCCTTTTCCTATTACTACACTTTCCTTTAAAAAATCTTAAGAAACAATAACTTACTTGGCACTTATATTACACTGAAGGCTCATAGCCAACCCCCCCCCCCAAAAAAAAGAAAACATTTTTTCACATACTATCTTTAAACTATGGCTCTTCCCCTATGCCTCAAATGTCCAGTTATCTTTATGGACAAAATATAACATTTTTCTATTTGCCTATAATAGATTTTATTATTTAAGATTCACAGCCTTCTATGACAAGCCTCCAGAGGCACCTGATGGAAAATTTATAGACAATAATCTCTAAGCCAGGAGGTGGTAGTCTGGCGGTGCCTGACTGCTGCCCCAACTTTGACTACTTTATATTTCTTATATCTATATTTGATCAGATTACTGTTTTCTTTGTTTTTTACTGGGATTCATATTCTACCATTTGCTACCTTATAAATGACTGTGGTATTGGATGTATTTGAGCCTGAGACATGGGAAACTGAAAAAGAAAGAAAAAAATGTTCCTCATTCTTTTGAGGTCACTATAGTTCCATTCACCTACTTCTAAGAAGGTTTATTCCCTAACTTTCCATTATTATTCCTGTCTTCTGCCTCCTACCTCCTTTTTCTTTTCTTTCTTTACTCCTAACTTTGAACTGCCATTTCCCTTGAAAAAGCTTTTCAGCACCATGGACAGAAGTGCGGGAGATGGATTCATTCCCAGTCATTTTGCCCCACCCAGAGCTCATAGTCCTGACCAAGGAGTAAAGAGGTATCTGGTTCACTCTAATGATGTTCTTGGTAAATAATTTTCTGAAGGACACTAGATAACATAGTAATTTTAATATATATTATCAATCAGAGTAATATACAGATGTAACCCTATTTAAATGTTCTCATTTTGTATCAAAAATGAAGTTTTATAATAATTAGAAATGGTGTTGTTTTGTTTTGTTTTGTTTTGTTTTCATGTTTTCTAGTCCAGGAAATCTGGTCCAACAAATACACCTTGCTCCATGTAAAGACAAATCCAGCTTCATGAAAGCTAAAACTTCTGGAACAGCTAGAAACCTCTCATTTTATCCTAGTGCAAGTTAATACAAGAACAGCACACCTGGTTCACAGCTGAGCTGTTGGCAATACTGATGAACATCTATAGGCCCTTTCTCCCTAGGTCTTTGGCTCCACCCACTTTACTTAAAATATTTATTATTATTATTGAGGTAAAATTGACATACAACATTGTCATATAATACACTAAGAGCCAGGTGTAAAACACAGTAATGCAGGACTCATTACCTTGCAAAATGATCACCACAATATCTAGCTACTGCCTGTCACCACTACATAGTTACATTTTTTCTTGTGATGAAGAATTTTAAGATTTACTCTCTTAGAAACTTACAAATAAGCAATAGAGTGTTACTTATTCTAGTTATCATGCTGCACATTACCTTCTCAGGGTTTATTTTATAGCTGGCAGTTTCTACCCTTTGACCTTCTTCACCAGTTTTGCCAACTCTCCCAACCCTTGTCTCTGGCAACCACCAATCTGCTCTTGGTATCTATGAGCTTGTTTTTTGTTTGTTATAATGCCACATACAATTGAGATCATGTGATGTTTGTCTTTCTCTGTCTGCCTTCTTTTCCTTAGTGTACAGTCCTCAATGTCCAGCCATGTTGTCGCAAATGGCAAGATTTCACTTTTATTGCCAAATAGTATTCCATTGTTTATATACACTATATTTCCTTTACCCATTCATCGATTGATGACACTTAGGTTTCTTCCATATCTTGACATTATTATTGTAAATAATGCTGCAGTGAACATGGGGGTGCATTTATCTTTTTGAATTAGTGTTTTCATAATCTTCAGATAAATACTCGGAAGTGGAATCAATGGATCATATGATAATTCTATTTTTTATATTTTGAGGAAGCTCCATATGGTTTATCAGATAAATGATTTTCCTGTATTTCCTCCCATTCAGTCAGTTGCCTTTTCATTTTGTTGATGATTTCCTTTGCTGTGTAGAAGCTTTTTAGTTTGAAGTAGTCTAACTTGTGTATTTTGCCTTTGTTGCCTTTTCTTTTGGAATCAGATCCAAAAAATCATCACCATGACTGATGTAAAGGACCTTGCCACCTATGTTTTCTTCTAGGAGTTTTATGGTTTCAGGTCTTATTTTCAAGTCTTTAATGCATTTTGAGTTACCTTTTGTGTATAGTGTAAGACAGTAGTCTAGTTTCATTTTCTTACATGTGGCTGTCAAGTTTTCCCAAAACCATTCATTGAAGACTATCCTTTCCCTTCATAAAGTCTTGGCTCGTTTGTCATACATTAATTGACCATATATTCATGGGGTTTTCTCTCTCTTCTTTTCCATTGATCTATGTGTCTATTTTTATGTCAATACCATAATGTTTTGATTACTATAGCTCTGTAATATTTTTTGAAATCAAGGAGCAAGATGCCTCCAGCTTTGTTCTTTGCTCTCAAGATGGCTTTGGCTATTCAGTGTCCCTTGTGTTTCCATACAAATTTTGGGATCTTTTGCTCTGTTTCTGTGAAAAATGCCATTGGAATTTTGATAGGGATTGCACTGAATCTGTAGATTGCTTTGGGTAGTATGGACATTTTAGCAATATTAGTTATTCCAATTCATGAGCATGGAATATCTTTCTATCAATATTTATTTGTGTTTCTTTTTCAATTTTTCATCAATGTCTTAAAGATGGTCTTTATTTAAATTAAGTATTTTGTGTTTGCTGTGGCTGTGGCCCCATAACATATTCCTAAGCTCCAAATATGTTATATTCAACCATTTTCTGAGAAAAGTGCAATTAATACTTTCTTTAGTTTTAAATAAAATATTATTCTCAGGTATTTTTCTTTATATTGCTTTAACATGAAAAGACCAAAAAGACATTTTAATAAATCATAATAAGAATGGTTATAATGTTATTATCTATTTTGTTCACTTATGAGAAATGGAATATTTTCCCATGCAGATAAATCCCTTAAATAATCATTTTTATGGCTATCAAAAGTAATTTACAAATGCACAAATTGTTAACATGCAGTTCTCAGTCTCACCACATATCATTTATTTCACCTATAACATTTTACTGCATTTCTAATTAAACTTGCTCATAAAAGGGTATCAATAGAAAAGCCAGTGTCTCACTTTCACATAGTAAATACTCATCTTCTTGCCTACTTCCTGCTATTATCTTTAACCCTGTGCACACATATGGTTTTGATGCCCTTTCTGTGTCTCTGTGTGTCAGTGTGTTCTCTGTATTTTCAGAATGGAGAAGAGATTCTAAAAGGAAATTTAGATACGAGAAAAAGAGTGAGCTCTGTATCTTAGGTTTGAACAGTCTTCACCAAGAATCAGGTTGATTTATTTAGTGTGTTAGAACTGCACTACTTTGTAAATACCATGATTACGTATTTAGAAATTCCAAATATTTCTGCAGAAAAACTATTATAATTTAAAAGTCAGGTTGGCAAGGTTACTAGCTATAAAATCATATATTCACAAATTGATCAGATTCCTATATAGCAACGATAAACAGTAGAAAATAAAATTAATAATAGCATCAAAATGCATCAAACATATAAAAATAAACAAAAATCAGCAAAATCTCTACACTGAAAAGTATGCAACATAATTGAGAGAAATTAAAACAATAAACACATGGAGAAATATAACCCCCTCATGGCTTGGAAGAATCAGTATTACATTAATTTCAATTTTTCTCACACTGATCTATAGATAGAATGAAATTACAATTGAAATTCTAGCAGATTTTTTTAGAATACTAAAAAACTGTTCTTAAAACTCATATGGAAAAGCAAATGGCTAAGGCAATCATGGAAGAAAAAGAATATAACTGGAGGCCTTAATCTACCAGAAATCAGGATCTATTATAAACTATGAAAATTAAGACAGAATAGTAAGATAGACAAATAAACCAAAAGGACAAAATAGAGCACAGAAGTCAGTCCCACACATAAAACTCACCTGATTTATGAAAATTGTGATCCTGTGGTGTAGTGGGCAAATAGGAGTCTTTTGATTAATTGTGTTAGGTCAATTGGATATGTATATGGAAAAAATTAATCTTAATCCCCACTTTAACCATTCACAAAAGTAAATTCTTACACACTGAAGATCTAAAACTGAAATATTTAAAAATAAATCTTTTAGAGGAAAATTATAGATCATGTCGATGACTTGGGGTAGGTAAAGGTTTTGTAAATAGGACAAAAGCCTGAAAATGAAATATTGATATACTTGACTATAATAAGATTAAGTACCACTGTTTATGAAACTATACCATTAAAAGCATGGAAGACAAACTGTATAGAAAGGGAGAAGTTATTTCTGATACATCCATCCAACAAAAGACTCACACACAGAATTTGTAAAGCTTGATTGAACAAATCAATAAGAAAACAAAAAATCCAGTAGAAAAATGGGCAAGCAACTTAAATAGACACTTCACAGAAACATATCAAAATAGCCAATGAATACATAAAAGGTGCTCAACTTCCTTTGTCCTTAGAAACATGCAAATTAATCTTGCAATTGATAACCATCAGATGAGCTAAAATGGAAAGAGACTTTCCATGCCAAGTTATATCAAAGATGGGGAACAACCAGAACTCTCAGACATTTCTGGTGGAGGTATAAACTGGAAGCACTTTGAAAAGCAACTGGGCAGTGGTACAATATAATCAGCAGCACTCTTCATAATGGCTAACCTCTATAAAATAACCAAGTGCCCAGCACCAGCTCAATGAATCCATAAATTGTGATAACTACACATGGGATTCTGGGATGATGAGGACGACCACACCAAAACTGCACACCACAACGTGGGTGAATCTTACAAACTCAGCGTGGAGCTGAAGAAGCCAGATGTGAGAGACCACATGTTGTACAATTCCATTATGTTAATGTCAAAGGGCGGCCAAATTAATCTATGGTGAATGGGCCAGGACAGCAGTTACCCCTGGAGGCAGAGGAGTGACCAGGAAGGGACACAGGGGTGGCTTCTGAGATGCTGGTTATACTTGGTTTCTTAATTAAGGATCTTGTAAATACAGGTGTGTGTTCTGTTTGTGAAAATTCATTGCATCATATGCTATATAGCTATGATTTTATATATTCATTAACGAATGTTATTCTTCAGTTAAAACATCCCCCAACTTATGCCTCTTCACATAAAATAATGTAACTTGATGAAATTAATGATTCTTCCAAACCTTTAATTTCCAAAACTGATTTCTGTGGCTGACTGAAGTTCAGAATTCTCGACTTTTCATGGTGCCTTTGCTCACATTAGCCAGAGTCCAGCTCAGCAATGTTAATTCAGATTCCTAGAGAGTCTTCAAAGCAAAATTCACAAAACTCAACTCTTCTTTTTATATGCTACTGTCAAAGTCTCAATAAATTTTAGCATGTGTTATTCTGTGAAGAGAGGTGTTTTCCTATGAAATTTTTGATCAAGGTCATCTCCCAGTTGTGACCACCTAGAGGGGTGGAATAGGGAGGGTGGGAGGGAGGGAGACACAAGAGGGAAGAGATATGGGAACATATGTATATGTACAACTGATTCACTTTGTTATAAAGCAGAAACTAACACACCATTGTAAAGCAATTATACTCCAATAAAGATGTTAAAAAAAAAGTCATCTCCCAGATTGGAAAGCATATCATGGACTATATTTATGCAAGTTTGGTTATACTTGGGTCTTTTAAGACCATACCTATGAATACCAATTAAAGAGAAAGTTTATCAATGCCACTTTGGAAAAGTAGAACTTATGAAAATGTGTGGAAATCTGAATATTTTGTAAATAAGAAGTTATCTCTACTGGTTGAGGCAAATTTATTTTTGAATTCGTGGCAGAATGCCTGCTGTTTCCCCCTGTTTTGTCCTTCACTGTCACAGGAAGGTGTGGCTGGGGAGGCCCCACTCCCTTCCTTGACTCCTTGGTTGTGCCGGGTGTGCCCTGGGCAAGGACAATGGCCAGGGGGCAAAGGGCGCTGGGGTCCAGCCTGCCCTCTGCTTGCAGACCCCTGTGCCCTGGTGTAGGGCTGCCTTTGCTTTAAACAAGAAGTGGGTTTTCTTATTGGTAAAAGGGTATGGTGAGAGCTAGCCAGATCTCATTTCCTTTTAACCAGAGTTCTCCAAACTTTCTCTTCCTCAGTCTCTCTGTCTCTGTCTCTGTCCGTGTACTGCTGTGTCCCTCTTTAAACTAATGATTACAAGACTTTTGGGATAATATCAATCCCTCGACCCAATATTTTTTAAAGGATCACATTCTCCTGGTCTAGAATGACCTTGTCATCTAGGAACATCTTATTCTGATCGTGAATACAAAGAATGACAGCAGACGTGTAGATACACGATTTTTCCCCATTCCATGACGTGAGTTTGGTGGCTGAAACAGAAAATAGCTATGTCCTTGTTTCCTCAATGCTGTGGATCTTTTTACCTGCTCTCCCAATCCTCCTCACCTTAATCCACGTACCCAAATGTGTGCAAACTCACGCATGCACATATACACTCACATTCTGAATAATTTTATAAACACTTCTATCCTTGAATTTTTTCCTAATACTTACACTTGGCATTTCACGCAGTCTGGTTGGAGGTTCTCCTTTCTGTGTATGAACTGCTGAATTGTCTTTACCCTCGACTGAGCCATTGCACAATCACCCTGGAGGGAGGTAAATATAACAGGCCATGAGCATTGAGGCAACTTTGCCGATAGCCCTGCGTGCTTGGAACTCACATTGTTTTAATGCCGTGTACTTATGTCAACTTGAAGCCGTTCTTGGGTTTGAGAATTGTCCTTGAGTGTTCTGCAATAAATTATTTAAGTGAAATATGGAGGAACCAATAAGTTAATAACCATAATTGGGATTAAAGGGTAATTTTGATTTTAAAAAGATGCTGAAAAGGATAAATACTCCATTGTCTCATTTTGCCATTAAAACGAAGTAAGCCTCCTTTAAATGCCTCCACGTAATGGAAGGCACAGGTGGGCTAAATACTACCCTCACGGTGAGGTGATAAGCCAGCATCAGACCCCATTGATGGTGGGATTCCGGGGGGGAGGCTTGCTTGTGCACTGCCCTGAGGACATTGACTGTTATCATTTACCTTGTATGTACCTTGGGCAGAACAATAGATTAAATCATGCTGAACAGAGAACACGATTCCACCTCCAGGAGGGGATTTAAATTTTAGATGCTGAGTGACACAGCTCAGGACCTGCCCAGAGTGGGTGTGGGGTGCCCTAAGTCAGTGAATTAGGGAGGAAACCTCAAGCCTCATTAGGAAGAGAAGAAAGGCCAGCAGTCTGGTAGGAGTCTGGCAGTACATGAAAAAGAAAGTACAATTCTGCTTCAAGAGAAGAAAATGAGTCCACAGAGGGAGGAAACTTCTGACAATGGAAGATGTGTGATGCCTCTGACTTTGGTCTGCAGTTGTATCAAACCAAGCCCATCCCACCCGTTGCATTGGGGGGGATCTTGACCCTTCCTCTGGACGGCCCCTGTGTAGGGCCTCGGTCATTTTCCCTGTCAGTGATTTATCAGATGCTGTAACAATTTGATTACCCTGTGGCTTTGCTCTTACATGGGTCTGAGCGTTCATGGAATCGTAGTGTTTTCCTTGTATACTCCATAGCACAGTTCTTTACACACAGTGAGTGCTCAATAAGTATAATATATAAGGATTTTAATTCAGGAGGACCCTTCAAAATTATACCCATCAGTTCAGGACACGTGCCAGGTCTGACTCTGGAAATTCTGGAATCATCCATCCCGTTCCTCTGTAATGATAGGCAGGCCCTCTCTATGGCCCAAAGCTCACATTTCCTTCCTTATTCATTTTTATTACCAAAGTTTTACTTCCTAACAAGCCACTTATTTTGAGAAATTTCTAATCTGAAAGGAAACCCAGTTTGGCACAGAGACAACACCTTTCTGGGCCCAAGTGACCATTTGGGAAGTAGTTCTCGGAGTACGTCTGCAGGGATGGGAGGATGGGAGTCGAGACACCGCACGTGCTTATCGGAAAATCACACATCTGCCTTCTCCCTCTCATCCTAAATCTCAGCCTCCGCCTCTCAGCTGCATCCCCTCTGCTTACAAGGGCAAATATCATCTATTCAAGACACATCTTTACCTGTGGCCTCTAAGAGAAAAGCTGAACTCCTTAGCTTGGCAGACACAGGCCCTTCGCTAGTGTTCCAACTCACCACGTGTCTTCAAACCCGTAGGTGCTGAGATTTTCTCTCTTCCTCAGTCGTTCAGCACCCCTTGCCTCTGCAAATACTCCTTTCCTCCTGAGAAAGTAATTCCTCAACTTCTTCCTTCTGCAACTGCGGACTGAATGTTACATTTAGAAAATTCTACCGGAATTCAGAGAAGGAGTGATGCTAAATAAGCCTCATATAAAAAGATTTGCACTGATACTTCAAAAAATCAACATTGTCTGACTTGATTATTAGAAGATTTCCTTAAATTTCTTTTTTAAAGTATTATTACAATATCAAAGCATTAATGTAGACTGTTGTTAATGATGTATAATTTCATCACCTTAACATAGTTGATTTTATTTCCTTCTGTTTCTAGTCTTTAATTGTGTCAGTACAGTTTTTTTTTTACATAGATTTAATAATGGTATATATACAATTTTATTGTGTTTTATTATCTTGACATTGTTGTATTTATTTTCCCTCACATAAGTATAATATTAATGTTTATATTGTATCATAGAGTTTCTTCACCATAGCCTTGTAGTCATTCTTTTATTGCTGGACACTTAAGTTTTTTCTAAACTTTATATATAAATAATAGCATAAAAACATCTTCAAGCACCATATTATTTTGATTTGTTTTAATTATTTCCTTAAAATAAATGTATAAGTAATTAGGTAAAAGAAAGAAAACAATGTCCCAAAATGTAATTAATAAATAGGTACCTTGATATTTAAAAACTTCATTAGCAAATTTCAATATCTATAACAGCTGACCTGGAAACTTGTTTAAAAATAAAAATACAAGTTCCCTGAGTTTTACTTAGAGATATTTGGATACAGGATAACAGAGATGGACTAGGAATTCAAATTTTAACTGTCACCTCAGGGATTCTGATGTAGATATCTAAATTACCAAATATAAAGTCAGAAACAAATAGAAACTAGCAGGTATGAAAGCCTATAAGAAATCACAACTTTATCATTCCTCAGTTGTGCACTTAAATACTGTCTTAAATGTTGTATTGCAGAAATTCAAGTTAACACAACATCAAGAAAAATTATGTTTTTAGTATTTTTAAAGTGTTTCTAGATGTTCTTACTGAGTGCATTATCATGTTATTACTTTAGTTGAAATGTTAATTTATTTAAAAAGAGGCTGAAAACACTTGAAAGAAAATATTATTATTTAACTATTCACATATTATTCCATACATGAATAGACAAAGGATAAAAGCAGTCCTAGCAGTGGAATATGAATGTTTGCATATACATGCACTTTGTAAAGCTTGTGCCGCAGAACTTTAGTGCTATATAGAGTTTTTTCAAAAGCATGAGAGGATCACACACCCTTTATATGTTTCTTGTTATGTTTATTCAGAAACATGGAAATCTTTTTTAGTGCTGTGGATTAGAATGACACGTTTGTGATTTTCTGTCCTTAAGGCATTTTCATCCCCCAGCTTTTTCAGGAAAAGAAAAGACAGTTTAACCAGCTAGGGGTGGTGTGATTGGTTTGAGAGGCAGAGAAGCTGAAAACTTAAAAGGGAGATTTGGAAAAGAGGGAGGTAGAAAAAGGCAAAGATAATGAAGTCCCCACAGTCCTTAGCTGCTGGATAAGTGGCACATCTGTGTGGAAGCTCCAGAGCCCACTGGAAAACCCGGGAAGTCTGCAGGCTTGTCAATGTTTTAAATGCATCCCTCAGTCCACACACAGCATGAGCAGATAGTAGAAGACTTATTGGCATGAGATATCTGATCACTGGCTGAGAGTTAAACAGGAACAAGGGAGACACCTAGATAGGTAAGCTTAAGAAAAGAACAGAAACATCTGTGGCTGCTTGCTGAACTGAGGAAGACATATTTTATAGTTTATGTGAAGGCACATGAATTGCCTGGTAAAACAACAAAAAATGAACAATAAAACAACCCTCTGCGGGGGAAGGGGAGGACCAGAATCTAGAGTAGCTACAATGTTTTATCTACGATGTCCAGTTTCAACCAAAAATTATTAGACATGAGAATAAAGAGGAGAGTTTAGACCATATTAAGGGAAAAAACCCAAAATGGACTTTGATGTTGGATTACTAGTCAATAACTCAAAAGTAGCATTTATAAATATGTTCAAGTGGTTAAATGAAAATATGATGAAATGAACCATCAAAATATACTATTAATGAGTGAACAGATAGGAAATACCAATGGAAAATTGAAAACTATGCAAAAGAACTAGATGGAAATTTTAGAGCTGAAAAGTGCAATATCTGAACTAACAATTTACTAAATGGGTTCATTAGCAGCACATCAGGTAGAAGAATCAACTTAAAGAAGATAGATCAATTAAAATTATTCAATTAAAGAGCACAGAGAGAAAAGACTGATTAAAAATGAAGACAGACTCAAGAGATTTACCAAGCATCCCAACAGATGTGTAATTGGAGTTCCAAAAGGAGAGAAAGAATACAAGTCATAAAAAATATTTTAGAGTAGTAATGTCAGAAACATTCCCAAATTTGATAAAAACACTGATTTACAAATCTATGAAGCTCAAAAAGCCCCAAGTAAAAAAAAGTTTTCTATATCTAATGAAACAATCTTTTACTATTAAAAGCAAGAAAAAGACATTTTTGATAAAGAAACATTGGTAGAATTCATTGCTATCAGATATACGCTATAAAAAATAGTGAAAGAAATCTTTCATACTGAAGGTAACCCCTAGATGAAGATGAACCCCTAGATCTGTGAATAAGATAAAAAACACCAGAAATGGTAAAAATGTGGATAGATAAAAAAAATTGTATTTCATTGATTTTAAAATAAAATATCATTTTATTTACATAAATATTATATATATATAATATATTGTATATATTTATCATTGATTCTCTTGATTTTATTAAAAGGCTGTTAAAGCTAAAGTTATAAAACTATATTTGCAGTTTATATTGCATATTTATTGAATATATATGACAATAAAATAACAAAGGAGAGGCAGGTGATATGGTTATATAAACTGGTATAGAGTTTTTACATTATTTTAGTTTTTATATTATTTTAGATTTCACTTCATTATTGAGGTGAAAGATGAATATTGTATTACCCAGAGCAACAATATAAACAAAAGAAAATACTAAACATTCAACATAGAAATTAATAGGGCATACTAAATTATATTTAACACAAAAGAAAGAGGTAATTGAATAAGAAAGGAATAAGAAAAGGATGAGATCAATACAAAGCAAAGAGCAAAGGGAAAGGTCTATATCCAATCATAGCAATAGTTGTATCAGATGTGAGTGGACTAAACCAGAGGTCATCAAACTATGGCCTGATGGGCAAATGTGGCTGGCCTGTAGTCTGTTGAGATGAGACTTTTGCCTTTAGGATTTTTAGTTGACTTAAGACATTTTGGGGTATTGGGTTGAAATGAATATATCTTATATGTGAGAAGGACACAAATTTTAGAGGCCAGGGTTGGAATGTAATGGAGTGAATCTTTATGCCCCTACCCCCAGTGTGTCTGGAAAGTGAGACTTCCACCCCAGTGTGTCTGGAAGAAGGTGGGACCTCCACCCCAGTGTGTCTGGAAGGTCATCTGGAAGGTGGACAAAAGGCCCTGTGGATTTGGAAGGCAGACATCAAGCCAAAGAAGATTATTCTCAAGTCTTAAGGTTTTGGACTTGCATGGGACCTGTCACATCTTCCTTTTATCTTATTTCTCTTATTTTTCTTATTTCTCTTATTTTGGAATGGGAATGTCTGTCCTATGCCTGTCCTACCACTGTATTTTGGAAGCATGTAACTTGTTTTATTTCACAGGCTCACAGCTGGAGGAGACTTTGCCTCAGGATAAGTTGAATCTCAATCAATATTTGGCTTACCTACCCATACTGTGTGGACTGTGAATCCACTAAGGCTTATTTTCAGCAACAGGAGGAGAAATGGGCAGAGGACTTACAGAAACAGGATATACTGTCCTGAATCAGAATCTCTTGCATGTGTTCTGGTTGATTACATTTTAACAAACACTCTAAATCCTTCTTCTCTGGTGTCCTATAAACCAGAGTTTACATAAGTATACTAAGGGTGCATGTTTTATACATGTGCTAATCACTTACAAGTCTTATCACTAGCCCATTAACTGGTCAGAATATCTAACACATCCCATAATTGTCAGAGGCATGATCACTTTTATGAGAAGTTTATCATCAAGCAGCCAAATGATGGTGATTGATGAGCAGGAGGAAAAACACAGAACATGTGTGTGCTTTGAGGAGAACGTGTGAGAGAAGACAGACACTTCCACATGTTTGCAATGTGCACAGTTTGTGGGTGTTTGTGGTGTGCTTGGGAGGGATCCTTCGAAGGTCTCCTACTTAACTAGCCTCAGTCCATCAGCGTTGCTCCCAAGCTCTTGAGTGAGTCCTCTCCTAGGATACAGTACCAGCTCCAAAGCCCCTGAGGCATTAAAAATCTACCCCAGAGGTCCTGTTGATTTAGACAAATGCCCAAGTTCCAATTCCTGTCTTGTGAGTTTTCCCATATGGAGAAAGCAACTGATCTGGAAAAGGATGGAGGTGGCAGGGAAGTTCTAGGGTCATGGTGACGTGGAGCGATCATTCTTTAACAGGATAGAAATTCCAAGAAATCCTTGAGGGAGAACAGGAGCTGTGGAGGAAATGCCCATAACCATATCTCCTAGGGGTTCTTTTGATCACTGAAGCAATTTTTTTCCAGGAGTGGGAAAAAATCCACTGAGGCTGCCACACCACGCTTCCACTGCTTGACACAGGTGCAGAGGATCCCATGTGGTCTACATAGGAAGTGTAGCCAGGACCAGTAAGTGTTCCACTAGCTGCTAAAATAATAGTGGCCAGGCATGCACCCATGTGTTTGTTCATTCAACAAATTTGCTGAAGACTTTCACCATATAAACCGAACACTTTATAAGTGCTGTCCTTTTTTTGGCTCTGTGCTCTGAGCACAGAGGAGGGAGAGGTTGCCTCCTTTGGGCTAGAATGGTCAGGAAACTTTTCTTGAGAAAGTGGAACCTGAGCTGATAGAACCTGGGACAGATAGAATTTACACAGAGAGGAGAGGGACAGCTTTCCAGTTTGAGGTGATGACCTGAGTCACCGTTCAGATGTAGAGATGCACCAGGAATAGTAAGGAGCCTGACTGAACTTGAGGATGGAGGTGGGAATGTTCTAGGAAAGTAGACAGAAAGCACGAGAACGTCAGCCAGAGTGCAGAACTGAGATGTCAGACGTGGAAAGCAATGGTTAAGGAATAGGATTCTGGAAATACTGTGGGTAGAGGACTAGAGAGAGATACAGGAGTGGAGGAATGCCTAAGCTGGATCGTTACAGAAGAAAAAGTAGTAGAAATAGGGAAAGAAGAGAGATCGAAAACCCTTGTTTCTTTGTAAACAATTAGGTCTCGGAATTGGAGGAGGAAGTAGAGAGTATAAAAAGAATGGGAGGCACTCTGTCTGGTCTTGTATCCAGATGACTGGGTGATAGAACCACAAATTAGGCAAATAAGATGCAAATAAGAAAACAAACAGGAGGGGGTGAGAAGATGATCGTGGAGGGTGAAAGAGCTGGGTATTGGAGCTTCTGAGGCTGAGTTTCACAGTGAGATATACAACTGGAAACTGTAGTATGAGCACTCATACGTGGAGTATGAGAGCTTCGGACTTCTAGGAAAAGACAGCAAATTATCTTTTGGGGTGATCGGTACAGAAATTATACAGAAAGTGCAAAAATGGCTGAGGTCTCTGAGAAGAAACTCTTTGAAAGAAGATGTCTCATCAAGCACCTCGACAACTGCAAGTCAGTTGAGTAAATTAAACTTGTGTTTGACCCCCATCCTTTCAATCCATCCTCTTGTTCAGAGTTTAGATATTGCATTGATGTTGCAGTATGAACATCGATAGCAGTAGTGGATGTCAAATCAAAAGGACTCTCGTTCATTTATGGCTTTCCCTCTGCATTTGAAAATTTTATGAGACCTGTCCTAGATGTAAGTTTCCATTCTTTCCAGCTCATTGCTACTATTTCATCCTTTAAGCATCTTTGACCTCCTTGGAATGCAGAGGCTATCAAATCAACAATTATTTACTGATTTCTCACTATGTGCCAAACACTATACTAGGCACTGAGAATACTAAATAAATAAGTTATAGTCCGTGCTCATAATTTATTAGCGGGAACGCCACCTAGGCAGTTACCTAGTAAAAAAAATTGTAATGAGGACACTAATAGAGATATAATCTATAATAGAGATACAATAGAGACATAAATCAATAAATTACTATGAAAGTGTAGAAGATGGGGAGGAAAAGTTTCCCATAGGATGTGACATTTGATCTGGGCCTTAAAGGATGAATGAGAGGAATGGCAAAGCATCCAATGAGGTGGAAACACAAGGAAAAGGGAACGGAAGGAAGAAATTACACGTAATGTTTGCCTTTGTCATTCATGATAAAAATTTATATGGTTGGGGCTTCCCTGGTGGCGCAGTGGTTAGGAGTCCGCCTGCCGATGCAGGGGACGCAGGTTTGTGCCCTGGTCCGGGGGGAATCCCACGTGCCGCTGAGGGGCTGGGCCCGTGAGCCGTGGCCGCTGAGCCTGCGCATCCGGAGCCTGTGCTCCGCAACGGGAGAGGCCACAACAGTGAGAGGCCCGCGTACCGCAAAAAAGGAAAAAAAATTATATGGTTGATTCTTGCAGAGGCCACACCAACCTTCAATATATGAATGTACATAATGTGTGGGGGGATCTGGGGTCAAGGACAGCAAAAGTGTCATATGACCTCTTCAACTTGCCGAGGGGATCAGTCCAGCCTTTCTCAAGTGATCTGCATGTTTGCTTGCGTTCAAACCACATCACTCCTAAAAGCGTTTCCTTTGAAGTTTCCTTGTGTGGATGAACATAAAGCTGGTTTGATGAGAAGAGGGTGGAAACCTGGATCCACAGGGAGGGCTCTCATCCTTCCCGTTCTCCGGACACTTGAGAACATTTGTTGCCCCAAAATGGAGGAATCTGAAAGCCAAGCATTGTGTGATTCAACTGAATTGAATACTGATGAAAATAAGCGTGTTCATTATGATCTCTTAATAGCAGAGTAAATGTTGAACCAGCTTTTGTGTCTCTTAATTTTTTGACTTGCCAAAATTTTCCAGTTCATTTCATGCAAGTAATTGAAGCTATTGAACCCCAGTCACTGGTATTTTTTTTCAGCACTATGACTCTTTGAACACGAGATCAATCTGTCTTTCTTGACTTCATTGTGGTTACCCTTGCACAAGAGATGAAGGCAATTTGGGAGCTGCAGCTGTCAACCTATTGTTTGAACTCATGGCACGTGGTCCTTTTAGGAACGTAGAGAAGACAGGCTTCTGCTGCAGCAAGCAGCAGCTCCCACCTTGACATCTGGCTGAATTCCTGCTCAAGTTAAAGCAGCTGCAGTTATTCCCCTGCTCTAACAACTCTCCTTATTACCTGGCAACCTATCTGAACCATTGACTCATTTCCAACCTGCCAGTTCTCTCGGAAGTTATGGAAATGGTCTTCAAACTGTAGCTTCAGCATCTCCTCCCCTACATGCTGTCTGTGCATCAATAGATCCTATCATGGACAGAGGAGAGAGGCTATGCTGTGGACTCTCAGGTGTGTGACTGGAGGAGGGATGCTGCTGTCTTTGGCTGATGGGAAAGTATCCTGGCCACAGTGCGCTGAGGTTAAGAGCATTTGTCATTGGCTAACACTAGTCCTCTTTGGCACTGGATTGGAAACTGCAGGGAGAATCGGCCTCAATATTTTTTATGTGCTGTATAGTGTTCTATCTTCCTTTCTACTCTTGTTTTCTGGGAACCGCTAACTTCATATTTTTGAAGGAGGTTGTCAGTGCTTGCAAATTTTTTACTATCTCTTTCCTTCATTCAGAGAAATGAGAAGCTTACCTTTAAAGAATGTGGGGATCAGGATTTATAGGCGCTCAGTCAAACCAGGACATGTTTTTACATGAGCTTATTAACCTTCACGTAGCCTGAGCTGCTACAGGCAGGGTGGGTGGGGTGAGGACCCAGGGTTTGGACGGGGGAATCCACTACCCTCCCTGTATCCTTACCTGTAAGAAAGCCTAAGAACATCGTTCAACTTCCCACACCTGTCTTCTGGGTTAAAGAAGACAACGTAAGTGAAAGTGTTTCGAAAATTACAAAACGAATACACTAACTCTATGTTGTTATAACTATTGGTAATGTATGATTAGTCTTGGTCTTCGCCCTCGGGGAGCTAACCTAGTTAAGAGAAAGCACAAGCATAACACACGTCATTCAAGTGCAGTTAATTTCTCCCTGCCAAGAGCCACTTACGCGTACATGAGGTATTCAGAAAAGGAGGATATAGAAATTCAGTGTCATATTTAGCTTCTTTTTGAGGCCTGGTTTTAAGTTTTTGTCCTTAGATTGCTATTTAATGCAAGAAAAGGGGGAGTGGTTATAAGGAAGATCAGAATAGCAATCTCACATCATGTGGGAGATGTTGTTTCTAGATTTAAATTTATTCATCAGAAAGCCTCGACTCCTCAATATGTTGGCTTCATTAAGATGTTATGGGTCACGACAAAGCAACTTATGAAAGTCGTGTAAGAAGTCCGGATCCATCAACCCCAGCTCTGCCTGCCGCACTATCAACTTCTCCCTCTGGATGACCATGGCAATTTTTTCATGTATCTTTCTTAATATTTATCATATTGGATTGCAGTCATTTAGTTATTTTTTTTTTACAGGACCACCAGATGAATCTGCATGACTTGGGATCAAGGGGAAAAACAATGTTTTCGTTCTTGTACACAATGCCTAAAATGGTGTTTTGCACATAACGATATTTAATAGATGCTGTGGAAAGAAGGGAGGGAGGAAGGAAAGGAACATAGGAGCAAAGAATGCAACACAAGCAAGAGGAGATTAGAACCAAGGGTCAAGAAATAAAATAAAAGGTAAAGAAGCAAACTTTGGGGTCAAAGACTTTAACAACTAGTAGGGATACTTATGGGAAAACCATAACCAATGTCAACTTTTCTATCCAAACTTAAGAAAATTAATGTTTAACTTTTCATTCTGAAGTAATTTCAGACTTAATGTTACAAATTATTACATACTGAAAATTACACTTATCCTCTCTTGATTTTAGCAATGATAAGCTTGAGTTTTTCAAAATGTGAGCTCAATGCATCACACCTTAGTTTGCTTTTATTTATTTCTGAAATTAAATACAAAACTGTGGTCAAATTATTCCTACTTTCCATAATGAGTATTTTTCAGTCAGTAAGCAATCAAAACTTTATACCAAGTATTTGTTTTATGTTAAACAAATTGGTGTCGAATTTTAGGTTAATTTTATGATCAGAAAGATAAATAAATACATGAAGTATAAGTCACTCTAGGATGAGAACGTCCGCTGCAATCTTGCCCTACATTAATGGTTGTTCTCTTTCAATTACCACCATTTTTCGCTTTCAAGGTACGGAGCAAACGCCTCCTTCTCCCCTTGTACTCCTCAAATTACCAAGTTAATTGTAATTCACAACTTTTACTAAAGTCAGATATTGAATTTTCTCTGAGGAGAAGCCTTTTAAGTGTTCCACAGATATTTTAACCTCATAGTACGCAAAATCAAACACGCCACTCTTTCTTTTCTACTTCCTTCTCCCTGTGTTCCCTACACAGATTCTTTCATTCACGTTTGCATTCATTCCATAACCATTTAAGTGCATAGTAGGCACTGGAGCCACAGCAGTGGTAGAGACGGACACATGCCCTGCTCTCACAGAGCTTACATTCCACTGGAGGGATGTAAAATTAAATAATGAATTATAATTTTAATTAATAATTTAAATAACAATTATTTAACTCCCTTCTTGGATATCCTTCCAAGAAGGAATGCAAGGTTCTAGGAACGTGCCCTAACGGTGAACTCCACCTGCTCTATTGGAAATGGGAAGGCTTCATAAGCTATGATTGAGTTGAGCTTGAAAGGATAACTAGACGTTAACAGAGAAGGATGGAGGGTGGGCAGAGGTTGCTGGGCAAGAAGCTGCTGAGTGCGAAGCCCCAGAGCGAGCCATGACATAGTCAAGGCATGCATTTTTGTGCCGCTGCCAAACTGTCTTCCAAATTGGTGAGCGTTTCACATCCCCACCAGCGACATAAAAGAGCTGCAGCTGCTCCACATACTTGCCTTTGCTTTGTACCAGCAGATTTTCCTCATTGCAGGCATATAGGAGTATTTCCTTGTGATTTTCACTTGCATTTGTCCAATGGCCAAAGTTGTTAAGGACCTTTGACAAGCTTAATTGTTATTTGTATATATTTTTTGTGTGTGGAGTATCAGTAACTCTGTCATAGTTGGAAGTAGACATCTAGTCAACATGTGGGACTGCTCCCTCGTCTCATGACACCATTTCTGCAGCAGCAGTTCACCAAGTCCGCCCATCTTACCCTCTAATGCCTTCCATTACTGCTTTGGATTCTCTCATCCCTGTCTCCTCCCTAGATCAAGAGATGGTCCTCTCCAGTCCGGACAGGTCAGTAGCTTCCTGACTAGCGTCTGCTTCCTCTCTCCTACCTGTCAGTGTGTCCTCTAATGTGCAGTATCATCTACTGCAGCTAAGTACCTGCTCGTACCAAGCCTCCAGTTCAGAGTCACCTGAGGTGAAGGTCAATGGCATTTGTAAGTCCCATGTGGCTGTGCAGGGCTGGCACTTCCTCCTCTCCAGCCTGGACGGACGCCACGCGATGCTCCCTTTTTGTGCCGCAGCCATGCTGGTCTCCCTCCTCCTCAGTTGCCTCCCCTCCCCCCACCCCCCACAGTCCCCAGGCATCCAGGCTCTTCCCTCTCTCTGATTGTCTCATCTCCCCCGTCCTTCTCATGGTCCTTCCACAGCCTCGGCTCTGAGTCTGTCTCATCATTTTATTCTCTGGAAATCCTTCCCTGAACAAGTTTTACGTTTTCATTAACCTTTGTACCTTTCACTTGAAGAACTTGTTGAAAACAGGCTTCACAATTATTTTGTGATACTCTGATTCATATATACGGCATTCACCATCTCACGCTCTATTCTGTCTGCCCCGTGGGTGCAGAGAGCATCCCTGCCCTGGCTCACCTGTAAGTCTGACGCGCCAGGTAGAGTGTCTGGCGCAGTAGGCACTCAGTAAGCACTGGTTTATTGAATGAACAAGTGGATAAATAAGTGATGTATTCAAGTCTGCAACCACCGCGCCACCAAGGAAGCCCTCTATCTGCATTTTTAATGTAAGTTCACTTTATCTTTCTAAACCTTTACTGGAATGTGCTGCCAGGGAAGTCGTGCGTGTGAGTGTGAGCGTGTGTGTGGCCGGAGCTGAGAGGGTGATGTCTTCGACCTGCTGTGCTTGCCAGGCCATGGGCAGCAGTGCAGCAGAGGCAGGAAACTGCAGCCAGAGAAGCACGTGTAGATACAAATTCCTCCTCCTCCTCCTCTCCGTCGTGGAATTTGCAGAAACACAAAAGGGGACATGATATTTTCCTTAAAAAAGTGGACTTGAGATTGGAGACAACTTTATGGAAAATTGAAGTGTCCATGTGTCCTGGGTGACAAGTCTCTCCCTGCTGGGCTGCAAGGTCCTGTGAGCAGAGACCAACCCTCACTCGTGTTTATCTCGCTCCCCTAACCCGCATAAGGCTTTGCACCTAGATGTGTCCAATCAAACTGAAATTCTTTATTTCCTTGTTATAGTTTGCATCAAGGATTTCTGGGTTTGCCTTTTCAGAGTGGAAGTAGAGGAGACACAGGTATTACCTTTTGATTCATTTCCTGTGGGAAAATACCAAGTTTTATTTTGAAATTGCCATAAGCAACCTTTCTAAGCCATGAAAGTATTTTCCCTACAGCGAGGAAGAATTACAGCTGGTCAGCTCAGCCCATAGTACTCAAGGGCATTGGGTTCCAAAAAAATGAAAACAGTTCTCTCCATTTCCACCCCAGCCTCCTTCTTAGCCGGGGTGACCCCGTGACACGGTTGGGGCCAAGGGACCTAAGGGGCTCTCTGGGTATCGTGTGTGTGTGTGTGTTTGGAGGGCTGGAGGCTCACTGCCACCCTTTGTCACTTCTTCCTGCCTGGCCTGTGAAGGTGCTACTCGAGGAGCATCAGACGTCTTGTGTCTGAGGATGAGAGCAACCCTCTGGGGATGGAGGAACAGACGCTGATGGAGCTGGGTTGCTTAGAGACACTGCAATCCTTCACCAGACTGGACTCCTATCTGGGAAATATGTATATTACATCTTCTACACACACACACACACACACACACACACACACACACATATATATATATATATATATATAATAGATATATATATATAAACAGTAAGTACCTTATTTAGTTACACTCCCGTGGTTAAGTTCTTTCGATGTACAGCTGAACAAAAACTAACTGAAAAGTAAAAATTCCTGGATTTTTCCCCAAGGATCCTGGCCCTTCCCCAAGGAGCCCTGTGCTTTGGGATGACCCCCCAGCAGTGCATCCTCACTCTCCAATGCCAGGATCACTTCTGTTGTCATGGGCAGGAGTGGGATGCTATTTACACAGCCCAACCAAAGTGATCTCAGGACACTTGACTGAACAGAAGTTGGAAGAGAGGTTTGCTCTCTCTCCACTGAGCATGGACAAGGCTGCTTGGAGGCCTGACCACTGACCCAAGCCTGTCTGTCATGAGGTTTGCCACCTGCCTTCTGAAGGGGTGGACATGGGGGAAGACAGAGCAGAGGGGTCTGTATTCTTGGTGACATGGTGCACGTCAACCAAAGCGCTCTCTACTTTTTTTTTTTTTTTTGCGGTACGCGGGCCTCTCACTGCTGTGGCCTCTCCCGTTGCGGAGCACAGGCTCCGGACGCGCAGGCTCAGCGGCCATGGCGCACGGGCCCAGCCGCTCCGCGGCATGTGGGATCCTCCCGGACCGGGGCACGAACCCGTGTCCCCTGCATCGGCAGGCGGACCCCCAACCACTGCGCCACCAGGGAAGCCCATATACTTTTTAATTTCCAATTATGTGGGACAATAAATCAACTTTAGGTTGAGTTTTCTGTTACGTGCAATCTGTCTGTGCTCTGTGGGTGAAGAAGGACGGATACCAGCTTCTGGGCTCTAGCACTAAATCCTGCTCTTTTACACTGTTTCAAACATCCAGCAATAAAAACTGTCAGGAGTGCACAGTTGGGGGGATGGTCAGAAGTCCCTAGACTTGGTTCTGAAACAAATAAAAAGGATACTAAAAGAAAAAGACATGGTTCTAATGCTTGAGAATTTGGTAACATAATCAGTTAATTCAATTCCATACAAAACACAGGAGATAATAAGGTAAGGGGTTTTTATTTTATTTTAGTTAATGAGAGAACTAATGGATTAAATGATATTAATTTTCACACATCTAAAGGATCATCGTGATATTGGTGTGGGAAGCTGACTGGAGAAGGGAGGGAGGAAGACCAGATAATTGTAATTTTCTGTCATCTAGATGGGAGGCCAGAGCTTGGACTCCATGAGCAGAGGTGGTAGAGGGATGTGGGGAGTGAACAGAATTTGATGACCTTTCTCCTGCTCCCACAGACAGACAGGGAAGGAGGACTCTTAGGACACAGGTTAACCTGCCTAATGAGAGGAATTGGGACCAAGAGAGAAAGACCAAAATTAGGAGGACATGTGGACCTCTAAGCTGAATAGATGCAGTTTGGTTAGCCATTGGGCAGGTCCACGTGGGTTTCAGAACAGACTGAGAGAGAAGCCTTAGAGCAGGGACGGAGGAGCAAGTTTGCAGGCTTGGGGTGAGGGCTCTACCCACCCTCCAGGAGGGGTGTGGGACGGCTGTCCATGCTGCTCTGTTCTTCAACAGGTGAGCCACAGCCAGCTTGAAAATAATGCTCAGGATTCTAGTTTTAGTTACTGGTAGGTGATAATGCTATTAAATGAATACTGGAATTTGGGAATGGGGAGTAGACCAGTTTGATATGAGTTACAATGAGTTGAAGGTGATTCCAGACAGTTGGGTATAGCTGCCAATTAAATAATCTCTTCAGGAGAGAGGTCAGACTATGGACTTGCCTACAAGACTCAGTTCCAGGTAGATCTGGTTGAAGTCATGACAGTAAATGAGGCCATTCATTAGGGATTTACTGAGCCGGTGCTGTATGTTAGGCACTGAGCTGTATGCTGTAGCCAGCAGCGTAAGGTCATCAGATTCAAAGATGAATAGGCATCATGCACGCCCTCGAGAAGCTCATTATTTAGTGCAGTCGCAGGATAAAGTCTTGGGGACCATCCTAGCAATCAGGCAGGTTAAAGAAGAGATCGGTAAACAGAAAGAGTGCGTGGGTAGGTAAAAAACAGTTGATAGTGGGTTCATCAGTCGCAGATCAGTTGAGAAAACAGAAGCCAAACGTTTTGGAAAGGATTGGAGGAACAAAAGTGGGGGTATCCTGTTGGAAGAGAAACAGAGACGCATTGTCGTCCAGATCAGGGGGGCTGCGACCCCGGGTAAAGCCACCAGCTGAGCTCACAGCAATCTTGAAAGCACCTTGACCTCTCAGGGCAGGAACTCGGGAGCCTCCTGCTTCTGCCTGGGCTGCTGCCACATGCTCTGTGCTCTTCCTACAATGGGGTACTGGCTCCTAACTGCCAGCATCTCTATCTCTGGGTGCTGTGAATTCCAGTTAACAAAAAACAGAGAAAGAAATGACAATAAACAAAGAGGGTGGGAGAAGCCTTGTGGAGGTGATGGAAAAGTTCACAGTATAGACGGTGGTGATGGTTTCACGGATGTATACTTATCTCCAAATCCATCAAGTTATATACATTAAATATGTACAATTTTTTGTATGTCAATCATACCTCAATAAAGTGGTCTCATGAAAAAGCCAAAACAAGCAAAAATTCCACCTGCATATTTTCTATTCTGAAGTCTATGTTGGAGGGGTGCCCTCAAGATGGCAGAGGAGTAAGACGTGGAGATCACCTTCCTCCCCACAAATACATCAAAACTACGTCTACATGTGGAACAGCTCCTACAGAACAACTACTGAATGCTGGCAGAAGACCTCAGACTTTCCAAAAGGCAAGAAACTCCCCACGTACCTGGGTAGGGCAAAAGAACAAAGGGAAAACAGAGACAAAATGTTAGGGACAGGACCTGCACCTCTGGGAGGGAGCCATGAAGGAGGAAAAGTTTCCACACGCTAGGAAGTCCCTTCACTGGTGGAGATGGGGGGTGGGAGGGGGGAAGCTTCGGAACCACGGAGGAGAGCGCAGCAACAGGGGTGCGGAGGGCAAAGTGGAGAGATTCCTGCACAGAGGATCGGTGCCGACCAGCACTCACCAGCCCGAGAGGTTTGTCTGCTCACCGTCTGGGGTGGGTGGGGGCTGGGAGCTGAGGCTCGGGCTTCGGAGGTCAGATACCACGGAGAGGAGTGGGGTTGGCTGTGTGAACACAGCCTGAAGGGGGTTAGTGCACCACAGCTAGCCGGGAGGGAGTCTGAGAAAAGGTCTGGAGCTACCTAAGAGGCATGAGACGATTGTTTTGGGGTGCGCATGGAGAGGGGATTCAGAGCACTGGCTAAACAAGCTCCAGAGGTGGGCGCGAGCCGCGGCTATCAGCGCAGACCCCAGAGACGGACATGAGACGCTAAGGCTGCTGCTGCAGCCACCAAGAAGCCTGTGTGGAAGCGCAGGTCATTATCTGCACTTCCCCTCCCGGGAGCCTGTGCAGCTGCCGCTGCCAGGGTCCCATGATCCAGGGACAACTTCCCCAGGAGAACACCCGGGGTGCCTCAGTCTGGTGCAACGTCACACTGGCCTCTGCCACCACAGGCTCGCCCTGCATTCTGTACCCCTCCCTCCCTCGGCCTGAGTGAGCCAGAGCCCCCGAATCAGCTGCTCCTTCAACCCCTTCCTGTCTGGGCAGGAACAGATGCTGTCTGGGCAGGAACAGATGCCCTCAGGCAACCTACATGCAGAGGCAGGGCCAAAGCCAAAGCTGAACCCCAGGAGCTGTGCGAACAAAGAAGAGAAAGGGAAATCTCTCCCAGCAGCCTCAGGAGCAGTGGATTAAATCTCCACAGTCAACTTGATGTACCCTGCATCTGTGGAATACCTGAACAGACAATGAATCATCCCAAAATTGAAGCAGTGGACTTTGGGAGCAACTGTAGACTTGGGGTTTGCTTTCTGCATCTAATTTGTTTCTGGTTTTATGTTTATCTTAGTTTAGTATTTAGAGCTTGTTATCACTGGTAGATGTGTTTATTGATTTGGTTGCTCTCTCCCTTTTAAAAATTTTTATATATATGTATTTTTTTCCTTTTTCTTTTTTTGTGAGTGTGTATGTGTATGCTTCCTTGTATGATTTTTTCTGTATAGCTTTGCTTTTGCCATTTTTCCTAGGGTTCTGACTGTCCATTTTTTTTGTTGTAGTTTTTAGTGCTTGTTATCATTGGTGGATTTGTTTTATGGTTTGGTTGCCCTATTCTTTCTTTCTCTCTTTCTTTTTTTTATTACATTATAATTTTTAATATTTTTTTCTATTTTAATAACTTTTATTTTATTATTATTTTTTCTTTCTTTCTTTCTTTCTTTTTTTCTCCCTTTTCTTCTGAGCCATGTGGCTGACAGCGTCGTGGTGCTCTGGCCAGGCGTCAGGCCTGAGCCTCTGAAGTGGGAGAGGCAAGTTCAACATTGGTCCACCAGAGATCTCCCGGCCCCATGTAATATCAAAAGGCAAAAGCTCTCCTAGAGATCTCCATCTCAACGCTAAGACCCAGCTCCACTCAATGACCAGCAAACTACAGTGCTGGTGTTACACACCCTATGTGAAACAACTAGCAAGAAAGGAGCACAATGCCACCCATTAGCAGAGAGGCTGCCTAAAATCATAATAAGGTCACAGACACCCCCAAACATACCACCAGACGTGGTCCTGCCCACCAGAAAGACAAGATCCAACCTTACCCACCAGAACACAGGCACCAGTCCCCTCTACCAGGAAGCCTACACAACCCACTGAACCAACCTTACCCAGTGGGAGCAGACACCAAAAACAATGGGAGCTACGAACTTGCAGCCTGTGAAATGGAGACCCCAAACACAGTAAGTTAAGCAAAATGAGAAGACAGAGTAATACACAGTAGATGAAGGAGCATGGTAAAAACCCACCAGACCAAACAAATGAAGAGGGAATAAGCACTCTACCTGAAAAAGAATTCAAAGTAATGATAGTAAAGATGATCCAAAATCTTGGAAACAGAATGGAGAACATAAAAGAAATGTTTAACAAGGACCTAGAAGAACTAAGGGCAAACAAACAATGATGAACAACCCAATAAATGAAATTAAAAATTCTCTAGAAGGAATCAATAGCAGAATAACTGAGGCAGAAGAATGGATAAGTGACCTGGAAGATAAAATAGTGGAAATAACTACCACAGAGCAGAATAAAGAAAAAAGAATGAAAAGAATTGAGGACAATCTCAGAGACCTCTGGGACAACATTAAATGCACCAACATTCAAATTATAGGGGTCCCAGAAGAAAAAGAGAAAAAAAGAAAGGGACTGAGAAAATATTTGAAGAGATTATAGTTGAAAACTTCCCTAATATTGGGAAGGAAATAGTCAATCAAGTCCAGGAAGCACAGAGAGTCCCATACAGGAAAAATCCAAGGAGAAACATGCCAAGAAACATTAATCAAACTATCAAAAATTAAATACAGAGAAAACATATTAAAAGCAGCAAGGGAAAAGCAACAATTAACATACAAGGGAATCCCCATAAGGTTAACAGATGATCTTTCAGCAGAAGCTCTGCAAGCCAGAAGGGAGTGGCAGGACATCTTTAAAGTGATGAAAGGGAAAAACCTACGACCAAGATTACTCTACCCAGCAAGGATCTCATTCAGATTTGACAGAGAAATGAAAACCTTTACAGAGAAGTAAAAACTAAGAGAATTCACCACCACCAAACCAGCTCCACAACAAATGTTAAAGGAACTTCTTTAGGCAGGAAACACAAGAGGAGGAAAAGACTTACAATAACAAACCGAAAACAATTAAGAAAATGGGAATAGGAACATACATATTGATAACTACCTTAAATATAAATGGATTAAATGCTCCAACCAAAAGACATAGACTGGCTGAATGGATACAAAAACAACACCCATACATATGCTGTCTACAAGAGACCCACTTCAGACCTAGGAACACATACAGACTGAAAGTGAGGGGATGGAAAAAAGATATTCCATGCAAATGGAAATCAAAAGAAAGCTGGAGTAGCAATTGTCATATCAGGCAAAATAGACTTTAAAATAAAGACTATTACAAGAGACAAAGAAGGACACTACATAATGATCAAGGGATCAATCCAAGAAGAAGATATAACAATTGTAAATATTTATACACCCAACATAGGAGCACCTGAATACATAAGGCAAATGTTAACAGCCATAAGAGAGGAAATTGACAATAACACAATCATAGTAGGGGACTTTAACACCCTACTTTTGCCAATGGACAGATCATCCAAAATGAAAATAAATAAGGAAACACAAGCTTTAAGTGACATTAAACAAGATGGACTTAATTGATATTTATAGGACATTCCATACAAAAACAACAGAATATACTTTCTTCTCAAGTGCTCATGGAACATTCTTCAGGATAGATCATATCTTGAGTCACAAATCAAGCCTTGGTAAATTTAAGAAAATTGAAATCGTATCAAGTATCTTTTCTGACCACAATGCTATGAGACTAGATATCAATTACAGGAAAAAAAAACCCTGTAAAAATTACCAACACATAGAGGCTAAATGATACACTACTAAATAACCAAGAGATCAATGAAGAAATCAAAGAGGAAATCAAAAAATACCTAGAAGCAAATGACAATGAAAAGGAATCCAAATTGGAAAAGAGGAAGTAAAGCTGTCACTGTTTGCAGATGACATGATACTATACATAGAGAAACCTAAAGATGCTACCAGAAAACTACCAGAGCTAATCAATGAATTTGGTAAATTTGCAGGATACAAAATTAATGCACAGAAATCTCTTGCATTCCTGTACAAGAATGATGAAAAATCTGAAAGTGAAATTAAGAAAATACTCCCATTTACCATTGCAACAAAAAGAATAAAATACCTAGGAATAAACCTACCTAAGGAGACAAAAGACCTGTATTCAGAAAACTATAAGACACTGATAAAAGAAATTAAAGATGACACAAACAGATGGAGAGATATACCATGTCCTTGGATTGGAAGAATCAACATTGTGAAAATGACTATACTACCCAAAGCAATCTACAGATTCAGTGCAATCCCTATCAAACTACCAATGGCATTTTTCACAGAACTAGAACAAAAAATTTCACAATATGTATGGAAACACAAACGACCCTGAATAGCCAAAGCAATCTTGAGAATGAAAAATGGAGGAATCAGGCTCCCTGACTTCAGACTGTACTACAAAGCTATAGTAATCAAGAAAGTATGGTATTGGCACAAAAACAGAAATATAGATCAATGGAACAGGATAGAAAGCCCAGAGATAAACCCACACGCATTCTTGCCTCCTTATATTTGATAAAGGAGGCAAGAATATACAATGGAGAAAAGACAGCGTCTTCAATAAGTGGTGCTGGGAAAATTGGATAGCTACATGTAAAAGAATGAAATTAGAACACTCCCTAACACCGTACACAAAAATAAACTCAAAATGGAGTAAAGACCTAAATGTAAGGCCAGACACTATAAAACTCTTAGAGGAAAACATAGGCAGAACACTCTATGACATAAATCACAGCAAGATCCTTTTTGACCCACCTCCTAGAGAAATGGAAATAAAAACAAAAATAAACAAATGGGACCTAATGAAACTTAAAAGCTTTTGCACAGCAAAGGAAACCATAAACAAGATGAAAAGACAGCCCTCAGAATGGGAGAAAATATTTGAAAACGAAGCAACAGACAAAGGATTAATCTCCAAAATACACAAGCAGCTCATGCAGCTCAATATCAAAAAACAAACAACCCAATCCAAAAATGGGCAGAAGACCTAAATAGACATTTCTCCACAGAAGATTGCCAACAAACACATGAGAGGATGCTCAACATCACTAATCATTAGAGAAATGCAAATCAAAACTACAATGAGGTATCCCCTCACACCAGTTAGAATGGTCATCATCAAAATATCTAGAAACAATAAATGCTGGAGAGGGTGTGGAGAAAAGGGAACACTCTTGCACTGTTGGTGGGAATGTAAATTGATACAGCCACTTGACTGTATCAAGCCCGAGATACAGATCCTTGACTTGACTCCGAGATCCGTGTTTTCAGGGCTCTATCTGTTCTGGTTCCCAGGCATGCATCCCATTCTGTAGGATAGTACCCTAGTCTCACAGGGAGCTTTCTCCTGGTTGAGTGTAACTGAGTCCTCAGTAGGGCATTTCCTGATTTCTGTATGGTTTCCTGGATGACAGAGTGTGTGGTGTGATTGGGAAGGGACATGTGACCACTGCTGCTCTACTGTGCAGATCATTGCTTCCTTGGTGGGACCCTCTCCCCACTCAGAAATATGCTACCTCCAGAGCTCAGTCTTGACCTCTTCCATTCAGAGACTGGGGGCTCGGCAGCCACAGTGTTGTGGGTAGAATCATGTCCCCCCAAAAGATATGCTCAAGTCTTAACTCCTGGTACCTGTGCAGGTGACCTTATTTGGAAATAAGGTCTTTGCAGACGTGACCAAGTTAAAAGGTGGCTCCTACTCGAGTGACTGGTGTCCTTATGAGACGAGGGAAATTTGAGCCCAGAGGAAGGGGCTCCTCCATGTGACCATGGAGGCAGAGACTGCTGTGATGCAGCTACAAGATGAGCAAAACCAGGAATGCCAGAAACACCCAAAGCTGGAAGAGGCAAGCAAGGACCCCCCTCCAGAGGGAGGGAGCATGGCCCTGCAGACACCTTGAATTCTCACTCCGAGCCTCCAGAACTGTGAGAGAATAAATTTCTGTTGTTTTCAGCCACCCAATTTTCGCTCTGGCAGCCCCGGGAATCTCACAGAGGCAGCTCCCTGATTAACCTTGGTGAGAAGAGAGTCCTCTCGCTTTGTTGAGCCCATTTATGGTCTCATCCCCACCGCTGTGGTCACTCTGCAAGCTCGCTCACAGAACAGGTGCCGGGGACTTGGGAAGGAAATGAACTGGATTCCGGGGAGCAGGCCACTCCCACCCCCCAGTTATGGTGAGACCCCTCTGCAATGGTATTGTTGATGAGTGCTCCCAGAGACACGAACATCCTCACACGCCCTGTGCACTCTGATGGGTCTTCTACACACTTTTCCCGCAGGCCTTGTCACCAGTCCTCCAACCCTGTTCTCTCCATGTTCTGATCATCAGGCTAAACAGTGAGCCCCTGCCCATGAATCCATGCCCATCCATACTTCTGGCCACGACTCCTTCCTGATAAATAAGACAGCCTGTTGAAAGGTTTCAGTTTCTGCCCTTGGTAGGGTTTTCTTTCAGGAACTCTACAGTGAGGATCAGCAAGTGGCAGAAGCTCACCCCTGCCTGGCGACAGCACATGATACGGACCCACATGTGAGCCACGCCCACATTCTCTTACCAATCAGCTTGTTACAGGGACCTCCAGTGTAGACATGGGTGTGGGGTGAGGGGGGGTTTAGCCACACGACATGAGTGATTCTGTTGGGATTGGGGCTGCTGCTGCTGAAGCTGGCGGGAGCTTCCCACCCACATATACACACGATACATAATAATTGTTTTTAGTCGCATGCCACTTGGGGTTCCATGCTGGGTGTTCTGTACTCATCACAGCCCAGAGAAAGCCAGGAGCTCTCACAGGACCGTGATTATTTGCAGGAGACGGCAGACTTTTTCTCACTTTCCAGGGACCTGTGAGATGACTTCCTGCTGGACATGGTCAAAGGCTCTACACAGTGTCCTTGTTTGTCACAGCTAATTGGAGCTCCACTGGATGGACCAGGCCATATAGGACCCAAGCAACTGGGTAACTTCCTTATGGTCTGGACTTTGCTACATCGTGATCTGAGTCCAACTCCCAATGGGCAGCTTTATGGGTTACTTGGTAAATGGATCAGACACACAATGAAATGTGGCATATTTTTTCTCCAGAATCCAACGGGGCCCTAAAAACGTTGTCTTTTTTGGTGGTGAGTGGTACAATGATTGTCTTCATCATTCAGGGGATATGCTGACAAGTCTTGGACCACTAGAACCTAGGAACGTCTGGAAGGTCCATACCCCTGTAGCCATGGGCTCTCTCTCCCATCCTCTGACTTGCTCTCTTTGGGTAACTTATAAGTAATTCAGTATGTCTGAAGGATAGAATCTGCATGAGATATATATAAAATAAACTATATCTATCTCTACCTATATATAGCCACACAGATAAGCAGGCTATAAACCAAGGCAAGTATTATATACTGTACTGAAGAGTTTAGAATGTGTTTTGAGGGCAGTGGGGAGCTGTTAAAATTTTTAAATAGGAATTTACATTATCTGGCTTGCGCTTAGTAGGACTTTGCCAGCATAGTATGAAGGAGGGGTGGGGCGTCAAGGCTAGGAAACCAGTTAGTCTGGCTGATTTGGTCAGCTCTACGAGAGCGGAGGGGGCATGAATCACGGTAGTTCAGTGGGATGAAAGGAAATTAATGGATTCAAGAGATATTAATCATCATTGATTCCCTAGCATTATTCTAAGTATTTGTGGTAGTATGATGAAGAGGGAAGAAAAACCCCTTTATAAAGCTTATGGTAGTGGAGGAGAATGAATAAAATAATTACACAAATTATTGTAAATTATAAATATAGAAAGCTACATAAGAGAGGAGGAGCATCATACTTCAGAAGCATACATGAAGGAATTGGTCACTCTTAGGGAAATCACGGAAGGGGTCCCAGCTGGGGCTGGGTATGTGAGCACATACGAGGAACTGAAAGATCCCAGTGGCAAGGATGCCAGGAGAGGGGGCAGAGAGTCAAGGAAATGAGGCTAGTATGGGAAGGAGGCCAGTTCACAAGGACCATTGAGGGCCTGTTATAAATTTGTTCCTCGTCTTAAAGCCAATTGGAAGTCACCGGAGAGTTTTAAGTAGGGCTATGTGTTGGTTTGCGTTGAAAAAAGATTATTTTCACTCTCATTGCAAAATGGAAGCTGGAGGAGCCCAAGGGCAGATGCCGGGGAGACCAGTTAGCTGGTTATGGCCACCAAGAGAGAGGTGATGTCCCTGGAACATGGAAAGGAGAGTCAGATTCCAGTTACAGGAAGGAAGAGAGCTTATTCTCAAGGAAGAGTTTCAGGAGGTGGGGAGTTTCCTTGCCCGGAATGGAAAAACAATAGTGACAAATAGGAGAAAGAAGAGCTGTGTGGGGTTAGGGACAGGGTACAAGGAACACGAAGCAACCTGGGAATAAAATCCAAGATGGGATAAGGCAGGAGAATCCCTCAAGGTGGTGGTTCTGCATGACAGGAAGCCCCAGCGGTGGGCTCACTCTGTCATGAGGGTCCTGAGAAACAGTGCTCAAGGTGTCTTCTTTGGATGGAGTTAGAGACATCCTTTTAGGCTCCACATCTCAGTGTGTTTTATTTAGTAACTGTAGTTTGTCAACTCTCAACAATATTAACAACAACAACAAAAATCTCCATGTGAAGAAACTAAAATGTGTAAAAGTGAGTGAATGAAAGTTGTACATGTGGTAGGGGTGTGATAAAGTCAGAGAGTAAGCTGATGTGAATAAAGATGCTCTCTGTATTTTCTTTCTTTTTGTGTTGTGGGAAAGAATATCACAGGATTAGGAGCTGTGATATTTGGAAGCATAAGCTCCAATTCGAACATGCTGGCATTTACAAACAAAGTTATAGTCTTTGGCATCATAATTCTATTGCTTATTTATTTCTTCTTTACTTTTCAGAGCAGTTTTAAGCTTAGAGAAGAGTGAGCAGAAAGTACAGAGAATTTCCCAGACACCCTCTCCACAAACTCCCCCTACAGCTTCCCCTATTATTAACATCTTGAATTTAAATTAGTATGATATGTTGTTAAAACTGAGGAACTAATACTGAAGCCTTGTTATTAACTGAAGTCCATAATTTACTTTAGGGTTCATTCTGTGTTGTACCTTCTGTGGGTTTTGACGAATACGTCATGTATCCATCATTATGGTATCACAGAATAGTTTCACTGTCCTAAAATTCCCTGTTCTCCACGTATTCCTCCCTCCTTCCCCTCCTCCACAATTGCCTGGCAGCCGTTGATCTTTTTCCTGTCTCCATAGTTTTGCCTTTTCTGGAATGTCATATACTTGGAATTGTACGGTACGTAGATTTTTTTTTTTTCCGGTACGTGGGCCTCTCACTGTTGTGGCCTCTCCCGTTGCGGAGCACAGGCTCCGGATGCGCAGGCTCAGCGGCCATGGCTCACGGGCCTAGCCGCTCCGCAGCATGTGGGATCTTTCCGGACCGGGACACGAACCTGTGTCCCCTGCATCGACAGGCGGACTCTCAACCACTGCACCACCAGGGAAGCCTCAGGTACGTAGATTTTTCAGGTTGGCTTCTTTCACTTAGTAACATGCACTTAAAGTTCCTCCGTGTCTTTTCATGGGCAGATAACTCATTTCTTGTAAGCACTAAGTAATATCCCACTGTCTGGAGGTACCACAGTGTTTTTATCCATTCACCTAGTGAAGTTTTTGGCTTCCAGTTTTTGGCAATGATGAATAAAGTTGCTATAAACATTCAGGTGCAGAATTTTATACGGACATAAGTTTTCAGATCCTTCGGGAAAATGCCAAGGGGTGTGAATCCTGGATCATATGGGAAGAATATGTTTAGTTTTATAAGAAACTGTCTTCCGAAGTGGCTGCACCATGCGGCATCCCCACCAGCCATGACCGAGAGTTCCTGTTGCTCCACATCCCTGCCAGCATTTGGTGCTGTCGGTGTTGGATTTTGGTCATTCTAATAGGTGTGGAGTGGTCTCTCAGTGTTGTTTTAATTTGCATTTCCTTAATGACAGAAACTGTCATGTAAAGTGTCTCATATACTCCATCACTCCAATTCCTTGTGTTTTTTCTCTCTTCATGCCACTTATGATACTCAGAATCATGTTATTTTTCTGCCTGCATCTTCTCACGTGCTTATTTCCATGTGTATGTCTTCTTCAGTGAAGTGTCTGCTCAGATCTTTGGTCCACTTTTTAATTGGGTAGTTTGGTTTCTCACTGCTGAGTTTTAAAGTTCTTTGTTTCTCTATCAGATATGTGTTTCGTGAAGATTTTCGCCCAGTCTGTAGCATGTCTTTTCATCCTCTTAACAGTGTCTTGCAGAGCAGAAGTTTTTAATTTTAACCAAGTCCAACTTCTCATTTTTTTCTCTTGTGGACCATGCTTTTGATGTTATAATTGTATTTTTAAACATGGTTTAATTTTTAGTGTTGTTATCTTAATTTATGTTAATTTTGACAGGATTGGCAGTTGTGAGTTTGATTTTTAAAAGTGACAAAATCAGCATTAGAGAGTGGCATGGACATATATACACTACCAAACGTAAAATAGATAGCTAGTGGGAATCAGCCGCATAACACAGGGAGATCAGCTCAGTGCTTTGTGACCGCCTAGAGGGGTGGGATAGGGAGGGTGGGAGGGAGGGAGACGCAAGAGGAAAGAGATACGGGAACATATGTATATGTATAACTGATTCACTTTGTTATATAGCAGAAACTAACACACCATTGTAAAGCAATTATACTCCAATAAAGATGTTAAAAAAAATCAGCATTAGTCGTGAACATATCCCTTTTGCTGTTTTAGTAAATTCATAGTATTTGTTTTTGTTTTTGTTCCTGTTGGTATTGGATGGATCTTTTGCCAAAGATATAAGTCATACTCTCCTTTCTACCTTTGCTGTCTGATGCCTTAAATCCTTGTGAGCTGAAGGGAAACACTTTTTGTGTAGAAATTACTGATTTGCATCAGTTTTCTGCATCAGCACAGCCCATTGGTAGTTACAATATATCATCAATAAAGCCATTGTGAAAACTGATATTTTCACTTTCTCAGTTTAAACCTGAGTTATATTGCTCTCCTTTGTCTTCGCCTAGAACCACTACATATTAGGAATTACTAGTTTTTCTTGTTTACAATCCTGTCCTGCTTCGAGGCCATTACAATTGCCCATCTTTCCACGTGGAGGTCTGCGGGCCCTTCACCTAGACAGCTACGGGGCGCACCACCCCCCATCATTCAGACGTCTAATAGAATCTAAAAGGTACTATGTCCTCAAAGTTTCCCAAACAATCATGTAAAATGCCTCATACACTCTGACACTTCAGTGCCTTTCCTTGTTGTTTTCTTTTTCTTCATGCCACTTATGATGCTAAGAATCATTTTTATTTTTCTGCCTGCATCTTCCAATAAAATACCATCTCCAAGAGTGCAGGGCTTTCTCTGCTCAGGTAGTGCTTGACAAATGTTTTTCAAATTAACCTGAATAAGCACTGGATGAAACACTTCATCAGATCCCTTCTATTGATCTATCAAACATATTTGCTGTGCCGGCGATTTCAGTCTATTTGGGATAAGGATGTAGTAAAAATAACACTTAAACTTTGATTTTGTTATCAACCGTGTGCATAGGCAAGCAGAGGCTTTTGTCTGATTTACAGAAAAAGGAAGTGTAATACAGAAGGTTTTTTTGTTTTGGAGTAGTTTCCTAATTCTATGCTGCCTCTTTTTTTTAAAGCTAGCATGAATGTGAATATGAAAAACAGAATTAAGGAAAATTTATTCCATTGTTGTCCAAAATGTATGAAATGGCCAGAGCAGAAAGCACTACTTTCTATCACCGAGAATCTTGAACAAGCTGATATCCTATGCCTCACAAGTCAATTACAAGCGAATGGTATAGCAAAGGCTCTGAAACATTCAGCAGAAAGAAAAAAAAAAACAAAAAACAGTTCAACTTTGCTTAAGCCTGGCTTTCACCAATTCATTTGATCTCTGTTTTACTTAAAACTTATTCCTTGGAACTGGCATTCCAAAGAACACTCTTTGGAAAATGTAGGGTTGTTTTGGTTTTTTTTTGTAATTTTTAAAAATTTGTTTGGAGAACAAATGATAGTCAAAATTTTAGATAATTTTCCAGGCCAATAGCAATTAAAGTTATAGGTAATACTCTTTTGTTATTTGATGTTGTTAGCAAGAATTCACTGTCAAACGTCTGATTATAACTCATGGCAAAGAAAGTCTTTTTATTAGCACATTGAACAAAGGCAAAAAAGTACAGAGCATAATGTAAATTATTAATTATCCTTGTGATTTCCCCCATCAAAGTGTGAATTGGAGTGAATCTCAATTAGATGCAGCCTTAACTGAAGATCCCTTCTGGAAAACATGCAGATGAATGGGTAACTGTCTCTCATGTAAAAATATGACCTCTTCAAAGAGACTTTCTCTAACCTCTCAGTCTTAACTAAGCCCCTCCCAAGGCACTGTTTCAACCCGTACCTTATTATTAATATTTTTCTGGAATTCTTAACATCTGACAGCATCTCCTATAATTTTGTCTGGTTGTTTACTTGCTCATTGCCTTCCTCTGAGCCCACCACTTCCACAAAAGTTTTCTGAGGGTGATCTTGTTCACCACATCCTGCTCGGCACCTGGAAAATGGCTTGGAATGTATAGCAGAAGCCCAATAGGTATCTGTGTGCAAACATGAACAGTAATTTATTACTCACAAGCCAATTATATCACAACTATCATATGATGGATTAAAATGTTCAATCATTCATTTTAATTGGGCAAAGCATAGAAAGAATGAACAGAGCAGACAATCAGGTTTGTTAAATGATTGAATCCCATGTTCACTGATGTTAGTCTACTACTCCAGGACTGAGATGCACTTACTGGCAACACAAAGTGTTGTGTTAGTCATCTCACACTTTTTAATAGTAGAGGTGCATTTCATATTTTAAGGATTTTTGGTCTTTGAGTTTATCATCCATCACCCCAACAACTGTCACCTTGGTTAGACTTACATTGAGGTGATCAGTTTTGAATAGGTTCATTTAGAAAAATTTATTTTGGGGAACTCTAGAGATAGTTGCCTGTTTTGAGCAGACTCAGTTAAGTGGCTTTTAAAATATCAAATAAATATATCTATGAGTCTGCTTCTTTTTTGGCTATAGTCACTAGTTTGGTGTATTTTTTAGATTCCACATATGAGTGATATAATACAGTATTTGTCTTTCTCTGTCTGACTTATTTCACTTAGCACAATGCCCTCCAAAGTGGGGAGAGGGAAGGAAGGAAGGGGAAATACAAGAGGAGAGGAGTAAGAGGTACAAACTGTTAGGTATAAAGTGAGCTACAAGGATGTATTGTACAGCATGGGGAATATAGCCGATATTTTATAATAACTATAAATGGAGTGTAACCTTTAAAATTGTGAATCCCTATATTGTACTCCTGGAACTTATATAATATGGTACAGCAACTATCCTTCAATAAAAACACGAAATAAATAGTCCCTAATCTAGGCTGTGTATTCAATGAAAGGAATTACAACAAAAACGAACTTCCCAAAATCTACTTTGAATCACTTAATTCTAAGCACATTTATTAGACAGTTCAAATGTTATCTATTTTAAATTAATCAAAGATGTCAAAATCTAGAGACAAATTCTCCCTCCTTTGATTTCAAGTATGAGCAAGCTCCACTCAATAGGAAGAACTCGCTTGTGAACTTGTGGCTCTTTGGGGTCGGGACTCTGGTGTGTAAGCATGTCTGCAAGTATGGGGTGTGTGTGTGTAGGGGGCATTCTTTTTTATAAACAGCACCACTGAGATATATTTTACATACCATAGAATTTACCCATTTAAGGTGTTCAGTCTAATGTTTTTCATTCTATTCACAGAGACGTGCAACCAGCGCCACAGTCAAATTTTAGAATATTTTCATCACCTCAAAAAGAAGCCCCATGCCCTCTAGTTGTCACTCCCCTACCCTCCTATCTCCACCCCACCATTATCACTCAGTAACCTCACATCTACTGAATCTACTTTATATCTCTATAGATTTTCTGCTCTGGACATTTCTGCCTTGGAGGCATATAGTATGTGATCTTCTGTGACTGGCTTCTTTCACTTAACATGTATTTTCAAGTTCCATCCATGTTGAAATATGTATCAGTACCTCATCCTTTTTTATGGCCGAATAATATTCCATCATATGGATATACTACTTCTTCTGTATTCATTGGACAATTGATGAACTGTTGGGTTGTTTTTGCCTTTTGACCGTTATGAATAATGTTGCTATAGACATTTGTGTACAAATTTATGTGTGGACGTAAGTTTTCATTTCTCTTGGGTATATACCTAGGAGTAGAAATGCTGGGTCATATGGAAACTCCAAATTTATCATTGGAAGAACTGCCAGACGGTTTTCCAAAGCAGCTGCACATTCTACACTCCCACCAGCAGTGTATGAGGGTTCTGATTTTCCGCATACTTGTCAAAACACTTGCTATTATCTGACTTTTTAATTCTAGCTGTCCAATTAGGTGGAAGTTGTATCTCATTGTGATTTTGATTTGATTTGATTTAATCTGATGCCTGAAAATGTGGAGCATCGTTACACGTGCATGTTGGACATTTGTATGTCTTCTTTGGAGAAATGTCTATTCAGATCCTTTGCCAAATTTTAATTGGGTTGTTTGTCTTTTTATCATTGAGTTGCAAGTGTTCTTTACATATTCTTCATACAAGTCCCTTATCCGATATGTGATTTGCAAATGTTTTCTCTCAATCTGTGGATTGTCTTTTCATTTTCTTGCTTGTGTTCTTTGGAGTACAGATTTTAATTTTGATGAAATTCAGTGTACCTATGTCTTCTTTTATTTGTACTTTCAGTGTCATATCTAAGAATCCTTTGCTAAATCCAAGACCACGCAGATTCACCCCATGGTTTCTTCTAAGAGTTTTAAAATGACTACATTTAATTCTTTCATCCATTTTGAGTTAATTGCTCTGGATGCGCAGGCTCAGTGGCCACGGCTCATGGGCCTAGCCACTCCGTGGCATGTGGGATCTTCCCGGACCAGGGCACGAACCCGCGTCCCCTGCATCGGCAGGCGGACTCTCAACCGCTGCGCCACCAGGGAAGTCCAGAGTTAATTTTTGTGTGTGTTGTGAGGTAAGTGGCCAGTTTCATCATTTTGCACTTGGCCATACTATTGTCCTAACACTGTTTGTTGAAAAGACGATTCTTTCCCAGTTGGAAGGTCTTAATGCTATTGTTGACAACGTATGGGTTTATTTCTGGATTCTCAATTCTATTCCACTGAACTACGTGACAATTCTTGCACAGTATCTCACTGTTTTGGTTACTATTGCTCTGCAGTAAGTTTTCAGACCATGAGGTGTGAGTCTTCCGACTTTGTTTTTCTTTCTCAGAATTGTTTGGCTATCCCGGCCCCTTGGAATTCCATATAAATTTGAGGATCAGTTTGGCAATTTCTACAAAGGAGTCAACTGTGATTGGGATAGAAATTGTGTTTCTACTGAATACTCTCCAGCTCAGAGACTCCTTCCTTGGTCGCATCCAGTCTGCTAACAAGCCCATCAAAGGCTTGTACCTCATTTCTGTGGCAGGCTCTTTGATCTCTAGCATTTGATTTTTAATTTTTTCTCAGAACTTCCATCTCACTGCTTACATTACTCATCTGTTTTTACATGTTGTCCACCTTTTCCATTAAAGCACTTAGCATTTTAATCACAATAATTTTAAAACCTTGGTCTGATAATGCCAATATCCTTGCTCTATCTGACTTGGTTCTGAAGCCTATTCTATCCTTTCAAACTGCCTTTTTTACCTTTTCGAATGTGTTACTTTGGTGAAGGCTGGCCATAATGTCCCGGGTAACAGGAACTGCAGTCAGTAAGCCATTAGTGATGTGGTGATGAAGTGTGAGGAGAAGAGAAATATTCTAGGATTAGGTCTCTGTTTTCTGGTGAGTCTGTGCCTCTGGACAGTGGACTTCACAAGAGTTCTCGGTTTTGCCCCCTTCTGACGTGGGCCAGGATGGCTAGAGGGGGCTGGGGTTGAGTGTCTCCTCTCTCCCAGGTCAGGGATGTTTTGGTAAACTCCAAATAGTTTAGAGTCTGGTAAAATAGTTTCTTCTGAGAGCAGAACTTATTAGGAACAGAGTGTTCTGGTGTTCTCCCTCCTGGAGAAGCACAAGGGGAGTTTTCTCCTATTTTCACTGTGAGAACCTGGTGGAGCTCCTGGAGTGGGAGCCCCGGGTTACTGGGTCCCCACTGGAGTTCTTACCTCTCAGAGTTGGCCTCCATCGATTTGTCAACTACAGTTTAGGATTTCCAACCTAGTACTGGTTCTTTGGAGGTTTCCGCTTCAGTAAGTTGTAAGTTTTCTGTGTTTTCCTGTCTTTCTCTCCAAAGTTTGGGGCAGTGACCTCAGCACTCAGCATTAAAAAAACAGACAAACAAAAAACTTTTTGAAAAATTACTGATGAAAATAGTAGGTGAAAAAGGAACTTGTAAAGCATTTGGGCCAAAGAGCATTACAGAAATGGATCTAAATATCTAACTAGCTACACACTATCATATATCTCAGCCTCCTTTAGAATAGATAAGCCTGTATCAAACTCTATGGAACTCTCAGAATGCAGGAAGCCATAGTGCGTTTACTCCCTCTCTCTCTCAATGGATTCATCCACATATTTATGAAGAACAAGGCTAGATGCTTTTGGACTCTTGGAATGACTCTGGTAAGCCACCTTCCTCCTCCTCATGAACTGACACTAATAACTATGAGAAAATTTTAATTATAATAATAAACTTAACTGAATATCTGGAAAGCCACACCTACAAGGAAATGACAATGTCTTAATCAGGTTCTGTTGGCACAGAGGGTGAACCATGATTTCTATGTGTGAAGCTAACCTCAATAGCCCTGGGTTAGTTTTCTCTTGTTTGAAAGTGATGTAAGAAGAAATAGAAATAGATTACAGTTTGAGAAAATCAAAGAAAAAAGCAAGGACAAATGCTATTTTACTAAGAGGATGTGGATAGTCTTAGAAAATCTGAAGCCAGAAAAATTTTAAATGGTCTGTGCTGAAACTATTACTAATAAAGGATTTAACTGGAGATGTGAAAGATGAAAACTCAAATTGTATGGAAAGGTACATACTGACCCCAATTTGGAAGGCCAGGGTTGGAAAGCGTTTTTCTGAGAATAATGAGACTGCTGTACCAATAAGCATGTGTTGCCTTGAAACCTCAGAAAATAAAATGGTGAAGGAACTTTGCAAAGTGCTGAATCTGTTTAGCACTACTTTTTTAAGAAGATAAATTTCTAGTACAACCATAATTAGTGAAAATCCCTCGGTGTTTATGGTTATCAGATTTTCTGGTTAAATTAAAATTATTGAGAAACTTGTTTTTAGCAATTCTACATGTTTTGTTTTTAATCATAAAAGTTTCAGTGTAGGTAATATGATTTATTTTTCTTTAAGATTGAAAATATTTCAATTTCTAAACATTATATCTAGTTTGGAAAAAAGAAAATTGGAGCAACTGAAACACTCATACAGTGCCAGTAGGAGTGTAACCTCTTTGAATTTATCTAGCGTTCTGCACTGTTACTGTCCACATGTGTATGTCATAACCCACAATTTTACTCCTGGGTGTATACTCAACAGAAATGCACTAAAAACACACAAAGAAATGTTCATAACTCCATTATTATAACCCCATACCCCAATCCAAGTGTCTATTAACTCTAGAATGAGTGAGTACTTTGTTATATATTAGTAAATATGCCATGATGTGATGTGACATGACATAGCATGACACACCATGATAAGGCATGATGTGGTATGCACTGACACAGCATAGCGTGGTATTATAAGATATGATATGATAGTGAAGCAAGAATGGGCACACTACAGTGCTCCTGAACATGAATGAATCTCACAAACGTAATGTTGAGCAAGGGGAACCAGACACAAAAGAATGCATGTGTTGGTCTATGTATGCAAAGTTCAGAAGCAGGCTGCAGGAACTCTGCAGTGAGAAGCCAGTAGCGTGATCTCCCCTGGCAGTGTTTGGACTCTAAGGGGGCCTCTTAGGTGTTGGAGATTCAATTCATGACTTGGATGGCGGTTACATGTAGCTTTTATTTTGTGATTATTCATGTAATTCATTGCTGTAGATTACATGATATGTTAACTTTAGGTTATGCTGTGGGTTTAAAACAACTATTTTTAAATGATTGGAAGGGTTCCACAAGTATGGAAAAGACTTTCAGGAGGTGAGGTCACAGGGACCCAGAAGGATCCAGATATGACGGACCCTTTGGAGAACTTTGGTTTCCCTCTGAGGAATGAGGGGACCATTGGAGAGCTTTGAGCAGAGGAATGGTCTGCTCTGATTTATATTTTGGGATGATCATTCTGGCTACTGTGATAAAAATATACTGTGGGATGGGATAAGAAGACAGCAATAATGTGAAGAGTGTATGCATTTCAAATTTTGATGCATTTTGGTAAATTGCTCTCTATAGAATCTGCACAAATTAAAAATCTCACAGGCACTTTTCCACTTCATTCCCTGCACAGTGGACTTTAAAACATTGGATTTTGTCCATTTGATGGGAAAAAGTGATATCTTATAGGAGTTTTATTTACATTTCTGATATGATGGATGGGGTTGATCTTATTTGCACATTTTTGAGAGCCACTTGCAGAGCCTTTATCAAAGGTCTTTGCATACCTGTGTCCGTGTTTCTGCTGGTTCACTGATGTGTTTATTGCACATTTGTGCATGTCTATTACATACCAAGGAAATGAAACTTTCTCTGTGATGTGAGCTCGAGCTACTTTTCTTCCTAGGTCATAGGTTTTAAGTTAAAAGCTCTTCTGCACTAAAATATCATTATTAAAAATCATAATAATAAAAATATAAAAATAAAAACTCACAGGTTTTCTTCCAGTACTTTTGTGCTTTCTTTTTTTCTTTTCTTTTAAAGCTTAGATCATTGTTCCATTTAGAATTTATTTTGGTATCAAGTATGAGAAAATCCTCCAGTTGTTCCAAGACCAGCCAAGTGTTAAGGGCAACAGTGCAGACGTGGGCTGCCCGGTCTGAGTTCTGTCTCTGGCCATTTACTACTCTATGACTTTGGGCAGCCCCTCTATCACTACACCACTTATCTGTCCACTCAGAGTGGATAACAAGACATACCACCTGAGGATGAGGGGCATTCAGGGTGAGCCACCAGGCTCACCATCGTCTTTCTAGGCTACTCGTGAGGGATGCTGTGGGGCAGGTGTCATCATTTCCATCTTGTATGTACCTACCAAGCCAAACCAAGCGTGGGCTTTTTCTTCCCATGGCAGCTGATCACATGACAATGGGTATGAGTTGCAGGATAGCTGTTGCCATGGCACTGATGGATGACAGGAAGCTCAAGACACCTGAGCACGCAGCCTGCATGTGCCCCTTAGTCCCACTAGGCTCATTCTGGTAAAACCACTAACGTCACACAATGGCTTGTTGCTGGGTCAATCTCATCATATAACTTAGTGACTGATGCAAGGCAGGGCAAGATGGACAATTCCAGATGCATGTAATCCAGTGTCAGGTGTTCTCTCTCTACCGATAGCATACTAGGTATTCGTTCTCAAAAGGTGGCAATTCATCACTGCAGATGACATGGCTTTGCTTCAGACCTCCAGAGGCTTACATTATGATTTGACCATGGTGTTGGCTACAAAATCCACATGGCATCCGTTTCCCACTACTAACATCTCTGACACCATATGATCTGCTGGGTCATATGGCCTGAGTCTTGATTGCACTATAACCTGGACCTGCTACAGTACCATTTCCTGCCTGGGCCCCATTTGAATCTGGGACCCTTTTGCATTGCCTGGTATATGGACAGAAGCAGCATTCTCAAGTATGGGACATGCTGGTCCAAAACCCAAAGAGGCCTACCAAGTGGAGTAATTTCTTGTGGTGGGGGACAAGATGCCATAGCTTGTCCTTTATTTTGGGTAAGATACCCTGACCACTGGACCCCTAAAAGGTTTCACTGATGTCATATAAAGTTTATCTACCTCACTCTGGGGTGTGTGTGGATTACCAAGGACTCCAACAGTCTAGTCACCTCTTACTAGCCAGATGAGCGTGATGTCCTAGGGAGCTGATGTCATAGTGAGCTGATGTCCAGATGGTCCAGATCTTTTGCACCATATCATGAGAGTGGGTGGAAGAGATAACATAGCCCAGGTAGAAAACTAAATATATGCTATTGTCAGTTTCATGTGAATGCAGACTTTATGATCTGCTGTTCTAATCAAGATGAGAAAGAGTACATTTATTAAATCAACAGCCTCAAGCCTAGTGCCTGCAGTCATGTAAGCTTGCTCTGACACAGGTATAGGTAGCTCGTGAGGGACTACTGACCCCTTCCCAGATAGACCTGAATTCCCCAGAGAGTCAGACTGGTGAATTAAATGGAGACACAGCGGGACCATTACCCTGGCATAGTTTAGCGCCTGAGTGTGGCACTAATTCTTGCCATCACCCGTGGGATGATATTTTGATAGGTATTTTCTATCTTGGCTGGAATGGGGGCAGGGTTCAGTTTCAGAGGCTTCTCTTTGGCTTTCTTCCTCTGATATCTCTGACTCCACAGGTCAAAGACCTTATGTGGAGTTTGTACCAGCTACCCAATGTGTCTTCCCCAAAAACGTATTAGGGGACTAGAAAATGACAACATGGTGAGTCTACAGACCCAATGGATCCATTGCAAGCTGGACATTAGCCGTGATTCCATCTGTAACCTGATCCCATATGCCCCAACTCTAACTGAAGGGTAATAACGACCCCACATGTCTCCAGGTATAATTGTCAACTCTGAACCTGTGTCCAACAATCCTGGAAGTGATTGGGTATTCCCCTTTACCTGATGTACAGTTACCAAAGGAAATGGCACACATCCTTTAGTGGAAGGTCTGGGGGGTTGACTGCTGTGTATACTTGTCATGGTTCTTCAGGATCCTTCCTCCAGGGAACATGGCCTTCTCTTCAGCTAATGGGTCTTGGGTCTAAAAACTGACTCAGGTTCAGGGACTGCACAAGGGGTACTGCTCTGACTTTCCAGCGCATCCATCCTTGATTTCTTCTGATGATGTGAGCAGTACCCTGATTGGCTACCCATCTATTTCCCCCATAAGAGTGCTGTGTTCTGTAAACCATCTTCATAATTCTGAAGGTCAGGACTCATTGGCTGCCAATCCAACTTCACCAGTCATTGATGATAATTGCATCCACCTGGCTTCTGATATGGACACACTGCCAACTGGCCTTTGCTTGGCAGAGTCTGCCGTCCCTGTACTTAGAATCCCTGATTCTGTGATGACGACACCCACCATCGATCTGAAATTTTTGTGGTGCTGGTGCCTCTCCTCCTGCACATTCCTCCTTGTTTTGGTAAAGGGCGAATCTTCCGGACCTTCCCAATGACCACCCCATTTGGCAGGTGCTCTGTCCTTACAGAGCATATTCATCTCTGCATGTCTACCTCCGTGAGCCCTTCAGTCCCTCCTCCCACAGTCTGCCATGCAATTCCAGCATTTCATCTCACTTAGCATGGGCCATTGATTTTTCCATGCTTCTAGGAAACACCCAAGTGGTGATTTCACACCATCTCCTAAGACTTTGCCAGGATGCTGAACCTTGTATCTCGAAACTGCTTCCCAGTCAACACATTTTCCCTGACGCAAGCTTTTTCCAGGGTCTCCCGACCAAGCATTCCTCAGAATCTAGTCCCACACCTTCTCCTCTGACTCCTGCCAGTCCCTATTGGCTGAATCTTATAACTCCTTATCTGACTCACGTCATCTCAGCCGTGACGTATCCCTAATTATGATCTAATGGTCAGAAGGCGTGGAGGTAGCTTTACCAGGAACTAGCCCCTGAAGTTTCTTTAAGTAAGAATGGAGTTCTTGTCCTTAACAGAGAGAAGTGGGACAATTCTGCAGGACAAACATCTCAGAGGAACATGGGAATTCAAGATTTTCACATACCAACCTAGATGTGCCCAACCCATGTGCCAGGTTCCATTCTTTCTTAATCAGAATCCTAACCTGCGTTGGTTGGGAGCTTGACTTTCTTTTGGGCCTGGCTACACTGAAGATTGAGTGCAGTGCCTGTGTGAGGGGCTGAATAATGTCCATCCCTTGCAAAGATGCCCATGTCCTACCTTCAGAACCTGTGAACCCATAAGTCTCCACCACAAAGGGAACTAGGGCTGCAGGTGGAATAAGGTTGTTAATCAGCTGACAACACTTTCAGGGGGTCCACCTAGCACATCTCGTGTCCATCACACTGTAACTACGACTGAACCATTTTACTATTTTAAGGGATTTTCCATCTATTCTTTTTTTAAAAGATTTTTTTGATGTAGACCATTTTTAAAGTCTTTATTGAATTTGTTACAATATTTCTTCTCTTTTATGTTTTTGGTTTTTGACCATGAAGCATGTGGGATCTTAGCTCCCAACCAGGGATCAAACCCACACCCCCTGCATTGGAAGGTGAAGTCTTAACCACTGGACCCAAGGGAAGTCCCTCCATCTATTCTTATTTAATATTTTTCACTTATGGACGTTGAGATATGCAAATATCTTTCAGCAAGTTTAAACAAAAGCCTTTTTATTGACCTCATCTGCAAACAGTATATTCCTGATACAGTGGAAGAATATTTTTAAAATATTGAGGGAGCATAAAAATCAACTTAAAAATTTGCCTTTCAGAAGTGCAGATACACTAAAGACTTTTTCACATAAGTAGCAGGAGAAAGAGTTTCTTAAGGATACATTTTTCTAAGAAAGAAATTTTGAACCCATGAGGAAGGATGGGGCACACGGAGTAATGATGAACAAATAAATCACTATAATGAATGATTCTAACAGAAAAGACAAATGCTGGAAGATCTAAAAAACACTCTCTGAGAGCACTAATAACTGATAACCTGGATGACACATGTAGACAGGATTAGATTTAAATGGTTCAAAAATACTTTTACTCCTTGATAAAAAGATAGAAGTGTTTATTAAAGTTAGACACTGTTAAGTATGTGATTAATATTTAATGGGAAAAACTAAGAAGCATAGAAAGAGAATGTATAACAATCCAGTGGAGTAAAAATAAATCAAAATATATCAATAACCATAATAAATGTAAATATTTAAAAGTTTTCTATTAAATAGGGAGCCCCAGAATACTTTTTAAAAATGATATTTCCTTTATGAATTTTATGAGACACACCTAAAATATGAGAGAAATGTTAAAACAGATGGATAAAGATATGCCAAACAAATATAAACAAGGAAAACAAGAACAGTAATGTTAATACTAGAAAAAATACAGTCAAAGAGATGAAGCTGAAGACCTCTCTTAGGTCTTACTATAGTCATAAAAAGTCATAAAAGCTTAATTTTGTATGTTCCTAACAATATTATCTCAAAAACATAAACTAAAAATTGACAAAATGGTATCAATAAGTGGAAAAAATCTAAAAACCTTAGTTAGATATATTTCTCAGACTATTCTCAGAAACAGATAAATCTAGAAAACTAGACAAAAATGTATGCAAACTTATGAGTTTGATCTGATACTGATCTAACGGATATACACCCAACAATGAAAGAGCACACATTCTTTTTAAGCATACATAGAACTTCCATTTTAAAGAAAGTATATTTAATCACAAAGGAAGTTTCAAAAGATACCAAGAAAATTAATGTCAGACTGACTATATACTTGGACCACAATTTAATAAAATTAGAAACTACAAAGTATAGTATAAGAAAGTCTCCCATTAATTTATAAATTTTAAAGCACCTGTCAAGAGCATTCACACATCAAAGAAAAAATTACAGTGGAAATAAGAAAATACTTACGTATTAGTCAGGGTTCTGCAGAGAGACTATGCTTATAGAAGGAGAGCCAGTGGGGTAGTTTGAAGGCCTGAGAGCCAGGGAGCTATGGTGCAGGTTCCAGTCTGGGTCTGGAGCTTGAGGACCAGGAGTGCTGAGAACAGAGGACTGATGTTCCAGCTGAAACTGTCAGGCAGACAGAGGACGCATTCAGCCTTCCTCTGCATCTTTGTTCTGTTCAGGCCCTCAACGGACTGAATGGTGTCCACTTACATTGGACTGAGTCCTCTGAGCTGTATGCTAATCTACTCATTGATTTGATTCATGTGCATATATTCCTATTATCTCAATGGAAACATGTATGAACCAAGATATCAGGACACATCTCAATCCTACCGCTGGTTAAGTTCTTGAGCTGTATGTTCAACCAAATATCTCACTTTTCTGTGACTTTTTGAAAAAATGAAGACTTACAGAGAAATATTTTGAGTTACCATTGGGAAAATCATGGTATAAGGTTATTTCTGTTCGCTTACTAATTCACGCATAAACATTTGTTTAGTGCCCATTATATTCCAGACCTTAGGTCATTGACAGATAATCTCATTATAATAACAGTTTGTTATTTGTTTTGTTATTCTCTTTGTTACTGAGATATCCATCATCGGTTCACAGCAAGGCTTTCACAGGAAATGTCAGGATGGGTTTTTTCTCTTGCTTCCCCTCCTTGTTCCTTCAACACACTCTTGTCTGTCTTCTACGCCCACCACTCCTTTGGTACTTTCTTGACAAGGCCTCTGGTGATCCTCATTTCCCCAGATCCAATGGTCAGTGGTGAGTTCTATGTTTTCAACCTGCTTGACTTATCTGACAGAGTTGAAATGTCTTGAAACCGTTTTTTTTTTTGGTTTTTTTTGATACCACATTCTCTTGGATGTCTTCTAACCTAATTGGCTCTTTTCTATCTTCTTCGATGGCTTTTCCTCTCCACCCAAACCTTCATCTTAAAATCACTCGGTTCAAACCTGAGCTCGATTTCCACCTCTCCATACAGTCTTCTCTTGGGTATTTCATCTATTCCAAGAACTTTCTGACATCATTTTATGCTGATGACTTCCAAATTAGTATTGCCCACCCAGATGTCTCCTCTGAGAAGCAGTTTATACATATTCAACTCTTGACACTTACCTGATATTTCAACATTAACTCCCCACACGAATCTCAGTTTAAACATGCTCAAAATGGTTTTCTTGATGTGCTCTGAAAATCTGCTCCTGTCCTGGCCTCTTCTCCACAGCACCACACACCAAACTGCTCAGACCAGAAGTCTATGTGCTTCACCTGCATATGCTGACAACCAGCACTTGTTGTACATTCTCCTTTAAAGAATATCTTGAAACTTTCACTGCCATCCATTGATTCAATCTACTATTACCTCTGATCAAAATTTCCACAGCAGGTTCTATTTGTTCTTCATGTTTCCACTCTTTATTGGTAACATATGCAAGTTTTGAAGCATAATAGTAAACACATTTACCCCACACCAACCCTCATAACCTACAAATATTAGGGCATGTCCCCTCCTCACAGAGTCAGTGTCATCTTAAGTTGTATCATCTTATTTTTAAACAGTAATTTTATGACACAGGTGACATGTCTAAGCTATATATTGTTTGATCTTGATTGATTTTGTGGACAAATTACACGTCATAAAAGGATGTTACAGTCTTTAAGTGTACAGCACAAATCCTAAGTGTACAGTTCAATAAAATATCACAAATTATCACAACTGTGTAATTAGAACCCAGATCAAAATAAGAAACGGCTTTTACATGACTGCCAATCCCCTTCTCATCACCCACTCCCCAAAGTGAACCATATCCGACTACTAACACCACAGATGAACCTCACTTGCTTTTCAGTTTCATGTAAGTGAAATCACGTGGTGCATATGCTTTGTGCCTTAGTTACACTGATCAACATTCTGTTTGTGAGATTTGTCCATGTAGTCATGTGCAGTTGTAGCCCACATATTCTCATTGTTGTATGGGATTGCACTGTGGGAATGTGCCGCCCTCCAGTTATCCATTCTACTGCTGGTGGTCATTTGAATGGGCTTCAGTTTGGGTGTTAGGAATAGCCCCGCTGTGAACATATCCATGCGTGTGTCTTGGTGCGTATGCCCACATTTCCCTTGGGGCTGTACGTTGGGGAGGAATTCTGGATTGTAAATTTCTGGAAGATAAATGTTTACCTTTGGTGAATACTACTGATGTGTCTGCATAAATAATTCCCACCAGAAGGGTGGACGAGGTTGGTTCCTCCACATCAGCACCCATGCTTCTCTAATTCATTCTGGGAAGGAATGCAAGTGGTATCACCCTGTGGTTTAATTTGCATTTCCCCAATGAAAAATTACACTGAAAATGTTTTAAAATGTACATAGTCAAGTCTTTTGCCTATTTTTCTAATTGAATTCTTTGCTTTTTTTCTTGTTTATTTATTGATTGTTTTGGAATGTTTTATATGTTATATAAGATTTTTCTATCAGGACACAAATCATAAATCATATGTACGTATATGTATGTCCATATATATGACCTGATGATAAGAAATTCTTCACATCTTCCAAACAGTTCATTTTCCCTTTTTGCTTAGCACTTGTGAATTTGTCTATTTCCCTTTCTTTTGTTTCTGTTAGTATTTATTTCTCTATTTGCAGCTATATATCTCATATGTAATTACTGAGGTATACTTCACATACCATGCAGCTTTCCCACTTAAAGTATACAGTTCAGTAGTTTTTAGAACACACTCAGAGTTCTGCAACCATCATCAGTTAATTTTAGAGGATTTCCTCAACCAAAGCCATGGGTCTTACCCATTCGTGGTCACTTCTCACAGCCCCTCAACATTCCTAGCCCTAGTCAACTACCAATATATGGTATTTTCTGGCTGTTTTTTGTTTTTTTTCATTTTGCAAAACAACTTCAAGGTACACCCATGTTGTAGAGTATATCATATAATAATTTTATTATTTGGCAAACTTTTTATTGTCAAACAATATTCCATTTGAAATGGAATGGGTATATCATATTTTATCTATCCATTCAATAATCGCTGGACATTTCAGTTCTTTCCACTTATTCGCTGTTACGAATAAAGCTGCTGGGGGCCTTCAAGGACAGGTTACTGTGTGGACGTTTGCTCTCATTTCTCTTGGGAGGCATGGAGGGTTCTGTGGTAACTGTGTTTAACCTTCTGAGGAGCTGCCAGGTTGTTTTACAAAGTGACTGTACTGTTTATAGTCCTACACAGGTGTATGAATGTATGAGTGTTCTGATGTCTCCAAGTTTTGTTAACATTTGCTGTTATCTGTCTTTTTTTTTTTTTTTTTTTTTTTTTTTTTTTTTTGCGGTATGCGGGCCTCTCACCATTGTGGCCTCTCCCATTGCGGAGCACAGGCTCCGGACGTGCAGGCCCAGCGGCCATAGCTCATGGGCCCAGCCGCTCTGCGGCCTGTGGGATCTTCCCGGACCCGTGTCCCCTGCATCAGCAGGCGGACTCTCAACTACTGTGCCACCAGGGAAGCCCTAAATTTTTGATGTTATTGTTTTCTTGGTTTCAATTTTGGATTTTTAATTACTTAATGTATAGAAATACCATCAATTTTGTGCATTTATGTTGTTGAACTTATTTATTAGTTCTAACACTTTGTAATGCATTTCTTAGGAGTTTATATGTGCACAAGATCATGTCCTCTATAAATAGGGGTGATTTTACTTATCCCTTTCCAGTCAGGATGCCTTTTATTTCAATTTGCCCTGACCAATAATTTCAGTGCAATGTTGAATAAAATTGGTGAAAGGAGACATCCCAGTATAGTTCCTGATATTAGTAGGGAAGTATACAGTCTTTCACAATTAAGTATGATGGTAGCTAGATTTTTCACTGATTTCCTTCATCAAGTTCAATGAGCTCCCTTCTACTCCTGGTTTGTAAAGTCTCTTTGTTATGAAGAAGTGGTGGATTTTGTCATTGTTTTTTCATTTATTAAAATAACCAGGTTTTCTGTATTTTATAATCATATAATTATCACATTATTACATTTTCACATGTTAAAACCAAACTTGCAATAAAGATGTTAAAAAAAACCCAGAAAACCAACCTTGCATTCCTGGGATAAATCTCATTTTGTCATTGTGTATAATCTTTATTATACATATTTTTTTTGTCACAAGGTTTGGTTTGATATTAGTTTGTTGAGGATTTTCACATCTAGAGTAGATAATGTTGTTTTAATTTTATAACTGAGAAAAGTAAGACCTATAGAAGTCCAGCACATATTCCAAATTCACACAGCTAGCAAATGAAAGAGGTAAGATTGAAGTCTGGGAGTCTGCCACATTGCAAATTCCATGTTTTTGATCATCATACTTTTAATAAAGACTTTGAGATTCAGTGACATTCTTAACTTCTAAAACTGCAAATTCTGAATCAGAATTAGTATATTCTATATCTTCATGTCTTTATGAGGATTTATCTTACCTCTAAGAAAGACCATTTTCTCTATTGCTTTCTTTAAAAAAAATCATGTTTTTTTAGAAAGGCTAATATGCTAAGAAATCAGTCCAGACTTCTGCCTAGCTCTCCATGGGTAAAAATTCAAAGACATATAAGAAAAATATCAAATAATTTCTATACTTTAATGAAGAGGACTATACTATGTTGCATTGTAGAGAATTCTTTTGAAATTTTTCAGATTTAATTTCAGGTTCAAATGGAAAATTAATATTTTGAAATGTGTAAGTCCCATAGGAATGACACACTTTAAGTAAGATAGATGTGTCTACATAAAAAAACATCTTCTTTAACTTACAGACTTCATGTATCTATCTTTTGGGGGCTTAGAAATGTGCCATGGAGTCACTAATCAAAACAATTTTTTCTTTTGTCATATTAGTGTCACGCATTACATTCCTGGTGGCTGCAATCAGATCACTGAAGCAATTTCTTTTAGGATTCCTGTAATTTACTGTAAAATTCTAGATCTAATACCTCTTTTCAAATTCACCAATATTTGTCTTTAAGTAAAACTTTTCAATAAAGATTTTGTTTGGCATTATTTCAGTTAGCCAAGCCAGTTTTATATTTTTCTTGAATTTCCTCAGCATCTGGCACAGTTCTGGGTATATGTTAATCTGATTAAACTAAAAAACAGATACAAAATTACTTTATAATTTCCAAAACACTATACATGTATGTGATGTCAATAGTGGTGAAAATAGTAGTAGGCACTCAATAAATATGTTAAATTTACATGACTTTTATAATAATTCTCTTTCAATTTGCCAACTCTTACAATCTAGGAGTCATGTTTGTATACATAACAGATTATATAATTGTTTCTTAATCATTTGTTGAAGATCATGATGAATTTTAGAAGAGATTTCTAGATGCCTGTTGACCTGGGAATACCAGGTTACACGTAACAATACATATCAAATTTACATAGAATTCCAGGAACAGTGAAGACTAATATTGACAAATCGGACAATTTATGTAGATGTTCTGAAGATAAAAACTGACATTCTATAGGCCCTGTTTAGGATACCTTTGAAACGAACTTTTAAGTGAACACACACTAATATTCATGTTGAATATATAGACTTGATGAATTCAAGATAAAGCTCACTTTCCTTAAGGACACATAGAAAGTAAGTATGGAGATAAAACCCAAGCCAGGAGGCCTTCTCCTAAACAAAATGTTCCTTCTGTTCATTCATCTATGAGGAAGGATGGCTCATGAATTTTTCTGTACACAGTAGTTCCTTTAGGAAAGGAAGACAGCATACTTTCCATGACAAACATAAAGTTATTCCATTAGTTATGGGGTTTTTTTTGGAACAGGTAAATGAAAATCCCAATTTGAATCAACTTAAGCATTATCCTCGTAAATAAGAAGCCCAGAAGAGGGATGGCTTAAAGTTGGTTAATTCAACATTACAACCAAGTACTTGAGAGTTCAGTTTCTCTCTACACTTCTGTGCAGTCTTAGGCTGATAGTTTACCACTCACCATTACAAGAAGACTGTCATCCCAGGCATTACGTCCAGACACGACAGCATTCTCTGGAAGAGTAAGAGTGACTCTTCCTTGTGTCTCTCAGTTAGAACAAGGATGCATGTACTTTGAGAAACATCCATCAAACTCTCCCAGATATGATTGGCCAAAAGTGTGTCACATGCTCATGCCTAAACCCATTGCTGGCAAGGGGGGTGAGTGATAATGATTGGTTTAAATCAAAGAGGAAGTTTTGTACCTAGCAAAATCAGGGTTCTACTGCCAAGAAAGAAGTGAGGAAAGGGTATCGAGTAGAACCAACAGCAATTGTTACAGTTGTCTACCTACATGCATGCAATCCCATGTAGTACATGTCATGTATCTCTTTTCCTCAAATAAATACTGATATAATATTTTAAATGTATTTCTTTCTTACCTGGAAGTTTAACTTTTATTTATGACTTTTCTGACCCTTAAAAATATGAGTAATATGAGCTCTTGGGGAAAATAATGCACGTACTAGAACGAACTGGAGCTTTGTAATAAGAGTAGTTTCATTTATGGGCTAGATTCTCAGTTAACAGGTGTGGTTGCTATCCAAGCTCCTCTTTTTCACAGGTCTCTCCCTGGGACCTCTTCTGATTGCAGCAGTCATTGTCATATTAAGCCTTCATTAAACACGAAATTTCAGCTGTTAGAATTGAACCTTCCTCCTCCTGACAAGATTGCAAAAAGCTTAGCAGAAACTGTTAGGATCAACATGAACAGACTCATGAAATGGGTAATGAGTTCACATGCACAAGGCAGAAGACTTCAAAAATCTGGAGGCCACTGAAACAGGTTAAATCCCCAGAGTGTCATTGTCAGATACAAAAAAGAATTCAAGAGAAAGCTCTAGATCTTCAGAGAGGCCAGGAAATGTCCATCAGAAACTGGTCCTGTCACGGGGGCTGGCCCCCCTGGCCACTCAAGGGTTAAGACAGGCCTCTACAGACTAGAGAAGTAGTAGTAGTGTAGGGGACCCCATAAACGAGGCCTTCTTGACCTTCTCCTTAAGCATATCTCAATGTGCTGTCACACCCAAAAGAAACTCAAATTTGACTCTAAAAACTTGAAAAGTAATATATATTAACTAGTGAAAAATTGACAGAGACAATAACACTGAATAGCATGCAAAGCTTCTTTGAGACTCTCTTCAATACCTCTGTCTTCTCCCACTCTACTTGGGGGCTTCTCCAGTCTCATTCTTCTGGTGACTAAAACCTAAAGAGACCTGTCTGAGAACCTGCTTTTTTCTAAAATCTCACAATCTTCCCACTGCTTCCCTCCCCTCAACCTGCAATTCTCTACTCAGGGTTTCTCAGCTTTAGTACTATTGACACTTGGGGCCAGATAAGTCCCCTCTGTTAGGGGCTCTCCTGTGCACCGTGGGATGCTTATCAACATTGATGGCCTCCACCCACCTGAAGTCAATAGTGCCCCCTAGTATGGCCACCAAAAGTGAGGGCAGGCTTTGCAGAATTTCCCCTGGGGGACAAAATTGCCCCTAAGAACCACAGTTCTCAGTAATTCATACCTTCTCCTGGGTTTTTAGATCTACTTTCCCTAACATATCCCATTTGTATTCCCATCTCCCAATCTTGCAAGCAAAAACCAAAAAGAAAAAACAAAAGAAAAGCAAAAAACATCCACCCTTTTCTTTTTTTTTTTTAAGAATCAACATTGATTCACATATTTTATTTTATCATACATTCTTCTAGGACCAAGTTTATTTTTCCAGTTTTGTAGAAAATAGATGTCTCAGCCACCACTTACTTAACTGTCCAGTCTTTAAGACTAATCAATATGTTCTCTGGAAAGATTAATAAACCTTATGACTAACTCATTTTCTTAAAATTCTTTAAAACATAGAAATAACTCTCTTTTTCACTCTCAAAAGACAGTATTTCAACAGCAGCCAACACAGTGTTTTAGCAGCCTAAGTTTACCCCCTAAATAAAGCTTTGATTTTATTTTGATAGACCAGTGCTTTTACTATAAAACATTCCTTGAAAGAAGGGAGTGGCATGTAGACATCAATGCAAAACTTGGAATGATTAGGTCATAAACATGTTACCAAACCAAACCTGGGTCCATTCACATGTGCACAAGAAAGCCATCTACTGACAACAGGTTTTGATGAAGGAAAGAGCAGAGTTTATTGCAGGGCCAAGCAAGGAGTATGGGCAGCTAATCGTCAAAAGACCTGAACTCCCCATGGTTTTCAAGGAAAGGTTTTTAAAGACAGTGTGAGGGAGGGTGTTGCATGGTGTGTGTTTGGCTCATGGACATTCTTCTGATTGGCTGGTGATGAGGTAATCGGGAGTCAACATCATCAACCTTCCAGTTTCAACCGGTCTGGTCTCTACTTGCTTGTGGTCAGCATACAGTTAAATTCTTCCACCTGGTGGGGATTTCAGTATCTGAAAAACAGCTCGAGGACATGGTTCAGAGTATTATCTACAGCCCTTGAGGAAGAATTAAATGTCCTTGAATTTGTGTAATGGCTAAACTGTTATTATTTTGTCTTGCTTGACTCTTTTCCTTTGTTTCTGCATCATCTCACTGCTCTGTTTAAATTTGTTCTTTGGAACTTGGGGACGGCCTAGGAGGCTAAAGTTTTTCTACAAACAAGAGGCAGGCAGAGGACATGATGGGGGCTTCTGTCCTAGGAACATCCCATAGGGTCCTGCTTGGTTACGAACATGGCACTTACAAAACATAGCTTATGAGAATAGTCAAATTAATAAGTGGTTACTGTTCTGTCCCTCTTTAACACCCTCAAAAATAAAAAAAGAAAAGAAAACATTTCCTTTAAATTTTCCCCTTAAATGTCTCATCAGAACATTCTACTTAGAAGGTCATGGATGCGGGTTTATGCTTACCCTTGTCAGATGGACAGGTGGATGGGAATCAAGGTTAGAAGAAAGCTTGAGACTGACACTAGAGGACCAGTGTGTTGAGATACTCAAAACCAGGGGCCAGGGTAAGAACACCAGATGCAAACTGAAAGGTATAGAATCTTACAGATTCGGAAAAATGGAAGCAAAGAGCAAGATGGAATAAATGAAAAAGATTCAGAGCCAGGTTCTGGGGGGAAAATGTATTGTGTCTGTGGCTTACTCTTTTTGATTCTAGTGTAAGGAGTAGGTGCCAGTGGTTCCTTTGTAGAAGACCAGGTGGGAAAAGGCAAAAAAAAAAAAAAAAGAAAAGAAAAGAAAAAAGAAAAAAAAGAAAATAAAAGAAAAAAAGAAAAAGAAAAGCTAAGAGCAGAAAAAGCAGCAGGGAGAAGGTGCAGACAGGCTGGGCCAGAAATCAAATCAGCGAAAGTGCACCAGAGCCTCAATAAGGGTCTTGTTAGGTGTTGTGAAAATATTAGACATTTATACTATTAATCTTTTATACTTTGGGGATGCTTTACACTTAAAAAGTATTATATAGGTATGTTATAGATCATAACTGTTAGTATTAATTTCATTTTAGAAGGAAAAAATCTTAGACTCATGGGAGTAGAGCAATTTCTGGCCTCCAGAAGATGGAAAAAACAAATGAATAGTATAAGAAAAAAATTTAAAAATCAAATAAAATATAGAATATCACAAGGCAATGAATGTTTTAGAGCAATTGCAGAAAAGAAGGATGGCATCATTTTGAAGAGGGAAATAAGTGTTCCCCAACACCTGGCTTGGAGTACAGGTTACCTGGAGAAGAAGTAAGCCATGAGTTGGAAGCTCATTTAATACTCACCGAACCCCGTGAGATACTATCCTCCTCACCTCACAGTTGAGGAAATTGATGAGATTAAACATGTGACTGACATGATGCAAATGTAAAGTGACTGAGCCAGGGCTCAAATCTTTGTCCTCGTCTCTGCCCTTAACCAGGACTACTCATCTCAAGAGGGTTTCTTGTTTACAAATGTCCTGTATTTCTACGTTGCATAAACTCGACTCCTTCAAGTGGCAGGGATGATATATTTATTAAGCCTATTATTTTAAAAATTCAGTTGAACATGTATAAAAAGTACACAAATCCCAGGTGCACAGTTCAGTGCATAATACCCAAGTGATCACACTCCTGCCCACATTACCAAGGTAAAGAAACAGAACATGATCAGCACCCCAAACCCACCTCACACCACCTTTCCCTACAACTTCCCTTCCCCTGGGAGGTAGCCACCATCCTGACAACTAAAATCATAGAAGAGACAAAACAAATAACTTCTACAAAACAAATCATTAAGTGTCTATTCCTTTCACCTGACTTCATTTTTCAACATTCTGTGTGTGAGGTTCATCTATGCTCCTGTTTACATCACTACACTACATAAAGCATATTCTGCTTCATGAATATACCTCAATTTATGTATCTACTCTAGTTTGGAAGGACACTTGAAGTCATTTTGGGGCTAAGGCATAGAATTCTTCTATGACCATTTTTATCCTTTTTTTTTTGGATGAACACTTGTTCCCATTTGATTGGGAAGTGGAACTGCAGAGTGTGTATGTGTGCAGTTTCAGGTAGATTCTGCTAGTTTGCCAAAGTGTTTCCAAAGTACATCAGCTGTATTTCATTTATCTTATTTGCTGTTTAGGTTTTCATTATATGATATGCCACAGTATACTTATTTATTCTACTCCTCATGTGTTTTGGTGCCCAGGTACCACCCTTTCTATCACATGTGTATGTATGGAGCTGATTGGCCAGACCTTTTCTAAAACAGCTGCACAACCGTCGGCATACACGAGTTCCCAGGTGACGGGCATCCTTACCCACCATCTTGGAGGCGATTTAGCTCCCTTTATTGCTATACATTCTCACTGATTGTCTGAAGCAATCTACTACAGTGGTTACCAGCATAGACTCTGACACTAGAGTGCTTGGGTTGAATCCAAGTTTTGCCACTTACTTAGTTTTTTAATCACTATCAGTTTCTCATATAAAAATGGAAATGATGATAGTAAAAATAAGTCACATAGTTACTGGAGTGGCAAGTTAATAGGTTAGAACACTTCCTGGCACACAGTAAATTATGAGATAGGTATGAAATTAAATTTGCTTGTATTCTTCTGATATTATCTCCATATAAATCAATCTCCATATAAATAAACTACAGAGTAGACACTCAGTAATGTGTGTTTAATGTGATTCCACTGCTATGTCTTAATTTATCAAATTATTCTGTAATTCATAAGGATGTAGTGGTCTTATACCACTATCTCTGTGTCTCTCTGCCAACATGGTTCTAGAATAATTTTATTAAATTAGCAAATATTGATTATATCATATAGTAACATCATCGATTATGTTATGTGTTGATTACATAATGTGTTCTCATCTCCTAGAGCTGCTATACAAAATTGCCACAAACTGGGTGGCTTAAAACAACAGAAATATATTGTCTTATAATTCTGGAGGACAGAAGTCCTAAATCAAAGTGCCAAAGGCTAACTCTCCTTCTGAAACCCATAGAGTCCTTTGCCTCTTCCTGGGTTCTGGTAGTTTGCTGGCAATCTTTGGAGTTCCTCAGTTTGCAGCTGCCTTAACTCCAGTCTCACAGGTGTTCTCTCTGTCTGTCTTCTCTTCTTGTAAAGACAACAGTCATATTGGATTCGGGTCCACCCTAGTGACTTCATCTTAACTTGACTACATCTCCAAAGAGTCTATTTCAAAACAAGGTCACATTCACATGTACCAGGGCTAGAACTTTAGCATGTCTATGTGTGGGACACGATTCAACCCACAACACACAATTATGTAAATATTTCATGGCAATACCAGTAGAAAATTATGCCTATGCTAATTCTTCCATATATTTTTCTTGATTTTTCTTTCAATGATCCACCAGTTGTATTATACTTGTAATAATTTCTACGAAATGATCTGTTATAGCCAATACAGTCATCCCTCCATCCTAATGGGGGATTGGTTCCAGGACTCTCCCATCACACTAAAATCTATGGATGTTCAAGTTCCTTATATAAAATGGCATAGTAAAGTCAGCCCTCCACATCTGCAGGTTCTGGGTCTGTGAATAGGGAAGGCCAACTGTAATCAGTCCCTTTATTTCCTGAATACTTCCTTTCCAGAGCTTTCTTACTCCTTTTCCCATTTGTCCTGGTTTTTGTCTAGATCTACTCCATCACTGACATGCAGAGACTTGGTTCACAGTGCTGCTTTGTTAGTGCCTCCTGCATTCTATACCTGACTTTTCCTTGATTTACTTTCACCTTTATTGAAATAAATTCTCTGCTATCTTCCAAAGGGAGAACACATGATGGTCAAATTTTCTAAATCCTTGAATCTTTGAAAATTAATTTATTCTATGTATTTCACAGTTACTTGATAGCTTGGCTAGGTATAAAATTCTTTATGGTAATATTTTTTTTCCTTCAAAATGTGAAGGTAAGTCTTTGCTCTTATCTAACATAGAGGACTTCCTTAACAAGGTACTTCCTTAACAAGGTTAATGGACTTCTAATTCGTGAACTCTTCTATGGAATTAAATTTTTTCATCTCTCTTTCTGTGGAAGTCATTAGTAAATCCTTTCCTATGTTTTCCATTGCTATATATATATACATATATATATGTATATATATATATTTATTTATTTTACTTTTATATTTCTAATTTTAATGACTTTTTCTTACCTTCTGTTCACTTTTCACAGTATACTGCTCTTAGTTTATAGAAGCAATGTCTTTTCTCATCACTGTAAGATTTAGAATTTCTAAATGTCTCTTTTCCTTCTTGTATTATCTCTATTTCCTCCATACTCTTTTATTTTGTTTCAGTTGCATTTTTTCCTTTCTCAGTGAAAACTGTTTGCAAACGTTAAGTGGTACCTGACTTTATATTTGTGAATTATGTGCTCACAAGCTGATGAGAAGTTCAGATGCATGAATAAGACTCGTTGGCTGCTTGACATCACTATAGAGATATCAGGTTGGCGGTGTGTTGGGGAGCAGCCATTTCATTTTGGGATCCTGAACACTCTTTGATGGAATGGGCTTTATTTAGTTTCTCCAGAGAATGATCCTTCAATCTCTTGACTGGATCTATATGCCTGGGGGATATTTTCTAGTAGCTGAATAGCTAATCATCTTAGAGTGTGTCTTTTTTTTTTTTTTTTTTTTGCAGTACGCGGGCCTCTTACTGTTGTGGCCTCTCCCGTTGCAGAGCACAGGCTCCGGACGTGCAGGCTCAGCGGCCATGGCTCACGGGCCCAGCCGCTCCGCGGCATGTGGGATCTTCCCGGATCGGGGCATGAACCCGTGTCCCCTGCACCGGCAGGCGGACTCTCAACCACTGCGCCACCAGGGAAGCCCTAGAGTGTGTCTTTAATGTAATATTTATAAGACCACCGTGTTCTCAGGTCCTCAATCTACTTCCTTGTACTTTAAAATAAACTTACATTCTGTTCTCTAGAGATGTGGATGGGGTCGTGAGGAGGCTGGTTACATTATCCTGAAGACAGCAGGTGGGGAAGTGTCACTGAGGATGTGGCTGCCCCCCCAACCCCTCCACACACACACAGATGTTCAGCCAGTGCAGCTTTTTGCACCTTTTCTCCTTACCTCCTCACTTCCATGCTACTGATAACTAACAATTCCTGAGATCTCAGAGGTTTTGCCTGGAAAATTAGCTTCCTTCCTTTTGATACCATCCTATACCAGTATTTTATTTGTAGCTTCTTCCTCCCTGCTAAAAAAATGATGATTCTCCATCCACATTTTTCCATTTTTCATTGGTCTTTTCGGTTGCTATGGATATCAAGATTTTTTTCTAATTTCCCACTATTTTAAGAAGAAGGATATGTAAATACATGTGGCCAATCTGCCATCATTAACCAGAAGACTCAACTAAAGTTTATTTTTTTAATATATATTTTTAATATGACTGGAATGTATTTTAGTTCATGATGTGAGGGAAGGACCTGCATTTTGTTAGTTTGTTTGCTTTATGTCAAATAACTATCCATCTCTACCAGCAGCAATATTGTTGAATAATGCTTTGCTTTCCCAATGATATATGAGGTTTCTCTTAAAATTTTATACGCTTTTTAATATATGTTAGATTCTGCTTCAGAACTTTCTCTGTGTCTTTTTAATAGCATTGCTTTTTTTCTTGATTCTAAAATTATACTATTTTTTTTTGTGTGTGTGTGTGGTACATGGGCCTCTCACTGTTGTGGCCTCTCTCATTGCGGAGCACAGGCTCCGGACGCGTAGGCTCAGCGGCCATGGCTCACAGGGTCTAGCCGCTCTGCGGCATGTGGGATCTTCCCAGGCCGGAGCACGAACCCGTGTCCCCTGCATCAGCAGGCGGACTCTCAACCACTGCACCACCAGGGAAGCCCAAAATTATACTTTTTTTAAATTTGAAAAATATAGAAAATTACAACAAAGAATATAAAAACTACCCTCTTCCCACTCCTCTGCATTTATTTTTCCACATATTATAATGCACATATGCACAATTTAAACACAAATTGGAATTTGTTACATATATTGTTGAGCAATCTTCCTTAGTCACTTAACACTATATAGTAGACACTTTCTTATTGCATTATATTTTACAACAAGATTTCTAATTGCTTAAGAGTATTTTATCTTATAAATACATCATAATTTGTTTCTTTAAATAGTTTGCCAACACTGGCTATTATGTAAATTTTAAGTCATCTGTTTCCAATTCAAAACTGATTCTTCTTTAAATCTGCACTTTTGAATGGCTTGTGAATTAACTTTTCCATCTCTGTTTACTGAACATATTGTTCTTGCTTTTCTTCTGAGCCCTGGAATCTTCTCAATGATGGACCAGTGCATGCTATGTCAGAGACGCACTGATTCAGTTTTAGAGCTTTCTTGAATGTATTCCACTGTCTTTTAACCAGCCATCCACGCTGGTGTCCTTGTTATACGGCCAGGAATCTTCAGCCTTCGGCCTTTGCAAGGCTGTTTTCTCTCCTGGTCATCACTGGGTTCTTCAGTCTCTGCTCAGACAGCACTTTCTAAATAAGGCTCACCCTGACCACTGGTTAAATTTGCAAACTGTCTCTCTCTCTCTCTCATGACTCTGAATCCTCTTATCCTACTGTACTTTTTGTCTTTTATTCCTATAGCAGTTATCACTTTCAAACATATTATATGATTTACTTATTTATTCTGCCTTATTTTTTTATCATCCTCTCTGCACACCAGAATGTAATCTCCATGAGAGCATCTTTGTTTAAATCACTGATACATCTGAGTACCTAGAACAGTGTCTGATACATAATAGATGCTTAATAAATCTTTTCTGAATAAATTCATTTTATTCTTTTTTTTTTTTTTTTTTTTTTTTTGCAGTATGTGGGCCTTTCACTGTTGTGGCCTCTCCCGTTGTGGAGCACAGGCTCTGGACGCGCAGGCTCAGCGGCCATGGCTCACAGGCCTAGCCTCTCCACGGCATGTGGGATCGTCCCAGACTGGGGCACGAACCCGTGCAGGTGGACTCTCAACCACTGCACCACCAGGGAAGCCCCTCATTTTATTCTTTATTTTTATTCTTTTATCCAGTTAAGTATTTACTGAGCACCTAGAATGAGGCCTGTCCTGGGAATAAACTGACGTCTGCTACCAATGCTGACTCATAAGGACCTTCCAATTGGGTGGGGGTAGAGAAAGTATGAAACCAGCATCACAGTGGGGTGCACTAGGCGTCCTCATACAAGTACACAGGGTGTTACAGGAGCCGGAGGGCAGGGCTCAAGGGGAGAAAACGCTTGGTGTGTGTGCAGAAGGTGTGCAGTAGGGAGGGTGTGAATGATGTCGCTTGTCCTGAGTCTTGCTGGAGTGAGGATGTTCCTACTACGGAAGCAGGTGGGGCAGGGCAGGATGCTCATGGCAGACCACGAAGCACTTACCTAAGGAGTTTGTACTTCCTCTGAAGGTAGCTGAGAAAGGTTGAGGGATTTGAAGTTACACGATCAAATATGATTTTTTGGTTTTTTTTGCAGTACGCGGGCCTCTAACTGTTGTGGCTTCTCCCGTTGCGGAGCACAGGCTCTGGACGTGCAGGCTCAGTGGCCATGGCTCACGGGACTAGCAGCTCCGCAGCATGTGGGATCTTCCCGGACCGGGGCACGAACCCGTGTCCCCTGCACCGGCAGGCGGACTCTCAACCACTGCGCCACCAGGGAAGCCCATCAAATATGAATTTTAAAAGGTCACTTTGAAGCTGTGTGAAGGATGAATTGGAAAAGAGACAGACTAGAGACAGGAGATCATTTTGCAAGGTATTGCTGTAGCCGAGGCAAGAAATGATAAGGTCCAAACCAAAGTCATAGCAGAGAGCATTGAAAGAAAGGAAAATATTTCATACCAGTTAAAGAATACAGCTGACAGGGCTTCCCAAGCAAGTGATTAGAAAATAGATTAGAGAAAGTAGAGGGGGACAATTCTAGGACATACTCCTGGGTTTTTTATTTTAATAACAAGTTAGATAGTGATGTTTCTATATAAACATAGGAGATGGGGCCAGAAAACAATAATCAGCATTTTAATATGCTTGTCTTAATGCATATAGTACATGTCCAGGTGAAAGTATCTTATGGGCAGCTAAGAGGGTGTGTCTAAAATTTTAATACAGCAACATTGAACGTAAGTCAGTATTTGGGAAATGTAGCCTGTAGGTGCTGATTGAAGCTATGTCTGAATACAATTACCCAAGATATATATAAACCATGAGGAAATATAAAAACTCAGAATAAATCTTGAGAATATCAGCAATTAATTGTCAATGAGGGGTGGAGAGCAGAGAAAAAAAGAAGCAACCTAAGAGAATGAGGATCTAGAAAGAAAAGAGAAAAATGAAGAAAGAAGGAACTAAAGCATCAGAGGTAAGGAAAGCTGTCAACTCCCAAGAGGGTCTCCATCCTTTAGGTCGCCCATGACCTTGGGGAGGGTAAATTCCATGAAATGTGGAGAAGACACTAAGGTGCCATCAGTGCTCTTATTTTGTTTTAATTTTAAGTGACTTGAACATTTTTTAATAAAGAGGGAGAAGAAGTAGAACAGCAGAATCAGAAAGGAGTCATGGCCCATCCCGTCCCCATTTTAAAGAAAACATAAAGTCTCAGAGGTGTGAGATGCCTCGTCTAAGACCTTACAGTCAGACAGCTCAGCTCCCCATCATGTACCTGACCACTGGCAACTGTATTTGCTCATCTGGCTGGGATTCTGAGAATAAAATACAGCTTCTTGAAATGTCTTTCTTATTCACTTACTTAAATTGTATTTTAGAAACAAATCGTATCAAGGTTAGAGTCATCGTGTATTATTGGAGAGGATGGTCTTGGTACTAGACATTTTTCATAGGATCCTAAACTTTTTCCTGGATCGGCTGTGTGGTTGTGACAGTGAGACATGAAGCAGGTGGCGGAGACACAGATGATCTCCGGCCAATCTGTTGTCTGGAGATCATCGGTTTTGTAGTTGACGCCAGGCGTGACCTAAATCCAGTGTGAGATAAGTTTAACTCAAAGCTACTTTCCTGAAGTTTTTGACAAGCCTCTGAGATATTCACCAGCTCTTTCCTCATGGGTCAATGTCAACATAAGGATCCCTTTGATAGCACTGATACGAGTCTGAAGACGCAGCACCAATGCTTTTTTCTGTCTTCATGAAGTCTTAAGCCCCCGGCCTCTTCCCGTCCACACACACTGTCGACTTATATCTGAGTAGCTCTCTGCTCCTTTCTCACCCCTGTTTCCTGCTATTCCATGTGCAGCCATTGTCAAGCTGGGTATCTGACTGGCTAAAATTTGAACTTGCACTACAGGTGGTGCTGCAGGTAGCTGAGAATAAAGGTGTTACATTGTACCTCTGTGATGAGGGTGCAACCCAGGCTTCTGTGAGAAGTGAAAGAACACAGTGTCTGCCAAACACTTGACAATGCTAGGTTCCCTTCTACGTGATTGACAAATATCAACTCATCTAACCCTTAAGCAACCAGATACGGTGCTACCGTCCCTGGTTGACACAGGGTAGAACAGGGCAGGAGTGATGCGGCGTCAGATCAGCGCTGGGAGTTCATCTCCATGCCAGCCTGTGCTTCGTATCAGAAGGAGTTCTGTGCACGTGGTGACTTACTACTGAAATGACCGCTGTACACCTGTTCCTGTTCCTCTCAGGGCACCCTTCATTTTTACCCTCCCGATAAAAATAAAAACACTTTTTTACACTGCTACTGATTAAAATCATCTCTCGTTTGCTCACCCCAACAGAGTTTAGCAAACTATCTCTCTTTAAGTATTTCCACATGGTGAGTGGCATTCATAGCAGTTAGTGATGGATCTAGACCATGATTAGTAAAGCTTCCAAGAAGGCAGCTCTCATGTGAACAATGCAGAAGGTGTGAGGAACTTCAAATTCAGAGTGACAAAACATCCTGCATGCTTAGGTGCTGCTATGTTTTCACTACATGACTGGAGTGTCAAAATTCCAGCTTCTTGTCAGAATATTAATTAGTATTTGAGACTCATTAAGCTGGTTTTAGTGATTTATTTCATTCTGTAATTAGATATTATAATTAGATTATCTCTATCAGATTTTCAACTTTCCTTTAATAAAAAAGTGTTCAATAAATACAGATCAAATTATAACACACCATTTGAACTAAGTTATAAATCTTGTTTTGAAATCGTTGAACAATAGCCTAGTGATGGGGTGGTACTTTTGTGTTTATATGAATACATATTTCCTAGGTGGTCAATGTTTCCCAGTGGTATTTGGGGACCTTTGTTAAGTGACATACTGCCTCATGGTATTAAATTTTGACCTTCAGAATTCAGAGGAAAATTTATGGAATGGTACCACACACTGCTAGGCTCTGTCATTTATAGCCATTCTAAAGAATGGTGCCTTCCCATACGGAAGTAACTCCTTATGGAAGACAGCATAAAATGAGATATATGTAATAAACTGGAAGGAGAACCGGTTAATTATTCTCTGTCCTTTGTTTTTGTTACTGTACAGTTATGTGGACATGTGTGTATAAGCCGTCCCAAAAAGCAGGAGTAGGTAGAGGGATCGTGGCCATTTATAGGAGATATTCAGATAATTTTGCTTAAGAAGAGATTGAATCTCTCTACTTTGCTATAAATTGAGCAAAATGTCAAGGTTGAGTCCATGGATAAGGTAAAGTAAAAATCATGAAACAGAGAGAGAGAGAGAGAATTATTTTGCTCTGCCTCCTGGGACAGCTGTGCACTGGTGTTGCTCTGACCGGTGCTGGCTCCGGGGCCTGTGTGCATCCTCTGCCTGGCCCTGCCTCTGGTTCTCGTAGACGCTGCTCTCAGAGCCGCCCCGAGGGAACCCTGAACGTTTTCACTTGCTCTTTAGCGTGGGGAGAGAGGCAGGGTTTGGAGCCAGCAGTGGTTCCCCGTGATTTGGGTCGACTTTCTTGCTAAAGAAATGAATACCGTATTTTCTTAAACATAAATGTGGACATATGGTCTGACACATGCTCTGAAAATGGGATAGAATATTTGAAGTCAGGTCTGTTCCAGTCAATCAGGACATATGGGCACCATTCAGAGTGATTCTGAATCTGAATTTCTGATTCGTTCGGAAGCCCAGTAGCCCCAGAATCTTTGGCTGCACGACCGACACTGGGGACCCACCACTGCCTGCTTGCTACGTGCCGCTCTTGGGTCCGGCCTGCCATTGCAGACAGCGTAAACAAACCCTGCCCTGTGTATTCTTGCCCAGAACCTTCTGCTGATGAAAATATACTGAATTTGATAGAAATTATTATTTTTCCATGTTTTTAGAGGCATCTTATGGGGCTTTCGTGTGGGTTAATATTCTCAGCCTTGGGGATTTGGGCAAGAAGTTACCCGTGAAAGCGTGCCCTGCTGTTCGTTTGGCACCAAGGAGGGCCAGAGGGAGAAGCAGAGCCTCCCCACGAGACGGGGGCTCAGGAGTGATGGGTTTGGGGAAATGGGCAAGGAAATTCAGCAGAAAGCATGTGGAGTTAAGGGCCCGCTTGTGATACAAGAAAGAGGGTGAGTGACCCTAAGGAAAGAGGAAAGTCCAGCATTCTGGAACCAAGGAGACAACCAAGGGCTGATGTGTTGCTGGTCTCGAGGGTCTGGTCTGCACACTGCACCTGGAGCAAGATTTGTCCTTGCACCTGAGGAAAGAAGGAAAGGACAGGTGAGGACAGAAGGACCCCTCTCCACTGTGTGCTGATTGAAAGGGGCCGTGGGCCAGACTGACGGTTGCAGCGTCACTAAGAAGGTGTGGGTTCTTCCCGACACCAGTCGGGGTTTGAAGCTGAGTGATGTTGGTTTTGCTGGCACATCATAGGAAATCACTGCTGCCGGGCTGGAGTGTCCGGGGCTCACGTGCACAGTTGTAAGAGACAGGACACCCCCTGGACACCACTGCTGTCTGGACTGAATCCCAGAGAGCGATTTCAATGACTGCAGAGTCTGAACCCTAAAGTTGATATTTTTGAGGCTGCATGTTGCCCTTTTAATTTAATAAAGTATGATAGGTTTTCTTTTTCACCCAGTTTCACCTTTACTTTTTTCTCACAGCCAGCTCTGCAAGGCGGCTGTCCAGCTTCCCTGCACAGCTCTCCTGGGGAACCTCGTCCACCACGGTTTCCGCTTCTGTCCACGCACAAGGCTGTATCCCTTGATTTATACGTCCCCGCTCCTCTGAGCTTCACCCCCATAACTCCCTATTTTACTCATCTCACTTGGATGTCTAAGAGATGTATTATTTTTATTCAAAATATTTACACAACCCTCTCTACGCACCAGTACTAAGTATGAAATCTCTTACACTCTTGTGGGGGAGAAAGCATTGGATATGATTAAAAACATGAATTTATAATAACACGATTAGATGAGCCCATGCCTCCGTGGAGCTGCCTAAGTCATGACCGGGAGAACCCACTTTATTTCGGGTGGACAGGACGCACTTGGAGAGCAGTGGCATTTAGGCTGACGTGGAAGAAAGAGAAAGAGAAACCACTCAGTTGGTGAGTAGGCATTCCAGGCCAGGAGGGAGCCTGTGCGAACATCTTTAGGGCTGAGAAAGAGCTGCCAGCTCAGGAATCGCTTGGAAAGGAGAGAGCTGCCCGGAGCGAGCTGAGGTTGGAAAGGTGGGCAGGAGCATGTCACTCAGAGACGCGGTACTGTGTGGGCTCTTGGGTAAGATTTCCTGGACTCAAGGTCCCAGCACTGCAATTTAGGCTGAAGAGACTTGGGGAAATGTCCACATTCTCTTGGCGTGTACTGTCCAGTAGGGCAGCCTCTTCCATGTAGGACTGCTCAGCATTTTAAATGAGCCAGTGCTGCCCAGGAACTGGATCCTCAACTGTATTTAATTCTAATTAATTTAACTTTAAAACCTGAGGCTCAGTTCAGTTGTTGGAAAAGTAGTAAATATGTTTAGAACAACTTGGGAATGTGAATCAACTTTTTCAACTGTCAATTTTATGAAACCTAAATACAGATCAACTATTTCTAAGAAACTGGCCTCCAAATTGCGATGTGCCCTGCGTGTAAAATACACCGTTCAGGGCTTCCCTGGTGGCGCAGCGGTTGAGAGTCCGCCTGCCGACGCAGGGGACACGGGTTCGTGCCCCGGTCCGGGAAGATCCCACATGCCGCGGAGCGGCTGGGCCCCTGAGCCATGGCCGCTGAGCCTGCGCGTCTGGAGGCTGTGCTCCGCGTCTGGAGGCTGTGCTCCGCAACGGGAGAGGCCACGGCAGTGAGAGGCCCGCATACTGCAAAAACAAAACAAACAAACGACAAACAAAACGAACAAACAAAACTACACCCTTCATTTGGAAGACTTCCTGTGGAAAAAGAATGTAAATATCTCATTAATAATTTTTATATGGATTAAGAGTTGAAATGGTATTTATGCATTGGATTAAATGAATAGAATATATTTCAAAAATAAATGTCATCCATTGCATTTTACTTCTGTTAATGTGGCTACTAGAAAATTTTAAACTATGTATGTGGCTCACGTTATACTTCTCACGGGCAGTGGTGATGGAGACCTCAGTTTCCTCATCTCTAAAATGGGGCTGACAGTAGAGCCTAGTAGTGACGCGTGTAAGTGAAGCATCTGGCACAGTGCCTGGCACATAGCAGACGTCTGGAAAATATTAGGCATCATCATTATTATAATGAAAGTTCTTACTGCTGATGCTCTGAGTATTCTTCTCATATTCCTCCCTTGCCCTCTCCGCATCCACTTCATCTCCAGGACTCGTCAATTTTTCCTTGTAAGCGTTTCTCTCCACCTCGTAGCATCGCTACCTCCTCTGCTCCAGTGGAAGTCACTCTCATCTCCTACTCGGAAGACTTCAGTTGCTTCCTAAATTGGTCTTCTTGTGCTTTGCCCCAATAATTCTGTGTGTTACATCCGGAGACTCTGCTAAAATGAAAATGCAAAACCATTCAGGGCCCCCTTGCTCTGGGGTGACATGCCCGTGTGTTCCTCACTGTCTTTCTGGCTCCACTGGCCACTGTGCTGTCCGTCTGCTCAGCCAGCCTGGACTTCCCACTTGTTCCTAGAAGCTGATCCCACTTTTCTTCTCCTGATTAACACCTGCCTGCCCTTCAGATCTCCACTCGAGTGGACCTTCCCACGAGTTCCTTCCCTGCATCTTGGAGCAGAGGTCTCTCTGCTGGAAGGCTTCCCAGCTCTGGGCTTTTCCTTCCCCACATTGTCCAGAGGGGGTGATGGCACCTGAAACCACGGAGCCCCTCCATCAGAGTTTAAGGGGGGGAGATGCCACTGATCCCCAGAAGTGAGTCACCTGGCTGTAGCCTGAGAGCCACTGTTTGAACATCAATTTTTCATTACCGAGTGATCAATTTGCCAAAAGCCAAACAACTGAAAATCAATTCAACAAATGACCAGTTCACCAAATGGGTTGTTAGCCAAGAGATAATTTGCCAATATACTGGGGAATTTCTGCACGTGTCTGTTTTGTTCCCGTAATTTCCTCTATTTCAACCCCAGCCCAGTCTCTAAAACCCTCAAATGTCCCAACCCTCAATCTGGTTATGCCAGTTTGTGGCAGTCACTTTGCCGCTGGCACAGGGGCAAGGGCAAGGTGGTGACAGAGAAGTGACAGGATGGGGTGAGGCTGCAGTTAGAGTGAGAACAAGGAAAATCCCCTCCGAGAGTGGGCGGCACACAGGGGTGGGACAGCGGCCATTGGATCTAAGACAACAGTGACCTGGGAAGTCAAAGGGATTGAAGAAGGGTCGGGGGATGGGATGAGTGAATTGATAGATAACTAGTTAATTAATTCATGTAAAACACGTAGAACAGTTCCTGGGTCATAAAGTATTAGCATTAATATGTAAGACTTTAAAATATTACACCTTTATGTTTTTCTAAAGAGATGCTAATAACTTTGCTATATCAGTTAGAAATGTCTACCTGATTTTTGTTGTTTTGTGCTTGATCTCTTCTTTCTCTGGAAGCTTTTCAGAATTGTCTTATTTGTAAATATACACTTGCAAGTTGTGTCTAGGGATGTGTGTGTTTCCTTCATTACACATCTCAGGGTCTTTCAATCTGAGATCTTCATCTTCTGTTTTGTTTTTATTTTAGAAAATCTACTGTCATGAGTTCCTCAACTATTTCTCCCTCCAGAGTTTTCTTTCTGAGACATTTCTTTTCGATTTTTAAAGATTTTTCCCCCTTTTTGTTATTTATTTATTCATATTTTTTGGCTGTGTTGGGTCTTCGTTGCTGTGCATGGGATTTCTCTAGTTGCGGCGAGTGGGGGCTACTCTTCGCTGCAGTGTGCCGGCTTCTCCTCTCAGTGGCTTCACTTGTTGCCGAGCACAGGCTCTAGGCATGCGGGCTTCAGTAGCTGTGGCACATGGGCTCGGTAGTTGAGGCACGTGGGTTCAGTAGTTGAGGTGTGCAGGCTCTAGAATGTGGGCTCAGTAGTTGTGGTGCATGGGCTTCAGTAGTTGTGGCTTGCAGGCTCTAGGGTGCACGGGCTTCAGTAGTTGTGGCACATGGGTTTAGTTGCTCCATGGCATGTGGGATCTTCCTGGACCAGGGATTGAACCTGTGTCCCCTGCATTGGCAGGCAGATTCCTAACCATTGAGCCACTTGAGCCAATGTGAGACATTTCTTATCCAGATGTGCATGCTTCTCTTCCCAACCTTTAAATCTCTTAGCATTATGCTTCTATTCACTTCAGACTTTCCAGCCACCTCTGAGAAGAGTTCTTAAATATCATTTTCCACCTCAGTATATTTTCCATTAGATACATTATTCCTCCTATGTATTCGATCTATTTTTAAACAAGCATGTTAAGTATAATATACATATAGAAAAGGGAGTGAAACACAAATGAACATTTTGTTTTTAAACAAACACCCGAAGCTCCATGCAGCCTCCTCTATAGTAATCTCTCTCCCCGTTACTGGTAGATACCATTTTAACTTCTGTTGTAACAGTTTATTCAATTTTCTTTATATGTTTTTTCTCTTGTTTCTGTATCTCTAAGTAAAATCATCATCATCACTAGGTAAACGTCACCCAGGCACTGTTATAAGCTCTTTACCTGTGTTAATCAAATTACCCTCAAAACAAACCTACAAGCTAGCTTCAATTATTCACCTCACTTTACAGATAAAGATGGAGTCTCAAGTGTCTTGCACAAAGATGCCTAGAAAGTAGCAGAGTTGTGAGGCTACTCAAGGGGCTCTTGTTCTGAGCCCCATGGACTCAACTACTATGCTTTCTGCATTCTCATCAGGACGTTAGGTGGTCAGCATAGTGGGCGTTGTTGCTTTTTTGTTTTTGTTTGTTTTAACTTCTTTTTGCTCAATATTATGTTTGTAAGAATCATCCATGTTTTTATGTATAGGTATAATTTATGTTTCATTTTCCTCTAATGGACACTCAGATTGTTTCCAGCATTCGACTGGTTTGGAAAATGCTGCTGTGAATATTCTGCACATGTATCTGAGGTACTAATAATGGGATTCTCTAAGGTTTGTACCCAGGACTGAGACTGCTACATCATAGGAGATATCTATCTATTTCTCTCTCACTCTCTCTATCTCTCTATCAAGAAAGGATAGATAGAAAGAGACAGACAGACTGAGAGAAAAAGAGGGAACGACAGACTGTATCCAACTGTGCTGTTATCCACCCACACTCACACAGGCAGCATATACAAGGGCTCAGTTCTCCATCTCCTTACCAACATTTGTAATTATTAGATTCCTAAGATTATAGGGTTTGTAAAGATATTTCATGTTGGTTCTAATTTGAATGTCCATGATAACTCATTAGGAGAAGCTCTGTTATATGCTCTTAGTAATCAATGAACATTTTTCTTTTGTGAAGAAATATTTTGCCCAGTTTATATTTTTCCTTTCTGATTTTCAGGATTTCTTTATGTTTTCTAGGTGATGTTTCATTAGTTATATGTATTGGAAATGTCTTCTCTAATTATGTGGTTTATCTTTTCATACTGTGAATGGTGTCTTTTGATAAGTAGTAGTTTCTTATTTTACTGCAGATAAATTTATCAATGTTTTCACTTAGAGCTTGTGCTTTGACTGGCTTATTTAAGATATCCTTACTTCTCTAGAAGCAATGAATATATTCTCCCATATAGCATTTTAGTTTTCCTTTCACCCATATTGGGACTTTCATTTATCTTGAAATGATGTGTCTCTGTGTGTTTTTGGTTAATTTTTATATATTTTAAAATATTTCTGTAAATATTTTTAGAAATACTATTCTTTCTACATTGAATTAAAGTGTAATCTCTGTCATAAATCAACTGTCCACATTTGCATACATTTGTTTCTGAACTCTCTACTCTGTTTTATTGCTATATTTGTCTATGCCTGCACCAGTTTTACCCTTTTGTGATTATTATGCCTTTAATATCAGTCCTGATGCTTGTAGAAGAAACACCCTCATAGCCCTTCTTCAGGAACACTTGGCCTCTTTTTGACTTTTGGAAATTCCATGTAAGTGTTGCATTAAGCTTCTGAACACACACACACAAACACACACATGCACCACAACTGTTGGTATTTTAATTGAGAAAATGTTAAATATCAAATAAGTTTGGAGAGTATTAATATCTTTGTTACATGGAAGCTTTCAATTCATGAACATGATATATCTTCATATAATTGGGTCTTTCAAAATGTTATCAATAAATTTTAGAATGATACCTGCTGAATTTCTGCACTTCTCTAGCTCTATTTAGATTTAGAAGGAAATCCAAAAAAAGAGAGGATATATGTATATGTACAGCTGATTCACTTTGCTGTACGGTATAAACTAACACAATATCATAAAGCAACTACACTCCAATAAAAGTTAAATAAATAAATGTGGTTAATATTTTAGAAAATATATTTTTTCAATTTAATTCATTTTTTTCTTAATAAAATGTAATTGATTTTTATATGGAATTTTATTTCAGCAACTTACTTGCCTAACATTTTAGTTGTTGTAAATTAAGAGATGAATCTTTAGGATTTTCTATGCACACAAGCATAGAAAATGTAAATAATAACCTTTACGGGTTTTTCCAATACAGATACCTTCTATTTGTTTTTCCTGACACACGACCTTGGCTAGAATTTCTAGTAGGATGTTGAACAGAAATGGTGATAAGCAGAAATTTTATTTTATTTCTGATCTCAAATGTACATGCACATTGATTTCACCATTTAGTGTTAGAACAGAAAATCCCCAGGGCAGTGCAACTTCTAGCTACATAGACTCCATACTAAACTCCATACTAACTCCATACTAAAATTAGAAGGAAAGACATACACATTTCCAGGCTAAAAAAACAAAAAACAAAAGAACTATTTACCTCAGGCTCTGCGGTTCTACACAAGATATCTGGCTTTCAACAAAATATATAAAGCATGAAAAATCTAAGAAAAATCCACAAACTGCAAAGAGACAGAATAAGCAACAGAACCATACACAAATCTGATTCAGGTGGTGGAACTATCAGAAAAGAAACATAAAAAATAACTACATTTAATATGTCTCTTGTGTAAAAGATGGACAGCGTGCAAGGTGAGGTGGCTGAATTTTAGCAGAGAGATGAAAAGTATAAGAAAAAATATCAAATGACATAAAAACTCACTAACAGAGATGAATAATGCCTTCAACTGACTCATCAGTAGAAGTGACACAGCTGAGGAAAGAATCAGTGAACTTGAGGACAGTTCAATAGGAATTACATAGCTAAGACACACAGAGAAAAAGGAGTGACAAAAACAAATCAGAATGTCCAGGAGCTGTAAGATACTAACAAAAGGCCTACATATGTGGAATTGAAATTCTAGAGAGTGAAGAGAAGGATAATGGTACAAAAGAAATGTTTTAAGAAAAAAATGGTTGAGAATATTTAAAAATTAATAAAGACACCAAACCACAGATCTAAGGAGCTAAGAAAACACCAACAAGATAATAACCAAAAATAAACCCTCCAGAAGAAAAAAAAAACTGAAAAGAGAAACAAATTCATAATCATAGTGTAATATTTAAGCATAATTTTCTCTTTCAATTCTAATTAAACAAGCAGATTATTTAAGTAGGAACATAGAAAATTACTACACACAACAATCATAGAATACATGTTTTCTTTAAAGTGTTTATGAAACTTTTACCAAAACATACCAGTTATTGGACAATTAAGCAAGCCTTATCATATTTTATGTAATTAATACCATACAGAATGCATATAGTAGCCATAGTTTGTTTTATTACTAATTTTAGTCTATTTATTCAGTGCTCTGTAATTTCCTTATGCACCAGAGATACACATGGGATCTGAAATGAAAAAGTTCCATTAGCTTAGAGTTTTCAAGTATGCTCACCTTAGTAGTTAATCTCTGAAAGACAGTCCTTCCAGAGCACTACTCACTCCCACCACTCCAAGAAAAATTCTCACATTCTGTTACTTTATTTGGTGCTCTTTCCCTTTTGAAACAGCCCAATCACCATTTAAGGAGTAAGATCTCCTCACTTCCTTTTGTGGCTTCTTTGTGACATTCCTTCTGGTTCCCTGGAGCCACTGAAGTTAATGTTAATTTAGATCCCTGACCCTGTGCCTTGGGCTTGTACCTAACTGCTTACCTCTATGGAGCTTGGCCACTGTCAGCCAGTATTCTAGTTGGCTAACATCTGAGAGAACTCAGAGATGATCTCACATAGTCTGCTCCACCCCTAGGGTCTCGAACACCACGTCAGGGGTATAAGCAGGTCCTCAGATTCACACAGCCTGTAACAGGACTTCAGGCTCTTCACAATGAGCCCCACGTTGGGGTCATGGTGTAGACTTTGCACTGACTTCATTCCCATAGTTTTTCCAAGGATATAAGAATCAAAAGATACTCACAAAATGATTAAAATCTATTAGTGACTTAGAACATACTTCCTGGCCCTGCTTACCAAGAACCTCCCTTTATTTCCACAAATAGTTTTTGCCTGACTGCCATCAGACTAGGAGAAAATGACCGGAAACTTTGGTGCATGGGTTGCTGTAGAAGATGCAGGCAGCGGCTTGGATGCCTGAGCCCTGGTGGGGCCACCTCCCTATCACTCATCCCTTCCCACACTTCCTCGTCTTTTGCAACATTAGGGAGTTATCCCGGTTGGATGTCTCCTGGCAGTAAAGCCTTCCCACAGTGATAATAAATGTGGGGTCGATTGCAGGACAGGGTTTATCAGCTCAACCTGGAGCTATCTCCATGTATCCCCTTCCTCCACCAGCGGCAGCTCTGGGTGCCCCAGCTCCCTCTGCCTTTGGTGTGGCCCCCCACAGTGTTCTTGTGATTAACTGCGTCCAAGAATATGTGTGCTTTCCCCCCAAATAGTCACTCCATTCTGTTTTTGTTAGTGGGTGTGCTCAACTGTTTGTAGTTAGTGCTTTCACCTTCTTTATCCAAACTTTAATAGCATCCCAGCAGCCTTCAGACTCTGGGCAGCCTGAGAGGAGCAAGCAGAGCCCACCGTAAACTTAACTCCCACCAGAGCATGTTTGAGCCCCAGTCCCCCCACTTTCTGATCTACCTGCCCTCTATGTAAACCTACTTTTCTCATAATTTCATCTCTAAATTCGAAGTCATTTTATAGTCTCTTAGTCAACAACTGCTTGGTGTTTTGAAATGTAGCATTACTTCCTTTGCAGATTTACTCTAAAGCCTGCAGCCCATCCAGAACAGGGGCAAACCCACCATCGGCATTCATCCTCTGCCTCACACCTAGGATGGGACCCCCCTGGGCTTCCTGCAGCCGGTCTCTGATGCTCCTTCCCCAAGACCATTTAATCTGGGTTTGAAGTCTACCTCCCTATGGTTCCCCCAACTTCCACCAAGCTCCTAAGCTTCAGCATGAGAAAGTGACCATTACAGAGTGCTTTTCTCATTCTATTGTTATCATGATGCAAGCAGTGCTCTTTCCAACGATGGTTTGAGTTCTTTCATCAGAGCTGTCCCATCACTCACAGATCACCTTACCCTCACAGACATGATCTTATTTTTAGTCAGTTATATGTCATGAAATTTAGATGTATTTACGAACCACCAAAAATTCACTTTTCATTCTTATAAATGACCTTTATTAAATTCTCTGTTCTCTCTCCCTGACGTTTCAATGGAAGAGCTTACGTAGAGCACAGAGGGAAGGCTCCTTTCCTAGTTCTGGGTTCCTAGAGGCTTCCACCCAGGAGGTACAGTCCTGCACAGAACAGTTGAGACAACTTGGTTATGCAGTTGCCTGTGTTACCTGGTCTTCTTCAGGTAACACATTTCTGGTGCATTATTATAAAAATGTCTCTGACTATTGTATTCTCCTTATTAACCTCTTCTCCTTCTTGTAGCCTGTTTAATATGGGCTTGGAGTCCAGAAGGAAATAAGGGGATAAGGAAAGAAGATAGGCACAGCCTCCTGAGAAAGGGTTGGGAGAAGAAGACCCACCCTGTTAAGTATTATCTTACTGTAGACGAATGTCTCCTCCATCACTACACTAAATTCCACGAGGATTTAGCTTGCCATTAGTTCTTCAGTCTCTAACCAGTATTACTCGTAGGAGAAGTCAAAAATATTTGTCACATGAATAAACTGGTATGTCCAGAATTCTCAAGAATTATCATTTGTTAAAGATAAATGTTTTTGTCTCCATGGTAACTAATCCTCTTCTCTCCCTCCACCTCCTTCTACAAAACTTATTTAAGATGTATTACTGGAGTTAGGCTGCACTCTCCCTAATTTTCCAGTTGCAGATCCCTACAGGATGATATAAAGCCTCCTCTAGATGTAAGAAGTCCACGTGGGGACCCCATAACAGTTTTCTTTCCCTGAAACATATTCTGAGAAAACTATGGCACAAACATTGAATAATGGCTCCTGGACACCTAGAATGTAATTGTTTGGTTCTGACAACTTACACCATTAACCTTAACAAATAAGGGAATATTTCCAACTTTCTAGAAAATTCAGCTAGTTTGATTTTCTTCTATGAAGACATGTTAGTAGGAAAACTAAAAAAGATCAATATTACTACAAACCTGGATTAGATTGTCATGTGGACGTTCACGGAGAGTCCTTGGCATTGGGTAAACATTTGATAAATGCCAGGCACCTCCTGCTTCCCACCTTGTTTCACTGGATCCACTAGCTGTCTAGAAGTGCTTCTGGGTCCAGAGAGCTAGAGACCCTGGAAAAAATCAGGTAGATAGTGGACCCATTTGGAGGAAATAAAACAGTTAGTCACAGAGAGGCCAGACCCACCATATGTCTCTTTACCTGGGATTTCAGTCTCTTAGGAAATCAACTGATAAAATGTGTATTGTGTCATTCAAGGCAAGTTCCCTGGCTAATAAAGGTCCCTGATCAGCCATGATTGAATTGTATAAGGAACCTCGGGCTAAGTTTATCCTTCTGGAACCTCCCTAAATGGCAGGCGAATTAGGGTGGGTTTGCAGGCAGTTCCCCATGGTACCCTGGTGGACTTTGGCTTTTATAAATTAACCCAGTAAGTTTCATGGAAGCCAAGAGTTACTGAGATAAGTTCTAATTCTGTTCATGTTTGATTCCTTTTTGAAAAAAAAAAAAAACATACCCTTTATGCTGGAAATACTGTTAACATCCACACAGCCCAAACTTGTCTTTTTATAGATGTAGAAACTAGGCTACAGAGGTCGATGTACCGGCTCTAGTTTATGGCTAACCAGAAGCAAAGGAGAGTTGGAACAACAAGACCCCTGGCTTGTCCTCACTGCTGGATCCACCCCATATGCGGCCTCAGGGCCATGGTGAGGGAATCCCCCAATACAAAGACATTGCGTCCCATAAGTTTGTTTGGAAGCTGATGGCTTGGTATTTAGGAAAAGAGTATCCCATGAGCACAATGTTACAAATGGTAAACACATCCCACTGTCTGTCACCAAAAGCTCATCTCACCTGAAATGTGGCCAAAGTAGAATCAGGATGCTGAAGTACAGTAAGACTGGCAAGGATCTCGTGCAGAACATTGTTCTGCAAGTTGGGCTTTCCAGAGAGCCCAAGATTTATTACTTTAATTCTAAGTTATATTTTCAAATTTCTTTCCTTCAACAGAGATGTTTTGAGTTCCTACTGTGTGCTCACCACTCCTGTCCTGTGATGCAGGGGTGAACCTCACAGATGTCACCTTCCAACGTGGAGGGCAGAAAGTAAACTGGGTTATATACAATATGTTAGAAACTGAAAAGTGCTGTGAGAAAAAATAAAACAGGAAGAGGGTGTGGGGCTGACAAAGGAGAAGATGCGATTTTCAGTGAGCTGACTGTCACAGGGCATCCGTCACTGTGAAAATACCCGAGTATCTGAGGAAGCGGATGAAGGTGAGAGGCTGCCCTGTATTCCTGTGTGTGGAGGAACTGCTGGAGGAGCAGCCAGGAAGCCAGGAGCTGAGGGAGCAGAGAGTGTCTGGTGTGAAACTAGAGAAGGAAAGAGAAGCCCCACCATGCAGGGTTTTGTAGACCAAGTGTGAGAATTTTGCCTTTTATTTTTAATAAAATGGGGGTCATTTCATGATTTTGGATGAAGATGGAACATGGTCTGTTGTTAGTTCTTAAGAGGATCATTCTGTTTTTTGTTTTGTTGCAAGTAGACTTTGTCTGAGAAAAGCAGGTAGGAAGACTCTTTACAAAGCTGTTGGGATAATCAAGTGAGACATGATGGTGGGTTTTTTAGGCTGGAAGTACTTGATGTGGGAAGAAGTGGTCAGACTCCACATGTGTTTTGAAAGTATATTTATTGATATGGACTACAGGAGAAATAGGCTTTTTGGTGTCTGCAATAAGAAAAAGCAGACGTGCCCCTCAGGGAGCTGTGGAAGCAGGTCTGTGGGAGGAGGTGAGGAGCACACTTGCTTCTGGACGTGGTGATTTTGTGATGCCTGTCAGGTGTCCAAGTGGAAGCAGCAAGTTGGTCACTTGAAAATATGGGTGGTGAATGTGACCAGTTAGTGCAAACATCTTTAAACACCCTAGGGCATGCATTTCAGTCTTTGTAAGCAGTGTTCCTGAGGTGCTCTAACTTCTTCCTGATGACTCAGAGTGATCATCACCCACATCTCTGTGACACAGGAGATCCTCACTCTCTTACTATGTGGAGAGCTCTTCATTCTAACGGTGATGCACGGCTACGGTTATGGAAGAACTGACTCAACAGGCATCTCAACTGGTCTTTGCCGCTTATTGTCACATCCTGGTGCTATCAGAGCATCTCCCTCTGGAAATCCAGAGCAATATTTTAGAGTGAGAACAAATTAAGGACTAGGCCCTACAGCAATATTTGGGGTCTGGAAAGAGAGCAATTTCCCCAAAAGAGACTGAAAAGAACTGTCAGAGAAGTTGCAGGAGATTAAGTAGACTGTGTCATCATAGAATTCAGGAGAGAAAGAGTTTCACAAAGAGGGAAGGCCTAGAGGGGTAAGTGCTATGAAGAGTTAAGTAAGATAAGAAATGAACGGCCTCTGTCTGACTCCGAGATGAGGAGTTGTTGGTGATAATTGCCAGGAACAATTCAGTGGCTTCTCTGGGTATTAATTTCCTAACTGTGAGAGCTGGGCACACAAGTATTCCACACCTCTATACCCCAAATCTTTCCTTATAAGCACCTACCCCAAAATCCTGAGGCATGTAAGCCGGAGGCCCCCTCTACAAAGGGGAGGGCCACTTACAGGAAGAGTACCTGATATTTAAAATTTTTATGATAAGCACCATCAGTGGTCATTTTTCTCCTCACCACCCCAGATACCGGCAACAATGTCTAAAATTACTCTTATTTTTGCCCCTTTCCTGGTTGTTTCAGATACTCCTGGTGTGGGCCTTTGGGTATTACACTAACAATAATGGAATGTGAAGTCATCACTTGTGCTATTTCAATGCTCCAGATGGTAAATTCATGCTCATCACATCTCCTTGAGGTAGGTCAGCAGTATTAGCTCCATTTAACAAATTAGAACATTAGGAGAGATTCAGTGATTTGCTAGAAACCATATATGCCCACTTGCTTATTTAAGGGCTGACTCTCCAGGTTTTGGCTCCTTTGGGCCACCTGTTTCTCCTCTTCATTGTTTTCTCATTTTCTATGTGATATCTCCACTAAGTGAAGACCAGGAGAAATGCAAGTCACTCCTTCATCAATAGCTCTCGTCTACTCAGCTTCCTTTGCCAGGTATTTGCGTGTGGGCACCTTCCAAATCTGTTCTCACTTAGGTGTCTTAGGGTCACTTCAAACCCATGTCCATCTACCCTCTCGGTCACATTCCTGTCTCTGTGAGTGGAGCCACGCTCCCACAGCTGTGTGGTCTCCTGTGGCCACTTTCACCCCTCAGCCCTGTATCTGCTCAGTTCTCTCATCCTGTTACTTTCCCTTCTTTAATGTGTCTCCTCTCATCCACTTCCTTCCATTTTGGGTGGAGAAACCATCGTCTACCCCTTGACCTCGGAAATAGCCTCCTCTGAGCCTCTCCAATCCACTCTCTGAGCTGAGCCAGAGTGCTCCTAACAAGATGAAAACCTGATTGCTACTTAAAAATAATCAGGGCCTCTCCTTGCTCTTACATAAAGACCACAACCCTTAATAAGACCTTAACGGATTATTATAGTCTGACTGCTTCCACCTCTGTTTCTAACTTTCTTCTGTGATGAGGACCCAAGTCTCAGATGAGAATGCCAGGAGGCTAACACCTTGATTTTAGCTTGGAGAGGCCTGAACAGAAGACCAAGCCCAGGCCCTGACCCACAGAAACTAGAGGTAATAAATTTGTGCTGTGTAAGCTGTTAAATTTGTGGAGATTTGTTACACAGCAGTAGAGACCTCACACGTGAAGGTACCTCTGCTTGGCTCTCTCCAGAATATTGATTTCCAGTCTTTGCCAGAGTCGAAGGGGACCAGGGTTGGGAGGAGTTCTGGGGGTGGGGAGAAGGGGATGCTCTTCTGGTTCCTTACTCAGGTTTCACTCATTCAAGATACATATGCAAAAATATTAATGGCGCCAATAGTAAGCAACAGGCATTACTCTAGGCTCATGGGATACAGCAGTGAGTGAAACAGAGACTCCGGCCCTCCCAGAACTTACACAGTAGTCAAGGGAGACAGATGATGGATTATAAACATATTTAAAAAATTAAGTGTAGGCGGAAGTTCTAAGTGCCAGGGACAACAAAGGACACCAGGGTAAGGGCAGCAGGAGTGTGCATGTTGGAATGCGATTTTAAGTGGGTGGTAATAGCGGGGCTCATGGAAGCGGTGTTTGTGTAAACACCTGGAGGAGGTGAAGGAGACAGGTTACCTGTGGCCTTGGGGAGAAAGAACATCCCAAGCAGAGGGACCCTGTGTGTGTCTGGTGTGTCAGTAAGGAGGCCAGTGTGGCTGGGGAGAAGTAAAAGACTGAGGAGGTGTGTGTGTGTGTGAGTGTGTGTGTTTGTGTAGGGAGCAGATCGTGTGGAGTTTTAGAGCTTGTCTTAAGGCTTTAGGCTCTCATTGTGAGTAAAATAAGGAAACATTTCAAGTTTTTAAGATGAGGACTGAAATGATCCGACTTACGCTTTATGAAGATCACTCTCATTTCTCTGTAGAGAACCGACTCTGGAGGGAAGGGAGAAGACTGGTTTGGAAGCCCATGTGGTGATGCAGGGGCGAGCTGATGGTGGCTACACTGGCTTGGTACAAGAGAGAAGTGGCTGGCTTCTCGAATCCCAGTAACCCCGTCCGCTTCCAAAGATAACTCATGTCTCCACTTCCTGAGACTCCTTGAGAATCAGCAGTGGAAATTGTGTTAGTTTTTCTCTTTCCTCATTTCTGCCCGGAACTTAGTTTTCTCAGATAATCTTCTTTACCTGCTTATCTTAAATCTGCTTTCCAGCTCACACAAGTTTGCTTGGCCTAGTAATGCTTCTATAACTTGTCATCCAAACCAAGGCCCCACTGATGGGAAGCTGTTACCAATCGTGCTGGAACTGCAGGCATAAGCCTGTACTGTCATTCCTGCTGTATGTTTAGATTCCACATAGAAGTGAGATCATATAGTATTCTTCTTTCTCTGTTTGACTCACTTCTTTTAGCACAATGCCCTCTACCTCCATCCATGTTGTTGCAAACGGCAAGATTTCATTTTTTTTCCTGAGTACTATTCCATTGCATATATATATTCCAGGTGATATATATATATATATATATATATATATATATATATATATATATATATATATCACCTCTTCTTTATCCATTCATCTACTGACGAACATTTAGGTTGCTTCCATATCTTGACTATTGTAAATAATAATGCTATGAACATTGGGGTGCATATATATTTTTGAATTAATGTTTTTTATTTCTTCAGATAAATACCCAGAATTAGAATTGCTGGATTATACAGTAGTTCTGTTTCTACTTTTTGAGGGATCTCCATACTGTTTTCTATAGTGGCTGCACCAATTTACATTCTCACCAACAGTGTACAAAGTTTCCCTTTTCTCCACATCCTTGCCAACACTTGTTCTTTGTTGTCATTTTGATGATAGTCATTCTGACAAGTGTGAGATCATTGTGGGTTTCATTGGCATTTCCCCGATGATTAGTGATGCTGAGCATCTTTTCATGTGCCTGTTGAACATCTGAATGTCTCCTATGGAAAAATGTGTATGCAGGTCCTCTGTTCATTTTTTAATTGAGTTATTTTTTGATGTTGACCTGTATGAGTTCTTTTTATATTTTGGTTATAAACCACTTATTGGATATATTGTCTGCAAATATCTTCTTCCGTTCAGTTGGCTGCCTTTTCATTTTGTTGATAGTTTCCTTCACTGTACAAAAGCTTTTTAGTTTGGTGTAGTTCCATTTGTTCATTTTTGCTTTTGTTCCCCTTGCCTGAGGAGACAGATCCAAAAAAATATTGCTAAGATTGATGTCAAAGAGGGTACTCCTTTGTTTTCTTCTAGAAGTTTTATAGTTGCAGATCTTACATTTAAATCTTTAATCCAGTTTAAATTTACTTTTGTATATGGTGTGAGAAAGTGGTCCAGTTTGATTTTTTGCATGTGACTGTTCAGTTTTTCTAACACCATTTATTGAAGAGTCTGCTTTTTCCCCATTGTATATTCTTGCTTCCTTTGTCATAGATAAATTGACCTTGTAAATGTGGGTTCATTCTGGGCTCTCTCTTCTGTTCCCTCTTGTTGATCTATGTGTCTGTTTTTGTGCCAGTCCCATGCTGTTTTGATTAATTTAGCTTTCCAGTATCGTCTGAAATCAAGGATCATGATACCTCCAGTTCTGTTCTTCTTTCTCAAGATTGTTCTGGCTATTTGAGCCTTTTATGTTTTCATACAAATTTTAGGTATATTTGTTCTAGTTCTGTGAAAAATGCCATTGGTATTTTGATAAGGATTGCACTGAATCTGTAGATTGCTTTGGGCACTATGGTCATCTCAACAATATTAATTCTTCCAATCCATGAACACAATATATCTTTCCCTTCACTTGTGTCCTCTTCAATTTCTTTCATCAGTGTCTTATAGTTTTCAGAGTACAAGTCTTTTCCCTTTTTGGTTAGATTTATTCCTTGGTATTTTATTCCTTTTGATGTAAATAGATAAGAATATGAACGACTCTATGCCAATAAATTTGAAAACTTCAATGAAATGGCTGGATTCCTAGAAAAAATATATCAATAATTTCCAAAATTGACTCAAGGAGAAACAGAACACTGTAATAGTTCTACAACCATTACAGAATTGAATCACTAAATGTTCCACCTTTCATCCTAAGTAGAGAATATTATTATACACCTGCTAATGTCTATTATACATCTTTGGGTTACTTTCATCTTCTATCAATAGATTAGATGCCCCAAAAGGGCAATTTACTCAGGTCTATCCCCAGAAAGAGCTTTTTCAGGCTTTGACGATTTTAGTGGCTTAGTCAACAAATATTAATTTAACTGGCTGAAACATCAAGTTCTTTAATACAATTAACTAATGTTCTCATTTCTTATTTATACCTCTTCTCTAGAGCTTTAAAGAACAAAGTGTTCTCTTTCCATTCTTCAACACATGTTATCTTGGAAACATCTTTGTTTGAAGAACAATAGAGGGGAACCAGCTTCCTATTGTCAACCCCACCCACATTAAATGGCCCTGAAATTTAACTTTGATAGCTATCGTTTTACCTTCATATTTATAATTTCAATATAAAATATATATACACACATGTATATTTATGTAAAATAACATAAAATGTGACTTTGGCTTTTATAGACTGTTAACACTGATTTTTATCTTTAATATTTGATATTTTTGTCTGGGTCTATGTTACATGTGAGATACTGATTATAATACTGGAATCTGTCTTCTAAACCTGCAAACAATTCCTTCACTTGACTCCAGGTCTAATACAGTAAAGTGAGTACAAAAATCAGAAAGGCTTGGAGAAGTCTAGGTTACCTATCTGGGTCTTCATCACAGCTTTCACTTCTGGAAGCAGTGATTTTGTGTACGCAGGAATCAGAGGACTATTCTGGATTGAGACACAGTCTTACTCAACTTTCAGGGTAAGTTACAGAGCCTTTCCCTAAACAAAAAGAAAAGAGAAAACAAGAGAGAACAGGATGTCCTTTTGAAAGATTGACGCTTGTGCAGGAGGATGATCACAGATACACCAAGTGACGCTGAGCTGTCGAGTGTGTCGAATAACACAGTTTTGCTTTTTCTTTATATGAGTGACAGCACCTTAGAATTACAGATGAAAATTATTCAAATAATCTGCAAACCAATCTGGACCATGTACATCCTGGAAACATGAAGATTTACCCCTGGCAGAAATGAGAGTGTCTTTGCCAGTGAGCGTCCCAGGGAAAGTCGATGACACACAGCGCCGTGTGTGCTCTTTGCATTGACTGACTCTCCTTTCTATCTGTGATTAGCACGGTGTCTTTCCTCATGAGAAATGCAGTAATCTGCACTGTTTACCCTCCACGCTCCCCTGGCCACCTGTTCTGCCTTGGTAGCCCTCGGGTCTGCTGCATACTCCCCGTTCTTTGTAGTTCCTCCTTTTCATTTTGCCCTTTGGGTTTTCCAGATGGTGTGTCTAGCACTCCTTTTAGTGTTTTCAGCGGACCCTTGCTTCCAGCATTGCTTCTCAGTGCACTGCATTTTATAACAGAGTTAAAAATAGTTTAAAAGCTGAGTGGAAGTCACGGTATTGGGCCAAAGCCAAGTTTACTCCAAACTCACGGGAGCTCAGTGGTTGCTTTAAATTTTCATGGTTGTGTTTGTACAGGACTCGGGTCTCTGTGAAATAAATCTGAAAACCGAGCTCTCTGGGTCATGAACACAGAGATAACTTGGTGTTAGAATATGGTGAGCTCTGTCCACTCTTGAGCCAGCATATGAAAGGCAGCATATGAAAGGCCTAGCTGTCCTGACCATAACTTACTGTTGGAAATTATTTACAATGTTTTCTTTTGCTTTCCTCTTTCCTGTGGTTTTCTCCTATGATCAAATCAGCTGATACTTAACAAATATTTTGATGTAGAAAATTCCAATTTTATTCACAACATTAGTTAGTTTTACTGCCCTTCCCCCCTCCTTCTCAATAATTAATTCACATTTGAAACAGCAAATAACTATCTGGTCCAAACAAAACTATCTGGTTTTGTTGGTTGGTTTTGTTTTCATTTTACTGGTTTGAACTAGTGGCAATAGGTTCTAGAACAGGCCAGGGTAACCCTAACATCTAATAATTTACACAGTTATACTCTATTTTAAGTCCCTATTAACCAACTGATCATTAGACTATTTTTCTTTTGTTATAGTTTCATTCATTTGGGGGATAATCATGCATACTCTTAAATATCCTTTATTCTTCTGAAGCAGTGGCCACTAAGTTACCCTAGATTTACTTCTTGTATAAATTGGTACAGCTAAAATAGAGTTAATTTAGTTGAATTTACATTTTATTAGTCTCTGAAGTCAATGACATCACTTGACTCTTTTTAGGATTGCTTTAATCATTGTCTTTTGAATAATAGTGTTTGTAGGACAAATACTCAACATTTTTTTCATGATTTCATTGACTTTGCCTCCTTCCCTTCTTTAAAAGTGTTTTGGAACGTAAGATGGATACCTCACATATTAGTTCAGTTCTTTTTTTTAAGTGTCTTTCACATACATAGTGGCAATAAAAATATGGGTCTACAATCTGTCGTCTGCGATTCAGAAGTCCAAAACACACTGGAAAACTATTTTTTGTGTGTTTGTTTAGCTGCCATTTGGAGGCAAACCTGCCATGCTCCAAAGGTGACAGCCAGCCACACCTGCCCTGGGCAGGTGGAAACCTCCGTCATCTTCATCCTGTCTTCTCAGTGTGTCTGTCCTCATGTCTGCAAGGGTGGCTTTTGATTACCTGGGGCTCCCCAGACCTTCCAGGATGTCATGTGATTCACTGTGTACATGCCTTGTACCTTTTCTAAAATCTGAAGGAGGTCTGAACTTGACACATATGTAATTCAAAGGGTTTGGGGTAAGGGTTTACAGGCCTATATTTTGAAGAAAAATAGAATTTGAGTTTTTCTAGACAATGATCATGTTGGGTTAGTTAGTTTCAGTATAAAAGAGGAATTGTAAAAATTTGGTCAAGATCAAAATCATTTCTTGAGCTCTGATAAGATGCTGACTTTGCTTTTTCACTATTTCAGAAAGGGTTAAATGATTTTAGGAATTCAGAAATTCAAAAATAATATTTACTAGACAATATTTCCCTCTAGAATTAGGGCTTTGTCTTTAACTGACAATCTTACCTCCTTTCAAGTCAGATGATGGCAGGTACCAGAGGGACCTGCATTTCATTTGAGTCCCCAGGTGAAATCATCATTCCAGAAACAACTGAATGTTCCGAGTGGGGAAAGAAAAAGGAAACTTGGTAGTTGTTTCGGACCGCAGATGTAGGGCTAGCCTTGTGCAAAATTATGAAGGAGAAACCTCTGACTTTGATCCCCTCCCAGTGTTTCTCTCAGCAAACCCCAAAGCCCCATCTTGCTTCTGGAGTAATTTAATATTTCTTAGCTGGTGATTAATTCCTCCTAAGGTTTATTTTCCAATAATAATGTTAGCTTAGAGGAGACTCCATCTAGGGACAATTTACAGGGTAAAAGATGGTGCTTGGAGATTTAAAAATGAAGTCCTCAAGGAATGAACCAGTGACGATGGAATGACCAGAATCAGGTGGATGACATGGAGCGGGACTCATATCTGTAACCTCCTAATTATTCCATCAGGCAGCACAGTCTCCTCTGGTTTATCACGCCTGCTCTGTTTTCTGGAAACAGACTTGACTCATTTGTGCTGTTTTGGTTTTTTCCTCTCCACATGCCTAATATATATTATATATATATTTAAATATATATTATATATGTTTATTTATATAAAATATATTTATATTTATTTATATATTTAAACATAGATAGATAGATATAGATATAGATGTCTCTAGCTTTGCTTTAATGGGCTACTTAAAAAAATTAAATGAGCAGCAAGAGGTGGTTTCCAGCAGGTAAGTTGGCCCTGGAATCCAGATCAGATAGGAGCTCTTTCCCAAGGTTAATATATTATTCTGAAAATCCATCTTTCAGACTATCTTTGTGCTTCATCTAAGTTATATAATTAGAGGAAGAGAAGGTGTATAATAGTAGCCCAGGTGAATATTTGATTTCTGTCACTTTTCATATTCAGTTTCATTTGTCTTTCACATGCTAACAGTTTGCCATCTGTATAGTCATAGCTGTTGTCCAAGCCAGTGCCAGGGTTCACTGACAAACTGTAGCACCATCATCAATTCAGGGCATGGCAATGGTTTTAGGCAACAAAAGGGCACAGGGACATGCGTGCAATACAGAGCTTTGGATTAACAGGCTTATAAATGATATTCTTAAACTAGTTTGGGAATTTAAAGGAGTTCCTTTCTATTTGTATAACTATTTACAAGTGGAATACCCAATAATTGGGAAAGGAAAAACAATATTTAATACCACTCTGTTTCAGTGATGACCTGTAGCAGCTATGAAAGAGCCCAAAACTTCTAAACTGCTTTTATCTACATTATGGATTCATATCATATGCATGTTTAACTTGCAGGCAGTCATACAATATCCATGATTTAACAGAAGAGAGAACGACAGAAAATAATTTAAATCATGTAAGCAACAAAGTCAGAGACTTGTGTTCTTGCCTGCAAAACCCAAATGAAGCCTTAGGAGTGGAGTCACATCAAAAGCAGGAGAAGAAATGTGAGCGACGTCTGACCCCAGCTGACAATCAGGGAAGAAACAGGGACCTCGGGTCCTAGCATGACAAGGGCGTGAATTCAGCCACCAGCCTGGAGGAGACTGGGAATGAACTCATCCCCAGAGCCTCCAGAAATGAATGCAGCCCTGTACACACCTTGACTTTGTTCTTATGAGACACACAGAATTAATAGGACATGTTTAAAAAGGAGACCTTTGGGGGGAAAGAGAGGTCCTTTTGCAGTATTCTGTATTAGGAATAATACTTAGGGATTTTGGTGGTTGCATGCATCTCAATGGGACTATTTCCTACAAATGGGCAAACAGTCTTGTGGCCATTTTTCATAAAGGTGCTAATTGTGAATATTTATTACACTCCAAAAATTGTAGTTGTAAAAGTTGCACTTTGAAATCTGATATTATCATCCTGGGTTCTTTTATTTCATTTTTAATTGTTTATCACTAGACTAGAAATATGCTAAAATGAAAGAGATGGAAAATTAGAGATTTACCCAGATGAGGAAGAAGGATGCCTATATTTGGGGAGAAAATGAAGATATTAACATAAACCTAACTTCAGCACCTTCAACATATATTACTTTAATTTGTTTAGTTTTATCAAAATTATACACTCACTTAGATTTAAAAAAATGAAGCAGTTCTACAAGGTGAGGAAAATGGTATTCATTAGTTATTCTATCCTCAGAAGTAGCCACTTACAATTTTATCTCTTTATTCTTATATTTTGCTATTATTCTATTTGCCTTTATATTTGTGAATTTTTTCCTATATTGCTGTTCTTTTTTTTTTTGGTTTGCTTATTTCTAGCTAAGATAGCATACATTGACTTTCCATTTTTGAAGATGAGGTTTAGATCTCTTATCCACACTCCAAATACACCAACACTTCCACACCCAAACTCCAAAACCATCATATCATAATTCTGAGAGAAAATATCCAGTGTTTACTTCATAATTGTTACAAAAATATATTCATGACTGAGGTTTATAGGTACAATGACTGTGTTCCCTTCTAGGACACTATTTGTGTTTTTTACCATATTAGTGTAATAATTATCTTCTTTGCTTATTTACATAGTTTGTTCCAATCTCTAATTCAGGTCCAAGCTCTCTACAGAGGATTCTCTCCAACAGGTAAGCCCTTCATTCCATCCCCCTCCTGCAACACCCTTACTGAGTCCAGGTCTTCCTAATCTATCATGGGCCAACTTCCCTCTAGGCTTGGGGCCCTGGGCTTATCCAGGGATCTGCATTCATTATTGTGTTGGAAAATCCCTTATCAACTTTCCTGAGTCAAGTCACTTGCCCTTTTCCTACTTTGGTCACTACTTAAATTTGGATGGAGCTCATCCTGCAGTAGCTTCATAAGAAAAAATGGGTAGAAGGAGGCGAATTATTGACACATATGTATCAGGGTTGCACTTGACTGCTTGTAACAGAAAACCTAACTCTCCTCTTACAGCCAAAGAGCTTAGTTTTTGTTTTTGTTTTTCACGTGGCAAGAAGCATGAAGGAAGGAAGTTCAGGTCTGGTGTGTGGTCTGCTGTGTCATCAAGGTGTGCAGTCCAGTCTGTGATTCCATCGTGCAATCCTTGGCTCCACTTCCAACCTCACATCTGTGTTCTGGAAAGAAGGCACCAAACCTTCTCCTTACCTGTCTTTGTCTTTTTATTTGAAACGGGAAGGAAAAACCTCTTTGCAGCAGACTTCTGCATACATCTCGTTGGCACATTTATGTGACATAAACATTCTTAGGTGCCGTGGTTGTTTTCTGGGCACTTAACTGTTAATAGGAAGATGGGGATGCACAGTGTTATGTGAATAATGAGGTCTATCACACTTGGCATGTTTATAATTTTTTTCTATTCTTACTCTCGTTAGTTTAACTGGATAAAATTCTAGGTTGGAAGGCACCTTTCCTCCGAATTTTGGAAGTCTTTTCTCGTGCGCTGCCACAGAAAAGCTTGTTGGACTTCTGGTTCCTGGGGATTCTGGAACGCCCCACAACCTTTCCAGTGTATTTTGAAGTTCATGGTTGTGTGTCTCGATGTGGCTCCTTTTGGCCATCAGTTGGGGTCCTCAGTGAGCCTTCTTAATCTGTGATCCTCAGTCCTTCAAGTGTGGGTATATATTAAATTTAGGTCTTAGATAATCTCCCACTTCTCTTTTATTTATTCTCTTTTCCTGGGTCTCCTATTGGCCAGGCACTGGACTTCATGTACGGATCTTGTAACAGTCTTATCCCTTTTGTCTTTTGTTTTCCATCTTTTTTTTTTTTTTGTTCTACTTTCTAGCAAGTTTTACAAGATTGTCTTCCAATCCTTCTATTGGAATTTTTGCAGATGCTGTCAAATTTTAATATGCAAGAGATCTTTCTGGCTCTTTGAATCCCCTTCCTTTTCATATAAATTCTCATTCTTATTTTAGGTATGCATTATCTTCTCTTATTGTCTAGAAAATATCATTTTTTGAATTTTTCTTCTGTAACTTTTGTCCTACAAGTTTCTGAGTTTTTCTTTCCTTTTGTTTGGTTTTGTGTCTTTTTTTTTATATTGGAGGCTATTCACAGATGTCTGGAAATCCTTCCCCTCAGAAGCTGATTTGAAGCTTTGTGTAAATGCACAGGCTTGTCAACGCCTGGGTTGCACTGTGGGCTTGTCTGGCTGAACTATTTCATTAGGTTAGCCCCAGATGCACCATCAGTACGTCCTTCTCTTGAGATTCTCATTCTTCTTAGGAAAAAACCTACAAAATTCTACCTGTGGAGTTCAAGTCCATCTGTCTTGCTTCTAAGAAGGGAGTTTGGAGATTCACTTTCCGTGTGTGATCTCTTCCATGCTCCCTGTGCTGTCTCAGGTCTGTGCCTGCACCCCGAGACTTGGGACACAACCTCTTCTAGAAACAAACCCCCGGAGTTCTGACTTGCTGTGAGTGGGTCCATCACCCTTCCTCTTACAGCAAGGGACGAAATGAATCTACAAGAAACATGACTGTTTCTCATCGCAAACAAACTTTCAGAAGACACTTCTGACCTCAGCCCACCCCTACCCCACCTTGCAAGGGCGTGTGATCCCCAATTCCTCTGCATTTCTGGGATTCTGTGCCCCACATCTGCCTGCCTCTGGGCTTCCTGTAGAGGGTCATGGACAGTGGGTGCAGGAACAGCTGCCCTTCATCCACATGCTTTCCTGCTTCCAAAACTTTGTCGTTTCTCCTTCTGTTTCATTGGTCTTGTTTCCTTGGGGTTAAGCCTTCACGTGATCCCTTGACTATCAGTTCTGTGGGCTTTGAGAGGAACAAGTAATCCACCTTGTTTAATAGGGCCCGACGTCATTACAATGTCAGAACACACTACCCTCATTCCCCTCCACCCCTGCCCTCGGCACAAGAAGCAAACACTCAGCATTTGCCAAAGTAAGAACTGCTTCTTCCAACTTCAGAGTACAGCAGCCGTCCCCAACATTTTTGGCATCAGGGACTGGTTTCGTGGAAGACAAATTTTCCATGGACCGGATGGGGGTGGGGGATGGTTCAGGTGGAGTGACGGGGAGTGATGGGGAGCGATGGGGAGCAGCAGATGAAGCTTTGCTCTCTCGCCTGCTGCTCACCTCCTGCTGTGCGGCCCACTTCCTAAGGGGCTGGGGACCGGGACCCAGTTAGGACCCCTGGCGTAATTCCAGGAAGCCTCTGTGTGAGGTTAGAGAACAGCATTCTTATGATGGGTCCCCCAAATCAGGAAGCATTTCCTGCCCACTATATCAAGAAATGGGGTAGAACATTTAATGTATGACTGACCTGAAATGTCATCATCTGTGAGAGTCTGACTAATGCCATTTTGTCCTCAAGAAATGAGCATCTCCTAAGCTGTTTATTTACGTCTGTAGACCTTGGTCCACCCTCAGCCCTGGGACGCGCTACCCTCTATCTCCCAGATCACACTCTGTGCCAACTCCTGTGGTTCTAGATGTTCCTGGTTTCACACATCAGCTCTTACTATTCCAGGAGGTATTTTCCACGTAACAATGATCTGGAAACTCCTCAGAGTTTCAGAAGGTTTAGCAGATTCTACCTGAGTAATGAAGGCCATCTGAAGATTCACGCAAAAGACACCTGTAGTCTTAACGTCTGCTGTAACACAAACAGTAGATCAATCTTAACAGACTGATCAAATATTCATTCATGTCTATAAGTTCTGAAGAAATGATCTTAAGGAGTACTAAAGAGTGATAAACTCATTTAAATAGAAAATTAAGTAGAGCCTCTGATAGTAAAGAACTCATTATTATTTACTCCAAAGCTCACACGATGGTGATAGTAGATTATCTAATTGCAGCTAAGCTGTCTACCAACTTCACTTATTTAGAACTTATCTGAGGACAGATGTGCAAACATCAAAGTTCTCTAGATGGCCTCCTGAGATGGTACAACTTTTTATCTTGAAGCTTTTAATCATGAGTGCCTTTCAACTCTTGGAGTTGGAGTCAACTCTCTTTTATTTTGCGCACAATTCAAACAAAAATGTTCATCTTATTCTAAAGCTGCACAAGTGGGAAGAGAAAAAGTGAGCTGCTATGGGTAAGTATTCTAATAAGAGAAAACTAAATGGCTAAAAAGACAGAAGGCAGAAGATATATTCTAAAATGAAACAGAAGAAGACTAGAGTGGGCCAAGTGGTTCTGAGTTAGGCTTGGAGACATCAGTATGAGCTCATGTTTAGCTTTTAGAGACAGATGGACAGACAGAGATGTAATTGTAGATATGTATGTTTCTTCAGTTAAGATGCATATGTTTATTTCCTACATTGTCAGCTGAGAGGGCCAAGAAGCAGTGACGCCCAGTAGCAATGAGCTCACCCAAGAGGCAGATCTTGGTTTCTAATACTGTTCACCAAAAAAGGAACCAGGCTCCCTAGGGAAGTGACTGATTTCAGGAGTAGGACAGGGAATATATAAGATGAGCTTAGAACATGTCATGGTTCCAGAATGAAAGAAGGTGCTCAAAGAACACAATTATGGGGACTCAACAAAAGGACAAAGGGATCAGCCTGAAAAAGCTCCCAATGGCCAAAGGTAAAAAAATTTAAGCAACAAAACAAATAACATAATATTGGATTAAAATCCCAGATATAAAACAGTGATGAGTTACACTTATATAAATAAGGGATTGAAGAAATAAATGAATGGAGAAGAAACAAATCTCCCATGCAAAAGAATTTCAGATAGATTATGTAGATGGTCCAGCCTCAAGGAGGTGGAGCACTACCCCTGCCCCTTAAGTGTGGGCTGAGCATGGTCATTTCTTTCCAAAGAAGATGGAAGGAAAGGGGGTGGATGTACCTTACAGTGGAGAGAGAACTTGATAAACATGACCTCAACCAGGTGGTCAAGGTCAACACCAACAGTCACAGATCATGTTGATAGCATGGACTCTTGATATGGCTGATGAGGATGGAACTTTACCTCTGTGGTCTTCCTCCCAGAAACACATTAATGCAGTCTGACCATGAGAGAAACATCAGGCTAATTCAAACTGAGGGACATTCTACAAAATATCTGATCGGTTCTTCTCAAAACTATCAAGGTCATCACAAACAAGGAAAGTCTGAGAAACTGTCACAGCAAGAGAAGTCTAAGGAGACACAACAACTGTTTTGGCTATTCAGGATCTTCCATGTTTCCATACAAATTTTAAAATTATTTGTTCTAATTCTGTGGAAAAATGCCATTGGTATTTTGACAGGGATTCCTTATCAATGAATTTGGTAATATTGCAGGATACAAAATTAATATACAGAAATCTGTTGCATTTCTACACACTAACAATGAAGTAGCAGAAAAAGAAATTAAGAAAACAATCCCATTTACCATTGCATTAAAGAGAATAAAATACCTAGGAATAAACCTACCCAAGGAGGCAAAAGACCTGTACTCCAAAAGCTATAAGACACTGATGAAAGAAACTGAATATGACACAAACAAATGGAGAGATATACCGTGCTTTTGGATTGGAAGAATCAATATTGTTAAGATGACCATACTACCTGACTATCAAAATATTGATGCAATACTATTAACTCAGCTGCAGACCTTATTCAAATTTTGCCCATTTTTCTCAGTGTTTAATATCCTAATAACCAACCCACATTATCTACAGCTCCTGTGTCTCCCAGGTCTCCTCCGATCTGTGTCAATTCTTGTTCTTTCCTTGTCCTCCATGATCTTGAGGAAAATGAAAGTTGTGCCTAAAGACATGTGATTACTTATCACGCAGTGAAGCAGAACATTTATCTTAGGTCAAAAAAGTGTTCTTATAAATCAGTTTTTCTCGCTTGAATCTGTTTCCTTGTGCAAGCACAAAAACTACAGCAGTCACCGCTCTTGTGCTTGTCCGAAAAGCTGCAGGTAAACCTCACAAACGTCTGGAGACCAGTTTTGTTCCACTGCCATCGGATGCTTCAAAGAAAGAGCTCTATTCAATCATGGAATCCACCAACTCTTTTGTGTCAGAAGGTGAAAGATCTGACATTATCATGGAGACCCTAGTCAGTTTGGTTAAGAAGTTTAACACTCAAGCTAAAATTGTTTATTTTTGCAATGAAATTAAGAAGACACATTTGATAGAGCCTGGCATCATGGAAACACTGTACTAAATTAAGAAACCTATGAGACAGAAATGCATTTGGAGTTGGTTGTGGTAGATACAAATGTAATTTATATTTCTGTCTAAACACACTGCAATATTCCACAGTAGAGACAGAAAAAATTCTCAAACACACACACACACACACACACACACACACACACATACCCCCCGAATAAGTGAACTGCAAAATTTTTGTGATGATGATGATATTGAATACAAAAAGAAAATGTAACCATACACAAAAAATAGATTTAATTCTTTAAAGAATTACTTTAGAAATAAGCATAGGTCATTTTCTGGAATGAAAAATTTGATAGAGCTCTGATTTTTAATTGGATGAATGTATGCTCAGTGAAATATTCAAAACCATTGTGAATACTGAAATGTTATTCAGTCAATCTTGTCTTAGAGAAATATTTATCAACGCAATAAAAGCTATGTGGAACTGGTTTTGGATGAAGTGATCAGTCAGTGAACTTATTTACATTTTACAATTTCTCACTGTTTCTGTCGGTGCTCACGTGACTGACATCACACAACTCAAAGGCTATTTGTGAGGAGGAAGTAAGATAATGAGTATATATGTAAAGCCCCCACCCTAATGTGCAGCACTTAACACTGTTCTGTAAATCGTTGCTATTATTATTTTTCCATATCCTATCTAAATATCTGGCCCATTAGAGGGGTTCAATAAATCGATATTGTCAATTAAGTTTGGTAGAAGCACCCGACTGGGAAAGAACTTTACCAAATTGCTTTTATACCCACCTACAGATTTATACAAGTCAGGAAGTACTTTCTTCTTTTCGGCATGGCCTAGATTCCATCTTCTGTCCCTTTTTACGGTAGCGGTCACATGGTGGCATTCTCATTTGCGGTACTGGAGCTGCTTCCTGTGCAAGACTCCGGGTGAAATCAAACAATGATCCTTGCAGACATGGGGATGGTCATGGGAATACATGGGGCCAGGGGAAACTTTCTTGAATATGTAATCTTCTTTAGCATTATTATTATTATTGAAACTTACAAATACAAGCATTTAATGAGCAACAGCCTGGAAAATAAAATGGGGTAGAAGTTATGAAAGTAGACAGGTGGTTTCAGAATTGTCTTTCTAAGTTGCTTAGGTGCAGAGAGATGGAACATTTTTGCCTAGGATATCTGACCCCAGATCATCATGATTGTGACCTGCTGCTGAAAAGTGGTTCCTGACAACTGTCTCCCTGACAGTGCCCATCCCCAAGTACCCAGCCACGTGGACAAGCACTTCACTCTACTTGCCAACTGCAGACAGAAACACTGCCTGTGACAGCATCCTGAGACCACGGGGAGAGGTATTCTGTCCTGTCACCAGGGGCCACCTTCCACAGAAGAGACAAGGACAGAGATGGGAATGTGGGCATCCACTGAGTAGCAGAAATCAAATTATATGTAAGAAGGAAAGGAAACATACCTGTTGTATTTTCTTTTCTATTATTCTTTACAGAAAGTGTTGGATGCCTAGGGGATAGGCTTTCTTTGAAGGAACTGGCTGGTAGAAAGAACACCGTGTAGTTGAAACAGAATACATAAAAATCAGATGGGAGACCCAGTGTAAACCATCTGGTAGGAAGGGACCTAAAGAAGTGTAACAACTGCCAAGAAAAGCTGACAATGAGCCTGAAAGGAGACCTCAGGAGAGGGTAACGAACGTGGCAAGACACTGAGGCAGGTGGGGCAGGAAGGCCTCAAAGTCACAGGAGGAATAACCAGCCTCAGAAGGCACAAAAGGTAATTTATTACCAGTGAGAATATTGTGACAAAAAGAAAAATTCATTTTGCTGTGGTCAGAAAATAGATGAGGAAGAGAGAAAAGAGATCCATGCACCAGAAGAACACACTGTAGTTAGTAATCAAGCAAAGCTGCACTGCTGCTGATGCCAGGAAGCCTTGAGCTCAAAGTCTGAGAAACAGGGAAGTGATTAACACAGGATTGGAAAATCATTATGTGTGAAATCTCCCATGTCAGGCAGGAGGCTACATCAACATGAATGAAGGTCTCCATGATTTTTAAGACTTTGGTGCAGTAACTGTGAACATAACACCCAAGAAAAAGTTTTAACATTCATATTTACTAATTTCAAAATTTATTTTAAAAGTTACACAAGATAAAAAACCCCAACAATACGGTTCAGAAATTTGCTGAACATGGTGGAAATTATTGAGAAAATGAAAAAACCGGAGAACAAAGTTTCTCCTCATTGCTGTACATCATAAGGTTTAAGAGTTAGGGCAAAAGAAGTACTAACTACATCCGGAACAGAGTCAAATTATGCTTTAGCTACAAAATATAAGGCCTAAATCTCAATAGGAATTACTAAAAAGAAGACAAATCTACTCAGAAAAAAAAGATATCCTGTGGTCATAGGTGGATTCCACCGCTGGTCCCATTCTTCAATGAAATTGATCAAATCTACTGAAGACAATAATGGAAAACATGATGTGGTATACGTATGGTGATACAAACAATATGGAAGAAACATGAAACTACAAGAGGATCTTTGTATTTAAATATATTTTATTATTTTGGAGTGGAACACAAAATGTGTTCGAAAGTTAAACTTGGGCATAGAATCATAACACTTTATTTTTATTTTTTATTTATTTATTTATTTATTTATTTATTTATTTATTTTTATTTATTTATTTTTTAACATCTTTATTGGGGTATAATTGCTTTACAATGGTGTGTTAGTTTCTGCTTTATAACAAAGTGAATCAGTCATACATAAACATATGTTCCCATATGTCTTCCCTGTTGCGTCTCCCTCCCTCCCACCCTCCCCACCCTCCCTCCCACCCTCCCCACATAACACTTTATTCCTAAGTCTTTTTTGTTAATCTGTTTTTGACATATTATAAGCAGTTACTTATTCATCTTTTCCCTAGTTGGTCAAATACCCCCCCCAAAGTAATAATTTACTGTAGATCAACACCAGCAAAATAACCATATTATTCAAGACTAATAGTAGACTGATTAAGATAAGGGATTTCTTCTCTTTATTTTCTTTATATTATTTTTTGGTGCTCTAAATTGCCTGGGTTTTATTTTTATAAAATGTTTGTGTCTCCTTTTTAAAAAGTGGACACTCTGGAGTTAATTATTTAAAAGTGTCCCAGTGGAGAGTAGAGGACCTATAGTGTCACTTCTGTGTTCAAAGGAGTAATGTATTTTTCCTAAATCTCCTTTAAAATCTCGTAATCTTGAGAAAACATCCCTTCTTGTTTCTGAGCTGTTGAGTGTCTAAAGAGTGTCTCTATGTATCTTCACACAGTTTTAAAGTATCATATATGTTTGTACAGGTCTGAAGCCAGACTATCGAATCTTCTAGTCAGTGCTTACCATACTTCCTCAAATATATTTTATCTTCTAAGGATAATGAGACAATGATTAGAATGAACATTTCCCCCAATTCAGTACATCTTTGAGCATTTATTTTGTGTAATATATGATCCTTGGGTTTATAAAGGACTCAAACATGAAGTATTCCCACTCTGGAGAAAATCAGGCACCTGTGAAATCATTCTAGTACAGAGTTGTCTATGGAAAGGGTTAAAATAGAGAAATGACCCAAAAAGGTGACAAGATGGGGAGAGGGTCAGGAAGACCTTCACAAAATTTGTCCAGGGCATTGAAGGGTGGGTAAATCCTCTGTTTATAGAAAGTTCACTTTCCTCTTTGTTTTCTTCAAAGATTGAGAACCCAGAGGTGAAAAAAGGTGAATCAATTAAGATGAATTGGAATTAAAATTAGGATTCTAAAATCTACTCTTTAAAAAAAAAGGTACTTCAGATTCCTTTCCTTTTGAGTGTGAATTTGCATCAGGATATTATGCAGCATGAATTGGTCACTTGTAAGGTAAGTACTAGTTATCAGTGTCAGGGACTGTTCTTGCTCTGAAAATTATTTTTTCTCCCATCATTTCTTTCTTTCTAAAACTGTTTTGGTTTCCCTATGTACTTAGATTTTGCTTGCCAAATGTACTCATTTGTTCATTTATTCAATCCACAGAAATTCATCATGCACCTAGTTATTGCCATGCATGGACCTAAGCAGTAGAGGCCCATCAGTGGACACCTCATTGGTTCTAGATGCTGAGAACCTTGTCCACTTGAGAGGACAGCAGGAAGACGAATGTCCATAAGGAGAGCCAGCTTTTAGTCAAGGCAAAGAGTAGGGGGAAAGTTCAAAGAAAACATGATGAATTTGGGTATTGGTTTGTCTGGAGGAAAGGAGAGTAGGAGTGTATTCATGGACATGGTGTAAAAGTAGAGATGGGTGATGCCTGTCAGATTTACTTGGTGGGAATTTGTACATGAAAATGGAGTAATATTTTTAAGGTGCTTGAGGAAATATGAATGAAAATTTTTTATATTCAACAAAAGAATCCTGAAAAACTTAGGGCATGTGCTCTCTTGAGTCTTCCTTGAGTGTATATGTGAAGATGAGCATCAGTAAACCAAAATGACTAGACACCTCTGAATAGAGAGACTGCGATGGCCAGTGAGCACATAGTTCCTTGTGAGAATAACACTGAACAGAGGGGTAAGAGGGAGAGTCTAGCCTTTGACAGATGTATCCTTTGGCAGTATAATTATAGTTCTACTATGAAAATGGAGAGAGAATGAGACAACCTACTGTAAAAACAATTTTTAAACTTTTCAGTAATTTTATCGGTAGCAGTAATATGCAGTATTGTTATTTTGAGACTAATATGTTTTCTGGAATAAAGCAAAAAGTAAGTAATTATGTGATATGCTAATTCAATCATCTGCTCAGTCCTTGATAGATTTCTGATGTAGAAGAAAGCTAGAGATGTGATAGGTAAGAGACAAAATAAAAAGCCTATAGTCCTGGATTCGAGTTGTTAAGTATCAGAACAAGCTTATATGTTGGTTGATCCCCTAGCTAGGCCCTGAAAATGCCTAAAAACAATACCAGTCTGATAGCAAAGACCATTCCTAGCACCCAGGTGCTGTTATGGAAATATTATCTCCCAGTAAAAGAAACCAGAGTTTCTAAGAAAAATGGAGCGGGAAAGGTACAAAATGAATCTGGAAAACATCTCAACATATCAGACAGAAAGAAAGGTATCAAAGACTACGAGAGTCACATCAAAATGATTCAAGATTCAACTTGAAGAGGCTCCCATTGGCCAAAGATGAACTGTCTGAACTTCAATAAATATAGTGATAATAGTGTCTAGAAACCTATTGAATATGTTTAAGTCTGCTTATTAACAAGAAATTTTAGAAAACCTAATTGGTCTCCTTTGGAGGATGATAGGGAACAAATTAATTACTTTGACAACAGTAAATAAAATAATATCAAACCCTATTCTGCCTCTCCAATATGAAGTCTGTTGAGAGACCAAACAGTAGATGAGTGTGAGCTTCTTCTTACGAAAATATTCTAATATAGCAAGAATAAATTATAGAATTAGAATACCGTCATTTTGCAGACTTCACTGAATCCCTGTATCTAGTCATTGAGCATCATCGTCTGGTAACATCACAAAAACATAACCAGACATGATGTACTTCATGGTGGAAACACACAACCCCACCGGACCTGCCACAGGCAAGTACCTGATCGTCCCAAGCCCTGCCATCCAGAGGCAGTTTGCAGGATGCAAGGGGCAGAGGGGCAGGGTGAACCGCACCGTGCGTGAGGTTAGGAAAGCTATGGGGGCTCCACAAGATAGTGGTCGACATGGGGGAGGACAGAGGTGACGGCATTGGGACAGAGCGCACAGAGAGGCTTCTGTGGCTGCAGGACACTAGCAAAGTCTTGCGTTTTGACCTGGCTGGGGGTCCACATGGGGTTTTCCTTGTACTAACTCATTAAGTTCCACATCTGTTTTGTGTCATGTTCCTGTATGTGTCTTATTTTAAAATTTTAAAAGGTTAAAAGACAAAATAACGAAAAAGACCTGTGTATTAATATTGTTACATTCGGAGGGGATGCAGATTGAACCAAAATTAATATTAGGCTATGCTGGAAAAGGTTATCCACATTTTAAATTATGAACAATTTCAGATGTGTAGAAAAATAAAGGAATACTCTATGACACCAAGTGCACACCAGTCAAGGTTGCCTAATGGGATCATGATGTCACTTGGTTTCAAGTTTTAAAATAAAAAGAGTATTAGATATAAGTTAGGTTCTTTTTGCTTCTCTCCAAATTCTCATTCCCTTTCTTCCTTCCATTCCTTCCCGGAGGAATTCACTATCGTTATTTACAGTAACCATAACAATGACGATAATATCCTCCAGCATTGATGAAACATGTACTACATGCCAATAAGTTGTGTCAAAAAGTTTTTACGGGCTTCCCTGGTGGCGCAGTGGTTGAGAGTCCGCCTGCCGATGCAGGCGACACCGGTTCGTGCCCCGGTCTGGGAGGATCCCACATGCCGCCGAGTGAAAAAAGTTTTTACACTTTATCTGAATAAATTCTTTGAATCCTCAGAACAACCTTTTGAAGAAGTTGCTACTATTTCCCTCATTTTGCAGGTGAGTCCTGGAGTGATCCAGGGTCTCAGAGCCAAGAAGCAAGGAAGCCAATACTCAGTCTTGAGCAGCATATAACTATGTTTATAGATATATAAGTAAATTGCATGTAGTAATATACAAATATATAATTTCTTCTTTTCTCCTTTTGTCCTAGCACATAAATTAGTTAGAACCACTAGCATAAAGTCAAATGCCAAGATATAAAGTCCAGGCCAAAAAGAGACACATTTTAAAGACTGTCTTGCCTCCTTTGTGATACTTGGATTGCATGTAAATAGCCAAGTTGTCTAATGTTCTGGCTAGCCATCCCAGTTACTGAAAAGTTCTTAGTTGAGGTAACACTCAATTTCTTGGGGCCTCTGTCTCCTCAACTGTAAAGGTAAATGAGGCTATAATATTCTAGGGGTCTTTTAGTTTAAAAGTTCTATGATTCTTCAATCTCCAATTTTCGTAAATATTGTTGAGTGAATAAGTGATGATTCAGTTCTCTTAATTTTTGGTAACTAATGACTAGAAGTTAGAGGATAGCATAGGGATCCTCAAAATATAAAGATAGATGTCTTAAATTTTTTTTTAAAGTTGCTGAATAAAAGTCGGATGAATTAATTTTCATATTTTATGATTAGTTTAGGAGATAACAGAATACACTGCTTAAAATTTTCTGGGCATGGATAACATAAAGCTGATTACCTTAAAGCTGCTTGGCAGAATTTTACCTCATGTTTTTTTACTCTTACTGTTTATCTGTATTTTCTAATTAATGACAATAAACACATAACTTGAAACATAAAATAGAAGGTAAATCTACGATGCCTTAAGGACGCGCACCACACTTTATGTATGTGTGTATCTTTTTCTCTGTCCACATCGCCTGGCCTCTGAAACCAGACCAGCAGCTCTGCTTTCCTTCCCCGGAGCCTCCATGGGCTCATGGTCGCTCCATGCTCGGCACCGCACCCGCCCCCTTTCCATGTCTGCCGCCCTTTCTACCCCCTACCCCAGCTGGCTGGCCCCAGCCCGCACGCAGCCGTTCCTATGATGCGGTACTGCGGAGGACGAGTGGCGGGGGGCTCAGCCCCGCAGAGCACCTACTAAGCATCCCCTTGGAATGCAGGCAGATCTCCTGGCACAAAAGACTGTCTGTGATGGTCCCTGCTGAGGGCCGTGCTGCCAGCTGCCCCCGATCCTCTCTCAACGCTGAGGCCTGCACACTTTTCCACTCATCTTTATTTTTGTCTGAACACCGGCTTTGCCTGACTCTTTTTGGACGCTACTGCATTTGCTTCAGCTGCTCTGGTTTCCTCCACAACCCAGGGGCCAGGGGAACGCCCCTGCTCAGCAAGTGTCCTGGGTGAACCTCTGGGGCTCCCCGTGGTAGGATCTTTGATGGCGTACACGTGTCTGAATGGCCTTGGTCAACACGTGTGACCTTGTCTTTGAGATTCCTCTTTCGGAGCCAGTTTAGAGGCACCCATTTGAGACTCCACCTGGCTACCTTCTGACCACGTCTTTGTCTCAAAAGGGTATTAATAAGTGTAGCATTTATTTTATTTACTAGGATTGCTCTTCCTAGAAATTCATTTTCCAAGAATGAAGATTTGCTGCATTGAAGAAATTATATAAGATGTGCCAGTGCCCTGAAGGCACCCCAAGCGTATTTGAACAATTAAGACCAGTCCTAAGCAACACACAGCTCCGGGGTCAGGGTTCTGAGTAAAGCTTTTGGAACCATTAAGTCTGGGTAGCTAAATCACTCACAGTACTTTATAAATATGTTTTCTGACTTTAAGTTAAATGAAATAATGCATAGAGAGTATTTCTGAAGTCTCTGGTATATTAATTCCCTCTCTCGCCTGGTGTATTGGACCCAGTTAAAGAAACACAGCAAATCGCATGCAATGTTTTTCAAACTTTGCTTGAAATCCTTGATGCAGACGATTTATTCATTTGAGTTCACGTCCCAATTTGAGCTCTATAGGCCCACAAATAAATAAATGTTTAATTTCCTGCTAACCAAATATCCTTAGATGTCTTTAAAACAGTATGCTGTCTCCAGTGAGCGACTGTGCCGTGTTAAAAGCTCAAGTTAGTTTCACATTGTGAAACCCCCCCTCCATCTCCCTCCCTCTCCTTCCTTCTCCCCTCCCCCTCCCCCTCCCCCATCATAGATTATGAGCCAGTTCCCACCTCTCTAGGCTTCAGTTTCCTAAACTATAACACTAATAATCTCTAATGTGGCCTTTTTACTTCTAATTTTCTATAATTCTAATATCTGTTTATGCTTTTATTTCTATTTAGAAAGTAATTGCATTTGGGAAATGAGTTATAATCATGTGTTAAAAGTCAGCTATTTAAAATAGACAGCTCTCTTAAATAAATTTAGATAGTGGGCATCCAATAATTTCCATTTCTCATGACTTCCATGAAACAGAGTGGTATCCAGCCCCAGTCTTTGAAATTCTTTTCTGGGGAGGGTGAGAGCAGGTTCAAGGACAAACAGCTCTGCTCCTGGATGCTACATTCAGAGAGAGTGAAGAAGCAGGCTGAGCCGTCCTGTAAAACTCACCATCAACCCAACTGCAATCAATCAGTGTACGGAGAGGGCTTGGAAACTTACGTCGTTAAAAGGTATAGAAGAAAACATAATATACGTTGCCGTCCACACTGGACTTGTGGGAAGGTTAGTGAGTGGATGGCAGAGGGAGCCCAACAAAATTCAAGCCTTGAAACGTGGGGATGGACAGGCCACTGCAGGGACCAAGAGGAGAGAGCAAGGAGGGCCAGAGTCGAGATGGGATGGACTGATTTTCCCAAAGTCTGAAGCTGCTGAGTATCCCATGCCTGTCTTCCTATTACACACAACTAAAGGCCCCAAATAGAGCAAGAGTTACAGGGCTATAGGGTAACGACTACACCCACATTGAAACAGAGAAGAAAGGTGACCAGAGAGGTTTCACGGGGCCTGGACAGTGGGAGGGAGAGCCTGTCCCAGCGTTGAGCAAACATTCGTCCATTGTTAGTCCATAACTATTTATTATTATTGATACCTATATATGTGAAAATGTGCTGGGTGTTTGGTCATCAGTATTACCTTATATTCCTCTGTGTAGGCATTCCTCTGGTTTCTCTGGACCAGGGGGTTTCCAGCAGACCTATGCCAATCCAAAGCCAGGAGAGAAGATTCATGGATTCTATCTGAGATCCTATTAGCACTCACTGGCCAAATGTGGCAACTGAGCACTTAAACACGAGCTGGCTCCACGCGTGATGCACGGGGACTGCAGAGCACACAGTCATGGTGACGGATGTTAGCTAGACTTACTGTGGTGATCACTTTACAATATATGCAAGTATTGAATAATTATATTATACCTGAAATTAACATAAAGTCTTATGCCAATTATATCTCAATAAAAAATAGAATTACACACAAAATTATGTAAAACATCTTTTAAATATATTTTATGTTGAGTACATTTTGCTCTAGATATATTGGATTAAATAAAATACATTATGAAAGTTAATAAAATATACTATGAAAGTTAATTTTCTGTTTTCTTTTTATCTGTAGCTACTACAAAGTTTTTGACTATATTTGAAGCTTGCATTGTATTTCTATTGGGAAGCACTGATCTAATCCAATGTTTCTGAACATTTGCATACAAATCATCTGGGAATTTTCTTCAAGTGCAGATTCTGATTCAGGAGGTCTGGGTGAGGCTCCCAGGAGACGCGGTGTGGCTGGCCCTGATGCTGCATGCACGTCTTCCGTATCTACTTTAAGAATAGAATGAGATCGAAGGCAAAAGCATTTTTACTCTGTAACTGGGAAGCAGAACTCCTGCTGTGGAGTGTATTGAAAGATAAAGCAAGAATTGTCCCTTATTACAAATTAAGAAGACCACACATCAAAGATGTGTCCTCAAGATGTTTCTCCTTGCAAAGTCTCTTCCATCTTGATATTGTAAATAGGGCGCGTAACTGACAGAGCCGAGAAGAGTTGGATTTTATGAGCCTACTTACTTGCTTCATTCCTGATATGATGTAGATTCTGGACCAATGAATGTCCTGTCCTGAGCCTAAGGGATTTGGCATATGCAGTTGGAGAGAAACAATGTTTAGAGCTTGAATGCCATGGGATATTGAGTGGAGAAGAGCCACCCCATGTGGAAGGCTGAGTGGTGTCTTAATAAGTAAAAAAAAGAGGGCACTAGCCCAGGATTTGTGGGTGATGGTATTAGTGCAACAGATGGTGCTTAGAGCCCTGCTGTCAGGTAAACCCTGGGGAGACTCTGCTCTGTAGCTTGGCTCCCATCTTGTGGGAGGAGTAGCATCTTTGTGTGGGTGCTGTTGTGTCTTCGTGATTTTGTGCTGTCAGAATGCTTTGGTTTGAGAAAAAGAAACCAATTGGGTCCTTTAAGCAGAAAAGGCAGCTTATTAACAAGATATTGGGAGCTCACAGAGTGCCTGGGAGCAGAGGACAAGGAGAGAGGGCTGTGCAGCATTTAACAGTGCTCGTGCCACACAGCTGAGCAAGTTCCCTCAGGACATCTTAACTGGTTCCTCGGGCGTCAGACCTGCTGCAGTCACCCAGGCCCCCACCTGCTGCCATCATTGTCCCACCCATGTGGCAGAGCTCACAGGGAGGGACATTCCTCAAGGAGGGATGGAAACGGAACAGATGCCCACTATTGCTAGCCTTTGCTGCCCAACGAGGGTACACGTCTCTGAAAAGAACCTGTATAGCCTCTTGGTCCCTCCTGAGAAAGGAGCAACCCCAATTTTTTGTGCCAGCTGCAAGCCCAGGGTCTCTAGGCTGTGTCCTTCCTCCTCTGTTCTGCCATAAGTCCATGTCAATCCTCTGAATGCCATAGACACCAATACCATAAAACCGCGGGTGAAAGAGAGCAGAGGAGACAACCAACAAAACCCCGTAAAACACATGTGACAAAGCAAGGGAGAGAAGCGCGGTGGAATGTTACCCTCCTTTTGCTGGCCAGGTCTCCACAGACATTCACTCTATGCCCCTGCCTGCCCTGTCCTGCACCCTTTGCTTTCAGCCCCATCCCTGCCAGACAGTGGCTCACCTCCCTGGATGCCCCAAATGTCCCTACTGAGAGATCCGAGCCCCAGTGTCAGTCTGCATGGGGGGGGGGCCTCTTGTCCCCTGTAGCTGTTACCTATGAACCTGGCATTACCGAAAGGTGCTCAGGAACCCCCTCATTCCTTTTAACTTCCCCTCCCCTCCTTCCTGCACAGTAGTCTCCCTATGCTCCCTAGCAACCGGGGTCAGGCTCCTCAACCAGCACCATACACCCTCCTTGGCCTGGCCCCCCAGTAACATGAAGACCCAAAAAGAGAAAGCACAGAGCACAGAGCAAAACATCTTGTCCTCTGCTTGTAGACAAAACCTAGACATGCCCAGACAATCAGACCCCAGTAACTCCTATGGTGCAGGTCCCTGTGTTTTTTATGGAATTTGCCTCCTGGCCTCTGGTGAGACTATAATTTACCAAGAAATTTAGAGGGAACCCTAGCCCCTACCCTTGGGTCCTTTTAGCATGCTGTCATTGCTATAGTGGGCCAGCCTCATGTCCTGTGGGTGGGAAGATGATTCTGTTTCCTGCAAAGATGTAGAATTAATTTAACCTGAGACAGGACCATGGCGACATACTGTTGTCCCCAATACACGAAGAGAAACCACCTGGCCCCATCTCTTGTGGGGATAAAACTGTGTTGATTTCCTTGAATAAAGTACATTTGGAATGACACCCTGGCTTAGGGTTCCAGTAAGTCACAGCCATCCTCCGGGCGCCTGCCTTCTGTACCTGCCAAGTCAATGAATAAAAGGGGACAGGAGGAGAACCCCCATGGCTCCATCCTTCCAGACTTGGTTGATGACTCTACATGTGTGACTTCTCCAGCAAGGCCACAGTGCTTTTGATTTCCTGTGCTGACAGCTCATTTGTTAGGGATCTAAGGTGGAGATTCTGACGATCGTTGATTGTCTTTTTCATGTCCTCCCCTAGGAATTTGGGGGAAAAGGTAGGGAGAGTTTAAGGTCCCCCTGAGCTAATGTGTCATGGGTCCCTCTCCCCACAAGTCCCCACTTTACCCAGTGGACCACGTGATATTCTGTGTTCCCAGGAATTTAGGCAAGCCAGGGTCCAGTGACACCCATGAGGTCTGGGTGTTTCCCTTTTCCTGAATATCATTACCCTGAGAAACAGCTACAGGGCCGTCTGAGAAAGATCATTTATTTTCATGATGTTACTGCAAGGTCTTTCCTCAAAGGTACCCTTCCGTTTAGATGCCCTGGGTTTGGGAATCTACTCATTTCTAGGACTGGATGAGAACATGGAATCTTTATGGTGGGGCTCATATCAGACATCTCGTCCCAGATACCAAAAGTCTTCCGTTCTACAAATCAAACAGAGCCTTCTTTGTCAGTTCAGCACATCATGACATGTGGCCATGGGTGATTGCTTTGCCTGCAGGTACCATGAGAAACAAATTCCTAACTTGCCAGATTTTCTCTCCCAAGTGAAATAAGTAACCTTAATTTCCCCTATTTTGATGTGTCTGCTGTACCCTAAGTATCAATACATGTATCACTCTGTGTATGTAGTTACAAGCCAATAAGCTGGCTACCTTAAGTAGAAAAGATAGAACTACTAGGATGTCTGCAATATCAGACTTCAAGGTTAGCTCATTAAGAACAATCCCTAAAAGTATGCGATAGAGTTGGTCCAGGTAGGACAGTGCTGCTACCACCACAAGCATGAGACATACTCTTCTTTCTCCAGGAAATTAATTGTGTTACCACTGCCACCGTCACCACAGAATAAGCTCTGAGGGCCATGCTCCCTCGTAACCACCTTGCAATGCAAAGTCTAGGAAGGGCACGTCATAACGGTGAATCATAGGTCGTGTGCCCACAACTTAGCTGAAAGGGAAGTCGGGAAAATAAATATCTAGTAATTTTAGTATCTATAGTGAGAGACAGTCCCTACTTACTAAGGAGACTCAGAGATTGGGGTGGGTCTAGGTATAGGAAGGAGGTTCACATGCTGGAAACTCAAAGAGAATGAAAAAGCGCACTACACTGTGAAGAGCAGACGTGGTGTCCTTCTCCTCTGGTCAATTTCTAGTATCTTCTCTGCATTCAGGTTTTTTCTAGATTCTCTTTCTCTGAATGATTTTCAGTACTAAATCTATTCTAGATATGCATGATACTTAATACTGTTCCCAGTAATATGAAGAAAAATTCAATTCTAAATAAGGTAAAGGTCTAAAACGTGTCTATGCGTATATATGTTTTTACTTTAGTGATGAGACCCATAAGTGAACTGGAAAACCAATCGAATACTTTGAATAAGCACCGGATTTGTACCAGCACTGTTACTATGTACTCATAAGCTAAGATAAGTCCCTTCCTTCAAGTAACTCAAACAGTTGTAGAGACATTAAACAGATGACGCAAGGATGAGAATACATGATATGAAGACTCCAGATGCAAGACTGTTCAGAGACAAGAGATCAGGAACCTAGAGGTAGTTTGGAAAGACGTGTTGGAAGGCAGATATTTGTGAAGTTATTGGGCTACCAAAGCTTAATTGAATAGTACTTATTTTTGTAAAATTGCAGACCGTGTTTTTAAAATTATGAACTTGGGGGTGAGATAAATATCTTTTATAGATAATCTTAGTTTGCTGGCTGTCATCATCTAAACCTTAAATTCTCAATGGCCTTTCAGATCTCAGAATCACATTTGATACAATTTATATCTAGATGTTTTGCCAAGAAAACGACCAGTTGTATAAAATCAGGCCAGCTCTATAAAATCACAGATTCTCTAAAAATCTGAATATGGATGCTTTATTTCTCCAGACTCCCCCAATATCTATTAACATGCAATGGGATAGTCAGTTCAATACAGACACAAAGCACAACGATGAGTTCATGGCCTGCCCTTTCTGATCCAGCTCGGTCACTGAGGTTATGCAACCAACTTCCCTCTGCCCATAACTGTACCTGATATGCCAGCTCTTCTTTGTGATACGACCCCCAGATTTCACCCATTCCTCTGTTTTCCAGTTAATCACCTAAACCATATTCCTTTTAACTATTTGCTCCTGAAGCACTCTACAGATGTTTTGATTAGTTGAAGCCAATTCCCCACAGTGAGAATGGGTTTCCCATCTGTATCATTGTTTGATAGCTTAATAAAATAGCCCTTATCTCATATATGTCTAACTCGGAAATTTTAGTTTTTGATGGAGTGGGTTATGTTAGTGCCTATTTTTGCATAGCATACATTGGGATACAGAAATATCTGGATTCCAGATTATAACCATTTTAACCCTTTTCTACCCACTGTAATGATTTCATTCTATTTGCTGCTGTCCTATGTGAGTCTAACACTCCTCTGTGTATCACACCACTCTGTCACTGATGCAGATATAATTCTGAACTAAAGCAAAGAAGATATTTTAGGACATCTCATGAGCTTCCTGAACCAAGACCCAGATAGGTCGTGCTCCTGCTTCACATGGAGAGCTACCCCCATGCCTTAGCCTTGGTGTGAAAAATGGCATGTGAGGAAATGGAAAGTCCCCTGTAGATACCAGAGACCAGAGTCTGCTCAGAAATCCAGAATTGAAAGGAAGAGACAGTCCTTCTTACACTATGAGAGATCCATCTATTGTCAGAACAATCAGAACATACATTAGATGGATGGAAATACAGCGTAGGATATGACCTGTGTGTTTTATAATTCAAGACACAAAAGGACCTGGGTTTTTTTTTTGTATTAAACTGCAGGACATATCCATTAGAAGGGGCTGCATATTCCAATTTATATTCTCTTACTAATTAATTAAATAATGGAGATAAGCTATGAATTTTCTAATACAGAAAGGCTTTAATCTGTACAGTGAACTTCTAAGGGCAGCATAAAGTATATTAAAAATAATTTAAGAAAGGGTTTGATAGATATTTGGAGGCAAAAAATGTCTCATTGTATGATTTAATTGCAAACTACAAAGAGATTTTCCATTTCAATAGCCTTTGGGGTATTCCCCAGCCCTTGTGGTGTGTCCTTAAGGGTTTTATTTACTGTCCCATACTGCAGAGCAGATTCCATTTTCTAAGAAGTCATAACTTATTAAGTGAACCTACAAGGTAACGGCAAGATGCCGGCTGAAACGCTGCTCTGCTGTGTGCTCTGTGGCTTCATGATTCATTCATTTCTTCCCCTCCTCTTAGGCCATATGAGTGTTGCAATCTCAAGCTCTAAGGCTATGCAGAGGGTGGCTGGAAAGAATACAAAGGCTGGGCTGGAGCCACAGCCAGTCTGGGGCAGTTGTTGTCAGTAAGAAGAGGGTGAGCCCATGTGCTGGCAGTGTGGTGAGGGCAAGGCGTGCTTCCTGCTGCAGAGCCCAGAAATTCCTCCCCTTTAAGGTAAAACCCCAGGTGCTGCGCTCCTGTCATTTCAGGGAAATACGCCTGCGGCTTCAGGTACCACGAGCTCGTGAAGTAGGGTTATGCCTCTGTGTGTGTTGTGTGTGCTTGTGCACACATCTTTGCATGTGTGCAGGAGCCCAGTGTCTAATAGACAATGTGTTTCCATAGACATGTACATGTGTGTAAGAAACACATTCACGTATGTAAATGTGTGGTTTAAAATACCATGGCTTAGTATCCTTTAGAGATTTCTTTCTTACTATAAGATAAGAAATTTGGAGATAAATTTAACTTAAAAAACTGAACTTATTGCTAACACAACTAAGATAAGGCAGAGAAACTCACAGGGAATAACTACATATGTGTGTATGTATGTGTACATATATATTCTTTTCACTTGTCCTTTATTTTAAACGTTTATTTGGAAGTATTTTTAAATAATGATATATATTTGAACCCTTAAATAGTGTACTGGAACTCACTATTTGCCCTAAACATTCTTTTTTTTTTCTGTAAGTTTTATTCTGCTTCTTGTTTAGAGGAAGGCTTTGTCCCTCGTAAGATGGAAAAATTCCCTTTGTGCTATGGTTACAGTTCTACGATGGGTTTGGAGTCCTCCCTAACTGCATCATGACCACACAACCTGAAGAATTGTCCTTTATCAGCATGGCTGCTTGTCTGGGGAGCTCAGGATCTGTGTCTTAGACACAGGAGAATACATGCTCCCATTTTTTTTTCCACAGACTAGAAATGATTCCTATTCTTTGCTCCATAGAACATCCGATGTGGTGCCCAATCAGCTGAAAAAGCTGCACAGACGTCATTAGTTCTATGTGTGTGTGTGTGTGTGTGTGTGTGTGTGTGAGAGAGAGAGAGAGAGAGAGAGAGAGAGAGAGGAGACAGAGAGAGAGAGAGGGAGGGAGAGACTGCAGATGCTTAGCCGAGTGCCGAGTGGAGTCTCCATTAGGGCAGCTCTATTGATTTCTGAATCACACTGCAGCAGCAGCAGGGCTGGAGTGCAGGATGGAAAAGATCACGTCTCAGAGACAGGGATTACTAAAGGCAAAATAAGTGTGTATATAATAAATATATAAAGATAAGTATATATGTATATATACACACATATATTTGATTTCACATAAAACTCATGCATCTGTTACCAAAAGAAATCAAAAATGGGACATTTAGACAGCAAAACTGGAAGATTGTTACTGATGTAGAGAGAAATGTATAGGAAAAGTGAGATAGAATGGATTCAGAAAAACCCTTGCTTCAAATTTTTAAGGCATTTTTCATGAGAGATGATAATGTTCTAATTTCCAGAATGCCTTAAAAAAAAACCCTGAAAAATTTTTTCAGAGATATTGAAAAGTATAGTTTATTTGAGGGCAATCTTAAAGCTATACCTGAGAATTTTTTTAAAGTCAGAGATACATTTTTATGAAATTTTGTTAGATTATTGTATCAGTTCGTCACCTTTCATTTTTCTATTTTTGATGCTTTGTGTTGCATAATATCTAGGATACAGTAACAGGCTGGTTGCAAATGCTTGAGACAGAAATAGGTTTCTTCGGAGGCTGCATTTCAGAGGGTCCAACTGTGAACCTGGGAGGTAGCGTTAGAGTTGTCACAAGGTCTGTTGTCCAGGATTCGGTTAGAAATTATTGTTTCTAGGTGTAAAAAATGTTGTCTTGGTCTTTTAGGCAGCTTGAGTTTACAACTGGTTCTTTTACCCCAAGGCTTATTAACTGTCCCCCTCCCCAGAAGAAAGACGGAGGTAAGTTCAGTTTCACAGTTCTGGTGTCGGCAGGCAGGCAGTCTGCATGTGAGCAGCAGAGAATTAGAATTGAACAATCCATTTTACAAGCGCACACACACACACACACACACACACACACACACACACACACACACGGCAACACCAGTCGGTTGAGGGGGAAAAGGGCGATACCTTTTTAAAAACCGAAAGGCAGTAAGCCATTATTAGCAAGAGCTATATTGAGCATGCTTGCCAGACAGGCAGCAGAGCTGAGCTCCAGTTCCGCCCAGACATGTGCCTTGCCATTTTCATTTTAATCAGCCTGCTCAGGATGGCTGCTGATTCATTTTGCAGGATGTCCCCCTGGGAGCCAAGGTGGAAGCCTGAGGCGAGCTGCTATTGCATCAATGCAGCCACACATCAGACGGGGGTGGAGGTAGGGGGAGAGTACGGACTGCAACGCACCACATCCCAAATTTCAATATGGCTATTTAAAAAAGTCCTTCGTGAAACCAAGGACTTTACAGTAAATATAATAGACAAAAAAGAAAAGAAAAAATATGTCACATTGTCATTTCATCATCCAACTACCCCCAACATGCGCCTGCATGCACACACACACACACACACACACACACACACTCTTCCACCCAAACGCTTAAAATTCTAGCTATTTTTATGGTCACTGCGAAATGCAATACATACGTATATATTTATTTACCTGGTAACTAGCTGGGGAGGTGTACCTGGTTTAGCTGGAGGCTTTGATTTGTGGGATTGACAACCTTATTATGCAGTGAGCTTATTATTGATATTATTCTGCTCTCGGTTGCCATGGCCACCTTGTGAGAGACATTCAATTTTCTCTCCTCCATCATCATTATCTATGAGGCCATCTGTTGTGGAAAATGAATTCAGCCTCATTTGCATGACTGATAAGCAATTTTTTTTTTATCTATTTAACAGAAGGTCATATGCCGGGGATTTGGAGCTCGTGAAAAAAATGTGGAAAAAAAAAAAGCATATCGAGAGGGTGAGTGGGAGTGTGTGCATTAGGGGATGTGTGTGGAAGTAAAACAGATCCCTCAGGCCTGAAAGCCTATCGCACCGCATTTGTCATTCCTGCCCCGGCGACATTTTTTTTCCCTAAGCTACTGCACACTAAACAAGAAGAGAGCTTTCCTTGCAGTCTTCTTGAAGGCCCCCTGGTTTTTGTACTCATTGTTGGTGGGTGTATTTTAATTTTTTTGACTCCCTGGACTGTGGGTTATGATATCAATATTCACTGAAGACAAAAAGCAGCCTTTTCTGCATCTCGGTGGTAGGCATATTCCTCATCATCCTTTCAAACTTGGGGTGGAATAGGGCTCGTTTGCTTTCTGTGTATTTTGAGTCAGCGCAGTTACTAACACTGAGCGTGTCGCACTCGTGAACGGTTGTGGTCATGCTGTGAGGTACGTGATCTTCGTTAGGTTAATTCTGGGGGCTTAGTGCACAGGGTCTGTTTTACTGTAGTTCAAGGGCTGGTGCTGCAATGCCTATTGTCTGCTCCTTCTTAAAGTTATTTCATAGCATGGCTGGTAGCTGAAGTGTTCCTGGGCTAGGAGTTTGTAATCCACAGAAGTCTCTCTTTAAAGCAAAATGGGTATCATGTTGCATGCTGTAACCGTGATGTTGTTTATAAAAAAGATCTTGCTGCATGGACTGTACTTGGATGATATATGGATATTGAAACAAAAACTTCCCAGAGACTTTACTGGATTACTTGACATTGCAAATAAAGCAATTCATTTTTTACAAAGGCTGTTAAAACATTCTCAATGTCATATTATATCGGCCTAATGATAAAAAGTTGACTTATATTGTTTAAATTGAGAAACTCAAATAAGATTTTGAACTATAACTGAAACATTTCAAGTTCATAATAATGGAACAGTGTTTCATTTGTAACAGAAGTATGCCTTTAACACAAATTAATAAACTAAAATTTCAAACTGTAAACTTTATCTTCAGGGTAGATCAGAATAAGGCCATAAATATATACACATATAAATATTCATATAATGGCTAGCTATTCAAAATATAGAGCTCTGATTTTCAATTTAGTATTAATTTAGCCATGATAGTTTCTCATACCACTAAAACAATATAATCTATAGAATTTTAAGTTATTTATTTACTTACAGTAAAAATGTTTGTTATAATAGGAGCTTTTTGTTTAAGTGTTTGTATTTTTTACTGAACAAAACTAACTTCATAGACAAAAGCACCCTAGTACCACCCTTACATGCATAAGGGAGGCTTTCTTTCTAATTCTTCAACTTCATGAAACTCATGTGGCTTTTTAAATGATAAATAAAGGCATGTATTCCATACAGATAAAAATGGGATTATTTTAAAAATTATAAAAAGGGTTTTTGCACAATACTCCTTTTTGAAAAACAGCACCACTCATACCTATAAGTTTTCACCTCTCAAGAACTTTGAATCCAGAGTGTTGATTGTACATAATACATGCTAGTGATGCATCTAGAAAAAAGGAAGTGTATTTTTTCTAGTTGACCTAAAGGAAAGTGTATGATTCTACCACCTCAAATGCAATGGGTCAATTGGTCAAAATTCTCCTTAAAGTTGCACTGTAGTCATAAATTTTTAAAATTAAATGCAGTAGACCAGAGCTGATTCGTTTGCATAATAGTTCTTTACTTCACGGCACTTTTAAAACTCTCCCTACAGTATCATAGACTTCTCAGAAGCAATAGCAGCTATTATATAATCCTTCTTCTCAAATCAGCCATATTTTTTTATATTTTAGCTTGAGTATTAGAGAAGTAATTTCTTTTTTAAACATTAATTTTACACTTGAAGAGTTAAAAACAGTAAAAGGCTGATAGTTTATGAAGATTATTTAAAGTGACATCACTTTTCTCAGAGGACTGTAGTTGAAGCATCAGTAATATGATACCTGGATTTATATTATAATATGAAGGATTATACTGTTGCCTTTTGATCATAACATAGAGTCTTCAGATTTGTGAAGCAAAATTGTCAACTTTTGAGAAACCTATGAGGTAGCACAGTCGATTTTTTCCCTCCCCCCAAAAAAAGTTAATTACCAATCTTGGTTGGATTCTTCCTTGCCTCCCTGACATTTGACTGCTGCTAATTCACTGATTAATCTCATTAATGTGATTATAGTAGGATTTGGAATTGGCTGCCATTGTTCTGTCGACAGTGCTATTCAGCCTGAGCACTTGCCACCTCATTCAGTTTTGCTGTGATTTTTCAAAGGCTGGTTGAGTGAGCTATTGTGAGCAAGGCTTCTCTCCCTTTCCCTTTCAGCACCGGGAGCTGTCCGCTGCTGATAGCAATTACATTCAGCAGTGACTGACTTCCTACTAGTTTACTGGCAATGGGAAAATGGCTCAGTTTCATCACCTTAATGATTGTACTCGTTGAGGTAGAAGGCGGAGCAGACTTTATGGTCACAATGGGATGTTCTGAAGAGTGTGGCAGAAAAGATAGGCAATCTCTAGACCTTTATGTTGCACATAAACATTTTACCCTACTTTTCAAATTACTAGACATGATTTTATTAAAATCACTTGCATACATGTAGTTGTGAGTTGAAAAACCTATGAACACTATGTGGACATGCTTTTCAAATGGAAAATCGTTATGTGATTATTGTTAAAATTTCATTTTTGAAAAGATGAGCCAGAATTACCAACAAGGCAGATAGACCAATAAGGCAGAAAGTACACAGAAAACATAAATTTCAACTTTTCTTGAGTTAAACTTGCATCCTTCAGCAAAACTTAGGCCAATTTCATAAATTTGTGTTAGATGATGAGATCAAGGTTGAAGGCCCAATAATTTGTGACCATGTATGTGTGGTGTACAAAAATTCCTAAAGGAGTATGAGTACATTATTTCCTTTGGATTGTATGAACATGATTTTAGGAAAATGTGAGTATTTTAAGAGAATGGGCCTCTTCGACGTACAGCTTTCATTGTTCCTATCATATTTTTAACCTAACTTACTTTTCACCTAACTTATTCATTTTTTACACTCTCAAAAATGTTTATATTTCACACCTTATTACTGGATACACCCAATTATTTCACCCTCTGATGTTTTCTGTCTGTTTTATACACCAGTTTTCAATAGATTAAGGAAAAAAATAAGTTATTTTGCAGGCTTAAATCTTCTTAAAGTTTTTCTATTTGTTAAAACTATACTTAAAATTCAAAACTTAGAGTTAAAAATCTGATTATTTGTTGATTTGCTTTTAGAAATACTTCACATGTCTGATAAAAAAATCCAATCACTTCTCAGAAAAATTCATTTTGTTGCCTAAATATGTTTTCAAAGTCACATGTATAAACTAGATTTCTGACTCTACCCATGAGGCAGTCTAATTTAAGGGAGAGTATTGTTTGTAAAAACATACTATATCATCTAAAATAATTTTACTCATTAAACAATTTGGTGCCTACATTTTTAACTTCAGACAACTTAAAATTGTATTTCCTCTGAAATATTTTATATTAAGACCCCCATTCGGTGGAGTAACAGGGACCAGCAGGATGCTTTTCTGTAACGACCCCACTGCCCTGGTGTTGAAGTGTGGCTTGGCTGGATGGCCCCTGGCGTCCAGGGCTATAATTTTCTAATCAATAACCAGTTTTTCAAATGCATCTAGTACTTTGCCATAAAGTCTACCTTGATGCAAGGTCTCACCAGAACTCTGTCTAGGAAGCAAATGAATGGCAGATTCAGAAAGAGAGATCTTCAGTTTTGCTAAATTCTAATAATCAAATTACTTTGTATGATAATTTGATTGCAATAGTGTTATGCATTTTCTTGTTTTCAAGCTTTTTTAAAAACTTCTTTTCATGAATGCCTTCTTTTTGTTTTCTTTGAAAAGTGTGTAGCATTCCTCAGAAAAGAGTAATAGAGGATAAACTTGAACAAAAACTTGAAAATGATTAACATATTTTTCACCAAATAGGTTTCATCATAGTGTATTCTTTACCACAACTCTTACCTTACATTGATTTACACCTTATTCCAAACTAAACTAAGGAGAAAAGATAGCACAAACTTAAAGAGGAAAATATTTATATAATTAAAAAAAATTTATTTTGAAGTTGTAAGGGGTGAATAACATCCATATATTATGGCTGATATAAAAAATATATATTTTACATTGGCATATACCCAACAAATTAGAAATATTGCCTATAATGATCATAACTTGCACAAGGAATATACTACTTTACTTTCGTAGTAATTTATTTTATGATTTTTTCTGATGTCAGATTATTTTAAGGTAGCAGACATACATTCTTCTAACATTAGGCTATGTTTCAGTGCAACGTGGTTTCAGTTGGAGTATATGCTTTGTGTCCTCCTGTCTCTCTGTCTCTCTCTGTTGCTCCTTTTCCCTCCCTCTTTCCCCCATCTCCCCCTCCCCTCTCTCTCTCTCTCTCTCCCTCCCCTGTCCTCCCTCTTTAACTCTGCCCCTGGTTGTCTCTTTGGCCTCCCTCTCTTCTTTCTGTGTCTCTTTCACACCTGCATTGTTCAAGCATACACAATGATTTTCCTATGCCTGTTTTCACAATGAAACTGTGTTAAGCTTTGACATCATAATGAGTCCTCAGGGTATCTGTATAAGTAATCAGAGATGGCAGAGAAAATGCAAGCCAGGTGTTATAAAACTAGAAAGGATGCATAAATGCTTATTTATTATGTGAGGAAATATTGATAAGCATTGCTGTGTTGGGCTGTTCTGTTAGGAAATTTTTCCTAAAATGTATCTCTTTAAAAAATCCCAACTCCCCACGTGGTGATTATTGGAAAAGTTGGGGGGGGGGAATGTTTTAGTTTAAGTGTGACGGGCGCTGTGCTGTGAGAAGACGGAATGGTACAGGATAGTCTCTTAAAGCGTCTCTTGCTCTCAGACTGCAGTGATTTCCAGCAGGGCTGGATGGGAAGGGAATTGTAACCTCTGTAGTAACCAGTATGTCTGGTCTCAAGACATCAGGCAAGATGCTCGGGATTTAGAGGAATCACCTCTGAAAGCTCGAGTAAGGTGTTCTTGGCAACTTCGGAGCTCCGTGTCGTCCTCCCCACATAAACCACAGTCAGCATTGTGTTCTGGGGAAAACCTGCAGTGGTTTATCACGGTGGTGGCTCTGCCCTCCACTCTCCCTGTACACGGTGAGCTGACAGAGTGGCGGCACTGGAGGGAAGGGGCCGATGGAGTGGAAATGTATAGGCAAGTGTGATCAACATGTGCCATGGTCTCTCCGTGGCAGAAATAGCCCTGCGTGTGTGGAGAAATAGGCTGCAGATCGGGGTTGTGCTGGATGGCTACCAACTCTCCTACAAAAAGGTACCTCTTTCTTTCTACTTAACGGTTGCCTAGGATTTATCTGATTGTTGCCACTTGCAGCTCTTCAGAATTATTTCACTGGCCTCTTAAGTACCTGGACAAGTAGTTGTCTCCTGCTTACCTGGCTATCTTCAGCTCTTATTTGATGCCAAATTATAACAGTTCTTAAAATTGCCTGGTTTGATGTACAAACGAGTCAACAAAGGACTCTTTCTCCAACAGAGCTTCTTCTCCACCTTAATATCATTGTGGGAGCCTGGAATGTGTGCAGGCTGCCTGGAGTTGTTATTAAACAGGAGTCTGTGTATTTGAGGCTAGCGTCCAGGGGGAGGGTGGGAGGGGCTAAGCAGCCTTTATGGTTTCATATGGCCTTTCAGAGCAGTGAGTGTGATAGGAGCAAGGCTTGCAGGGAGCGCAGTGGTGTGGCTACTACGGCTAGGGGAAAACATGTGTTGTCAGACTCTGGAAGCACGTAAAAAATAAGCAATTTTTTTTACTGGAAAGATGTTAATGAAAGTCATATATCTATGTTCCCTTTTGTATGTTTGAAATCTTATTTGCTCTTGCCTTTTCAGATAAAACTTTTTCTGACATTTGTTTTCTTCCAGCCATGCTAAGAGGTTGATAATATTTGAACTTTCTTAGAGGAATAGTTCTATGTCTTTTGTTTGAAAAGAACACGATAGAAGAAGCTCACACTGAAACAGAGCATAGTGCGGTTGGCAACCCGAAAGAGATTTTAAGAGTCAGTTGGCGTTAACTCTTGTGTAACTGTTCTCCCATTTGAAGAGGTGGGGGGCCAGGCTTGGAACCTCTTTCTGTGTTGTTTTGGTGCTCAGCAATAGGACCATGGAAAATATTGTGGGTTCAGCTGACTTTCTGAGGTCTCTTTGGCCACAGCGTGAATTTACCATAGCATTAGTGTGCGGGGGGGTGGGGGGTGGGGGCCGGGGCGGGCGGGGGTGGTATTTTTAGACATACAGCCTAGCCGGTGGCTGTTAACAGCCTGACTCTGGTATTTACAGTTCTCATCTATTACATGAAATACGGCGCTGCACATGATACACATTCTGCTCTAGAGGTTTAGGGGCCTGTGGGTACAATGTAAGAAGCATACAGCATGCAGCCCCAATCTTGCCTGACTGTGTTGGAAGCTTAATAAACATCCAGGTTAGAAATGATCGGTTTAAGCCATAGCTCTAACTTGAAAAATATCTAGCTCAGCCATGAAGTTCCCTCCCAGGCTAGGATTTGGGGAAATGGCTATGTTTTTGTAGAGCTTAAAGGATGCAGCCCGAGACAGGGTAAGTCAGCAGTCTGCCACTGATGTTGTTCTGCTGCAGCCCTGTGGTCTCCCAGGGAGCCTGTGCCGGATGCACAGCCGGGCGGGCTCGCAGCCCATCTCGTCCGAGGCTCCTGTCAATGGAGGCTCCACATCCTGCGCCAGGCAGGGCGCTGCACGCATGCCCCGGCCCCGTCGTTTAGTGGTGCCAACTTATTAATTTCCATCTCCGACTTCAGGCCTGTTAGTTTCCTGTCTGAAAGCATTATTACTTTTGTCCATGTGGCAAAATAATTAGCATACAGATGAGCAGTGGCCCCGGGTCTGAGCGCCGGTAGAGAAGAGGTGCGGTGGGAAGTTGATTGGATGCACGGAGAACAAATGGTGGGCGTGCAGAAGCAGAAGAGTTTGTAGTCGTGGAGCAGGTTGGAGAATTTTCTGGGTGAGTCCCTAAGATGGAAGCAGGGGTGGCTGCCGTGGGAACGACGGCTCGGAGGCTGGCCTAGCCGGAGGAGCCCCTGGGATGCGGGCTCAGGGCGTTCACTCGGACCACTTTGTTTGCCATTCTTCAGGTTTCTCCTTGCCGGTCCCTCCAGGTAAATATGTCCTGTTCTCCTTGTTGTTTCCAGAGCGTTAGGTCCGCTTCCCAAAGTGGAGCAAAGTTCAACTCCGATGGTGGGTAACAAAAGGGTCGGCCTTGCTGCCGGTCTGGGGCAGCCGCTTCATCCATCTTCCGTGCGTCTGTCTGGAGTGAAAATGAACTGTTTAGAGATTATTGTTTTCAGAAATTTACAGCAGCCATTATTCAGTGTGTTTAATTAATATTTTCTGAAACAGTGTATCCAGACCAGTAAAATTAGCAAATGTTGTTTCAATGAAAGCCCAGACATAATTAGTTTTGACTGGTATATATTTTTCCTAGCTGGAAGAAAATTTTAGCTAATTTAACCAGCAACTTACTGGAGATTTTGCAAATCGAACTGAAGTTTCTATTGATCTGTAGGATCTACAGATAAGAGATAGAAAAATTAGCACAAGCTCTGATACTTTCAGTTCTTTTCAGAAAAATGGAGACTGTTTTTACAAATCAGTCTTCTGAATTGAGAAATAAGTCTAAAGCCTGCTGGAATCCTAATTTTCTATTGTCATCAGTGGCACACATTTCTTATATAATTCTGTGACTGTAGTACTGCAATAAGGGTGTTTTAATATTTAGTTAAATATACTTTCATCTCAAGAAATTCACTGATAAATAGTTCTATCCTGTTTTCATAATCCCTATTCTCCTTAAAAGGTAAGGTTTTCATTTTAACTGACCTAATTATTTCATCTGCTTTTAAGGTAGGACTTAAGTAGAAATTACTATCCTTTAACTGCCTTTTTATAGGTTCCTGAATTTTTTAAAATCACTTAAGGATTTTATTTTGCTTTTATTTTGAGGCTTTTTAATTTAATTTAATTTTTTTTTTTTACAGAGTTGCTTTACTTCAGCTGTTTGCTTTAGACAATGACAGTGAATATTTGATAAAAAATACAACTTTTTGGAGGGTCATTTCTTCTGTTTAAAAAAGCTATGTCTTTCCAAAAAAGAAAAAATAAAAACTACCTTCAATAAAAGTAAACCTCAAACAGAAGATATTGGAAAACATTTTAACCCTTTATATGCAGCTTCCGACACTTGGTTTTGATAATTTTCCCCCTCATACTTGAAGTTTCTGAATAGTCACATTGAGCTTTGCGTAATAGCTGAATTGTGCATTTTTACATCAAAGAATATGTATGTATATATATATAATCAATTCTTTCTATGTTATCTTTAAATTTGCTGGTAAACTAGGATGAGAAAACAACTGAGGGGTGTTTTTTTTTTAATTTAACCCAAACAGTATTAAATACCAAATTATTTCAAAATAGATTCGTGAACTCTTACCTAGAGAAAAAGAATATTTCTTTTATTCTTCCATTGATGTATTTTATTTTAGAGTTGAGCCAAGCCTTCTATGATTAAAATCATTCCTTGTAGTTTTACAATGGGTTATAACTTTCTTTGGGCAAATTATCAGCATTCATTTTCTGACCTCAACGTGTCCATTTACACCCAGAAGAGAACACTTGACTGTTACCTACCACGTTGCTTTCTTTGTGCCTGGCTGCCTTTCAGAGGTAGAGTCTAGCTTTTTTTTGAGGGCCAAAATTATGTCATATTAGTTTCCACTTGACAGAGTTACTTTACGCCACTGTCTGTCACACTGGTTCTCGGGTACACTGGTTTTGTGGACTTGGGAAGGGCTTGCCTTCAAAGACAGTGAAAAGTCCCAGGGCTGGAAATATGGTGATGTATGCCTAACTGGAAATGTGGTTTCTAAGGGCATTTGTCTTTTTCTTTTCCTTTTTTTTAGTTTAGTTCTAAGGTTGCAGATAAACAGATAAACTTTAGAAAGAAAAGTAGCCTTTTATAGCAAATTTCTTTAAGCTCAGTGAGTGGCCAAAATATTAGTCTGAAATCAGGTGCCCTTCAGTTCCAAAGGGAAGAGAGGTCGGGATATGGGGGGTCTCTGTGCCTAGGGTGGTCCAGGGCCATTCTTCAGTGGGTTCCCAGTGACGGGGAATGACGAGAGTATCAATATCTTTTCTTTCAAAAGGTTATTGATCTTATTTGTTTAAAATTCTGTACTAGGATGTATTTTTATACTTTGGGGGAACTACAATTAATCTCTTCAAAGGTTCTGCTGAGTGCATGCATATATGTGTTTTTAAAATGCCCGTGTGGAAATGTTGTGTGCAGGCTGACGGTATTTGAGCCATTGGATTAATATGTGTGTCATGTAGACCTGTTTTAGATATATTTGGGTACTCATTGTATAGTTGAAAGGAACTTTATGACTCAGTGTTACATACCGACTGCTTTTTACTAAAGTCTGACTGCTTACATGGTGCAATCAATGGCTTTAAAGAAAATCACCCCAAGATTGTTGGACATTTGCCTGAGATGTTTTCAGGTTGGGATGTCGGACTTAGGTCATGAAATCAAACTCATGGATTAATAACTGATGAGGTAGGGGTTCCTTTTAGTACATTGATGAAGATTTTTATCAGAGGATTTCTAGCTCAAACACTGTTTTGAGCAGCATCTTCATGCCTGGACTCAGTGCATTTTAATGGCACTCAACAGAATGCTTTCTTAAAAGTCAGAATGACCCCTCAATCACGAGGGCTCCCACATCACTCAACCCTAAAAGAGATGGACAGTTCTTAGAGACTGACTTTAAATTTAGCCCAAGCTCCCCTCCCTGGTACATGGATCCACTCGCCTGTTACCATCTGATCAGAAGCTGAAAGCATAGAGCATGGTCGCCATGAAACAATGCTAGCCAGACTGGTTGTGGAAATAATTGAGTCTGCAGGGCACCCCAGAGAGAGCCATCAAATCAAGTCTGCTCTGGAGCGGTCGGCTAGATTGTGAACGTTCAGAAATCAACGCGGCATCTGCTAGTGGACCCTCTGGTTCACTGAAACTCCCACCTGCCTAATGCATCTGGGCAAGAGCTTTTCAGAAACCAGTTTCCTTCAGGATAAATTTAATACATCTTGAGGGCCAGGCACAAGCAAATTGATTCTATCTATCTCTGCACCAGGAAAACTCATAAACATCTGTAAGAACACAGATTTTCCATAACCCTAGGATTAAGGGATGCTATTCTGTGAAATATCCCAAGCCTACTCCCTTCATACCTCATGCCAGCATGGCATTTTTTAATTAGGAAGTTGATTAAAAAGGGCACGGTAGACCACGGATGTATGGCCCTTTGGCATCCGTCCAGCTGTTTGTTGTCTGGGTGGTGCTCATCACCAGTTGCAGGAAAGAGGGGGGATGTGTGGTGAGGCTGAGGGATGGCGAGAATGGGACTGTACTGGTGTATGTGCTCATGGCGCTGGTTGTAGCTTCATCCTTAAAAGCCCTCATCTCTGCAGACAGACTTGCTGGCTTCCTTTAGGAAGCAGTGATCACTGCACTTTGAACACATGAGCAATGGATGCATTGCATTGAGAAATCCTGTGGTTCTGATTTCTCCGTGGCCAATATGATAAGTCATAATTATTTGCATTTTCTGGATTCAAAAATCTGACCTCATGTCCTGTAGTTTGGCGAGAATGGTCACAGTTCCCAGAATAGTGCTGTGTCGTTTAAGAGTAACTGGTTTTCTTTCTGTTTTTTTCCTTTTCTCTCTTTCTTTTTCTTCCTTCCTTCCTTTCTTTCTTTCTTTCTTTCTTTCTTTCTTTCTTTCTTTCTTTCTTTCTCTCCCTCTCTCTTTCTTTCTTTCTTCTTTCTTCCTTCCTTCCTTCCTTCTTTCCTTCCTTCCTTCCTTTCTTTTCTAAGGGAAGCTTCTTTCTTCACTGGCTCTTTTTAGGGCATGGACTATATTATCAGAAGAACAAATGTGCTACTCGATTGTAGAGTTCCTGTGGCCAATGTGGTATGAATAAGTGCCACGTGATGAGTGAAACCCTGCCCCCTCCCACGAGCTCCTTCCCAACCCGAGAACCCCAGAGAAGCAGAAAGAGATGCCCAAGTGAACTTGGGCGGTGGGGTGGCCCTCGGGCCACTATGTCCAGGACAGATGTTGACTCAGGGTTTAAGATCAGGGGAGTGTGTCTCTCTCTGTGGGAATTCCAGCTGCTGGGGTAGAGATTCTTCCTTTTGTTCTCCTCTCTCAAACCCAACTTGCAAATTTATGAATCATGTTTAGATTCTGCGTTTTAAAACAGTTTAGTAACAGTCTCGTTAGACTCAGTAACAAGGGCAGCCCAGGGGCTCCCTCACCATCTTCTCCTGGAAGAAAAAATATCAGTCAGTGCTGAAAATTAAAGGGGTGGCTCCTTAAACTCATCTCCTCCCTTCATTTTTAGCACATTACTGAGCAATTCATACACCCTGCATGTATTGAGCACCTACTGTGTGCAGAACCAAAAGAGATAGCACTATGATAAATTTCTAGCCCACAGTGAGTCAAGGTCTATAGACATACATACATACATACAATAACTATATATTAATATATAGTATATACCTATGGCATATATTTATAAATATAATTTATAGAAATATATTTATATATTTGAATATTTGTATAAGTATAAACATAATATAGCTATTAGTTATATGTATATTATATTATACATGTATAACACATGTTATATTACATATAACATACGTAATATATTTATATTTATATATTATATATAAATATATGCTTAGTAATCACAGTTCTTCTATGTCTACTTTTTCTTGAATACATTTTGAAATAGATTAAACCATTTTTCTCACTTAATAAGAGAGTAAGATAATCGTTGATGTCCCTTTCTTAGATGATTCATACTTCGGGGATCCAGGTGATCATTCTGAAAATTAGCTCACATTGCATGGCATTGTATAACCGTATTTCTCTACTTGATTAAATATATGATTTAAGTTTATTTCCTTCTTATAAAATCTAAACTCCAAGTTTGTGAGAGTTCTAGGTAGTTGGTCCTCATTCACCATGGTTTATATATGTATATCTTAGCTGTCCCCTTATGATATGCAGTTACAAGTGAACAAGTCTTTGCTTACCTGAGAATGAGTGAAACAGTAAACAAATTTCTGTTTTGAGGAAAGAGGGTTGGTAAATGTCACGTGTCTGTTTTGCAATTTCTGAACATTTTAAAGCTGTTGATCCCAGAGATCAGCAGCAGAACATTTGAGGAAGCCATGGCTAAGCCCCAGATCACCACTGAGTGGGGTCTCACTCACCTCTGACTCGGGTCTGTGACGTCACGCTCGGCCTCGACGCAGGGAAATGAGCAGGGTGGATGCGGGCAGTGACCTGGTCATCCACAGGCTCACCACTGGCTGGAGAGACATCGAGGGGAAGAGAAGAAGAGGATTCAAATTAGAAACTGGTCATGCATTCAGACATTCAGATGACTCCACTGCAGTCCCATGGAGGCAGATCTGTTCAGAATAAGAACCTTCAATTAAGTCTTTTTTTCCCCAACTTTTAAAAAAATTAATTGTTATTGGAGTATAGTTGATGTACAATGTTGTGTTAGTTTCTGCTGTACAGCAAAGTGCATCAGGTATACATATACATATATCCACTCTTTTTAGATTCTTTTCCCATACAGGTCATTACAGAGTATTGAGAAGAGCTCCCTGTGCTCTACAGCAGGTCCTTATGAGTTATCTATCTTATATAGAGTAGTGTGTATATGTCAGTCCCAATCTCCCAATTTATCCTTCCCCTTGATTAAGTCTTGTAAAGGAAAAGTTAGATTAAAGTTAGCATTTTATGTTCTCTCGGAGTCTGGAACTTTAAGTAGCTCAGATATCAAAAAACTGCATGTCTTTGCTTACAAATGGAAGTCTGAGATTACGTAAAAGTGAGAAGTGCTGGTTGATGGTAGATACTTGTATATAACAGGAAAGGAAATCTTAATCATTTGCTCAGATAAATTTCAAACTCATTTGTTAATCGTTCTTTGGTGAACATGGCACATTTGGTAGTGAATTAACACTTGGAATTTTCCATGAACTCTGTGTTTTGAATCTTCCTTATCTTTTGCCATTCTCTTCATAGTCCCAAGAACAAGAATGGAAGTAGTTTCACTGCCCAAATGTTCTTTAGCTAATTTGCTGTTACTGGGATTTTGTTAGCTCAAAAACAATCCTTTTCCCTAAGAGACCCACACGCATAGTGCAAGCCAGAAGTGTTGTGTCTGTTCTCCAGGGACGGTGTAACACACCTGTTTACAAATGGACTCCGCCACCTGTTCATCTAGTTAATGATCAAAAGAGTGTCTCATCAAAGGGGTCAGTTGGGTGGGAAGGACGGTGAGATTTGTGAGATTAGATGTGACTTCTCATTTTTAATATGTAACATTTCATGTATGTTCAATTTTGAAGAAGTTAGAAAATACACTCAGCCTGTGATAAATATTCATGGCTGTCAACATGCCAGGGGTTAGAGGCAGGATGCATACAGGGCACAGGATGGCCAAGGATATTGTGTACTTGGTGCTTTACAGCTTCAAAATCCAGCATATGCAGATTGAATCATTTGTTTTAGCTTCAGATGCATTACTGAAATGTGAGGGATGCTGACTCGGCAATCAGCATTAGAAAAATGGGACTCTATAGAAGAAAACGACCTTCAGCACCTGATCTCCACACGTCTCATCCTCTCTGCACAACCCTGTTCCTTGCCTGCTCTCCACCCCACACCCTGGCCCTGGCCCCGTTCCCCCTGATGGGAATGTGCCCACTGGCTGTAAGTTTGGTGCACCAGCATCCCAACTTGCTCCTGCCCAGGGATTTTCAGGTAACCAAGGGTAGCATTAGGAGGACCACTAACAAACCGCTTTACTGATTTTCAGGTCTCTCCCAGAGTCAGGAACTCTCCCCTAGCTTGGTGATATCGGTTGGATTACACATGTGCTATGAAATTCTGAGTAAAATTCTTCAACATATTGAAAATGACCAATGACACTAGGAACCTTCTCTTTCCCGTTAACTGCTCAGAGGGGATTTTCACCTAATATTATACAGTTAGTCATCCTTAGGCATCCTTTCCTTTTTTAAAAAACATTCCTTTTTATTTTCTCAGTGAGATTTTCCCATCTGTAGCTAACCTAGACAATGACAGAGCTCACGTGAAGGTACCTCATCTTAGTTCAGCTCTTCTCATAATTCGGGGGTGACTTTAAACAAGTCATTCCTACTCTCCACGTCTCAGGATCTTTGCTTAAAATGGGGGAGTGAACTCCATAACCTCTCAGCTCCTTCCTGGTTCTAACGTTGTGTGTCTCTGTATCTGCCACCCCTGGGCAGGGTCTCCTGTGCAAAGGTGTCACTGTGCAGCCGTGGGGCTTCAGGCTGCAGGCAGTGCCCCTGCCAGAGGGCAGCAGCACCTCCTGCTTCTTGACTGGGATCATTTCTAAGGAAGAGCAGGAAGCGAGCCTAAGGCCAATAGCCTGGAAGATTTAGAGGAGGTGTTGTTTTTGATTAGTGGGTCTGATCTAGGATTGCTCAGGTCAGTGGAACCGACATGGGATTCACCCAGTCAGAGGCTTCTTGGTCACCTAGAGAAATCACTGGACTGTGTGTGAAACTCAAGACATGTAGCTGAAAACCAAATTCCTCTTAAGTTCTTTTCTCTCTTGATTGTATCTGCTTTGTGACTATGACTTTATTTTGCTTTAAGCAAGTATTCCTTTATGGCGACTATACACGGTGAGTCGTCCTGGTGGATTCACACACTTCACGTGCTGCGCACGCGCTATTACTCCTGCGCTTCTTCTCTCCACTTGACCGGTGGTGGTGGGTCTTCTCCACCTGCCACGCTGCAGGAAAATAAAGTGTATGCCGTTAACCTCACAGGCTCCACGCTTGAAGAAACAGCCCCATTGGCTCTCTGCCTCACCTTCTTTCCAAGAAGCAGTATTTAGATAGCAGTAACAGCCTGGGTACACACGGGTTAAGCACACTTTTTTAGCAGCTAACATCCATTATACAATTCACGTCCTACTTCTGGTAGCCTAAAGCATCCAAAGTGACGAGACCTTGTGAGTACAAATAAACACTAAGTTTTCACCACGGTAGGCAATGGTATGTTCAGAAATGTAAAAGAGTGGGCTGGATATTGTCCTCAAAATGTCCCACTAAAGTCGAAAAGAACGACAGGCCCATCATGGGGGAGGGAGGGAGATGGAGAACTCACCCCACGGGCGATGCTAGACAGCTGTCCCTGCGCACACCTGAAACTCAGACTTCCCACCTGAGTCACAGAAGTCTTTCCAGGTCGCTGCTACCAAGAAGGCCCCTTTGGGAAATTTTAAATGGAAATGTGTTTCATTTAATACAAAATCCGCTCTATCAAGAGCTCAGAATGCCATATGCATAACTTTTCTCTAAGCGTTGGGAAATGCTTCTCCATCTAGAGACAGTGGAAAGATGCAACAGGAGAAAAGTGCTCTGCATGCCAGTGGAGAAGGGGCTGGAAGGAAGGGAAGAATAAGAAGTGGGAGGAAAGGAGCCTAAAAGAGAAAAGTTCATGGACAATAGAGAAATGCTTAAGATGTACGCTTCGGCTATTCCCAATTCTAATTTAAAGTGGGATGTTGTAAGGATGGGTCAACTGGTAAAATCATACTTTCGGAAGATCAAAATTTCGGTGTTATATGAGAAAAATAGACTCTCAGGAAAACATCATAATGACAATAATAATCATAGCTAATATTTATTAACAAATGCACTACGTTGAATACTTTACTTATGGATTTTATAATGTGAAGCCTACAAGAAGCTATAGGATGATGGGTACTCTTATTATCTCTATAATTATAAAAAGACAAAATAACATACTCATTACAGAGTTCAGGTTATTAAACATATATACTGCTTAAGAAAATGAACCCCCAAATGAAAGCTTTTTATTAAATGTGAATGTAACTGAAGAGTCTCTGTATCTATAATTTAGAACTTGTTTGGGCTGACAATCATGATTTTATGTAGGCTCAGCACTTATTTACAGAATTTGATCTAAATATATGACAATATAGAGGTTTATCATTCTACTTAATGATGAACTAAAAGAATGAAGACATTCAGTCTTGAGGTATTCAAAAGTAATCCCATGAGGTGTCTCATAAAACAGAAGACATTTAAGAAAATAATGGGAATAGTTATTTCCTCTTTTCTCTGGAAAGCTCTATGTCGAGTTAAGGATTTTTTTTTTCCACAGAGAGAGGTGTGTTACAGAGACAAATTTATAATGAGCTCTATAACAGAGGAAGGGTTGTGCCCCAAATATGTTTATGAAATTATGTGTAAAGATAAATAAGCCATGCAATTCAGGCTTCATTATGGCTTTCAAATTAGTAATAGTCTACTGTTCTATGTTAAGATCAAATTTAAGCATGACTCACAGAATGTATAATGTCTCCAAGAGTAAAAATATAAATACTATTCTCCCTCATTTTGCTTCACGGGAGGACCAAAGCCATGCTGTGAAGCTACACCCCCTGAATCTTTTCTGCAGTGTGAACCCATTTTCCCTTACTCCAAAGGTCCTCTGGGATCCAGAGGACATCAAGTATCAAGTAACGTCTTTTCCTGTTTTGACTCTTGGAGGAAAGACATCCAGACTTCCTCCTTACACTTTTGCTAACTTTTTCAAAAACTCGTTATTTCAAACTAATTTATAACCCTATATCACGCTTACGCAAAGCCTTCTTCAGAATGTCAGATTTCTTATCTGCTCGCAGATCCTGCTGAAATTAAGCAGGCATTCTTTCCACTGAGCTGCAGACCCCCCCCAGAGAGCTGCCCCTGCAGAGAGTCACACACCCCAGAGGAGGGTGGCAAAGAGCACGTTTAAAGGGCCTGTGGACCACGGATCGCCTTTTAGTTCCAAAGTTCCATCGTACACCAGCTGAGATTTTCAGACAGCGTGCTTGATTCTGTCAGTTTTATTTTTTTATAAAAATGCCATCACTGTGCCAGGGACAGAAATAAACAACAACAAATGACTACTTTCTTCACCCTGTCCTCATTGATGTACTGAAGGCTGTGCATGTAGAAGATGCATCCTTAATACTTACATGTGTATGTTCTGAAAAATAATGCAAAGTGTTAAGTCATTTCTCGGGTATTAAGTTCATTGCGATTCCATTCTTTTTTGTTGTTGTCCTCAATGCCCAGGCCACCCACAATTTGTGTTTTCTCTGCTTCGTTCATTCTTTTCAAACAATGCACCCCAACCAACAGCTAATGAGCCAAGTAGCAAAGAAATATTCTTTTCTTTCCTGTTCTTCCCCATCTTCCACCTTTTCCTCGCAGCCCCCTTCTGACCAGAACCTCTTGGTATTCCACTTCTGAGGGTCCTACCTGTCCTAAGAGGCTCCTCCCACAGTGTGTGGGTGAAGTGCCCTTGGTGCAATGAACATGTTCCTTTCTGTCCTCACTTGACCGGATTCAGGCTTTGCCTCCATTCTGAATATAGGAAGAACGGATAATGGAATGAAACTATCAAAAAAGCTACCTTAGAAAATCTCAGAAGTGCTATATTCTTGGGGAGGGAGAATAAATTGTGGTTCTATTCCTCGGTGGTCAATCTGGTCAGAAACCAAAGGTAGAAGCAAAAAGTGGAAAAGCAAACAGTCTGGTTCCAAACATACATGGGGACAGAGTGGGAAAAGGAGGGACCGGGAAGGCACATACTGTCAGTGCTACCACAGGGTGACTTTACAGGATGGGAGTCCCAGCTCTGGCCTCGTGCTCTAAGTTCCCTTAGATTCCACCCTTTCTGCAAACTCTCTTTCCAAAGCCCAGATGCTTAAGGCAGCATCTCTCCCAGTGTTCAGAAATTGCAGACTCTCCTCACTGCCATCCGTAAATCTGAGCTTCGCCCGAGCAGCGTTGTCACACACAATTAGATACTCGGTACTTGTAATGGAGTGTTATGATTCACAGGCGTTGCAAGCTGAGGCATGAGCTCACCCAGGGACCTAAGGATGGTGAGGAGGTGCAGCGGGCACACCCCAGTAATAACCTGGAGCCGCTGCACGCTGAGGCACTGGGGTTCAGAGGTTCTGCTTGGCTGACTTGGTTAAGTAACACCAGGACAGAGATTCAAGCCCCTTCGGGAGAGGATGTCTCCTCTCGAATCCTTTACAACGTGTGTCTTAAAGGAGATCTCAAGCTTGAGGCAAAGTAGGCGCACGATCTGTGTTTAATTGGATTGAGCATCTTACAGGGGGGGGCAGAGGGCTCGTTACACCTCCCCATTTGTTCCTGTCCCCCTGACCAGTGTCAGACCCAGCAAGGGGAGTGAGGGGCTGAGGGCCTGGCCTCCCCTGAACACACTCAACTCCAGAGTGTTCATTCACTCTGACTGCAAGTGGAGCGGGTCCCCCAGTCGCGTGACACAGCTGCTTGGTCCTCATTCTCCGGACGATGCCGTCATCCTTCATTTAACCCAGGGAAGCAGTTCCCAGCCTATACCTTAGACCCATTCGAGATCAGCTGTGCTGCGCCCCGCCCCTCACATCCTGTGCTCCCTTTCCGTGTTACCTAAGGAGAGTTGGAGAGTGTTTATTAGATGAGGCAGAACAGTTACCTGATCCGGGTTGCTGGGCCACGTCCTTGTCTAGATGCATCAGCACAGCCACACAGGTTGGACACAAGCGTGTGTGTGACGTGGGCTTGAGGAAGCTGCCATGTGCTAGACATCTTTGGGCTCACGCTCTGTCAGCCAGGATTTACCATCAGCCTCCTTTTTGATTCCTATGTCATCTTGGTTATCAAAATCTTATGGTCCTCACTTGTCATCTGCAGTCTTGAAATCAGATCCCGCTGGTCACGTTCAGATCGGGGTCTGGAGGGAAAGAAGAGTCTGACTGATGTGAGATGTGAGTATGGCCAGAAGATGAGCCATCAAAGTGTCAGGGTTTAACCCAGCGGGGATTGTATGTCCACAGATTGGATATCAGATGTAAGAAGTTTCTTCTGTGTTCTATTTCTTCATTTGCTCACATTGTTTGTTGGCTATTGGTAGAGGAATTTTGCTGTATGTTCCCTTCCATCTGAAAGTTGTGCATATAATTATTCTTTCACCCATTTCTTCCACCAACTCTGTATCAGATTAGATGCTGTGGTCATAAGAAAATAAATCAGAATTACCCTCTGTTCTCAGAAATTGTATAGACCAATAGGGACGAAAATACAAATTATAAATGACTCTAGTGTGATTTGAAATTTGACACAAAGGGTAAGCAACCATAAATTACATGTTATGATTGTCTCAAAGAAGGGAGAGACTGTGTGAACAGGGCTAGAGTGGGGATAACATGAAAAAGGTCGTGTCTGAGATAATCCTTGAAAGGAAAGTACATTTCAACAGATAATTATAGAAGAAGGAAAAAATTTGGGTGGGGGAAATAAGGTGAGGAAAGTTGCTGGGAAAGGATACACGTGGCTTTACTAAGGGACGACTTAGAGACCATTTGTTGAAGTGAGGACAGGTGGAGCAGGGGACAGACCTGAAGCCCAGGGTGGGGTAGGTCATTGTGGGTCGTGCCTGTCATCCTCACAAGAGTCTACGTACGATGAGATGATGACTTTGTTCTGCAGATAATGGGAAATTGCGGAAGGTTTTTGTGTAGTTGAGTGACAAGACCAGAGCTATTCTTTGGGATAATTAATCTGGCAGCCAATCAGTGGCTACTTCCTGCCAATTCTGTCTCTAAAATAGCTCTCCCAACTGTTTCTTCCCTTCCATTCCCCCTACCGCTTTTTCAGAGTAGACTGTCATTATCTTTCTCCTGGACTCTTACAGTCGCCTTAGATGCCGCTCTCCCAGCCCCACATATACTCACGCTCACACTTACAAATGCATCTACATTCTGTTTTTAGATTAATTATTCCAAAGTACAGCTTTGGCATTTTCATGCTCAAACAGAACCGGGGTCTTCCTGTTTCCTAGAGAATTAAACCCAAACACCCAACCTACCGTTTGAGGCAATTCCCCACCCGTTCTCAAGTCTGACTTCCATCCCTGTCCTATCCTCATCAATTGCAGATCTTCAGGACAGTGAGGAACTTGACTTTCCCCTGGCCACACTGTCCCTTCCTGCTGCCCTGTCCTTCCCTGATATCCATACAAACATGCTGTCCACCCATCAAAGGCTGGTTCCCATGCCACCTTTCCACAAATTCCTTGCTTGTCCTCCCAGAGGAAATCCAGCCCTCTTCCCCGAATCTCTACAGCCTTTATTTCTGTGGTCTTATCCTTGTCTCCTTTGTATTTACAGTTCTTTATGTCACAGTACCACCTCCCCTATGAGGCTCTGAAATGCTGCTCTTAGTGTGTGCATTCCTACCCAAACATTGGACATGGTTGGTGCTCAGCAACTCTGTTAATTGAAGAGAGGCTGGTGGGGAGACCCGGAACACAGCACCCTCTTTATGGCTGTTGGAGTGACCAACACACCCTCTTTCTGGGGGACCTTGACAGTCCTGGATCTTCTGCCATGACTCAGTGCAGAGTTATTTATCCCAGGAGTGGTGATCACCTCATTCTGGTCTATGTTACTACATTGTGTACCTTGACCTTTGGAACAGGTATGTTTTTGTTGCATGGAAATTAGTTCACAAGGTGCTTAGGACACTTGGATGAGTGGGCGTGCCCTCACTTTTCCCTGAATCGCTGGGAGACTTCCTGCAAAAATGGTGTTGCCTCTAACCTCCCTGAAGAAAAATTTCATAAGCCAGGTGTACAGACTCCTATTTGAAAACCTGAACCTTCCATACACTTAATTTTCCTTCCCCTACTTATTCAGTAAGTGTGTTCTCTCTCATTCGGACCATTTGATACCACTTAAAAAATAAATAGTTGTGTACCTGCCACTTGAGTTCAAGCAGCTGAGAAGGACCCTTGAAAACCCAAACTCCTGATGCTTATTCACAGCAATCGATATTAGTGCTGGGAGGGAAATGGAATTGAACTCCTGGACAGGAGAAGTTCTCCCTTTCCCTCAATTCTTCCTCCAGGGCAAGGACTAGGATGGAACGAGGATGAGTCGGGGGCACAGAATTTCGGGAGGTGGGCACCCTCAGAGAGGATCGCACGGCAGAGGAGCCTTTGACCTCCTCTCATCTGGTCTCAGGAGTCTCAGCACTCTGATCCTGAAAAGGAGGGGGCGTTGAAGCCAGTGGGACAGACTAATGCTGGGCCCAGGGAGTCGTCATGGAGAAATAGGCAGCCGCTGAACACCTAGACCAGCTCTGTCTGCCACAGTGATCTTAGGACGCAGTGGTCTCAGAGCAGGCTCTGCTCCCAAGGCAGTGAAGAATCCTCTGTGCTTTATGATAATTTCAAAACCTCACATTTATTTTAGCAATTTAAATAGTATGACTATGCTGAATTAAACTTACTCAGGGAAAATAGGTATTTAGGTATTGAACTTTATTTCTATGTATTTTAACCAAAAGCTGGTTTAAGGGGTCCACTTGAGCCATCTAACGTAGGGATGAGTAGAATCGGTGTGGTCCACTTAGGTGAAGTGTGCATATAGTTACGTACTCTGCCTGCTGTGTTTAACTGGAATTTGCAACGTCCTTTCCATTTACTGCTGGGCTCTGCTTAGATGGTGATGGTTTTAGAGATTGTGAAGGGGTTTGTGATATTGGTAAAGGAGTAAAAGATTAAGTAAGGAAAGAAAAGAAAACCAGTAACCTAGTGCTTGTTGTGAAGTTAAAGTGAAGAGGAAGGGAAAGATCGTTGGCACAAAAGCACAGATGAGGCTTTGGGTGTGGACTGGGGGAGACTGAGGGCCAAGCTGCCATCCTCTTTCCAAAACTCAGGTAATGCCCTTCCTGTGTTAACCTGAACTATCCTTAGGACCTGGCCCTCCCCTTACTAGTATTGTCTGTACCACTCACTGGCTCTTCTAGTCACCTAACTTCTCAGGGTACTTATTAATGAATGTATTCATTTCCCACGCAAAGCTAGATTGTATTTCCTTGAGAATGTGGGTATCAATTTCCATCATATGGATTTTCAAGTACCTTACACACATAAAAGGTGTTCAGTAGATACTTGTTTGATTATTAGACTGACTTGGGATACAAATATCACATACTGTTAATATGTTGTTAAATCCATTGTGGCTGCAGCATCTTAGTTTACCTTCTGGTGTCTTTTTTTGCTTTCTGCCTCCACGCAATCCTAATTCAAATTTCTGGTCTTGAACAGAAGAGTCTTCAAGAGACACTGCAAATCAGAAATACAAAAAAGGAAACCTGATTGATAATAACCGTGTGTAGCAAGTGTGTGTGCGTGGGACCCTGGTGTGGCTCACTGTGTGAGGTTTCCTCTGTGGGCAGCAGGGCTCGGGGGTGACTCTTGAGGGGATATCTTGTTTCCTGCCCTGTTCTCCTGAGAAGGAAAGTGACAAATATCATTTTCGTTGATGATGGTGTTTATTACTCACACAGCCATGAACTGTGGTCATTTTCCGGTAAGCTGGCTTTTGTTTTGTTTTCTTTTGGTTTTTAAAGTCTCCTCTTGGCTTCCGGGATAAATGAGTTGCTCTTGACGTGGAATCCTGTAGGATACGTGGCCTGCCCAGTGTGAACTGTTGAGAACCATCCTGACACGGTCCATACACCACCCAAGTGTTCCTTTGGCTGAAATGAACCAGTGGGCCAGTGACCCACGCTCGGCAGGTGGGATCCTTCCTCCCAACCCAGCCGAACTAAAGGGCGATGCTCTTCCTTCAGAAATAGGAACATTTGCTTTTCCGGTTTTGACTATGTTGCTCTTTAACACCTTTTGGTAAACAGAAGTCAGTTGATAGGAACTTACTGAGGTCCTGGTCTGTGCTGAAGATGGTGCTAGGTGCTTTGAGAATGTGAAAGAAGAATGGGCCATGACAAGAGTGAGTAAGAGGAAAAGGTGCCCCAGTGGAAGAGCACGGAGTTACGGGCTTTACCCCAAGTGTGAGCCAAGCAGTCACACTACTGCCACGCTTGCTTCAGCTTGTCCACTTTTTTGACCAACAACTTTATATCTCTACCTATAAAACGGAGCATAACATAGAGACATCATGTCTATCAAGGTTCCTGGGAGAATAAAACAAGATCGTGTTTGTGAAAGAGCTTTTACAGCTCTACTGCCACGGCGATGACATTCTTTTTCCTTTTCTTTTTTTTTTTAAAAATCATTTTTAACCTAGAATTAAGGACGGAGCCTGATTGCTTCCTCTGCAACACATAGTAGATGCTAAGTAAATGCAAGTTGAATAATTTAGTGAATGAAAACAAGGATATGTACTTTCACAGAAGTGACTCAGTACTGATTTTGACTGAGGGATGTTCATAAATAGCCCCCAAAGTCAGAAGTGCTTTTTTTTTAAATTAATTAATTTATTTTTGCTGTGTTGGGTCTTCGTTTCTGTGCGAGGGCTTTCTCTAGTTGTGGTAAGCAGGGGCCACTCTTCATCGCGGTGCGTGGACCTCTCACTATCGCGGCCTCTCTTGTTGCGGAGCACAGGCTCCGGACGCGCAGGCTCAGCGGCCATGGCTCACGGGCCCAGCCGCTCCGCGGCATGTGGGATCTTCCCGGACCAGGGCTCGAACCTGTGTCCCCTGCATTCACAGGCAGACTCTCAACCACTGCGCCACCAGGGAAGCCCTAGACGTGCCTTTGCGTTTGCAGAGTCCTACTCTTTAAAGCAGTCAGCTGGCCCTTCTCTCAAGGACCTTGTTCACAGGTCAGATAATGATTGCATAGTGCCGTGCCTGTAATGTAATTAACGATTTGGGTTTTAGCAGAGTTTGGGATGAGACAAAAGAGCCCATTTAAATTCTTTAAGAGTTATGCGTATTTGACTAGGTTTCTACTTTTTGCTCGGCCCCAGCCGTCTGAGCACACAGAGCTGTCTGTCTTTGCAGGGATGGAGGGAACGCATTGTTCATTGTGAGCAGGGAGCAGCCGCAGGCGCGCGCATGTGTCAGCCTACCTAGCGGCAGGCACGGTGACGGCTCTGACGTCCCGGGTGAGTCTGAAGTCTGGCAGCCCCTCTTCCTCAGCCTCTTAAAGGAAAAGGGCTCCCATGTTTCCAGAGCTCACCTTATAGAGATGAACAGACTCATATGAAGGAACACACCAAGACCACTTCTGTGCGTTTGTTTCACCAATTTGTGCAAAGCAGTCTGAATATTTAGACAACACTTCCTGACTAGTCAGTTCATGGTTCGCGCATTTGTCTGACCTGCTAAAATTTCAGCCTCAGGACTGGCTGAGTACTGTTCACAGAATCAGTTTCTGTTTCATTGTTTTATATTTGTGAAAATGTTGATATCAGTTTACTTCTTCTGCATTTGTATGTGCATTTTTTCCTGATAGTTGTGAAATGTGCCTTTGTTAATGTTCTTTGAAGGTAATTGGTGGAAGGAGTATTAACCTGTTATGGATGTAAATTTTGGAGTAGACAGAGGACCTTTTGTGAGCCTGAGTTTAAAACAAATCAAACCATTTTTCTTTATTTTTGTGTCAACAGGGTCTAGCTCAGTGCCTGGCACATACTATATATTTAAAGTTTATTGTTTGATCCTAGTCACATGAACTAAAAATTTGGGCACTGTGGGAGGTCTACATGATATTCCCATACTTAACTTTTCAATTAAAAAAGAACTTTTAGAATGGCTATATTGTTTTATTTATATATCAGTTTTGTTTTATTCTCTGATGCACCTGAGTGTTGGAAGCAGAGCCTAGCACAGAATAGGGCTCACAAGTGTGACTTCAGTGATGAGAAAATAGATGTGTCTACCCACATATGTGAAATGCGGCGTGCTGCAGTTCAAAAGGAACCTTCAACTTGTCTGTTTCAAATAAAGTTTCCTTATATAGAGAGAAAACGAGACAAAGAGGAAGGAAAAAAGGAAGAGACATGGGCGGGCAGAGACTAGGAAACAGAGAGAAAAGGGAAAAGGCAAGTGAGATGAAACGCAGAGTCGCACCGAGGGCAGAAAAGGAGCGTGTGGAGTCGACAGAGGAAGGGGCAGGATCCGGTCTGCAGAAAGCCAGGGGGACTCAGGTAAACGCGGGTGTCCCTGTTGCTTTAATAGGATTGGGAAGAGAGAATCAGTGCCCAGTCAGTTCTTGCTGCTGTGGCCAGTTGCCTCCAGGAGACTGAGGGAAGAGCAAGAAGGAGACTTTGCCAGCAGTCCTGGAGCAGAAGTCCTGACCTGGGTCTGCTTGTTCTCACCCTGATTTCCGCTAACATCCGCAGACATGCATAGCCGTTCTGGGCTCTCTGGGAGTAAAAGCAACTTGTAGAACATCAGCTCTCTGTGGGTCGTGTTTGAGAATGTCCAACGACCTCCCTACCTACCACCAGAGCTTACAACCCAGAAGGTACAGTTGACAAGATTCTTTTAACTCATCACCTTACTGAGAACAGACCACTTCATTATTATTTGGAAAGATGTACTTCGTTTACGGTGTAGAGTTTGCACTGGGAGAATGCCACTATGTAAATCACTGGGGGAAATGCAATCCCCTCACTAATGATGCAAAGAGAAAGGTCTGGGTGATGTCGTGTGTTGTTAGATTCCCACAGGATTGGTTTATGGAGAACTCTGTGTTACCTAAAACTGATTACACGAGGCTGAGAGCTGACTGTTAGAAGTAATATACTGCTCTGCATCAGTAATTCCTTATGAAGCAAAGAAATGAGGGATATTTAGATTATATGATCATGTCAAATGTTCTATAATAAACAATGGGAAATCTGGAGGCAGTCAGCAGGTAAATGTCTCCACAAACATGGAAACGTACAACTGTGTGCTTTACATATGTCACATATTGTTTGTGTGTTTGAAACATACCATGTCACCTTTACTCCCAATAGATTTCAAATAATTATTATACACAGAGAAGAAACATTTACATAAAAGAATTTGAATTTCTGAGTGAATTTAATCCCCTTTTGTGTGTTTCTTGATATAAAACCATACTGATGATTCTAGTGTTTTGTAATAATAAACTGACTTCAGGACAGGTTAAACGGCTTGGGAATCCCTCCAAAGCCATTGACAAACCAAACAATATTGATTTTTTTTCTCCTTTGCTTTAAACTTAATTAAAAGGATGCAGTACATCAGCAAGCTGGTGGAGACTTATCTAGAGACAAAATATGATTTAGAAATCTGACAAGTGAAAGATTGCGATGAGATTGGATGTTTAAAAAAAACATCTTGAATGAATCTGTCCTCTAGTCAATGTGTATGGGAGACTCTCACAGTCAGTTTTAAAGGGTGGATGAGTCAGCATTAAACAGAGCTGAAGAAAAACAGATGATTAACTATTTGGATGTTTGAAGTTTCCAATTTCATTGATAATTATGCTTTCATTTGAAAGAAAGAATTCCAGTCGTATATTGTTTACTTAATAAGCACGGAGCCAGGCACTGGGTGCAGCCCCACACCTGCACCCACGCTGGAGCTGGGTCTTGAATGCAAGGGCAACCCCCCTTCTCCTGAGCTGAGGCCGGCACCACCTTCTCCCTCCCACAGCCTCACACTGGGGATCTTAAGCCATTTAATTGGTGGACATGCATGCTTCCAGATCCCAGGCGTGGCTCTCTCCCCAGGTCCACAGTCCTGACTGGTGGGCCCAAAGGCTTGGACTGGGGTCTCCTCTTTTCCTGACAAGGTGACAGGTGGGCAGGGAAGCACCTTGAGGGGATTGTGGCCACATCTGTGGCTTGGTTGGTGAGCCACAGTGTCCACAAGGCTGTGGCGACTCTGCCTCGGTAAGATGTGCTGTGTCGTCCTTGGAGAGGAAGCCAGGGCTTTGGGTTTTTGACCAAATTGTGCCCCTTTTTAATAAACAGAGGTTCTCATGGCCAGAGGAGAAGCTGTCCCCCAGCAGTGCCCGACAAACTACAGTGCTACTAGCTCACTGCAGTGGAGGACCGTGCCGTCCTGTGGGTCTCAGTGTTAAGATTCCAGAACTCACAAAAACTCCCATTTCCATGACTACAGGTGGCCTTATTTTACCCCTCCCAGAATGAGGATTTTTAGTATTGATATCAGAATCTAAAGTATTTATTTCTAAAACACAGAGGAGTATTTATCACATTAAGAATTTTGGCTCCTTTTTTTATTTTAAAGAAAAGTCTTTAAATTGAATGAATGTCTGGAAACTTTATGCTATCAAGGTCTGTTTCTTAATTGCAGCTGGGAAATTATTACTGCAAAGGCATTCTTTAAATTAAACCACATCTTCTTCATGAGGCGTTCCCTGGCAAATCCCAACCCAGAAGGGATGCTTATACTTTATATGCATTGAATGACTTCACATCAAATTGTTTATCACATGGGATCTCACTGTTTTTTTAAAAATATAATTCTGTCTTGTCTCCTCACAAGAGATCTGATCTTTGAGCAAAGGATCTAAATTCCTCTGACATCTCCCATTGTATTTGGTCATCAGTACACACACGGTATAAAGAGTTACCTAAAAATGTGTGTGTGCTAGTTGGTTTGGAAGTTGAGTGGCCCTTTGTATTTCGGACCAGAATTAAAAGCTGGACTTAATCAAAGATCCATCTAGTCCTCAGAGCCCATTATTACTGATGATCAGGATACTTGTAGGACTAAACATGCTAAAAACATTGCATGGATATGTGTTTCACTTAGTTTCTTCCAGAATTAATCCAGACTTCCCAAGCCTTCTTTCCAGATCCTCCCCCCAGAACCTGAAGGTTGTGTGAACATTGAAACTGAAGTGAATATGAGAAAGTAGGAAGGACAGTAAATGATTAATGTGGTTTTTTTTTTTTTGGTGGGGGGGAGAATAGGTTTTTCTGGGGTTGTTTTCTGTTTTTTTACTGTGGTTATTTTTCTTTTTCTAACCTTTTATTTTATATTGGAATATAGTTTGTTTACAATGTTGCGTTAGTTTCAAGTGTACAACAGTGATTCAGTTATACATACACATGTATCTATTCTTTTCCAAATTCTTCTCCCATTTAGGTTGTTACATAATATTGAGCAGAGCTCCCTGTGCTGTACAGTGGGTCCCTGATGCTTGTCTAGTTTAAATATAGCCGTGTGTACATGTCAATCCCAAACTCCCAAACCATCGCCCCCCTCCCCCACCTTGGTAACCATTAATTCGTTCTCTAAGTCTGCGAGTCCGTTTCAGTTTTGTAAATAAGTTCATTTGTATTATGTCTTTTCAGATGCCACATATAAGCTATATCATACGATATTTCTCTTTCTCTGTCTGGCTGACTTCACTCAGTATGACAGTCTCTAGGTCTGTCTATGTTGCTACAAAATTTTTTTTTTTAATTGCGGTAAAAACACAATGTAAGATTATCCCCCTGAATTTGTAAGTGCACAGTATAGAGTTGTTACCTATAGGAACAAGGCTGTCCAGCAGATCCTAGAACTTATTTATCTTGTGTAAATGGAACTTATGAACAGCAAATCCTGGCAATCACCATTGTACTCACGGTTCCTAAGAATTGGACTATCTTAGACATTTTCTATAAGCAGAATCAGGCAGTATTTGTCCTTCTGTGTCCGGCTTATTTCGCATGGCATAAGGTCCTCCAGGTTCATCCATGTTGTCACTAATAGTCCTTGTATGTATACACCATATTTTCTGTTTTCATTCATCCCTTTATGGACATTTATGCTGTTTCCATATCCTGGCTGCTGTGAACAGGACTGCAATAAACACAGGAGTGCAGATATCTCTTTGAGATCGTGATTTCAATCCTTTTGGATAAATATTCAGAAGTGGAATTGCTGGATCGCATGGTTGTTCTATCTTTAATTTTTTGAGGAACCTCCAGACGGTTTTCCACAGTGGCTGCACCGACTTACATTCCCACCCACAGTGCACAAGCGTTCCCTTTTCCGTACATTCTCACCACACTCGTTATTTCTTGTTTTTTTGATAACAGCCATTCTGACAGGTGTGCGGTGGTATCTCCTTCTGCTGTTGATTTGCATTTCCCTGACAGTTAGTAATGCTGGGCACCTTATCATATACCTGCTGGCCATCTGCATGTCTTCTTTGGAGTAATGTCTATTCGAGTCATTTGCCCATTTTTAAATTGAGTTCTTTGTGTTTTGCTGTTGAGTTGTAGGAGTTCCCCACAGGTTTTGTATGTTGCCCCCTTATCAGATATATGGTTTGCAAATATTTTCTCCACTCAGTGGGTGGTCCCTTCACTCTGACTGCATCTCTTGCTGGGCATACACTGTAGTTTGACATAGTCCCACTTGTCTGTTTTTCCCTTTGTTGCTTAGTGTTGTTAAAATGTCCACACCATGCAAAGCGATCTGAAGATTCAATGCAATCTCTTTCAAAATCCCAATGGCGTTTTCTGCAGAGATAGAGAAAACAATCCTAAAGTTTATATGGAGCCAAAAAATACCCCAGACAACAAAAACAATCTTAAGAAAATCACTTCCTGATTCAAAACTATATTACAAACTCCAGTCATTTAAACAGTATGGTCCTGGTGTAAAGCCAGTGGGGCAGAATAAAGAGCCCAGGAAAACCCCACCCATGTATATACTTTCAATCAATTTTCGACAAGGGTGACAAGATTATACAATAGGGAAAGGATAGTCTCTTCAATAAATAGTGTTGGGAAAACTGGATACCCAAATGCAAAAGAATAAAATTGGACCCCTCTCTTATACCATGCGCAAAATCAGGTCGAAATGGAGTGAAGACTTAAACGTAAGACCTGAAAATGTAAAACTCCTAGAAGAAAAATAGGGGAAAAGCTTCATGGCGTTGGCCTTGGCAATGATTTCTGAGAATAGGTTTGCTAAAATTCAGGGCCCATTTCTTACCTTAGATGGCTCTTAAAGACATTCCCTTTATTCCTCTGCCCTTCCTCCCTCTCGGGAAGGCGCTCATATGGTGACAGGGAGGAGGAGGACAGAATTTCACACTGCGCAAAAGGGCACATTTGTTCTTCCTTAAGAAATCCCTGAAACCCGCCCTGGAGTACTAAGTGGCACAAGCGGCTGCTGCATGGTGGGAGGGGAGGCTGGAGAGACTGGAAATGTGATGGATTTTAAACCCTGTCTCTGGGGAGAAATTGACAGGAATGCCATGACCCACATGCAGAAAAGTCTGCCTTTGTTGAGCACCTTTCCCACTGATGACAGCAGGTGGGTTCTGCCCTGTGACGGGGGACACGCTCCGGCATGCCAGGACAATCCTGGTTTACCCCTGCTGTCCAGGTCCCCCGTCCACTTTAACTTTGTCCCAAACAAGATGCCCCAGTTGTGTTACCCTATTGTCAGAGCCATTCAAATAAAATTTTCAGGATGCTTCTGACTTGAGCCCAGTGGGAGAAATGACTCAGAAGGCATTTCTAGGACACTGGGGCTTTTTTGCTTCTTCACTGAGATGCCTTTGGGAAGCAGAGAAGCAGAGAAAACCCACAGAACTAATGTGCATGGATACAGCTGTATGTACTGTGCTCAGCACAGCTTGCAGGGACCTGGCGTTGATAACGGTGGCGTTATCACTGGCCCATCCCGGCGTGTCCACACTGCAGGTGATTCCAGCCATCTCTAGAGGGTCCTCCAGATTGATGGCAGCAAACCTGAGAAGGGCACCTTGGCCCGCGATGCAGGTGCCGCCCGCACCAGGACGAGGGTAGATGGTTTTTGTTGCATCGGGGCTGACTGCTCTGGTCTGAGGTGACTTAGTGAGGTTACGAGCCCTGCATGCACTGAGCTAGGCAGGCCAGCCCTCTGACCTTTGAACGACCTCCCCATGAAGAGGTAAGGCTTGTTCCTGGTACCACTGAATCCTGCGTTTCTTCAGACCGAGGCAGGCTGTGGGCTTTCTTCCATCACGGAGGAATGCCAAACCTCACCCTGGAGCACAAAGAACCGGCCGGGGGCACCTGGCCCCGCACGTTCCTCCCTGCTGGTCCCCTTCCCTGAACACTGACGGAGCCACCAGCCTCTTTCTCACTCCCACTTTCCCTTTCCCGTTTCTCCTGGAGTTAATGACATTAGTGAGACAGCATTTCTGCAAAAAAGAAAATGTATCACTGCTGAAATAACGTGAAAAAAATCATGTACAATCCGTGCTCAGAAAGGCACCCCAATGTTAATCACAAAGCTTTAAAAAAAATTTTAGTTTCTTAAACAAAGGTTAAAATCTTCAAAATGGAAATATTTGTCATGAATCACATCCTTTCTCTTAAAATTAAAAAAAAAATCTAAATGGGAATAATAACAGTTCACTGAGCAGGAAAAGCAGTCTTTATTGGAGAATGGGTCTCATCTCCTGAATAGCTCTTTGTTCTTCCATTTGTTTTAAAAGGCATGTTTCCTCTCGTCACTTAAATGGTTTGTTTCAGGAGCAGCGACAGAGTTTACTTGCATTTCAGGCGACTTGTGTCAAAGTTTCTTGACCGCTGAGATTTCCTTTTGGCTGATTCTGCCTCCGTTATAGGCACCTCCTGGGAAAATAGAATGAGGTTTTCTATATTTCCTATATTTGTCCTACTGGGGTTTTTACTGTAACTCTGCTCTTGATTCTCTTGACTGTGTATTGGGGTTGCCATTCGTTTGAAATAAACTGATTCCGAGGGAAGAAACCCTGTCTCTGTCTGTCTTTCTGGCAACATTCCCTTTTGGTTGGCTTCCCTTCCCTAGTACTGCGAAGCATCGGTGCCCTGGGCGAGCCTCGAGCGATGGCTGGGAGGCAGGAGAGCCATGACGTTGTGGTCTTGCTGCACCTAATTGACCAAATGGATGATACCCAGCAGATAACACACTCTTCAGGATACTTCATGTTCCAGGTGCACAGCCATCATCCTGGCCTCCCGTGAGGTGTGACTCCAATTCCCTCTGTCTATAGACTGTCCAACCTCTTATCTCCTCATCTGATTCACACTCAGGCTTCAGAGAAGTACTCCCAACTCCTGCCCAGCCTACGGTTTCACTCTTCCGAGCTCCTATGTATTTGCTCCAAAGACCTCAGCACTTTTAATGTCATAGCCTGACAGAGAAGGGTGTACATCAATGTCCTATAGTCCAGCATGTCTCCTGATTCAGCAGGAATTCTTCTTAAAACTTTCCTGGTGTGCATTCATCTGCTGCTCCAGTGTCTGCTTGCATACCTACCACTTTGGGGATATCATATGCCTCACGAGGAAGCACATCATTTTTCATGGCACATAACAGATCTAGTTCACAGACAGTGATTGCTTCTGTACCTGGGGTCAGCTGCTTGAGAACTGAGACTGTAAATACAGAGATCTAGGTGTATAGAGATAGATATGATGTCGGCTTAGCATATAAAGATATAGAGCAATCCATCGCATAATACCCCTCAGAGTGTTGTGCACATGACCCTGTTTTCAACCAATACTCAATAGTCGACTTCTTCTACAAGGTGAACGGTGCAGTGGGCATCACATTATACCTGAGGAACAGTGGGTTTCGTGTTTATTCATATGTGCCTGGGATTTAGGTACCCTTACCCTCCCTGATAAAAAGAGATATAAAGTGAAGCATATTTAAAACGAGCATATTTTGATCTCATTGGCAAAATGGAGGTAACTCTAAAGCAGGAATTCCTCCATTTATATATTAAATGAAAATACAATCTCCATCCTTTGTTACAGCAAGTGCTGAGGCTGCTTGGCCTCCGCTGTGCCGTATAAAGTATAGGTGACAAATCTGACTTTGGGATAACGGTTTGCTGAGCTCAAGGCAAAATTCATATGATCCGGGTCCTCACCAACGCTTCCCGAATCCTTCCTGCAATGAAACTATTCTCACTATGCAGCAAGGCCCAGGGGGTTTCGCGTGCTTGTGCTTTCCCGAACCCGGAGACCCTCTCCACATCTGCCTGAGGACACACTGCTTTCTAGGCTCGGTCAGGTGACCTGAAGCAGCCCGTCGTCTGCATCATCTGTGACCCAGTAGGCTTGTCTGCAAGCCCTGTCTTTACCTGTGACCTGAGATTTCGTACTAATTTAATGCTTCACACTGAAAGTAGAGCTAGCTCATAGGATGGGATTGTGTCTGCCCCTTCACGCACAACTGCACGTCTCGAAGCAGCCCGTCCAGTGCCCCCAAGGGGACCCCGTGCCGACTGCCGTCTCCCTGCAATGCCCTCCTGCGAGCGTGCCCTCAGCCCCTGCCCAGGAAGCCTGGGTTCCTTCCATGGATCTCCTCCCACATCCTCCCTCTTTGCTCCGGTATTTGGAAACCCGTCCAACTCCTGACAAGCCGGGAGGAGGGCTGTGTCCACCCCTCCCAATGGACACACTACATACTATTACTTCATTGTGGGTCTGCTTTGTCCCCTCCCTGGAAGGCTTTGTCCTCTTAAGCACCGTCTTGGTAGCTCTAACAGAAAAAATCACGACACTGATGTCCAGGTCCGGCACGTTGCGGACAAGCGGGGTCCACACCTCCTCTCTGTGTGAACTTGTGGCTCTGACTGTGCGATGTATCCTCACAAGGAGCAGGCATCTGGGGGGAAATGAAAGCTCCTCATTTCTGTGCTCCCTGGGCTCCAGAGAGAGTGCCCTGAAGTCTCCCATTTTCCTCTCTGCCTTGGAGCTCCTGGCAGGCAGCCCGTCACACCGGCTCGGCCAGTCTCTTCCACCCTCCTGTGGCCCCTGACCCTGTTCTCCCTCTCAGCCCTTTGGGGTTTGACGCCATGCAGCTCCCCGGCATCCACCCTCCTGCGATGGGGGCCCCACGTCGCAGAGCTGCTGGGCTGGCATACTGCATTCCCCCTGCCACCTCTGGGGCCACTGCCTGGCCGTGGCCATCACCTCCGCTTCCTTTATCCTTCCTCTTGTGACTCAAGGTCTTTCCTGTGAGCAGGAACGTCCTGGCAGGTGACATAGGAATATGCAAGACAGAGAAAAGCGTTCTTTTGTAATTCATGTTTCAGGGGAAAGGAGGTACCCTGTTGCTTCCTCTCTCACTGATTTTCACACCTTTATTCCCCATCTGCTGTCCTGCTCCCAAATTTCTTCTTGATTGTTTTCCTTACAGACTTGAGGTTAAAGTAAGAAGACTCAGTCTGGGAGAAGAGTTCGTCAGGTATTAGTCAATACATCCGATTCGGTGAGAGCAGGCTTGCTTGTGATATGGGAGCACAGAGCCCCTTTGTTTCTGTTTTTTTTGAGCTATAAACACACACTCTGCTCCTCCTATGACTTTGGCACAGGGCGCCCACGACTCAGCATGGCACTGAGGCTGGGTCCTCTTCCAGCTGTGTGTCCACGTGTCTGTCTGCTCAGGGCCCTGTGCTGAGCCCTGACCCTGCAGAGCCCACCATCCCCCTGCATTTGCAGTGTTGCGGTGTTTCCTCAGGCTCTCTGAGAATCATGCTTTTTTATATCTCAAAAGATACTCCAGAGAAACTAGAAAACGACGTACAGAAATACTGAAAACTTTTCACACATCATGTGACAGTGATGTTTGGGTCCCTCCCAGACCCAGCTGTGTAGAATCATCTGGTCCAAGGGTGACTGCAGGGTGGGGCTGGGCGTGCACCCCTACACGTGTCCTACCACAGTGGGCTCCCGGGGGTCTGCCACACCCACAGCAGCGTGTGGACTGTGGTCCCCGAGCACGGGCCCGGGCGCTGAGCCCCAGAGGCCCTGGTCCGCTTGCCTCGTCTGAATAGGATGGCTTCATCCCTGCTGCAGTGGTGACGTACCACTGTGTTGTCGCCTTCCCGTCTGCGAGGTGAGCTTTTTCAGGTCGAGGACCTGGAATCCTCCTCCTGTCTCAGCCCCGACTCACGTGCCGCAGGGTCAACTCTTCGCAAGGAGGATACGCTTGCTGGATTAAATCTGTTAAATCACGGTCTCAGGACTTCCAGCTTCAGGTCCAACATGTAAAATCATGGGCTGGGATCTCTCACTGTCCTGAGTCCAGGACACTTTCATCTTAGGTCATAAAGGGATTTAAACCCAGACTACACATCACTGGTTTTTCATAGTTGAGAGGTAGAAAAGCCACTCCACAGCTTTGTAGCTAAAACCCAAGAACATAGCACCCCCCCTTATTTTTTTTCTAATTTTTGGTCAATTTCACGTCTGCAGCTTCTGTGCCTTGTCCATGGCTTTGAGTTTTACTTCTCCGAGTCTTCCTTAAGCAAAAATAGAAATTTCATAGAGCTGTATTTTTTACCAGGCCTTTCCCTTTTATTTCCAAACTGGTTTTCATAATAGTACTATAAGGTGAGTGGGGCAGGTGGTGTTATTATCCTCTCTTTTTCTCGTGTCCCTAAGAGAGGAGCCAGTTGAGTTGTGAAGTTCATACTGCTGGAAGTGGAAGAATTCGATTCAAACTTGGGATGCTTCAGCTCCACGACTTTAAGCCTTTCCCTTGAGCCAGTGGTTCTCAGCCCTGGCTGCTCAGTAGGATTACCTGGGCAGCTTTTAAAAAATACTGATGCCTGGGCTTCACCTCACACCAATTAAATCCCGCTCTCTGCAGGTGGATGTTGCTGTATTTTAAAAGCTCCTAGATAATTCTAATATGCGTGCGAGGCTGAGGACTGCACTGTTTGCCTACCTCTCTGTCAGAGGCGGAGCATATGGAGAAAGACAATCATTTGCGCTGATGGGCCGCATGGACGGCTAATAGAATTCTGACGGGTTAGCCTTTGGTTCCTTAGTCTCCCAATTGGTGTGGACGTATTGTAAGCAATTGGGCTTGAACGATTCCCTTTCTTCATTGTTATCTTCATGCCCACGTCAGTGTTGTATTTCGTTAAAAAGTAAGTTCTTGAATCACACAGGCTGAATTAATACGACTAATTCTTTCCTGACCTCAGGTGTAATAAAGTACATGACGCTCTTTGAGCAGGAAAATGCTTAAAGATCATCTCGTCCAACGGCTTCCAAGCTTTCATGAATGAAGAATCTTTTTAGAAGACGAAAGCAGATGAAGTAGAAGTCAGGGCTCTAGACCCCCAGCTCGACTCTGCCCTCACTGGCCTCCGGGGCACATATGAATATTACTCATGGGCTGGATGTGACCCCGGGGCACTAGGGGGGAGAAGACACGGTTTGAAGACAAGTTGTTGAAAGTTCTTGTATTACTGCTGAGGAACATGAGAGCAAGAAGGGGATTCCAGGGACTTCCCTGGCGGTCCAGTGGTTAAGACGTTGCCTTCCAATGCAGGCGGTGTGGGTTTGATTCCTGGTCGGGGAGCTAAGATCCCACATGCCTCTCGCCAAAAAACCCAAAAGTAAAATGGAAGCAATATTGTAACAAATTCAATAAAGACTTTAAAAATGGTCCACATCAAAAAAAAAGTCTTTTAAGAAAAGAAAGGGATTCCAGAGGGAGCTGAGGAGCCAGGACTTCCACCTAGAAATCCTGGCTTCCTCTCCGCTGCCTTTTTGCCTATGTACTGTAATTTGTGATTGTGTGGCTGACATCATCATGACACTCATGAGTCATGATGTTGTGATGTGTGATGTTGTGATGGTGGGTTGCCAAGCTGGTGTCAGAACATAAATACCCTGACTCCCACCAGGGTCCTAAGCCTGAAACAGGAAGGTCTTCCCCAGGGAGCAAATTTCCTTTCACCACACACTCTGCCTTCTCCTTTCCCCCACCTCCTGGGATCCACCTCCCGGGACCCTGACAGTGCTGGGCTTAGAGTGAGGCTGTGTTTGTGCGGTGACACAGGTGAGCTTGGGGTTTGGGGATTACTGGCTCTGTAGGCAATTGATTGGATCTACATCTAAATCTCATTGTTTTGTCTCCTCAGATGATACTAAGAAAGTCACATCATTTCTCAAATATCAAATGCTTTAAAATACCAGTCACGTGCTCACCCCGGTTAGAGAAGATGTTCAGGTCTGTTCCAGTCAGCCTGCTGTTATTCCATGGGCAGGACCAGGGAGTTAGGTTTCCATGGCAGAGCATCAAGCAAAGGAACAAGAGATCTCATTCCAGTCTTACAAAAAGATGTCTGTTGAAGTGAACACAGTGGTTAGCTGGTTGTTAGGATTATTTGATTATTGTTGCTATAGGTTGTTGCTGTACATTCATATATTTGAAGATATTTTGTATTTACTTCTCACAGCCCAATTTTGCTATAAGGCATATGTGGAAATTAGCTCACTAAATGAAACTAGTCTGGCCTGAAAAAATAATAATAAGCAAATAGTGCATTTTTAAAAATTTACCGTACGAGCCACTATACTCCTACCATACTTGAAGTGTGATGGGAAATGCTATAAGCCTGAAAACAATGTGAATAAATAAACAGAAGTATATAAAGAAGCAAACTTTTAGGCTACTATGAAGAAAAGCTCCAACCTGTCTGCCAGTGTGAGATAGAACACGTCCTCATCAGCCAGTGATGGTACCTGTTGAGGTTTCCTCAGCTGAGGGACAATGTCCAATCCCACTCTGTCTCCAGGGGAGGATTCTGTCTACCAGACAAGTGGCCAGACGAGTGTTCCCATCACCATGGGTGCCCTCAGAGGACAAGGAGCCTCTGCCCACCTCTCTCATCAGGAGCCACAGAGGTCTGCAGGAAAGCAAGAGAATGAGCCCATAGCTTATATCACCATAGCTCATATCATGCCGTAGAAAGTTCTGAAAAGTGTAATTATCTCAGAGAAAAGACCTTTTGGTATTAACTAACTTTGAGTTCAGTGCTATGGATTTAAGCAGAATACACACCTAACATTCCTGAGACTGACCTGCACGTCGACCTCAAACAAGAAGGTCTTCACTCAGAGCATTTGTATTTGGCTCTATTCTCATAAAAATCCAAAAGGCAGCTCATTGTGAAATGAATCTGAGACTTCAGATCAGCCCTTTCCAGTAGGAGCATCATCTGAGCCACAAAGTTACATATGTAATATCACGTTTTCCTGCAAATATTAAATGCAATAAAAATAAACAGATGGAATTAATTTTGATACTGTATTTATCTAACCCATAATATCATATCAATAGGTAGTCACCATGCATTTATTAGTGAGATATTTTACGGTCTCTTTTTGTGCCATTGTGAAATCTGGTGTGTATTTACATGCATGGTTCATCTCAGCTTAAAGGGACCACGTTTAGCACCCAGGAGCCCACACGGCTAGTGTCTGCCATATTGGACAGCAAAGCTGTAGGTGATCCGGGTAACGAGAAACCCTATATTACATTCTCCCCAGGATTTTTGTTCTGTCTAGGTAATGATGATTTTATTTTTTTAAAAAGTGACCTCTAATTGCACTGAGGACTTAGTGTGGTGTTATGAGCATAGGCTGAGGACTTAGATTGCTGGCGTTCAAACCGGTCTACTATTCACAAATTAGTGATGTTGGGCCAATTAGTTAGCATCTCTGTGCCTCATTTTTTTTTGTCTTCTGTGCAAGCGGTGTTAGGATGCACCTACCTTGCAGTGAGGATTAAGTGAAACAATGCGTGCTCATTACCTAGCACATAGCAGGTCTCTATTTTTAGGTTATTATGAATATAACTTCTCTTTCTCCAGAAATGAATGATAGCACATCAGAAAATGAGTCAAATAGATAGAGCTAATGATAAATCCTTTAAAAGTGATATCTGTCTGGGGAAGGCTGCAGAGAGGGACAAGTAAATACTCTAGCATGAGCTGTGTGTCCAGCAGAGAGTCCTTGAAGGCATGCCTCGAGTCCCTCTATCACTGTACTTACTATCCAGTGTGTTACGTTCCAAGGGCGAAATTGTAGAGTTGGCCAGTTTATTAGTTTCAGTTGTGTTGCTATTATTATTTCCATAGAAAGCTTATTGCTTCTCTTCTGTTTAAAAGTGATGTTATCAATGCAGAAATAACTATGATCTTATGTGTTTAAAGACTATGAAATAATTATTAACTAGAATATTTATATAAATTTAAAGACCAAGTTCCCTAACTTACTGATGATTACAGCTTAGCTGCAGAGGTGAGAAGGAATCTTAAAAATTATCCAATCCACTATCCTCATTTTATAAATGAGAAGGTCAGCTTGTGCTTTTGAAATTCTGTCATTTTTCAACCCACAGTAATTAGATTATTTATATTTTTAAGATAAACTTACAAAAAGATTGGGACTGGCCCATGTTAGTTAATGGTTCTTTAAATCACTTAGTTTTGAGCATTTGGATAAACGTTAAGTCGGGTATTCTGCATTAGAGCCAGGATGCTGGATACATGGGGTTTAACAAAAAGTGTAAAACATAGGGGCTGAATAACTTAGATTCTAGTCAATTTTTTCCAACATTTTAAAATCCAATATTCTGTTTTGATAAACGTAAAATCATGTAAACTTCCTTAGACTTACTGAATTTTTAAAAAGAAAAATAACTGGCTAAAATCAAATCAAAGCAAGGGCAACTTTAGATGAAATAAGTGCACGTGTGTGCACTTCAGCTTGCTGTGTTGGTGTCACCTTTTCCGAGATGGCCTTGCCCAAGGGCAGGGAACCATTGAGAGCTACTTAAAATCATTAGAGCATTTACTTCTGACTCACAATAGGCAAGCATACTCTGACCCAAGTAGAAACTAGATTTACTGTCATTTTCAGTTACAAAGTAAGATCCCAAGGCCTGAAATTCTCGTAAGTATCTTCTAATGGGTTCTTTGTTTTATTTTTCCCATTTATAAGAAATCATCAGAAACTTTATAAGTGCATTACTTCCTTTAAAAGTATACATATATTTCATTTGATTTTGAATGATCTAAAATGGTCTCCGCATTTTAATAACAATGATATTGTCTTAGAAGAGTCATCTATTCTATCTGCAAAAGAGAATGTTCCTGCTTGTGAGCCAAAGCATGTTCACAATTGCTAAAAGTTTTCTCATAAAAGAATGAAGAACTCAGGATAGATGTATCAGAGGGTGTGAGACTGTAGGGCAGCCTGGAGATGTAGAAGGAAGTCCAGGGTCGGAGTCGGTCTGGAGTCCTAGCTGTGTGTCTCAGTGAGTTTCTTTAGCATCTTGAGCAGACGTAAGAAGAGAACAATATTTCCTACCTCTGAGGAGCAAATGAGATAGTGGGCCCCCAGCATCGAATATAGCATCTGGATTCTTGTTTGTCAGTTATTTTATTGAAGTACAGTTGATTTACAACATTGTGTTAATTTCTGCTGTACAGCAAAGTGATTCAGTTATACACATATATACATTCTGTTTCTATTATGGTTCATCACAGGATATTGAATATAGTTCTCTGTGCTGTACAGTAGGACCTTGTTGTTTATCCATGCTACAGATAATAGTTTGCATCTGCTAATGCCAGACTCCCAGTCCATCCCTCCTCTACCCCCTTCCCCCTTGGCAACCACAAATCTGTTCTCTATGTCTGTGAGTCTGTTTCTGTTTTGTAGATAAGTTTATTTGTATCATTTTTTTAGATTCCAGTGATTTCATATGATATTTGTCTTTCTCTGTCTGAGTTTCTTCACTTAATATGATAATCTCTAGGTCCATCCATGTTGCTGCAAATGGCATTACTTTGTTCTTTTTTATGGCTGAGTAATGTTCATATATATACACACCACATCTACTTTATCCATTCATCTGTCAATGGACATTTAGGTTGATTCCATGTCCTGGCTATTGTAAGTAGTGCTGCTATGAACATTGGGGTGCGTGTGTCTTTTCAAAGTAGAGTTTTGTCCAGCTACATGCCCAGGAGTGCGGCTGCTGGATCAACATCTGGCTTCTGAGTTGGACATTCCCTAGTGGGAGCTGTTTTCTGTGCTTTTCTTTATGTGAAGATTCTTAGTCTTCTCGCCACTCTCACATACAATAGGAAGTGTGATCTGGGCAGGCGTGTGAGGACCCAGAGAAGGAGGGCATTCCAGGTAGAGTTAAAAGATTCATGCAGAGTTGAATGTGTAGAATTTCATACTTCATGTTTCCTCCCACAGAACTGCTAAAATTGGAACGAATAAGGTTGGTGGTTAGAAAAAATTGAATTCATGTTCCACAGGAATTCTTTCCCTTTTCTTCAATCACCCCATTTTCCAGGTAAACCTAGAAAATAGGAAATACCAGAAACTTCCTCTCTTCCTCATCTCATCTTTCTTTACTTTTATTATTTTTAAAGGTTTAAATTATTTCCATGTAGAATGAGTCCTGATATGGCCTTGGGTGAGCGATCTGATTGTGAGATCCTCACCTGACCCTGCGTGCGCTGCCGTATTTAAATCTCGGGCGCCTGCCCTGCAGCCCAGAACCTTCTGCTGGTGACTGATTCCCACCTGACAGGCGGGCAGTGTCCTGGCATCTGAGTTCATCTCTGACTCATCTGTCTTTGTTGGTGGTCTTAGTGGGGAGGCCAGAGACCTCAGGACTGACTCAACTTTCACACACCTGACCTTGTTCCTTAATTTTTACTCAAGAACAGACTTCTATTTCAAAAGCGCCACCCCTTTGAGGACATACTGTAGGGCTGTGTAGTTCCAGGACTGCTTGGGCGCAAATGCGTGTGTGCACAGCCTCGGTTGATTCAAGAGGAACAGCTTATGAATAGGGAAACCATCCAGTCTCGGTGTCACTAACCACGTCTCCTGTCCTCTCTCATGCACAGAAGCTCACGCGGAGGCCGAGGCGGAGGTGCATGCAGCTGCTGCCCGGACATTTGTCTGACCCACGTTGACATCTGCAGTGTCACAGACTGTGGTAGGTTAACACAACTGGGGTTGTACTTTTGTTAGGACTGTAAAGAGTGTTACCCAGAAACAACTAGAACTTGGAATGCAGTGATGCCTGGTGTCAAATTAGGCAACTGAGGAAGCATTTCTTATTGGTTTTGGTATTTAGATGTTTCAGTTTTACTTTTTTGTTTAGTTGATGAAATATGCACATGTTTAACTGGTATATCAACTATGACTTTTTCTGATATCTTTACACTGATGACAGCATTGGGTGCAATCCAAATATTTCAGAAACGAATCAAATCAAACCACATGGACCTTAACTAAAAAGCATATTTATATATCTACATAGTGTTTTTAATGTCTTCATTTTCCATCCCTGTTATTCACATGGTGTCTTATAGATTACAGGCTACTTCTACCAGATTCTTAAAGGGTCTTCACAACCACTCTACAAACTAATTGGTGGGGCGTGCTGAGTGAGCCTACGCCCATAACCCGTCGTCCTGGTACCCACTTTGTCTTTCAGATGAGCGTGACACAGACTCAGAATTAGAGGGGCAAAGGTGGCTTTTTGTGAAATGTTGTTCTTTTGTAAAGTTCCTCTTTACTATTGATTTATACACGGAGAGGCAAATTGTTAATGAGAATGGTTAGCATGTGTTCTGTGCTTGCTTTGCGTTGGGCCACGGTGCAAACTTCCAACTTATCTTTTTGAATCCTTGCTGTACCCTTGAAAAGGAAATATTGTCACCCCCTTGTACCATGAGGACCCCGGGCTGAGGGAGGTGGACCACCAGCCCAGGTCACACCGATTTCAGAGAATCCACCAGCGTTTCAGCTCACGGTTTCATTTTCCCGGGCTGGCACGTCCTAGGAGGTCATTTGTATCCCTTTCGAAATCTCTCTTGAGATGTAATTTCATTCATTTTCAGCTTTATTAATGAGGAGCTTTACCTTGACCAGAGCATGTGGGTGACCTCTGCCCTGTCCTGTGAGCTCGAAGCACACACAGGACTTTTCCGGGCCTCTACTTTCTCTTCTGACCATGAGTGGGTGAGTTGGGCCATGCGACTCTCACAAATTAGACAGATTCAGTCCCCGTCAGGGCTGTGAGAAACGAACCAATACTCTCTATATACCAAACAGTTTTTAGTTGTTCAAAAATTATACATTTTTTCAAAACATTTTCGCTTTACTCTCCCTCACTTTTTGTGGTACCGTCATTGGGATCCTATCTTCTAAGTATTGTCACTCCCACTAATACTGAGCTGCTGGAGAAAGAGGCTTTTCAACTTGAGTTTTCTTTACCTAATTAGTAATGCCCATCGTAGAAAAATTAGAATATTAGAATGCATATATATATATATATAAAATTAAAAAGTTAAAACACTGAAAATACCAGAATTCAGAGATAACTACAATTAATCTTTTGGTTTAAAACCTTTGCAATTGTTATCTTCGCACATGATTTTAAATTAAGATGGATCATACAGTACATTGTGTTCTTTCCTCCTTTTTTACTTGATGTGTCACACGTAGCTTTTTCTATATCAATAAATATAGCTTCATAACATCATTTTTTCTTGATCAATAGTATTCCACTTCACACCTATGCTGAAATATATGTCTGTTGTAATATTATCAGTTGGCTTTTTAAAATTCTGCTTTGCAAAAAGAGTTTTAATGGCCAATATTTTACCTAAAATTTTTACACCATTAATTATTCCTTTAGCATAAATTCATAGTACAAGAGCTAGCTCAAAGGATATGTACATTTTTAGGCTTTTGAGAAGCACTGTGCTTTCAAAATGCTCCTTCTTTCCACATCTTGCTGTATGACTGTGTATCCTCTGTGATTCTAGATATAGCTAACCATCAGTGTTTGAATGCCATTCCATAGACAACCTTTATGAACTTTTCTTTAAGAAAAAGTAATCTCACATTATGAGATTTAAAAGGCTAAGATTTTATTTCTCTATATATTCCGAATTCCCAAGAACTCAGTTCCAGATCCTACACTTTCATCCTCCTGTCCTTTGACTGATGCGTCCTACGAAGTACCCACTGTGTGTACGATGTAAGGGAGACACTGCTGACTCATAGGTGGATGGGCAGGGCTCTGCTTGAGGACCTCACCTGTTAGTAACAGAATCCATACAGTGGGTGCAGACACATGGCATGAAGAGCACAATAGCAAACGTGCTTTAATATATAATCTCATTATTAGCCATTCCAATATAGTGACTGGGATTATTCTTAATGCCTCACCCTGAGTATTTCTAGGTCCACAACCATTAGAGAGAGGTTGTACCATGTTCATTGTACTGTTCTGCAGAGTGTACTGAACAAACTAGTTTCCCCTCCCCACCAGTCCCTGGAAAGGAGCTTTTTTACTGACTACTTGACTATTTCTAGGATAGACTACTACTGGGCTTCCCTGGTGGCGCAGTGGTTGAGAGTCTGCCTGCCGATGCAGGGGACGCGGGTTTGTGCCCCGGTCCGGGAAGATCCCATATGCCGCGGAGCGGCTGGGCCTGTGAGCCATGGCCGCTGAGCCTACGCGTCGGGAGCCTGTGCTCCGCAATGGGAGAGGCCATGACAGTGAGAGGTCCACGTACCGCAAAAAAAAAAAATAGGACAGACTACTACCTAGCAAGGTGGCCCGTGCCATTGTTGGGCTGCGTTAATGGTTGGAATATTATTCATAATATTCTTGAGGTGAAATTACCGTTTTATATTAGGTACCTATTGTTCCCAGTTTTAGCTTCTGGAGACATATAGAGTAAGTTCAATTCAATTCAAGGGACATATTTTAAGAATCTGCTATGGTCAGGAACTGTTACAGCTGTGAAGGGCCAATTTCTATTTCATATGATAATATTTCAAATGTCTGATGATTTATATTTTCCTAAATATACAAGTTAAACAACTAACCCTATTCAAGGTAATTGAAGTGTTACTACACTGAGCTTGCTATACATTTCTATAAAGCAATAAATTTTGACCTCATTCCTTGACCACACTCATGGGCTAGTTGGAGAGCTTCCCCCAACTGACCATGAGGAGAGCGACGCACCCCGACCTTCACACAGATTACCGAAGAGTTTGTTAAAAAGGACAAAAGCCATTTGCCCTAAACTACTAGTAACTGAGACATGAGAACACTTGCTGTGGTGTGTACACTTGGTACAAAAGATAAGACTGAAGTGAAATGGGGAAAACTGAGGGCTTCTGTCCTACACCTGCCACCTCCAGCAGGCCCAGCTTCCTTGGGTCACGGCCACTTTACCCACAAGATGAAGGACATCGTAATCCCCTCGGGGACTCAGACTCCAAAACCGCAGGGCAGCTTCCCACACCTGGGAAGCTCCGACGCCTCTCAGGCTGTGGGCCTGTTTTCTGGAAGATTCCTCTCACGCCGGCTGCGTGCCTGTGGCACCATCGTGGACACTTCCCAGGTGTGACCTTGTCCTGCAAGGCTGACAACTCTTGAGGCACGTCCACGTTTCAAAGAGGAGAATGCGGAAGGGAAGGTGATGTAAGGTGTCCAGGATCAGATAGACGGGGCGGGGCCTGGGTGGAAGATGCCCCACATGGTGGGCTCCGGAGAGACACCACTGCTCCAAACTCTGACCTCCAAAGAGCTCCTCGACCACCTGGTTGTGTTAGAGATAAATGCCTACGTGCAAGGCAGCTTCGATATGCGTAAGTGTAGAAACCACAGAACCGATCTGCAGACATCTGGGTTGTACAGTTCAGATGCGGAAATGATCTTTAACCAGTGTTTTTATGGTTGTTTCACTAAAATGACCCCATTTGATACCATATAAAATCATTATTACACGCTTAAAGTACTCTTCACATGAAGAGAACCTTCTTAGAAAATTCATACTTTGTATTTTAGTCCATGAATGTGTTTAGTTGTTCATGAATATTTTATTACTTTTTAAGTTTTCTGACTAATTATATTACTTTTTCACTTTTCCCCTTTTCTGATACTTCTTTTTGCTACTTCTTATATCTTATCTCTTTCAAATTCCATAGAATTTTACCACATCGAAGCCTTTGTTTCATTCACCTCTTATCCCATCTTTGACTTTATGCTGTGAGCTTGTCACTGCCTCTTTAATAAGTAAATCATATAAGTACAGCCTTGTTACAACAGCTTCTGAATAGAAGTAAGTCAAGGGAAAGATGTGTCCAGTGTCTGCCTATTTGATAATATAAATTAGAAACTCTCATAAACTAGATAAGCAAAAGAGAAAGACGTGATGAAGGCTTTCTCTTAGCTTGAAACTAACCAGCCAACAAACTTGGAGGATAATTGAACCCACGGGAAAAGCAGCCCAGCCACGGAGCAAGTACTGGCGGAAGATGGAAGGACACTCTTGTTTCCTTCCTCCTCCTTTTCCTCCTTCCCTCCTTTCTTCTCCCCCTTCTTTCCTCCCTCCCTTTCTTCCTTCCTTTTTTTCTTCCTTCTTCTCTCCTTCCTCCTCTCTCCACCTCTCTCTCTATCTCTCTCTTTCTGCTTCTTTTATGTTGAGTGTCTCAATCATGACGATAGTATATGATTTTTGCTACGTACCAGGCATTATTTTCCTCCACCCTTGAGACTATATTCCCGCTCAGGAGTAGCCCTGAAACTCAGGAAGTCAATACCTTTAGCCCCTGTAACACCCCAAACCATAGAACAAAGGGAGTTTTGTCACCTGTGCCCAGACCAGGAACCCACGGAGGGTCCTGCAGAGTCACAACGGTCAAGATACGCAGAAGCGTTAAATGACTAGAGAGGCCTGCAAAGGATGGTTCACCGAGGAGACGCCGCCTTTAATCCTCACAACCATGTCTGAGTGGCTGTCGCAGAGGACTGCTGGTCCCGCGCCACGTGCCCGGCTGACACCTGGTCACAGTGACTCGGGGTGAAGTGGGAGGGGACTAAGAGGGGCCTGGAGGCTGCGCCCTGGTGAGTGGCCAGCACAGCCCCGAGCCTCCCCAGGCTGGGCAAGGAAGAGTCAGGATGGACGAGAGCAGGCCAAGGGGACGGTGACGAGAAGGTTAGAGTGAGGACAGGAGACACGTCCTTTGGCCTCGGCAAGACCGTGGATGGGGGGCATTCTTCCTTCTCCGTGACCTGGCTCTCAGGCTCCAGGTGACACTTTACCCTTAAATTTTCTCCACCTTATGTGCGTCCCTTTACGTGGAGCACAGGCATTAAGATACAGCCAGAAAGAAAACATGTTTCGTCTGACTGAAGGTTGAGACCTCACACATGAAAATTTAAAACATCAACTATTTAAAATATCAACTATCCAATATTAAGGAATTATCGCTGATTTTTTCAGGTATAAGAATACTATCAAGGCTGTGTTTAAAAATAAAATCCTTATATTTTAGAGATGCATACTGAAACATTGCTAGATAAAAGTATATGATTTCTGGAATTCCCTTCAAACTAATGTAGAAATGGTGATCGGATATGATAGTGTGGATGAAGTGTCATTGGCCAAATGACGTTCTTAGAACTGACTGATGGGTAAATGGGTTTATTATACTCTTCTGCTTACTCTTGCATTTGTATAAAGGTTTCCATATTAAAATGTTCCAATGAACAGGAAGTTGAGAAATGTCCTGGAGCACCAGGCTCCCAGGGAATAAACCCGACTTCTGACCTTTGAAAACCAGGGTTAAATGTTCTCTCTGTGCCTCGTTTTTGTTAACTGTAAAATGTGGGTATTAATAGTGTGGATCTCCATAGGGCTGCTGTGGAGATGGCATGAGCTGTTATATGTAACATGCTACGCATGTGTGTTACATGTAAACCACCCATGAGTGCCTCATACATAGCAGAGCCCCTACACGTGGTCACTGTGGTCAGTATCATTAACTCTTACAGAGATGGCAGTTTTGTGTTTATTTTCCACTTGGAATTTCTTACGTTAGTAATTGCTCTGTGGAAAAAGCCCTTGGTTTTGTATATGAATAGCATTTTGGAATTGATAGTTACCGTTTCCATTTTAAAATCAAAAGTTGAATTGATTTAATAATTCGTGACTTTTCTGTGACTTGTAACATTGAATATACTTTGCAAAGTATTTCAAGAAATGATATAAAAATGCGTTTTAAAACTTGCTGGGAATATATTATAATTTTTTTCCTTCAAAGCAGGAGAGCCTAGATTAGCAGATTAGATTTAATTGCTTTTTATTTCTGGTGTGAACTGCACATAACTACTTTTCCCATAAACACAATTGTTGAAGGCCCACTTTATTCTGTCCCTACCTAACTCTTGAGTGGTAACAGCTTTGCCATTGCATGATAATCGCACAACGCTCTTTTACACAACATTTAAATCCTAACCCATAGGTGTTCTAAGAAAGGAATCAGTACTGGGAATTTGGACAATTGTATTTTCTCAAGAACCCACTTTCACTGATAAACACAGCAGGGGTTTTGGAGGCGGGACGGATGTGTTACCGCGGAGGTTCATTATTCTCTCTATTCTCACCATCCTTTCTCTGTGTGTGGGGTCTGCTTTTCCCTTTTCCCCCACCTTGGGATCACCTGTACAACACGGGGGAACTGGTCATCCTTTCAACTGGTGAAAGATGACAAAAGTGGTTTCCACAAGGTTGATCTTTGAGCCACTGCTTTGTACAATCACTGTGCCAGGTGAGGAGGGATGAAAAGATGAGTGAAGACCGAGCATTCGGGAAAGCGAATCAGGATTTAGCAGCGGAACAGAAACAGTGAACGCTTGGTGCCACGTGTGAGAGCGAGGCCAGCTCAAGGGAAGGGATGCTCGTTCTCATGGGCAGAGCTGGGAGGGCTTCCTGGATGGTGCGGGTTAGACAGGCTTTGGCATCTGACATGGAGGAAAGAAACGGTCACGAAGAAGAGAGAGAAGGGGGAGACATGAAATGTAAATAGCGCTCTCTGTGTACCTCTGCAGAGAGGATGAGATTCAATCAACTGTCCGTCTAAAATGAATAAAGGTTGAAATCTGCCTTCTCAGACCCTGTCCTGTGGGTCACTAGCTCCCACTCTCACTGCATAAGGAGACCCCAGCATTAGGAGCGTGTGCAGCAGGATGCCATCGGGGGGCCAGTGGGAGTGGACATTACCACACAGTGTAATGATGGTCAGTGTCTGCCATCGGGGGGCCAGTGGGAGTGGACATTACCACACAGTGTAATGATGGTCGGTGTCTCCCTTTTGTCCTCCAACCTTCTATCCTCAGATCTGTGAAGTCACTTCTGTGTGCAGTTGCAAAAGGATTTCTTTTTTATTTTATTTTTTTTTGTGGTACGCGGGCCTCTCACTGCTGTGACCTCTCCCGTTGCGGAGCACAGGCTCCGGACGCGCAGGCTCAGCGGCCATGGCTTACGGGCCCAGCCGCTCTGCGGCATGTGGGATCTTCCCGGATCGGGGCACGAACCCGCGTCCCCTGCATCGGCAGGCGGACTCTCAACCACTGCGCCACCAGGGAAGCCCCCAGAACTTCTTAAATGAGCTGACACATTTGCAAACTTCAAGAAATCTGCCTGATCCATATCCTAACGAGCGACGTGGCCCTGGACTGGCTGGTTCCTGCGCCTGGCCAGTCACAGCCGCTGGGCTGAGCAGGTCGGGGGTCCAGGTCTGAGGGCCGAGTGTGAAGGCGCCGCTGGACGTGCAAGCAGGTGCCCTGCTTCAAGACCCTGTGCTGCGCGGCACAGTGGCCGAACCTCCTGAACTTCGATTACAGACATCCCTCCAGGAATACAAATGCTCATTCTCTTGAAAGGAAGCCTGAAATAGCGTGTCTCGGTGTGTGAGCCCCTGAGCACCTCCTGTGTGGGGTGCTCACACCCCACAAACGAGCACACAGTGGAAACTCACAGGACCCACGGGGCGGGCAGGGGGGCATAAGTTGTCAGGTGGAGAGGGGAGGTCGGCAGGAAGGACGGCGAGAAGCATCGTTCAGGAAAGTTCTGGAGGGTGTCTCCGGGCAGAGGAGGGCGGCCAGAACGCTCCTTCACTAGGAAACAGGAGGAACGCAGCCTGAGGTGTAGAGAATACGCTGATTCCATGTGGATCGGCTGAGATGAGGGTCAGAGGACTGTCCCTCGCTGAATCGTATGGAATTGGTCTTATGGGCAACAGAGAAGGACAATGAATGTGTGAGTGGAGATCATTCGAGTCCCGCTGAAATGAGAGGAAAGGCTGCCTGGCCATCCGGTGAGGTGGAGACCTGAAAGAGGAGCATCTCTGTTTCCGTGATGATGCCAGCACAGCGCAGGAAGTGCACTGGCCACGAGCCCAGCCGCACCCTCGAGCCTGTCCTCGAGGAAGCCACTCCCCGCCATGGGCTTGGCTGTCTTTCACCAACACAGCTGGACCTGGACCAGCACCCCTGGGAGGGGGACAGATGCTCAGAGCATCATGCAAACAGGAAGCAGCACCCTGTGGCCAGAGGGAGCTCGCAGGGCAGAGCTGCAGCAGGCAGGATGGAGCTGAGAGAAATGAACTTCACTGGAATTCCTGTACAATAGGGCTCTCGGTGTTCTCGTCTACTCGATGTTCCCCAAAACAATAGCTCACGTGCACATCCCTGCTGTGTAACACACACACGCGCACACACACACACACATACATGCATCTTTACACCCTCTTTAAATTCCCTTTCCAAACGGGTCTCCCTGGGGGGCCCCAGGCATCCTCAGACCTCACTCCATGTCCACTCCTGGAGTCGCCACCTCCAGTGCCCCCGACTGTCCCCCACTCTGTCCTCTCGCAGCCTTTTCTCACATTCCTGGGACAATATTGACCTTGTCTCATGAACTTGCATAACTACCGTCCTTCCTTGTCCCAGTCGCCTCGTAGCACAGAGCAGGGGCACAGCCCTCCAGTCGGGGTTAGGGGGTCTGATGGAAGGACCCCGGCTTGAGTCTGCCCACCGACTCACTCTGTGGGCATCACACGTAAAGATACATGGATCTTTTCTTCCTGCCTCACCGTGGTGTGTGTTGCAGGTTTTGTGAGACTCCGTTTGTAAGGAGACTTTTAAGAATACATGTGCAGTGATACCACTAAAGACGTCCTGTACTGCAGTCTGGTGTTCAGTGTTAATACTCACTGTTTATTTAAAAAATACACTTTAATCACACTAGACCTTCTTTCCTAAACTACTCTCCTTTGTCTGAGAGATTACTTTAGAAAATAATCAAGCCCAAACCTCCTAGAACATAAAAACTCACAGTTTGGGATTCCTGACAATAGAAGCTAAGAGTTTTCACATTGTAAGAGTGACACATATTGTCCCTTTTCCCAATTCCCCTGAAGTTTTTTGGAAGAAAATTAAATTTACATTGTAATTAAATTCTGACATCTGAGTCCTTCCTTTGAGTGCGTGAGTTTCCCTTCCTGCCTTCCTTCCTCCTTCCGTTTTCCTTTCACAAACATATGACGTGTGTGCAGAGAGGCTCCGTTCTCTACACTCCTTTCACAATTATTTGGTTAGCATTCCAAGAGATCTTTATGTCATATTTTTATCTAATGAAAGAGGTAATAGGTTTACAATCCCCAAACGAGCATCAGTACGAATTTTCACCCACAGCAATGTTCTCGGGGGTGGAGGACGGCCACACTGCTCCGTAGCCCCCCACCTCCGGACGTGCCCGGAGCGTAACAGGCATGTCTTCTCGGGTGTCTTTCTTCTTCTAACCCCACCGCCTCCTCTGGAGTCTCGTGGATGTGTGGCGAACCAGGGTGAATGGCACGGAGCTGCTCACGGGTGCAGCGGCAGGTCCAGGCCAGCGTGTGTGCCACGAGCCCTGAGCCCCTGCCTTCCCCACAGTGGCTTCAGCGCGGTTCTTTCCTGGGCAGCTGGAAACCTTTCCAGATGAAAAATGTAGTCTTCCTGGGCAGACCCACTAAAAACCTTACAGAATAATGCAGCCCCACATTTTGCAGGAATGTGACGGGACTGGAAGGGCCTTTGTGACTCAACTTCCCGTTTTCTCTGTTGTTTCCAAACATTGTATTTACTGGCAGTTGTCTTTACATGTTCTTTAACCTTGTGTATAATCTCTCTTCTTATTGACTTTTTCCTCTCATTTAATATTTGACTTCTTTCCTCAATGACTGAACATCATCAATTTTATATTATTCATTTTTTGTTTTTGCTCAAAAAACTAATGATTTCATTAACTCCAAGGATACAGTAGCAAACTAAAAAAAATCCTTGCCTTTAAGGAAAGAACATCTCAGTATGTGTGTGTTTGGCCACAAGCAAACACAGATAAAATACGTTATGCTAGAAAAGGGGCAGGACCCAGGGAAATGCAGAGCTGGGGCAGGAGGAAGCAGGGTGCTCCTCTGCATACGGCCGTTTAGAAGGGTCTGGCTAAGAGGAGCCTCTGGGCAGAGTTTAGAAAGCAATAAGACAGGAAGCAGCCCAGCAGGGAGAGGGGCTGTGCAAAGGCTCTGGGGCAGGACCAAGGCTACTGGTATGTTCAAGACACAGGCAATGGGCCACTGGGGCTTAAGCAGAATGAACGTGGAGGGGGGCGGTAGGGAGGAGGTTGGAGCGATAGCAGGGTTGGGAGCAGACCGTTAGGGGCATGTACGTAACAAGTGTGACAGCTCTAGCTGCTACTGTGAGAGTGACGGGAAACCACTAGAAAGTTCTGGGTGGAGAGGCGATCCAGTTGGATGGACTCACTGGGGCTAGAGGTAGAGAAGGATGGTGGATGTGGAGGGAAGGGAGCGTGGGGGACCTGGTTGGAAACACTTGGAATAAAGAGCCAACGGGGCTAGCTGATGAGAGGGCGTGGAGCGTGAAGAAAAGCAGCATCAAGGGGACCTCAAGGTCGTGCCTGGGACGTGGAGGGGCATTCTCTGGGCTGGAGGATGTGGGAGGACTGGGCTTGAAGGAGATTAGGAGCCCAGTTCTGGCCAGGTTAGTGGAGAAGCCCATCCTGTGTCCGACAGGGAGCCCAAGCATCTGGTGAATGCACAGGGTGGGGGCCCGGGTGCTGGCGATTGAACCTTAGAGTCTTGGAGATGCAGGCCATGGGGAAGGCCGAGGAGGGAGCTCAGGGAAGAGATGAGGGGCCCGAAGACTGAGCTCTGAGACGCACCGGGACTGGGGGTTTTGAGGCGCGCAGTGACGGGGCGGCGTGAGGAAAGGGGGAGGCCGAGTCCGGATTGGTGCCAAAGCCGCAGGTGGGCGGGATGCAGGGTGCCTGCCGAGAACCCACCCTCGGGTTGAGTCGTGTCCGGGTCATTGCCAGCCTTGGCCACAGGGTAGCTATAGGGATGAAGCCTCCTGGTGTGGGGAGAGAAGGGGTGAGGAAGTGGGGACGGTGAACACCGGCAGCCTCCTGAAGGGGGCAGGGCGCTGGGGCAGGGGCTTCAGGGAGACTCTGGCTCCAGTGAGGTTGTTTCTGTCGTTGATTTTTTTTTTTTTTTTGCGGTACGCGGGACTCTCACTGCTGTGGCCTCTCCCGTTGCGGAGCACAGGCTCCGGACGCGCAGGCTCGGCGGCCATGGCTCACGGGCCCAGCCGCTCCACGGCATGTGGGATCTTCCCGGACCAGGGAACGAACCCGTGTCCCCTGGATCGGCAGGCAGATTCCTAACCACTGACCCACCAGGGAAGCCCCTGTTGTTGATATTTGAAGAAGGGAACTGACAGCCCGCGGGCATGAGGATAGGGGGGATGCAGCAGAGCCAGGAGATTTACTAATGCAGGTGGAGCAGGGGGAACCTGTGAGTCATTTCCTTGAGCCTCGGAGAAGAGAGGAAGCCAGCGCCGAGGCAGGAGCCGTGGCCGCAGAGAGGAGCCCACCCGCGGGTTCCCTCGCAGTGTCAGGAGGAGGGCAGCCTGAGCGCTGCTTCTCCAGGGACCCGGGCACCATTGTCGATGGAGAGGAGGAGAGCACGGAGGACAGAGAACACGGGAGACACAGCCCAGCAAGGAGGGAGCGAGGAGGGCCGGTCAGGGCCAGGAAGGCCAGTAGCCTGGTGGCCCAGGGCGAGGGGCTTGAGTTCTGGGGAGAGGAGGAAGATCAGTGGTGATGGCTGGGGGCTGGGGTGCCAGCTACAGACCGTGGCACAGATGCAGCTGTTGCTGTGAGGGAGGTTTAAAGCGTGAGGATGGGGGGAGACGAAGAACATCCGGGGAGAGGCCCGGACACAGGGGACGAGGAAACATCCACACGGGAGAAAGAGTGGCCGCAAAGGAGCCGGGAGGTGGCAGAGCCTGAGCACACGAGGTCCAAAGGGGCTGGGCTTTATCATCTGCAGGCGGAGATGCGGGGGTCTGCAAGCAGCAGGGGAAAGTGAAACAGCCGCTCCGCAGGGCAGAGGGCCCCTCTAGAGCAAGCAGGCTCCAGGCCTGGCAGGAAGGGGGCGAGGTCGGTGGACAGGGCTGTGCAGGGTTGGCGGCACCAGAGGACTGGGTGAGGGAGGCCTGGCGGCGCTTGGCTTCCGGGGGGCGTGAGGGCGCCCTCCAGTGGACGCCTCTGCCGAGAGCCAGGAGTGGGGCAGGGTCTTGCCGGGACCCTGCGGGCTGCATAGCGCACACTGCAGATTTGTAAGCAGGGAAACGTTAATTACAAAGAGACTCTTGCTTTTGCCCTCGGAATATCTCTGCATTTTGATATCTCCCTTTACAGAGACCTACTGTGCACCCACCCAGTTAGAAAAGCACTACTGCTGCAGACCGAACTGTGTCCCCCAAAATTAATATACTGAAACCCTAAGCCCCAAAGAGAGTGTATGGAGACTGAGGCCTTTCAAAGGTACTCAAGGTTAAATGAGGTCATAAGGGTGGGGCCTGATCCAATAGGGTCTGTGTCCTTAAAGAAGAGGAGGAGACCCCAGACCCCCTGCCCACACAAGAGGAGAGGCCACATGAGGACACAGCGGGTTGGTGGGAAGGGGCTCCCCCAATCTCTGCCCCGTTGATCACAGAATTCCCACCTCTAGAGCTATGAGAAAAGCCCTCAGCCTGTGGTGTTTGGTCACAGCCCCTGAACAGACTCAGCTCCATACGAGGGCTGCAGCTCAGGCGGGCGGCGTGGCCATGTGGGCCCTGCTGGTTCCCTTCAGAGCTAAAGGAGACACTCCCGCCGCTGAAGACCGGCTGTGACCTGAAGTGCAGATGGGCTGGGGAGCTTTTCAAGTCCTCGAGTTCCCAGGCACTACCATTTCTAACATGTGCCAGCCTTGTTTTATGAATGCAAGAGACCGTCTTCATTGACTGGAACGCACAGATCAAGACTGTCCCAGGCGGTGACCTCAGGTGGGCCTTCTCAGTCTGTTGGTGACGGACATTTTACACTTTCAAGGGTTTCTCAAAGTTCTAATTTAGAAATCCACACTCTAGGTACTGTGTTCACTTGTGACCTGATCAAGACTGTGGAAACAAAACAAACGGAAAAAGGTCACCTGTTCATCCCCTGCTATGGGTCAGAGCCCTTCAGTGCCTGGATGGCGGGAATCCTTACACACACACACACACCCCCAAACATACACACACACGCAGGCACAGGGTCCCTAAGTGATGCTCTCCCACCAGTCCCCGGGGTGGCTGCACACCCCTGGGGAGCAGGAAGGGGAACAGAAGCCTTGCCATTGGTTGGGAATCCACGTATATGATATAATAAATTCAACTAAATGACCAAGAAGGCCAGAAACCTGAAATGGGGCTCTTCAGCTAACGTTAAGAGGAGGAAGGTCTTTACTGGAAGGACGCTGGAGTGCCGTGTCACACACGCTCAGTGCCGTCTCCGCAGCCCTTGAGCTGGCCCGGAGGGCACCTGGCCTGGAGTCGTGGCCGAGCTCAGGCTGGGGCTTCGGTCCATCCAGAGGCCATGCTCTATCTTCTTTATTAACTATGTTTGTGTGATTGCATGCTGTCTGTAAGGTCCCTTTATCACTCTGCTTAAAGAATGCCTGCGTACATTGAGTACCAGTTAGGGATATACTTGTAATTTTTTCTCTGCGTGTTTGTCACCTTTTGGGCTAACATCAAATGTGACAGATCTATGATTAAATGACAGGTCTTCCCTTCATATTTATCCCATCCCTAAATCTGCCACATGGTAGGACTCGAAAACATCTGTTTGAAGGGAACAAATCATTGTATGTGAAATAGAAGGTGTCATCACGCTCATAGTTGAAGAAATGCGATGAAGCCAGTATGAGAAGCGCAAGTCGGCTGCTGTCTGCACACACATAGATTTCTAACAGGTAAACGCGTATGATTTCTAATTAGATTGAAAGCCGCGAGTGCCTTTGCAGGAGCTGATGAAGGACCGTGTGATTCCGGGTAGCAGGAGATGGTTCTTGCCGAGAGAACCGAAGAGGATGGGGTTCCTGCAAGTGGAGAAGGGGCGTCCAGGAAGAAGGTGCTGCGGGACCAGAGGGTGGAGGTGGCCAGAAGCCACAGGACTGTGCAGATGATCGGGATGCAGGAATGTGGGGGAAGAGCCAGGCGAAGCAGTGCCACCCGTTGGAGAGCTTTGAAGACCAGGCCAAGCTGTGAGGACCACGACGAACGGCATCCAGGGGTTCCTGGGGCAGCTGAGCTGAGGTAGGACAGTGCTTGGCTTTGAACAGAGAGACCTGCTGGGATCTCTATGCAGCCCTCAGGCAGAAGCAGCTAGAGATGATCCAAATGAGAAATAAGAGGGAGATAAAGAAAGACCAACCGGTAATAGCAATGACCTAACACCTGCCTGGATACGAAGCATTCGCATCATGATCTCATTTAATCTTCGCAACAGCTGTTAAGAGACGGGACAGTTCTCCGCCTGGATCAGGGCCACACACACAGGAAGTGACAATGCCAGTTTAGATACACTCATAGCCACTGGCACTGATGTAGTGTTCAAGTGCATGGTCATTTTTCCAGAAATTCTTTTTTTTTTTTAACATCTTTATTGGAGTATAATTGCTTTACAATGGTGTGTTAGTTTCTGCTGTATAACAATGTGAATCAGCTATGCATATACATATATCCCCATATCCCCTCCCTCTTGCGTCTCCCTCCAACCCTCCCTATCCCACTCCTCTAGGTCGTCACAAAGCACCAAGCTGATCTCCCTGTGCTATGTGTCTGCTTCCCACTAGCTATCTATTTTACATTTGGTAGTGTATATATGTCCATGCCACTCTCTCACTTCGTCCCAGCTTACCCTTCCCCCTCCCTGTGTCTGCAAGTCCATTCTCTACATCTGCATCTTTATTTCTGTCCTGCCCCTAGGTTTGTCAGAACCATTTTTTTAAATTATTCCATATATATATGTTATCATACGGTATTTGTTTTTCTCTTTCTGACTTACTTCACTCTGTATGACAGACTCTAGGTCCATCCTCACTACAAGTAACTCAATTTCGTTTCTTTTTATGGCTGAGTAATATTCCATTGTATGTATGTGCCACATCTTCTTTATCCATTCACCTGTCAATGGACACTTAGGTTGCTTCCATGTCTTGGCTATTGTAAATAGAGCTGCAATGAACATTGTGGTACATGACACTGAATTATGGTTTTCTCAGGGTATATGCCCAGTAGTGGGATGGAGAACAGTATCTAGGTTCCTTAAAAATCTAAAAATAGAACTACCATATGACCCAGAAATTCTTTTTTATTGTATTTTACAAAATAATTGGATTGGAGTTTTAAAAAATCTTATTCTTCACCTACAGATAGCTTGGGAAGGACCGAGTGATACTCCTTGGGTGAGGTCAGGTTACTGGCCACGGCAGAGCCAAGACTGGTCACTAAGCCCTAGACCCTCGGTCCTTACTGATGACAAGCAAGAATCTGCACACCACTCTCCTAATGTTTAAGCTCCTGTGCAGTAACGTCACTGCCCTGTGTGAACTGGAAGGAGATAAAGTGTCCTTTCTAGTCGCCTTGTGAACGGATTACTTGTTTCCCTCCACCCGCTCCCTACAGATTTAGCGTAATAATGATACTTTACTTAGGCTAATAATTAAATAGGTGTGAATTCCCTAAACATATAATGGCTGATTGCGAGGCAGGGGTGAGTTAAAATGCTGTGAAGGGAAGCCTTAGCCCACAGTCAACAACTGCAGGGTGTCCTCAAGGCTTAAACACACACCAGGGGAAGATGGTTACACATTGGAAACTCATGACAGAGAGGATTCCTCTGGAGGATTTCCTGTTACGCTTTCCCAGTGGCACTTGATCACCACTGTTCCCATTTGTCAATTTATTACTCACCATCATGTTTTCCAAATTTTTTTTAAAAAGTGTTTAGTGTCAAATAGTGATTTTTATTATACCTCTGGCTATTTTTCAAGTTAAAAAATTAATGAATAATTTTCATAGGCTAGGGCTTGTTCTAAGTGTGGAAAATTGGGCCTGAAAATGATGCACTTTGTGTTTCAATCAGAAGCGTTTCCCAGTTCCCACCCTATTTTTTCCTGCTGTTCCTTCTCTTCTCTGCTACCTCCTCCATGTGGGTAACTGATCACCTTTATGGGCAAATCAGCAAAATACTTGCTCCACCCAACCTTAGTCATCTTTACGCAAAATGTACAGAAATTAAATTTCTGTGTTTTGGAGGTAGATTATTTTTTCCATACGTTCATCACTACCTTTCACTCCTAGTTAACAATGACAGAGAAATTGATCATTTTCAGTTCAGAAAATAAAATATTTCCACCCAAAGTAGGCATATACATGAATCAACTGTACACGGGCTTTGGCGAAATTGGAAAATGACCTCATTTTAAACTCTACACCATATTTCACAGACCTATTTCTAGCATTTTGGAGTTCCTATCCGCTATGCCCCCAAATCTCACCCTTAATTAATATTAATCAGAAGACTGAATCTTAAAAACATTTTCAAGTCAGGCATTCAGAGCAAACATTGGATTCATAAATGCAAAGGGAATTGAATGAGGTGGGAGCTCAGGATGCTATTCTGAAGGCTCTGTCCTTGGTTCTCTTCCCGTCTCATTTTCTCATACCTGCTTTGACGGTGGTGTCCATTCCACGAACATAACTCTCATCTTTGCAGTTGAATTTCAGATCCCTGCCCAAGTTTCTGGAATGCAGACGCCCAGATTTAGCCCTTGGCGGGATATTTCCATTTGGATGCCCCATGATGCCTTGAGCTCAGCATATCCCAACCCCACCCAAAGTCTTTCCATCCCGTGTCTTCTGTGGTTGAGTTCATACCTGTTGGATTGCACTGGAATCTTCCTGTTGGAAGCTCCTCTAGCTGGCCAGGTGCAGAGCACAGGGCTACATAGGCTTGCCTTGTACCCTTTCCTAAAGGCACTGTCACTTATAAAGCCCTGTTTCCTCCATCAGGGGAGGTTCTATCCTTGGTTCCCTCTACTCCCCTTGTTTGTCACAGGTTGGTCTAGTGCTACATTCACTTCTTATACCACTTCCAGTTTTCTTTCTAAAACAGATTGTAAAGCTGGTGCTTTGGGTCATTCATATGGGTTCAAACCCAGCCTGCTCTCTACCTGTTTGGAGGCCTTGGGGATTCACTGACCTCTCTGAGTGTCAGCTTCCCCATTTAAAATGATGGGAATCATAAATGATGTGCAGGCTGCCTGTGAAGATAGCTAATGTCGCAAAGCGCAAGTGCCCTTTGGCGAGGGCCGGCGGAGACAAGCGAGTAGCAGCTAAGAGGACTATCACTGTGGGTGCTGCTCCCCTCCCCAAACATTTTCTTTCCAACATTATCTTCCCTATCAGCTGTACCCGGGGGCCACTGCTCTTCCAGCATCACCGCACACCTTTGATTTGTGACTTCTCCCGGTTCATAGCCGCCACCACCCCCCACCTGGGTCACGCTCTTTCACCTGTCCAACGGCACTCCTCCCAGACCACTTTCTTCTCCCCAGCCTGTGCTCCCAACCGCAGCCCCACTCCTGCACTGTCCTCAACGTCATTATCAGTCTGAGTCACGGGAGCATGCCGCCTACAGACCGCAGTTCAGCGTCCCTGCCTCTCACCCACTTCACTCTGCCAGTGCCTTTGCTGCAGCACCTTTGGGGCTTCCAGATGTGACCCCCGAAAGCCCCTTAGGGTCCTGAGCTTGCTCCTCCTTATTGCGCAGTTGGCATAAATATCGAGGTTTTACCATGTGAAACCATCCAGGGCTCCCAATGGAGGTTCCGTTGGCTTCCTATTGTACCTGGGGTGGATTATGCCCATGGGGAGCTGTGTCATATTTTAGGAAAAGCACAGACATTGAAATCAGATAGATCTGAGTTTCAAGCCTTGCTCTGCCACGTATTAACTCTATAGGCTTTGTCGAGCTTTGTAACTTCCCTGAGAATAATTTCATTAATCTATAAACTGGGCATAACACTAGTACCTGCCTTGTAGAGCTGCCGGGAAGATTAAATGAGATGCTGCTTGTCAGGCTCTTAAAATAATTCCTGAGACATAATAAGGTTGTTGAGGGCTGGGCTGAGCTATTGGTCTTGCCACAGGTGAAGCTCTCACCAAACTCCAGCACATCCCCAACACCCATGCCTGGAGCTGGGCCCCATGTTTGTAACAACCAAGTGAGTCAGACCCACCCTCCAAGCCCACCCAGGATCACTTCATGAACCATGCCTTGTGCATCAGCTGAAGATCTCATGTCCTTTGACTTTTCATTTCCTTCACTGATGCCTTTATAAGGTCTACAATCCCATCCCTTCAACGTCCTTCCCTTCCTTTTTTTTTTTTTTTTTTTTTTTGTGGTACGCGGGCCTCTCACTGTTGTGGCCTCTCCCACTGCGGAGCACAGGCTCCGGACGCACAGGCTCAGTGGCCATGGCTCACGGGCCCAGCCGCTCCGCGGCACATGGGATCCTCCCAGACCGGGGCACGAACCCGTGTCCCCTGCATCGGCAGACGGACTCTCAACCACTGCGCCACCAGGGAAGCCCTCTTCCTTCCTTTTCACCATCACTGTCAAAAGCTAAATGCATTGGTGGCTTTCTATGTACCATGAATTGCTCTTCATGTTTAAGCCATTAAATTTAGAGCTTGCCATACCCTGTGAGGTGTGGACCACCTACTATCAACATTTCACAGACAAGAAATCGTCACTAAAAGGTTAAATAATTTGCTGATGGTCATAGAACTGCAGAAGACATGCTCGTAAAGGATAAACTTCTTCAGATGCTAAATTTGTGCAACCTAAAATCACCTAGAACCCCTAACTGGACTCAAAGATGTTAGCTCATCTGAGTCCCCAAAGATCATACTCTGTGCCTACTGTATACTCTTAGTCTATTCCGCTTTGAATACTATGTCTCTTTGAGCCCCAAGGACTCTATTTTACTAAAATAAGAAAAGCTCCCATACATCGAATTTTCTTTGTATCAGACAATGTGCTAAGTGTTTCACTTACATAATCTCACTTAACTCTAATGACAACTTTAAAAGGTAGATGTCATTATTCTCATTTTCAAAGAAAGAAGCTGAGTTCTAGCTGCCCAAGATTTTATAGTCATTAAGTGATAAAGCAGGAATTTGAACCCAAGTCCGACTGCTACAAATTTCATGATTTTACTTATTATCTTTTTTTCCCTGACTTTTGTGCCCACTTTAGCACATGGCCTGGTTTCTTGCACGTCAGAAATGCCCTTTAAAAAGTTTTCCAGATTGATTTGGGTCCGCTGGGCTTGTTGTGTGTAGTGTCCACACCTTCATCACAGAGCACTGAGTTTCTCCAGACGTTTCACGATTTACTATCACCTGAACCCACTTTAAGCTCTGACCTTTCAGTGACATTCAAGGCTGGGTTTCACCATGTCAGCCATGCAACCCACTCTTGCAGGGCTCCTGGAGGAATGGTCCTCAGTGCGAGCATGACCAATCCATTCAAGGAAATGATTGCCGTCCTCTCTATGGTCTCAGGTCAGTGTCGTAAGGAATCTGGAATTGAGTCCATCAAGGTCAGCCACAGCAGAAGTAATCCATCGTTGTTTCCTTGCCTGACTGATATTATTAGGTTATATGAGCACTGGGCTGTGCCCTGACTGTCCAACTTTCATTTCTCTGTAAAGTAACATACAAAGCATGATTCTGGTTAATTCAAGGATCACTGGGTGTTTCGTGGGGAAGGTGGCGTGGGAGGAATCAGGCATGATATCTCTATTGATGTCCCAGGGCACTGTATAGATATGAATAAAGAAAAAGGCATCAGACTCTGGGCATTCAGCACTCTGGGCTTGGCGGGGGAGCAGGGGAGCCATGGGCGGCACATACCCTGTGTCTCCACACCAAGCTACCTGAAGGGAGAGCATGGCCTTTACCAGTCAGGTTGAGATGAGTCCAAAATCCAGAAACACAGAACAAGTGCACGGTGCTAGAAGTCCAGAGGTTAAATCCAGAGGCTGTGCTGGGATGATCTTGGGCTTCTGGATCAGTTGGGTCTGGGTTCAAATTCTGGCCCTACTGCCCGCTAGCCAGAGGTCCTTGGTCAACCAAGTTAACCTCCTGAGTCCCAATTTTTTCAAGTAAGAAACAAGGATATAGGACTCACGTCATAAAATTGTTGCAAGGATTAAATTACACAGGGTACAAATGATGCTTACCTGACAAATAGGGAGCAGGTGCAGATATTGTTCCCTGAGACGTAGCTTCCTAAAAGTCTGCAACATTCCAGAACTCTGGAACAAAAGACTAAATCAGAGTCAGTATCAAATGAAAGGGTGGAGGGATCTCTTCTGCGTACCTACCAGGGTCCTGGGCTGTGAGCTTCTGCCAGCTCTCGGGGGCTGCATGTAAAGAGATTCTGCTGCAAATCCTGCTACTGGCTGGGCTGTACTAATCCAGGAGCTGCTCGATATCTGTGTGCAAAGAGCCTCTTTAGAAATATACTTCCCACCAAAAGTTCATCTGCACCACAGTTTAGCGTTTATCCATTTTACATTGGGAGAATTCCCGTCATCCTGAAATACCTTCTGGGATCGGTTTGCACATGTGTGTTGGCCCCTCCTTCCGGTGCACTGAGTCAAGGACCATGTGCGTCTTGGAACTGGGAGGTGATGTGTTCTCTAGGCTGAGCCTCAAGCCAGTAAGATTTTCCTACTCTTCCATTTTCAAGGTGCATATGAGCATACTATTTTCTTAAATACTAAAAGAGGGACCTTTCATGGGAACCATCACTTAATTAGCCAAAAACAGGAGTTACATCTGTTTGTTCAAGGAAAAGTGAATGTATCTACCGTCTCCAAGGGCAATGGTGCTTCTCGTTTAGAAGTTATTAGTTTCAATTGTTTTATATTTTAAAAATTCATTTGTGCTTTTCATGCTGCCTTTTGAAAAACAATTTTATTTGTTTCCTTTATGGTATTCTCAGAGGAAGAGATAAATTATTTATTACCTGGGATGTATGTACTTGTGCCCTCAATGGAAGTAGGACATCAAAATCCTTTCCAATTCACTGAAAATAAAAAGACCTCTTGCCCACAGCGTAATCTATGAAGGAAACAAAATGCTGTGTACTAAAAAGTGTCTTTATTTGGATTAGGGCAGAAGTCATTTAGTCACTTAATTTGCTAGAAGATTCAAGTCAGTTGCAAAGACAATCAGATCAAATGTTATAGTTGCAGCTATCATAATTATTAATGAAAAACTTGTCTGGCAAGATACTAAAGCAAATTGGAAAGTTTATAAAGAATTTCAGAAAGTTAGAGTATGTGGGAAATATAGGACTCACTGGAGTAATTTATTCATTATTTTGTCCCAAAGCTTACCCTTCCTCCCTTCCTCCCTCCCTCCTTTTCTTCCTTCCACAAAAAAAAAAAAAAATCATTCAGTGCCTACTATGTGCCAGACACCATTTGTTCTAAGTGTTGGAATTTAACAGTTAAAAAAAAAAAAGCACAGACTTCAGCCTCCTGAGCTCTGGCTGAGGGGTGGCCTAATCCGTGGTCAATGGGTCACGGAATTGCCACTAGTCCACTTTGACTGGACCCCTTTTTATCACGTGTTGCTCAAACCCTTTAAGAAAAACAAATATTGGCTAGGATATTTCACAAAGCCTATGGATGAGTCAGTGTACTTGAATTTTATCTCATTCCAATTTGTTTGCATGAGAGTTTTTTGAATTTATTTTTATTCTTTTAAGGAATGAAGGATGTTCCCACTGCATATACATTTTGGCTGGCTCCAGAAAAGATTATGCTAATATCTAGCATAAATTTCCCGAAGTAGGTTTATTTCAGTCTCATCTTACCAGAAGTGCACCATAATCCAGCCACTCCCTACAACTTAAATGGTTTTAATGATCTCCGTAACTCTATTATGTTTTTAATTGTAGAAGTTGTGCTGGTATCTGCACAATGCTATTATTTATTTATTTTTAGTTTGTTTCTACCATAAATATGTACCTCATTCTGCTTTCTGCCTAATTGGCCAAATCTGAAGTTCCTCACCAGCCAATACCCAACTGATAACAATTTTGAAGGCTCAGCAATGGGAGGTAATTCCATTTCAGACCCAACTAGGAGAGAGGACCATGCATCCAGGCACTTGTTAATTACCTTCTTTGTTCCATTCAAATGATTCTGTGCCTACTTAACATTAGGAGATGATATAGTTATACTTCTAACTCATGACATTCCTTCATTTCTGATTTGTCTAAAAGATTGTAATCAGATTTATAATGAAAATGAGCAAAAATATCAAAAGACGTGTATAAGTGTTAGAAATGTAGTTTTGTTTTGATTTGATAATTTCCAAGAACAACGTCATGGGAAGTAATTGCAAAGAACCATGTTCAAAAAGGAAAATAAAAAACAAAACAAAAACCAAAAGCTGATAAAACAGCTGGAGAACTGTGCAAGATATGTTTTGGAAAGACCAAGAAACAAAGAATCAGACAAAGAAACAAACAAACACATTTGGGAGGAAGGGCAGTGAAACGAGGAAGGGTCCTAGAATGATGCAATATTGCTCAGCCAGGGTTTCCTTAGACAGGGCGTGGTAACACTCAGCTTGCCTGAGAAACCTAAGTGCGAGGAGCTAGGAAGCAAGGTTAGTTCTTAGAACAATAGGCCGAAATTTTAGAAAAGAGCGTTGCAACATGAGACCAAGGAAAGGCTCCTGAGAATCTGGCAGAATTTCCCAAGAGAACAGACAGGAGATTGTACCAGAGGGTGTTAAAAGGACTCAACAAAACAGAAGGAATCATCTTCTTTCTTCACTGGATCAAACGAATGATCTGGTGACGATCTCGTTTCTGGTTCTGAAGAGACTCAGCACATGGTGACACCATCAAGATGGGAAACCATGTTTCTATTGTGAATATGGAACTGTAAAAAGAAAGGAAACTAAAGGTATTTCTTTTAGGACATTTAAATAGATCAGGGTCTGGGTGTAATTTAATTTAAAAAATTCTACTGAAAATTAAGCTTCTGTTAGGTAGAAGGAAAAGTGTAAGATAGATAGAAATAAAGGAATTCCCTAGTACTTCCACCCGGACACAGAGGACTTGGGCTGGAGTGTATGGTGATTCGGTTTCAATTACTCAAAATTAGAAGCACGAGTGACCTAAAGCTATGAGGTGATAAGTCACAATCATAGTACTCAGCTTCTGGTTAGAGTTACGACTGTTTGATGAAGCATATTTTCATTTGTGATATAGCAGTACTTCTTAGAGTTGTCATGTAGTACCACACATGGAAGTCTGATTATGCCTTGAAGATTTCAATAATTCACTCACAAACCTGGTCTAATTCAATCAGGAAAATTTTATGACTTTTTATGACTCAAATGCCCACTTTGTTGATGAGGTCACAGAGGCGCAGAATTAGATAATAATTTCCCAGGATCCCCTGTTGATGAAGGAGGGGCCGGAAGTGAACTCTAATCACTGTTCTTTCCTGTAACGTACTCTCCTGTTAGTGAAGTAGACCTGAGAGCACTGAGGAAAGGAGTGGGTTCGGCAGCTTATTGAGAAGGACCGAGGAGGGCCCGTGACGTGTGATGCTGACACGCAGCTTCGGGTGGGAAGGGCTCCCAGCTCTGCATTCATTCAGCACCTGTCTGCCCGGAGCTGAGTGGGAGCAGGTCACAGGCTGGCACTTGACTGTTTCCAAACATTTTCCTCATAGGTTAGCTCGTGTTATCTTCAAAATACCCCTAGACAGTGTTATCGACATCTTTTTTTAGCTAAAAGAAGCTGGAGCTCAGAAAGGTTAATGACCCTGACCTAGCACACCCAGCAGTGACGTGAATAGACAGGACGAAAGCCCCAAACACAACCTGGCTTTGAGGCCCCCAAACCATGCCTTCTGATGTGATTAGCACTTCACTGAAATGATCAATGCCAGATGTATGTCCTATAAGACCAGCGGCCAGTCAGGATGTGGAATATCTTTCCATTGATTCTAAAGATTTTCAAAAGTCTGAATTTCCACTTTGCGGATGCATTCCTGATTCTTAGTCTTTTGAATGTAACACTTTAGCATGAACATCAAGTAATGAGACTATATAACTCCTCAAATATCCAACCTAAGGGTGAAACAACTCCTGACATTTGATATTTCTCTCCAGGACTTACTCCTTCTTTTTGGCTGGAATTGTTTTTTTCCTGCTCTCCTCATGAAAGTGCCCTTAGATAGGACAGGAAGTGCTGGGTCTCCCAGACCAAGAGGGCCACAGATGTCTGGAAGTTCAGGAGGTGGCATTCTGCAAATTCTAGTGAAAAATAACTAGAAAGAAGAAAGATCACTCTGTGCAGGAGGGAGTGTCCCTTTTGGTAGATTGCTTTCCTGATCCAAAGGTCTCATGTGATATGTTGGTTTTCACTTAGCAAGACTGGTCTGTATTTCTAAAGAGAACACCTCTTTGGAGAATTTTCAGGTATTTTCCACTGGGCTTTTGAGCCTGAAAAAGAAATTCAAAACCATAAATTGTTTCAATTACTGTGAGGACCACTTGATGCAATCTTTGATAAAGATTTGCAATTTCTTCCTGACTCAAACTGTTTGATTTTGCAACTATTTCTTTACTATCCCTGTTGGCTGCAAATCAAGAGTCAATTAAGAATGCTGTGGAGCAACTAAGCCTGTGGGTCACGACTACTAAGTCTGAGCTCTAGAGCCTGCGAGCCACAACTACTGAGCCCACGCACCACAACTACTGAAGCCCACATGCCTAGAGCCCGTGCTCTGCAACAAGAGAAGCCACCATAATGAGAAGCCTGCACACTGCAACGAAGAGTAGCCCCTGCTCGCCACAACTAGAGAAAGCCCACATGCAGCAACGAAGACCCAACACAGCCAAAAATAAATAAATTTATTAAAAAAAATTCAATCAACAAACATGACTTCAGATATGATTGTAGATCTGATCAGTGCTCTGACATTAATTAGAGTAGAAATAAACATGAAAGAACATGACAGTTTCATCTCAGCAGAAGCAGAGAGTCAAAGGAAGGTGTTACTTTTCCTTGTTGGATTAATCAGTAATGCTTTCATTTATACCAGTTTCAAAAAGTTTGATCTTTTGGAACATACTTTGCAAATGCATCCAAACAGAGAAGTTAGTTTTCTTAAGAAATAAAATTATGTAAAGCAATGGAAATAAGTTATGAGTACAAGGTGGAAAGAAATTTTAGTTCAATGAATTTTTACATTCTTTTTAACCTTTCATAGAAAGCCTGGATCTGTCATCTTATAAACTGTTATATACAAAACATGTTTTATAGAGTCTGTATATATCTGCTAGATGTAATATACTAGACTTTTCACAGTATGACACCCAGAGGGTATCCATGAAAACGAAGATAGAGCCATGGGCATGACATGGACATAGAACAGCAGACCTGGGAGAGATCTTAAGTACCTTAAGACCAATCTTCCCATATTTAGTCATGAAGGAAACCTGGACAACAGGTGTTTTAAATATGAAGTCTGAAATCAAAGTCATAATCACAAATCACAGGAGCTGCTTTTCACCTGAGTTAATTCCTGCTCTGAAGAAGCATCAGGAGGATTTATTAATTTAATAACAGTGGCTAAGCTTTTAAGCAGTGTTCTCAGTGGGGTGTCCAAATCGCCATCGGCAGCAGTGACACCCAGGAACTTGTTAAAAAAGCAAATTCTGGGCCTCACGCCAAATCTACAGAACCAGAAACTCTCAGGGTGGGGCCTGGTAATCTGAATTGTAATAATCTTTCCAGATGAAGCAAGGAGAAGTTTGAAAGTCACAGCTCTTCAGTAATGCTGGGAAGACAGCAGTGTGCAGAGCCATGCATATGCACACACACAAACAGACACTAACAGAAGGCATCTGCATGTCCCCTCTGTACTTTCTCCCCATCAGATCCTTAACCTATTTGTCACTGCTGACACAGAGAGTGCTATGCCTTTGCTTCTTGTTACAGCTTTGGCTGTTCATGTCAGCATTACCTGATGGTACAATGCATTTATTTCTCTCCTGCTTTTTTAAATGCATTTTTCACTGCCATGCAAATCACGAATGTTGTTTATTGTCCGGGGCTCAGTCTCTTTGTAGTCCCTTTGTGCCATGTTTTCAAGGCTGTAGCCTCTCTTTGGGCTTCTGTTTCTCAAGGAATGACCAAAAACAGGAGTTGACAAACTTTCACTGTAAACAGTCAGATAGTAAATGTTTTTGACTTTTGGGCCATGTGGTCCCTGTCACAGCTACTCAGGTCTGCTGTTACAGTGCTAAGCAGCATAGAAAATATGTAAATGATGGGTGTGGCTGTGTTCCAAAAAAGCTTTATGTACAAAACCAGGTAGCGCTCAATTTGACCTGTGGCTGTGGTTTGCTAACCCCTGGATTTAAGCACCCTACTCAGTTTTCTAAGAAATTTCAATCTGCCAATTGGGTCAAAAAAGTTTTACTTTTCACATGTGATCTTTCAAGCTGGTCATGGTGGCCGGGAGCCTGCAGGCCAGCTTGGCCTCCCATGACTTTGAAGGTCCAATCTCCCTCAGGCAGGCTTGTTGGTATTTAGGACACTCTGTGTACAGCTACTTGTGGAAGCCTATCTGTCCACCCTTTTGTTTTGTCTTTGGCCAGAGGAGGTTAGAGAGAGTCAAAGAGATGATTAACAGTAATCTTGACATTCAGAGACACCAGGAGGACCTTCTCTTAGAAAACAAACTGACATTTTACCCTGGTATGTCTCCCTATTTTATGAGTCTTCCCAGCAGCTGCAAAGTGTTGTGGGGCAAAGCTGTGCTTTTGTCATGAATTAATTCACTCAGTGAAGGAGTGGATGTTCACAACTTTTAAGACTTCAGCTGGCCCTCTTTTATATATACAGGCCATTACTGCTCATAACAGCCAGATGAATGACAACGTCCATAATGGGAAAATACACAGCGGCCTCAGGAACAGCTGTCTTGGGCTTCCTTAATTGACAGTGGCCAGTGTAGTATGATAATGGATGTTATGAGGATGAACCAGTGTCTGTACATGTCCCGGTGGGAATCTACACGTATATGTGTTACAGATGCTAAAAACTGGAAAACTGACCCAGACTTAGTTCTGCAAATCTTTTATGCTCAAAAGATTTGTATTTGGGGAAAATAAAATTCTGTTTCTTTTTAAATTACTTAATTAATTTATTTATTTTTGGCTGCATTGGGTCTTTGTTGCTGTGCATGGGCTTTCTCTAGTTGCAGTGAGCGGGGGCTACTCTTTGTTATGGTGTGCAGGTTTCTCATTGTCGTGGCTTCTCTTGTGGAGCACGGCCTCTAGGTGTGCGGGCTTCAGTAGTTGTGGCGCACGGGCTTAGTTGTTCCGCGGCATGTGGGATCTTCCCAGACCAGGGCTCGAACCCATGTCCCCTGCACTGGCAGTTGGATTCTTAGCCACTGCGCCACCAGGGAAGCCCAAAAATAATATTCTTAATTAAAATCTTTTGAATATCCAGTAACAATTGGGGAATGGTTTCGTTATTTTTTCCAAAGTAATTTGAATTGCCAGTGGCAGGAGTAGAATTCTTTCTTGTGTGGCTCCTCACCTCCCTCTGTTCTAGATGGTTCACGGCTGCTTGGTCACCCAGTAGGCAACAGAGCAGAAGACAAGTGTGTGAGGAGACTTCTGGCTGGACAGAAAGAAGGGACTCGTGCTTAAAACTAATTAACCCACACACATCCTCTTGATAAGTTGCGTTACCTGAACTAAGTAACAATGGATGACTGCTGGGATTTTGAGGGGGTAAGAAATCGCCAGGTGATAAGGCTGTCCAGGAAGGCTTCAGGGAGGATGAGATATAGGGTGAGCCATAAATGAAAGACAGAAGAGAAAAAAAAGAATAGCGAGTTGGAAATGTAGAAGAAAGGATGTGTATATGTAGACTAGAGAAGTAGGAAGGAAAAGGTAAGGCTCATTTCCTTGGAGCCTGAGGTCGAGGATGGGGAAGAGAGGAGATGCTGGTCGGAGCTGGGTCAGAGGGCAGAGGGGCAGCAGGGCCCTTTCCTAAAGCAGCAGGAGGAAACTGTGACAACTACACTCTGTTGAGTAAAACCTGCAACAGGAGACACCAGTAAGCATTTTCACTAGAAAACATGAGTGTCTCACATTCTGGGGTATTTATTACTTTGTAATTCTGTATCTCTATCACTTCTGTGGGAGTTTAAACCAAAGTAACCAAATAGTAATAGTAACGAGGGCTGAGATTTACTGACCTAAGTGCCAGTAAGGGCTCTCAGAAATGTCCGCCTGTGAATTCATTTAATCCTCACAACAGCTCTGCAAATGACCACGAGCGCCGTTTCACAGACAGGGAACAGAGGTTGGGCGGGGCCCCAGGCAGTCGGGCCTGGCAGCTCCAGAATCCACACCCTGGTGGCGCACACCCCTCAGCTGTCACCGCGGCATCCCACATACAGGGCCGTGAAGCAGCCAGCCCATGGCCTCCCAGAGGCTCCGCAGCTACTCAGAGAGAGGTGCACCTCCTGGGCATCGGACAGAAGCATCTAGTCTGGACCACGGTCATGAAGGAGGATTCCCGTGGATCCGCTAACGGAGCCTAACAAGAAACCACACCATCTGTTCAGTCATCAGTTTTCATGCATTTGGGCAAATATGTGCACAGTCGTACGTGCAGGTCCGCACATCAGCAAAGGGTACCACATACAGTGTGAGACACAACACACAGTCTGTGAAGTAGCCACAGGCATGGTGCGTGTGTGTTTATACTCTGGAACTTTTTCCCGAGACCGTGTAGTCTTTTTATCCAAAACACTGTTTTAAGGAAGTTTAGGCGCGTTAATTCCCAGCCTGTGTTGAAGGAAGAGTCGGGAGGCTGGTGATGGGAAGGCGTTTTCACAGACCCCTGGCCGCTGTCCTGCTCCCACTTCCTTCGTGGGACACCAATCGCTGAGCCGTCTCAGGTGTCCACTGCCCTGACCCACTTCTCTTCTGCTACCCTGAGAGGTTCTTCACACGCACTTTGGGGCACTCTTTTTTACAAACACATGTCCATCCCTTCCTGTTAATCACGTCCCTCTTTCCCCCGTGGGGCACTAGATGTGACAGTGTGATCCCAGGTACAGCCATTAGCCAAAGATTCCCCACCGGGTAGCTCTCAGTTTTGACAATTATCCAGAAATTTCATTTGCTGACTCAGTCTAAAGTCAAAGAATTAAGAAAGTACTTTGACACTGTCCTCAGCCCTTTCATGGCAAAGTTGTATGAAATGCCAGCACATCTTCCCTGTCAATTAACACACAGGGTGGTGGCCCTTCTCAGAAACGGAAGGCGCCTGGTGATAAAGCCAAATGCACCAGCTCGAGCTGGAGGCCAGAGGCAGGAGGCAGATTCGAAAGTGATGTGTCCCAGCTGGCGGCTGGCTTCTTCCCTCCCTCCCTCCCTTCCTTCCTTCCTTCCTTCCTTCCTTCCACCCTCCCTTCCTTCCTTCCGCCCTCCCTCCCTTCCTTCCTTCCTTCCTTCCTTCCTTCCTTCTTTCCTCCCTCCCTCCCTCCCTTCTTTCCTTCTTTCCTTCCTTCCTTCCTTCCTTCCTTCCTTTCTTGCCACAATAACACAAGCCAGGTTATTTTTATAAATGCTTCTCTTTGCTTGACTCTAAAATGTTGCAGAAAAAGTCACTTTTTAAAGTAAGACATGGAAATTTGGTTTAAATATATTTTTTTCTTTTAAAACATTTTAAAACATTTTTTGTACATGTAAATGAGGATTTAGGATATGAGCATTAAGAATTCTGGCCTGAAGGAGGGAATGATCTGACAGATGTCTTTTTTAGTTGGTAGAATGTTCTGGAAAGATCCAGATAGACAAGGGAAAAAAGCGAGAGGAAGAATTTTGGAAGACAGGGCACCCCACAGAGCACACCCAGAACCCCCCCTGGGGGTGGGGAACAAGCAGAAGGAGGAGGGACACCTCCTTTGTCCAGAGGACAACAACCTCGGTGCCCTGGGGATGGAGTCAGGACCACGCCCTGTCCCTCAGCTCCCGACCTTCCTCCCTGCATCTCCGTCCAGTCTACCTGCAAACACCTGCCCTACAAGGCATGCTCTTGTATTTAAGAATTTTGAAATCAGTTTCAGAATTAAAACGAGAATCCACTCTGTGGAGATATGTCGTTGGTCCCAGATTGCAGAACTGAGGAGGTGCAGGTGCAACCCTGAAGGTCAGTAACACCCCAGCCCTTACAGGGCTGTGAGGTTAGATGACTGAGAAAGTCCTCAGGTTTGGGAAGAGTTCCTGGTGGGGGTGTGTCCTAGCCTGGAATCAGCAGCCTGGGCTGGAGTTAGAGGTGACAGGAGGGGGAAAGGACCTAGGCACCTGGGGCAGAGCACATGGGCACAGTACCTGGAAGAGAGAGCAGACTGGGGCAGGGTGGGAGCCAGGGGTCCTCCTTCCAGCCACCTGACACAGGAATAAAGTACTAACACAAGAAGGGCTAAATTTTAGTTCAAATTTTGCCTCGATGGAAACTGGGTAACTTTAGACAAATGCCTTTTCATATTTTGTATTCATTAAGTGCCTGCTATGCTCACCATCAGGTTAAGTGGATTTCTTTCTTTCTCTCCCCCTACTGAACTTGGCCCTTATCAAATGCTCAAAAGAAGCTCTCGAATTAGTCACGGGTAAGTTTGCCGTGAGGATAGGGCGTTCTTGAAAATGCTCTCAGACCCTAGTAATAGATCGTTCATCACTGGATGAATATTATGCTAGTGGCTTGGGTTGGCCCAGTTTCACGTGTGCTGATCCAGGGCTGATGGAGACAGTACCCTCCGGTTGGCCGACGGGCATGCTCCTTTAACGCCTGGGGGGTTCTGCTGAGTGCGCTCTTTGCAAATAACCGGGCTTCCTAAGAAGGAACGGAGGTCGCTTATCGGGGGCACAGGCTGCTGGGCGTCACCACCCAGCAGCAGGCTTCTCGTGTGGTTGAAGGGTGGTGTGGGTCCCCAGGCCTGCTGAGACAGGCGTCCGTGCGGGGACGCGGAAGGAGCTTCCTGAGGGACACTGGTCTCAGGGCAAGAGGCAAACCATGGGGGGAGCAAGGCCTGAACAAATCAGGCCCATTTCTATTTCGAGTGCATTTAAAATGTTTTACTTTATCTTTGATGAGAACAGGAATATAGGCTCACTGTAAGCAAATTATACAAAATACGGAGCACATAAGAGAAAAATAAAAACCACTTCTGACTTCACTGTTAGAACAACTTGGAACATATATTAACATGTAATATACTTGGGTGCTTTACCTTCTATTATGTTTCTTTCTTGTGGCTTTAAAGTCCTGTGTAAACACTGTTCTAAGAGTCTGTAAACTATTTTATTTAGCAAACTTACCCTGACTTACTGAACTGTTTTCCAAGTTAAAACATGAGGTTTGTTTAGTGTTTTTCAATTACAAATAATGCTTTGATTTACGTTCTTCTTCAAGTTTTTGGCCCGTGTGAGAGTGTTTTCTTTTTTGAGTGGGACGTTAAAGGGAGTGTAAGAGGCTTAGTTAGATGCTCTGGATCAGTTACTCGGGGTGATTTTTGGAAAGGCCTTACCGACAGTCGCGCCCCCATTAGGAAGCGTGTGGAATTGCCCGAGTGGGATAAACCCTCCGGGGCACGGACTCCCCGCCAGGCACACCCTCGCCCCGGCTCCTCCCAGAGATGCCAGCGGCTTTCACACACTCCAGAGCAACGATCAGCAGAAGCTCAGACACCTTGGCTGCTGCTAAGTCAGCGGTCCCTAAAATCGAGCAGCTTCTACCTGCAGAGGTAAACGGAGGTGGACATTTAAAAAAAAATCCTCAGCCCTCACCTGGCGCCTTCCGGCTGATTTCCGCTCGGGCGCCGAGAATTACTTCACGTCAGTAAGTAGGAGCACTGGCTGTTTCTGAAGGGAGCAAAGCGCCCAGTGTGAGCCCCGCGCCCGGCGTTGGGGGGCTCCACGCAGGCGGGAGGAGAGAGAACTCCGCGCACTCACGCTCGAGCTTTGAGACGCAGAAGCTCCCTTCTGCCCCCACCCCGGCCACCGCGGGGTCCAGGTCTCCCCTCCCCGCCCCAGCGCCCGCTCCATCCATCAGCCTCTGCGAAGGAAGCAGGCCCCGGAGATGCTCCTTCAGGCCAAGAACCCCCAGTCCCAGGAGCACGCTCCCCCTTCCTGGCACTTGACGTTTTCCGCCCCCCACGGTGTCGGCGTGTTTCCTCCGAGCCCGCTGGGTTCATTATCGCTGTCGCTGCTCTTCCTGGCGCTTTTTCAGATACTCAAGTCGCACGAAAGTGAACCAGGTGCCCCCAGGTGGATGAGGCTGGACTAGGTACGTGAGAAGCCACGGACTCTGGCTTCTTCCCCACCGTTGCTGTAGCAAAGTACCACTAACCCAGTGGTTAAAATAATGCAAATTCATGACCTTGCAGTTCTGTGGGTCAGAAATCCAAAATAAATCCTGCTGGCTCCTGTCTGTTTATGAGGACTTCCTTTCCCCCTTACATGTCCGTCAACCAAGAGTCTTGCAAATGTTTACTGTTTAGTTTTGCAAATAGAAACAAACAGAAACCTGAAGGACATGGATTGGTCTTTGGGAAAACCATCTCTCCCCCGACAGAGATGGCAGCTTTTTCCCAGATTTGCCTTTTCATAGACGTGCGTGTGTGTGGTTTGACACATAAACATTTTGAATGAGCTTGAATGTTTTCTTATGGACTAAACACACAATATCATAAATAGAAACGTATTTGAAATTATAATCTCCAAGCTCCTGTGAGTGTTCTATTATGGAGACTGTATTTAATTGCTTTGGGGTGTGTCCGAAATTTAGTCATTGAAAAAACTGAGTCTGTCAGGATATGCTGTCGCTGTTGGTCTCGCACGTAGCCTTTCTGCTGAAACTGCTGCTAACAAGGTTGCCAATTAGGGTGAATATTTTTCTGTGATGTGAGCATTTTTCACCAGAAACTAACTTGAGAGTCATAGCTATTCACGTACTGAAATGTCTAGTGTAACCACGCTGCTTGCAGCTCTCACCAGAGTCGAAGAAAACAACTTAATTCAACTTAGTCTCCTTACAAAAGCTAAAAGATAGTTAATCACAGAAGAAATATGCATGTTCAGGTTCCCGCGTATTCTACCTCACAAGTCTGATGCGTCCTGTGAACAAAAACAAGTTGGAACGGATATGCACAAACCGGTGGTTCTTTGAACCTGGGCGTGCCAAGTACAGGTTCCAATGTTTATTCTACTCTGCACCGTAGGTAACTGGCTACCAAGGACCTTGTGAGTTTCCATGGCATTTGCCCACAGCCAGCTTCAAAAAAATATCTTCTAAAGTCTATAAGTTTGTGCCTCCTGGTCTCCATGTCTGTTGTCTGTCACTGTTTCTGTGTCTCTCTCTCCGGCCCTAAATCCAGCTGTCCGGATTATGGAAGAGGCCACATGAGGCTATGGTCGCATTTAAGCAATTGTAAAAAGATAAGTTTGTGTAGCAGATTATTTATTTAGGAAAGAATTATTATTTGCATGACAGACTCTATTTGCAAAGAATTCAGCAAGAATGTCCTAGAATAGTAAACTCTCTCTTAGGGCCTTCAGAACTTGATTCACCTGCCCAAAGCTTGATTTTAACACACTTGTTCAGGAAACGATGACAAAGCGTGTATTACGAAATGCAGTTTCATTCCTAACTCCAGTCGGCTTCTCTTCTCTCTTTTATTCGCCAGTGCACAGGCAGAACCCCCCTGCACACCTCCTCTGCAGCGTGATCCCCACTCTCTCTCCCCCTCTGGGTCCTCCTTTAACTTCTGCAGTTTTGGGGGTCTCCTCGGTCACCAGACACACCTGGGTTTCCACTGGTGCCTCCTTGGATGCCATAACCTCATCCCAGCCCTTCTCTAGAGCCTCAGAATTTGCTGCCACGAACCCCCTCTAATCACATTCTTCTTCATTTCATTGTGATTTAAGATCACGCCCACCCCTTAGATAAAATCTCTCTGAGGCCCTGTTGCTTTTTGAACCAGGCCTTCCTCCTGGGCACCCCACAATCTGGTTTACTCTGCGCAGAGGGTCTCTGGGAGCAGCTGTCCTGTCTTCTTCTTTTCTGGAAGGTCCACAGTATTCCTCAGGGTGACCAGGGCTCCCTAAATGGACTGAGTGGATGAAGACAGGGGCACATTTATCCTAACTACATGCACTTATGGAGCCCTACTATGTGCCAGCCACTGCTCCAGACGGTATCTCCATGGAACCAAATTCTAAGGAAATAGGAGACGAAGGAGGTAAAGGCTTGGAATAGGACGTTTTCTTCTAGCCAAAGCCTCATTTCTTCCATGGTATGTGGAGAGAATGTGTCATTTGTCTTTAGTAAGAAGCACGGGAGGCTTTTGGAGTTGTATTACTCAGTTCCATTGGAGCAATATTAATAATACTGGGCCATGAAACACGTAAGTTATGCCTACTTGTCCATTTCATAAACGTTTGCTGGGTCTCTGCTCCTCGGGCCTCGAGCTAGGTGGGGATTACAGAGGAAAAGGAGCAAGTCTAGGCCCTGAGCTCAATGAGTTTCTTTGTAGGAAAGATTTGTCCACTTGAAGTTTCCCAGTAAGTAGCTCTTAGCTTCCAGTTACTCAAATGATAAAGTCTATACTTCTGAAGTTTTTCCCTTCCTTCTTTCCTGTCCTCTTTCTTTCAATCAACCAATCAATGCTCATTGGACCTTCCACTAAACACAGTGAAAGACGTGGTACAAAGATGTATTTAAATTCGACCCTGGCCTAAGAGGAAAGTGTGTGAGCAGAGGCAGCCCAGAAGTTGCAGGAGTCCTGCTGAGGAGCGCTGATGCCACCTCTGGGGTGATGCAGTAGCCAGGGTGAGTGAACAGACAAGGGCCGATGGTCCACTGCATGGGACATCATAATGGTTCCTATTCTTCCCTCTTTTCTGATTATTTCTATGCTACTCAAAGAAGACATATTTTACAGAAACCAAAAAGTATTTAAAGGTCCCCTTTAAGATCACACTTCCTCACCCTTTGAATATAGCAGGAAAGAAGAAGGAACAAGTTCAAATATGGTTAGCAGGGAAATGTGCAGTTATGGCGCCCATGAGCTTATCCTTTTGGTAATGCACTCACTGATGTGTAAAATTCAGAATTCAAAAATATTTCTCGGCAACATTCCAGCAACAAACACTAAGAAGAAATAAAAAGGGCTCATACACTGCATTTACAATAATGTTCTGTCTTTCTTTTTTTTCCCCCTGTATCTTTCCCAGATGTGTGTAGTGGTGAGGACTGTAGGGCTTACCAAGTTAAACTCTAAGAGCAGTGTGCAAATCTATGAGTGAAAAATTGGGACATTACTCTGGTCCTGGTTCTTGACAGCGTAGCTCTTTTTTGTATATTTTACTGATGTATAGTTGATTTCCAATCTTGTGCTAATTTCTGCTGTACAGTGAAGTGATTCCGTTATGTATACATTCTTTTTCATATTCTTGTCCATCATGGTTTGTCCCAGGCTATTGAATACAGTTCCCTGTGCTCTACAATAGGGCCTTGCTGTTTATCTATTTGATATATACTAGTTTTCATCTGCTGACCCCAAACTCCCAGTCCATCCCTCCCCAACCCCTGCCCTGGCAACCACGAGTCTGTGAGTCTTGTTTCTGTTTCATAGATAAGTTCGTTTGTATTTTAGATTCCACATATAAGTGATACCATATGGTATTTGTCTTTCTTTTACTGAATTACCTCTTGACAGCGTAGATTTTGACCTGATGTCTAAGTTGTTAGCAACCCCACGACAATGGTAGGAAAAGAATTATGCTCTCAGCCATTGACTGAGGGCCTTCTGCCTGCAGAGAACCCCCTGGGGGCTAGCAGGGAGGATGGCGGCACCATCCTTGACCTCCAGATGCTTTGTCCATGGGAGAAAAGCTACGATGTGTTTAGGGGAAACTGTTCTATCCAGGGGTCCTAAACATCAATTTCAAAGAACGTGATTCAAGGCCATTTGGAAGTAAAGACATTCATTTTTTTCTTGTTTTGTTTAGAGACTTACACAGGAGTTAGATACATATATTTTATTTGTTTGCTGTGAAAAAAATCTAATTATGTAAGATTTTCAAAGTAGCAATAAAAAAAGAGAATCACCCCAAATCTCTCCTTTTAGAAATAACCACTGTTGCCATACTTGAACTGACCTATCCCATCTTTTCTGTGTACATAGACTTTTTTAAAAAAAAATCAAGATTCTGTATTACAACCAGTATTTAGAGGAGGAATGAAATATCTTACTCAACAAATTTGTCACAGGCTAAGTTTACATTCTCCTTAATAAGGAGGTCAGTTAATGGAGGAAGAGATAAGGAAAATGGGGGAAAACGTGGGAAAAGAATGGAAGAGAAAATGGCAGAAAAGGAATAAAAACTCAGAGAAAAGAGATGGAGTATGAAGGGACGCAGGGGAGAGAGGAGAAGGGGGACGCCCACCAGCAGCCCTGCTCGGGCTGGGACGACGCGCCTCACATTTCCGCCTGTGAAACAGCTAATTAGCTGATTCACCAACTGCTTCTGCCTTGATGTCGTTGTTGTTCATTTTTGGTGGCTTGACCAGAGATGCAGTGGTCAAAGCAGGCCCATGAGAAGAGGGGGAAGGGAGTGTCTGGGCCATGACGGCTGTGAGGAGAGCAGATTTGGGAACAGATGCCATGGAGATGAGCTTCTGCTCCCAGCCTGTGAAGTGGGCCTGCCTTCCAGGCTGAGGCACAGAAGGGGCACTGCCCATCCTCACCTCAAAGTCAAGAGAACTTTGCTCTCATTTGTGACTGATCAGGAACTCTGCGTGTCTCTAGTGCATTGTTTCTTCATCTGAAAACTGGCGCACTCACTTCTCTGCACAGAGAACTGGAACTGTGTTACCCACTCGCAGTGTATGTTGCAACAGTGGTGGAGAGCATAACAGCAGGGTTATTCGCCTGTGAAAGTGCTCACCAGGCCAGGTGCAGTGCTCTGCTTTCAGGTGCACATGAGAGACACGTTGCCTTCTCTTCGCCTCTGTCTGTCCACATCTGCGCACATACGTGCATTTGACACGTTTGCACTGGCTGGTCCGTGTCCCCTTAAACTGGCATGGGCATGCTACAGAGGAACCAGCATGTTTTTTCTAAACTAGAAATAATAACTTTCATTTACGTCCTGCTCCTGAATTAGCATTGCTTTTACACATATGTTCCCAGGTCTAAAAGAACTACTATCATCACCATTTTTAGAGACTGGGAAGCAGGCACCGGGCAGCCCCGAGGCTTGAGTTTTCCCTCCACACCCTGGAGCAGGGCCTTTGCGATGCCCCATCTATCCTGTCCCCTGATATTCCAAATCACAAAGACCAAAATGAAGGTCAGCTCCAGCTGCCAAGAGACTGGGATGTGTGTGGTTCTGGGGCTGCTTTGGAAAGGGCTCAGAGGAGGATGGGGTAGGGCTGCCTTTGTCCTGTCTGGTCCATGTAGAGCCATGTGTATGTGCTGTGCTTGTGATTTTTGTATTTGCAAAGAGCCTTTCCATCACAAGCCAATCTCCAAGGCTGTTTTAATATGGGGCTTTGACACAGTGATTCAAAGCCCGGAGCCTTCAGGTATGTGCTGTGTGTGGTTTCTCTCCCAGGCTGTGATTTTCCCTGAAGACGCTAAGCCCCCAGCTTCTCCAGGTACGAAGGAGGGAACCCCCCACGAGTAAAAGTGACTGTACCCCTCCTGTGTGACCCAGCACACTGATTTCAAACACTTGGTAAATAGTCATCTGCAAACACTTTTTCAGCAAGTAAATATTTGCTGAAGCCTGATGCATGTTACAGGTGAATCTGGAACTTCACCAGGTACTTCTGTGTGGGTCCCCGAGGCCACCTCTTCATGGCCAGGGAGTTGAGGTCTCCTCCAGAGCCTGACATCCACATGTCGTGGGTGAGGAGGTTGAAGTCTAGGGGCACAGGGCGGCTTCATCACCAGCAGATCTTCATCACCAAGCCTTGATTAACCTTTGCTCCTTTAAGATGAGCACAGCAAATTAGATTTTCCCTGTGTTCCATGGTCCAGAGAAAAACCTGAGATCCAGTGACCTAACGAATAGCTCAACTAAGAACCCATAAAACCTGTCTCCTTCAGCATGCAATGCCCTTGTCTTCTTATTATGGAGAAATAACAGCACAACTTTTGGTCAGAAGGACCCTGAACATGAAACTAAAAGGCTGTGGATGTTTGCCTCTGTGCCCTGACCCTTTAAACAGGCAGCAGTCAAGGTAGGGTGACCAGCCGGAACTTTGTCCGGACTTTGGTGTTCCCCAGGACACCCTAACCGGGCGAGGTGGCACCTAGCTTTAAAAGTCACCCCTGCCCCTCACAGACCTCACCTGTGTGACTCCCAGAAACGGCTTCAGCTCTGGGGCCTTGCCCCTCTTTGGGGGAAGGACTTGCCCTCTGTCCAGGGGCTCCACCTGGCACCGCACACCACAAATCTTTCCGACCTTCCAAAGGAGGTGCATCCTCTCTGCCCTTTTGTGGACATTTAGAGTAAAGGGGTCATTAAGAGAAAGTCTGGTAAGATGGGGCATGCACAGTTTAAAGCACTTACCAAAATTGCTTTATGGTAGGAAAGAAAGCAATGTTTGAGGGACTGGGATTGTAGAACTGTATTCTTCACTATGCTTTTCTCTATCCAAACCACCAAAACTGTGATGTGCGGAAAGTTTTTGGTATTTACTGTGAGAGAAAGGGCCTTTCATGGTACCCTGGTCTTACACTGGCTTGGGTGCCATGGAGCCATTTGGGGCAGGTGGCATCCCACACAGCAGGCCCTGCGTGGTCCCATGCTCTGTTAACAGCACTGGTTAGAAGTTAGGTGTGGCTGTCAAGAGATTCATATGGAACTGAGTGAGGGTGTGGCTGGGAGGAAAAGGAAGGAAACAAACAAAGGCAAGGGAAGAGGGGAAGCAGGATACAGAAAGGGAAACGTGGGGTGAGAACATGCGGGCTCCTCCTTCCGAAAGCACCTGCCATCTACAGACAGGAAAGCCGGTCTTCAGCAGTTTCAGGAACTACAGGACAGCTCTGAAGCTGCCACGGTGATGTAACGGTCTGTAGCTAACCTGCAGATTCTTGGGTTCCTTGAAGGATGCTGAGAAGCATTCACTGGACCTCTCAGATTCGGATGCAAGGCAAATGGAGTAACTGGTCTTCCTCTGCAGAAGAGGGTATCTGCTTCTCTCCTGCGAGCAGAAAAGTCCATTCACAGCAAAGCTTACCTGGCATTGAAGAGACATCTTGTTTTATTTAGGATAAGGGTAGATGGGGGACACATTGTGAGAAATCTGGAAGTAAGTTGAACAGTGTGAGCTCACCATTCCCTCATGGAAATGAACGGGTCACGTGAGGTTTCCGTGTGTTCCCGAGGCTGTGGCGGGTTTTCCTGGGGGGGATGGCGTGAGGGAGGGGCTGCGCTGTGAGCCATTGCCGACCCTCACCGATCAGAATGCAGCACAGTGATGAGTGCTAACCATTCCCCCCAGGCGGCCCAAGGACCCAAGAAATACAGCTTCAGTGGAAACACTGGCCAAGAGGAGCATCGCTAAAGACAGGGAGGGGAGCTCAGAGACCCAGCGACAAGAGCGACACCAGCCAGCTGAGAGATGCGCCTCTGAGGGGTAATGAGTTTGCGGCGACAAACCCAGCTTGAAAGAACGGAGAATTGATGGGTTCTGACAAATGCTTTGGTGGGCAGACAATAGACAAAGGAAGAGAATAACACTGGAGCAGCCTGGGTCCAGAGGGTGGACAAGGGCTGCAGACAAAGCAAAGCAGAGTTTGGGATCGGAGAGATGCATAAAGACAGGCGGATCAGAGGCAACGAAATGAGTCCTGAGCATTCATCTCATTTCCATGCACACACAGAAAACAAACAAAACCTGCTGTAAAGAACCATCTAGATTGTTCACTGGAGTCCTCCAAGCTCCCAATGCCCCTGGCTTCATGTTTCCCACCGAGATTTCAACCTCAGAAGAGACTCCGTGATTCAAGCAGGACAGTCCTTGTCTCTTTTGGAGTCATTGCTTCTTAGAATCTGCCAACCTGTAAGTCCTGGAGTTCCAGGTGAAGTAGACCCTTGGGGGACGAGGTGCCAGTCACTGTGCGGACAGTGTAAACCAGCGTTACCAGCCCCAGTAACAGAAGCTCCTTGCCAAATGGGCTTTTTCCTGACCTCTAATCTGTCCATCTCAATCATTAATAAACAGCAGAAGCACATATTATAGATCCAAAGATCATCTCTAAAACTTCAAGATTTGCCCCCTTGAGAATGTGTTGTCTGAGGCCCCTGCAGGACAGCAGAGCGCTCGGTGTTCAGCATCCCGCGAGCTCTTCCACCTCTGTAGCCTGCAGACTATAATCGGGCCCCTTCCCTGATTTATGGTCTTCAGAGCAGCAGGAAAACCAAGATGAGTATGAAATTGTAAGCTCATCCAATGCTATTATTTTTAATTGAAACGATCTAGAAACCGGCAACTTGTATGAATTGTATTCTCATTCCTTACTATATGCTTAATTCCGATTTGTAATGAGTAGAATGATGTGAGCACACTAAAGTGACAAATGTGCCCTTGCATTTCACCCATCCAGCTTCTTGACCTGATAAATATAAGCAAGCCACCATTTAACACTCACAGAGTAGATTTCCTTGGCAGATTGATTTCACATTTTATTATGTAAAACAAGCAGGGACTTACGTGAGGGTTAGGAGCCTGGTTATGAGACGCGTGCCTGTGTATATCCAGTCCTAACTCTCCATAACAGAAAATACTTCTGAGCAGTGGTGGTTCCTCCTATTTTTCTGGCTGTTATTTAATGCAACAAAACACCAAATTATTGACATGCTAAAACACTGTGAGAATCTAGACTCCTCTTTGCAGTCCACTGTGGATTTCTTTCTGTTCAACAGTACAGTTACTAAAATTAATTTCTCACTACCCAACACAAGTGTGCTATCTTCCGGGCTCATGTGAGGCAGATGGGATCTGGGACTCCAAGGTGTTCATTCTATTGTGTGTGCCAAAGGCTCCCCCCTTTTCTCCCTTCTTACATGCCATATGCACACCACTGGTCGTAGATGCCAGTGGTCATCCAGTCCAAGACTAGTCTGCACTAGATGTGCGGACACCGCCAGGAGCCTCAGAGGCGGTGGGACTCCTTAGGTGACAACTCCGTGGGTGTCACAACAGTCTCAAAGTGTCTGGTGCAGTCTTGACCACCCCAAGAGCAAGGCAGGCCATTGTTTCTGCATCCTGGTCATTTTCTTTGTTTACCTGGTTGGGAGTAGCTGTAGGGGCTGCTCTGATGCCCAGCATGACCCCCATCCAGGAGAGGTTCAGTTCTTAAGTGATGCAAGAAAAGAAAAACTTTGCACACCTCCACGTCAATGTCTGATCCCCTTTGCCATTCTTTTTAACGTTCATTTCAATTCAATTAAACAAATACAAAACCAAAATATTCCAGTGAAAAGAACACGGAACCAGGAGTTGGAATTAAAGTCTAGTCCTAACACTGTCACCAGCTCATTAAATGACCTGGAGAAAGTTCAGCTCTGTAAAATAGTTTCTCCGAGATTTCCAAGTCATGAAACGTGAGACCTTTTCAAATTATCCTTCGTTCATTCATTAAAAAAAAATGCTATTGAGCACCTAGTACATTTGGGGAATGAATAAGTGCTATTTGGTGAATGTGAATGCATGCCAGGCACTAAGCCAAGTGCTTTATAAACATTATCCAGCCCAATCAGCCTGGTGATTCTGCAAGGTAAATTCTATTGCTATTCCATTTCACAGAGGCAATCTGAAGGGCCAAAGGTAAAAGAAATGTAGCTTAGGAGGAAATACGGGTCAAGATGCTGTACAGATATAGACAAGGAAAAGAGGAGAAAACAGCCCTGGAGAAGTTTCACCTGCAAAGTGACAGTTAGTAAGCAGTGGTGTGAGAACTCGAGTCCACATCTTCCATCCCAGGTCCCATCTCTCCATCACTGCACAGAACCACCTTCCTTTTTCAAACACATGTTATCTTCCTTAAACTTAAACAAAGGAGCTGACCATCCCCAAAGCGTGCCGTATCTCCCAGGGAGGTCACTTTGTCCCATGAGTCGAATGAAGGGGTGAGCACGTTTCCCTTCCTCCTGCAGATACAGTGATGCTGTTCCCGGCTCTTGATGTGCACTGTGTTGGGCTTGTAGTTCAGGAAGCCCTCAGAGCAACCCAAGGAATTGTTATGCCCATTTTACAGATGCGCCTACCTGGACCAGGAGAAGTTAAGGAGGGAGATGGAAGCAGGGCTACAAGTCCAATGCTCCTGTTACCAGGGAGCCTTGGCTGGAAAGGAGAGCCCAGCAGGGTTAGGCACTGTGAACACTGACCTTCTTGAATATGCCACCTCAACTCCGGGTGGGACCCATGCTCACCTGCATGGAGGGCAGGGCTGCTCCCAGCAGATAAAGTCCATCACCAATGCCTTTTCCCTCCTTTGACACCTGTTCCCCTTCCTCACCCAGCTCACCTTTCACTGCCTAGCAACAATCTGCACTACTGAGTACCCCCTTCCCTCACCCTTCTGTGAAGGAACCTAGTAATTTACATCCTACTGTGTGTTTGGCACTGTCTTCTCTTTCCTAGGGATATTTGCAGAATAAGCCTTTGCTGTAATTGTGCAATGAAAATTTCCTCTATTGTTAAGTGGATCTGCGGTATCTATTTTTGGGTATTCCTGGTTCAGACAGAACTTGTGCAAGCCTCTGAAAAGAGCCCCCAGAACCAGGTGCTTATTCCAATTACTTTTAAGATCAAACCAAACCGGATATAAAGGAAAAAATGAAACAAAAGACTAAATGCAAGACGAAGGGAGTGCTCAGAGGAGGTAAATAGAACTACGATCGTGAGGACCATCAAATCCGGTGCCACTGCTTTGCGTTTGCTTAGTTTCTATTGTTTTCCCCAACGAGCCTTGAACACCTTGGGTAATGACTCAGTCAACCTATAAATGTTTAAAACCAGTCAATGAAAGATAGAGAGATAAAGATAAATAGAAGATAGATAGATAGATAGATAGATAGAGATAGAAACAGAGAGATGATAGACATAGAGAAATAGATGGTAGAGAGTTAGAATCAGAGAGAGAGGTCGGTAAATGACAGATGGCAGGTGGATGGGTGAACACACAGACAAAAGAGAATACCTCCCTTCTCTGTTGCAGAGTGTGGAGTAGTTCTCTGCTGCTTGCATTTTAGCTGCTACTATTTTTCTCCCAATCCAATTCGCTAGCCTGGGAACCACTGAAGGAGAAAGCAGGGATGAAGCCGTGCTCCCAGTTGGAAGGAATGGATATCCTTGCTTTCCTTTTTGATGCCCTCGAGAAGCGCCTTCGTTGTGTCCTTGCATCTGGGGAGACACTGTAATTCCTTCCACAGACCACTGGGGAGCCACTTGATCTGTGGGCGAAAGTCTACCTCATAGTAAAGCTTGTGCAATGCGGTGCCCCTCAGGGCTTGGGCATCTAGTTTCTCCACCATAAGCATGCACAGACAGAGAGCTCTCAGGAGGTATTTCCACAGGTGCTTTCTTCTGCCCCCTGAGCTCATAACAGTATGCAAATAGCTGAGGATCAAACATAAGTCAGAGGCAAATGGCTTCAGCGCATCGAGCAGCCTTCCTGCGTGACAGAGCCACAGGCAACGGCAGGGCTGTCAGCCTTGCTGCCTTGAGCCCCCCCTGATGACCCAGCTGCTGCTGCTAGGAGAGATTTTCCACAGCTTGACATCTGGGCTGGGAGCCGGCTTCCACTGTCACATGTCACCTCACCAGCACTAGGCTCGCGGGTGGAGATGGACGCAGCTCAGGGAATTTTCCAGTGTTACCAGCACAGCACAGTGAGCAAGACCCACAAATAGTCACATAAGAGACTTCTGTGTTCCACATACAGCGGGGGTTCACGGCTCTGAAGTCAGCTTGTCAATTAACTCACAGGGAAAGGGAGACACAGATTACTTAGCATGCAGGCTAATGAATTACCTTCCGAAATCAGGGCTGCAAGTTCAGTCCCTGCCAGGCAAATAAGACTATCTTCGAAATGCTAAGAAATGGGAGAACCACGCTGCCAAGAGCTGAGCCCATTCAGCCCTCCGCAAGTTGTTCTTTCCCCTTTATCACAGACTCAAACAGCTGTCTGATTTTCCTTATCATTTCTATAAATACGGTGTTCAATTATAAAACAAAGTCAATTGCCCGATTTTTCACGTGGCGAAATCAGCATTCACTATATAAAAGCACTGCTGGAGCAGTCACGAGGCTCCATGTACTGACAGGTCACCAGAGAACCCAAGATGGGGTGTAAACGAAGAGGAAGGGTAATTGTTTTGGAGTCAAACCTGTCAGGCAAATAAACAGCTAACAGTGAAAATAAACAGAATGCTGGGCACAATCCCATGCTAAATAACGTCAAGGACTTTAAAACAAATTGTTTTTCTCAAAAGGAATTTTTAATTCATAAATTTGTAAGCCTGGTTTTCCTGTTTTAATTTAGATAAGGTGTCACCTTGTTGTGAAAGGACAAGGGCTCTGGAGGCAGGTAATTCTGGGTCCAGATTCTGATTCTGCCCCTCCTTAGTCAGGCAACGTGGAGTAGCTTGGCTCCCAGGTGAGCTGAAAATGGTACAGGTGTGCACAACTGGTTGGGCTGGTGTGAGGTTTAGGGATGATGTAGGTCAAATCCTTAACACAGAGCCTTGCCTGTCGCGAGCACACGTTCATTCCATGGAAGCTCCTTATCCTGTTCTCCATCCTTTGTAGAGCACAAAGGCTTTGGATGTCAAGTTCCTACTTGTGGGAGTGCAAGTTGGTGCAAGCTTTTTGGTGATAAATTTGGTAACGTCAACAAAAGGTTAAATGTGAATGTCCTTTGAACTGGCAATTTCTCGGCTCCTTTGACAAAAACTTATCCTATAGAAACACCTTCACAATACCCAAGGTTATATGGCTGGGGACGTTCGTTGTGCTCCGTGTGTAGTAGTAAAACCATGGAAACACCTGCAGTGTTCACATGGAGGGGAGATGATGACTGGATCCCAATCCAGGTATAGAAGGGGATGCTGGAGGTGTGATGTTGAGCCGGATTCAGGAGCTGTGCAAGGAGGGGGAGACGTAACTCTGCTTAGAAACCACTCTGAACTACCAGCTGAACCGGCTTGAGGTTGAAGAGCTGGCCCTCCAGTCAATGATTCATTCTACAAGAGGACGTGAGATGCTGTCTTCTCCACCTGCCCCCAACGGTCACATGAGGTGGGCTTAATCAAGTGTGGGCCTGCGGAGAGAATGAAGTCCATTCTGCTATTATAATTCTTAGAGATCAAAGCTTGTAAATTACATTATCAAGCCCAAAGGACTCTGGGAAGTGCTGATAAGAACTCTCTGGTTTAATGAACTGGATTGTCTATATTACTGTTCTAAACAGGGAACATAAAAAGAAAAAAGGGATGCTGTGCATTAAAAAAATGAAGCAGATCTAGAAACGCTAATACAGGTTGTATATATGTATATAAAGAAGTCAATTCAACCTTATTGAGTCACAAGTCCATTTGTATAAAGTCATGTTGAACATGTGTCTACACTTAGATATATGAAATATTTCTAACATAGACCTATGCATATGTATATTCATGTATTTACATGTACATACACAGATATGGTTGTAAAGGCGCGGGACACCCCTAGCCGAGCTCCCAACAAGTTGCTTTCTACAGAAGGATGGGAATGAGGGCCCTAACTGGGTACTTTAGAAGACTTTCACACTTTACTTTATACCCTTATCTACCGCATACACGTCTTGTTATTAGCTTGCACTTTTCCTAAATGTTTTAAAATTATAAAGTTAACATACACAGAGATCCAGCACAACATTCCTGTAATATGTTAGTGTAATTAGTCTGCCTGAAGATCTGGCATAACTTTTTTGTATTGGCTGGGTAAGTATTCAGTCCTCACCTGTTACCTTCAAAAGAAATGACTAAAATGACCCAATATTTTGTGAATTTTAAGGTGTTTGGCAGAAGATGATATGACGTATTTACAGCTCATCCGTGTAATGATAAGATTGAAATCTTTCTTGTGTTAAATTATATAAATGGAGGCTATTTTAATGTTTTATGAAGAGAATGTATTTCTAGACTGTAATGCGTATTCTTACCTTAAAAATATTTAATTTTTTTTCGACTCAAAAATCATGTGTATAAAGATAAATACCTTATCTGTAAAATAAGAAGATTTAACAACAAAAAAAGTCTTTACGCTTCCTTCCAATTCTAAAATTCTCTATATCTGTGATTTGGGCAAGAAATCTTACACTAATGAATAACAGTATCAAAAATGTTTGGTATCATTTAGACAAGACACCCATTCATTAGATGATACTGAGTTTCTTTTCCATTTGACTGTTTTAAAATGTAACTCAGTGGTGATTGAATTGAATCGCTAGTTAAGTCATTATTTTAAGCCTGTTGCACACATTTTAAATTTAAATATATCGCCTGTGATGATTCGGAAGTCTTATGATAGACTTCTGCATAGTTACACTCTTTTTCTAAAAATTTATTTTATTGAAGTACGGTTGATTTATAAAGTCGTGTACAGCTTTTTGTGTACAGTCGTGTACAAAGTACAGCTGTACTTTGCTGTACAGCAAAGTGATTCAGTTATACATATATATATATAAATATATATATATATTCTTTTTCATATTCTTTTCCATTATGCCTTATCACAAGATATTGAATATAGTTCCCTGTGCTCTACAGTAGGACCTTGCTGTTTACCGTCCCATATATAATAGTTTTCAGCTGCTCATCCCAAACTCCGAACCCATCTCTCCCACACACCCACCTCCTTAGCAACCAAAACTCCCAGTCCATCCCTCCTCCCCACCTCCCACCTTGGCAACCACAAATCTGTTCTCTTGCATAGTTGTTCTCAAGCTTATTATGAGGCTAAAACACCTACCGAGATATTGAACCTGACAGAGGATACGTACAGACTGCACCCCTGCCCTGTCTTTGACATTAAGTGCTGAGTGTACTGTCTCCCATCCTCGTACAGGGATGGACCAGGTACGAGCATCAACAGCCTTGCGCCTAATCCTGAGTGTTTACTGGTCATGATGAGCTATGTGATGTTAGGCAGCTTAATCGATGTCTCTGAGTGCCCATTTTCTCAGCTACAAGATGGAGTTAATAATATATATATGCTGTCAGAATATCTGGAGGATTCAGTGAGCCAATACCTGAATCGGAGAGCACAGTGTCTGACAAGTGGGAGGGGCCAGCACATACTCGTTCCCTTTCCTCGTGACTGTGTGTGTCCCTAAAGGAGACCCTGGTTGCTGGCCCCATTCTGCACTAGATCCTTGGTGGGCTTCTCAGTCGAACATCTTCCTGACCTGGCAGCTAGTCTAGGAGGCATAGATTTGTGGGAAACACAGGGAGTCCCAATGTGGAGTCTGAGATGCCAGTTACCTACTGAGTGGAAATGCCAAGCGGGTCTCCTGAAGTTAAGAGACAAGTTTCAGTCTGGAATGATGCTTCTGAGAGTCATGGGTATAGAGATGGCATTCCACGCCCTGAGACCAGATGGGATTGACAAAAAAAAAAGAGAAGAGAAGAGGTCTGAGTGCTGAGCCCTGACACTCCAAAATCAAGGCTGAAAAGAGGACCGAGCACAGAAAGCTGGGAAACGGCACGCCTGCCAGTGGAAGGATGCCCGGGATGGTGACGCCTGGCGATCAAGAGAGGAAGGTATTTGTAGGAGGGATGAGTGACCTGCTGAGCCAGACACTGGTAACAGGTGAAGCAAGATGAAGACGAGGGTGCCTACCACTGAGAAGAGCTCTAAAAGACAAAGCAGGTTCTGAGTAAAAGACAAAGTACAACTTCCATTTCTATTCAACGTGGAAAGGATCTCCCTTCAGGCTTCCCGGGAAGACTCAAGGCCTTACAACAGGGCCCGAAGTCGGCATCCACCTGCAGCACGCCTGGGAGGCCGTTGCAGAAAAATAGACGGAATTTCACAAAGACAGAGATGGAGGGAGAGGAGAGGCGTGTGTGCCACGTGCTGAGTGGGGCTCCGGACTGGAGCCGGGTGGTCACGTTGGGCACAGAGCAGGAGATGCAACTGGCTGTAGAGAGAGGCCACGGGTTGGGGGCTGGAGAGGCCCATGGGGAGCTGCACTCTGCCCTGGCCATGGGGACACTGATGCTGGAAAGGTCACAGGCAGGATGGGCACGCCGGACACACTGCCCTTGGGAGGGCAAGAGGACATCAGCGGGAAATGCCAGAGGCTCTGGGCGAGCTCTGTGGATATTCTAAGAACTCTCCAGTTGGCCGTTGAATTGGGTGCATTTTGTTGTAGGTAAATTATATTTCATTAATCTACCTTTTATTACTCATGATTTATGATGTTAAAAAGGCACTGAGGGGTGAGCCCTTAGCTATTCGTGATTTTCACATGTGATGGACAAACCAACACACTGACAAGTGTACAAATGTCCTCACAATTGTTACTGACAGTTTTAGGTGTAATGAGTCCCAACAGTGGGTTCTGGCCTCGGTTTGGGGCTCTCCCTGCTGTGCAGCCCCCAGGGCCTGGCTCATGCATACACTGAAAAGACAGACAAGATGCTAAAAAGAGCAGAAGCGGACACAGTGGTCAATCCCTCCACCTCTTGCCTCATCATGACTTAGTGCACGGAGGCTACACACTTGGAATCTGGAGCCAGACCAGCCCACGTCCAAGTCCCATTCCCGTCCTTACTCTGACCGGACGAGCTGCTCAGCTCTCGTGCACTGACTTTCCCACCTGGAGGATGCAGCCAGGAGAGCTCCTGACTCACAGGTTGTCCCTTGGACCCACTGAGCCCAGACGGGTGCCTGGCACAGAGCAAGCACCACGGAAGGCTGGAGAAACAGACCTGAGCCTTCCTCTCATTTACAGAGACCTAAACTCCTCCTCATGTTGCTTTCTGAGGACCTTTTTCCGTCTCAGGTTTCCTATGATACTCCTTTGTCTTATAATTCATATGACCAGTTAACACACGCTGATCTGGCACCCATACCAGACTTCGCCTTCGTGGGGGACGTTAACCTGAAAAACAAGTCCCCACGTGTAGGGGAGCAGCTGAGCCAGAGAGAAGGGTTCAGCATCGAAGACCAGGCAGCTATGTAGAAAACTCAACAGACGAAGATGTTGGGGTGTGCCGGCTGCTGACCTGGCCCCCAAATCCAGAGGCTGCGGAACACTTGTGACCCGTCAGCGGCCCTGCAAGGCACAGAGAACCTCGCAGGGTTCACCCAGGACTGTAGGAGAACTGTTAAACTAAGATCAAGTCTTGTCTATCATCTCCCACCCACCAGCCTCCTCCTTCCAACCCTGCTCTCCTTTCCACTGATTAGAAGGAAATCGACCTGTTATTTTGGTGTCTTCAGGTGCCACCCGAAGGGAGGCACGATGCAGTGGATTGGAAAGTGATCCCCAAGGTCAGTGTAAGCTACTCCAATTGTACAGCTGGAAGGGAAGGTGAGCAGGCGCCAGCCCAAGGCACTCACCGTTTCCCTAAATTAAATCCGGGGGTGCTACTTGGGCTGGGTGCTGTGTGCTCCCTTCTGCCCCAAGGCTGGTGCCTGTCCCAGTCTCAGGGGGTTATCACAGCCCAGAGACTGTGGGGCGGGTCCCTTCCCATCAGCCCGTTTCCAAGGGTGCCTGGTGCCTTGGAAGGCAGGCTCTTGCTGACTGTGTTGTTTGGACCCGTTTACTTTTTTTTGTTTTTGGTTTTGGTTTGGGCACGAAGAGGCTTTATTTGTTCCCTGCATTGGGTGCCTGTGCTGTGTGACAGTGGGACCGTCAATACGGAGGCCCAGGCACGCAAGGACTAACGCTTCCTTTTCTCGCACCTGGTGAGCTGCTGAGCAAGTTATTGAGTGCTTCCTCCAGAGCTGCGAACCCCTAGATCGTGGTGCGGCTGGCACCCACCTGGTCCGAGCCTCCACTGTCCCCTGACCCTGTAGGTCGGCTCTGCCTCCTCATGGGCCATCCATCGCCAGGGCAGAGAGCACCGCGCTGGGCCTCCCTCCTCTAAGCCCCGCCCCCGGCCCGGCATCCTGCCTGCCTGGAGCCCCAGTCCCTCCCTGTGCCCAGGTCCCACCAGCACTGCCTCCCTCTCTGTCTCCAGAGTTCTCTTTCTCTCAAACGTGCACAAACGTCCTCTGAGCCAACGTTTGTCCATGGAGATGCCTTTATGCCAACAGTGTGGGAACACTCAGGGTCTGCTGTGGGGTGTGGATGCAAGTGTGTGTGTGTGTGTGTGTGTGTGCACGTGTGTGCTCATGTGTACGGTGAAGAGAGGGACGGCGGGGAGAAATAACAGCACTGCTCAATGACTGACCTCTGACCTCTGCACTTGAGCACAGTGATGATCATGAATCCTGCCTGGGGCCAGGTCCCCACCACCCAGGAGCTCACTTTCCTGGTGAACGGACAGCTATTTCCCTTGAGATCTGATTGCGCACCTCCCTGGGGTTCTGTGAGAAAGCTGGGAACTCTTTCCTCCTGCCCCCAAAGACAGGGCAGAGTGGAATGAGGGTACCACTTTCATAATATCTCTGCTTGAATTATGGAAAATGAATTGAGGGAAGTCATGCTGGAGTTTCCAGGTTCTTGGAGTAATTCCACAAGAAATGAGGGTGGGGACTTCCCTGGTGGCACAGTGGTTAGGAACCCGCCTGCCAATGCAGGAGACACGGGTTCGATCCCCGGTCCGGGAAGATACCACATGCTGTGAAGAAACTAAGCCTGTGTGCCACAACTACTGAGCCTGCACTCTAGAGCCTGCTACCCACAACTACTGAGCCCGTGCGCCACAACTACTGAAGCCCATGAGCCCTAGAGTCCATGCTCTGCAACAAGAGAAGCCACTGCAATAAGAAGCCCGCTCACAGCAACGAAGAGTAGTCCCCGCTCACCGCAACTAGAGAAAGCCCATGCTTAGAAACAAAGACCCAATGCAGCCACAAAAAAGAAAAAAAGAAAAAGAAAGAAACGAGGGCAAGTGGCCCGTGAGCTGTGGGTGGGGTTGGAGCTGGGAGAGGGGAGGGAGGGAGGAAGGTGGCAGGTGCACAGAGTATTACCTTTGGAGCTTTCAAAAGGGCGGAGACTCCCAACTCCTGTCCTTACCTGTGACTCAGACACTGGCAGCAGGGGTGGGAGGGTAATTATGACCCCTTCCCAGACTGACAAACACTGATGTACAGATGAACCAGAGGAGGTGGTTCTGATTGGTCAAGGGGGTGAGGGAAGGTGAAGGCAAGGACAGATTTGGAGCTGAGTCTTCTCATGGACCAGAGGGCAGATCTGGTTTAAAGCAAGGAGACTGGGGAGAAACCTTTTAATGATAGCAAAAAAGGTACCTCTCTCAAGGTGGATGCCTGAGCCAGGACTACCTACATGATTTGTGGGGCCAGTGCAAAATGAAAATGCAGGGTCTTTTGTTCAGACATTATTAAGAATTCCAAGACAGCAACAGCAGAAACTTCAACCAAGTGCAGGGCCCATCTGACTGCCCAGGTCACACGCCCATGAACCAGCGTGGTCTTGGACCTTTCTCGGTTTCAAACGTGTCCTTATTTATCTTCTTAGTGGAAAAATAGACTGATGCTGCTCTAGTTCCTTCCCTTCTCACCTGCAAACACTTAAAATTAGAAAAGAGCGGTGTTGTAGTCACTTAATTCTCTCCATCTCTCTGGGATATTAATTTTGCACAGTTAATGCTGAGCCTGTCAACCTTCGTCCTTTGCTGTCTGTTAGAAAATCTCAGCTGGACTCCTTTTCCGGGCTGCCATCTGTTGCTATGACACCTTCTATTTTTAAATAAGGGAGAGCACTGTAAGCTCCCACAGAGGCAAGGAGGGAGGGACTTTTCATAGAATGTTTCCTTATAAAGAAGGCAGAAGATCCAGTTCATTGGAAGTTGGTCTATGAACTCAAACTGGCCGTTCTCCTTAAATGACTCGTGTCCATTCACTGTCTTTCCTACCCGATAGCATGTTTAGATGAGCCATTTCCAGATAGTCATCTTACAAGAGCATCACACAACAGACACATCTCACCCCTCAACTCAAAGCAACAAAAGTCTGCTAGGGTCACACCATCCTTGACCTTACATCAATGAGTCTGATTCACTTTTCATGTCTTCTTTTTTTGACCCACTTGGAGTAGGCTGGTGGTGGAGTAGTTTCAACCATGATCTTGTTTTCACACGGAGACTTCCTGTGTTTGCAAAGCTTTTCCTTAAAACTCTTTTTTATTGTACTTAAAAAAAAATTGAAGACATTCCAAAATGAAAATAAAGAAACAAAATATGCCTGGTAGATATTTTTCCCATCTGAAAGCTAAGTGCAAAAAAGACTTTTGGACTTTGAACTTCTAGTCACTTTTTGAATCCAATCTTGTAAAGACAGGAATTGGCCTATGAAGTCTTGTAAAAAATATTTGAAAGCAAATGGTTGAACGTGTAGAGGGAGTAATTTAAAAATTAAAATTTTCCTGCAGTCTAACCAGTCAGCTGTTTTTAGAAATGCCTAATGCCACATGTCACTATGGAACCAAACAAGAATGAGATTTTAGTTCTTAAAACCACAAAACGTTGAATACACTTTGTAGGAGGAATGTAAAAGTTTATGACTCTGACTTCATTTGTGCCTGATTTAACTCCAAAATCAATAAATGCACTTAAATTATCTTCTTCAAATTATCTTTAATAGCAGAAATTTACCTAGAAAAACCTGCAGCAGATCTTTATTAGTACGAAAGGATATGGAGGGGCTGGTACTTGGTCTTGTTCAACTCGCCTAGTCTAGTACTTTCATCCATTATTGGTTTTGCTTGTCTTGACTCAGCTCTGGTCTTTAAGGGTGCCTCACAGGTAGAGGCATGATGCCCCAGTGGCTTGAGGCTCAGCCCAGACATCTTTCCAGGGGCTGACTCTCCTCTGAAGGTGATTGGTTGGTGCGAGGGGAGGCCACGCCTGCCGCATTCACTGCATATTTTAAAGGGCCCTGAGGACCACTCCCACACAGTGGACAGGACACAAGGGAGGATGCCCACACTCTGTATGCCATGAAGGCTACTGCTTCTCAGCTTTGGTTCTCATCATGGTACTTTGTCTTTTAAATCTGTCTTTTTTATGACACTTTCCAATATTTTTAAAATGACAATTATAAGAATTATTTGTTGGAAAAAAATCTGATGTTTTACATTCTCTTGCCATTACATTAGAACTTTGTCATGACAAACTTAAAGTTTTATTTAAAAGTATAAGTAGGTATAGTGGAGTGTAAGATCCCTCCTGTCAAGGAGGTGGGGGGACATTAACAAAGCTGAGGGTGTCCGTGATCTAGTCTAGGGCTACCTGACCCCTCACTAAGGTGGTCTTCTTGAGCAGAGAAAGGATCTAGGCAGCATTCTACTCTTTCCTTTACAAACATCTGTATAAAATACTTCACTCCTACAGATGTTTGTAAATCCATAACTTAAGAAAAATACAGAATGCAGAAACATATTTTTAAAAATACTGAACTCTTTCTCATTGAGTTCTGTTACTATAAAATGTATTATACAATGAGGTTATCACCTCACACCAGTCACAATGGCCATCAACAAAAAAATCTACAAACAATAAATGCTGGAGAGGGTGTGGAGAAAAGGGAACCCTCTTGCACTGTTGGTGGGAATGTATATTGATACAGCCACTATGGAGAACAGTATGGAGGTTCCTTAAAAAGCTAAAACTAGAAATACCATACGACCCAGCAATCCCACTACTGGGCATATACCCTGAGAAAACCATAATTCAAAAAGAGTCATGTACCATAATGTTCACTGCAGCACTATTTACAATAGCCAGGACATGGAAGCAACCTAAGTGTTCATCGACAGATGAATGGATAAAGAAGATGTGGCACATATATACAATGGAATATTACTCAGCCATAAAAAGAAATGAAATTGAGTTATTTGTAGTGAGTTGGATGGACCTAGAGTCTGTCATACAGAGTGAAGTCAGAAAGAGAAAAACAAATATCATATGTTAACACATATATATGGAGTCTAAAAGAAAAAAAGATGGTTCTGATAAACCTAGGGTCATGACAGGAACAAAGATGCAGATGTAGAGAATGGACCTGAGGACACGGGAAGGGGGAAGGGTAAGCTGGGACAAAGTGAGAGAGTTGCACTGACATATGTACACTACCAAATGTAAAATAGATAGCTAGTGAGAAGCAGCTGCATAGCACAGGGAGATCAGCTCAGTGCTTTGTCACCACCTAGAGGGGTGGGATAGGGAGGGTGGGAGGGAGACGCAAGAGGGAGGAGATATGGGGATATATGTATGTGTATAGCTGATTTACTTTGTTATACAGCAGAAACAAACACAACACTGTAAAGCAATTATACTCCAATAAAGATGTTAAAAAAATAAATAAAATGTATAAAATAAACAAATATTATATAGTTTAAAATATTATATAAGATATTATATAAAAGTATATATTATATTATACACATATGCATATATGTGTATTTCATAGCCCCAACGTTCAATAGCCCTTAAAGTACAGTGGGAAGAAAACAAGGTTCTATCTATTAAAGTTTAGGAAAAATCATGAACAGTTAACAAGGTAAAGTGAGAGAAGACAGCACAATGTTAATGGGCTGACTTTAGGCAAGGTTGGAAGCCCCAAAGTTTGTCTATCACTTACTTCTCTGTCTGAGTCTGTGTGCGGTCCTCGGGCTTGCCCACTGCAGCCCTGGCACGTAAGGTGGTGTCCACAAGAAGTGCTGGGTATTTTACAAAAGGCTTGTAAAATTTTCACCCAGGAATTGTGTCTTTAGACCTCCACTCTTTTGGAAATTGAAGACTTTTTCACCTAAAATTTCTCCTTTAATGCAAATCTCCCTAAGCTGTTCATATTTCAAGGTGTTTTTGTTTTGATCAGGTACAATCTTACTACAGTTTAGTTAACAAAGGAGAACAGGTTATACACTTGCAGAGTCAGAGTTCCTGTCTCAGGAAAACTAAAGGTGAAGGACCCAGCATCTACCTCTGTGGGAGGAATCTGGTCTTTGCATTCTCTCTTTTCCCCAACCCCTTCTCCCCCCTCCCCATCTCTCTCTCTCTCTCATATTATTCAATTATAGTATTTTGTTTCCCATCCTATTACTTTTTTCTCAGTGGCTCTGGCTGGACACGCTGGCTATGAGACAGGCCAGTCCCCATCAGGGACCTCAGATGCTCTCTGCAACCCTTAAACGCTCTGAACAGGATTTTTCTCTGCCCAAATCAGATTTATGTTGCCAGTCCTTATGACAATCTTGAACCTGAATTTAGTTAGCTAGAAAAAGTCAGCAGGCACAGACTAATAATTCACCATCAAGAAAGTCCAAGAGATTCCCAAACCTAGCCCATGACAGTCCATCCCCTTTGGGGGAATGTGGTTTACCCCCAGTCCTTCAGGAAACATCTGAAGTGACTGTTCTGTTGCATGAAAAACACCTTTGGAGCCATCATGAACATCTCTGGGAAGAAGCACAGTTTAACAGAAGAAAAGTGGTCACGGGGAGAAGTTTACCAAAAACAAATATTCCCAGGCACACACTTTTCCATTGCTGACTGCTAATAGGCGTTCACCCGGTCACTCCTTGCTTTTATCATGCTTGTTCTCCTCTGTAAATTCACTTCTTTCTCTCCCCCTCCTCCCTCTTTACACTGAGATCATCACCATGACGTCCTCGCACTGTCCTGGGTACTGGGGACACCATGCACGTTCATTCCCATTTTTCCATGCCTCCCTCCCCACACTGGTCCACTGACACGCACTTCCCCCTGCCCCATGTCCCTGTGTGTCGGGTCCGGCCTTGAATGGGACAATCAGCTCACCCTCTGCAAGCGAGAGAGGGCTGGAGGCCGAGTGCCTTTTACAAAATTATGAAAACACCCGTTGCTACACCCGTCCCCGTTGGCAGCTGTAAGTCTCTCCTAGTTCCTGTACCCAGGCCCTGCACTAAACTGCCTGTGGGATTTGCTGCTGGCCATGTAAAGAACTTCTGCTCAGAGCTTTTCTCTGGGATCCTAGGAATGAGAAGACACAAGCACCATGGCTCACCAAGCCCAGTGGTAAGACTGGTTCTCACTGCCCTCAACCCCACCGTTTACCAGTCACTCTTTCCAATGTGACAGCATCTTCCTGACTCAAAAATCCCTTCTTTCCATTAAGACAGGAGATACCATTTCCTCTTGACCAGACTTATCCACTTATGCCAAAATGTTGTCTCTCAGATAGTCAAGTCTGTATGCTTTCTAATTCACATTATGGAGGGAAAGGCCCTAAATTTACACGACCTTTTATAGACCAAGAATATGAGTGAAGCTGGGACTCCATCACGCTGTGCCCACTTTGAGCCTTTGCAGTAAATATTTCAGGACTTCAAAAGGAGAGAAGGTTCAGACCCTGGAGATAAAGTTGAGTGTCTACACTGGCTCTTCCCTCTGCTTGACCAGCTCCTCTTGTTGTTTTAGCAGATTGATTAAGTTATCATTGATATAAACTCCACGTGTGCTCCATAACATAAACTTTCATGTGCTTATTTGCCATCCACATGTCTTTTTTGGTAAAGAATCTGTTCAACTCATTTGCCCATATTTAAAAAAAATCTGGATGAGTGTTTGTTGTTGCTGAATTAAGAGCCCCTCATGTAGTCTAGATAAAAGTCCTTCATACGATCTGCAAATATTTTCTCCCAGATTGTGGCTTATCTTTTCATTCTCTCAACTGTGCATTTTGAAGAACAGACCTTTTTCATTTTAATGAAGTCTGAATTAACACTATGTTCTTTTATAGATTGTACATTTGATATTGTATCTAAAAATATTTGCTGACTCAAAGTTTTAAAGACCTTCTACGTTTTCTTCTAGAAGTTTTAGTGTTTCATATTTTACTATTGGTTTATAATCTATTTTAATTTATTTATGGTGCAAGGTATGGATTAAAGTTTATTTAATTTTTTATTATGGTTATCCAATTGTTCCAGCCCTATTTGTTGAAAAGAGTATAGTTTCTCCATTAATTGCCTTTCCATCTTAGTGAAAACAATCAGCTGTCCATATACGTGTGGGTCTATTTCTGCACTCTCAATTCTGTTCTGTTGGTCAGCATGGTTGTCTTTATGTCAGTGCCATGCTATATTGATTATTGAAGCTCTAAAATAAATATTGAAATCAGGTACTGTTAATTCTCTGACTTTGTTCTTTTGCAAAGTTGCTTTGGCTAATCTCAGTCCTTTTCTTTAACATGTGAATTTCAGAATCAGGTTGTCAATTTCCTTAGCAAATGGTTGCTAGGAGTTTGATTGAGATTGCATTGAAATTGTCACTGTAGAACAATTCAGGAAGAACGCCATATTAAAAATACTGGATCTTCTGAACCACAAGCATGATATATTTCTTCACTTATGTAGGTCCTCTTTACTTTCTCTAGGAAGTGTTTTTTTTTAATTGTCAATATATAGGTCCTGCAGATTACTGTCAAGTTTCTGCCTACACATTTAACATTTTTGATTCTTTGTTAGTTATTATAATTTCAATATCTGAATGTTCATTGCCTGTATACAGAATTAAAGTTGATTTTTAGTATTGAACTTGTCCTGCAACCTTGCTAAATTTACTTATTCATTGTAGTAGCATTTTTGTAGATTCCATCAGATTTTCTACATATACCATGATGTCATCTACAAATACAGTTTTCATTTCTCTTTGTCAGTCCAGCTCAAATGCCCAGTGTAATGTTGATTAGAAGTGATAATGGGAGAATCCTGTCTTATTCGTGATCTTAGGGATAAATTAAGCTGCAGATTTTAAGTACATGCACTTTATCAGGTTGAAGAAGTTTCTTTTTATTCCTAATTTACTAAGTGTTTTAATCAGAGATGCATGTTAGATATTGTCGCCTGATTTTTCTGCATTTATTGAGATGATAATGTGGATTTTTTTCCTTTTTAGTTTATTTGTGGTGAATTACTTCAGTTGATTTTCAAATGTTAAACTAACCTTGATTAAACCCTACTTGGTCATGACATACCTTATGCTGTGGATTCACTTTGTTAAATTTTGTTTAGAATTTCTGCATCTATGTTCATGGTGCTCTGTACTTCTCTTATCATGTAATATCTTTATCTGATTTTGTAATCCAAGAAATGCTGAATCATAGAATGAATTGAGAAGTACTCCCTTCTCTTACATTTCCTGGAAGAATCTGTGTATAATTGGTATTATTTATTTCTTCATATTTGGTACAATTTACCAGTGAAGTCATCTGGAACTGAGTTTTCTTTGTGGGAAGATATTTAACAACAATTTAAATTTCTTTTATTTATATATAGGCTATCCGTGATATCTATTTCTTATTGAATGGACTTGGTAGTTTGTGTCTTTCAAGGAAATTTTTCCACTTCATCTAAGTTGTTGAATTTATTAGCTAAGGTCATCCATAATGTTCCTTTGTTATATTTTAATATGTGTGTACTCTGTATTCACCTTCTCCCTATCCATATTTGTAATTAATTCCCCCTCTCTCTCTCTCTCATGATAAGCCTGACTGGAGATTTATCAATTTTATTGATCCCTCAATATTTTTCTCCATTTATTTCCTCTTCTCTATTTCATTGACTTCTGCTCTGATCTTTATAATTTCTTTTCTTCCACTGACTTTGAGTTTCATTTGCTCTTCTTTTCTAGTTGCTGAAGATGGAGCTGAAGTCATTCATCTGCATTCTTTTCTGACATATGCATTCAGTGCCACCGATTCCCCTCAAGTATTGCTTTAGCGGCAACCCACAAATTGATTCATTGTGGGATATTTTTTTGTTTTTCATCCAGTTCAAAATATTTTCAAATTTCCCTTTTTATTTCTTCTTTGACCCATTAGTTATTTAATTTCTAAATGTTTGTAGATTTCACAAATAACTTCCTGTTGAATATTATTGACTTCTCCTTTAATTCCACTGTGGTCAGAGAATACACTTAGCATGACTTGAATCTTTTAACATTTTTTTGTGAGTTGTTTTATGCCCCAGAATTTGGTTTACCTTGTAAATGTTCAGTGTGCATTTGAAAAAAGTACATATTCTGTTGTTGGATAGACTGTTCTGTGAATATCAGTTATGGGTAGTTGGTTGATGGTGTTGTTCAAAACTCTATCCGTACTGATTTTCTGTCTACTTGCTCTGCCGCTGAGAAAAGGATGTTGAAATAATTGTGGGTTTGTCTATTTATCATTGCAGTTCTTTCAGCTTTTCTTCATGTAATTTAAAGCTTGGTTATTAGGTGCATAAGTGTTAAACATTGTTGTCTCTTTATTAATGCATCATTATGAAGTGGCCTTCTTCATCCCTGGTAATATTCCTTGCTCTGAAAGCTACTTTGTCTGTTATTAACATAGTCACTCCTGCATTTTTCTCACTAGCATTAATATGGTATATCGTTTTCATCCTTTCATTTTAACCTATTTTTGTCTTTATATATGAAGTGCCTTTCTGTAGATAGCATATAGTTGGGACTTGGTTTTTTTAATCTAATTCAGCAACTTTTGCTTTTTTATTTTGGTCTTTAGCCTGTTTAGATTTAATGTGATTATTAATATAAGATGTAAATCTACCATCTTGCTTTATGTTTTCTATTTATTCCATCTGTTCTTTGTCCCTTTGTCCTAATTTTTGCCTCATTTGGATTGAGTATCTGTAATTCTATTTTATTTCTTTTTTGTCTGATTAACTATAGATATTTTGTAGTAGCTATTATGTCAGTTGTGGTTTTGGGTTTATAAAATACATTTCATCTTTTTACAGTTTACCATTAAATGATACTATACCACCTCACATATAATACAAGAGTCCTAACAACATACACTTCTGTTTCTAACCATTTCTGGTGTTCTTTGTCACCTTGTGGAGATTCATACCTGGTATTAGATTCTTTCTGCTTGAAGAATTTCTTTAACATTCCCTGCTGGTCCAGTCTGCCAATGATATATATCATTTCAGCTTTTACATGTCTGAACAAGTCTTTATTTTACCTTCATTTTTGAATGATCTTGTCCCTGGGTAATGAACTCTAGGTTAACAAGATTATTTTTCCTTTAAGAACTTAGAGATGGTGTTCTCCTGTCTTCTTGCATTTCTCTGATGCTAAATGTGATCTTCCTTATCCTCTTTACATGTAGCATGACTTTTTTTACCTTTGTCTCCTTTTAAATTTCCTGTTTATCGCTGGTTTTGAGCAATTTAATTGTTACTTGCGCTATGTACTTCTCTTCGTGTTTCTTGTGTTTGGGTTTGGTTGAGTTATTTTGGATCTGTGGGTTTGAAGTTGTCATCAAATTTGGACAATGTTAAGTCATTAACTTCATATTTTTTTTTGGTCCCCTGTCTCTCTCTTTTCCTTTGGTTATTCCAGTTACATGTCTATTAGGCCACCAGAAGTGTTTTGTTTATGTTTTTAAATTCTTTTTTCTCTTTCTCTGTGTGTTTCATTTTGGATAGTTTCCATTGGTATGTCTTCAAATTCATTGATCTTTAATTCTTCAAAGACTAATCTGTCATTTATCCCATCCTGTGCAGTTTTCATCTCTGACGTTGTATCTTTCATTTGTAGAAGTATGATACAGGTTTTTTTTAATCCTCTGTCTTCACTTAACTTTTTGAATATATAAAATACAACTATAATTATTGTTTATCATCCTTGTCTGATAATTCTAATGTCTGTATTAATTCTGCAATAGTTTGACTCGATTGATTTTTCTCCTCACTATGAATTTTACTTTCTTACTTCTTTCCTTGCTTGGTAATTTTTAAAATAATCTCAGATATTGTGAATTTTGCCTTTTTGAGAGCTGGGTACATTTTCTTTCCTAGAAATATATATATATTTATTTATTTATTTTATTTATTTATTTTTTTGCAGTACGCGGACCTCTTACTGCTGTGGCCTCTCCCGTTGCGGAGCACAGGCTCCGGACGCGCAGGCTCAGCGGCCATGGCTCACGGGCCTAGCCGCTCCGTGGTATGTGGGATCTTCCCGGACCAGGGCAAGAACCCGTGTCCCCTGCATCGGCAGGCGGACTCTCAACCACTGCGCCACCAGGGAAGCCCTCCTAGAAATATTTTTGAGTTTTGTTCTTAATTTACTGTTTGATCCCTCACAGTGTAGCTTTTAAAATCTGTCAGGCATCATCTAATCAATATTCAGTCTATAACCAATTATTCCTTGCTAGTGAGTCAACATTATTCTGAGTGCTCGACCCCATGCCTGTGAGTTCTGAGGTCTGACACCCTGGCTTGTGGGGGCGGACGTTAGTTATCCCTGCCCCGTGTGGGTGCGTCTTCCTGTAGTCTTCCCTTGGCCTCAAAGAGTTTCTTCAGACTTGCGATGATTGTCACCCTAGTAAGTACTCTTAGGCGACCCTCTGCCCACCTCCAGGGCTCGGTGTGTAGGGGTCTCTCCTCTTTAGTTCTCTGTCCCAACAACTCTGACCTTCCTGGTGTCCATGGACTCTCAGCTCTGTCTCCTCACCTCAGGTGCCCACTGGGCTCTTCCTGGACCTCTCCTCCTGCCACCCATCCTGGAAATTCTCTCAAGGCAGACAGACAGGGCGATCAGGGTCCCTGTCTTACTCTCATCTCTCAGGGATCACTCTCCTTCATTGTCTGATGTCTAGTGTTTTGAGAACCATTGTTTCATGTGAGGTGTTTATTTGTGCTTTTGTTCTTGGTGGTTTCTGATGAGAAGGTAAATCCAGTCTCTGATATTCCATCTTTGTCGGGAGCAGGAGCCCCCTTTTCTTAATTCATCTGTTTCAGTTTTTTTATCCCAAAGTCTCCAGCTGATGAGAGTGTAAAGTGCACTGTTCTCTACTCTTCTTTGCCATATGTGTTTCCCTTTATTCCCTTCACAAAAGAGAGATGATCAACCTACTTTGACCCTCAGAGCAGATAGACATTGGACAGCTGCCTGGGGACCTCTGCTTCCCCAGGCCGTCCAGCACTGGGCCTCCCCACAGAGTGCAGGTGACTTCATCAAGGTCAAAATGGAGGGTGGTAGAATGTGAGCTTTGGGAGAAGAAAGGGATGTCAGACCCTTTGGTGGAAAATGCCAAGATGTTTGTGTTTGAAAGTTTGTTGATTTGTGTATGGCAGTGACTACAACAGAGAATGCAGTACATGATACTAGAGAAATTTTAACTATTAAGATTAATTATAGATGACGTGGAAGTTAAAAGCGAGAAGGGAAAAGATAAATATCTGATTTATCCAAAACGTGATATTACTAATTGATACTAATTTCATCCATGCAACTTAAAATGTATGTGACTGTATTAACTTTTATATACAGATATAACATTGTATATAATTTATTAATTTATTCATCAGGCTTTTTGTTCATAACTTAATAAACAGTGGGCCTCAGCTGGGCACTAGCTAATCTTCCTGAATTATAAGCTGATCCTTGCTTATGGGAGTAAGTCATCTTGGGGGAGTTTGAAGACTGATGTGGGAATCTAAGAACTGGTGTTCAAAGCAGAATGCCTGTGTTTCAGAGGATTCACAAGGTATTGGGGTGTAAGAAAGACATTTGAACTTACTTGTGTAAAATTAAAAACTGCATTCGGTTCTCCCAGATGGGCACAGACACCTCACCCTTTCCAGACATCATGCAGGTTTTCTGCAGAGAAACTGAGTAGCAAGAAATGCCAGGCTTGAAACTGGGAACCTTAGGCTTCCATTGGCTTTGGCATTTTGCTCCATATTTCAGTTTATGAGGGTCTCAGTAAATAGATTTATAAACTATATTGCAATATTTTGTCATGAAATGGAGCACTAGTGTGAAAATTACATGTACCACAAAGATGTGTGCTTGTTTTTAGTGTCAGATTCTTAAAGTTGTCAACCTTAAAGGTGAGTTAAATTGTTCTTTTACAAAAGGACACATGCTCCAAATTTGTTATTTATGCATGAAGACAGGGGCTAAATAAATATGGTACCAGCAGATATTTGTGGAAAAATAAATATATTTAATATTGCTTGAAAGGAAACATGATGTTCTAACAATTAGTGAGAATCTCTTTAAAAAGAAACTTGTACTGTGGAGAGAGCATTTGAAAACGAATGTTCAGGAATCTTGTCATTGTTATGTGATTTAAAATTTTTACTATATATGATATACGAAACATTAAGAACTCTCAAATTTCCCCTCTTTAACAATTTGCAAACAAAAAGCCTTAAGCAATCTTCTTAAATTGTCAAAATAATAATTTCAGTGGGTTTTGAATTCATCTATTTAAATATATATATTTAACACCTTCTGATTGGTTTGCAAGAGCAAATTATGGCATTTGGGATCAATGGAAATTGATTAGTTGAATTTCAGTAAAAATCTCAGCATAAAGGATAGAAATAATTGAAAAATAAGTATCATGATTTAGGTACAGTAGCCAATATAGAAGTTACTCTTCTTCCATTTTTAGATGAGTGCTTCTTTGTGATGTATCTCTTCAACTATCTCAGTTCTTAAAATCAAGTATCAATATAAATTGAGCTAAGAAATAGGCAAGATTTTTAAAAATAATGTATATTTAAAGATATTTTCCTCATTTAAAAATATCCTTAATACATTTCAGAAGAGAAATTTTGTACTGTTTACAGATAAAATAAGCATTTTAAAATTTAATTTTTTATTGTACGTATTCCACAACTGTTATTATTATTATTAATTATTATATGTCAGTACCTAATAGTGTATGTGTGTGTATAATAGAGGATCATTCACTTTTTAAAAATTTCCTGCTGAAAAGAAAAGATGCCTGATCATTGAGGTTTCAAAAGGCTGCTCTAGACAAGCTATAATGACGCAGCACCAGCTGCCCGTGGGGCTGGGAGCTGACAAAGGTGAAAGGCCTTCTGGCCTGCGTGGTGATGCCTGGACCACGATGGGCATTGTGGTAGCACATTGTCTCATGGTATCCTCACCACATGTCTGAGGACCAAGCGTCATCACCAGGTTTCATCAGGAGCCTTGACTCTTTGAGAGAAAATTTGGGCTCACACTTATAGCAAGTGCAGAACTTCAGTTCAGCCAGAGCCCGGGTCTTGGGGCTGTCCCTGAGCCACACAGCCTCCTCCTGTGAGAGGGTGGTGGGTTTCAGCGATCAGGAAGAGGGAGACTTGTTTGGGTCGGTGACATGTCTGCCCCTGCCCCCTCAGACGGTGGCAGCTAGAGTCACATCAGTGCACGTGAACAATGAACCTGGCTAAATTCTAGTGGATGGGAGGGTTGGCTGGGTGGGTGGCGTTCCGTCAGCGTCCAGCCGGAGGGGACAATGGGGAGCATAAAGGGGAGGTTACCGTCGGGGCCAGGATCTGAGGTGGGTGGGGCCAGAGCACGAGGTCCGCAGCGTGGAGGGCTGGTGCCCCCGCTTTCCTCTCAGTCACCGTGGTTCTTGGTCTGGGGAGATGGCCGTGCTCCGGGCAGCTTATGACCCTTCAGAAAATGTGTGTAAAATTGTGTGGGTCTGTGCACTTGCATGTTTTTGATGAGGAAACCCATGGCCTTTACCAGGTCCTGAGAGAATCCAGGACCAAAAACTAGTCTCAGTGTAGAGTCTCTGCTGTAATTGGCAGTGACTCTCTATAGAGAAGACTTCTACTGCTCCAGGCTCAGAGCTGAACCAAACTAAGCTGTGTCCTGTTCTACCTTGAAGAAGAGCAGCGTTCAGCAAACTAAACTGGTTAGTTGGTTGTGCACTTAGAACAGACGTGAAGACATTATACTAAACTGTGTGTTGTACTAAACAAGACGAACCAAGTGTGAGCCTGGGCCGGGCTCAGGCTGCCAACCCAGTGTGACATTTCAGACGTCTTTCCCCTTGCCAACCGTAAAGACAGGAAAAAACAACCATAAACACTGCTCCTCATAAACAGATGCCGTTTTAGGCAGGAGAGGACATCATTAGATTAGTCTTGTATGTGTAATTCATGTATAGAATTATGCATAATGCAGCTGATTCTCGTTATTCATAGCTGTTATGTTTATCAGTCACTGTGGACACTCACTTAGCAAATTCTGGACCAGAGTGTCGATGGGAAACACAGGGTTAGGTTGCTGCCAGCCTCGGGTCACATTTTCATCAATCAATCAATGCATAGCCTTGTTTCTCGTACTGTGTATTTCTGTTTAAAGACAATTTGCTCAATGTATATGGTTGATTCAGTAACACTGAACTCATAGCCAGTGGCACATGAATGAAGCTTCTCTAACGCACGTGTTTTCTCCATAAGACACGTCGCAGTTTCCTTACAGTCAGGAGACCAGGCAGCCCTGCAGCCCTGTGCTTGGAGCCATTTTGAACAGAGAAATCACCATCAAAAAGCACAACAATGTGGAAAGTGTGGCACTAAATAGACCATCAAAGAGGACGCTAATTTGCAGCATGAGAGCTGAAACCAAAGGCAGAGTGTGGCTTTACTCAACCCCAGCTGGGACCGGGAACTTCAAGTGACTCAAATTTTTTGATGCTCTGTTCAAGCCCATGAAAGACTGAGAAGGCACAGCGAGTATTGAACTTGAGGTTACAAGTAAACTTTGGCAAGTAGGCAAATTCACGGATATGAAGTCACAAATAATGAGCACCGACTGTGTACTCATTTCATCTGCTCTGTGGAGGTGGATTTCAGAAAGGCAACGCTGCAGGTCATCTGTACTGAAGGACGAACAATTTTCTACTCTTTCTCTTACTATATTGCCTCATATAATTTGGTTTTTGAGTCCCTGCAACACGCCAGACGTCGTATTCGGTGATGAGACAGAAAGATCCGTGGGACACAGGTCCTGCCTCTTAGTTGTTCATACCCCAGGTAAGCAGACAGACTGGTAAATAAAGCCAGCCAGTGCAGTGTGAAGGTGGACTGAAGCGTGGACCAAATAACACTCGTGTTTTCCTCCAGTATCACAGAAGTCTTACCAAAAGAACTTCCAAACGGGCTGGATTTTGAAAGATGTCTACGACTTCTTTAGGAAAACAGAAGAAGGTAAATAGTGAAGATAGATGTTCACAGACATGAAGATACGACACATCTTAGTATATTTGGGAACTCACAATGATGATGACATTGCCATCATGTGAAACGTCAGGTGGGGATGGAGGTGCCGGTGCTGAAAGCATTGGCCAAAACCCAGTCAGAGGGCTTGGTTGACCATCTAAGGATTTTGGATTTTGACCCTTAGGTGAAGAGAAGCAAGGCGATGGAGCTATATCATTAGGAACGTGCTTTAGAGAGAAAACCCCAGTGGCATTGAGAATAGTGGGTTACTGGATACAAACGGTGGTCTGGACGCCAGCAAGACTGCTGTTGCCACTGTCCGGTGAAGCATGGTAAACACCTGAGCTGATGACATGGGTGGCTGTGTGCAGAGGGAGAGGGACTTCTAACAGAGCTAATGCTGAAGCAAGCAATCTAGAAACCCGAGAATGAATATCGCTCAGTCTTTGGATTCTCCCTCCCATATGTCACGTGCCTTATTACATGCGTCATTCACAGTCTTTTTTCCCATTTTTAAATGAAAAACAGACATGACAGAATTTAGGGTCCATTAACAACCTGTATTTGACTTGAATAAAAGAAGACGTAGGTTAAGATTTGCTTACGTTTCACATTATAAAAAATGAATAAAATAGAATTTAAAAACAAGAAAAGCAAGTATGTTGTGCAATAACTGTGTTTTGTGTATATGAATGCTTACTCTTAGCTATTAACTTCCAATAAAAAGCTCTATTTCTTGCTTCTGAAGTAAGACTAAAAGCCATTAAAGACAGGGCTGCAAGGGATGGTTCTGGAGGGTTTTAGTATTTTCAAAATGCAAAAGTTAATTTGTCATTGGTGGTAAGCCACAGAGTAAGCCTTTTAGCTTAAAATACCACTAAAAACGTTAAACTGGCTTCAAGTTAAAAACACTAACCATTAACGGCAAAATGGAAGATTGTCAGACAATCGTTCAGATCACATTTGAATTGGAAAAACGAGCTGGAGCATCAGGACCACAGATTTAATCTCAGCCCATCTGGGAGCAGCTGATTGAGGGGGTCACCTGACCCAGAAGGGCATCTCCAGTAACTGTGTCTGTGCGCCATGGTCAGTAGGGAGCCACCCAACCACTTAACTCACACACACACCTTTGTTTCAAAGTCAGGTGTTTTCGGGATTTTGATCTATTTTTTCTGCTTCAGTAACTGGAATGACAGTGTATCCAGCTTACTTCAGGCCACTCACAGAGGGTCAGGGCATTCGCGCGTGGTACACAACCTGCCCTATCTTACTGATTAAATATTAATGTGCTCTGTTTACTTCTCCGAAACACACCGGTTTTGAGTGGATCGCACCATGGTGGGACTCTAATCGGCACAGCCCAGGCAGGAACTGAAGACCACATGACACACAGAAACCTGATTCCTGTGCTGGTGGCTTTTCCCATACGACTCAGAGCAAGAGAGCTTTGCTTTATTAAGACACCTACCCTAGGCCGGACAGGCACAGGACCACCTCTCTTTCCTCAGCTGTTACTGGGGTTGGTGGAGTTCTCTCTAAGGAAGAGGCATCGCTGTAGAGTGGCAAGACTTGACCTTAGAAGGCTCAGACTCTCCCCTCCATTTACTATATATACCCTCCCCTCCATATTCTCTATATATTCTCTATATGTATGAAGGAAGGAAGGAAGAGCAGTGGCCCCCAAAGATGCCCATGTCCTTATCCCCGGCACCTCACATGACAAAAGGGACTTTGCAATTAAGGATCGTGAGGTGGGTACGTTATCCTGCCTACCCGTATTACTGCCTACCATCCTCGTGGCACAACTCTGGGGCTCAAACGACACTTTCTAGAAATGCGCTTTGTCAGCTGTAAGGCCCAACACGAATGTAAGGGCATTGCCCACAGGAAGGCACGCCCTGGGGCAGAACAGCACCTCAGTTGTATTCACCTGGTGAAATCAGAGAGCTGCACGTTGAAACTGTAGATGAAAAATGGGAACCACTCTTACCTTTATTTTTAGAAGTTCCTCCTGAGTGCCTGTGTGCCGCCTGTCCCCTCGAGTAGGCGATCTGCGTGGCTGACAGCGCGCGTGCCTTGCCTGCTCCTCGGGCAGCTGAGTAAGGACTTGACACGTGGATGACGTACTTTACTGGGCAGTTCCCAGGGGAGAAAAGGAAACAGTTCTTTAGAGAGAGGAGGGCAGGTAGGTCAGAGAATAGAGCTGAATAAATGCACCAGGTCAGGAGGGGGGCAACTCTGTAGCAGAGGAGGCTGACTGCTGAGCAGTCAGCCTGAAACGCCAGCAGCTTGACACACTCAAGTGCATTTCTCGCTCAAGTCAGGTGCGTTATTGGCTGGGGGGAGAGTTCTGCCCTACACGGTCATTCTGGGTCCTGCCCTCCTTCTGTCACGTGGCTCCACCATCCTCCGTTGACCCGAAGGGCGGGTGGAGCAAGTGCCAAGGGATAGGGCCTTGGAGATGCTCCTGCGCTGGCTGGATGTGCTGTGCTTCACCTCTGCTGCAACCAGCACTCAGACTTGGTCCAGGACCTCACCTCCCGCAAGGTCAGCTGTGTGGGAGGAAGAAGTGGAGGACCCAGGTCTGCATCTCTGCCCCTCAGTCTGCTTTCAGGCACAGTTTTTCTGAAAACTCAGTTACCTTAAGAAATTGGCATTTCAAAATATCTCAAATCAAAAAGAGTATTTGCTTTTCAAAGCAAAGGATGAGCATTTTATGAGAAGCAGAGTCCCAGTTTACTTTGTTATTGAGGACACTGTTTGCAGAGAGCTCGTTGTGTTTTCCCCCTGCTTCTCAGCCTGCCTCAAGCCCACCCATTTCTTGATAATCCAGATTTTAAAAATCCCTTATTCTGTGAAGACTAAACTTTACCCTCTTCCATTACCCATCTTTCACTTCTCCAACTGATGACATTTTATCTTGTCCATTCTCTAAGACCTTTTCCTCTTCTGTCTTGTTTTATAGTTATTTCTACATGTATATACAACTTTTTATGAATTATGAATTAAGGAAATGTGCTTTATTCATCATTTAGCTTATGGTAGCTGTCCCTTAACTACTGAACAAATAATGGTTGGAAAGACTTTGATAAGTCACTTTCTCTTCTGGCCTCAGTTTTCCCATCGGTAAGACTGGATCACCATGTCTCAAGCCTAACTGTTCATCAGGAGCGTCATATGCATTTTTAATAATACAGTTACCTACGCCCCAGCCAAGATTCCTAAAATCATGACAGCTAAAGTTAGACCTCAGCGGCCGTGGTTTTCAGAAATCTATAGGAGACTGTGTTGGCTGGCATTCACATCGTGTGTCTTTCTTCATACATCGTGTGTGTCCCTGTATTTAAGGTGAGGCTCTTGAGAGCAGCGCAGAGCTGGGTTTTGTGCTTGGTCCCATCTGATAATCTTTTTTTTTTTTTTTTTTGCGTTACGCGGGCCTCTCACTGTTGTGGCCTCTCCCGTTGCGGAGCACAGGCTCCGGACGCGCAGGCTCAGTGGCCATGGCTCACGGGCCCAGCCGCTCCGCGGCATGTGGGATCTTCCCGGACCGGGGTACGAACCCGTGTCCCCTGCATCGGCAGGCGGACTCTCAGCCACTGCGCCACCGGGGAAGCCATCTGATAATCTTTGGTGTTGCTATTTAGTACTTTCACACCTCAGTGTATGCTAATGTTGCTAGCATCCTACAGTTTACTGTGGTTTTCTACTTTTTCCACCATCTCCATGGCTTTCTTCTTAAATTTATTTGGATTTAGTATTGTATAATACTCCTTTTTACCTCTATTAACTTGTTAATTATACTTTCTTTTACTACTCTTTACTGGTTACTCTGAAATTACAGTATGCATTCTTGACCTATTAAAATTTGGTATCAGTTGTAGTTTTACCACTTTCCAAAAACTCAGTGACCTTATGATTCCCTTAATCCACCTATACCCACCTATTTTATGTGTTATCAAAGGGGAAGTAATACATCTTATAAATATGAATTACACATAATTATTTTCTTATAAACACATTAGCTCCTAAAAGATATTATTTTTATTTTATACAGTCAATGGTCACTTAGATTTATCCACATACATACAATTTTGGTTGATCTTCAATTCTTTATGCATCTCTGAGCTACAATCAGATTATTTTCCTTTGAATAAAGAGTCTTTTAGTATTTTCCTTAATGTGGATCTACTAATGACAAAATCTTTCATTGTTTATTTGTCTGAAAATGTTCTTCACCTTCATTTTTGAAGGGTTTTTTTTTTTTTTTGCAAAACTGACATTTACTTTCATTAAGCATTTTAATATAGAATTCCATTGTTTTCTGAATTCAATTGTTTCTGTTAAGAAGTTTGCTGTAAGTAATTACAGGCAATTAATTTATTTTTCTTGGTATGGTTTCCAGCAGTTTTACTCTGAGGTGCCCAGGTGTAGTTTTCTTTGTATTTATCCCATTTGGAATTTCTAATTCTTCTTGAATTTGATGTCTTTCATCAGTTTGGAATATTTTTAGTCTTAATTTTTAAAATATTATTTTGTTAATTTTATGTTATTTTATCTCTCTGTACATTAATTGTGATATTGTCTCATGACCTACTTTCCAGCTCATTATTTTTTTCTTTTCATCTAGGCATATTCTGTTAAAACCATCAATTGAGTCCCTAATTTTAATTTTTATAGTTTTTAATTCTAAAATTTCCACTTGATTTTTAAATAATTTTCATTTATTCCTGAAATCCAACATTGTGTTAAATTCTTTGGGCATCATCATCATAGCTAATTTAAATTCATGTCAGATAATTCCAATGTATCTATCCAATGTTTCTATTGTTTGTTTGTTTGTTTTTCCCTGGGTTTTGGTCAAATCTATTTTGTTGTATGCCTTGTTTTATTTTGTTTGAATGATAGACATTGTAGATTAAAATTCTAATTGTATGTCAAGGCTGTATGTTGTGTTATCTTCCTCCAGAAACGATTTGCTTTTGCTTCCTTCAGGCATCTAGATTAGGGATAATCACTTCAGTAAAATCAGGAATTGAGATGGTTCAAAGCTGGTCTTCAATACCCATGCAAACCGTGTGCATTTGCCTCATTTCATCAAGGCAAAAAGCCAAAATATATAAGCTATTATGGGCCATGTGCAGCAATACAAGGGGGTTGGCATTCAGGGGGCATTATCTCACTGTGTTTTCAAACATTTCAACATTTTTATGATTCTTAGTTATCAAAACTTTTTGGCAAAAGTATTGCTTTCATCCTCAAAGTCCAGAGAGATGAAACGATTTTCCAGTCCAGATACTGACTTGAGCACCTCATGACAGTGGGAGAACATGTTTCTTGGGGTGGAACTGGCAGGTATAACTTTACAAAAGCAGGATTCCCAAGCACATTAGTGTTGACAGGTCTGGAAGCCTTGACTTGCTCATTCGCAGGTCAACTGCACTCCGCTCCTCAAGGGTGGGGCCTCACTGTGGGCATACCGTCCACTCTGCTCTGATCCTGGGCTGCAGCAAACACCACCCTGTCCCAGACCCCAGGGCTCCCACAGCAAAGGATGGCTCTTCCTTCACAGTGGAGAACCACGGAGACTCTTGATCAAGACTTTGTGCTCTTCTAGAGTCAATTCAAACGCAGGTGACACATAATAGACATAATAGAGAGAAACAGTGAGACATTTGAGAAGAGCTGAAAACCAGAGGCAGCCGCTGAGTCAAGATTAAGTATATTACAATCAGCGCCCACTCTTGGTACCAACAGACACCTCTCCACTGCCAGCAACCAGGAGGTCTAAGACTAACAAGCAAATCTGGGTAAAAGGATGAAGAAAAAAGAAACAAAGACCAAAGCTGGAATTTTGAGTCATTCTCCTAGAAAGCTCCCAAGTGTTACCTTACTGCTCCTTACAACTGCTGTACAAAGTGTAGAGTGGGTGATTGAATTCTGGATTATATTCTCCTGCTAGACCACACTCCAAGTGTACCTGCATTGAGCTCATTTCCTCTGACATATATTAATACTGGGATGTAAGAGAATTCAGTTTAGCCTTTCTATTTTAGAGATTTGAAATCTATGGGAAAATCATGGCAGAGTTCCTAGGGGGTGGTACCTAAAGATAAGCCTTCCAGTTCCAGCAGCAGGATGCATCCACCACATCAAAGTCTCTAGAAAGAGTCAGGTTTTTACAAGGTGTGAATGGGACTAATTTTCTCCAGACAGGGACACTATTTTTGTCTGTCATCTTGTCTGGAAGAACAAGCATGGTGTCTGGTACAAAGAAGGACTTCAGTATATATTATATTTAGGAAATGGATTAACGGTCTATACTGGATGTTGAGCTACAACATTCTGGCACCTTGAGTGGATGTTGAATGACTGACTTCATGAAACCTGGGCTTAACTACATCCTGGAGATTCTTCCTCCATGCCATCCTGCTGGAAAGGATGAGAAGTAGAAAATGGGATTTTGGGGAAATAAGAAATCGATAACCAAGTAAGGTTCTGTCCTTTCATATCTACCTAATCAGAGAGTCTTGATTTTTCTGCTGTTTCTTTGTACACAGCTGGTTTTACATGTGTTCACTGATGTGGGTGCTAACCCAAATCCCCTCGCACTGAAGCAAGTGGGCATCACTCCCCCCAGCCCCCGAATCACATTCACAGCACCTTCTCTGTGCTCAAGAAAAGGGGGAGTCTTCTACCTTCTGCAGAACGTTGAGGAACCTGTGTTATGACACTAAGTACAGGCACCTTTGGGTTGGCATGCCTTTTGTTTAGCTAGATTAAAAGGTGTATCACAGAATGATCTCACATCTTCTTCACAAGGGACACGCTTCTGCCATTTTCTCAGGGTCCCTAATCCGAAAGAAAAGCCCATGGTGTCTGCTTGGCAAACTCAGACCTGACCTAGTTTTTTCTTTATCTATGACTGGGTTCTTTAGAGTCTGTGACCTAAAATGGACCCGAGATGCATAAGATTCTTGGGCTCCCTCAGTTCATCCTCCCTCCACCCTGAACCACCAAAGGGAACATTCCACCAACTCCCAGGGTTTCCAGAAGTATCCCCTGGCATGACACAGCCTCTAGTCACCAAGGAAGAGCTCACTTAAAACATCTTAGACAAATGAGAATGTACTACACAGTTGAATATGGACAGCGAAGCTTCCGAACCTTTATTGTAGTAAAATCTGTTCTGAGATGTGACAGCCCTTCACCTCATCCATCCACCTGTGCACTGACTTTTCCCAACTTCACTGAGTGCCTCCCATGCACTGGTCACTGTGAAGACACCAGGGAATAAGTTAGATGAGTCCTGGGCTTCAGTGAACTTTCTTCCCGTAAGACAAGAGAAAGAATAAATAACCAATCAAGAAAAACAGAAATGGAGGTCCTAAATAAAGGAAAAGTGCAGCACTGATACAAAGAATGAGGCATAAGCCCTTACCAGAAGTGGGTTACCTTTAGACTTGGAACGGGTGTTCCTGGAAGAAGAGATGGTATATGCACAAAGGCCCTGAGGCACGAAGAGTTTAGTACGTGTGGAAGCGCAACAGCCTGCGGAGTTGATGCTTCAGATCAGCGTTGCTCAAGGGTTTTGGATCCAAGCCCCTCTTATTCTCTGCATACTCTGAGGCTCTCAAAGAGATTTCATTTATGAGAATCATATTTACCACATTAAAAATTAAAACTGAGCCTTCTTAAAATGCATTTATTTTTAAATTAAAATAAAAAACCCATTACCTGTTAATATAAGTAACATAATTTTATGAAAAATAACCATATTTTCCACAACAAAGGAAAATTATCAAAAAGGGGTGTTTCACATTTAGCCAATCCCTTTAGGAACAGTTGAAGTCTCCTCTGTGTCTGCAGTCAACATGTGGCATTAAACTGTTTTGACTGAAGCACATGAAGATGATCCAGTCACAGATTATATCGCTGGATGAGGGAAGACCTGGCAAACTCCTTGAAAGGGACTAAGGAACCCCCCAGCGTTCTTTGAACCCCACTTTGATAACTGCTACAGTCAACCATTGTAAGGAACCCAAGAGTTAAGAGAGATAAGAAGCGTCAGTTCTCATGACACCTTGTAGGCAGGATACAGAGTGTAGGTTTAAGCCTATGTGTGATGCACTAGGAAGTTGTTGAAGATCCTGAGTGGGGAGAAGCACAGTCCAATGTAATTCATAGAGAGATTGCCTTGCCACTGGGTGGAGGATAGATTGGAGGAGGGAGGGACAGACTTGGAGAACCAGTGAGGGTTTGTCCCTCATATCTTGACTGTGGTGTGACAAGATGCCCCTCTTCATGTTCATGTCCAGACTGTGCAGGGAGCACAGGGGCAGTAGCTTAGCTTGATCTCTGCTTGTAGTTTCCAGTAGTAAACCTGTTTGCTTCTAGGCAAGCATAAAAGAATCTGCAAAGAGATTGCACTTTCTAGGTCTTCAGTCACCAAGGGTACTAAGAAATTAATCCGATGTCCATCCAGCAGAATAAGGCTTTTGTATTTTCACTTTACCTTGGAGATAGATTACAAAAATCCCATCACTCAGAATTCTGACCCCCCTGCACTTGGCCAGCTCACTGGCAAGAAAGCTTCTTCCCTCTAGTTTTCCTAAACTCCCACCATCCCCCATAAGCAAGAAGATAGGAGAAATGAGCATCTGACTGCCCCAGATCCTGGGAGAATGAAAGTCTGGACAAAAAGGGATGAGAGGGGATGCAAGGAACTAGTCATTTCCTGTCGTGTCAGGACCCAGTGCAGGCACACGGTGGGCTGATTCTCTAGGCCATTTAAAACAGATCAGGAAACGTGAGGCTCCCTTGACGAATACTTTGGCATTAAGCACCATAGAGCTTGTGAGATCCTCCAGTCCGAGAAATGTGTGCCTGCTTGTGAGCAAGTCCAATCTCCATCCCCGGCCGGCTGCAGAACTGGACGTGTGGAGCCCCCAGCCTGATGGGACTGGCCCCCAACCCATGTCCAAGTGACCCCACTGCCAAATAGCAGAACCTTTTTAGAACTTCAAACACAAGAGTTCTGAGTCACATACTCTTGTGGGGCTGTCAGTATAACAATGAAATTTTAGTAATACTAAAGAAAACGCATTTTGTGTTTAGTTAATACAGAAATTTAAGTGCCTTGATATAGGCAGCGTGTGTGTGTGTGTGTGTGTGTGTGTGTGTGTGTGTGCAGTTCTTACCAGTAAATAGTACGTTCATTTTTAATGCATAGGCTCTATTCAAAGATGATTAGGCTTGCAATTAAATGTTAATATCCCAGTCTCTAGAGGATATTTTGAACTGAACTTTTGAGATTTTAATGTAGACATAAGCAAAAATATATATATTTAATAAAATATAAAATATATACATATTACATAGATTACATACATATAAAATATATACATATTACATACATTATAAAATATATACATATTACATATATATAGAGAGAGAGGGATGAGTTGGGAACTTGTTTTAGAATGCTCTCAAGTTGATTACAAAAAATCAGGAATAGAAATAAAGAATGCACTCAGTATATTTGAGTTTGGAGGACCTTTAGGGAATGTTGTTTGAAAAGAAGGGTTTCAGGAGGATAAACAGAGGGCATCACGGGACTGGACAATTCTGACCGGAGCAGGTGCATTTGTGTTGACTCGAGCGGCGGGCGCCCGGTTGCACCGTACAACTCGGGGACTTATTTTCAGCTGGCTCTCAGGTACTGGCTCCCCCTCCCTTCTGAGTTATTTTTATTTCCCAGAGCGGGTCCCCTCTGCCTGTTCTTTTTCACGGGGCCAAGCTGGCGTCCTCTCTCTGCAGCCCATCAATACCGAGCTGATTTGGAGCTGAGCTGCGTAATAATCAGCCTTTCAGCAGCCAGCCCCACACTCGCCTGTAATTAAGGCCTGATGGTTGTGTTGACGGCAAATGAGCGAAAATGGCTTTGTTCTCTGTCCCCAGGCTTGATTGCCGGTTCTCGCTCTCACCTGAATTCGACCCGTTCTGCATTGTGCCCGTGATTGCAGTGCCAGTAATTGCAGTCCTGGCGGATGACATTTCCATGAAGCACACTCTGTGTGGCTCCGGAGGGAACTGACAGAATTGATAGCCAGGCAAAAGCTCATCAAACGTGGATTTAGGAAATGCCTGTGAGAGAGCGGGAGCCCACGACCAAATATCAGAGCTTTTCCTTTGACATTTGCTTTTACATGAAAGACTAGTGCCTGCAACCTGTTCTACCTTCTGTCCGCAGTCCAAAAAAAGGCCGGATCTTGTGATTATGAATTCCCTCTTTAGGTTCGCTAAGGCCAAGTCTGGGCAGCACATTTTAAAAAATTCTTTATTCTCTGTTTCTCAAAAGAGGGGGATCGGAAGCAAATAAAAATAAAGAAGAGGCTTTTCAGTCAGGAGATGATATACTTTCTTTTGTCTTTAAAGTGCATTGCTTAAAATGTGTGCGTAAGTTTATCTTAATCAAATGCCGTTACGCATGTTAGAACTCACTATTGAAAGGAATGTTTTAATCACAGCCTTCAAACATTTAGGGCTGGTGAGGGCCATAGTGATGGATTTGAACTTAGCGTCAAGCATGAACAGTATTGTCCACAGACTGGAATGTTTGCCCAAGTTCATCAAGTTCCCAAGGAACAGAGTCAGAACCAGGACCACGTCTTCCAAATGCTGAGAGACCCCAACATCACCTGTGTCCTCATGGCAGGGTGATGACTGTCCCAGGTACTATATAGAGTCTTCCTGTACACGCATCGTACCTGCTGGACTAACAGTCCATCACTGCTGCTGTCATCACACAGAGACAGTCAGCCCGATGGCTCACTTCTGCTGTTTACACACCACTACGGACGCACTGAGCAGATGGTGGAAGGGACCTCACATCCTGAGATCTGGGTCAGACCCCACTGTGTGGCCTTGGATGGGTCACTTACCTGGCCTCACTTTTAATTCTTGTCACCACAGAAAGAAACTTTAAGTGTATGAGAGTGCAACCTGGTTGTCATGTTTTTGATGCTTTTCACTTTATACAAATTGGCTCAAAATGTCTATGTTTTTCATTGGGTTTTATTATACAAATGGACTTCTAAAATATTTGCAATAAGACAAGAATTTTCACAGACTTATTTACAAATAGAAGGTTAACATACCAGAATGCAGTCTGATGTTACAGTTGTGACTGGAAACATCCGTTCCTGCTTCCATACCAGTGCGTGGAGGACAGGTCCACGGAGCAGGCACTGATGTGTAGAAAAGGGTGGAGAGGCAGACCCGCTGAGATCCCTGCTCGGGGACATTTATTCTAAGAGGAACTAGAAGAATGTGGTCACAAGACACCTCAGAGCCAATTCCCCATCCCCGCCCTTCCCTCCCACCCTCTGAGTCTCAGTGGCTCCAAAGCAGGTGCACACATCCATTACAGAATCCTGACCTGGCTGGGGTCAGGTTAATTCTCCTTGGTGGAGCAGTATGGTCTCAGGCCCAGTTATGCTTTACGTTTACCGATGTATCCAACAAACTTGCTCCTGTGCTTACTTCTTCCGTTCTGTTTCACATGAGAGTTACTAAGGTTGGTTACTTTCGTGGGGTTTTTTTCTATTGGATTTTTACCTATAAGTTGATAGAAGAATGAAGCAAATCACTTTACTAGCACCTGCCTTTTTCCCCCCTCAGAGTAGTTTCTAACTGTTTTAACAAAACCATCTAAATATTAAAATGTGGGCAGAATGGCTGTTTTCCTAAGTTGTTTTGGTGGGAAGTTCATTGCTATAGGTAGGCTTGGCTTCCTTTGAGTATAGATCTTTTTAATCAGCTAATAAAGAGCAAGGTGGGCTCCCCTGGTGGTGCAGTGCTTGAGAGTCCGCCTGCCGATGCAGGGGACACGGGTTCGCGCCCCGGTCCGGGAGGATCCCACGTGCCGCGGAGTGACTGAGCCCGTGAGCCGTGGCCGCTGAGCCTGCGCGTCCGGAGCCTGTGCTCCGCCATGGGAGGGGCCACAACAGTGAGAGGCCCGCGTACCGCAAAAAAAAAAAAAAAAAGAGCAAGGTGGAGGTCAGTTTACACTAAAGACACTGATACTAACATGTAACTCGGATTTTACAATATCTCAGAAGTGGAATGTAAGAGTTTAATTGTTTACTGTAGAATTTTGTAGCCATCCATTTACTATAGATTTGGATTCTGTGATATTTATAGAAATGTCATGTGAGATGCTAACAGGTTTAGAAACCAGGAGCTACCTGAGCGCCTTCACTGACTGGGATGGAGCACAGGCAGCAGGGCCGGCAATGGCTGGTCCAGACTCTGCAGGTGCTGTTGTCTGCCGGCCGTCTGCGCTGTATGCCTGTCACAGGTGTGACGGGACATAAGCTGTGAGCCTAATTCTAAAACAGGCTTGTGGGATTTGGCCCATTTCTGTCCATCATGATCCGTATTTCTTTGGCCTGGTTCACGCTACCGTGGCTTCAAAGGATCATGAAAAATTCCTCACCAGTAAGGAACGTGGAATTCAGGAAGGTTTGGGTTCATCCCGCCCACATGTGGGCACCAATCAGATGAAGATATTTCTTTTCACATAATACACTTTATCCTGAGTCATTCACGTTTTATAGAGCCTTTAAAATAAATACACGGAAGTAAAAACAAAGCATAAAGTACTGACTAACCAGTAAATTTTAATTAAATAATACACAAATATTGTATAAACTCTGTATGCTAAAAATGCCCTGATCCCCACTTACCTTCAATCCCTTTGCCATTATTATTTTTTAAAGGTCATACCTTTTATGAGGAGCCACATGAGTGAAACGCTCATTAGGCACCGCTATGGCCTGAATGTTTGTGTCCCCCCCAAATTCATCTATTGAACCCTAACCCCCAATGTGATAGCATTTGAAGACGGGTCTTTGGGGGGCGACTGAGTCATGATGCTGGAGGCTGCATGGAGGGATAAGCACCCTGGTAGAGACACAGGAGCCTTGCTTTCTCCTGCTCTCCCTGGGTGCAGGCGCACCGACGCTCAGCCCTTTAGCCCTCTGTGGTATTCCTGTTACAGGAACCTGAGCTGACTGAGGCAGAGCGGGGTAGAAAACGGTCACTGGATGTGTCTGAGACTGCTGCTGACAGCGGATGGGAGCTGACAGCGTGGCAGGGACTTCCTGGTAGATACAGTTGCTAACACCATTCCCACTTCACAGATGACCAAACGCAAAGTCAGCGGGTAGTGGCAGGTGGGCTGTGACCCAGCGTGTCCCCCTCTAGAGCCTTGCGCTGCAGCCCTGAGCTGAGCCGTCTCCCACAGGGTCCCCTGGCATTGCGTGAAGCTCAGGTGCAGGGGCTGCTGGCGAGGTGTTGCTGTCGGCGTCAAGCCACCAATCCTGTGATTACAGCAAAGGGGGAGCCGCTGCATCTTCACAGAAAGAGAACCCAATGTCTCTACCACCCCGCAGCTGAGGAAGTCCTGCAGGACCTGCTGAGCGGCCTGGCCCCAGCGGGGGTCACGTCTGCGAGGTGGGGTGTGGGCACAACCAGGAGCCCCCCAACCCCGCCGTCTCACTGCCTGGAGGTGCGCCTGGGTCTAGATGCAATGATTGGGCAAACTGGGTTGTCTGGAGATTTCTTTCTTATAAAATTGTCCTGTGAAGCAATCTCAAATTTTTTAAAGTTTTGAAAATACTACGTTGCCACCTAAGCTCTCTGTTTTAATATGTATACATTTAAAATGTGTCTTTGCATAAAAACCGACATCAGCGAGGTGGAAGCCCAGGTGCTTCTTCCCCTGTTCCCTCTGCCCCTTGTTGGCAACGCTGGGCTCTTTCATTTCATCTGCTTGTGCAGATGCCTGCGGTTTCATTCTACTTTCCATTCACCATTTCGTTTGACCACCTACATGCATTTACACTGAAAATATATCTATCACTTTGTTTGCCATTATTAGTAATTAAATATTGGATAATATCACAACATTATGACTTATTAGTGATTCTCCTATAGGTAGATATTCACAGTGTTTCCCAAATTTTGAAAATGTGAACAATCTTACCTTGATCTCTCTTGTTCTCATATTTCCTTCCTTCCATCCCTCTCTCCTTCCTTCCTTCCTTTTTTATTGCCTTATTTCCTTCTCTTTTTCTTTCTTTCTTCTTACCGAAGAGGTGAAATCTTTCAACAAAGACCTAATCTCCATAGACATTTCAGAATTAAAATTTATCAAAAAGGAATGTTTACCTTTTTCTATAGATTTTAACTCTTTCCAAACTATTTTTTCTAGTATATATTCTGCAAGAAAGTAAATCGAGAATTTTGAACTGCCGTATGTTGATAATTTTACAAACAGCTACAGCTAGTCATAAACTCATAGGGCCACCAGTACAATGTGATTTCAAAAACCCAAGATATTACTCACTTCTGAGCTCTGTGAACTAGAGGGTTTTTCTGTTTTATGCTGCTAGAGCTGTGAAAACAAAGCAAGCTTACGAAACCTGTGATACCTGGAAATCCAGCGAGCCTTTTGTGCAGGTGTCGTGGGCTGGGTGCACGCGGCCCACCTGGGCCCTCCCAGGTCAGAGGGTGGACGGCTGGGCACCTGGCCCCCGCCTCCCTGCGAGGCTGCCTGGGCTGCCCTCTCCACCGCTGCCGCCCCATCCCCGCGTCTCCTCACAGGTGCTTCGCCCACCTCTCCCCCGGAACTCTGTTCCCACAGCTCTCATCTAAGACATGAGCCTGCTCCTATCAGCCCCCCCACCCCCAATGAACACTGTGATGGTGCCCTGCGTCCTCAGGACCCTCAGAACCCTCTCCCCAAACACATCATTCTCATTCTCTCTCATCACTCCACACTTTGGTACCTACTGCTTCCTCCCCGCAGAAGTTTCCTCTGCTCCATATCTCAGGAGTGTAGGAACCACATGAAGCTCAGCCCTGCGCTCTTCTGAGAGCCCCCACGGCAGAGCTGGGTCCTCTTGGGTGACCCGAGCACCCTGTGCACGGCTCCACCGTGACATTTCTGATTAGAACGTAATCACCTGTGTTTGCGCCCTCCTCGTGGCCCCGACTCTCCATCTCCTCGTCTGTCTCAACTCCGGCTGCGCTGGCTCAGCTGCTGCTGGGCTGCTCTTCCTTGGCACTTCGGTCCACAGCCAGGGATTCCCAAGCCAGCCCCCTCCCCCCTGATCCTAGGAGCTTTCCACACAGACCGGGGCCAAGTGCTGAGCAGAGCCCGCCTCTCCAGGTAGCTGCAAAGTATTGATCACACCATGACGCTGTGCTTCGGTAAATCTGGACAACCGCATGCTGTTCAGTCTCCAGCTCTCCCTAAATTTTGTACCAAATCCTTGTCATTGCGCTCTGGGGTTCTCCTTTGTGGAAAGAGAGAGATTCAGACCTAGTGTGTGTGTGTGTGTGTGTGTGTGCACACGCACGCACGCATGTGTGTGTGTAAAAGAGAGAGAGAGATTGAGAGAAGATAGATGGCTGACCCACAGCAACCCTGCTATCCTCCCTGATGCATGAAAAATGAACCAATGGTGACTTAAAGTATTATCTATATCATGACAACTTGCACTTTATAAAGGCGAATTTTTAAAAGAAATTAATGCTCAAGGGAAGGGGTTTATGTGCTGGGGCCTGGGGCTGGTGTGGGTACTGGTTTAACCAACTGGAGAGCAGGCTCTTCCTAAACCCCTGGAATCCCATCCCAGAGGCAGGTGTGTCCAGGCGTGTCTTCTCCACCTGGCACAAAACACCCCCCCAGTTCCTCCTCTTCTTAGTCGTGGTTCCCAAGGTTTGCCAGAGTCAGATTCGGGGATATTGTAAATGTCCCTCCGGAAGTGAGTCACAAACAGTCTCAGAGAAGATTAAAAGCCTGGGGTTCCGTAAATGTTCAGTCAGGAATGTGGAGACCAAGTCTCAGCTTGTGGTCTCGGGCAAGTCACCATTCTGAAAATCAGTTTCTCTCTAAAAAGAGAGCTAATGATATCTCCTTTACCCTATTCTCATGATTGTCTTGAGGATCAAATGAAATAATTAGCATGACAATGCTTTCCCAGGAAAGGTCTCCTTCTGTCACTGGGGAAGCCACCCTTTGGAGGATGTGCTGACACAGAGGAACCGGATTTCTCAGTCTGCACCTTCCCCAGCCCCCTGGATGAATGGCTGTGAGTTTCGGGGACCAGCGAGCATCACCCAATCCCGAGCACTCCTCCACATGTGCCCATGCCCCTCAGGGTTAGAGTTTCCAGTCAGAACGCATGGCATTGGTTCAAGTTGAACCAGTGACATATTTGAGTTCACACTACAATCGCAGCCCATGACAGACAGTAATCTGTATACACCCTAAAACGGGGGCTTTCTGCTGCAATTCTGGCTTCTACCCCAGTTCCCCTGCACACTCTGTTGAGTTCAGTGAGCAGTTAATGGCACGATTCAATCCCTAGAGTTGCGGCATCTCGGACACAGCAGGGGTGAAAAGGACTCCGGTGAGTGTGCGCACACCTGCAACAAGGCATCTCCCCGCCACAGGGAGTCACTCCGCGACAGGCGCACCTCAAACTGGTCTGCTCCATCCTTGTCTTTCATGATGCAGCCTGTTGGCTTTGTTTTGAAAGATGACGCTATGTTTTGAATGTCTGTGTCCCCTCAGATTCACATGTTGAAATCCTAACCCCCAGAGTGATGGTGTCAGAAGGTGGGGCCTCTGGGAGGTGATTAGGTAGTGAGGGTGGAGCCTCTATAATGGGATTAGTGCCCTTCTAAAGAGACCCGCAGAGAGCTCCCTCACCCCTTCTGCCTTGTGAATACACAGGGAAGGTCTGCAAGTCAAAGGAGTCCCTGACTCAACCAGGCTGGCACCCTGATCTCAGACCTCCAGCTGCCAGAACTGTCAGAAATAAATTTCTGTTGCTTATAAGCCACCCAATCTGTGTTATTTTGTTACAGCAGCTCAAACAGACTAAGACAAATGACTTATATTTTTCCAACTGATCCGTAACTATTTAGGAGTACATAATATGTGATAACATGAGGAGTTCACAGAATAGGAACCGTCATCCGTGTTGCCAAGGGACTCGTCTGCTTATCACTATTGTTATTAAAATCCATTCACTTAACAAATCCCCTCTCTTCTGACACCCGGTGAGACAAAGATGAATAAACACAATCCTTGCCTTCAAGAAACTTACCATCTTTTATAATAGTAACAACAGCAGCTACAGCCAAAGCAAGAAAACAAGGAAGAGTCACCAGTGACGTCGGGTGAAATGTAAACATCACCAAGGTTCATGTTCCAGGACCCATGGTGATTGGCTGGAGGGTGGCTGTGTCCATCCCCAGAGGATAATGACCTCCTGCTGAGGGCTGGAGTGACCTTGGGAGTCTGAACAGAGAAATGGTGGGTTTAGACATGAGGCTTGAGAAATCTTTGATATTTAAATAGAGGGAGAGAATGGTGTGAACCAAAGTGAGAAAGTACCCTTTGTGTTCAAGGGACAGTGAGAAAATAAAATGTCTTAAGCTAAAGGTCACATTGAGCAGGAGTGAGACTTAAGACCTGAGATAATTTGTAACAGAGCCTCACAAGCCCCAGAGGGCAGGCTGAAGCCTCCGGTGTGATGGGTTCCAGCTCTCACAGACTGACGCAACGCTCTCTGAACTTCACTTGTCTCACCTGTAAAACGGCCATGATTCACGAGTGTGTATATGAAATCCTTTTAACTTTGGATTAGGATACGTGTGTAAGATGTTATAACGATAATAATAGCTGTTAATGGGGTTGAGTTGATTTACTGTTGAGCAGTGGTATGATGTAATAGATACAGTAGTTTAAAGGTTATTTGCATGTGGGTGGAGGAAGGGGAGAAAGACGGGGGCGGGGGCGGGGGTGGCAGGTGGGGGAGGTGACAGGAACTTGGCTAAGGTGTAATTGGGACCTGGACCAAAGAGGTTCTCAGGGGAGAAAGGAACGCGGGTTGATGTAAGGTCGGATCTTAACAAACGGCACCGCGAAACAGAGGAAAGCTTCAAGTGAGCTTTATTAGGGAGCGCTCCTGGGCGAGGTGCACTGGTCCGAGAGAAAGGGGGCCACAGAAGTCGCGCCCTGGCGAGGGTTGGGCAAGATTTTATAGGGGAAGAAGGGAAAGGGGTGTGGTGAATCTGGGAGGGCGCAGGTTATTCCTTATTTGGTGGTCTTTTCAGGTATCCTGGGGGACCGTTAGTCCCGCCCCTCGAAAGGCGGGAAGGCTGGGCTGGGTTCAAAGTCCCCAGGTTGGTTCCTGGAACTGGGTGGTCCGGAATGTCTCCAGGGCAGTTTCTGGAACCGGGTGGTCCGGAGAGTTTCAGTCTGATGCAACCTGTGAATCTGATTGCGTTCCGCTGCCTCGGGCCAGTTGGCCTTACAGATGTCTCTGGGTCCTCTGGCTGGGATTTACCTGGACGTTGCCTCTTGGGAAGCTTTGATTAGTACACACCTCTTGTTTCACAGGCAGGCAGAGGGCAGAGAGGGATGGATGTAACCACCCTGGCGTCCAATCCTGCAGGGGTGTGCACATGAAAGGTCAATCCTAGTGTCCTAAATTCACTCCCTGAGACCCCAGAGGGGCGATGCTGTAAGATGTGAATTGCGGAACCGAGAATGCTGCTCTGTGGCTGTGCTGGTCCCCACTCTGTCCCTGCCACAGGAGTGGTTGTCGGGTGCCCTGAAGACTAAAGCTTGGTGTTATTGTTGATGAGATTACCAGAAACACATTCTTAGATTTCTCTAAGATGGTTTTCATGTAGTTGGGAGTCTGGGAACAGTCCACCCGGGCCTGGTCCTGGACCCCCTGCCTATTCCCACGTCTGAAAATCGAGGGGCTTAAGTGGTCATCAAGGCTACGTCTGGTTCTGTGTCCAATGAGGCCAAGAGCCCTTGTTCTGCCTTGCTGTGTTCATTGCTGGGGTTGTGCCTTTGGTGATCGATCCCCCCTATCCACGGGTGGCCACAGGCTCACAGCTGACCTGCCCTTACCAGGGCCCCACGTGCCCACTGCTGGCTCAGCTGCTGGGAGCTGGGCGCCGGGGTCAAAGCAGCCCCCTCCTTCCCAGCCCTGATTGGCCTTTGTTTTAATTGCCTCCATGTTTAATTGCTTTTCTATATTATTTTGCTTAATCAGGAAGAATTTTTTTAATGAGGTAGAATGATCTAATTGGGCCTAAATGTGATTTCCTTGTAGCATTGTTTCTTGGTGTGTAAACAGTCAGCAGATCCCAGAACCGGTTATAAACAGGCTGTGAAGCAATGAATGTTTGGGTTTTTGGAGAGTTCAAGTTGCTTGTAATTATTATATGACTTTGGAAGCATAATTTTTTAACCTGAATTTACTAATCATTCTTTTTTTGTTAATTAATTAATTTTTGGCTGTGTTGGGTCTTCATTGCTGCCCACAGACTTTCTCTAGTTGAGGCGAGTGGGGGCTACTCTTCGTTGCGGTGCGTGGGCTTCTCATTGCGGTGGCTTCTCTTGCTGTAGAGCATGGGCTCTAGGTGCACGGGCTTCAGTAGTTGTGGCACACAGGCTTCAGTAGTTGTGGCTCATGGGCTCTAGAGCGCAGGCTCAGTAGTTGTGGTGCACAGGCTTAGTTGCTCCGCTGCATGTGGGATCTTCCCAGACCAGGGCTCAGCTGCACTGGCAGGTGGATTCTTAACCACTACGTCAGCAGGGAAGCCCCTACTGATCATTCTTTATAGCAATTGTAATAGATCTACAAAACGATCATCATATTTTTTTTCCATACTTTTTGTTGCTGCTGCATAAGATGTTATATCAATTCGCTTTGGCAATAAATCATAAAGCAATTGGAATTATTTAACTTAAAAAGTGGAAGTCCTTCTTAGTCCTCAAAATCTCACTTGTTTTTCCAAAGATAATCACTGTTAGCCATTGGGTCTATACCCATGCCACACATTTTCCTGTGCATTTACATATGTACACTTGTAAATGTACAATGTATTATTAGGTTTGGATTTGCATTGTTGTACATAGATGGGATTAGCTGTTTCTGCTACTCTGCAGTTTTCACTTCTACCTCTCGGTGACTGTGCCTTGTCAAGGCATACAGGCCAGCCCTAGATCGTTTGTGATGGTAATCTGACGGGTCCACCACTGACGGTTTTCCATTTCTCATTATACACGATATGGCATTGACCTGCTGCGTGCACATGTGCGATTAAACATGCGTGGCGGCTGCTAGGAGTTGGAGTTGCTGGATGTATCATCACTGCCCAGTTCCTTGCAAGCCTGCAGAGCCTGCTACCCCTGCCTGTCACCATGGGCAAGCCACAGCCTCTAACCCCTGTCCTCTTGGTTGGGGGTTCGCTAGCTTCCCCTAAAAGACCACAGTGGGAAATGTGAACTTCCTTTCCAGTGTTTGTTTTGAGAACCAATGAAATGCTTGCTTTAGATGGTGGTCCAAGCCTGGGAACACCTAGTGATTGGAGGGTAGCTGGAGACTTGATCATGCATGTGACGTTTTTATCCATAAAGGCTCCAAATTGCAAATTGCATTTACTGGAATCCTTTTATGTCGTTAGTAAACGTGCCGAAAGCAACAGCCTCTTGCTGAGAGCTTTAGATGAAGGTCATGTTCTGAGGAGTGATATTACCCAGGTGATCTGAGAGAAATACAGAGGTCAGAAAGCCCAGGTGTGGAAGGGGGAGTTGACCTTCTTAATTGTCAAAAATATGTCCCAACCATCTAAGTAATAGAAGTCACCAGGCAAATATGTGATAGGTTCAATTCAGAACACACAAAGAAGAGGGATGTATGCATTTCAAAATGAAGAGAAGGATGATTTCAAAACTGCATCCATCCTTCTGATTTCCTGTCATTTCTTCCTAAGATTCCCTCACTCATGGTTAACTCTTCCTTATCTACCTTATCGTCTCTGTCTTCTGAAAATGATCCTTTTTCTTTTCTCTGTAAAACCAGAAGTAGACATGAATTTCATAGCCATCCAGGAGGTGAGTTATCCCCTCACGAGCATATTCTAGAAGGAAGAATGTACTCAAGGGAGGAGTTTACTGAAATATCTTTAATTTGGCACAAAGGGAAACAAGTCCTCTATTGAAGCAGGAGAGAGTGACCGAGAACCCACCACATACAAGCAATGGTTCATCTTCACCTGATCGCTGAGCAATGGGATCTGGCTTCTACTAACAGTTACAGACGAGACGCATGCGCAGAGCTGGCGAGGGCACCAGGGCCAGGGCTGCACCCAACATGGCGGCTGAGACACACTCTACTCTTTTGACCACCACACATCCCCGAGGTGCCCAATGAACTACACAGAAGACTAAGAGAGAGGCCTTCTCGCTCAGCCAGCCCCGATCGGGGTCCCAGGAGAGCAGCGGAGTCCGGTCAGGACCTTCGGATTCCTTCCCGAGTCTCCGAGTCAGTTCCCTGAGGAGGATTTGCTTCTAACTGTGCCGAGGAGGGGTTGTCTGGCTCTTATTACTCAGTGTTGTAACTCTGAGGAAGAGGCCCTGTCAAAACATGTACCTCACTTTTTAACCAATCTCACATAGAACTTTCAGAGAGAGAAAAAAGGCAAGAAACATTTCTGCTGGTAGATAATCGCACAGTCGTGACTCAGAGTGCCAGGGAGGTACATGCCTGTGTCATCTGAGCAGAACTTAGTTCATCAAAATGTCCCTTTAGATGCTCAACATCACTAATCATTAGAGAAATGCAAATGAAAACTACAGTGAGGTATCACCTCACACCAGTCAGAATGGTCATCATCAAAAAAATCTACAAACTATAAATGCTGGAGAGGGTGTGGAGAAGAAGGAACCCTCTTGCACTGTTGGTGGGAATGTAAATTGATACAGCCACTGTGGAGAACAGTATGGAGGGTCCTTAAAAAACTAAAACTAGAACTACCATATGACCCAGCAAAACCACTCCTGGGCATATACCCTGAGAAAACCACAATTCAAAAAGAGTCATGTACCACATTGTTCATTGCAGCTCTATTTACAATAGCCAGGAGAAGGAAGCAACCTAAGTGTCCATCAACAGATGAATGGATAAAGAAGATGTGGCACATATACACAATGGAATATTACTCAGCCATAAAAAGGAACGAAACTGAGTTATTTGTAGTGAGGTGATGGACCTAGAGTCTGTCATACAGAGTGAAGTAAGTCAGAAAGAGAAAAACAAATACCGTATGATAACACACATATATGGAATCAAAAAAAAATGGCTCTGAAGAACCTAGGGGCAGGAGAGGAACAAAGATGCAGATGTAGAGAATGGACTCGAGGACACGGGGAGGGAGAAGGGTAAGCTGGGACGAAGTGAGAGAGTGGCATGGACATATATACACTACCAAATGTAAAATAGATAGCTAGTGGGAAGCAGCCGCATAGCACAGGGAGATCAGCTCCGTGCTTTGTGACCACCTAGAGGGGTGGGGTAGGGAGGGTGAGAGGGAGACGCAAGAGGGAGGGGATATGGGGATATATGTATATGTATAACTGATTCACTTTGTTATAAAGCAGAAACAAACATTGCAAAGCAATTATACTCCAATAAAGATGTTTAAAAAAAAAAAGTCCCTTTAACGGTCAGATCCTCAGGAAAGCAACTGCGGCAGGGATGTGGATGTCCCCAACTCCGTGTGTGACACCTGCTGAGAAGGTCACAGGGCCGGCCGGGCAGAAGGTGGAGCAGGCTGACGCTCTCCTGCCGTCAGCCGTGTCCTGCTCGCTCTGGGAGCACTTCTGGGCAGAAAGGCATTTGCAGAGTAATTCCTAGTGTCACTTAGGCGACATTCAAAGCTGTAAACGTGCATCTGCTGTGTAAACAAACAGAGGCGAGAGCTGAGTGAGCTCACAAGGCAGGAGGAGCACCCTTCCCATGTAGACGGTTCACGTCAAGGGCCATGGAAAGGCACTGGGGACCGTAGTATTTTGGAGCAAGAGGAAATACCTTACATTTTTAGCAGCCCTATTATTGTCAGAGAACCTGAACTTCAGGGAGGTACACGACCCCACAGATGTTCACACCAGTGATAGCTACGATGGGTCTGGCTAATCTAGTGGTAATGCATCTGTTTACTGGTATTTCGTGAAAAGAACAATTCTATTTTTAAACCATTATATTATGATTTCAAAATCAATAATGTCAAATCTATATGGAATTGCCTTAGAAGGATCTGATGGAGATGAAACCGAGCAGGACCCTGCGGGGCTTCTGGGCATGGGAGCCTTTCTGTTCCACTCCAGCCTACAGGACCATCCCTGAGTCCCAAAGGGCTGGTGTAAACAGTTGCTAATCCAGGAAGGGAGGGGATGCGAAGACAAGGGAGGGGCAGCCAGGAAACGATAGTGCAGCCTTGGGGCAGGGTCTGCTGGTCCCCCCTCCAGTGATACACAGTACACTGTCTTTAAGCTCTTTAAGATGTCAGCATTCTTCATAGCAGAGAAGGACTGCCTGAGGCTACATTAAAGGAACCAGAGAAACCTATCAAGAAGATCACCTGAGACCAGATTAGAGACGTACAGACCCTGCGCACACCCTAATCGTATCAGCAACCCCATCCTTGAACCATCGCTATAAAAGTCCTCATCGAGTCTTCCCTGGTTGGGACACATAGTTTTCACTGGGAGGAGTCCACTGTGTCCCCCTTTGCCTGGCAAAGCAATAAAGCTGTTCTTTTCTACTTTACCCAAAACTCTGTTTCCGAGATTCGGTTTGACACCGGTGCAGAGAAGCTGAGTTTTCGGAGTCAGAGAGAGCAAGTCTGGATTTCAGAAAGTTAAAGTAATGGAAGCCAAAAGCAGGAAATGTCCACCCAGCCCACTCACCTTCACCAGACTCAGCGTCTGGATTCGGAACACTTGTGTGTGCTCACACCTCTGTCTTGGGAGGACCGGGGCTCTGAATTCTGACCTCTAGTGACACATTTCTGAATCCAGACGATGTGTGAGCCTGATATGAGGATGGCTGGGAGCATTCGCCTTTGTCACATAAACGTTAACTTTACAAATTGTACTGCACACAGAAGAACCACTGGTGTTGAGAAGAGTTTCTTGCACTTCTAGCATGTGTGTGCATGTTTGTGGGTGTGTGTGCATGTTTGTGGGGGTGTGTGCATGTGTGTGAGCGTATTTGCATATGGGCATGTGTGTATGAGTATTGGTAGGCAGAAAAAGGCCACAAAACACATTGTCCTCAAAGATTTTGTCAGTGTCATTGGCTATATGCTGCTCTAAATAAAATCACAAATTATAATTTGTATTAAAAGCATGTTTTAAAATATTACAAGGTAACTCCAACTTAATGAGAATAGGCTTCAATACACACAAAAATATACCAATTCTCATGCTAATTTTCAAACTTGATTGTTCAGGGTAATTTTAAAACCTTTTTAGCTCCATGTGCATATTTCTGAATTGTTCTGGTTTTTATGTATTTGTATGGGTAAATCCTTATTAGGGAAAATACTAAGATCTGTATGGTTGCGTTTTATAGGCTGCCTGTGTATTTCATGGGAGGCTGTGTGTTATCTCACTTCAAATCCCACTTGCTAAGCACCCTGACTATTTTCTCTGTGTTGAGGTATTGCACAGGAAGCAGAGGACAGTGTCTTTTAGAGGATTTATGGCAATACTGTGAGAGACCCTCAGAGTCTCTTCATTTGCCTGACACGCTCCACTGCTACCCATTAAGACTTGGGCTGTTATTGTCCTAGACTAGATTTAACGAGCGTCTCTGAATTTGGAGGTTTGCTCCAGAAACAATAGCTTCAACAAGGAGACCTCCAGCTCTCTCCACTTTCTAATATTCTGGTTCAGCCTTCTCTTTCTAACCAAAATATATCCTTGACAACAAGGATTATTTTGAAACAATCTTGGTATTTTCTTTTCCAACTAGAACAGTCGAATTTCCTAATACTGAGACAATCTTTCAGAAAACCTTGAAGAAAAGTTGATAGATAAATTCTAAATTTACAGTAAATAAGAAAATGTCTTCTGTTGTTGTTCTACAAAAATAAAATTAAGCTGACATTTAGAAACACCCTTGTCATCAACAGACTACATTTTGTTATCAATGAAATCACATTATTTCCAAGAAATTGTTACACATCTAAAGTATTTCTCACTTATTAAGTTGTTTCTTAATTGCATCCAAGTGTTAAAGAAGACAATAATCTTACAAATTGGTGGTAATTGGTCAATTTAAATATTAAGTGCACTTAGTTTTACCTTCAAAACTAGACATATATTTTAAAAAGTTAAATAGCTTGGATTTCAAAATAAATTAACTCAACAGTTAAAAGCCTGTCCTTCATGGCCTGTCCTGTCCTTCATGGCCTATCCTTCATGGCCATTCACATCAGTATTTCTGAGTAAAATCCTGTATAGTCCTTCGTGTGCAGTTGACTATTTGTAAATGTAAGTCCTTGTTTTAAATGTAAGAGCACAGGGAAGAGGGTTCTTGTCAATCTCCCTCCTCAGTTATTCAAGCTGCTGTTGTGTTGTTATCTTGTCCTTTAGAAAATGAACCTGAAGGAGAATTGGTGAAATCACGTCCGTGGGCATCTCTGAACTCTGACCGACTGAGGGGACAAAATTGGACCCAAACAGCACCTGCTGGGCCACGGAGTTCAGGTACCTGCCAGCTGCTCTCAAGGGGCTGAGGACAAGGATCCCCTTTCCCTGCACCCTCCATGTGCTGCTGAGTCACTACTCCCATCCCAGCTTCTCGGTACTTCCAGGCTTTTGGGAGGTGTTAAAATCCTGTTGCGCATCCTTTCCAAATCGACAGTTTATGCTAAAAAGAGCCACTGGCAGTTAAATTAGATGATGCATATGTTGTTCTTGCTACTAAAGCTATACAGGGCAGGGAAGACGCCTGCATCCTTCGGGGTGTTTTGGGGGGTCCCCGGGATCCCTAGTGCAGAGTATGTGGACCCTCAGATGGAAAGGTGTCATTTTGAATCACTGCCCCCAAATCTGCACTTGCTACAGAAGTAACGGGTTAGTAAGGTTTACCAATTCTGGCTTGGAGATTGGGGATGGGCCTATACCAAATGATGGCCGCCGGGCAGCATATTTTTGGGGGGAATCTCATAGGCTGGAGTCTCCATGACTGTAACGTGAGTCAATTCCCACCTCTGCAAAGCTCAGTCTCTGAAAGTGTGCAGGAAACTGACTTCAGAAGCGCCGGTAGGATCTTCTCGATGCCCACATGCGGGATCCATTTTACACGCGGTACTTTGCTGGGGAAAAAGAGGAAGATTCCGGTGCACTGGTAATTTCTGAGAACTCTGGAATACCTTTTAAGGTTCACTGTGCAATAGTAATTTATTTGTCTGCCGGCTCCCCCATTTGCCTGTCTGATAATAGAACTACTTACTGCGATGTGGAAGTTAGAGGCTAGGATCATCTTCCACATACTGCAACCTTGTGGGTGCTGCAATCCTTAAGAGTTTTACGAACTGGGGCAATAGGTCATAGCTGCTCTAATTATTTTCTTGTCTATATCTTGTTCACTTTCCCCAAAGAAACCCATTCATTGGTTCTGTCTGGGGAAGGCATTATGGTTAATTGTCATTTCCCTGGAGTTAAAAAGAAAAAAAAAGCTATGCACATTGAGTGCTAAGCTAATAGTTGACTTGAAGGTCAGCTAAAGTTTCTGAACTGTAGTCGTTGCGTCCACAGAGGTTATCTTGTCTAATCTCATTGAGTTTTAGTCATAAATTAAAGAATGTTTAATGGATGTGGGTCTGAACTGACATTTCTAGAATGGTGTTAAATGTTCAACATTTCAATGAAGATTGTCAACGTGGTGTACTACACAGCATTCGAATACCAACCTCACCAAGAATTAAACAAGAACAGATAGATGGATAGATAGACAGATAGACAGATAGACAAATGAGCTGGAAATCCATGCTTGCGCTGGACACGTGGCCTTGAACAGGTGTCTCAGTGGAGGCAGAACACTTGGTTTTGAGATGTGTGCATCTTCAAGGCAGATGGTTGGACTCTCTCAAAAAGGATTTAAAAATTCCAAGGCTCCAGCAGGCGCTGGTCTCCCGTTTTGCACTCGGCCTGCCCGGCCTCTCCCGAGTGACTGTCGCAGGCCCTGGAGGTGGTCACTCTTCTGGGTGTAAGAGGAGCTCAAGGGTCCTCCAGGCCAATGGGATAATAGTCACAACAGCAAGAGCACAGCCAACACTCATGTACAATCTCACCAGGCCTTGACCACTACCCACCGTCTCTCACCCGTGGGGCTCTGGTGACAATACTCCAGAAGGTCCACATGGGACAGGCACACAGGGCAAGTGACCCTCACACTTACACTCTGATTTCTGGACATTTTTACCATTCTCTCAACCTTTGAAGATCAGTGTTTGGCCCTCAGGGGGTAATCAATATATATTTGCTTTAAGTGTGTCATAAATACTTTAGTCCCTGGGCGATGAAATAAAACTAAAGATTGAAATAAACAGATTAGCATTTTAAAATGAGAACATGATGTGTCATCACAATGGTTTCTGGGACAAAGGGTAAATCTTCACATGATCATCTATAAAAGGAAAAGGTGTAAATCATCAGATTGCTTAGATCAGGGTGGGCCAACTTTTTGTACAAAGGGCCAGGTAGTAAATATTTTAGTCTTTGTGGGTCCTGTGGTCTCTGAAGCAGCCACTCGATTGTTGTGGGAAAGGAGGCAGGACAAGGCGTGAGCAAGGGCGCAGGGCTGTGTTCCAATAAAACTTTATTCTCAAAGTCGGCAGCAAGTGGACCTGGCCCTCAGGCAGGAGTTTGCCAACCTCTGGTAAATATCTAAATGAAGAGTTCCTAAAAGCCCCAGTCATTTTTGGAAAAGTGAATATAACTCTTACGCTCTCCTCAAATTTTATTACTTGCAAACTCACCCAATAGAGTCTATGATTATTGCCTGCAGGGAAGTCGCTCCACAGACAAGCGCTTGGTTGGTGTGTGAGCTGAGTAGTCAGGATGGAGCCTGCACAGAGCCCGTGAGAAGGCAGAAGAGCAGCTGCTACTCATGCAGAAGGCGGGGCAGGCCCAGGAAACCCGTGGGATTTAGAGAGGAGAAAATTTTCTAGTGATTTCATGCCTTTATCAATGGCCTGCCAAGAAATATCCAGAAATCGTCCTGAAAGTGGTGTGGGTATAAAATCAAATTAAAACCCGTCCCCAGAGGTGTCATTCCACCTGCACACACAGAGTTATGTGTGTCAAGCCTCAGGGCCAAGAGAACTATTCCATCTCTTCCGTTCAGTAGTCAGCGGTGCTGGTATGAGTCACCAGTGCCATGTGCAGGGGCTGAGCTACGGAGCAGGCAACGCCACACAATCTGGTAAAATGTGGTCCATTCAGTCTGGTTTTCCAAACACTCTCTAGCTCCAGACATGTATATGGAACATAGGCAATAAAACACGGAATACAAAAGACTCTCTTGAATTGCAATAGATTATATGTCAGAAGCTTGGTAAAGGGGTTAATCTTGGAAAATACTTTAATGATGCTGTAGATTATTTTCCAAAAGCCTATTTGATGAGTGTCTCAAACTTCTTATCTTACTTGAGATGTGAATCGGTAGCATAAATCATTTAGTTAAAACATGGAATGTTAACTAATATTTTCCATGGAAATGATTTGCTAGAATACGTGTATCTTTAAAGCAGTACTTTGGCAATTAATCAATTATTTTAGAACAGATCAGAACAGGAGAAAATGAGCCGTAGAAACACAACCTATGGACGCTCTCCTGCTGTGACACACTAAGTAGTTAAGAAAAGAAAGGCCGGCTAGTCCCGCTAGTTTGATGTCAAGCCAAAGAAATGTGGGCAAAATTTGGAGGCGTCCCAACCGGGGAGCAAACCCTAATTCTGCCGCAGGATCTGTGTGACTCTGGAGAAGTTATTTAACTTCTGGAATCTGAGCCCCAGTTTCCCCATCAGTTAAATGGGCATAATGCTTTCTTCTTAACACAACTGTTATAAGGATTAAATGAGATATAAAGTGTGTAAAGCACTGAATTCTGTCCTTGAGACACAGAAGGTACTTTAGCGTCTCAATCAGCTGTGGTGTTTTTGAAGGGGACAGTGGGCTGCTTTTAAATATCAGATTGCAGCGGCCTGAGTAACAGCCTTGCCATTCTAGGGCCTGGGGGATAGCTCCAGCAAGGATTAAGGTGGATCTGGCCTCCCTGATTTCTTGGAGGAAGAAGCTCTTGGAAAAGGGGGAGGAGCTGGCGGGCAGTTGATCCGTGAAAGATGCAGAGACGTCACTTCTGGATTTGAAGTACCACCTGCCCAGGGCTTTCCCTCTCTATCCAGCACCTTTTGTCCAAAGCTTCTCGGTGTCAACTTGGCATTCAGAGAACTGGGGGGTTCCTGACAACACAGGTGATGTCTTACTCATACTCCAAATTCTTCTCTTTTTTTGGCTGTGCTATGCGCAGCATGCAGGAGATCTTAGTTCCCCAACCAGGGATCGAACCCATGCCCCCTGCAGTGGAAGCGCGGAGCCTTAACTGCTGGACCACCAGGGAAGTCCCTGTACTCCCAATTCTTAGCACAGCTCTGGCTTCATGCATGGGGCAGTTGATGTTAGTTTCATCAATGAATGGATTATTGCCCCGTGGGAAGATTTGTTATTACACGTTTGTAACATATAAACAGAGGTCATAGCAGAATGGCCTCTCATAAATGTGACTGAGTGTGAAACGTAGGGTACAGAACTTTCTTTTTTCATGCCTCAACATTTATGTGATAAAGGTATGTGTATATATATTGTTTTAATGGGGTCAAAAGTGGCAGGAATGTTTACTTTTCACTTTATGCCATTATTTTCCACTTAACTTCCTGGAGCGTGTGTGTCACTATATTAAATGCAAGGGATGCACTCACTCCACCAAACACCTCACTTTCGTGGTGCCTTCTTGAATGTCCATCTTCTCTTCGCTCGGCCCCAGCCCTCCTGCAAAGTAGACGGTCCTAAACCTGCAAACACTGACCCCGCTGATTGGAAGCCCTCTATCCCCTGAGGCGTTTCTGAGTCTGTGTTTCTGAGAGGCACCGCTGCAGGGAGGATAGCTAACCTACATTTAAAAGCAATAAATGACTATTTTTTAAATAACAATTGTTAGATAAATGATTGTAAACCTCACCCATACACGTAAGTGTATGCCTGTGTGCACTTCCGTAGGACATTTTTTGACTCAGCTGCTACATGCCAGACGTTATAGATACAAAACGTGGAATTAGAGAATTCTGCCACAGACGTGTTCACATTTAATCATTTAACAGGGAGGGGACACACATACCCCCCAAAACCCACACACTGTGAAAAGAGCTATAAAAGTGGGATGCATAAAGTGATAAAGTATAACGCACCTTAAAAGTGGGAGAATCTCAGTGTTCCTGGGGAGGGCATGTGGATTCCTGGAGAATTAGCACCTGGGCCGCGGTCCACGGGGACCCACGCGCTTTGCAGACAGACGTGGGTATTTCAGACATCGCATCAGCATCTGCAAAGATCCAGAGGTCTGAGTGTGGAAGCAGGAGGGGACGCGGGGTGCCATGAGTTGGGGGTGAGCTCTGTGGACGGTGAGGCGACCTGAGCAAGTTTAAACACGGCAGATAGGAGCAGACCTACCCTCAACAAGACGGTCTGAAGAACGGATGGTCCGAAGAGTCTGGGCAGTGGGTGAAGGTCTCACCGAGGGCAGGGCTGCTTGGGATGAGGAAGGAGAGGGTGGCTGCCGAGGCATGAAGGGTGGTGTGCAAATCCAGGTGAGACACAGATGCTGTCACACAGCCATTTGGGAGCCGTGACTGTAAAGTATGTAACAGCCGGGACTTGAAAGCAGGAAGAAATGACACACTCAGTCCTTCAGAATCTCAGTGTTTTCATCTGTGAAACAGGCGGGATGTTTTCTGCTTTGTCGGGCTGTTGAGGATGGCATTAAACAAGGCACATGACACCTGGAGCTAAGTGTCTCGGGCCTGGCTCAAGCCCCTTACGTTGTAGTTATTGTGATTATTATTCATAAAGAACCAGGACGTATTCGCTTCGCCATAAGAGCTAAAGCAGAAGGAATCTGAGTTACATCTGTGTTGTGCTTCCTGCCGTTCCAAAGCGCCTTGTCTTGCCACGCAGCGTGTAAAACATGAGGACGCGCCCCATGAACTGATGTAGAAAGATTTCAAGGATATTATGTTAAAGAAAAAAGCAAGATGCAGAAGAGAAACAGAAGTCTGAACTGCACATCTATTTGCGTGTATTGGCATAAAAACTTCTGGGCGGGTGGACAAGAAGACAATAGAAATGTGTCTGTGTGTCGCCACGGTACAGAGCAGGCAGGATTCAGGGGAGTTCCCATTGTTTTTATTCATTCATTGATTGATTTTGTACCCATTTTAGAGCCTTGCAAACATAAAGGAAGGAAGGAAGGAAGGAAGGAAGGAGGGAAGGATGAAGGAAAGGAAGGGGGAGGAGGAAGGTTTAAGGAGGAAGCCCGACAAGAGGGAGGAAATGAATGAAGAAGGAAAGGACTCCTCCTGTCGGGTTCCCTGGGCGACGATAGTGCCCACAGAGCACGGCCAGTTCTAAATAGCTTCTATGTTTCCTGCACCCACATTTCATGCATGCTCTTCTTTCTAAAAATTCTCTAATTTAAAAGATGTTTTACAAAATATAAAACAAGAAGCTATAGCATTGCTCGTCCACTTATTCAGTAATAGAGTTATAATTTCAAGACCAACTTTTCAAAATGATTAAAAGAAAGTGTTTTCTAAAATGCCATTTGGGAGATATCTATGCATTGACAAAAAGTTGAAAATATAGCAGCAGTCATACTCCTTAGGAATTCTTTTGAGTATAAAAGGAAAGTGATTTTATATTTTAGTTGTGTTTTTTTTTTTCTTTTTGTGGTACGCGGGCCTCTCACTGTTGTGGCCTCTCCCCTTGCGGAGCACAGGCTCCAGACGCGCAGGCTCAGCGGCCATGGCTCACGGGCCCAGCTGCTCCGCGGCATGTGGGATCTTCCCGGACCGGGGCACGAACCCGCGTCCCCTGCATTGCCAGGCGGACTCTCAACCACTGCGCCACCAGGGAAGCCCTAGGTGTGTTTTTTAATGCAGCAAAAAAGCTACAAAGAACATATTATGGAGAAATGGCGGTGTGTGAATATGGACTCTGAATTTTCTGATGTGATTGAAACCCTAGTAACTTACCTTTTTGTTAAAATTACTGTCGGTTTGTGTAGGGTTGTTTTGCTCCCTTAGGAAATAAATGCTGAGAGGTTGAGGTGTGAGTAGCTCTGGCACCTACAACCTGCTTTCAAAAGGCTCAGGAGCACGTGTGAGCCTGTGAGAGAGCGTGTGTGTTGTGTGTGAGCGTGTGTGTGTGCATGTGGCTCATGTGCTCTCCAGTACTAAGCAGTGTGTATACTACGGCCCATGAAGGCACAAGGCGACTTCTCTAGATCCATTTATCTTAAACATTCGTTTAAAATGTTACATGTTGAGAGCAGAACTCAGCATCCCCTTTCCTATCTAAGTAAAGATAAGCTGTCCTTTGGGTGGAGTTTTCTGAGCCTGGCTCCCATTTCCCCCAGGGAGGCTGGTTCCCCGTCCATCAGAGCTTCATCCCTGGGGTCACCTGTCGGGCAGTGACCACCCCTCCACAGCGAGACACTTTCCAAGGCCAAAGCCTTTCATGACAGAACTGCAAGTGAGCTCTGGGTACAAAGTACCCTCTCACTTTGCATTGACTTGTTTAGTGCCTGATCAAGTAACATAAACTTTATACCAGAAGTCTCATGATAATGTGTATACGTGGGAATGCAGTTGTAAAGGCCCATGATACAGGAAACTCCTCCTTTTGAGAAACAGTGTGTGTGCTCTCCTGAAAATTTTGTCTGTCGTCTATAAATAGCTTATCTCTTTCTTTCATATGCCCTGAAATCGCTAAGCAAAATGTCAAATTTTTGTGAGTACTGTCTTTCTTTTAACTTATTCTCACACAGAAAGCAAAAGGAATTGTTAGTCGTTGAGCACTTCTTGCACTAATGGAACCATCATGCTAGGCCTCCATCACAGGAAAGTAAACAGAGCAGAAAGAGAACTTGGTTACCTTGGGGTCAGGTGCCGGGGTCGGGGGGAGCAGGAACCCGCACTGATGCCGTGATGCCCGTGTACTTTGTTCCGTGATGTACAAGCCACCTGCAGTCACACAGGGTGTAGAGTGAGGCACAAATGGCCCCAGGAAGTGATGGCCTGGAGAGGAGTTCGTTCAAAGGATGTAAAAACCAAACCACGGGAAAGAAGGAATGAAGGCGGGGGAGAGGACGATAAAAGATAAAAATACGAACCTGATTCTGTAAGGAACAAACAAACAAACCAAATCATTTACCTTCATGACCTCCAACACTCAAATGGTGTTATTGCACCATTATGATAAAGCAAAACAATTACCCCAATTAGCCAAATTTATCAAGAAAGGCTAAATTGTGTTCGCTATTCTGTGTTCGGTATCCATAGGAAAATTATATACAATGTAGGCTTATATCTTTAAATGATAAAAATATGTGCAATGCTGTAGAAATACACTGAGGTTATATTTGCTACATTAAATGTTAGCGGCCTATGAAAATCCTTGAGGGGAAAAAATTTATGTCTCTCAATGAACAAGATAAGCAACAATGTAGCTTTTGTTCATTGATACTATAAAATTTATACCCGGTCACAGTTTCTTCTTTTTTGTGCTTCTCCGCTGGGCCCCTTGACAGGCTGAGCCTAAGGATGGCAGCCCAGGACGGAAGCGTCATTTTGTTTGTGTTGTTCGGTGTTTTACTTTTCACGACTACAAGCAGATGATATAAATTCTATCTCAGTTATAAATCTTTAAAATTCGTTGTCAGAAATTTTCCACTAATGATTTGCTCTTACGGAAAATACAAAAAGTGTGAGTCGGGCAAGTGGGAGGGTGGTCAGCACCTTAGAGGCGGCTGGGAGGCTCCCGCCGCCAAGAACTGGTAAAGACGACAGATCAGACCAGCCCAAGCGCCTATCACAGCAGAAATACGCAGCCCAGCCTGAGAGTCACAGAATGTGTCCAGTGACTGTGACATGTGCTATCAGCCGAATTAGTCAGGCTGGGCCAGGCTGTTTAACAAGTGAGTCAGGGATAGACTCAGGAAGCATAACGCGATAGAAGTTTATTTCTTGCTCCTATCACAGCGCTGATGCAGCTCGGGCGGCCCAGGCCCCTTCATTCTGTGGCTCTGCCATCCGGAACCTGAGGTTTCCCGGCAATCAGTGGGGCCTTGAGAAGCACAGGATGGGCGGGGCCCGCTTAAACCTTGCATTACTTGGAGATCAGATTCCAGACCCCAGTCCTGCCTGGAGGGGAGCTGGCAAGTACAGACCCCTAGATGGGGACCCAGCCCTGGGCCCATGCCCTCCCAGGGCAAGTCTGCAAGGCAGCAGTGACCGGAGCCCCCGGGCACACAAAAATGCGCGTCCCACCAGCGTCCCTTCCCTGGTTCAGTTCTGTCCCCGGAAGTGTCACTGGTACAGTCTGGCCTCACAGGTCTGCCTCCCAGGGAGGGGCATGGACTCAGATCTGAACGTCGTTTCTGTTTCCCTCAGATGCGCTGCCTTAAACACTGTGAACTCGGAGCTTGGTTAACGCGGGTTGGTCCTGTGGGTAAACAACCCCGAGAATGTCTATTTCTGAAAAGACAGGCATGGGTCCCCGGCCTTGAACTTGAGCTTTTCAGAGTCACTCCAGAACCACCGACCTTGGAATCACCTGGGGTGATTTTTTTTCTCCATAGATTTGCGATCTCCGTTCGTGACCTGTTACATCAGCGAGGGCCTGGGTGACCATTTCCAATAAATACCAACAGATTCTTATGTGCGCTAACGGAGTGGCTGTCCTCACCACAGCCGCTCCTCGAGCTTGTGGGCCCTCCTCGCCCTGCCCTGGGAGCCGCCCTGGACGCTGGCGGCCCACCACCTTCCTGCTTCATAGCTGTGGGCCCAGTGAGCCTGGTTCTCTTTGCTTTTTGTAAGTCTCATTACCCGTGACCTGGCGAATATAATTACTCATCCTTCTCTTTAACAGCTCTTTTTTACTTTTTATCTTTTTATTATGGACGATTCAATACGAGGGGCCAAGCTTGCTTCATCTGCACCCCTTCGGTCCTGCTCTCCCAAACACGGGTGACTTTGAAGTAAAGCCATGTTAGTGTGTAATTTTATCCAGAAATCCTTCAGTATGAATTTTTAATGTATAAAGTTTCTTTTTTGTAAAAGCATAACCACCCATCAAACCTTTCAAAATAGTCTTAATTATCATCAGATATCCGGGCAGGATTCAAAATTCCCAGATTGTCTCACATGCTTACTTGTACTTATGCGTCTGAATCAGAATCCAAATACCGTCCACAGGGCCTCTTGCTGGCATGGCTGGAGCCCCTCCTTGGACCCCCATAGGTTTCCCTCCCTTCGCCACATTCACACCCACCTCTTGTAACCCGCTCGTGGTGAAGCCGGGTCACTTGTCCTGTAGAGGGTCCCACCATCTGGACTTTGCTGATTTCATCCCTGTGGTGACATTTATCATGTTCCTCTGACCCCTGTGTTGCCTACAAGCGGTGGCTGGATTAAAGGCATCATCAGTTTCTGATGTGACTCGTGTCTTCCTACTTCTTCATGAGAGGGAAGCATGTAAGGTCTGCTGTCCCCCCTTCTGTGATGTTACAGTTGGTCGGGGGCCCCTAGTTAGCAGCCGATCTATCTGTCATCAAGTCACCCACCAACTTCTCAGTCAGTGATGCTCATTACCCAGACTCAGTGATTCCTCAGGTTTACAAACTGGCGTTCTAGCATTTCCCTCCGTTGAGTAGCTAGAATGCTTTCATAAAGAAAGTTTCCTTCATCAACTGTTTGGCTCCTTTTGTATAAGAAAGCAAGATAAATGCTTCTGACCCTTTACCCCTTTCCCAAGCAATGATCTCCCTTCTCTTTTGATGAGGACTGTAAACTCTAAGAAGTGAAAAGGCGTTTATTAGAGGAAAAAATTGGTATCTCAGGAGGTTTTCCTTTTGTTTGCTAAGCTTACATAGTTTGTCTTTTGTACACGTTAGTACCGATGAGAACAAAAATAAGAACTAATTTTTAAAAAATGATTATTGAAATACAGTTGATTTACAATGTTGTGTTAGTTTCAGATACACAGCACAGTGATTCAGTATATAAGAAGATATATATATATATATATATATATATATTCTTTTTCAGATTCTTTTCCATTATAGGTTATTACGAAATATTGAGTATACTTCCCTGTGCTATACAGTAGGTCCTTGTTGTTTATCTACTTTATATATAGTAGAGTGTATATGTTAATCCCAAACTCCTAATTTATCCCTCCCCCACCTCCTTTCCCCTTTGGTAACTGTAAGTTTTCTTTCTGTGAGTATGTTTCTGTTTTGTAAATAAGTTCATTTGTGTCATATTTTAGATTCCACATATATGTGATATCATATGATATTTGTCTTTCTCTCTCTGACTTGGTTCGCTTAGTATGATAAGCTCTAGGTCCATCCATGTTGCTGCAAATGGCATGATTTCATTCTTTTTTATGGCTGAGTAATGTTCCACCATGTATATGTACCACATCTAATAAGAACTAACATTTAATGAGCCAGCAGGCCTTATGTGCTGTGTGGTTGGCACATGCATGATCTCATTTAAACTTCTCCACAGCCATGAAGCTGTTGCTCTGATCATTTCCATCTGCAGTGAGGAATCCGAGGTGTGAAGGGGGGCGTTGCATCTTGTCCATGGTTGTCCACCTGTGAAGTCGTAGCCCCGGGTTCCGGGTGGTCCAGCGTTGAGCATGGCAGACTGTGAACTCGCGAGCAGCTTCCTGCGTGTTTGTGGGATGAGGAGAGAACAAGGATGCAGCAGATAGAAGAACGTTCCAAAGAAACGCAAGTTTTCAGCTATGTCCTGTAGAGAGTGTAGGCAGCTAAGGTGGTAGCATCAGGGGTTTAAGGTCATCTGGTTGGTTAACTGGGCTGAAGTACAGAAGTCGCTCCTGGCTTCTCCAGCCTACAAATGAACAAATGAACTTGTTTACAAAACAGAAGGTCGTGGAGCCCACAGCTTTGTGCTGGGGACACAAGCCCCACCTGCTGAGACGTGGCATTAAATGCCAGCTTGGTCGGCAGGTGTGTGCAGGAGGGGAGCCTCCCGAATGCAGGCAGCTTCCCCGGCAGCACCTGCCTCAATGCTTCCAGAGCACCTGGGACCCAGAAGGGAAGCTCAGGCCCCATGCACACCTGCTGTGCAGGTGATTACAGGGCGTTTCCAATCCTTCCGCTGAACACCTCTCACCACCACTTCATGCACACCTGTGCCCCTAATTAGAACACACACTCACGGTATGGATGGGGTCTATTCAGCCGTGGTGCCTAAGAGTGTAGAAGAATCCAGAACACTGGACCATTGAACCTGCTTGGAGTCTGCAATCCCTAAGGGACTTCATCCGCAGCACCAGTTACCTTCCTCGCTGTGTCTGTAGTTCAGGTGGACAGCAGGTCCATCAGTACTATGCTGACTGCCCCCCTGCTGCCCCAGGTGTTTCCTGGGCCCGAGAGGACGGCTTTGCCTGACTCTGGGGTCAGAAGTCTCAGGGAGCATCTGCTGTCCCTGCCCTGGCTGTTTGCTATAGGAATCTGTCCTTGTTAATTTGAGAGGCAAGCAGGAGGACTCCGTTCATGCTAACAGAAGTTCTTTCGGATGTTAGATTACACTTCTTCCACAATTAAGGCTATTTATTTCCCTGACACCAGTCCCAGTGCCATGGTGAGTAATAGAACACACTGTAGATAAGAGTACACCCGGGAGACCTTAGAATCCAAACACCTTCTCACCTTCCAGGGAGCAGAGACCCTGGTTCCACCTGCTCCATCCACCTGTCACAGGAGGACCGAGGTGATGATGACTCACTGCCATGGCTGCCCGTCCCTCCATGTCGCTGTTGACGCCTTTATATCTGGTTTCAAGCGTGTGTGTGCACACGTGTGAGACAGTGTGTAGCTGTGCATGCATGTGCACATGCTGTGTGAGGACAGTGGGACAGAGAGGGGAGGGCAGAGCCATAAATGAGGACAGAGCCCTGTGTGCTTACCCAGATTCCAGTTTGAACAGCATGGTGACCAAGCCTGGCTGAGGCTCCTGCTCTAGGCCTGAGTGTAAGGAAGAACACGACGCTAGGTGCACGTTTTCACAGGCTCTGCAGGCTTTGTGGGGAGCAGCCCAGGGAGGACAGCCTGGAACACAAGGTGCTGGTGAGGTGAGTCCCTGCCAAGCTGCTTCATGCTCCCCAGGAAACTGCCAAGCCTCTTCTTGCAGATTTTCTTCCAGAAGAAAAAGACAGACAATCAGAAGCTTTTTTTAAAATGCTGCCTGACAAGAGCCAAGACATGTTTAAGATCCATGTCACTGACAACTCTCCAAACTCGCTGGCAGGGAGACGGTGCGACCAGGGCAGGTGCCGCTCACGGCTCCGGCTCACAGGACAGACGTGACGCAGGAGGAGTGAACTGCGGGGGGCAGAACCACCTAAATGCAGCCGTCAGAGCTGCCAGCCCAGCCAGAATGTGAATGCAGCGCCTGTGAGGTCGTTGGAGAGCAAGGGCTGGGGACCGAGAGCAAGGACACAGGTGTGAAGTCCCATTCAGGGTTCAGCCTGTGAGTCGAATCTGAAGTCTTTATAATTCTGGAGATCTGCACGGTGGTTCCTTTGTCTGCTGTGGGTAGAAGTTTATGGAAATAAAACTCAATCTAGTTCTAAGAGAGGCCCTGACTTACAAAATCTGTAAAAAAAATCTGATTTTGCTGCTCACAGAATCTCAAAGAGCACCCAGTGTGATAACAGTCTCAGCATGAAAACATATTTCTATAGCAACAGATATTTTCTCTTCAATTAAATGAAAGCAAAGCAAAGCATCCTTATCCTATAAGAAAAACAGATAAAGTTATAAGAAGGAAAACCATGGCATTTTTGCTCTCTTGGAATATTCATGAAATGTGTATGATTTTCTCAATTTCCATCTGGTGTCTTTTCTCATATATCCAATGCATATGTCATCTGAACTTCTCACGGGCTTCTGACTTTGTCAATAAAAAATATACTAAAAATAGTGTTCTTTGTGAAAATTGTAGTGAAAGTGAAACAATAACCATTAAACCAGTATTAATTGCAGCTCCACCCCATCCCCCACCATCTCCCTTAAAAGTGACAGGAAACTCTTCAGAATAATAAGATAATTTCATTAATTTCATTAAATGGTTGTCTTACGGAAGTCCAGTCCATGGGTATAAGTTTACTTAATTACTTGGTAAAATTATAAGCTACCTGATATGTTCTTGTTAAGCTAATGAAGCAAAGTTATGAATAATAAGAATGCTTCATATCTATATATACCACTTTTCCTTTTTAAAGTGTTTTCACTTACACTACATAACTTCATTATAGAGTTTGAAGAGCTGAGATAAAACCTAGGAACAAAGCCAATAATTATTCTTACGATTTTAGAAGTACATTCACTGATCTGCATTATTTTTTTATTTTATAAAAATGTCTCTGAATTCCATGTTTCTGAGTGAGTGAGTGAGTGAGTGAGAAGTAGTAGTACGTAATTGGAGCAGGTACTTCACCAGCATTTCATCAGAGCACGTATTTTGCCAAACCAGATTGTACCATGACCAAAATTCTATGGTGCCTAGATGGACTTGATTGAAATGGCGAGATTTCCCCCAAAATCAATAGAAATTTGAGAAAGTTCAATTAGAACATGCTTGTTTTTCCTCATCTCCCCCAAAATCCTCCCACTGCCCTCCTGTCTCAGCAGGGACCATCCACAGCATCTTAGTTCACACCAGGACCATCAACTCTGCCTTAAATGGGGCCTCTCTTGTGCCATCAGGCGGTCCCGTGGCCCAGAAGCTGCCACTGACACCTCAGTCCCCTCCCCCCAACCTTTACTAATTGAAGGACAGACATCAAAGGAGGAAAACCAGCCTCAAGCTCCTTCGGGAGGGATCAAAACACTTTAATGGCCCCAATGAATCAAAATAAACCTGCAGTAAACCTCTAATCGATGTTTAATTTTTAAATTAGACTTTTTTTACACTTGCTCATGAGAATTGAATAGCCTGAGTTTTGCTGAAAATATTTTACATAAAAACATGTAATTTTCAGTTGATTTGCATATGCCTATATAAATGTTTGGGAGTAGACTCCTCTTTTTTTTTGGTCAAAGCACAATTCCTTTCTTGGGGTGCTCTGGGCAAGCAGAAGGCCATTTTTCCAGGAAACCAGATTTCTGCCTGGTGAACCAGTGCTCTGTGTTGGCTTGGCATTTGAGGATCTAGGTGGTAGCCACCCCAACCCTGAGACTGGTAACTATTTCTAGCCCCTACCATTAGCTTCCAAGACTACACTTTTCCGTAACACAGTCGGCTCCCGAGAGCACAACTGCTGAGCACATTTGCCTCCAGGTTGGAACGAAAGATACACACAGGCTCCACACAACCAAATAGATGTCCCGAGTCCATGAGCTAAAATTCAGAAATACCCACTTGGGAGAGTTTTGCAGCATGGTTATTCCAAATTTTTAAAATCACATTAACAGATTTTTTATGCAGCTTAGAAATCCATTTTGCACTAAGGAGCAACACAGTTGAAATAACAACATTTTGAAATTTATCTGTCTTCTCTGCTCCAGACACCTGCGAAGTGAGTCAATGTTTATTCCCATTTGATCACTATTGAGGATCTAGGGATAGTATCGTCTCCTTTTTTGTATAAAAAAGTGAGGTGTAGAGAGATGAAGTCACGCAGATAGTAAGTAATGGAACAAGGTTTTGAACAACCAGATGCCTGAAACCAGCATCACTGAGAGAAGTGAGAAAGGATATTGACAGAAAATAAAATTGAGTTGATCTCAGAAGTAGGACTCAAGCACTTTGTGACCATTGAGAGAGAGAAAATGGCTCCAGACGGCTCCACGAGGTGCCAGCAGAGGACGGGCAGGATGCCTGTAGGTACCAACAGACGCTTCTACAGTGTTCAGTGCACAACATTTGGTGTGTAATAAGGCTTGGAAACTGAAGGCAATATATTGCCCTGGAAAGATCAAGGGCTTTGGAGTCAGACAGATCTGGGTCCAAATCCTGATCCGGGACAGACCGGTGTGAGCGAGTGTCACTTCATGATAACGTGAGGGTGACCTGAGGATGCATGAGATAACATACCACCTTCCTGGTTTGGTGTCCACAGAGTGGATCCTCAGTAAGTGGTAGGTATCTACAGATAGAAAAATGTTTTCACCTTGCATTGCTTATCTTAAAAATAGGACTTCAGAAGGGCTTTTGGGTCCTGTCTAAGGGTTCTGAAGGTCAGAGACTGTACCTTTGTGGCCAGTAAGTCCCGTTCATGGTACCCAAGAGCTTCTAACATCCAACAGTGACATTTAGCCACTTCCAAGAGGGAAGTGACCTTTGTCGTGTACTTTAGATATATGGTGATTACAACACAGCTGTAATTTTTTAAAAATTTACCAATTATAAAAGTGCATTGCAATACTTTTTGGAGAAAGTCATCCTAAGCTAAGAGTTACAAATCTGACTATAGTATTTATTTCATTCTTTAGGTAATCAATTGATGTCTCATTAATTTCAAGTGCCAGAATGTGTTATTTTTAATTTTCCTAGCTATCAAGTTAATCAGTCTTAATTAATCTAAGTATTATTTAGGCAGAGTGGCTCACCCAACAGGTGGTGAATGGGTTTCAAACCCCAGGGCTAAGAAACCTCCTCTTTGGAAGGTTTCTTCTTCCTCTGCAGTCTAATTAAGCATCAGCCCTTCCAGTGTATACACATATGTGGAAGGTGAAACATAGTCCTCCATCTGGGGTGTCTATTGAGCTTTGAAGCCTCCACTGAAAATTACTAAAGTAGAACACGGACAGTTGAATAGTATTCCAGACCCTCCCGGGCTGCATCCTACCTTCACAGCCAGCTCCCGACCCTCTCCTTCCCTTCTGCTCGTTCCACCTCCCCCCTCCTTCTCTCACCCACACCATCCCACCAACAGCCCCTCATTCCTCAGCCTTTTGGTTCACCTGTGTGTGCTCATGTGGTCACCTCTTCCACCTGTTCTCACCTGACCCCCAGGTTCTGGCCCTTAGCCAGTCCACTTTGCCTTCTCAACCAAACCTCTTCAAAATGTGGTTTCAGGTCCTCACTTTGCCTTCAGTCTTCAACTAACTGGATGACCCTCCTCCAGTTTCAGCCAAACTCACTAATGTCGCTGAGTTCTGACTTCCAAATCTAATTTACATATTTTAAAATTCATCTTGAGGGGCTTCCAGAGTGCATGTGACATCACTGGTCATGTTTTAGCAAGATTTCCTGTGCATCCTCTGCTCTCCTCTCTTCTCTCTCTGCTCCTTACTGCTGGGTGTCCCACTGTCCACCTGCAGCATCCTTGCTCTGTGTGCTCCCTTAATCTCCTCCACTACCACGGTCTAAGGGGCCACAGGTGCTGAGGACTCTTAGCCTGCCCCCAGCTCTGACTGTTTACGGATGGCCACCTTGACTTTGATAGTGCCCCAGGCCCACACCCAAGTGTGGTTCTCCTTTCCTCTGAAGCCTCTTCCTCCTGCATCCTTCTGATTCAGGACGTCAGCATCCTCCAGTTACACAGCTAGCATCACAGACGTGTCTCCTCCCTCTAGTTTGTGTTCCTCCTTCAGTGGGTCCTCCTTCTGATGTCAGGTCCAAACCTTCCTCTCCACCCGTCTCCCTTCCTGCCATTCACACCCTGAACAGAATTCTACCATCTCTCACCTGGACCACTCTAAAGATCACCTAACCCACGTTCCTTGGTTCTAGCTTTGGGCTCCTCAAACCGATCCTCTGTACAACGTTTATAATAACCCACATAAAATCATAATGTATCCATGACGCTCCCCTGCTTACAACCTTTCAAGGCCCTCCATCACCTAGGGGATTGCAGTCTCTGCCCCCGTTCCCACCTCTCTTGCTGCCACTTTACAACATGCACCTGACGTATCGGGGTTCAGCTACCCATGGACAGCTCCAAAGACACCTGACTTTGCTTGAATGTGCCTCTGCATTTGACCCCTATCTTCGGTTGGTACTTGCCATTTAACCATCAGCACCTCCCCTAGGTCCTGCCTCTCTACGTCTGCCCCCACCCCACACTCTGATTTCAGTGATCATCTTATTCCACAGCACTCATTTCAAATGATATATCATTTCTTATAGTATTTTTACTTGCTTTGTTTCAATACTAAAGTCTTCCTTAGGGCAAAGAACAAATCCTATTTTCAGCTTTTGCCCCTGAAGGCTCCAGGGCATGCCATATAGGCGGTACCTGGTATTGAGCACTGATTCCCTCCTCAGTATTATTGAAAGTACTTGGAGTATTGACTCCATATGGGGAGTAACGCCGTCCCTGGTCCTTTCCTTCTTCATAAGCATGTATAACTAACAGTAGATACACACAGGCTGCCTATACATTTTGATTTCCTCCTCCTGGCCTATATAGGAGAAAACTTTTGGAGTTCAATATTCGTAAAAGCAATGGCTGTTCTCACTTTGGTTTGTAGATTTGCAGAAGTCCCCCACATCAGAAGTCGGGTTGTACATTTTGCATCTTTGAAGAAAAATAAGGCTGAAAGTGTTAACCTGTTAGGATAATGTAGGAAATTCCAGGTGTTGGAAGGGACAGAGATTTGGATGTTTTTAGATTAATGTTCAAAACAAATTAGCATCATCTATGATGTGACTTCTAAGAAAAATTTCAATTGTATCAAAACCGGTGGTGGTCTAAGGCTCTTTTGGAAGAGAAGCCAAAGTTGCCAGGGCAGTTGCTCTCCAACTTTGGCTTCCAAACTACACTTTGCAAGTTAAATATTGGCTTATTTTTCCAAATCGCCTAACTTACTGCAGTAGGTGGACACCTAAAATCTGAATTGAATTTTCCTACTAATGTTAGGAATGACTCTATTTGCTTAGTTTTAAAATATGTCCGGAAGTTGAGATGGAACATAAATTCCAGCAATGTGAAGGGTCTGGTCCTCTGTTATCTGAAACCTTCCTCTGCTTCCTCAAGGAATGATCCAGTCCGGGAGCGAGGAGCCCTCGGGACTCTTTACAACCCAGCCTCACAGCCTCCTCAGGATAACCTAGCGCTCAAACCGTGGCCCGCTCCCCTTTCCCTGAGTCTCTGATACCCCCAGAGTGAGGGCAGGTGGAGGGTGGCGGGGAGGGGAGGGGAAGCGCGTGCTGGGTAGATGGCAGACAGGAACTCCGGGTATTGTAATCCTGATGAGGTAGAGTCTGAGTTAATGGCAGTGGGCAGTTGGGAGGGGATTGGGAAGCAGAGGCCTGGGTGGGAGCTGGTGACACTGTGAACCCGAGCGGTGCCGTTAGAGGCGGTCAGTGCAGTGAGTCCCGGGTCTGGAAGCATGGGGTCCGCAGCACGACTGAGCTCAAATCTCGGCCTCTTTAACAGTAGCTAAGTGTCCTGCGGAGTCTGAGAATGTGCTCTCCGGACCTGGCTTCTCCCTCTGCAGGTGGGAGGGATGGTGCCTTCCCCGCAGGGCTATTGAAGGTAGGTTTGGGCAGCTCCTTTGACGAGCCCGGCAGAGCGCAGGGCACAGAGCAAGTCACTGAGCGGGTGCAGTTCCACCCTCTCTCCTGGGGTCTGATGCTTCCTGTAAGGGGCCGGGCCGGGCAGACCCAGCTGTGCAAAAGCTCTGTGGAGCAAATGGGTGTGGGCTCTGGGTTCAGTCCTGTCTGAGCCACTCGGGCTCAGGTGGCTCTGGGCACGGGTGTCACTTTGTCCCCTGAATCGTCGGGGTCCTCACTGCATGCTTGGCACCATGTGAGGACACATCAGTGTCAGCTGTGACCTCCCCAAGTGGCTGTTTGTGTCCGGAGCGGTGGCGTCTGGACCCATGCCTCACCTCCTGTCTGTAAAGGCAGTTTCCTTACACTCACTGCACCCTCAGCATCTCGGGGGTAACTCTGCATGGTTTTTATATTTCACTAATGTGCTCTGCGCAAGGATATAATTGGGAAACAAAGGAAGGGAAAAGAGAGCAAGAGGGAGGAGGGAAGGGAGGAGGGAAGGGAGGAGGGAAGGAGGGAGGGAGGGAGGGTAAACATGCAGAGCACGAAACCCCGGAGGCCCTGTGGCCCCTCTTGTCACACAGGCACCAGGACACATCCAATTACTGCAGGAGAGCGAGGCTGGTTCCACCTGATGGAACTGATAGGACTAAGGAGGGGACAGACTTCCTAGCCAGTCTGTGACTGAGGAAGACAGTCTTTTATTTCTTGAATGACACATGTGCCACCAGGAAGCAATCCCAGGCAATACTCACCCTTTGGCGATGCACCCCGGGCATGACCTTTGACACAGCGGGAAGAGCTGTCTCCCACACTCTACCCAGGTGTCTCTGATCCCAGCACGTTCTCTGTGGAGCCTTCAGTGCCCAGGGCATCTCGAAGGACAGACGGGGAGGAGCCGGCCTGCTGTCTATCCCATCTCCCCTTGGCCCTCAACTTCTCATTTGGGGAACAAAGGGAACACCATTGTACTCAAGCCTTTTCTTTGTGCCTTTAGTAAGGAAATCATCATTAGACATTTCTGCCACTCTCCTGGATATTCTAGTAACTTATTCAGGACCGGCGAGCCTCTGGAGGGTTCAGGAGGTACACCCTGAATCCTTTCCAGTCAGAGTGAGCTCTCCCCTCTGCAGCCCCTAAAATTGCTTCTGACGGGATTCTCTATCTGGCTCTCAAAACTACAGATCAGCTGGAGTTTGAAGTTTCTGACGTCTGTGTTTCTTTCTTGAGGGGGAAAGTGAAAGGCACAGTGTGTTAAAATGCAAAGTTGGAAAGGCTTCTGGTAGCCAGGAGACAGGGCAGCAGATGGACCTGTGTCTTTAAGTGGCAGTGATGGGCTGTCTGGTGCGGGGCTCCTGGGCAGACAGGGGGACCTGCCATGTGCCCCAACTGTCCTGTCTGGGACGCCGGCATCCAGTGGCCACCGTTTCAGCTCTCAGGAGAGTCGGCAGCCTGTCTGCAGGCTGTCAGCCTCTGAACCCCAAACCTCCCCCTCTGGGACAGAAGGAGCTCAGAGTCCCAAGCTGAAATTTCCAAGGCAGAATAGGTAGCTTCTGCCGGAAAGGACTTGGACCTGAGCGGAGTTAGCTGTATGTTCTTGAGAGTCATTCACCCTTCAAATTCCACAAGGACAAACCCTGCCTGGGGCACAGCCGAAGGGGCTGGCAGTGGGATTACATCCTCCGCGGCAGCCAATCCCCTCCACTCCTCCGAATCGTACCTGCCGGAGGCCATTGCCAACTCGCAGGTGCTGCTGGGCGCTATTCAGGAACGCAGCCTGAGTCCTTCCAGGTTTTTGTTTGCCTCTGACACTGGCGCAGACTTGAAAGCACCCAGGCTGCAATGGCTGTCTGATTGTGGGATTCATTATCATCAGAAGGAGAGTTTACATCGGAACGCGATTTGGTCATGGAATGCTCATCTCCAAAACGCTGCTGTCTGAGAGATTTGCAAGGCACTGGATCTTTTCAAGCCTGCTAGCAGCTGGAGCTCAGCAGCAGCTTCGGATGGGTTTTGAATGCTAATCACTGCAGTACCCAGTTGTCGCCGAGTCTTATTGCTGAGAAATGCCATCGTGAAACCATCACCGGGCTGAGATGCTTTCAGAGGGGAGGTAGCGAATACTCCAGATCCAAGCCTTTCTGCTCCGTGTAACAAACCGACTAAGAGCCTTAGTACCAGTGTCCTCGGAGGACATTCAAGGTCACACTGGGCGGTGTCTGGAGTTTTGTTGCAGAAGCACTGAAGGAAACCATTATAAAGTGATTGTGTGCTTAACGTGGTCTCTGTGGAAGCGGATATTGGCTCATTGATTAATCTGGGGCAAATGCAGGAGGAAAATTAAGAGAGAGCACAGAAACAATGGGAAAGATTTACTGCTCAGATGTGCTTCTTCATGCTGGCGTTGTTTTTATTCCTGAATTCCAACGACAGCTCCTGGGTGGGCTGAGCTTGGTGTGGACCTGGGGACAGCCCACGGCATCTACAGATGTGCCTTTCTGCCCATCCCGCTCCCACGCTCATACATACCTGCAGGGTCGGGTGAACAGGTGCAGGACTGGGCATAGCAGGTCAGCCGGTCCCTCCTCGTCAGCGTGTCGCCTGGAGGAGGGCGGGGCTGCCATCCACGCTGTCCCTCCTGTTAGCAGGCAGCGCTGCCAGCCCCTCTCCGCCTCGGGCGTGTGTGGTGAGGCAAGCATTTCATTCTGACCCTAACACATCTATCACGTCCGTTTCTTCATGTGCAAAGGAAAAAGATGCATTAATCTCTAAGAAGCCAAATTGTATACTACGTCATAAAAATTATTTGAAAAAATATAAAACATGCTCTGAATGTGCTTACCTAGCGGTACCGCTTCTATGTTACTTGGGCCATGGTCGTTAGGACCAGCCCTGGGCCTTACCAAGTCTGACATCATGGTTCCAGTGTTTTTGTCGGCATAAGAAAACAAGCCTGAGAATATTCCAGGTTGTCACCATCGGTGGTGGGATTGGACAAACATTTAGGTTTCCTTATTTTTCAAACAGAAATGATAGAGGTCTTCTGGACGATTCATTTTTTGAAATGACCTTTTTATAAAATCCTTGCATGGCGTTGTCTGCCTTATTTGAACTCTCCTTTCCGTTTTAAGCCAAATTTATTTATGCAATTAAAACAAATTTATCAAAACCTTATATTAAATTTATGTACTTAGAATATATAAATATGTATATATTTATGTGTGAATATATGAATATTTGCTTATTATTATATTTATATAGTAATAAATAAGATCTATATATTTAACCTAAGGGCTTTTTTTTAAGTTTACCCAAACCACCATTTCAGGTCTGCCTTCCTGGCAATACATATACATATTTTTAAAATTAGGAGACTGAAGTTTTCTCTCTTTCTTTTCTTTATCTTCTTCTACCCTTTTCATTTTTAAACTGTGCTGCAGCCTCTCTAACTTTTCTATTTAAATCTGGCTCCACGGAGACCCTTTTTATCGGGCCAGGATGCTGCAGTGAGTCAGGTTCAGAGCAACAGGAAGGAAGCCGTGCAGACGGGACTATTTTTGTGATTTGCTTTTATCTATACTGCTATTTAGATCTCTGTTTCTCATACAAGAGGGCTGGAGTGTTGGAAGGACCAGTTTGCACCCGTCAGAGGAGAACATGCTGCAGACTCCTTTCACGTCCTCAGGGTCACTTCCGCAGCCCCGGAGCCCTCTGGGTTTTCAGTTTTATTTTTACATTATAATCTCCCTGAAGGCCGTTTGTCCAGGCTCTGAGTCTGATGAGGTCACACCTTCAAGATTATACACACAGTAGCTTCCCAGAGCCAGGGTTGTTCTCGACCCCCAGCCCCGGGAGGTTCCACACAGGTTATTGCCCTGTAAGTTGTGTGTGTCTATCTGTGTGCATGCGTCTGTGTATGTACTTTTTTAAGACAGAAAATGTTAAGATAAGTACAATCAGAGATATTATACTCATATAATTATCATATTTTCTATCCATTACATTTTCTACTTTTTCCTAGAAAAAATGTACAGGAATGATTATGTAATGAAAGGTGTAATTCATCACATTATTCTTCAGAGTTTGCAGCGCAGAAGCATGCAAGTCATTGACGCTGTGAAAGTTTATTCTGTACTAAAGCTGAACATCAAGGCACTGGCTGCCCTGCGAAAGCCAGCGAGACGTTAGAAATGCGAAAGCACATTATAAATAGCCTCCCTCCTTGGGTCCTTGAAAAATTCTGCAAGTGGATGTAAGTACATGAACAGGGCATTTCCAACTTCCAAGCGGGCTGTACTTCCCCAGTTCATGGGCAGGGCGGCGTTTGAAGGTCACAGTGAGATTCCACCAGAGGTCTTCCCATCACCACACTCATCCATGAAGCTTCATTTGTTCCTTTCCTCCCAGAGCTGGAAAGCCACAGCCTGGGAGATGCAGTACGAGATTTTTATTCTCTCATCTTGCTGTTCACTTTATTTCTTTAAATAATTACTGTGGATTGGATTGTGCAGTGAACAATACATTGTTCGTTTATGAATTGCCGCAGAGTACACAGTGTCCTCTGATGCAAGGAACTGAACATGTCCAGACAGACAGACTGGCAACCAGCCTGCCCAACAGCGGAAATGGGAGTCGATAAGTCTGTCGGATACTTTTGACCTGAAACTTGTCCTTCCTTGAGGTGGTGGGGTTATAGGTGGCGGTCAGGGGAGAGGAGGGAGCCCCTCGTCACACGTGGGGCTGAGTGGGTATAGGAGGGAGCCCGCGGTCCCGCGCGTCCTCACCCACAAATGCCGGCCAGGCTCCCCGACAGCAATTCCAAAGTGAGGGCGCCTGTGAGGTGCCCACCCCCCAACGTGCTGCCCCTGGCGCTCCGCCCTCCCCAGCTCTTCCCACTCCAAAATGACCAGCCTCGGACGCCCACGGGCAGGAGTGAGGCCTGAGATGCTTCCGGAGAAGCCGTCTGGTCCAGGGCAGACAGTGTCAGGAGCCGTCCTGCTGGCCCTTCCTGCGTGGGAGTCCATCCCAGAGACCCTCTTACCCCTTCTCCCCAGCAGCGTCTGGTTTTCTACTTCAGAATCCACAACTCGTCTAAAAGTGATGAGATTTGGGTTTGCCCCTATTGAACGTGAGCTTGCGGAGTGGCGGGAACGGGGTCCCCAGCTCTCTCGGGCACGTGGGGTTCTGGTAGGAATCTGGCCACATGATGGAGCGTGGGCACAGGTGGCAGTGGGCTCCCTCCTCGATGGACCGTGAGTCCCCGATGCACATCCGCCAGCTTCTCTGAACAGAGAGCGGGTGTGTTTCCTGTGACCACTGCTCAGGCAAAGGCGGGCTCTTACAACTTCTGCAGAGTGACTTATATGCGTGTGCATGTGTCCCATTGCAGTGATGGGACAAGAGTGACAGTGAACAATGCTTTGGGGAGGAAGAGCGCGTCAGTGCCCAGGGTGGCCTCCCAAACGCCCACACCCCGACACCGTATCCATGAGCGTTTGAGGCCAGTGACCTGGTTCTGTAGAAGAGATGGTTACAAGTAACAACACAAGACGAAATGCTAAATCTAGAAAGGGATCCTCGTCATCCTGAAATAAAACTTAACTAGGCAATAGACAGATACAGCAACCACACCTCATTCTATGCTGTGCAAAGAAAGCATAAACTACATTAATTCTGAAAGCATAAAACTATATTAATTTTTTAAGAAAAAATAGACAAAAATATTTTCTAAGGAAAGATGTTAGTTTCCTATAATGCCTGGAAAAGAAAAGATAAACTTTACAGTAGACTAAAACCTTAGAATTTCAAAATAGTAGATGAAGACATGCTGAGGCTTTCTGTTATAACTTTTACATCCTCTGAAGTACGTCATTGGCGCTGCATACCCAGAAATTCTGTGGTGTTTTAAAGTTGCTCTGTGACCTTTCGAGCGTAAACAGGCTTCTGAACATAGATTTCACTCTGGTCCACGGGGCACTTTCCCGCACTTGACTGAAAATCCAGGTCCTGGGTCCTAAATCTCACTTACTCGGCTGTCCTGGCCTGTGTGACATGGCTATTTGTGGAAATCAAACAAGAGGCAAAAATCCTCAAAGAATGAGGATTCATGACATTCCAATGGGTATGATCAGCCCTGCAGGGTTTTTAAAACTATTTTAAGGAGCCGTCTCTTCTCCTGATGTTAGGGGTTTAGTGGGTGTGCCCGTTCTGGTGAGCAGTTTGCTTGTCCGTCGACATTAAGAAACAGAACATCCCAGAAGCACATGGCCCAGTAGCTGGACCTCTGAAATGCGTCCCACAGAGATTCTAGAAAACACATGTACATATGGGACAAGGGGGTGCATTCTCTGTTTGGTTTGAAAAGGTGGGGAGAGGGCATCCTGAACATATTCTGAAAACATGCTGCAACCACAGGGGCTATGAAGCAGACAGTAAATGTTAAAATAAGTTTAATTTTATTGACATGAAAAAAATACCCACACATGTTTTTTTAATGGAAAGGCAAGTTATAGAGAGCACCCATGTGTGGTCCAGTTACACATAAATGTTTTCCCATGCATATACATGTGCATGTGTGTGTGTGTGTGTGTGTGTGTGTGTAGAAAGGGACGGATGTAACCATGCCCTTAAAATAATAGCATTAGTTATCTCCTTGTGGATGAGATGTTCACTGATTTTTGTACTCATCCCACAGTGTTTTAGTATCTTACAAGGACATGCCTCGTGTTTACGAAGAACACAAGTTGTATTGAAATCAACATAAAATTTTTTGAGATGATTCTGGAGAAACCAGAAGTTCTATAAAGATATAAATTTCGGTTAATTTTAAAAATGCATCTGATAATCTATTCCAACATGTAATTATCAGACTCTCGGTATTCAAAAGTGATATTCAAAGACATCGATTCATTCATTGTCTTGTCTTAAACTAAGCGAAAAGAGCAAACACCCACAGAATTAGTGCACGACTGGTCCACAGCCTTTCTGCAATTAGATGAAGTTGTCTTTCAGAAATCCCTAATCAGTTCCTGACTTTGTTTTTGAAGTATAGTTGATTTGCAATGTTCTGTTAGTTTCAGATGTACAACAGTGTGATTCAGTTAGACATATATATGTATACTCTTTTTCAGATTCTTTTCCGTTATAGCTTATCACAAGATATTGAATATAGTTCTCTGTGTTCTACAGTAAGACCTTGTTGTTTATCTATTTTATATATGGTAGTTTGTATCTGCTAATCCCAAACTCCTAATTTATCTCCCCCTTCCACACCACTTTCCACTTTGGTAACCATAAAGGGGAGTCAGTTTCTGTTCTGTAAATAAGTTCATTTGTATCATATTTTAGATTCCACATATAAGTGATATCATATGATACTGGTCTTTCTCTGTCTGACTTACTTCACTCAGTATGATAATCTCGAGGTCCATCCATGTTGCTGCAAATGGCATTATTTCATTCTTTTTTATGGCTGAGTAGTATTCCATTGTATATATATACCACATCTTCTTTATCCATTCATCTGTCCATGGACACTTAGGTTGCTTTGATGTTTTGGCTCTCATAGATAGCACTGTAATGAACATTGGGGTGAATGTATCTTTTTGAATTAGAATTTTCTCCAGATATATGCCCAGGAGTAGGATTGCTGGATCCTATGATGACTGTATTTTTAGTTTTTTAAGGAACTTCCATACTGTGCTCCATAGTGGCTGCACCAATTTACATTCCCACCTACAGAGTAGATCACATGCTGGGCCACAAAGCAAGCCGTGGTAACTTAAGAAAACTGATATCATATCAAGCATCTTTTCTGACCACAACACGATGAGTTTCTGACTTTTAATCTGGATTAAATTTTCAAGTGTCTGAGGACACATTTTTCAAGCATTTTATTTAATCTAAGTTAGAGATGACTTCACACTTAGCAGTGATGTCCATGAATGTGTGTCAACACTTTCTTGTTTTGAAGGCCTTAGAGGATTCTCTTCAATTAGGGATTTCAGTCTGCAGATACACACGTGTTATAGCAAATGACTGAATATTAGGAAGAAAGAAGCAAGATATTTTATTTCCCCTGTGAGAGATCCCTTCCTAATCTGGTTCATATGATACTTTACATTGTACTTTACAACTCGTATCACATGGTACAGAAGTTTGGAATGTTACACTTCAAAACAGAACAAACAAAACCAAAATAAACCAACGAACCTGAGATGATTCACACACACTTTTCCTTCTTAAGAATACAAGTGGCTTTAATCAAGAAAACACTTTTTTTTCTCAAAGTGACGGTGCTATTTGCCATAATGATAGAAGGCTGATCAGTATTTCCTGATTGTTCTGTTTTGCTCAGTCTTAAGCCTTAGCATTTAAAAAAGTTTCTCCTTTGTGTAAGGATGGATCCTCCCCAGGCTTTGCCAAGGTCCTCTACATGCATCTTATTTTACACGTGCATGTTCTTCGCCTGTGTTCTTGGCTCTGTTGGCTACTGTTTGAATAATGACAATGAAAATTTAGGGCTAACGTGAAGACTCTAGAATCCATATCTCTTCTCCCAGGCTGCGGCGTTCTGAGGCCTGGACACATAGGAGAAAAACAAACACGCTGTATCCCCCTCCCCACAGGAAGTCTCCCCAGACCCCCACACCTCTTGGGCAGACAAGAGGCTGCTCTCTAGGCCACATCCTGATGCCTGGGCTGTAATTATCTCCCACTAGAATCCAAGCTCCTGGATCAGAGGAGCCGGTGGTGCTGTAAGTGCGGTTTGCAGCCTGGGTCCCAGCAGTCAGAACCGGGCGCGGGAACAGCCTGCACACTCAGAACCGACCGTGTCTGATGTTGTCCAGGAAGAAAACCTGCAGGAGGCTTTGAGGGGCAGCTCTGAGTTCTCACCAGCTTCATAAATACTGTGCGATATATCAATGATTTCTTTGGACCCTGAGGAAAACCTAAACAGTAAAAATTATACAGATTGACTAAAACTGAAGGTTTCATGACCAGAAATGAATAGAGAAAAAGCAGTATTGATTTTAAACCAACAAAGAAATCGGTGATGCAGACACACAGGGACTCCCCTGTGCCTGACTTGTAGGGTCCTCGGACGGAGAAATCGGCTCCCATATCTACATCTCTCAGCAACTGTTACTTAGAGCTGAGAAATGCATTTGCCTGTCAAGAAGATTCTCAGCCTGGGCTTGAAGACTTTAACAGTTTCCTGGATATCAGACCCGATCTTGTTGGTGGAAAGTGGAAGAATTTAGATTCTTCACTCTTTGGTAACACATTAACTCTTTCAAACCACAGCCCCGTCTGAACACAGGAGAGCACAGCTTCTGAAATGAGAGCTAAGAGACGTGAAGTGGCAACTTTACTCTCTGGGGTGAACAGGTTCCTCTCTGAGTCTCAGTTGTTGCATTTTTCCCACTAGAGTCACAGATTGGAGGCCACTAGCAAGGAGCTTGGAGAGTACCATCCTGCTGGGCCCACACAGCTGGTGACAGCGGAGTGAAAGAGGACTCCCTGCATTTTTCTGGACCTCCTTATTTCTTTCTTTCTGCTCCTTTCATAATTTACTGATGATTGCACACCATCACCACTGCATAAGCAAATCTTTCCCCACAGAGTAAAGACCCAACATCCCTATTTATGCATCCCCCATTCATCTATCCATCCATCCATCATCCATCCACCCACCCATTCATCTGTCCATCCATCCACCCATCCACCCATCCATCCATCTATCCATCCACCCATCTATCCACCCATCCATCCATCTAGCCATCCACCCATCTATCCACCCATCCATCCATCTATCCATCCACCCACCCATTCATCTGTTCATCCATCCATCCATCCATCCACCCATCCATCCATCTATCCATCCATCCATCCATCTATCCATCCATCCATCTATCCACCCATCCATCCATCTATCCATCCACCCATCCATCATCCATCCACCCACCTATCCACCCATCCATCCATCTATCCATCCACCCACTCATTCATCTGTCCATCCATCCATCCACCCATCCATCATCCATCCTTCTTTTCCTTTGTGTATTCATTCATTCATTCATTTCTATATTTAATCAACAAACACTTTAGGACTTCTGTCATATTTGGGAGAGAATGGTAAACAAAACAGGAAAGTTCCCTGACCCTGCAAGTCAACATACTGGTAGATGACACAGACAACTTGATAAATGATTAGAATAAACTCACGAACACTACCTCAGGGAGAGAGCATGGTGCTGTGAGAGCATGGCTGAAGGGAACCCAACATTGTCTAGTGGATCGGAGACATACTAGGATTCATCCAGGAGCAGAGGAAGCAAGAATGAGCGTGAGGACCTAAAAGCAAGAGAGCCATGGCAACTTGGAAGAAGGGTGAGAGGTTCACCCGGCCAGACGGCTGCCGTGACGGGGGTGGTGAGGAGCGAGGTGGGAGGGGCTCTTCTTGGAAATCCATGGTAAGCGGTTTGGACTTTTAGCCACAGATGAGGGAAGACGCGGCTGACTTGAATCAAGTTGGGGATAGACACGGTCATACCTACTGTCTAGTGATGAGGCCCCAGCTTCCACCTGGGGAAGTGGGCGTCAGGGTGTGGACTGGAGAGGGAAGCTCTCGGGACATTTGCAGCACATTGGACAAGACGAGTGGGTGGTCATGGCCAAGCTGATCATGGGGCAAACGGGGACACAACCTGGGAGCAGGTATTCAGGGGCGGTGGACATGCTGATGCGGAAGCTGGGGGGAGGTGTGGCTGCTTCCCAGGTGGAGCCCCTGGAGGGTGGCGATGCGGATACTGACAGAGTCTGGGGGAAAGGTGGTGAGTTTCATGTTGGAGATGCTGGCTTTGTATGTTATCACTGCACAAATAACAGAGAGCTTTCGGCTGGCTGGATGGAGGGTCTAGGTGGGCCATAGAGCCTGAGGGGAGCAAGGAGCAGTGTCCTCCCAAAATTGAGATGTTTATTCTACTACCAATAGATGAATATTGTGATGCAAAATTTAAAGAAATTCTTCTTTTTTTTTTTCTTTTTTTAACTCTTGAAGCATTTGTTTTGTGTTTGTTGGGGCCCTGAGTGCGTCCATAATCCCAGGCCCCTAGCAGAGGGTCGGGAAGTGCAGCTGAGGAGTTGAGGGCGCTGGATCCCCAGGGCAGTTTGTGGGTTCAGGGACCCCCTGGACACGGTGCATCCCTGCTCCTTTCACTAAATCACATCAGCACCAGGTCAGAAAACAGAAAACTCGAGATGTGTTGTGATTTTGCAGATCAACTGAGAAATCAATCAGTTATTCGTGCTTTTCTAAAATTAAACACCTACTACGTTGAGATATGAGTGAAGGGCACTCACCAAGAAAAGGAGTTTGGGGCTCAGTACGTCTGTGTGATTTTGAGCTATGCTGGGTTGGTTCGAGGGAACCCCTTTCCTTGGGAATTAACCAAGAGAAATGACAGAATTAAGAACGTAAAAGATTAGAAGATAAGTACATTTGAAAATTACTTTGTGACTTTGTTTCCACTGAATTTTTTCCTCTTTTTTTCTTTTCTTTCTTTTTTTGCTAAATTCTCTACTTAGTTGTAGAGAAAATTCCCATATTTTTTTCCTAATTTGAGAATGCCGAGTGAAACTGGGCTTGATTAACATTAATTGCATGTAGGAGACTCAGGCTTCAAGCTGTAATGAGCCCACTTAGGACATCACTTTATACTACGTGCTGTGATCTTCTGAAACGCATAGCGGTCTCTTTGCAGATAAGCACAATCTGTGTAAGGTTAGCACGCCAGCCCTCGTCTTAAACACTCAGAAAGTGCCACCTTCTGATGTGTGAATTCTGTCCCCAAAAGAGCCAATCACAGGAGGAACATGAGGAGAGGAGAATGCTTCTCTCCCCTGTTATGACGTATTTCATAAATTAGCAATTGTCAACAAATATGAAGGAAGAAACTTGTGGCCAAGAAGAGGGGCAGAGGATTAGTTTTAAGTCAAGTTACCAAGAAACCCACTAAGGATCCAGCCACAGTGAGCACTTCTGATGACAGTAGATGCTTTGAAAAGACTTATTTTTTTTAATTCAAATAGTTCTGTAGACTTGGTCTCTTGATATGACATAGATTGGCTCCTAAGAGACCCTTGGGCTCTCCTAAAAATTGACAAACTATTCTGAGTCACATTCCAGAATCAGAGGCCCTGTGCTTTCTGCAGAGGATGTGGTATCTAAAATCACAGCTCTCGTACAGGGAACCAGGAAGTCTGGGAAGGCCCTGGACAGCCTGGCCTGAGAGACGCCCCATAGTCTCACAGTTAACTCTGACAGTCACTGCTGTTGGAAGCGCTGCCTGCTGCCCCATTGTAGACGAGGCCAGCTGGTCATTAACAGATTCTGTCTGTCCCCCCACTGCTGAAGACACACGTTAGCCAAGCTACGGGTTTGTCACCTCTGCCTCCATATGCCCAAAGGCTGAGGGCATTTATAAATCTAATCAGCAAGTAAATAAGCTCTCCGTGTAGCTCCTTCACCAATAAAATGTCATCTTTCATAAAAAACAATTTAAAAATATTAAGGGGACATCCGCACTGAACATTACAGATATGCTTGCGTTGGCTTTTTGTAAGCTACCAGCTAGGAGCCTAATTTTGCCCTGATGATGATGTCACAGGCTGTTGATATACGTGCATCTTTGCTCTGAGCAAGTCTGCTAAACAGTGTGCACGTAACACTGAAGTCTTGGCCTCTTCATAGCAGCACCTCCTGCCAGGTCACGTGTGAACTGCTGTGGACACCGGGTGAGTGTGGTCCAGCCGCAGGGCTTCTCCCAGTTAGGATGAGGACTCAGAATAGCTTTGCCCCCATGATAGGCTGTTCGTATTAAAGACACCCCGTCTCTGCTCATAGAAGGCTATCACAACACAAGATGTCCCTCTTTAAGCTCTGTCTTTAAAGAATACTTAGAGGTGATACATTTTTCCCTTTGAATATTGACTAATTCTTTTGAACATTTTTAATATTGAAAATTCTGATTAGATTCATAAACATTAATGAAAACCATTTTAAAGATTTTTTTTTCTTACCTGGATTTGTTTTTGAATTTTCAAAAATAAGCTTATAATAAACCGAGCAAACAAAAGCATAAAGAAACAAAGATAATATTATTCTCCTCATCCTGTCTAAAAGTTCAAGTTTAATTGTATCCACACACAAGTGTATCTATGTCAATAGAAAACAGTTTTTTCTTGTGAACAATGGGATTACCATAAAGCTGTTCTCTGCAGCTTCCCTTTCTTACTTAATTGTGTATCAGGACATCAGTCTGATCAAAATATCATGGTCTATCTCATTTTTTTAATAACAGCAGAATACTCCATGGTAGGGTTTAGCCTAAATTTATTCTACCACTCATCCGCCAGTAGACATTTGGGTTGATCCCAGCGCTTTGCCGCTCCAGAAAGCATCTCTGTGCATCTGTGCCTGGATACCTGTGCTTTCATTTCTCTAGGAGGGATCCCCATACACTGGGCTGTTGGGTTGGTGGGAACATCATTCAGAATTTGAATCAGTAATATCAGATTTCTGCAGACCATCTTATAGAGAACTCTTCTTTCACCGGCAGCTGTGGATGTCATCAATCTTTTGAACTTTTGCCGATTTCATTGGTGAAAATGTTGTATTATTTTAATGCACGTGTACCTGACTGCTAATGAGCCTTTGCATCTTTTATTTACTTTGTGATTCCACTTGTGTGACCTGCCACCTCTGTTTTTGACACTTTTTCTACCTGGTTATCTTATTCTTGTCATTTCAACTCTCTTTACATTTGGGGGATATCAATTCTCTTTCTGTCATGTATTGTAAATATTTTCTCTGAGTCTATCATTTGACTGCTCACCACACTTAAGGTGCCTTTGGTCATACCAAAATTTTAAATTTTTGTGTAAGCAAACCTGTTAATTTTGTGGCCTATTTATTTGCTCTGTTACTTTAGAAGTTCTACCCCATTTTAAGTTAAGAGTCACATAAAGCATTTCCAATGCATTTATAGTTCTTCTTAAAAATGTAGACCTTTATTCAACATGGAGTTGTGTGTCCATTGCAGTGTCAGTGTGTCTATATTTGCTCCTACATGGATGCCGACTTGGTGGGCGCCAGCTGAGCGAAACCACTTTGCTCACCGAGAGGCAAGGCTCTCTTTGTCACCTATTATTTGCCGTACGTATTTGAAGCTGTTTCTAAGCTTCTTATTCCTCGTAGATGATCTGTGTTGTTTTTATTTTTTTCTATTTCTGTGCCAGTGCAATATGGATTTGCTAACGTTAGCTCTATAGTAGTGAGTTTTAATATCAGTAGGGCACGACCTTTACTTGTTTAACGATTATTACATTTTTTTCCAAGTGAACTTTAAAATACATTTATCAAACACTCCACCTGCCCAAATTAACCTATCCAGGGGCTGCCTGGAGAGGCACCAAGTTATGCTTGTGGGTTCAGTCACCTTTCTAATCCCCTTTTCTCCTCCCAGAGCATCTGTGTCTCTCCACATGTTCAAGACAGACTCTATTTCTGTTGATTTATGTCTGCCTTCAATTTCTGTGTCAATGTGGTGACTGCTAATAAAATGAAAAGCTGTTAATTGTGGTATATTTTCTTGACTCCAACCACCTCATTGAGTTCTTAGTAATTTTAATATTCCTTAGAAATTTTCTCCTGTTTCCTTGGTATGAAATCCTTTCATCTGCAAATAAGCATCCTCTCTTTTAATGTTGATGCACATAATGTTCGGCAATTAACTCACGTGTTGACTCCTAGATAATCTGACTACCTCTGGTGGTGATGGACACCTTTTTCCTGATCTTTGTTCAGTGCTATTAATATTTTACCCCTGAGTTTGACCTGTGCAGTTGGAATTTGGTAGCCATTTGTGTATATTTTATGTTGAAAATTGCTATAAAATTTTAGCTGTTGCTTTTCCATCATCTTTTTTTTATAGTAGTTATTAATTAATTAATTTATTTTTGGTTGTGTTGGCTCTTAGTTGCGGTGCACGGGCTTCTCATTGCGGCGGCTTCTTTTATTGCAGAGCACAGGCTCTAGGCGAGCACAGGCTCAGTAGTTGTGGCACGTGGGCTTAGTTGTTTTGCGGCACGTGGGATCTTCCTGGACCAGGGATTGAAACCGTGTCCCCTGCATTGGCAGGTGGATTCTTAACCATTGCATCACCAGGGAAGTCCCTCCATCATCTATTAATATATTTTTAAATTTATTGGTATAAAACTGATGTTGATAATTTTGTTTAAATAGATTGTTAAAATGAGCATATACAACTAAGATATATTAGACATATTATGTCTTTTACACAGAATAATCCTCACTGCCACTGACCACGGATCACACTATCATGGATCATGTCTATATTGATTCTTGCAGCAATCCGTAAAGTTAGGCACTGTGAATAATACTCTTCCCATTTTGAAGTCGAAAGTTTAGAAGCAAAGAAATTTTACTGAAATGTCATAAATAGAGAACTGGGATCAAATCCCAGAACTGGTGATTTTTCTGGTTTCTGTTACTATCTTCTAAACATCCAGAAAGGAAAGGTTTTTTACCTAGAACTTTTATGATACTTTTCAATAAAAATAATTTCATATATTAATGAGTTAGTTAAATTACCACAGTAAACCTCTTAGGTAGCATTATTAATACAATTATTTGGAAAAACTCAGACAGGATTAATGATTTACTTAATTTCATGAAACTTATAAAGAGAAAACTAAGTTTAAACTCTGTTCTCTGACTCAGAAGTCCAAAATCTTCCCGTTACATTACTAAGCAAGTACAGGCTGTCACGTGGGTGCAGGAAAATGTAATTATGGTTCTAACCTTCCGACCCGCAGACGCACGCATGGGTGTGCCTTCATGGGTGTTTCCATCATTCTCTGCTCAGTGGTACGTTTGCCCAGTGGAACCCCACACCAGGACACAAGAGTACAAACTACCCATATCTGAACAGCAAAGCTCAATTTCACAGAGGTTATGTTGCAAGAAAGAAACAAGACACAAAAACGTGCATGTTGTGTGTTTCCATTGTATAAAGTTCGAGAACAGAAAGACTAATGGACATCGGTGGAAGTTCCCACAGTGGTCGCTGCTTAGGAGGAGTAGGAAGGGACATTCTGGAATGCCGACTGTGTTCTCTCTGGTTGGATGTTTTCTGGATTGACACGGTGATAATATGGGTACATGCATAGTGAAACATTATGGAGTTGTACACATAATACTAGATCGTGTTACCCAGTTTACTGCATGGATGGTAAATCTAGCAAAAGAGCTTTAAAAATTATTTGCTTTGTATTTAAATAAAAGGTATTGCCTATGGTGAGGGGGTCCTTTGGTTGTGAAAGAGACTTTCCTGTGGTGTGTATGCACGTGTGTACACATGTATGTACCAAAGTCTGGTGATGAAATACATATACAATTTAAAGCAGAATCTACTTATTTGGTTAACGTTACACAGCAATTGAGCTCTTCAGAAATGTACAAACCCAAAGAGTTATGTGGGGTACAGGGTACTGAAGGTTTCCATATTGCTGGTCTAAAATGTATGGAAACGTCTGATGTGTGTGGTAGGGAGATGACGGTGCATGTTGATTATAAATTCTCTGAAACACACAGAAAGGAACTTTCAGTCATGAAGACACACTTGTTGCCTGCTCCATGCTCTAAAAAAAACTCAGCACACAAACACGTGAATTTGTAAAATGCATAAATTAAGACGTCATTTTGGACATTCTTACAGCAGTAGGTCCAGCACTTGCCTGACAATGTCCAGTAGAAGAGAAGGTCGTTTCTGGAAAGAACCTCATCAGAGTGAGAAAGCCTGCAGCCAAAGTCTTGTTGTCCTCTGTCGGCTCGAGTAGATTACAAATCCACTTCTGAATCAATCCCTCTTATCAGGATAACGCCTCTGCCGACTTTCTTAGGCCCACCTGTTTCCGACCAATTCCATGTGTGTGGGAGGAAGTTACCCTGATAAACACAATCCAACCAGGGCCCACTCCTTCCCCTGGACCCCGATGGAATATATGGGGGGACCCCAATGTCTGCTTCAAAGGGCAATGCTTCCAGTCACAGAAGCATTCTTCACAGTTGGAACTATAGGCTCCTTTAATCCAGAGCAAATCGAGTGCGAACATCAAAGTGCATCTTGTGTGCTATCGAGCATGATTGTTTGCTGAGGACCAGCACACCGTCTCCAGGTCTCAAGGAACCCACAAATGGGGGCACCATGGCCTGAGAGTAGGTTGACCAGAAAGACAAAGAAGGGACTTTCCTCCCAGGGGAGCATGAGGGGGACCAGGAATAAGAGGAGAGCTGGGGTCCTGCTCTCCCTGCCCAGTGAGAGCCATTGTCCACAGAGAGAGATACCGTCCCCTCACATCCTGAGGTCTGCACTCCATATGAAAATATTTTATAGCTGCGCTAAGCCACTTATGCTTATTATTGATTCCCGGTCTGTGGCGCCGTTGCTAGAATGGATGCGTCTCTTTGGATGCTCGCAACGTCAGTGGAAATTCAATCAGATTCTGCTCTGGACTCACTTCGTGATACTTGAGGTTATCTAGGCTGATTTGTAATATTAATGTTCTTCTCCACTTTACTTCTCTACCCTTTCCTTCTGATTCTCTCCTTTAGCTGCAGCACAAACCTGTACCAGAAAAGGATGCCATTGTACAACGCTCATAATTATTTCTTTTGAAAACTAAAATATTTCATGATATTTCTGATTACTTCCTAATTCATTTTTTTGTTACGCTTAGGTGTACGTGTCTTGGAGGGAAACACAGGGTGGGGAGTATTTCACAGAACTTTGAAAACTCTCCAGGATTTCCCTGTCCCTCGGCTAGGTTTCCACTCTTCGCAGTAACTACCCCAGACACTAGCCCTTTTCTTTCACTCTCTGCTCCTCCCCCGAAAGCTGCACAAAGCCCTGTCCCTGTGGCTCTGGCCCTTCCTTGCACTTGGGGAGCGGAGCTCGCTCTCTCTCTCTTCATCTCTCTCTCTCCCTCTCTCTCCCCACCTCCCTCCCTCCCAGCCCCACAGTTCTTCCTAAAAGGCCAGGAACCCACCTGACAAACACAGAATCCCCAGATGATGGGGAAGGATAAAAAGCTGTGTGCAAACCCAGAATTCTCTTGGATGGGGATCGGAGGAGGAACAACTCCTAGCTCTCACACATTTGATACATTTTGTCCATGTCCCAGGATTATACAACAGCCCCAGTGCAGTTAATTTACATTTTTCTTGAATATTCTATTTTGTTTAGAAGTTTGGGGCTCTTAAAGACTTAGACCCTGTGCATGAATTACTCTGTAAAGCATCGGTGCTGTACAGATGCCAGGCACTCACTCCAACCGCTATGCAGAGCGATGCGGCCTTATTTTTCTAGCCCTCCCGTTGTCATAATGCCCGGCCCGCACAGACATTCCGTGACAGTCACAGCTCCTACACCCGCAGCGTTTACTGTGTTCCAGGCCGGTTCTGGGCACTGTGTGAGTATTAATGCTTGGACCCTTCAGAGCCCCTATGCAGGAAGTAATGATATTATTCTCATACTACCGATGAGTAAAATGAGGCACAGAAAGGCCACATAAATCGTGCAGGAGGACACTTACAGCAAGAGGCATCGCTTGGATTCAAATCTAGACAGGCTAAGGCTGGCGCCCTTACTTCTGGTGATTTTATTTTAGCTCCGGATGGTAAGGTAACGTAAATACTACAAGCAAATCCAGGCAAAACTGGTCCCAGATAGAGATGCCGAAAACTGTTAAGAGGAGGAAAATTTGAGAAGAGTAAAGTAAGATCTTACCTCTTCTCACGGGTGCTCCCGGGACCCTGGGGGCCGTGTCCTGCTGAGGCGCTATTTCCTCTTCCTTTTCATCTCAGGAGGAGGAAAGAATCAGGAATGTGAGAAAGAAGGACGTTGAGATCTCCTACTACCGGCTCCCCTCCGTGCCTCCAGCGGGTGGCCAGGGGTGGACAGGAAAGTGTTGGGACGGCACGGTGAATACTGTACCCACCAGAACCCCAAGTGATTTCAGGGAGACGATAAAAATGACTGTCAAGTCCAGTTGTTTTTAGTGTCAAATAATTTTTAAGGAGTTAAATTATAGAATGGTAAAACTTTGACAGTAAGTCAGTTGGACTTGCTCAGAGGCAACTTGACTTCTAAAATCAACAACTTTCTGGGGTCCCCGTGTTCGCAGGCGCCCGGCTGGATGTGGCAGTTACCGCCACCTGGTGGCTGAGAGTCTAAAACGCCAGTAGCTCAGAGCTGACTTCAGGTCGAATCTGCAAGAGGGGTCAGTGGATTGAAATACCAGCCAGGGAGCCGGCAGGCAGTGAGAAGGGATAATACCATTCGTGTGTGTGTGTGTGTGTGTGTGTGTGCATGTGAGATGCAGTCTTTTCCACATTCAGGGGAGGAGTAACAAGGTCTAATCCTCTACAATCTACAAATTCCCCAGATTCTCGATTTTCCGTGTCTTTTGTTTAGCTCCAGGCCTGGCCTGTGGTTGAAAGGGCACCGATTCCTGGCCGCACCTCGCCCCACCCAGTTCTTCACCAGCATAAGCACCTGTATTCAGTGCGTGATCATTTAGGGTTAAGAGAGTGAGATGGAGAACAAGCACTATATTGACTTTGCAATTATTTCATAAAATAAAAATAAATAACAGAGCCCTTACCGGAAAGTTCAATGTAGTAGAAAGAGGAGAGGAGCCATAGGTAAGGAGTCTTTTTTGAAACGAGTTAAGTTATAGTCATGCTCTTAGGCACCTTTCCAGCAGGAAGTGATTACTCCCTGTAACCTGCACTGCACACGGGGAGACAGGCCCAGGTGGCCCTGGATGTTCCCAGAAATAAGTGGTGGACGGTGACCTGCCTGGGCTGGGTTTGCAGGGGCACAGACCACGTACCATTAGGGCCAAGATGAGGAAAGCAGGGAGCACAGTAATCAGCACATGTTCCTCCTGGAAAAAAGGCTTGTAGCACTGAACTTGATTATTAGTAAAATCACATTTTAACGAGGCAGTCAGGGAGGGCTTCCTGGAGCAGACGCCTCTGCCCGTGGCACGTGCAGAGTGGCATCCTGCCCGGATCTGTGATGAACCTGAGGGTGGTTCCTCAGGCCCACCTCCAGCTTCCTTGTTTTCCTCACCCCTTCTTTTCTTTTACACACACGTTTCCCTTCTCGGTCTACAGGCGCTTTAGCAAAGCAAACTTTCTCATAAGTGACCCACAGTCATGATTTTTTTGAACACGCACTTTATGGTCGATATGTTGAAAAGTTAATGTTGCCTAGTTCAGATATTTGAAATAATAAGTTACAATTAGACTAAAGAAAATGCACATGTAAAAATGTATATGCTCGAGTCTCATTTCCAACAAGATGAAACTGATATCAGTGTGTCCCGTGCTCAGGCTAGTTGTAATGTCAACCACTGTCACCACCAAGGGACAAAGAAGTGACAAACTTCTTCTAAACCCAGACCAGCCTGGACACGGGGCCCTTACCCTAAATGCTGTGCCACGCTGCTTCTACTGCAGGATTGAAATGAAGATTTTTCTTACAGTGTGGAAAAATGACCATTTAATCCCTGAAGCATGTGTTAGAATTCAAAGCCATTGCCAGTGTCCCGCACTGTGATAAATTTTTAATATATCCATTACACAAAAACCGAGTTTTTAGTTTCCCTTAATTGCTTAGTGGTTAATGACTTCCAAATAAGATGAGATATTTATGAGTTTTTACCTTATGCCACATCCTTCACAGATTGCTATTTATTTATGGCAAACATGAATTCCTAAGTGTCTCTTTATGTAAAAAGCACTCTGTAATATTGAAAGCACTCTTACTATATTATGATTTGTTCCTAGAAAGTTGTTCTCTTACTTTTCTTATTCATTTGTATTTGCCCATGTCAAACATGGAAAAATGTGTGTTATAATTTTCTGTGGGTACGAGGCCCCTGCCTCTGGGTCAGCAAAGGGCTTCACTGTGATGGCAGCCCAGCCCCCTGGTGGGCACAGTACGCTCTCACCCTCAGATTCTTAACTTTACCAGGTGGCTGACTATTTAACCCAACGGATGTAAGAGCAAGAAAACTGGGGCAACTCAGCTCCCTGAAATACGCTCCCAGTTGTACACAGGTCTCCTGATTCACTCGTCTTTCTTCTGGAAGATGGCTTGTCATTCTATTTACCTTCTTTTATTTTATGAAGTAAATGCCAGTGTCCTACACTTGAAACAACAGTTGTAGAATGTGTATTTGGAATTTTTTGTGGTAGTTGATTTGGGGTGGGGAGGGAGTGGTATCTAATGAGTGATTGCTAAATGTAGATGATTTGTCCTTTATGTTGTAGCCATTCAAGTTTCATTTAAAAAAAAACAAAAACACTCCAAGAAAAATGGCGGAATTATTTTATATTGACTGGTAGTACCCTGGGGGCTGTGCTCGATGGAATTTGTTTTTATTTCATTGTAAGATTTAAAATCTGAGGAATGTTCAAATATTTCAAATGGCAGCCCACCATCAGGCCAGTTCACAACCCTTCTTTATTTAAATTAAGGCCTCCCTATTTTTGGTTGTATGGCCACTAGTCATCTCAGTAGAGTTTCTTTGGGAATTTCCAGAATCATTGATTTTAATAACTTTACTGAGCCTTCTGTGTACCTTCATAATAACGTGAAGACATAGATAATTTCAGTTTTTGCGTCAATTATTTTGCTTAAGTTACCTTCAGTTAGGTCTGCAATTAGGATCTGATTTTCTCAGTTATTTTATTGATTGATATATTTGAACGTATTTTAAGTAATTCTTCACATTGAGTATCTTGAAGCGAGCGAGTCTGGAACGCGGTGCCTGTAGGATTCCGTGATGGGTGACTTTTTCATCCTCCTCTGGGTTCAAGGGAAAGCTTTTGCATCCCATAATTCCTGCTGTAACTCTCCACATAGCCTTGGTATGAGATAGCTACTCAGAAATCATTATAACTGACTGAACATAGCGATAGAACAGAAACCTAGCAACAAGCAATTATGTTAATCATAGGGTGCGGGGTCTACACGAGCTGTGTGAGTGTGTTTGTCACTGTGTCGAGTTCGTACCCCAAACACAAGCAAAACAGTGATGATAAGCATAAAAGAATGAGAATCCTTTGCTGACTGTCCACGGCCCAGCGCGTCATCTGGGGAGCCGCCACCATTGCCTTCCTGTCAGCAGACTCCTCGCTGCTCTTTGGCTCTTAATTCCACTATGTTTAATATTTTCTTACTTTTATCTGATGATCTTCCTCCAATCATGATTTTCTCGTTCAGTTCAGTTAATACAATTAACTCAGAATAATGAGGGATTAAGGAAAAGTTGCATCCGAAGGGAGTGCCCATAAATTGTGTTTATAAATCTTAGGACCCTAATTAGGTCCCGCCAGGGACTTGGCAAGTGCTGTCTCCTGCGGGGCCCCGGTCTGCCGCCCCCGACTGCGCCCCGCAGCCCACTGATACCCGCAACGTGCACAGGGGCCGGAGGTCTGCAGGGCCCCCAGGGTCCCCCAGGAGCGGGGAGCTCTGGACCACCCTCCACTGCAGCCAACTTTATCTGGCTTGGTTCCTCGTGATTCTTCATCATGTCTTTTACTAAAAAAGGAAAAAGCAAGAAAACTATTTTAAAATAATAGGACGACCACACCTTGTGTTGTAAAGATCACTGCTGTGCTGCATTTGGACTAAGGTAGAAGACATTTACGAATCAGTGAGGACATCGTTGCCTGCCGGCTCAGGGAAGAGGCTCTGGGGGCTTAAACGGAGGAGCAGGTGGAGGGGATAGAAGAGGTGAGAGGACGGAGTGGGTGGGAGCATCGCAGAGGGACGGGGTTAGTGGCTTCAAAGGACCATTTCCTGCTCTGCCTAGTGGCTCTGTGGGCTGACCACACACCCCGGGTCAGTCTCCCTTACAGCTGCTCCTGCCTTGCTGACAGTTGGCAGATGTGGCCAGGGTTGTCTGAAGATACCTGGTACCATGTCCAAGGGCCTGCTTCACTCACGTGTTGCCACCGGGCCAGGAGCTGAAACGGGTGAGGGGTGGCTGCAGCCCTTTCTCCACGCAGCTCCTCCCCACAGCTGTCCCGGGTTCCGCCAGGCGTGGTGGTCTCGAGATAACCAGAAGCTTTACCCGTCTGGCTTCCCCAGGAGGGATAGTTCACGCGGACCCGTACAGAGGCAGTAAGACATCATATACCTCACGGAGGAGCCACACAGCATCAATTCCGCTGCACCGCGCTGATCGAAAGAGAGTCATGGGCCTGGCGAAGCTCGGGAGAGGGGACCACACAGAGCAGGCGTCCCAGGAGGCGAGGCTCGTCGGACGCCAACCCTGGAAGCCCAGTTACATGGCTTGCAGAGGAGTTGAATACGGAAGGTGATTGCCCGTGGCTCCAGGGACCACAAGCCTGAAGGGTCAGAGCCATCGCTGTGGCTGAGATCACCCAGGATCAAGGGTAGAGAATGAGAAGAGGACATGGGATTGAGGACCGCCCACATTTGAGAGCTGGGCATGAGTGGGAAGAAAACAAAGAAATGCTCTTTAGGAAAGTAAGAAGGATTCAGGAAGCCTCCATATCATGGAATCCAGTCAGCTTCAAGCTGAGGACAAAATATCCCCTCCACGAGAGTCTCGATCCCCCGATGGGCCCAGCCTTATGCATGGCTCTATCCCCACCCCTGGCACACGGCCTTTCGAGAGTAGAAGGCGCTCAGTAAATGCTGGATCGAACAGCTTCACGGACGAGTCAGATCCTTCAGGCTCCTCCAGGTCCGCCGACCAGGCACAGTGCAGCCACCACCCCAGGCATCTGTTCCTCACCTGCACGGGACTGTGCTCAGGGCAGCCTTCATGCCACAGTCCCACCCAGACCCCAGACTCTTCTTCTCCTCTCGTCCCACATGGGACAGAGCTGCAGGAGGCCAGGCGACCTCTTCCTACGCTTACTCAGCCCGTTGCCCAGGCCCTCCTCTTGGTGGACACTCAATAAATAATTAGCAAATTAACTTGAATTGCCTTTTCAGTACAGGTTTAAATACTTGGCTGGAGTTGCCATCTCCGCAAGGTCACGGTTTCCTCACTGAGTCCCAGAAACCATCAGTGTCGAGGTACAAGCCCTTTGCTGAGCCCACGGTTCTCTGACAAGTTTATAAGACACGAGACGACACAGTCCCCACCTTGAAGTTGCTGAAAGTTTTGCTGTAGAAATTTTATAAATTCATTTCTTAAGAACAAATATATCTGACACCTACTCTGTGTTGTCTGTTGGGGTGCTTGGGAGACATCAGCAACAAACTGACAAACACACATAGCTTTTCTGGAATTTACATCCTAGCAGTGCTCAGATAATAGCGTTATAAGTAACTAAATCACACGGCATCTCAGAAAGGTTTCAGCGCTGTGAAGGAAGAAAAGCAGATGAAGAATGACAACGAGTGCTGGCCAGAGGGGTGGGTAACATTCTCTATAGGGGGTGGGTGTGGAACTGGGACAGGTAGGCAGTCTCGCAGGAAAAGAGGGAGCAAAGCCAGCCTCCCAGCACCAGAGGACATGTGTTCCAGGCAAGGAACAGGCAGGGCACGGACACTGAAGCCCCAGGTGCATGAAGAACACAGAGAGTCTTGGAACCCGGAGGAGAACGTACATATCCTGACCTAAAGAAAAATTATAAAGGAAGAGGGTTGGTGCTCCAGGCAAGAAAAGAGAGCAAAGAGCCAAGAACATGGAAATCTCGGTGATCCGCGCACGTGATGAGGGAATCTGGAAGGTCTAGACGTCACCCGAGCGCCGAGCTGCATTTCACTGGTCTTTTCTGCTCCTGCCTTCTTTCCGGAGATCTGGGATCTGGACATGCGTATCACTCACTCATTCCCTGAATCATCATTCGTTCATTCAAGGAGGATCTATGGAGGGCCTCTGATATTCCAGAGTGCGATAGTGGACTCGACGAAGGGCCCCTGCATGTATGGTCTCCTGGGATAAACATACATCAAATGGCCAAAAAGTCAATCAATATCTGGGTACCAAGTGTGGACAGGGTCTCAAGGAAGCAAGGTTAGCAGACAGGATGGCAAGGAGCCCGTCTAGAAGGGAAAATCATAGAGGCTCCCTGTGGGAGGAGGCGTCTCTTCTGAAACCTGAAGCAGGGGGACGAGAAATGTATTCAAGTCTCTCATTTACCAACATAAGCCCGACTCCCAGGAAAAGCGGAGCAGCCTTCACAGCCACCGTCGGGGAGAATGTTCTGAGTAAGAACACTTCCCTTGTGAGTCGGCGCAGGGCTTTTCTGTTTCTGTCTATACCGAGAAACGGCACTGGGATTTGGAGGAAGAAATGATCATTTGCTCCACCCGTGGTACACTAGTGGCCGAGTAGAGAGTTCCTGTGAGCCCACACACGGGGGTACGCCCCATGCGCTCCCCAAGTTCATTTTCCTGATCTGGACAACTGAGGCAATCATATCTGTATAACTTTTATGAAGGTGAAATGAGACAATGTCTGTGAAACGTCCTGACCCAGAACGTTGAGCACATTTTCAACGTGATGTGGGCAGAACCTTACAGCACTTATGAGGCAGAAGGATGGGGTGCAGCAGCCACGCTGGGGGCGCCCCCACATCCCTCCCCGCTCGTTTCCAGCAGGCTTCCTACCAGGAGGCTTGCCCAGGTGGACAGCCCATCCTGCCACCCAGTGAACTTGCAGGAGCCCCCCCTACCATCCCCGGACGATGCGGTGGGCCTCCAGGGCAGGAGCTGCTCTGCTGGGTCAACGTTAGTGCTTAGAGCGTAGGAAGCTGGTCTGACTCCTAAGCTAGTGGGAAGATGAGGAAGTCACTCCCCCGTTCTGCTCCCAAAACGGAGCCACATCTGGTCTCCAGCATTTGTCTCACTCAGGTGCAAACTCAGGAGGAGCCATCAAGACAGAGACTCACCTGCTCCCTCGGTCCCCGCAGGAGACAGTGTCACCGCTGCCGTCATCATGGTGACCGTCACGGTGACGGGGCAGCGGGTGTGGCCGGCTGTGCAGTCACCACCACGGTCACCACATCCGCCCCACGCAGCGTGCTCTGCAAAGAGACTTACTCCACCGACCTCATGAACTCGCCGGGGTCCAGGTCACATGGCTTCCAATACATCTGTTGGAGTGAGACCGTCCCCAGACCTCACCCTGCCCGGATGCCTGCAGGATGTGATCGGCAGGTGTGCGGAGACCTGCTCAGTCCCCATGATGACTCCCCTGCCCAGGCCCCGGCCGCTGGACCCCCCAGTCCTCTGCAGACTTGCGGGCTGCCACATTCCTGGTGTGTCTGTCAGGTTCTCTCTGACGGTGGCGCTCTCGCTTCTCGGACGCTGGCCAAAGGCCCACGTCCCCGAGGTCCCTGCCTCAGAGAACACCCAGGGCTTCTACCCGGAAAGGGGCCACTCCTGCCGTGGCGCTGCACCTGAGCGATGACAGAGCAGGTAAGTCACTCGCGACCCAGGGAGCAGGCCCAGCCCCGCAGCAGCCAGGCGGACGTGCCCGTGGGACCCGCGCGAGGCTTCCGGAACCCAGGCGGACTCGCTCGGTGTGGAGGTTTCCCTTCTCCTCGGGACATTTCCAGACATCTATACACAGACGTGTGGTGAGGGTAAATGTCCTCCCGCGGTCCAGCTCATCTCGTGCGTCTCTGCTCGGGGCTGTATCCCACCCTAGGTGATGTCACAAGCATCACCTGGCGGTTTGCGCTGCGACCCCGTGAGCCCAGTAAGACGTGCCCTGCACACTGCAGGCGTGACTCCTCTCTGTTAGGAAGGCCTTTCGGTGAACGCCCTTGTTCTTCCACACTCGCAAAGGTAGACGTGAACGTGGTTCCCAGCTCCTTAAGGAGGCGCCTTGCGGGGCTTGCGCTCCCCTCTTTACCTCATCGAGGGTTTGCTAAATCTCCCCCCACCCCCCCATCCCCTCTGGGAGCGAGGCCTGGGGTGTGGCCGCGTGAGGGGGATGGACAGACAGCCCCGCTGCGCTCCGTTCAGGTGGAGACACCGGGGAGGCCGCGGCCCACCAAGCTCAGGAGCTCTGAGCCGGTGGCAGAGCTGAGACGCGCGTCTTAGGGTCAGTGTCCTGTACAGGCTGTCCCAGCTGCCACCGGACTGAGCCCCTGAGGGAGAGGACACACGGGTCCTGGACTCTGATGCTGCTCTGGGTCGCCGTTGCTGTCACCTCCCCGTCTCCAGCCGCCTAAGGCTCACAGCGGTGGCCCCCAAGGGACTAGTCCTTGGTCAAGGGCAGTGCCCCCAGGGTTACGCCCCTTCCCGGGGGACCTTCAGTGGGTGGGCCCTGGGGCGGCTACACCAGCTGTCAGAACACACCTTCCGGCCAGTGTGTGCAGCGCGGGGGGGCGAGCAATTCGGGGCGTCCTTCCGTGGAGCCCTCCCGGGGTAAACGCCCCAGGACGGCCCTGGCTGGCGGCACCGGAAAGCGCTCACAGCTCATGAGGACTCAGTCCTTATAATTAGGCCTTTGCAGTCAGAGCTTTCCCACAACTTTCCGTGGTTCTTGTAATTACCTCTGACGGGCAGCTTTGACAGCAGTGAAGTGGAATCCACAGATTTTCAGTGAGAGGAAGTGTCCGATTCGAGCTGCACCCCTTTGCCCTTGTTATGACCACTGCAGTGTACAGACGGGGACCATCACAGTGCTGGCAGGACAGCAGGCAGAAAGAGCGAGGGCTGCACAGGCCAAGTCTGGAAAATCGTGCATTTAATAGCAAATCTCAACTACAGCGATCTCTAATGCATTGTACAGTGTCGCCAGAAGTATAGCAGGTGTGGCAAATACACTCCGCCGATCTAGATAATAGAATAGGTATTCAACATCCAAAAAGAAAAAACAATTGCCGCAGGGCTATAAAATCAGATGGTTTGCACGTTTAGATAAAACAAAATAAAAATAAGGATGACATAAATAAGTGACAAGGAAAAACATATGTTGAATTCATACAGCCATCTTGGCAGTAATTTAGGTCAATCCCATTTGCTAATGCCTTTGCCGAGGAGTGGCTTCTGCTGGCTTTGGCGTCACTGGTGCAGTAGGAGAAGGCAAGGCATGGAAGCTGCCCGTCCACAGGGCTCCCTGGGAAACTGGGGTCGGTGGCAGGGAAGGCAGTCTTCCCAAGAGAACGCAGGTAAGCAGGCCTCGGGAGGCGGTCAGGAGAGGATGGGGCTTGACGGAGGAAAGTGTGCGTGGACTTGAGGGGTGTTTGTGGGTCGTGACAGGGGACACGATGCTGAGTGTGTCCCTAAACGCCTGCGCAACCTCTGGGCGTGCTGAACCCAGGGGCAGACAGCACGGCCAGGCTCCTCTGTCCCCTCCACCTGCCTCCCCCAGCCCGGAGTCGGGGTGCAGGGTCCGTGCCTCACACGAGGGCCTTCTGAAGCCGGGAGTGGAGCTCTCCACTCACCCGTATCCAGAGCACGCAGAGGACAGGCCAGCCTGCGAGTCACGTTGGCAGGAGTGAAGCTTGGCCACCGGCCAGCGACACCTGCATCCTCCACAGACATCCCGCACAGTCTTCGGGAAGGAACAGACTCTGAGAAGGTTCTGGACGGGCTGATTCATCAGCGTCAGTGGTGGCGCCTTTGGGGAGTCTAGGGAGAGGCCCGGTCATCGCGGGCGTTTCCTGTTTGTCCACGTGCTGGAGGTGCGGCTGCCCTTCCACCCCCTCCACTGCCACCCCGATGACACCCCGTCAGCTCTGAGGGCCCTCTCCCCTCCCAGAACTAGAAATCAATTCAATACAATCCTTTATTCTCAGAAAACTAGCTCACAGTCACTGTAGTTGCTGTCATTTACAACGGCGTCAAAAATTAAGAAATGCTGAGAAGACCCTGCAGAGTAAAGAAGATTAAAGCTCTTCGGAAGGTCCTCTGTCCTGGGGCTGGAGCTCAGCTCTGCCTCCTGAGACCAGCGGCGCCGGCAAGCTACTCTGGGGGTTTTCGATGCTCAGCTCTTCACAGAGCTGGTGAACTTTTCTCTAGTGGGTCAGACAGTAAATATCTGAGGCTTCACCAGGCAGATGGTCTCTGATGCAGCCCCTCAGCTCTGCCTGGTGGCACCAAACAGCCACAGTCAGCACAGCAGCGAGTGGGTGGCCGTGTGTCAATAAAACTTTATTTACAAAAGGAGACTGAAGTCCAGACGTGGCCCCTGGACCACTGATGCAGAACCCTGCATGACTGCATGAGGTAGATGGTGTTTGACATCACTGGGGCTCCCTGGGGATTCGACCCCTGCCAAAGCCTGCACCGTCATCTTAGACCTCCAAATCGTATCCACAATGTGTATCCTTGTTTGCCAGCGCTGACTCTCCCTGACCCATGTGCAGGTCCTGGGCTGGTGCTTCCTAAGCATTGTTTAGTGGACTGTAGTTCTCAGCACAGCTGTGGGAAGTAGGCGTCGTGGACTCTGCTGTCTAGACGAGGAGCCTCAGGCCCCCTGAGGTCAGCTAATGGGCAAAGACCACGCTGGGCTGACCCACGGCTGCTCCCTCTGGCCCCACGGCCACCCTCTCAGCCGCCACGCTGGCCTCTGGGCAGTGGAAGGCCCTTCTGTCCCCAGGAAAACCACTGGCTGCAGGATGTAGGGCAGGCTGAGGAGCACATAATAAACCCAACCCTGGACCTATTGAAGTCACGGTGTCCGGAAAATATGTGACTCTTCAATTGCTTATATATTTTAAATTTTTCCAGATGCTAGGAGGGCGTGTCCTGAGTACTTGAGCGTAGCTGTCTAAGTCAGGGAGACTTCACTCATGGGGACGGATCTTATTTTAATCAGGGTCTTATATATAGAAGCTATACTGAGTGCACCACCCAGTGTAAAGGAAAAAAAAGCAACCAATTACCATAAACTCTTTATCTAGCTCTCTCTAGCATATTCCCCTAAAAAAGGAAATGTGAGTTTTCCCAAGGAAGCAGGTGCACACAGGGTGCTCGCTCATGGCCTCAGACCAGCACTGAGAGGGCTTAGACGGGTCCCCCCAGTGAGACAGCCACATGGGGTCACACAGGGACACGGGCTTCCTCTAGCCAGTCAAACGGACACAAGCCACAGGGCTCACTTGCAACCTGAAAGTATTTAACTTTGGTTTCAACCAACAATTGCTTTAAAGAAATGTGCATCCCTCGTTATTTTCAATGATTCCTCCTGCCTTGGTATAAAACTGCATCACACGTATTTAGCCTAATCTTTTATTGAAATTCATTAAGCTGTTTGTTTGTTTTCCCTGAAATGAACCGCAGAAGGCACACACAAAACTCCATCTTTATTCCATGTTATTTCATAAGGTGATTTGCTGGGGCCTCAGATCTGGCCGGAGTCTCGGAACCGTTCACCTCCCCAAACATCTATTCATCCTGCCAACATGCAAAAGTACAAAAGGATGAATAAGGGATTCTTGAGAATATATCACACCTTCCTGTTAAAAGATTTGAAAGCTCTATGAGAAACACGTTGTCTAATCCCTATTAACTCTGTCCCCACTGATAAGTCTTGCTTTTTAAAAAAAATAGCCCCTTGTCATAAGGAAAAAAAATCCAAAAATAAGAGGACAGCGAACACAAACAGAAAGCAATTGCTCATATGCCACCGGCAGAGATGCAGAGGAGGAAAAACAGAGTATTAACAAAGTTCTATTATTCCTCCAAAGTTCAGGATAACGAAAGAGGGAGGAAGAGAGGCCATCCATCCGGGAGCAGCCTGAGGGTTTATTTATCGCTCTCTTCTCAGTCATGTTGCGGCAACACCCGTTCCTGGTGTGGAAAATAAACCCTCCTCCTAGTATCTCTGATGCCCTGTTCTGCCTAGTGTCTCTGATGCCCTGTTCTGCCTAGTGTCTCTGATGCCCTGTTCTGTCTCCTTCGAGCGGGTTCTGAGTGGACCGCAGAGCACGAAACTTCAGATCTGCCACGGTCCATGGCGACATACTTATTTCCTTCCACTGATACCACACGGGAGCTTTTGCAAAATGACACCATCAAATCACATTTTCTGAAGATTGAGTCATTCTTGCCTTAGGTATAAAATGTAATCATCAATAAACAGAAGGAGATGACATTACAGAATATGAGAAAAGAAGTAGGTAATTTCCAGTAATAAAAAGGGTTACAGATATGACCTAATGTATTGTTTTCAACGTCTGACACTGAGGATTTTATAACTGGGCTGAACGACCTGTGAGCCTCCTCTGGAGGGGTAAGATTTCTCCTTTAAGCAGAGTGACGATTGCTGTGGATTGAGAACTTTGGATAAGAATAAGTAGACTTAAGAATTCTCCAGGCACGGTATCAAAAACCTCTCACTGCCCGCCCACCCTGGACCCCAAAGTCTCCATCCAGGCTGGCCCCTGTATTGCGGATAATGGTGCCCAGTGGAAGAGGCTGGGGTGGGTCCTCCCTAAGTTACACTCAAAGGCGTTACTGTTGTGACTGCAGAAGGATGACCTAAAAACTGGACAAACCATAAGAAGCAGCAGGTGTCAGATGCGTAACTGAGAGCAAAGACCTTCAATGTCTGTGATGTCCGCTTAGGCCCCAGGCAGCCAGTCCCAGTGCCAGTGTTGTCGTGGATGAAGAATGGCCACTGCTGGACCGTCCTCTGGGACATCTTGTCCACTTAAAGTGTGCGCAGTGGCCACTCACTCAGGAAGATGCTGGTGTTTGAATTTTCCCTTCCAGCTTTCCCCTCTTGAGAGTATTACTTAATTCTCATTTGAAATTTTAACTTTCCGATTCTATCCCTAATATGGCGTTTGGGTCCAGTACCTTGATATTACTTGGAGTGGAGTTCCTTCCACCTTCAAAGATTGTCGTGACGGCTACCAGAGGACCTCGCCTCTGCGGAGCGTGTTACTGCACTACGGGCTGCTCTGATTCGTTGTTTGCTGGTTGACTGCTTTTTTCTTGTGATTTCATCCATTTTGAGCTTATGATTTGCCCACTCTGCACTGAGCCTGTCTGTGCGGTTTTAGGGCAACTTGAACAGACCATTTGTTTTCATGTTGATAATAGTTTTTAAAAAGTCCCTCAGTGACTCACAGGGGGATGAGAAATTCGAACCTCTCTTAAAACGATTCTCACACCTAACTGAAAAAGATTGGCCAGAGGTGATCCCGTCGTGTCAGTTTCCGCCGTTGCCTGAGGAGTGGGGAAACCAGGTCTGTATTCACACCATCCGTTGTGTACAAACTTCATGTCCACCGCTGGGAGGCACCCCTTTTACTTCTGCTGGAAACCAGTGTGAGGGTCGCTTCTATTCCTCTGGAAGGAGGCAGCCCAGTGTCTGCAGGACGGGTGCCCCCAGGAGCAGGGAGGGGAGAGAGGGGGCAAGTGGGCCTGGGCTGACGCGCTCCTGACTGGCTGCTGGGGACACGCTTGTGCACACGCGCACACACACACGCGCGGGCACATGGGGAGGCCGGGGAGGGCCGCAGTGAAGATGGGAGGCCACTCATAATCGGTCCAGGTCCCCTGACGTGACGGCTTTCAGAGCGTCGGACGATGCCCCTGTGATCTCGCGGCAGTGGCCAAGCCGTCACTCGAGGCTGTCTCCTCTCATCCGGCCACACCGTGGACTCGGAGCTCTGGGCTAATCTTATCTAGGGAGCTGGAGGCGACGCCCTGGGGTGACACGCCGCGGCCTCACCAGGTCACAGGACGCACTGCCCGCCTTCGAGGACAGCAAGGATGAAGCCCTGCAGAGGGCCCCTGACGCAGGCACGGAGAGGCTCGTTGTGGCTGGCGAGGGGGGATTAATTTTTTCGATGTGGGTCCGTGTGGAGGACGTTGTAAATATGTTTGTCTTGTGGCTGCTCTGTTGCAGTGGTGGGTGAGTGTTTTTTCACCGCAAACATCAAAATCCTCACACGTAAGTCACCCCATGCAGAGATTTCTTTGAGAATTAAAGGGAAATATGCAGACTTGTGAACGTGCGGAGGAATTTTCTAAACCTCCTCTCGGGGATGGTGTCCATAGCAACAGTAGGCTCTGCTGTGAAGGAATTCTCAATTAGCACTAAATACACGATGCTGGTATCACATTTCCATGCACAAAGTAGCCATTTTTACAGGGATTTTAAGATATTTTATACTTTATGACATTACATGAAATAAATATAATCTATTTTTACACTATATTTATTATGTACAGGACTTTCATACTGATGTATACTCAACTGGAGAACTATCTTACATATCAGGTCTGAGGTCTGGACGCAGTTAGATGCAGTAAAAGGACAAGGGCATCTACTGAGATGAAAGAAATCTGGGCTCCATCTGACCCTGGACAATTGGCTTCACCTACCCTGGACTCAACGCTTGAGGGTTCAGTTAATTAGATTGTTATATTCCAAGAGGTATTGTCAAGTGAAGAGTGCAAACAGCAGAGCAGTGCAGAGCAGACAGACTACCGTTTGTCATAAAAAGGAGAGGATGGGAGCCTTTTTTGTCTGGATACGCAGAGGCTGTCTGACGGTCCCTAAGAAACCGAGAACAACGTTTACATACGTTGGAGGGCTGAGAATCGGGCAGACGATGAGAGATGAGAAAGGAAAGATTTTTCACAGTAGATCCCAACTGCTGTCTGGTTTTAAACCATGTAAACTACTTACCTATGAAAGTTTAATTCAAAAAGAAAATATAGATACGTTTCATCAGCGGCCCAAACCAATCAGTAGATGACAATTCTCACAGCAGTTCTGAGGTGTCGTTCGAGCATTTACGGCCCCACCAAGTATGCACATGGCTTTTTGCCAGGAGCGCACACAAACAAGTCAGGTTTCCTGCCCGGGAGGTCTAGGAGGCATAAAAATAACAGGTTCATACGCTGGTGGTGTATCAGCCTGTGGGGATTCAGAGGAACTAAGATGACAGCCACGGTGGGGCATGAGAAAGGTTTCTTAGGTACGTGATCCAGGAAAGGACACACCTGAGGATGAAGAAAGCACGCTCAGTCTGTCTGGAATCAGGAACCCCCCAAGTATTTGGAATGGAGAAGCTTAACCCCAGATCCTGCTTTTCGAAAAGGTTATGATGGTGAAGCTGTCAGATGCAGGAATACAGTAATCGTTGCTGTTTTACAATTGATAGAACAGATTCAGTATGAAGGACTTTAAGTGCATTACCTCTTTTAATCTTTAAACCCTGTCAGTGGATGGATGGATGGGTGGACGGGAAGGTGGAGGTATGGATGGATGAATAGATTTAATGTTTGGGAGAACTCACTTTGTTTTACTGTTAAAATTTCATTTTACCTATATTAAAACTGGGGCTTAGAGGGGTAAAGCAACCAACATATGGTCTGTGAAAAGCACACAGTGCAGAAGGATTGGGTCCTTGACACAAAGCTTTCATGCCTGACCACTTGGAAACTGCATGTTAGCCTCTCGCCCTGCCAATGGGTGAGAGATATCTCCCACATATAAGTGGCTTTCTTTTTTTTTTTAATTAATTAATTTTATTTTGGGCTGCGTTGTGTCTTCATTGCTGTGCACGGGTTTTCTCTAGTTGCTGTGAGCAGGGGCTACTCTTCGTTGCAGTGCACAGGCTTCTCATTACCGTGGCTTCTCTTGTTGCGGAGCACGGGTTCTAGAGTGCAGGCTCAGTAGTTGTGGCACGTGGGTTTAGTTGCTCCGTGGCCTGGGGGGTCTTCCTGGACCAGGGCTGGAACCCGTGCCCCCTGCAGTGGCAGGCAGATTCTTAACCACTGCGCCCCCAGGGAAGCCCGGTTTTCTAAAACCTTTGATATGGAACTCACTTTCTCTCAAGGCCTATCCAGAGACATGCACATAATGTATAAAATATCAATCAAATTTACTCAGGAATTATTTTAAGATAGCGATGGCTGAATGTCCAGCTCGTTGAAGGGCGGTGGATAATGCTGCTGGGCAGCCAGTTTGCAGAAGTGATTTCCTTGCCTCACCTGGTCCATCTACACATGGCCTATGTGGGCAGCAAGGACTTGTGCTCCAGGTGGGCCTGGATGGAGAATATTGTTTTATGTTAAGTCTATGTGTTCATGTACTTATATTTCTTGTCTTTATTATAAAAAATATGGCGAAATGTTATTAAATTGGGTCAGCGTTTAATTTAGTCTTAGGTTCAACGTGGAGACACAAGGTGATATTCTATTCGTACTTCCCTCGTATGAGTTTTGAGCAGGACTTAATAAAGAGAGTAATGAGTAGGGATAGGTTGAGAAGAAATAAGACTAAATGTCAGGGACAGAAATGGGGCCAGCAGACGTGAGATAACCAGAAATAGTCACATCTGGCACCAGAGAACTAAACTGGTTCCATTGAATGTGAATTCAGTCGGCTCTTCTGTATGTGTGCAAACATTTTTTCTAAAATTTATCTTTAAATTTTATTTTAAAATATAAAATATTTTATATTTTCTTTAAATTTATACTTTAAAATATAAAATATTTTATATTATTTATCTTTAAATTGTTATTTCAACCTCCCACGCTACTGGGTCCCTCCTTTTTCCTCAAGATGTTTACCTCAGGTCTCAGGGGCTCGAGTATCACTGACGTGCGTGGGGGCAGAGGCTGAGGAGGAAGGGGAGACCCTGGTTTCCCTGATGTCATCGGCCAGAGCGCCCTGCGATCCCTGAGCTGTGTCATCCACGGACGGTGGTCCACCGCCATCTGCTGAGGCTGGCCTCCCGGGAGGGTCCCAGTTTTGGGGTGATTTCTCCCAGACTTGTCTCTGCAGTGAATCCTTCCCTGTTCTACTACAATTTTCAGTTCAAAGACTAGAAGAGATTTTCCCTACCTTCTGCTGACCCATCTCTTCCCTGAGATAAAGGCGTGGAGAAGCCCAGCCTCCCGGGAGATGGTGAGAGCTGGGCCAGGTTAGGAGCAAGGGGTCTTTGGAGCCTAGATCCACTCAACAGATACTGCTGTTTCTTATTGATCTGAGGTCTTTCCAGTTTCCTTAGGCTCCTGGATTTCCTGTCTATGTTAATGGGCAATTTGCCTACTTAGAGTTTCTGGAAGGGAATAAAATGTAATAATTGAAATAGGTACGTGAAGACCCTCGTCTTCCTGAGGTCCTGTGTAGGTTATGAAGCTCATAACGTCAGCTGCAGGGCTGCACGTGGTAGCCTTGTAAGGACGTATCCTTGACCTTGGCAGGCTGTCTGGCGATCTCGGGTTAGTTGCTGACAAAGGCTGTACTATTTTCACCCTTTTTAGGATATTTTAATCAGCGCTTGAAGTGAAACAAAATGGATTTTACTGAGTAAATGTCTGTACTCTACCTTCTCACCACATTAAATAACAACTAGCTCTTATGCCTGGATGTAAGTGGCGTAATAACATTTTGCTTGAAGCAAGTGCTGGACATCCCATATGAGAAGCTTGTTTTTCTTTGCATTAATTCTCCAAAGAATGTTCCAGTTTGAGATCTGTTTGCTATGAATCTTTTACAGGCTTTTATGTATTATTAGACAATCGTTTCCTCATTTTTTTATCATCCCTACATTTTTTTAAATGAGGAAAAAAAAAGGGGGGGTCCAAAATTGAAATATAAAATCCTCTGTCAGGACTGCAAGCAAAATGTTCAGTTTTATTTTGATATAAGCAGACCTGATTCCCTGCTCAACAGGCCCAGCACACGACGAAGGTCATAAGGGCCTGAGAAGATGACATGGGCAGGGGTGTCAGTCATGTGGCAACAGTAACTTAAACTACAGGAGTGATCATTTCAGCCAAAGAGCCATGTTGTTGGGGGAAAAAAAGTGAACAAAGGAAGTAGGTTTTAGACCTTTGGGAAGAGCAAGGTGGGCCGACCCTGTCTCGTTTCCAGTAAAGCCTTTAATCTGCTGCTTAGCAGAGCTTGCGCTGAATCCCGTGGTCCCTGCTGGGCTGCTTTGCTCTCTGCAGGTCTGGAGCCCTCGGGGCTGCTGCGGAGGACGTTTCCAGCGGGTGGCCCAGCTCCTGGTGCCCTCGCTCTGGACCCTGCCACCCCCCTTTGGAAGGTACTGGCGCCATAGAAGACAAGCGCAAACCTGACTTTCCCGCTGCCTGTGCTTCTGACACGACTGACCTCTTGGCCTCGACGAACTAGGAGGTCAGATCAAGGCTTTGGTTTGGTTGTTTTTGCTTTGTTTATTTTTACAAAGGCCGTCACGTGTTACTCTGTGGAGGTTGATGGACCCGATAATTCTCTGCTGTGGAAGCTGTCTTGGGCTTTGCAGGATGTTTAGCAGAAATCTTGGCCTCTACCCAGCAGACCCCAGCAACACTACGCCTCCTCCCGGGCTGTAACACCGTAAATATCTCTAGATATGGCCAGTGTTCCCTGGGGGCACCGTTGCCTACGGGTCAGGAATATGGCAGAATCAGGGCTCGGGATGGTCTGATGCAATAATTTCCTTCAACTCTGCCTTGATCGTGTGACTTGGCACTGGCTGAGGGGGCCGCATCTCCGTATCACATTCTTTTACGTTCAGACTCTTGAAAAAGCAGAAAATATCGGTGTGGTTATAAAGACAATGTCTGTCTCCGGAAAGAAAGAGAAATAATTTCTAAAGGCCATGAGAAAAAGAGGCACATGGGTGTCCTTGATCCATGTGCTTGTTTATCAGAATATTATGTGCCCAGAGAGCGTTAGGGAGTGGTCAGGACACCTGCGTCCGCTCTCTTGTGTCCGTGGAGGCAGATGAGTCACACCAGCCTGCAAACGTGGACAGTCACGTGCAGCCTCCATCCACCGCTTTGGGTCACTGTGGAAAAGTCCTCTGTCAACCCTAGAGCTCTATGTGAATAGCAACGTGTGTTTGGATCTCTTAGTAATCCTGCGAGTGGTCCTGATGAGATAAGAAGATACATAAGCACAGCATCCGGCCTCAAGAAGTCTGTCCTCTAGTTGAGAAGATGAAATGTGAAGAGTGAGAGATAGGAGCGAGATGCTCCATGGCCAGGACAGATCCTGCCGCATGGGTCCTGTGGGACAGATGCTGCTGGGCAGATCCTGCGGGACAGACGCTGCCGGGCAGGTCCTGCGGGACAGACGCTGCCGGGCAGGTCCTGCGGGACAGACGCTGCCGGGCAGGTCCTGCGGGACAGACGCTGCCGGGCAGAGGTGAGGGCTGGGCGAGGTGAGGGCTGGGCGGGGTGAGGGCTGGGCGGGGTGTGGGCTCCGAGACTGCAGAAGTCTGTCTGGAGCCACAGACACTGCAGGCTTGGGGGGGCGTATTTAAATCAGAGTTGCACAGCCAGTGCGGTCCACCTGTGGGAGTTACTGCGGCGGAGGCCCCCTTCCGACCTCTGCTTTGGAAGAACAGAAAGGCCTTCCTTCCTACCGAGGTGCCACGGATGCTGGTGGTGGCTGGTCGCAGGCGTGGTCCTCCGAAGGGAACCCCTTCCCGGAGGCAGCCTGACCCCTACCTCAGGGCCTCCAGGGAGGATCCCACTGCCCGGCGCAAATTTTCCATCGACCGTGAAAGGCTGACTCTTCACCTGATGTTGCAGAGACAACGCATACGCCGAGTTCCCCCAACCCCCGAGAAGAAGCGTCCAACGCCAGCAGGGGCAGCAGTGACACCGGGGCGACGGGGAAGGTGCGGGGAAAAGCGGAAGACACTGGCAGGTCAGGGAGGACTTCCGAGTGAGCCAGGATGCAGTCAGTTAGAAAGACCACGCCCAGTTTACAGCAAGCTCGCTTTGGTGTGTCAAGGACACAACTAAAGGAAAGGGGAGCAGGTTGGAGGCCTCTCCAGGGCCATCTCCATCACGCTGCCGGAAAGCCGGCCCTTCATCCCGGGGCTCCTGCGTTCCTCCCAGGGGCCCCGAGGCACAGAAAGGAGAAAACCCCCAAGAAAATGCACAATGGAGACTTGTGTTCAAAAGCGAATCCCAGCCCCTCTGTGGAGGACAGAGGTCTCTGTCCCGAGGGCCCTGTCCGGCACCCAGCAGGTCCTCCTGATGCATGAGCTAGTGGACAAAATCATTCCAAACTGCTTCCACATTTGCAGCTGAGACCCAGCTGTAGCTGAGAATGAAGGCCAGCATCCCCGCCCTGGTCCTGGCCGCCCTCGGAGAGTTCCATCCTGGTCATCATCACCCCCATGAAAGGCCAGCAAGTGTCAGCTGCTTTCTGTCAGGGGCAAGACTTAAGTCACAACCCACAAAGACAGAAGCATTGCGGGTACAGGTGACCCTCCATGTGGTCAAAAATCTGTGTATATATCAGGCCTCTGTATCCACGGTCCACGTGTCGGGATTCAGCCACCCGCACATCACGTGGTACTGGGACGTGTACCATGTGAGAGCATCAATGTGCAAGTGACCATGCAGTTCAAACCCAGCTGCTCAGGGGTCAAGCGTGTCTGGGAAATTTGCGATTGGCTGGTGTGGATACAGGACGCAGATACCTTTGAAAGAATGAATTAATGCCGGATATAAGCCAACCACAAGGAACGGGACAGGGGAGGCGTTGCCAAGAGCGGTGTTTCTGGAAATGAGCAGAGGGAGGCCGCCCAGCACACACCCCCCATAAGCAGTGTTGACAGTGGTTTCGGGCACAGCGACCAGGGCGCACACGGTACCCCCGTAGCACCACCCGGGAGACCTCCTCAGGCTTCACTGCAGACCTAACCTGCTCCTAACCAACCAGGGTTTTGAGTGAGATCCCACTGCTTTAACAATAGAGCAAATATAATGTACTGTGGTGTCCTAAATGGGAGGGGAACCCGAAAGGGAGGGGATATATGTATACGTATGGCTGATCCACTTCGCTGTGCAGTAGCAGCTAACACAACATTGTAAAGCTACTGTACCCCAATAAAAACAATAGTGCAAATAGAGCCCAGGAATTGTTCAGAGTTAAACCCTTTAACCTGACTCCTTTACTGTAAATTCCAAATAACAGTACATTTCCTAATTCCCCACGTGCGTGAAGCCAGAGGACTCCTCTCTTTTTGTGAAGTCATTTTTCATATATTTGGTCTCTGCTGAGGCACCTGATAGTATCACCACCCCACTCTTGATCATCCTCGTCATTAAGTAAACGTCTGCTCACGTTTAACAGAAATAACAAAAATACTTCTTTGGACAAATTTATTTTGGGAAAAAAAACTAGAAAATATTTCTAGGTGGAATTGACTGTATATTGGGATGATAGTTGAAAAGATTCTTTTCTTGTTGTGCGACAGATCAATGAGATAGGCCCTCCGCCACCGCTTTTAATAGGGCACAAACCCCACAGAACTGGTTGTGATTAATAAGTTCAAATGGCTGGTGATGGACTTCAGGTCAGTGCACGCATCACTAGGGATGGTGACCTGTGCTGCAGCTCTAATGATGCAGAAATCCGTCGTACCTCCCCTGACAGCCCTTCTACAGCTCACTGTCGCTCGTCCCATCAGTCAGCCCACTTCTAATCAGACCCCCTCCTAGTGCAGATTGGACACAGGTGGCAGTGCCGCCACCCGACTGCGTCTACTTCCTCCCCATCCGGTACCCAGGATGCTCTCAGATCAGGTGCCAGTTGAATAGGTTGGGCTGACTGCTCCCCAGTGACACCCAGGACACAGCCCGCTGTGAGTTTAGTGTCCTGAACACAGAGCTGTAAATCACGTGACTGAGTGTTTTTTAAAATAGAATTCTTCGCTGTGAATTTGTTTTTCTTGGTTTTATCTGGTGAACTTGCTCAAGAGGACAAAATCTTATATGACGTTCAACCACTTTCCCATTGGCTCCTGGACTGATTTTCTGGTGCACTTTTTCCTGCCTTCTAGAGAAATTGGTCGTTCATCACTTTACCTTGGTGGGTGGGGTGTCCCTGCTGATACAAGCAAGGCTTCTCCACAAAGGGCCTTTTCCCCTCTGGGCTTCCCCTCTCATGCTGCACACGGCTCAGCTCTACCACTGCAATAAGTAACGTTTACTTACAGCTCACCACGTGCCAGCCATTCTGCTGGGTGCATCTAAGTTCATTATTTCCTGTTTACTCTTCATAACTGTCCTGAAAGTTGGATACGTATACCTGCATGTAGAAATGAGATTGTCTGAGATTCCATCAGAAGGCTCAGAGAGGTCCACCACGTTGACCATGACCACAAAGCTGGCACGTGGCCAAGGACAGGTCATGGGGGCAGGGCAGACCTGCTCTTCATACTGCTGTGGTTTCCACATTAACAGGCTCTCACAAGGAGCCCCTGACCCCAGAGGCCTGGTGACCACAGCTCGGGTGGAGCTCCGGGATGGGCAGTGCTGTGGGCACTGCTCCAGAAGGTGCCTGGGTGTCTGTCAAGAACAACCTTTGCTCCTCCAGCGTCTGGACTGGGTTAGAAGGTAGATTATTCTTTTGCCAATTATTTTCTTTCACAATTACATCTCTGTATCCATTGTCTGCTGCCGTGTAACAAATCACAACAATATTTAGTGATTTCAGGGACCTGCCCCTTGATGGTCTCAGTGTCTGCGGGTTGAGGACACAGCTGAGCTGGACCCTGTTTCAGGGTCTCTCACAGGCAGTGGGCAAGGTGTCGGTTGGGACTGCAGGTACCTCAAGGCTCACCTGGGGCAGGACCCACACCCCAGCTCCCTCGGGAGGTGCTGGTGAGGGTCAGTCCCTGGCGGGCTAGACTGAGGCCTCAGCTCCATGCTGTGGTTTGCTAAATGCAGCCCTCTGTTCCCAGCCACGTGGTCCCATCAGAGCTCACAGATGACAAGAGTTGAAGAACAGCAGCAGGTGAGACGCTGGTGCCCTGTGGCCTAGCCTGGGAGGGACATCCCATATCCTCTCTTGCTGTGTTCTGCTCTGATAAGCAAGCCCTCTGGGCCCATCACACCAAGAGAAGGGCATCTGTCTCCATGGGAGCACCTGGGATGGAGGGTCACGGCAGGACGAGAACCACCTTTTTCGAGGGCAGGAGTTAGGTCTTCTGTCTCCCTCCGACACAGTGCCCAGCAGAGTGCATGTAGGTGGTCATCACGTCGGCTTCTTTGCTGATCTACACACATCCTCCCTGACACACACGCTCTTGCTTCCCGGGCACCAAGGTTGGGTTTCCCTTTTCTGATCAATCCTGTTCTCCTGGAAAGTGTCCAGGTCCCTTTCCTCCTCCTTGGGGCTGAACTCTGCAACAGTTCAGGATTCTAGATCTCTGGGTAGGTGGCTGACAGCTGCTGGGAATGGGCAGAATGATACCCAGTTTGATGTTAATTCAGCCACTTCAGGCAGCGTCGCTGACGAGGCTCTCTGCCTGGGCTGCCTGTGTCTGTCCCTCCTGGAGAGCGGGGACGCCAGAGGTGTCAGCTCACTGCCTATCCCGCAGCCCACGCCCCCCACACAGGGCATCCTGCAGCCAATCAGACCGCGGGTCAGGAGTCTAACCAGTGGGCAGTGCCCATCAATTAACCGGCTGCTGCCCAGGCAGAGCTGGGAGAGCCCGGCACCCGGGAGCATCATAGCCTTACGGCAGCAGGTGGGGACGGCAGGCACCCGGGAGCATCATAGCCTTACGGCAGCAGGTGGGGACGGCGGGTATTTCTGCAAAGCTGCAGCCCGACTGGCTTAGAGGGTGTTGTGTGAAAACTCAAGGAGATACCGTCCACACTGTCTCTGCAGTGATGATGGGGGCTTCCCAGGGGGGAGGCTCACAGTGCCTGAGCCACCAAGGCCACTGGATTCTCCTAAGGGCTCACTTTCAGGGGCCAGTGTCCCGCAGGCAGCTCAGGGTCAGACCGCCGAGACGTCCTTATGGGAGGGGTGGCAGGGGAGGCTCTCAAGGCGCCAGCAACCACTTCCTCCCGATGCCCCTTTGCCACAGGCTGGGCTGGGGGTCTTGCGCGAGGACAAACCTGCTCAGGGGGCAGAGCTCTGGAGCTTGTGCTGTTCAACACGTCTGGGAGCCACTGGCTTTACTGCCAATCATGAAATGACCCTCCTTTTCTACGGGAAACTCCTGGAGATGCCGCCTGGTTTTCTGAATGGTTGTAAGACCATCTGACCCCAGCGTGAACTTGGGCTGCGTGAATGGCATTTTGATAAAATCACGGAGCATTGTTTCTGGAACTCTGTCCCCTCACAAGCGTGACTGTTGGTTGTTAAGTTCCAATAAAGCGTTTCCATGTGATCCTTTTATGATCATTGAATGTTAGAATGTTACACACCACATTGGAGGGGGGAAGTTGTTCTTTTGCTGTGATTAATTCTAAAATAATTTCTGAGCTATTTCTAAAAAGAAACATTCTCGACTAATGGCAGAATTTCTGCCCCAGTCAGAGTTTCTGATGTGTGGTCTTGCGTTCACAAGAGATGCTGACGACTGACATAGTTACCTGCAGAATCGTTTGCTGAAGTAAAACTTGAAGAAAATGAGTGAATGTACAAAAAAACAACCAGCAGGAAGCGATGGAACCATATATGTTAACTTTATTCAAAATGCATAAGAGCCTCCTCCGCTGGCTGGACCCCCAAGCTGGGGAGCCTGACGTGGGGCTCAGCGCTTTCACTCCTGTGGGAGAACTTCTGTGGTATAATTGTTTGTGGGTCACCCACCCGGTGGGTATGGGAATTGATTTTATCGCGATTGCGGCCCTCCTACCATCTTGTTGTGGCTTCCTTGTCTTTGGATGTAGGGTATCTTTTTTGGTAGGTTCCAGTATTTTTTTGTCAATCGTTGTTCAGTAGTTAGTTGTGATTTTGGTGTTCTCTTAAGAAGGGGTGAGCTCACGTCCTTCTACTCCACCATCTTGTTTGGGACGGACATGCACATACTGCTATATTTAAAATCGGTAACCAACAAAGACCTACTGTACAGCACAGGGAACTCTACTCAACACTCTGTAATAACCTAAATGGGAAAATAGTTTGAAAAAGAATAGATACATGTATATATATATAACTGAATCACTTTGCTGTACACCTGAAACTAGCACAACATTGTTAATCAACTAGACTCCGACATAAAATAAAAACTGTTTAAAAAAATGACATTAACAAAAAAACACACACATAAGAGCCACTCAGCCCAAAGGTTGAGTCCCATGTTGAGTCCATTGATGGTGACAGCAATGCCACCGAGGTGGCACATTCAGGCCACCTGGGATCAGGCCCAGATTTTTTTGAGGGACAGCTGGCACAGTAGGAGTGGAAGTCAGGACCACTGCCTAATCGGGGAGCGTTTTCATGGCCATCGATGAAGTTTAGAAACGAAAATCGAAAATGCCACTGACTGGAGAAAGAGCCCCCTTTATCCCTGCTCTCTCCACAGTGGAAACCCATATTTTTTATGCCTTTATTGAGAATTATTCCACATGTTATAAAATGCACCCATTAAAAGTATATAACTCAGCGATTTTTAGTATGCCCACAGAGCTGTGCAGCTCTCACAGTAACACTCCAAAGAGAAGCCGCTTACTCTTAGCCCCACTCCCTTCCCCCCCCCAGCCCTCAGTAACCACTAATGGACTTTCTGTTTCTACAGATTTGCCTCTTTTGGACATTTCGCATAAATGGAATCAAAGAATACGAGGGTTTTTTGTGACTTACTTTTTTCATTCAGCATCGTTTCCAAGGTTCATCCCTGGTCTAACATGTATCAGAACTTCTTTCCTTTTTATGAGTGAGTAGTATTCCATCGGCTGCATATATCACGATTCATGTATGCCATCACTAGTTGAGGAAAATTGGAATTTCCCACACATTTTGGCTATTACAAATGCTTTTTCAATGAACATATATGTACAGGTTTTTGTGGGGGTGTGTTTTCATTTCTCTTGGATAGAAGTGACATTGCTGTCAGATGTTAATTCTACGTTTAGCATTTTTAGAAACTGTCAAGGTTCTGACGAGAGTAGCTACAGTATTGTACATTCTCACCCCCAGTGTATGAGGTTTCCAATTGCTTCACACCCTTGCCACGATTTGTTCAGTTCCTTTTTTTTTCCTTTAAAAAAAAAATATATATATAGTAGCCATCCTAATGGGTGTGCAGTATTATCTCACATGGATCTGATTTGCATTTTCTCTCTGATGACAAATTTTGTACAGCATCTCTTTGTGTGATTATCAGCCGTGTTTCTATCTTCTTCAGAGGAATGTCAATTCAAAGTCTTTGCTCATTTTCAAAATGGCTGTCTTTTTATTTTTGCATAAAAGGATTATTTTATACTCTGGATGCAAGTCCCTTGTCTGAAGGATGATTTGCAAATACTTCTTCCTCTCTTTGTCTTGTTTTTTCACTTCCTTGACGGTGTCCTTTGTCACACAAAGGTGTTTAATTTGGATGTAGTTCAACTTACATTTTTGTTTTGCTTGTGCTTTTGACGTAGTGTTTAAAATACCATTGCCTAACCCAAGGTCATAAAGATTTACTTATAAGTTTTCTCCGAGGAGGTTTAAAGTTTTCACTGTTGCATTTAGACCTGTGACCCATTTTGAGTTCATTTTTACCTATGGTGTGATGTTAGCATCCAACTTTATTCTTTTGTGTGTAGATGTCCAATTGTTCCAGCACCATTCATTGAAAAGGCTGTTCTTCCCCATTAAATAGTTTGGGCACCTTTGTCAAAAATAAGTTGACATTTGGGACTTCCCTGGTGATCCAGTGGGTAAGACTCCGTGCTCTCAATGAAGGGGGTCTGGGTTCGATCCCTGGTCTGGGAACTAGATCCCGCATGCATGCTGCAACTAAGAGTCTGCGTGCCGCAACTAAAAGATCCCACGTGCTGCAATGAAAATCCCGTGTGCCTCAACTAAGACCCGGTGCAGCCTAAATAAATAATTTTTTTTAATAAATAAATAAATTGACCATAAATGTTATGGTTTACTTCTAGCTTCTCAATTCTCTTCCACTGATCTACAGGTCTATCCTTAAACCAGCATCACACTGTCTCAGTTACTTCGTTAGTGTTTTTGGTAGCAGTTTTTGAAGTTAAGGAATTTGATTCCTCCAACTCTGTTCTTCCTTTTCAAGACTGATTTGTTTATTCTGGATCCTTGCATTTCCATATGAATTTTAGGATCAACTTAATAATTTCATTAAAAAAAAAAAACAGCTGGGCTTTTGATAGAGTCTACACGGAATCTGTAGATCAATTTTGGGAGTATTGTGCTCTTCATAATGTTATATCTTCTGATCCATGAACATGGGATGGCTTTCCATTTACTCAGATCTTTAATTTCTTGAAACAGTATTTTGTAGTTTTTAGTGTATATATCTTGCCCTCTTTTGTTAAATTCTGAACATTTTGTATACCCTGCATTGTGTGGCCACTGGATTCTCTGCTATCTTTTTTTTATTACGTTCTTGGAATTTTTTATTTATTTCTTTACTCCTATGTTTATTTTTATGCCTGAATTCCTAGGTGTCAAGCCCGGTCGGTATAAATTACTGGTCAGGCCAAGATTTTCCTAAATGCATGGTGTGGCTATCTTTTGACCTCTGCCGAGGACTCCATGTGAGGAGGCTGCCAGCGACCTCCAGGCCTTTGACTCTGCGGGCAGGGGGAAATTCCACCCTCTAGCCCTCCTGAGTTCTTGTGGCTGGACTCACAAAATTTACACGGGGCAGATTAACAGGAGAAAAAGAAATTCGTGTACAAGGAGGTCTCATAGAAATTGGGACCTGAGAAGTGGCCAAAGCAAACAGCGTTAATACTTCTTATACAAGAAACAATACACTTATGAGGAATTGACAGGACAGAAAGTTACGTTTGGGTGCTAGTTAGGGAAGAATCTAAACGAGTTTGGGCTTCGGGGAGGTAAATTAAAGAGGTGACGAAGTTTGTTTTATACAAGCTTCTGGGCTGAATTCCCCTTCTCTGGTGGTAAGGGTTCCTTCTACCTTCAGATGCACAGGGGAGATTTAGTTCCTGCTGCAGGGAGACAGACAAGAGGGTCAGAGTGTCCCTCTTGTGTTGGCCATTAGGTAAGTTTAATTCAAAATAACCACTATACCCTGTTGGCATTCTTGGTGGGGGGCGGGGCGCGGCCAGCCCTTGGCCTCCTCAGTTCTTGCCCCTGCTGTGTGAAGCCTCAGGGCCACCCAGAGACCAGCGGGTGATGTCTTTCCTTTGTCTAGTCTTTCCCAGATGCGCAGGCAGCATTTTAGGCCCCAGGGCTTTTCCAAAGTTTCCCTGTTACTAACCAGTTCTCGAGGGTTTCTCTCAAATGGCCTTTTTTTTGTTAATTAAATTTTTTTTTTATTGAAGTATAGTTGATTTACAATATTGTGTTAATTACTGCTGTACAGCAAAGTGGTTCAGCGATACATGCATACACTTTCTTTTCTTACATATATCCTTTTCCATTACGGTTTACCAGACGGCCTTTTAAACTCCAAGCCGGGTTTCTCTTTTCCGGTCTGGATCACAGCCTCGGGCAGCTGAGCTCTTCCCAGCATTTGCCATTGTTTTGGTGACACCCTGAAGGAAGGCCTTCCCCACTACTGCCAGGTAGGAATAGAGCTTCCTCAGGGAAGAGCAAGTCCAGACAAAATACTGACTGTGCCCTGAGGGGGTGCTTTTCAACGACCCCCAAACCAATCAACTCTCTATCTTCATTCTTGCCTGCATTTGGCTACTGTGCCAATGAGCTGGGAGGAGGGGTGGGAACAGACCCGGGTTAAAATGTCACTGACTTTCACGATCTTACCAAAATTCAGTGGTTTCTCTTGGTTGGACAATCTTCGGTTTATTCCATGGCTTTGGTTAATTACCCCAGTTCTGAATGATCGATTTTATTTTCTTGCCAACCCATAGGTTTTTAATTCTCCAGGTTTTCGTGATTTTCATCAGTGTAATTTGTCATATAGTTCTAGCTGCCATTTGAATCATATGTGATTAAATAATACAACAGAGGTCCCGAGCAAAGCTTTGCTTCTTCTGCCATGGATCTTACAGTTTGAATCTCAGGACTCCGTACCTGAGGATACCTTGGCCTTGTCTTTCTCTCCCATTGTGATAGGCTTCAGTCTTTCCTACCAGATGGAACGTTCCTCAAGAACTGGTTCCCATATTACACTTTCCTCCCACTTCTACAGCTTTGGCTGGAGATTCTTAACCTGAGAGAAGAGTGGCCCCCAGGTGACTGTGACTTTACTGGAACCAGCGGCAAACACTGAGTGTCTGGCATGTGGATACTATATTCCCACCATCAAGAAACACTAGAGTTTCATCAAAGTCAGAAGGATGACTGACCCCCAAAAAGCTTAAAATCCTCCAATAGAACTTCTGCATTAGAAACATATTTTTCCTTTCCTTGTATTTCTGATTCACCAGAGTGGCCAATAACTTTTTCATCTTAAAGACAGTACTCCCTCCCCTGGTACCTACTTCCTCTGTTCCTTCCATTCCCTCCTGCACAGTAATACATGTTTCTACCATAAAACACACCTGTGCAGGACAGGGGTTATGCACGTGGCCTCCAGGGCCCAACTGTCCAGGTTTGAAACCAAGCTCCGCCACTTACAGCCCATGTGGTCCTGGACATGTTTCTTAACCTCACAGTGCTTTCATTTATTCATCTGTAAGTTTGGGAGACCTCAATGGCACTGTTGTAAAGATTAAATGAGATCGTGCCTGTCACAAAACGGACTCTCAGTAAACGTTATCTCTGATTGTTATGCCACTTTGCAGTTCAGGTTTCCAAATGCCCCTCACGGCCTCCTGCACAAGATGGAAATTAATCAGGCTGATTCCTGATTTCTTCATTAACTGAATGTGGCTCTTCCATCTGAACAACTTTTTCTAGTATTTTTATGGGCTCCAGTTCAGCTGTTTCATCTCGTGGTCTTTTAGGCTCACATCCGTCTCTGTCCCTTTTTTGTTTGTTGTTTTTGTTGTTTTATTCTTTTTAAAAAATTTTTATTGGCGTGTGGTCGATTTACAATGTTGTGTTAGTCTCTGCTGTACAGCAAACTGAATCAGTTATACATATACATATGGCCACTCTTTTTTAGATTCCTTTCCCATATAGCCCATTACAGAGTATTGAGCAGAGTTCCTTGTGCTATACAGCTGGTCCTTATTAGTTACCTATTTTATATATAGTAGTGTGTATATGTCAATCCCAATCTCCCAATGTATCCCTAACCTCTCTTACCCCCTTGTAATCATAATTTCTATATCTGTGACTCTCTATCTTTGTTTAACATATTCCTTTTAACTGGATTGAGAGAAAATTTCTCTTTTACTTCTAACCATATTCCAACTAACCTATGGGTTTCTCCAAGCCTTAACTGAAATCTTCATTTGCGGGTTGATATCTCTTTCTCTGGATTTATCTATAACACAGACTTTACCATTCATTTTGTAAAGCAATTATTTAATGAAGATGTGAGCACATCCCATGTATGTTGCAATAAACTCAAACTCACAGCGGCCGTGACATTTAGGGCAGCTAATAGGAGACTTTAGTGAGTATTTATCATTTCTATTGACCGAGACTGAATAGGCCAATTCAAAGAAAAGAATATAACTTTTGTGTGCAGCAAAAAATAAAATAGTTGGCATGTTTTTTAAATAAATGGAGTAAGAGCAAGGATTGTTAACTGGCCCAGGGGATAGAAGTAGGAGAGATTCCTGTCATGGTTCACAGAAGTTTTCCAATCACCCACAAGATAAGTGAAATCATTTTAAAATTGGCTTATTCTACTTCTATTTCTATTGCCCTTCAGCTTTGCAAACAGAGTATAATTTAATCCACATTCACTGAGTGATTTCTTTTCATTAAGCCTGTGCCTTGCTTGGAGCATGTGAAGCTACCATATAGTCAGGACCTTAAGACCCCTGTGGGTGAGACAAGTAATTTCAGTGGAAGTTGTGCAGATGGTAAATCACGAGGACAGAGCTGCAGGAGAGCAGAAAGCAGCCCTGCCCCCAGCCCCCGAGGAACAGGGAGAGCATGAAGGAAGGCTGTCCTGGAAATGGAGGTGACACCTCAGCTACACCCTGGAGGATGAGTCAGGGTGAAAGAAGGGACATTCCAGCAGAAGAAAAACGTAAGCTTGGCAAAGATGCTTAACCACACAGCGTGTGCGGGCGAGAGTCACTGAGACGTGCTGTCCAGAGCAGAGGGGACTGGAGGGCAAGGCTGAGAAGGGGCTTCTGGTCCTGTATGGAGAGGCCGGGCAGTGAGCCAAGGAGCGTGGACTGATTGATTTCTATAAACCCACTGAGGGAGTTTAAAAGAGGACAAAGCCGATAGTAACTGTGGTGCTCTGTGGAGGAGAGCATTGAGAAGGGGGACACACAAGGTAGGTGAGCAGTGCAGTGGCCTTTGCTCCTCTAGTTGAGAGAAAGTGAGGCCCTGGACTCAGGCAGGAGTAATGGGACCAGAGAAGATGGGCTGGTTGGAGAACATCAATTAGACCAAGAGTGTGAAGGAGAAGAAAGATCCGTCATGTCTCAGGTTGGTGGGGAGGTTGGTCCTTTGCAGAACTGACGGCAGGAAGAGGACCCTCCGTGGGGAGGGTGGTAGGGTCGTGATTAGCTCAGCTTGGAACATGGTGGACCTGAGGACCCTGGGAAACATCCAGGTAGGTCATTTCAGATATTTGGATCCAGAAATATGAAATTCACTGAAGTGTTCAGGACACACTTGAGAATTATCAGTGCTTAGTTGGCAGCAAAACTCTGAGAGGTGATGCCAATGCCAAGGGAAGATGAGAAGAGTTGACCGAAGCAACAGACCTGGGGGAACAATGCTTCCAAGGGGCCGTGGAGGACGTAGAGGGGGATCACCAAGGGGAGATGAGAAGAGTTGACCAAGGCAACAGACCTGGGAGAACAATGCTTCCAAGGGGCCGTGGAGGACATGGAAGGGGGCTGGCCAAAGGCTACCACGGGAGCCAGCATAGGGCGGATTTCACAGAATGTGTCCTTTGGGTAATTGTGCAAACCTTCCAAGGGAAGCTTGACACAAACTCTTTTTAAGGCGTGTAGTAACCGACGATGTGACAGGGAACCAGCTTGTTAAAACCTGTGTTTTCAACTCTGTACATCCATCTTCTGACTGCACGTCTCCATCTGGAAGTCCCAGATTTACGTCAAAACCAAACAAAACTGAACTCATCTTCCTCTCCTAACCTGCGGCTCTCCAGTGCTTCTGGCCCCTGTGAATCTCCATCCTCACTGCCCGTGCGCAGTGCCCTCGAGGCCCTGGGCCTGGACCCCATGCCTGGGTTGTTGCCATGGCCTCTGAACGAGTCTGCCTTCTTCCAGACCCACCTCCCAATCAATTCTTCACATGTCAGCCAAAGGGAACTTCAGACAATGCGAAGTCTATGATCTACATACTTGAAAATCTTTCACGGTCAGTCTGCTTTGCATTAGGACAAAGACCCAGCACCTTCCCCACCCTCTTTTTCAGCTTATTCCAACTTACCCCATAGGTCTCAATATGGGAAGCCTTCTCTCCCCTCCAAAACTGAGAAGTCTGTCTTTCCAGGTTGAGCCCATAGCAGCCTGTGGTCCCAATACTGCAGCAGTATTTGTGATATTGTGTGCTAACGACACTTTTGTTTGTCAGCGTCACCCAGTAGACAGTGAACTCATTGAGGACAGGGTCAGTCCTTTGCTTCTGTGTTTTTCCCCAGGGCCTGGCTTGTAATACAGCACATGAGCATTGGGTGAATACTGGATTGAAGTCATGAATCAATGATGATTAAACATTATCCTAATCTAATTATGAGTGGAGCTCTCACAGTGGTTTTATTAACCATTGGCTCCTATGACTCTATGCATTTTAAAGTAGTAGGACGACATTTCTTTTAAAACCTTTCAGAAATTCAGATTGGCTTTCCCCCAATTAGCCAGGATTTGTGAGGTTTTACTAAATATTAACATTTTTATTTCCATGGCATAAATCAGAAAGCCACCAGAGGATCGGGATTTATCTGTGTGTTTCATTCTAAAGTACCACTTTTTTATTTTTTCAAACTTTAGCCCGTATCTTCTTTTTGCACTGGTATTATTATTAACACCACTACTAGTATTAATCCTTCCTACGTTGTATTAGTATCATTTCATACTTTCTGGAGTGTTTTGATAATTTTTGTCTCATTTTGATCTTCCAAATAATTCATTAGGACTGCAGATAAAGTATAATTATAGACATTACCACACACAGATATCCAAATAGGTGTTAAATGACTTTTCCAAGGACACCCAAATAAATAATCGTGTAGATGAAACCAATATATCTAGTGCTCATTCCATTCGTGTGGCTTCTAAGTCACTGTGCTCCCCTCAGGAATGTCTGTACTTTATAAATAACTTGTCACACATGGAAATAATCTTGTCTGCTCTGACTCATTGTTTTGTCAAGTACTTTATTAGGTGGCATTCCTGTTTTATCCAAACACCTGGGTTCCTTTTAACCAAATAATTTTGAAGATGAGAATATAATTTTCATGTGAGATTATTTTCATGTTGGTGGTGTTACAGGAAATACTGTTGTCTTTCAGACACGTACTTTAAGGTAAATTGTTCAGGAACATGTTTACGTACAGAGCAAGTACTGCCTTACATTTATATTTGTTGAAGACACAATGCACGCCCTTCAGAATTTTAGTGGATTTGAAGATCCACTGCTTCTTCCCTTCCGGTGAACTCTTTCCTGGAACGCTTCCCATCACTGCACTGGGAGGTGATGGGAGCGACAGCAGCACGGTACCAGGTTCCCATCCTGCTGTGCTATCCTGCTCTGTGACTCCGGCCCAGTTCCAGTCTTTATTTGCTCATCTGTGCAGTGTGTTGCTTTCGTAGATGAGCTTTCAGACTTTTTAGCCATGGGTATCTTCTTTCTAACACAGGAAGGTATACTGATATACAGATATTTATAAATTATGATAAATATGTATGATAGACACGTTTATATGTATATAGTATGATATGTGGGGTTCCTGTGGTCGGGCTTAGGCATCGCCACTGGATCCCCACTCGCCACCCTACCCCCTCCAAACCATGGGGGCATCAGAGATCACAGGGTAAAATGCACCGGACTAGGTGACTTCTCAGACGTTTTCAACCGTTAGCCTTCTCTGAAGCTATTCTCTTGATATGAAATTAAACCTCTAAGAAGTTGGTGGTCGTCATCTCTCCAACACCTCGCATCGTCAGACTTTTAAAAAATTGCTGTCAATTGGTGGTGGTAAAATAGTATCTCATCTTTGCATATCTTTGATAAATAATTGTTAACAACCTCTTCATGTATTTATGATGGATGTGTTTCCTCTTTGGCAAAATGCTTGTTAATGCTTCCTGCCCAGTCTCTCATCATACAGAGTATGCTTTTCTTATTTATTTTTATGTCTCTATATATTCTTTATGCAAATCAAGAATATGTCTTCCCCTAGTTTATAATTTGACTTTCTCCTTTTTTAAGGTGTCTTTTGATAACAAGTTCTTAATTTCATATTGTCAAATTCATCCATCTTTTCTTTTATTGTCAATGATTTTGGTGTCTTACTTTTTTTCTTACTCTGAGACCTAAGAATATATTCATCTATATTTTTAAGTAGAGTTTCGAGGTTTTGTTTTTAATATTTAACTCCTCAATCCACCATGAGTTTACTTTGTAGAAGATGTAAGAATCCAACTTTATCTTTTACCATCAGATAACCATTTTTTTCTATTCCGTTCATAGGAGTGTGTCTCCTTTTTTCCTCTTTTGACAAGGCTTCTCCATCCCAAATTTCCACCACGTAACAGGCACCGGCCTGTTCACAGATTTCGTCCTAGTTCATAGGTAATTTGCTAACACTCATCAATGCCATCCAGACGTAATTATTACACCTTCAGAACAAGTCCTGATGTCTGGTTAGCAATCTGTCCCTCTCTGATTTCTTCTTCACAGGTGTTTTACCCATTACTGTTCCATATAAAAATATCAAGTTTCTTACACAACTCATTTGGTATTTTGGTTGAAATTGCGTGACCCATGAATTTGAGGAGAACGGATGTCATCACAATATGTGGTTTGTCTCTCCATTGATTTACATCTTCTTTAGCATCTCTTAATAAAGCTTTATCATTCTCCCTGGACAGGTGTTGCACATCTTTCGTTAAATTTATCAGTTACTTTATGTTCTCTCTTACTAACATAACTGTTTTCTTGAATGATACTCCTGGAAGTTACACAGTACGTATGCAGCCACCTAACTACACCCTGGTCCATGTCTGTCAGTCCTTCTGAGGACGGTGGCAGTGGAAGCGAGATCAGGCCTCCGGTGGTCCCCCTCTACTCATCCTCCCACACTTGGGAGGGCCGCCCTGCCCCCACCCCAGACAAAACCACCACACACAAGCCACTTCTGAACAGCACCCCACCCTACTGTCTTCACGTGTGGGTGTTGTTCCTACAGTGCCTTTTGGAATTGCTCTTGCTGTAGGCTCAGTGGTCTTCCCAGTTCAGCGCTTTGCTAAAAATGGGAACAGAACATTAGTTAACTTCGCAGTAAATGTAGAGAAGGTGTATGGACAACAGCATCTTCGACAATGAAGAAAGAGATCTACAGAGGGCAAGGGATGTGCCTGTCGCCGCACAGCGGGTCAGGGTCAGGGCCTTCTTCAGAGTCTGGTCTGTAGGACGGGATTCCAACAGCCCTGCCCCAGGGCTTGCATGAATTAATATTTATAAATTACTGAGAAAATACCTGGGACTTAGTACGTGCTCTGGGAGCTGTTCTGTTATCATTATCGTCCTATTACTCTATACTAAATCTGACCACATATATCCAGTTTAATGAGATAAATAGGATATGGATCTAACCTTAGTGCAAGGTCTAATTTTGGTGTTACATGAAAAGTTTAAAAAGGGTTTTGGTTTTTAAAAACTGTAGATTACATTTTGGGGAATTGAAAGAAGGTCTGTGGGAGAAAGTGACAATTGAGCTGGGCCTAATTAAGTGAGTAGAATTTAAACTAGTGGATTTAATGGAAAGTAGATGAATTTACGGGAGAGGGCTGGTCTGGAAAATAACATGAAGCAAGAAGCCAGGAAAACATACATTTTTGCAAAGAGTGAAGCATTCCTTCAATGCATCAGAAGATGAGTTTTCTTGCTGTTCTTTTGTGCCTAATATCTTCTTTCTGTTATAACTTCCAGCTAAGGTTCTAAATTGTGTGTGTGTGTGTATGTGTGTGTGTGTGTGTGTGTAAAAGAGTTTGATAAACCTTAGCAAATTATTAAGGTCTAAAAGAAGCAGCATTTTTATAAGTTCATTAAAAAACAGTGTCAACTGATCCAATTACGTAAGTAAATACAGGATCACATCGGCATAGAACGCAGCAGATAATTATTAGGGAGGAAACAAGACGCCTGCTGCTAAGCCAGGGTGGACCTTTCTCTTCCTTTACGGACAAGTGCAGAGAATCGCACAACGTTACGGAGGTCGGTAAATTCAAGTTGGGGGAGGGGGAGTAAAACCGAGCCCACCTGGATGCATAGTTCGAAATGTCAAGACAGTTTGAGGCAAGTTATCAATGCTATAAAACGGCAGTTGCTTTAGGAAGGGCTGCCTCTTTGAAAGGATTGATCCAGGCAGAGGGGAAGTGAAGTAAGTCAGACAGAGAAAGACAAACACTGTATGATCTCACTTGTATGTGAAATGTAAAAAATACAACAAACGAGTGACTACAACAAACAAGGAGCAGACACACAGGTATGGAGAGCAAATTACTAGTTACCAGTGGGGAGAGGCAATCTAGGGGAGGGGGAGTGGGAGATATGAACTATGGGGTGTAAGACAGGCTCAGGGATGTATTTACAACACGGGGAATATAGCCAATATTTTGTAATAACTGAACATGTGGTGTAACCTTTAAAAAGTGTCTAATTTTTTTAAAAAAATTTAAGGACTTATACACATAAATTACTTAATTAATCAAATGTTTGCCTAAAAAGATACACTTAGGAAGGTGGGAGATATGATTAGACTGTTAAGGTTTAATAATGATATACATTTTAACTTTGACTATATTTGTGACTTTGTACATATGTAACTCTGAATTCTGAACACCATAAGAGGTTTTTGTTAACCTTTTATTTGAACCTTGTAACTATCTGTAATTTGATGAGTTTTTAGAAGTTTATCCATTTCATAATTTTTATTTTATTACAGCCAATGGTCACATATTTTATATGTGAATCTCAGCAAGGCCGATGGGGTGAGTCGTTGAGGGAAGCCTGTGCTTTCCCTGAACCCCAACATTGAGCAAGGTGGGGGCACCTGGGCAGCACCCCTAAACGCTGGTAAAGTCGAGGAGGCAGTAAGAATGCCCGGGGTGGACCTCAGTAGGAATCCTCAAGAGGTTGAAGGCAGTGGGGTGAAACCCTCCAACATCGAGGGAGGATTACTCCGATCTAGATTTTTTCACTCAGATAACATTATGGAAATAGGAAAAAAGAAAGAAGACCTCCCAAGCATCTTTCTTTGGGAAGCAATGGAGGGGAACACAAAATTGTGGCTAGGAGTTTGGGCTCAGGAATCCAATAAGCAATTATACTGTTAACAGGTGAAGAGAGGAATGTGCTGGGCACTGACATCTAAGGCACCACAGAGAAGAACCCAGGACAGAAGAGTGAGGGGCCACGAGAGACACGAGGCTCGCACTTTATTTACCAGTTGTCTATTTTACAGAGGCGTAATTTTTGCCAAATTATTTTTTGTTGCATTGCGTTCTAAAGATACAAATGTAAGTAAAGCATGGTTTACCCATGAGAAAGCCTCCTGTTTACTCCTGTAAGAATCATACCCCCAAGGGGAGGGTCACAGAAGAGAAAGAAGAGGCTGTAACATCAAAAGGCAGAATTTGTGTCGAAGGGAAGAAAGATGGGATTGGAAAAATGTGGTATGTGGTGAAAAAGAGAAGTAATCGAGTGGAAATCATTGTGGGCTAATCACCCAGGAAACAGACAATTGAGACAAAAATGAGAAAATTCATTTTCCTCATTGGTTTTAGGCATAAATGTTAGTATTCAACACACAAATCTTATTTAGAGTCAAGTCAAAATAAAGATGGGGTTTTAGATGACTATTCTTTAGGAGGAAAAAGTTTTTAAAGAAACGTACTGTGTTGTCTCTGTACTTTTCTTGGAATGCAGTTTTTCTGTAAAAGAGATGAACAGATGTTAGACTTTGGGTGTTCAGTTAAAGATGGCAGATCCAAGCACATTAGCTTCTTCTCTTTCCTGAAATCCCACTAAAATGACAGAAGAGTCATGTTTATCAAAAAAAAAAAAAAAAAAAAAAAAAAAGAAGAAGAACAGAGAGGGGATAATGGCGGCCCCATTTAGAGCTGGAGAGCAGAGATAGGAAGAAGTGATGTAGCAGAGCCCAAGGAGGCAGATGGGCTCAGAACCACTCTCAGGACCCTCGGTCCCTCCAGGATTGGCAGACTCAGGCCCCATGGGAGGCAAGGTGAAGCTGGACTAGAAACTGGCAAATTGGTTGAAAGGTTAAAAGCCAAGTAGACAGCAGGGATAATTTCTTTTCAGCAGAAAACTCCAGGTTTACTCTTTGATGGAATAAATCAGAGAGTCTCTTTGGGGAGATGATAGAAACAGCTGAGGGCTGGTTGCTACGCAGAAAGCTGGAGCTAAAGGAAGTTCAGATATTGAGACTGAGCCCTTCAAGGTCCCTCCTCTAACCTGTACAGCACTTACCGTGTATCAGACACAATCCCGATGACATTACACTTTTAAAAAATAGTTTTATAAACTCCTCAGTGGTAACCACTTTACAAATGAGGAAACTGATACAGAGAAAAGATTCGGTAACCTACCAAGAGCACACAGGTAATAAATGGAAGGGCTGGAATCGAAGCACATGCCGTCTGGTTGCAGAGTCCGACTCTCACCCACTACACACAACTGATGGGCCCCGGGAAGAGCCTGTCAAACATCCTACACAGAAGCCCGAGATCCAGATGCATCGTCCATACGAGCAGGGCCTCTAGGAGAATTTCTGATGCTGCCCCGGGAAGTCTGAGCAACAGACAAGGACCCCGGATGCCTGAGAAAATCCCGTAATATGACAGAGACCAGAACAAGCCAACAAACAGAACAGAAGAGGGATCGAAGCAAATTGGAGGAAATAGAAAGTATGCAAGAGGAAAAAAGAAACTCCCATTAACTTTCTCAGATTATGGGAGACAACTATTGCATTTACTAAATGAGAACAAAATATTTCCTAATTGGAAGAGGGAGAAGGTGATTCAAATAAACAAGAGCGCTCACTTTGAAAGTAAAAATGTGAGTGTTGAAATTTACATTTTAAGAAGTTTCACTAGAAGGGTGAGAAGGTAAAATGAGGCAACGTGATTAGAACAAAAGGACACGGACGCATGGATAAAGATGTGGTACATATACGTGATGGAATATTACTCAGCCATAAAAAGGAGTGAAGTTGGGTCATCTGTAGAGATGTGGGTGGACCTAGAGACTGTCAGACAGAGTGAAGTAAGTCAGAAAGAGAAAAACAAATATCGTATATTAATGCATATATGTGGAACCTAGAAAAATGGTACAGATGAACTGGTTTGCAGGGCAGAAATAGAGACACAGATGTAGGGAACAAACGTATGGACACCAAGGGGGGGAAGTGGCAGGGGGTGGTAGTGGGATGAATTGGGTGACTGGGATTGACATACATACACTAACATGTATTAAATGGATAACTAATAAGAACCTGCTCTATAAAAAAATAAATAAAATAAAATTCAAAAAAAAAAAAGAACAAAAGGACAAAGAGATGGAAACCAAGAGAGAGAGAGAGACTCAGAGGTTGTCCTGTATGAGCTGTAGCAGTTCTGGAAAGAGAAGAAGAAAAGAGAAGATCCCTGGGTGCTCTGCAGGGCGCCCACCATGATCAGGGAAACAGATCCACACACCCACCCATTACGGGAACATCACAGCACACGTGGAACAAGGGACAGTCCTAATAATTCTGGGAATGCGCAGCTAGTGGAAAGGATTCTACAAAGAACCTTCAAGAGGTAGAAGATAACGGAATGAAACCTTCCAACACCTGAGGAGGAATTATTCCGATCTAGATTCTTGTACTCAAATATTATGGAAATAGTAAAAAAAAAAAAAAAAGATCTCCCAAGAACCTCCTTTCTTTGGGAAGCAATGGGTGATGATCCATCCAAGAAAGAGGAAGGCAGGGGTCGCAGTAAACAGGAGATGGAGGAGTGGACTGGCTGGGCTGGAGGAGAAGGGACCATCCAGCCCTTCAGGCGGCCTGACGTAAAACGGCCGGATGGGAGCGCACGGACAGCTCCCTGAGATGTCATCCACGGCCCCAAATGGACACCCAGTGCTTGCTTGCAGTGAAAGGAGGCTACTTAATTGGGAGACTTTGAGGATAAACTCTTGGGAAGCACACAGGACGGATACAAGTGCACGAGCACAGCTGCTGACTGCGGGTGAGGGATGTGGTAAAGCCTACGCTCCGCCGTCCACAGCGTTTTCATAGTCATGACAACGTGACGTTGTTAATGGTCTGACGTAGTGTCCCCCGTGACTGCATTGGGACAGAAGTGTCTGAGACAGGACGGCAGGTGTGTGTGGGAAAGCGTCTTCTTCTCCAAGCTGGGAAGTTGACAGATGAACGCTTCTGGGTGGGAAATAGTGCCCTAGAGGAGGGAAAGCTTTTGTTAGGGATGTGGATGGAGGTCAATGTCAAAAGAAAGGGTGAAAGAGTTGAAAACCCTGCCCTCTGGGGAGCTGGGAGTAGAATGCGCGTGGTATTTGGGGAACAGTTTTCCATAACAAGCCATGTACAGCTACCTGACCCCTTAACTACGTATGTGCATAACTTTGGTGAGAACACATAATACATTTTTTGATATGTCATCTTACATGCTGTTGTTCGTCATGATGGCTGGGAATTGCAGTCTTCGGAGCACAGACGGTCTGGAGTGGAGGCTGGAGGCTCTCAGCTCCTGGAATCGGAAGAGCAGTTCCCGGAACCCGGGACTCAGCTGCGCTGGGCGAGGGGGTGGCCTGTTTCTCCCAGGAGGAGGGCGCAGGTCAATCCTCCAGCCACTCCTCCCCGCACTTCTCTGGTGACAGCACATTTGGTGACTGACAAACACTCACCCCTTGATAACAGCGTGTTCCCTCAATAGCTGCTGGATTCCCGGGGGTTTCAACGCTGTTGAGCGAGCGCGGTCCGTGTTCACAAAGACACTAAACACAGCTGTTTCATTGTCTATATTTAAAACCCGTCAAATAAAGATACTCTTGGCTCCCAGCAGAACGGTTCTGTGGGGCTCCAAACGGGCCCTGGGTTGCTGGAGATCCTGGCGGTTCCTGGATGCCCCCGGGTGTGCCCAGGGCCACCTCTCAGCTGTCCCTCCTCAGCCACGTGGCTTGTGGGGCCTGGGTGCACTGCTGATGTTTCTTTAATGTGCAGCCACGTCCTATGTAAGCCACAGATCCACAATGAGCCGTTAGTAAAGCAAGAAGCAGAAGGAGTTCTAATAATAACATACAAATTAGCAAGGAGCAAACCTACCTCAAAATGGTCTACACCAGCTCCGAAAGTTACGTTCATAGATCAGATTTCTCATATTGCCAGTCACAATTTCTCTGATACTTGTTTAAAAATGGTAAATGGAAAAACATAAAGATAACCCCATTTATACTATGTTATATTTGGAGAAGTACTTACAAATATCAGCCTAGAATATTCTCTCCTGCCTCACTATTTGGAAACAAATTTTAAAAAGAACAAAAGGAAGATGGAAGGAAGGGAGGGAAGAAACAAAGAAATCTGGTTTCCCTTTAGCCCCAAATGCAAACCACTCAAACAGGAGGTCATTTATGTCTATTTTCCATGACAAGATAAATTACTAAATTTCAATCTATCTCTTAATACATAATCAGTCTAAAAACCAAATATGATGTAATCAATCATTCTTGAATCGGGGACAAAAAATGCTTTTTATTCACTACATAACGAATCTAAACATTAAGCAATACACACTCTTGTTAAATGGGGAAATTCAAAATTGGCCTTATATCATGAATATTAATAAAGGTAAAGTTAAAATGAATTTTATAATGCAGCCATTTAAAATGCACTGATCTAAAACTGAGTTTTTACTTAAAACCACTTCTTTACTACATGCTACTACATACTATGTTAAAATGAAGAAACGAGTTGGGTTCCTGAGAAGGGACCCCAACAGCCCCAAACTGAGACCCGGTGTGGGCATCCCCCAAGCAGTCCCTCATCCCACCCGGTGTGGGCATTCCCCAAGCAGTCCCTCATCCCCAACTCCCCATGTGCCGAGCGCTGGTCGACACCACAAGATGCTGGGCAGAGGTGTGTTTGATGGTTTTGCTCATCGTTGGCTCAGTTGTTCAGTCTGGCAGAATCTGCTCAGCAACTGTTCGTGTCTCCATGGTTGCGTCGTGGGCTACGAGCAACAACTACTGAGCCTGAGCTCTAGAGCCTGTGAACCACAACTCCTGAGCCCACAAGCTACAACTACGGAGCCCGCAAGTCACAGCTACTGAACTCTTGTGCCACAACTACTGAAGCCTGTGGACCTAGAACCTGTGCTCCTCAACAAGAGAAGCCACCACAATGAGAAGCCCACGCACCGCAACGAAGAGTAGCCCCCGCTTGCTGCAACTAGAGAAAGCCCGCGCGCAGCAACAGAGACCCAGTGCAGCCAAAAAAAAGAGTCAACATCATCAACACACAGAGCTACAAAGTTTTTTGTGTGTCATGAGAACTTTTAAGATCTACTCGCTTAGCGACTTTCACATATACGACATAATTGTACACAGATGTAATGCTGTACGTTACATTCCCAGGACTTATTGATTTTACAAATAGACGTTTGTGCTTTTGACCCCATTCACTGGTCTGGCCTAGCCCCACCCACACCCCTCTCCCCTGCCTCTGGAAACGACCAGTCTGTTCTCTGCATTATAGAACATTGTCAAAACTATAGAAATGGAAGGCAGATTTGAGGTTGCGGGAAGGGAAGTGGGTGAGCTTAGAAGAGGGTGGCCACACTTGTGGTGACGGCGTTCTGTGCCTTGGCTGTGCGGGTGTACAGTGGACACACACAAGTGATCAATTCACATACAATTAAACACAGACATGCACGGGAGCAGAAGTAAAGCAAGATCAGTGGAGTGAATGGGTGTTGATATCCCAGTTGTGACGATATCTTAGAGTCTGGGGAGATGATATTACCAGGGGCAGTGGGTCAAGGGCACATGGGATCTCTGTATCATTTCTTCCAGCTGCACGTGATCTGCAATTATCTCAAAACAAATAGTTTAAAACCAAGTAAAACATGTACGATAATTTCACATAATGGCCAATGCTATAAAGAAAGCCCCATTGATCCTCACCTGAGTGATAGTGGATGAGAGGAAGGTGCAGTAAAGCTGTACCCGAGGACACAGTGGGGCTGAACATCCGAAGCCACCCCCACCTGCTAGTGTTATTTGCATCATTTGTGTTTTGCAACTAAGCTACCTGCTAAACACTTCATATGAGAGCTCATCTTGGAAATTCCATTACAAACAATCGCAAGCAGCATATGTGACAGAGAACTGTAGACAGCCAGAGCCACAGGAGCATAACGCTTCCTCTTGTACCTGAGTAACTGAGAAAAGGTGATGTCTTATAAGATCACGTCACTAAGGGACTCAGTCATTAGTAGACGGTTCTGTGGAGTCTTACATAATGCGAGGTGTTTTGTTCAAAGAATCATCAGCTCAGTTTTTCATTCATTTTTTTAAATTCTGCCTTAAAGAAGAAATTTCTATTTTACATCTCAGTTGTCTTAAATCAAAGTATATATACATTTACTAAGAAGCATCAACTGTCTTTCAAGGGCATTTAACCTGTAATCCATCCGTTTTTAATCTACATCTGACAAATGACTCCGGGGTGAAAATACCCCTTGGAGAAGAGGTGGTGTCTCCTGCTGCCAGTCACCATAAGTTCCCTTCTTCCAAAAGTGAGGCAGAGTGTCTTGTATTTGTGGGTGAGCCCCAGCTCCCCGTGAGCTCAAGGGAACAAGGAAAGGATCAAGGTCACTGTCGCAAGGATCCAGACACAGCAATATTTGGAGGAAGCTCCATGAAGGCTGAGAGGAGGGCATTGTCCGTGTGGGGAATGAGAAAGACATTTTCAACTCCCTGACTTATCCGTGAACGTGGGCATGGAGAACAGAGGATGTGTCAAATACAACTTTGTCCACAAAATTCGATGTTATAGACCCTAATGACTTTAATGAAAAGCCTGTCATTTGCCCCTCGCGGGTGGGCCCGGTGGTCTTTGTCTTTGCTGTCTTCCCAGAACCCCACGGAGCCCCCAGAATGATGGGAATCCATGTGATGAATGTACAACACATTATGAAATGCTTAAAACGATAGAGGTGAATTTCTAGGATTACCAGAAAAGTAAAACATGTAAATTAATATAACAATATTTCACTAAAATGTGATTTTTTAACAGTGTTGGCACTATATCAGATAGAGTGGCTTTGATCATTAATATCCAATCCTTTTCATATATTTTCTAATCGCTTAATTGTTTTGCTTTGTGTTGGTTTGTTTATAAGATTTATTTAAATTTGTCTACTTGATGTTCTTCATATGATGAGAATTAAGGTGCTTTTTCATAAAACCTCTGCACTGAATACCATTCAAACCATTCTTAGCCAATTTAGTAACATCTCAGAACATCTTCAGAATAACTGTGCCCACTAAGTACATATTCACCATAGAAGATTATGCACAAAGGCCATTTTAAACACTGCATTTTGTTGTTGCTTTATAGTTGTAACAAATGAAAATTTTAAATGAATACTTAAGACGTTGAATTTTGTTTTCCTTTTTCATTAGCAAATAAGATGTCCTTGGAAAACCTTTTATATGGAAAGGACCGTAGCTTATTTACTGCCTTTTGAATGGACAAGGATAAAAATAAAAACACATCTGACAAACTATGATGATAAAAGCTCTGTATCGACATGCAGATACATCACTATGCTTCCCTAATTAACTTCTAAATATTTCATACTGTCTTAATACTTTTCAGACTCAATCAAAGATAACTTACACTTAGTTTTATTGAGAACGTGTTAACAGTTTGTGTAATCTTTACATCACAAACAGCAATTTAGTTATCTAAAGAGATTTTTCTATAAGGAATCATTTATCACAAATCAGTGCATTGTGATACGATCTCCAGGTCCCCCCGTAGTGTCTCCGTGTGTTTGTGCACCCAGCCTGGCTGTCATCCCCCGTCTGTCCTCAAGCACAAACCTCCCTGGTGATTAGACCCGGCAGGTAGGATCCTTGTCGCATTATGATAATCAACTGCATTCCTCTGCCTTTTTATTCTTCCCTAGAGTGACTGCATCTCGTGGAAGAGGAAAAATGTAGTTATTGGATCCAATCGAGTGTTTGTGTCTCTGAAATTATCAGCAACACCCCGTCAGGAAAGGTTCTGTTGGTCCACAGACGTATGGCGATCCAAGCAGCCACATAAAGGTAATGACCCCGTGTCCTACTTCAGGCTCTACGTGCAAACAGATGTTTGTCTATTACCTTAACAAGAATTCCAAAAAGCACAAAGACAGGTTTGCGAATAGAGGATTTTGTATTTGATCAAGAGTTCAACGTTCCTAATCTTAATAAACAAACTCAGTACAGTCAGAATTTATCATCTATTACTAAACATAGACTCAAGTAGTCTTCTTTTATCCAGTTACAACATTACCCCCAAAATAATTTCATAGCCATGTTAATAGGTCTGTTCACCCCTTGGCAGTTGTACAGAGGCTGCCTCGTGCAGAGTCCCTTTAAAATCAGATCTCTCTTTCCACTATTAGTCTATTAGGGACCCTTTATCTTTAAGGAATTAAGCACTTCTTTAATTAGGGCCCATTTGCATAGCCCAAGGTCCTCATAGGTTGCTGTCAATTACTGTTGGTAAGCCTCTCTCAGCGTTGCTGTGAACCTCCAGAACCACACTCCTTGCAAACTTCCAGTTATATATGGCTAATGTTCTTTTTTAAGAATTTTAAAAATTGTGGTAAAATATATAGAACATAAAATTTACCTCCTGACCTTTTTAAGTGTACAGTTCAGGAGCGTGAAGTACATTTACTATGTAGCTGTGCGACTACCATTGCCACCCATCTCCAGAACGTTTTTCATCTTCCAAAATTAAAACTCTGTCCCCATTAGGCACTCACTCTCCATTTCCCCCTCCTCCCAGCTTCTGGAAACCACCATCTACTTTCCGTCTCTGTGAATTTGACTGCTGCGGGGACCTCATTGAGGGAATCATACAGTATCTGTCCTTTAGTGGCTGGCTGATTTTACCAGCATTATGTTGTGGCAGGTGTCAGAATCCCTTACCTCTTTAAGACTCAAGAAGATTCTGTCGTATGTAGAGACCACATTTAGTTTATTCCCTCTCTGTCAATGGACACTTGGGTTGCGTCTACATTTTGGCTATTGTGAATAATGCTGCTATGAACATGAGTGTGCAAATATTTGTTTGAATCCCTGCTTTCAGTTCTGCTGTGTATATACCCAGATGTGAAGTTGTTTGATCCTATGTTAATTTTTAACAGTAAGGAACTTCCATACTGTTTTCAATCACAGCTGCACCATTTTGCATTCCCACCAACGGTACACAGGAGTTCCAATTTCTCTACATCCTCACCAACGCTTCTTGTTTTTTGTGTTGTTTTGTTCTGTTTTGTTTTTAATAATAGCCATTCAAATGAATGTGAAGTGGTATTTATTGTGGTTTTGACTTGATTTCCCTAATGATAGTAATGTTGAGGGTCTTTTCATGTACTTATTGACCATTTATATATCTTCTTTGGGTAAATGTCTATTCAAGTTTTTTGCCTTAATCAAGTAGTTTTGTTGTTGCTGTTGTTGTTGAGTGTAGGAGCTGTTTATGTATTCTGGATATTAAGCCCTTATTAGATAAATGTTTTGCAAATGTTTTCCCGCATTCTGTGGTTTGCCTTTTCATTTGGTTGGTCGTGTTCTTTGATGCACAGAAAATTTTACTTTTGATGTAGTCCAATTTATCTATTTTCTTTTGTTGCCTGTGTTTTTGGTATCATAACCAAGAAACCATTGCCAAATCTAACATCATGAAGATTTTCCTATATATTTTCTTTTAAGAGTTGTATAGTTCTAACTCTTATGTTTAGTTTTGGGTTTTGATCCATTTCAAGTTAGTTGTATATAGTGTAAGTTAAGGGTCCAGCATCATTCTTTTGCATGTAAGTATCCAGTTTTCCCAACACCATTTGTTGAAAAGACTGCCCTTGCTCCATTGAATGGTCTTGGCACCCTTGACAAGAATCATTTGACCATATGCACAAGGGTTTATTTGTAGGCTTTCTATTCTATTCCTTTGGTCTGTGTGTCTGTCTTTATGCCAGTACCACACTGTTTTGTTTACTGTAGCTTTGTGTAAGTTTTGAAATCAAGAAGTATGAATCTTTCAAATTTGTTCTTCTTTTTCAAGATTGTTTTGGCTATTTGGGGGTTCCTTTAGGGTCCATATGGATTTTAGCATGGATCTTTCTATTTCTGCAAAACAACAACATTGGGATTTTGATGGGGATCGCTTTAAAACTATAAGTTGCATGGCTAAGTTTCTTAATCAGACAGAAATAGAGGTTTCAATGTTTTATGGTAGTGAATTTTCCTACCCAATTTGAGCATGTACCATTACCTTAAATAAATTTTTTTTCAGTGTGAAAAATATTAAGATTTTATTTTATTTTTTCTGATCCTGGTATGGAGAACAATAAGTGATTGTAGGGAATGTTAACTATAAAGTTTTACACAAATCTGCACTGAGAATGAAGAGACAGTTTCTGTTGAATTTCTTAAAACTCAGAATTTTGAAATCAGTAATTCCTTAGTAGAAAATTACCAATTTCATGGAATGTTTCACATAGACTTTGCCATCAAAGGTAAGCTTATCTGGCATTCAGAAGTTCTTTATTTATAATAAGAGCCTAATACAAAACTTAGGTATGATGAGGCATCACTCAAGACCATGGTCAATATTAACAATGTGGAGAGACACAGTATATTTGAATGAGTGATTAATCACATTTCTGTGTCATTTTTGAAATAACAAAACCTACCAACGATCGAGCTCCAGCACACACGCCAGCACCGGGCAAGCACTAAATTCCTCCCCAATTCTCCTAGACTGAGAGATTATCCTTCCCACTTCAGAGCTCAGTAAAGGGAAGATTAGAGAACGTAAGTGACTATGTTAAGATGACATAATTAATAAGTAGCCAAGACAGTAACTGCACCAGACTTAGGTGGCTGACAACGGAATTTTGTTTAGAGATCTACATTTGACGCAAATCACTAATTCCAAGAAACCTTCAAATTTCAATCTTCAATCCAAGTCTATTTCTAAACCAAATGAAAATGTTCAGAAGTTAGCAGTAGAATAGATACAGCAAAAAAAGGACTCAAAGGAAAGGTTTCTTTCACAACTACCCTTTCTGTCCCAGATACAAAGGGATAATTGTGTATTAATCATTATGTTCATCTGTTTCCCATTTTTTCTACACTGTTGAGTGCCTATTTTGTTCCATGAGCCCTTCTAGACTCTGGAGGTATAAAACGGGTGAGACATGGGCACTGTCCTCAAAGCATCACAACGACGTGGTAAGGACCAAGAGTAAACAGGCCTGAAGGTCCTTCCTTCAGGGCAGAACACCTGCTTGGTCTCTCCGCCTTCCAGAGCCGAGCATGTTTCCCGGCCCTGTAAGGAGTTCGGTCGCTTCTCATGGTATCAACAGAGGTCTGAGTAAGATGACTTGGGAGGATGGAGAAGAGGTCTTAGCTCTGATTAGAGGGGCCAAAGATGTCTTTGCAGAGGAAATGACCCCAGAGCTGGGCCTCGAAAGATTAGTTCATTAGATGGATGAATTGGGAGTGACTTCCCATGTAGGAGAAAAATATAAAACCCAGAGATGAACTCAGGGCATAGACATAGATACCAGTAACTTGGCACACACAGCTGCTTGTTAGGACAAAGGACTTAATTCTTCCCGGCTTGGGTTTGGTGTTGGTAAAACAGTTGTGATTTCTGTCGTCCACAGGAGAGAGAACGTGGTGTGGCTCCATCTCCCTGTCTTTTCAGATGGAGGGTATAGAACTGTCCACTCCAGGGCTCTCAATCCCAGAAACTGCTTACTAGCTGCTCTCACTCATTTGCCCACCATCCTTTCTTCTTGCAATGCCCAGCGTTATCGTATTCAACCATCCAGAGTCTTGTTACCTGCTGCCGTGTGGTTGTTTGAACTATGGATTCCCAGAATTGTTCTTTTGCTGCTTCTACTCCTTAGATTGCAACCCAGAATCGAAGGATGCAGGTGGAAGGGCCCATGGTCCCGTTGCCATTGCTAAGCCAGCAGCGGTTGAGTACAGACGGCCCCGGTCCTGCAGCCCTCGCACTCCCAGCCCCTCCCCACCCTGTGGCCACCACCGGCCCCCCGTGGGCCATACTTCCTGTCCTCAGCCCTGGCTTCCCTTAGCAACCCCAGTCAAGAAGGACTTTGGGGCTTCCTCTTATGGGAGAGATGAAAGTGCTGTGGTGAAAGATTTAGATTTAGGGCATTTTCTGTCCATGTGTCCCAATTAGCCACCATGATTGCCGAGCTGAGCACCTGTGGCTTCCCCACAGCTGGTGCTCTAGGAAATCCAATTTCCTCTGAACCAGAGCCCAAAGAGAAAATCACACTCCCATCCAATTTCTATGCTAAAGACTTTACTTAAAATAAAATCAATATCTGTTTCCCAAAAAGCTTCATGGATTGTGTTCTGAATGGCGACTATTTTAAAGAAAAGTGTATCGTGTGTCCAGAAGGAGGAATCTGCCGAAATAGCTCCAACTTTATAAATCTGTGGTCTTTGACCCTTTGAATCGGATTTATTTAAAACAGCTGACAAATACTATTAGTTTCGTCCTAGCACTGCCAGTTACCATTTGTGTCCCTTTGGGCAAATCCCTTCAAAGTCTTACTTTCTTTTTCTGTAAAACAGGGATAAAGGGCTAGATCAAGTGTGATGGATTACATGAAAATACTGTAAACTACTAATGATGGTGATTGTAGCTAAGTATTCATTAAGTATCCACAATGTACCAAGCTCCGTTCTCAAAGTACCACTCACTATATCCCATTTAGTCCTCGAAACACCCTGTGTTACTCTTCTTGTCCAGATTTTTATCCATAATTTATATCAGAGGAAACTAATGTATAGAGAAGTTAAATAGAATGCCCCACGTTACACAGTAAAGGGCACGGATGGAACTCAAACTTAGGTGGGTGTCTCAGCTCCTGGCCAACGTTCTTAACTGCTGGGACCTGCCCCTGCCATGTTCCCAAAGCCCTATGCAAATCTCACACATTGCTCTCCGTGTGTCTATTCCACACATATTTACAATAGATATTATTTTTGTGTGCATGTAAAGTATTGCGTGTATATATATGCTTACACACCAAGAATTTGTAAAACTGCTAGGTTGCCACTAAATCACACTGTTTTGCGTAAAAGGAGCAACGCTGTTAATATCATTCCGAGTTCACCACTCTCGTGGCCCCTGCTCAGAAAACAGCCCAATAATTTCGAGTCATGTTTTCTCAAGATCATCCCTAATGCTTTTCGATCGTTTTCATAGTGATTCATCAGTATTGCTTAAATCTTCTTTATGACCTTTGTTACCTGCCGTTATAACAATGTTTATAAAATGTAATGTTATAAAATAGTACAGATAGTGAAAAATAAGTAAAAGCGTTTGAGCTTTGATTTTTCTGGAATTTAGGAGATAGTGGAAATTTGCATTTTACATGACTTGTCTCAGTCTTGGACCACCACTCTCTTGGGAAGTAGGATGCAAATGACTAATCCCTCCCCCTCCCCTGGAGTGTGACAGGGACTGCAGGTGATGACACTTCTCTCCCCCCAGCTGAGAACGATTGCCTCCATCCGTGGGCGTTTTGATTGAAGCCGAGTTGGGGAATAGGCGGGTCGTGTGTGGGTGTGGAGGACAAGGGGCATCAGATCCAGGGGCTTCTGCCAGCCAGAGTCCACCTGCGGGCGGGGAGCTCACCAGAGAGGAGCTCCTCTTGGCTCAGTGGAGGTGCTGCCACCGCGATCGAGGTCAGCCTGGGACCCTTCCCCTGTGACCCCATGCTCCTCCGGCATCCTGGGTGACTTGAGACTGGGAGGTCCCTGGACGCCCCGCGGGTTTATGAAAGCTTCCGAGCGCCGTGCGTTTTCCACACATGAGTTTCAGAGTCGGAATGCCCGTCCCTCCTGTTCCCCTGGAGCAGAACTAGGAAAACGAGAAAAGCCAAAGATGCCAAGAGAGCCCAGGGCTTTGCTGTAGCTGCACGTTCAGTTCAGTGAACCTCCAGCTCGTTCAGCCCCAACCGCTTTCTAAGTTATTTCTCGGGGAGAATAGAGCAGTGCAGGGTGCTAAAGTGACCCCTGAGGTCACTGGCACCAGGAGATTTGAACATCAGACAGTATATCATAAATTTCTCAAAAAACCCAAAAGGCAGAAACACCTATAGGGCAGGTGCTGTGTGTCGGGCGTGTCCGTGCCTTCCATGCACTCACAGCCTGAGGTCCCCCACACTCCACGATGTGCTCTGGACAGCCCCACACTCATGGCGGAGACCTGCAAAAATCCCTGGGGAGACTAACAGTGCAATTATCGCCTGAAAGTCTGTGATGCGTGAGAAATCTGTGCCCTGAGGTCTTGCTGGGAGATTTTGTGGTGCTGGTCGAAGCCCAATGCTGACGTTATTCACCATTTTCATATTTCCTCTTTAATTATATTTCCTCTTTAATCATAGTTTACATCCTTTCCTGGGGTCTTAACGTTTGTTTGACAAAGAGATTGTGCACCATTTTATTTATAAAGATCTACCATTACTAATATGTTTAGAGAAGAACATTCTGCTTAAATAACTGGTAGCATCTTCCACTGAAGCTTTTATAATTAAACCTCTTAGTCTGCTAATGTCAACAGTTCCTTCTAGATGGAGTTAGTGGAATTTTTGTTATCATGGAAAAGTAGCATGTTGAGCTTTTAAATTTCCTTCCAAACAATGGACACTTGCCACTTGATTCGACAGCCTGAGCCTTGTGTAATACGTACAAAGTCGTGACGTTTAGTGACGTACAAGCCTTCTCCTCACTCCTAGAAGAGAACTTTCAAGTAGCCCACGTTCCATAGAAGGTTCTAGGACGGTCATTGGAGGTATATGTATCTTTACTTTGGGGGAGGAAATACAACTATGCTCAGATGTATCGTTTTCATTTGCCCTGTGGATGTGTTCTCATTTGACCAGAATAAAAATCATGTTAGCCCTTACCTCATGGGCAGCTTTCATGCACAATTTAAATCCAATGTAAAATTCATGGGTGGAAATTAATAGACACTTGCCAAAGCATAATGAATAACGTATTACAGTCTTGAAAGGGGTGTTAGATTTAAACACAGATGATATAGCAGTTAAATGAATAAATCTTCCCTAATCAAAATCACTTTCAAAATATGGAAATTTTAGTGCCTGCCTTGTTTGAGGGTTGCATTAATAAACAAACAAACAAACAAACAAGGAATAACCCCATTAGAACAGAGCAGAAAAAAGGTAGATAGTGACTGACTAGCATATTCAATTTGACAACAAATATTAACTAAACATGGAGAAAGAATATGGAAAGATATTTCAGAGGAGATGCAAGTGGCTTTTACGTTAGAAAAAGCGTTCAACCTCATCAGCATCATCCGTGTGACCCACAGACTGACAACGTCACAGCATCGTTTACCGACCAACCACGTTCAAACCGTACTGAGGACTGTGGCTGTACAGACACAGTTACCGGCAACATCAGTGAAGCTTAGAGAGGATGTTGCCTTCACATGAGCACGTCCACGTAGTGCACAGACACTTACGCTCAGGAGCTGCATATATGTTGTATGTATGGAGCTGCAGCGAGGTGGTGCCCAGGGAGCATGGCCTCTGCAGGGACCGTATCCAAGCATGACTCTGGACAATCTGCGATCTCTGCAGTCTGTTTCCTTCTGTGTATGTAAGGCATGATCACAGCATGTTTACCTTGAGTGCTGTGAGAAGGACTTGATGGATTGAATGGCGTTTGTCACACAGCGAGCATTTCAGAAGCCTTGGATACTTTTGTTACACGTTATAGACTTGTTTGTAAGAGCAGGAATTTGGAAACAACTATTCATCCATAAAAGACTCGTTCAATGAATTACGTTGTGTTCATGCAAGAGAACACTATGAATTATTTTTTGAAGGCAGGAGCTTGTACGAACCTAGCCCAGCCTATGTCGTGAGATGAAAACTCGCAGGGTGCAAAGCCACGTTGAGGGTTACCGTTTGTATACTTTGAAAGTGTGTTTGCACACAGATGCTTGTCAGTGCTGGAACATCAGAGGAAGGACAGTCAAGGTTGCCTCAGGGTTAGGAGTTAGCTGATTGGGCAGGAGAGGAGTTTCTTCTCCTCGTATGCCTGTGGGTACCTGAAGCATGCTGCCCCATCTATACGTCTATTCCCCTTTGAAATTTGTGATCGATGTTTATATTCACTGAATATTCGTGGAGAGACTTGAGAGGAGCCGACAGAGGCTGTGACTCTGGGGGAGCTGACACTACCAGTCAGATGTCCCCGGAGAAGTTGGCAGAATGGATCTGGGGCGGATTCGTGGGAAAGGAGTGGACAGGGCAATACCAGTGCCAAACTCAGGGGAGAAGAGAGGTGTCCTGGAGATCAGACAACTCCTCAGACCTGAGAGGCTGGTGGAGATGGGATCCTCCACCAGCACCAGCAGAGGCACCGCGGCAGGAATCCCAGGTTCCGCCTGGAAAAGAGGCAATGAGTCTAAATTCTGGTGTGTACAGGGCGCAACCACGTGAGCAGAGGACAGGAAAATGGGGAACGCTGGTTCTGGGAACATCCTTTAAACACGTTGCCCGCTCTCCTAAGAAAAAATGCCGAACTCTGAGGGGCAGAGAATCCATCCACGTGATGCGGGTTATTGGTTTCATTTGGCTAATACTGTACATCGTGAGAAGGTGGGTGGTACAGCCCGTGAGCTCCGAGTTCTTCACACTCTTGCAGATCTGCTGCTTTGCCCCCTCCACCCCGTGTGGCTCTGCAGGAGTGCCCTCCTCCCAAGGCCTCTCCAGGGCCTGCTACTTCAGCACTTTAAGGAAAGGCAGGCAGAGCCCATGGCAGCCAGGCAGTCCGCCTGTTGGAAGCCTCCCCAGAAACCGTGTCTGCAGGGTGATGGATGAGGTTAATCTCCCATCGTTTCATGGGAGATTTACATGCATGAGTCTCATTAGTGCTAATGGGAGTTTCTTGCATAAATCTGACATGCGGGAAGGTAGGGAAAAAGCAGGTTTTCTTTTCTTCTTGATCGGTTTTCTTGCTTAAGGCTTCGTTCCTGCAGTCTGGGGGCTGGCTTGGGTGTCTTGCCACGTGCCTTGCATGGAAGCCGCTGGTGGTCTTCATTTACATGGAAATGGACCCTAAACAGGGTTCTGAACTCACATGTTTAAACACCTCCTACTTGCGCCATCATCTTTGCAAGTACAGATGCCCAATCAGTGCCACTGATCCAACAAATTTCCATGTGTCAGTTGTACCTGCTGTGAATGTCATTCTGTTTGGTGATAACAGGGCCTGCACCCAAAATGGAGGTGGGGGGAGAGGGAAAGCCACACTGAGCCCTTGCTGTGAACTGAATTATTTTTAAAGTGACTACAGATCCCTGCCCTGTTTTAAGTGCCAGCCTATCTCTGAAGCTAGGATTGGGTTTGGAGGGAGAAAGGCTAGACCGGCCCCTGCCGCTCACTTGCCATCCCTTCCCTTATGTCTATTAAGCTGTGGGTCCGTTTATAATGTCAAGGCAAACGTGTGGAGTTAGAGCTGTTTCCAAGAGGACATCTGAACTAACGAACACAGGCTTCATTTCACCCTGCGTCTGAGTGGGAGACTGGCGTTTTTCAAAGCCCGTTGAATACTCCCCGTTATTATTTTGAACGTATGCCAATTTCCCATCATGTTCACACTCAGAGCTGTGGCGTGTCGCTTGTTGGGAGGTGGTTGTGGAGGACTTTGACATTATATAGGTTCACTTCATTTGTATTTAAACATTTGCATATGTAGCTGCTGACAGAAGGTGGCCACGATGACTTCAGGTACATCTAGTTCGGAGGACAAGTCACGAGTGTGGTGACTTGTGATAGAAAAACCTTTTCTTTGTAATTTAAGTTGCGTATGATTTACAGCTCGATATTAACAGCAGATATTGTCTCTAGTATATGCCCATGTATATGTAAATGGATAACATATGTGTGTGAGTGAGACAGACAGATTCATAGAAGATTTTAGTGGATTAATAGGAAAAAGAGATAAAAAAGAATAACTTTAAAATTTTCCAGGAAACCAATACTTCAGTTGGTTAAATTAACAACAGAAGAAAAGTAACTTTCTGAGCTTTTTCTTCATTAATCCATTTTCTAGAAAAAATATCTGTCTGATGGAGTCATTCTCTGTTAACCAAAATGATAAAAATTATGTCTTCCTCTCTAATCAAATTCTCCTTCAGTCAAATTTTGGCCTCTTCTTTATTAGAGATTATTTGTAAATTGATGTTCATTTTGATCACAGTGTGGATAACTGGCTAGTTTTTTGTGTGTCCACATTCATGCACTCACTTATTCAACATATACGACTGAGCACCCATGAAATGCCAGGCATTGTTCCAGATGCTGGGGATGCTTCAGAGAGCAGAGCCCCTGCCCTCACTGAGCTTGCCTTTCAGGAAGACGGACGCAGGTGACGCAGGGCAGGAAAGGAGCCTTTCTGGGGAGGGAGCAAGGCTCTGTTCCAGAGAGAGGGTGACCTCCAAGAAGCAGACGTGGTCCAGTCACAGCTCCAAGGAGGCAAAGACAGGGTGTAGATGTTGGGGAGCTGGGGTCGCTGTCTTGAACTGTTTCTGGCTTCTGGATGAGGTGGGAAGCCAGGTCCTCCACGGGCTTGAGGGGAGGAAGGGACCAGGTATGGAGGAGGAGATGTGATGGAGGGAAGGAAGGAGGGGACGGGGACCTTGTATTGCCAGCAGGAACTGAATACCCACCTGAGGCCACGTCATGCTTTGAGGTGAGACCAGACAGCCAGGACTGCATCCTTCCTTCCAGCCAGTCTCTGGAGGAGGGCTGGCACAAAGCAGACGGCGAAGCCAACCTTCCCAAGGGAGGAAATTTAGATGAGAGACAGGCGGGCAGATTAAGGAGCGCAGGAAGAGCAGCGAATCGTGATCCATCCAGTGTGAGTGCCGAGGAGGGGAGGACGGAAGACGGGGGGTCAATGAGGAGATGGTGGGGTCAGTGGGCGATTTGCTGGTCCTTGTACAGTTGTCCAAAGGCTGGTTGGAGACTGGGAGCTGGAGGGAGGGAGCTGGAAAGGCACCAGGTGGCAGCCAGAGGGGGGAGCGTCTGAGTGAGAAAACAGAGCGGGGGCCGTGGAACAGAGGCTGAAGCAGGAAAAAATGGTCCAGGAGTCAAGAGGCCAGGATTTTGGAAGGATGGGTGATGTGGATGGAGAAGTTATCAAGGATCTTGCGGGCTGGTTGGAGATCATCCCGTGATCCTCAAGGAGTGGGGTGAGGTCCCCGTGTTTTAGTGATGTCAGGGAGTCTCTCTGAGTCTAGGGTGACCTGAGACTCAAGGCTGGAGGGATTTAGGGAGGATAGAAGGGGGCTGCCAGGTGAGGGGCCGGCCCGGGGTGCAGAGGCCCGGGGCGGGGCAATACACAGGATGCTCTGCTGCCCGCCTCGAGTTCCAGAGGCTGCCTTGGAATGATTTCAAGAATGAGGCATGAGAGGTGGGGTCAGGAAGGGGACAATGCCCGGCACATGAGGCTTAGAACCTGAGTAAGGGTCACCTGGGAGCCTGACAGGAGGTGCCGACCTCAGCATCCCCAGCATCTGCCGCTGGTGGGTGAGGCTGGCAGGTGAGGCCGGGGGAACGTTCATGGGATGTCCTTTGTGATTTAGCACGAATCATAGCTAATATGTTAGAGCGGGGCTCCTAAGGGTATTAAGGGATCTGTGCGACTAAGCACACGATGTGTAACATTGTGACTCTGGGCACAGAAATTGTTTAATGGCTCAGGAAAACACCATGTGTATCACACATGTCATTTACATTGTTTGCCCTTTAAGTGTCCTTCAGAGTTGACACAGATACATTACAACCCCCTTGAAAACAAAATCCACAAATAAGGTTGACATAAGGAAAGTTTATTTGGCAACAGAGCTAGAGGGATGGAGAGGGGCTGCATGAAACGTTTCCTTGCAAGGACTTAAAAAAATAAAATCCGTGTACCATGCAATCTCACCAAAAAGGAAGAACTTTCCTTCAGCCGGAGAATCTTCAGGTTCTCAGTTACCACATGTGATGGTTCAAGTGCGAAGATGGTTGTTAAGAAGGATCTTGGCTGGACACAGCTGCCGATGACGCACTTGAAACCGTCTGCTTCGGCTGCGAGATGCAGGTATTCGCAGCCCCTCCCCTCCTCCCAGACAGCCCACAAGGATGCCATGGGGACGTCACCCTGCACCTCCATGGAACATTTGTTCACAAGGATTTGCTGGATGTACAAGGTGTGTGTAGGTGTATGTGCTGGGCGTACATGGGCATTCATTCACTCCCCACGCGTCCAGCGGACGCAGATGAAGTGCTAAGGGCGATGATTACACTGCCGATGGACCCCTGGTCCCTGAACACACAGGCCGCTGAGGCCGGATCAACCCAGAAACCAGGGCAAATGCAGTGAGACTGAAATGGCAACACCTGTACAGGTCACCAGCTGTGATCAGCTCATACTGCAGACAGGGCACCCAGCAAAGTTCACCCAAGGCTGCATTTCACACACACAATCACTCACACGCTTTCAGACTCACAGTAGTAACAACAGCCAGGTTTAGCCGTCTTCGTGCTCCCTCCCCTACGACCTCCCTCGGAACAGACCTCCTTGTTCCTTCTCGCGTCTCCAGGCTCTGCCCGTCATCCACTGAGTAGGTCCTATGCTTCTGGAGAATAAGCAGGTCACCCTGGCCCTGCAGATGCTCCACTCTGAGCCCAAAGGCGTCTTCCTTTTCACCAAAGCCCATTAGCTTCCTGTTGGGAGTTTTCTGTCTTTGGAGCTCCTGTGGGTCCAAAGTCCTATCTATTCCTCAGCGATAACCATGTTCATCCTTAACAATTCGTATTTCCCTCCATTCGTAAATTCAACTTTGAACCTTCCTTCAGGTGGTAAACTTCCCATTTTGTAACAGTAGGAAATGGAGATTCCAACTAACTGACATGTATGGAACCAAGAGTTTGTGGATAAGCATGTGAAGATCATGTATAGATTTTCGTCAAATATCACTGTGGTACCGTGAGGATAAAATGCTACAATATTTGTGAGAGAGAGAGCCGTGAACCACAGAACGTTCCCCGATGATTACTTATTAACATTAGGACAAATGCGCCCAGTGAAACATTGTCCTTTCAACAGGTATTCACTGGCCACCGGCCGCGAGCAGGTACCGGGGCTATAAGGATGAAGGGGTCTCACGAAGCAGAAACTCACATACTGAGCGCAGGTCACCGGGCGGGGTGCGGGGTGGTTGGCTCGGCACACAGCACTGTGGGTCGGGGCATCACAAAAGGTGCGTCTAGTGGAGGAGATTGGACCCAGCAGAAAGGTGGAGACAGTGACGCTTAAGCATCAGCCCTGAATAAGAAGGAATCAGGGAAGAGAGGGCGGGGGAAAGTGTGCGGCCATTGGAAACCTGGTGTTTCCTGCGGAGGAGGTCTGTCTGAGGGGGAGGTTGGCCTCGTCACAAATGACCCTGCGGGACATGTCGGGGGTTGGACTTTGTTCTGAAGGCTGCGGGACCATACACGTGGTCATCCTTGTGACTGATGCCACGCAGGTAAATCGGCAAGTAAGAGATGCATCTGGCGGCAAGGCCACCCACTAGGCTACACGCAGGAACACAGGCGATAAATACGGCCCCCGACCAAGACAGCAGGCGCGAGGGACAGGATGGGCGGCTGGAGAGATGCAGGGAGCCAAACCAGCCTGGACAGGCCACTGGGGAACCGGGGACAGAGGGGGGATGGAAGAGGGGGAGCAGGCAGGGGTCCACGTCCCGGGCTGGGACCGCAGCTCAGGTGGGGGAGCCACTCACGGGGCTGGGCGGAAGGCCGGCTGGTCACACGTGGGCAGGAAGACCCCGCTCAGCCAAGGTCACACTTCAAGGTTACAAAGTTTAACCTTAGGTTGAAAAGCATCTCAAAATTGTATACACGGAGTTCAAGTGCAATAAAATAATAGCATGATAAAAAGGGGCACATTCTCTGATCAAGTGAGTCTTAAACAGCGCCGGCCCTTCTAACATTCCCGTAAGAGACGCGCATGTCATGAAATAATGCCATTTAATTCCGCAAACATGTTGAACCCCTAGGTCTGTTGCTCAGCAGATGTTCAGTGTTTGATTTCACTAAACCCACGCGGAGTGGCGAGGTCACTGAGGCCTAACCCAACTCCCAAGGACTTATCATCTCATAAGGGAAACAAGACAAATGGGCAGAATAATCGCTTTTCAGGGCTGTTGGGAATCAGTGCCGGGGTGAGGAGATGCACAGGGATTTAGGGACTCGACCACACCAGCATTTTTCATCACCTGAACCCCACTATTACTTGTCCCGGACAGGTGACCCCCTCCTTGTAGTTGGAGAAAGAGGTACTTTCGGGTCTCATAGCTGCAGTGACGGTCCCGCAGGCCTGCCAACCCCGTTCTGTGCCAGGACGGGGAGAGCCACTGGGGACAGGATGGGGCAGCTCCAGTTCCCGTGGAGCGTGCAGTCGAGGGACGGGGCCCACAGAAAACAAGCAAACACACAGAAGGTGACTGCAAGTTGCAGTAAGTCTACTGAGCAGGGGACAGGTAGTGGGTGGAGAAGATGAAGCGCTGCCCCATCCACTCTCACAGGGTGGTTTGGAAACTCCTCTGCTGGGAAGACGGCGGTGAGGCTGGGCAGATAGTAGAGGAGAGACTGAGAAAAGTGGGGAGACTTTCAGGCAGAGGGTACCACAGAGACGGGTCAGGACTGTACCAGCTCGTTTGGGGAACACAGAGAAGATGCTGGAGCCCAGTGGACGCGGGGCAGCGTGGGGTAAAGCAGGTCAGGGGCTGCAGAGGAGCCTTTCCATGCTGCCTTGTCACAGTCAGAAGGGGTCTGACGTCTTAAGGCAATGGAAAACCACTGGTGGGTTCCAAACAAGGCAAAGCCCAGAATGTATTTATATCTCAAATTTGGTACTTAAACAGACTGGAGGTTTGATTGCCAAGGGGCAGGAAGGGAGAGGAGAAGACAATTAGATTATTTCATTGGTCAGGTGAGAGATTATGTAACTTGGACTAAGTGTGTTGATGCAGAGAAAATGATTGAAGATGTGTTTTGGAGATAGAATCGTAAAAACTTGTAGATATGGGGCTTTGAGAGGAACGGAGGAATGAATAGTGACCCTGTTGCTGATGTGAACAGGCATGTGGACAGATTCTGTTACCTGGATACAGACGGCGTCAGGGAGAGAAGCTGGGGTAGGAATGAGGAGCTCCATTCCGGGCCCGAGAAATTTTGGATCAGACATCACGTTCAGGGTATACATCTAAGTGTCTGAGTGTTGGTATTGTGTTGAAACTAACGTTCTTTTCTGAGCTAAATTCCCCTCAGTGTTTGTAGGACTTTTAGAAATCATAGAGAACTTAATTAGCTTTAATCTTTCTATCACATTTTTAAAATGAGGGGAATTGAGCGGCTTATCTGCGGTTATCCAGGTACATAAGGAGAGCCAGGACCAGCCCAGGCTCGTGTCTCCCACCCTGTGTGCTCCCCACTCAGGCACTGAGAACACAGGTGCATTCGTCTGTCGGGACTAAACCCACACTCTGCGTAACCCTCCTCGCTTCCACGATGTGACTGTGAATGGAACTGCAGATGCGACACTGAGTCCAGGGCGCACAGCGCACCGCCCACCATGGGCCGCCAAGCTGGTCAAGTCACTGAGTCTTTCCAGACATTCCGAATGGGGGACAAAGCAGCCAGGACGGTGAATCATCTTCATCCCATAGATCCCCCCACTACCTGCCATCTCTGTTAGAATTTAGTGGCTTAAAACCGCATTTCTGTAGCCAGGTGAAACCTAGAATATTTTAAAATGCTGATTCCTGGTGTCTCCTTCACATATTGAAAAACGAGGCTGTTTTTCTCTCGATATCAAAGTGCTTTTCACTCAGCACCTCCGCACTGAGATTGGCCTCGAGGCCTCGGCGTCCGGGGCAGAGTCCTGTCTTGCTGCCCTGGGACAGAGGGATGAAGGGATGCACGGCCCTTCTTTCTGTACCGGCCACTGCACCCTGGAAGATTCGCCGAATCTGAGTCCCCCACCTGTTCCTAGCGGTTTTTAAAAAGGTGATTAATTGGATCCGACTTGACTCAGTCTTGAGCGTCCCCCCCCAAGGCCTCCCCCCGCCCCCCCCGCGTCTGCTGCTGCATCTCTTCAACATGAGCATCACAGCTGCGAAGGCATCATGACGGTAACCCCACAGGCCCGCGGTGCCCCAGAGCTCAGTGATGCCGACAGGCCCCGTCTCTAGAAGCCGCGGAAACATAAGATTAACCTGTAAAGCTCGGGGCTTGTTTGTTGGAAATTAGTAGCCACACTGTTTATTGGAGCTGGCGATGCAAGGTCCATCATTTCGAAGTCAGTCCTACAAATACTTAATACAAAACCAAAGTATTCGAGAAATAGCTACATCCTCGCAACGTGAGACACTAGAAACGAATGCTTTTGTCAGAATTCAATAAAGACGCTATAAATCCGATTCAGCTTCGAAAAGTGAAAACGTTGGGGCCATAAGCACCAAACCGTGTAGTCCCTCTGGTTGGAAGTCGAAACAGAGACGTAGCTTAAGGCCGGCCAAATATCTAACTAAAATGATACATAAATCATCCCGGTTCAGACTGTGCCATGGTCCCCATTAACTTACAGGATCCTTTCAGGGACATTATTACAAGTTCATGAACTTTTACCTCAATATACTTTGGAGGAAACCTACATTTGTAACTCCTGCATAATGTCTAAGGATATACATTCAGCTCACAAATAACTTTCTAATAAAGCTGAGAAGAAAATATCTTAAACTGGCATGTTTGTTGAAATTATAGTTAAGCCAATTGCTTCCTCTTATTCATTTTCATGAATCTTAGCATCGAGAGCAAAGCCTGGCAAATAGCGGGCATTCCTTTTGTGTTTAGAGTAAAAGACACGCGGATGAGCAGGTGAACACGATAGGTTAGGGTCAAAGGTGTTAGAAACAGAATATGAATCTGGATACTTTAAGACATGCTGAGGTGTTCGTGAGCTAATTGTTGCTGTAACTGGTACTCCACCAGAAGATAATTTGTTCTTGGTACCCTTCCTTAGAAGGGAAGAAGTGAGTAATTCAAAAACCTTATGACATATGCAAATAAGCATGGTTAAGTGTTCGATAAGCAGTTAGTGAGATTGCGTGTATTTACTTTTCTCTAGTCTTACACCCAGAAACATGTGTTTGGCCAATATATATTGACACACGAAAAATTGTCAGAGGCCAATAATTTTCTAAATTAGATGCAGTTTCTCCAGTTGTCAGTTTTGAAGATAATTTATTAGATTTCTTTGTAATGAAATAGAACCTAGATTATTTTATGCACATGAAGGTAATTCCAACTCCAAATCATACGAAGCGTGGAGAACCGGTTAAGTGGATCTGTGACACATTTGCGTGTGTGTACCCGCGAGCACATCTGTGCATCTGTGCACATGCATGTGACATGGGCGTGGACATGCATGTGTCAGCTAGGCATTCATGTAATTTACTGTCACTTTAGTCTAAAGTGGAAACGGCTGACTTGGGTAATTACAGGTCTGTAAAAAATCACCTTTCTCCTTTTGGTACGTTTAGAACAGGGTCCTTCGCTCTGAGTTATTGAACACCTAGAAGCTTTTTCAAAAATTCTAGAATGCTAGTGTTGAAAAAGACTTTAAAAAACATCCGTTCTAGGGTCCCATTTTACAGATAAGGAAACTGAGGCTCAGAGGGACTTACTCAGAAGGAACCCATTTAATCACCCTCCTCTCAGGGGCGTCCTTACACACACGCCCCATCACTCTGGCTCAGGTGCTCCTCTTCTGGGTTAATTAACGGTCTGGGTTTCACCTCCCATTAGACTGCAGGATCCTTGAAGGCTTAGGTGCTTTGCCCTGTGTCCCTGGTAGCTGGCCTGGGCTCCGGGAAGAGCTGAGGAAGGAAAGAAAGCAGGTTTCGTAGCAAACGCAAGGTTAGCAGCCGTGTCTCCAGACAAGGCCTTGTCTTCGTGTTACACCACCTGCCTTCCAAGAGCGTGTTTTGGAGTCATGATGCTAGCTTTTCTAAACTACACACAAAACATTCTTTCCGTTAAAAAAGTTCCCTAAAGTGTAGACCTTGGATAGAATCTGCCATTTCCGTGGTCCTGCCTGACCTTCCGTCTCTCTTCCTGCTCTTCACATGGCCTCCCTTTCATCACAGATTTACAGCCTCCCTTTCTGTTCATCACTTTCTGACCTTCACAGTGATTGGAGCTACTGGCCCTGTCACTCAGTCCCTTCGATTCTGCCCCATAAATTATCAGCCGCCAGTGGCCACCCAGGTGTGAAGCCCACGCCCCCTATGGGGCATCTGGATGGGCTCACACACCGGGCTCACCTCCCCGCCAGACCAAAGGTCTCGTTCTTCTTATTCTCCGAGAGGACGCTCTGTTATGGGCTGAGCGTCGCAATAGATTATTAGGAAAGGGTCTTCTTAACTAACCCAGTGTTATGACCCCAGATATGATAGAAACTCAGTTCTATCAGATGATGAGACTGGCTGCGAGGAAAGCAAGCAAAAGCCATCATGCCACTATTACCGTCTTCAGTTCCACATTTGCCGTGGCTCCTGAGCTCTAGACTAACCATCCGCTCAGCCGCCATTCGTGCGAGCCTCCTTCAGGAGCTCCCTGGGCACGGACACCCCTTCTCAGCCCGACCGTTTCAGCTCCGCAGTGACAGTCAGCAATGTCACCTACTTTGCCGTCGTCACAGCTAATGGGATCGCTGGGTTGGCGAGTTTGGACGCTTTGCTGGTTTTGCCACATTAAGTTTCTAAACAGCGTCGCTGGTGATTATTTCAAACCTCTCCTGTACATCGCATTCTTTCTTACCTTGTATTCCTAAGATATTAACACAGTCAACTCATATCTGACAGCTACTTTTTGTTATATAATCTTAACGACACTATTTTACAAGTTGACTCAGTTCACAGGAGTCTACTTAGTACTTCCTCCATATAAATGTAAAAATGTTCTGCTGGCTGTCACGTACAATAACTTCTGCACTTTCTACCAACCAAATTTTTGACCTTCCTCCGGCGATGACAGGAGAAGTCTGCATATACGTGTGGCTGTGCGTCGCCCCGTCCCTCCCTCCAGGGCCTTCGTCCTCTTTGCTCGGCTGGTCATGGCTGGGCCATTCCTGCTCGTGAAAAGCACTCACCATCCCAGTGTAAACTCACAAGGGCTGATCCTGCCCTTTCTAAGGGCGCAGGGATTGGGCTTCCTCAGCGCCCACCCACGGGGCTCAGCCAGCAGCAGAGCTCGGGGGAATGAGGGCACCGGGAGCGTGGGTGAGCAGGGGACAGCCAGCACCACACCTGCCCCAGCAGCAGGGCGGTACAGAGGCCACAGGGGGACCCAGAGGTCCCCACACCTACTGGCCTCGGGACAGGAGAGGCTGACATCCATGATTTAGCAGGCCCCCAGAAACCCACCCAACCCTCCTCAGGCCTGGTCAGGAGAACAACAGAGGGAACAGAGGTGATCTAACTGTCCCCTGCAGGGAGCCTGGAGAAATGCCAACTCCGAGTGACCAAGGGTGTGCGTGGTAGGGAAGGTAGGGACGAGACCCCTGCGTGGCTTTGTTCTATCCGTGAAACTGGAACTCAAGCACTAAAGCCTGATGCACAGCGTAGCTCACCGTGGTGCCCGGTAGGTGTCTGAGCACGAGGGCCTGTGTGCTGCCCCTGCTTTAACAGCCAGGGTGTGAGAAGACACCGCCCCCCAGCTGCCAGCCCCTCCGTTTCTCCCTGAAGCTCTGCCTGTCTTTGTCCTAATCAGGCATGTAACTGATCGGTTTAGATTTTTGTTTTGCTTCATGTGTCTTGTTCTGAATATCAGGTTTGAATATAATTGCCATAGGCCACGCTACCTTTTTAAAAAATGCATCCAGTATGCAGGTTTGGGAGCTGGGGGTGACATGAATGTTATATGTAAATTTATGGAAATGTATGCTAATGCCCCATTGCAGCCCGTGGGTGAGTGAAGTGGCTGTCACATCCTCACAGGTTAGGTCACCAGGGAGCCCCGAGCACTGCCAGCTCAGGACGACTGCAGCATATTTATGTCCCCGTTGAAAACAGTCCAATAGCTTTTCTCAAAAGATCTCACAATTCCCCCAGACTATTCCTGTTGATGAGAAAAATCACACTGGTGATCTTCCAAGTTATCTGTGCTTTCTTTTATATAGAAATCAGCCTACATGTTTCTTACATTTGCTGGTTTTTAAGTTGGTTTCAAGTCAGTAAATACCACTGGGCGCTTTTCGCTGTGAAACACCGTGCTGGGTAAATGCAATACAGCTCTCAAGTTCCAGGACCTCGCAGCTCAGTAGGCAGCACTGCAATGGAGCTGGAACTCGGATCTCCAGAGGGGGAATGTTCCACGTAACTGTCGGGTTGGGGGAAACACCCCAGGATTCTAAGCAGAAGGGGCTGCTCAGCTGTGCTCTGCTGAGCCCCACTTAGAGAGCCAGTAAAACCCTGTGCCCCTCACCCCACGTCATCCAGAGTGTCGGACCTTCCACGCATCTTATACGTGGGGTTTTTGCATAAGATTTAAAAAAGAAACATTTTCCTATGTGAAAGCCAGCAAGGCACACGGGATGGTTTAGACTCTAGAAGCTGATGAGGTAGCCCAGCACCGAGACGGCGCAGACCACGCTCAGGGGGCTGCAGTGGCAACAGGTAGAAGCTGATGAGGTAGCCCAGCACCGAGACGGTGCAGACCACGCTCAGGGGCTGCAGTGGCAACAGGTAGAAGCCAAAGGGGGAACGTCAGAGTCATCTCAGAGCTAAGACAGACTTCAAAGCCTTGCAACCGATTGAAAATTCGCATGGGAGCAAGGAGCGAGTAAATGGTGGTTTTCTGCTCAAAGAAAGGTGACTGAGAAGGTCCGGATGGCGTAGAAGGACCTGGGAGTCAGAATGGCTGGTTGGCAGAGAAAGAAACTAAGTCTGAGGAGCCCCTGGATGTCTGGGTGGGGGAATGGGGCAGACGCTTGAAATTCGGGCGAAATGTGGTAGAAAAACAGGCTCGGAGGTAAACCTTCCCGAGTTGTTTGATTAGAGGTAAAGGTTAAATTCCTGCCGTGAACGAAACCGCCAAGAATGAGACTAGAGGCTCAGGAACAGAACCTTGGGAAGGTCTTAACTTGGGGGCAGGAAGAGCAGCTTGAAAATTAAGAAGTGAATTGCATCAGACACAGAAAGAAGGGGTTTCTAGACCAGTAGGAGGACCCATCGTGTCCAGTGATGCCTGAGAAAGACCCCTGGATCTGGTAGGTTTAAGAAGATCACCTCAGGAAGAGCAGACAGGAGATGCAGTATGTTAATGCTGAGATTACGGTCAAGATCAAGAATTCCAGAATTATTTGAAATTGGCTTTTGTTTTGAGGCAAATATTTTTAAATCGATGTAAAATATCTTCTCAGAAGAGAGTCCAAGTTTTCCAGACATGAGGACAGCAAGCTGGCGGTTTGCCCTGACACCTAAGGCAGCAGATCACGTTTAATCTTATCAGGGCTTTACAATTCTCTTCAAAGGAAGGTCTCACCTCAGGAAATACATTCCATGTTGATTCTGATGTTTGTGGTTGAAAGCGTCAGTTACCGTGAGTCTGGACGCTCCTCTGTGTCAGAGACCAGACGGTCCTAGAACCTCCGAGAAGGAGGGAAGACTCACTAGGAACTTTCTCAGCTTCCACTCCACCCAACTACTCGCTGCTCTGCTGTCCAGAAAAAGAACAAAAGAAAACCTGTGTCTTCGGGGCCGGAGACCCCACTCTGCCCAGCCCTTTACCAGATGGTGAAGGGGTAAGTGTCTCGCCTCCACCAGGTCCCTGAGCAGGTGTGGGAACCCCCTCCCACACCCTGAGGGTGCTAAGTACCACCCTCCACTGGAGAGGGCTTTATACAAGTGCCAGAACTGGTGAAAAACAGGTAAATTGTCCCATAGTTTTGCATGGGAGCACAAACAGACCTCAGGGCATGGAAAACCCTTAGGCAGTCCCCCGCAGCCCCGGGTGAAACGCCCCTCTTTTTACTGGCAGCCCGTGCACAGCTGAGAACCTGATGGGCCGCCCAGGGTGCTCGGGTGTGGTTCAGCCCCTCTCACGAAAGCAGCTGGGGTCCCAGGTCGGGCAGCTCCGCAGAGCACGGCCGGGGCCACAGAAGTGCCTCGGCCCCTGCCCTGTGCTTCCCTGCAAGGCCCCGCTGCTGCCCTTCTCCCCCCAACCTCCGGTGACCTGCACCTGCGCCCCGCTTCTCTCTCCACGCCACGACCCCTTCTTCCTCCGTCCTTCCTTCCGACACTCAGGGATTTACTGCAGACGTCACAATACCTGAGCACTGACTGATTTATCGTAATTTGGGGTTCCAGCTGCAGAGATCTTAACACCCCTTCCAGCCATGGGGAAGGCTCAGACTGACATACAGGGAAATGTGGAAAACAAAGGTGAAAAATGATATTCCAAGACTTACTATTCACTTGCCACATCCCGCTTTTCCACAGAGACAACTGGACAGTTTCTGGGCCCTGATCTGAAGGGAAAAGGGCAATTTGAAATTTTCCCAAAATGCCCCTCATCCTGGAAGGTGGAACCAGGGTGACGGGCCTCAAGGTTGGATGTGGCTATGACCCTCGACCTTCAGCTCCCTCCAAATAAACAGCCCCCAAAGGGATTGTCAGCAGTGTCTTTGAAGTAAGAGCCAGGAGTGGAGTGAGGAGGGTCAGCGCCTTCTTCCCTGGCTCTCAATGTTGTAAACACTTTATCCGCCAGGCTGGCCGGGGCAGAGCCTCTGAGAGGGCAGAGCAACGAGACGTGTGCATTTGCTCAGCGGCTTTGACAGTACTGGGCTTAAAGAACAAGATCACTGTCTCACAGTCTGGAGGATGGACTCACGCCGAGACCCCGCCGCGGGCAGGGGTGGCTCCTTTCGAGCCCCGGGGAGTTTGTGTCCTGGGCCCCTCCCCAGCTCCTGGGGGTTTGCTGGAGATCTTCCACATCCTTGGTTGGAGAAGCATCAACCGACCCCTGAATACCGGTCACAAGGCACTCTCCCTGCGTGTGTCTCTGCATCCCCAGTTCCCCGTTTTATAAGAACCCCAGCGATACTGGATGAGGGCCCACCCTATTCTGTATGACCTCATCCTCCTTTATTTAATCTGCAACGGCTCGGGTTACAAATAAGGTCACATTCTGAGGTCCGGGGGTTAGGATTTCAACCTATGACTTTTCCAGACACAACTCAACCCTAACAATTAGGTGGAGTGAAACAACATTTACAGGAACGACGGTAGCATTGCTTTCACAGCACAGGAAGCTGGTCCTACACAGCCGCGGAGGCTGTTTTCTCCTCCAGACGGTGGGGAAGTCTGCCCAGTCCTCGGCTGCGACAGTGAGCCCTGGCCGTGGGCCACGCGGGCTGCTCCGCCCCTCAGACGAGCTGCCAGGTCTCAGCAGCAGTCGCGCTTTAAGATGAAACATGCCTGGCGTGATCTGGTCACACATGGGTGGATGGTCCATCTTCTATCACATTTGACCGATGTGGCCATGTCAGCTTGCGGGCTGAAAAATGGTACTTCTGGATGGATAAGTAAGGATGAAGTTTGACCTTATTCATCAACACATTGCGTCTGGTTCTGACCCTACAGAAGCTCTGATTCCCCAGAGATTCTCCAGAGGGAAAGGAAAGATTGATGTGTCTCCTACTACAAGTTCTGTCACCTTTCACCTGGTTGAATTTGCATTTCTTCTTATAAAAAGTTATTTTAAATTAATGCTATGGAACTCTGAGTGTGACGAAGGAAAACTACTTTTGCATCAAATAGAGAGGATATTAACCAACCTAGAGCTTACACTGTCGTTTCAGACCACCTGGAGGTGGGTGTCAGAGCTCGTGGGGTGGGACAGGGGCTCTTACCTGTTTGGAGATAGAAGAATCCCAGCTCATACCCTGCAAAGGCCTCCCCCGACTTGGAGGGGCCCTGTGTGTTCTCAGTAGAGCTGTGTTGTGGAGTTTCGTGGCAGAGGCAAGCCCTGTTAAGCCAGTATTCAGAGGTTGCTCCGTTTACGGCCAAAGCACTGTGCAGAGTGCGTGAGTGAAGTTGGGACACCTGCGGGGCTGTCTGCCCTACGACCCTAAGCCCTGAGGTGGGGAGCCCAGCCCGCATCTGCTGACTCTCAGAAGTTTCTGGAAGTACAGTTTGGTGGCTGGCGTTCTACTGCACGAAGACGGAGCTTGTTCGTGGCAGGATCTCAGGATATTGACACCATCAAAGACACAAGTACAAGCCATATCGCCGGTCCCTCCATGGTCTAAGTGTCAGCAGGTGTCAGACCTGTGGGGAACGGCCTGTTTCCCAAGAGGAGGGACCCGGGCTGCTCTGGGCCGCACTCTGATTCCCAGATGGGGCACTGAGGGCCAGGCACGAGGGGCCTGTTCAGAACTTAACTGGATCACGTGCCCCCTCTTTGAATTCCAACCTCCTGTCATGCTCAGCACAGAAACGAGACCCGTTCTGTGGCATCAGGAGCCGTGAGGACCTGCCCTGCCTGTTTTGTCCCTTTAACCCCAAACTCTTTCTCTCCCTGGGCCTGTGCCCCCTCCCCCTCCATCCTCAACCAGCTACCTCTTCCCTCGGGTTTGACCGCACACACCCCCTAGAGAAGCAGGGTTCCCGACCTGCAAAGAGCCCTCTTGCTGCCCGAAACCCCGGCCACTTCCCTCCCGGGTGTCACCCCTTTGCCCGTTTCCCACCTCCACTCAGAACGCGCAGCGTTACTGCCGCACCGGGCAGACAGCTCACGGGCTCCCAAGCAGGGGGGTCACGGTCCCAGGGCGGCTGCTCCAGGCCATGGTGGTCCCTGGAACCAGGCACATCTTCAAACAGACTTGAGCTGTTTGTGTTTGGGGAGGATTTAGGAAAACATCCTGGGGTAAGTCTTTCACTCAGAGTCGGAAGGGCCGTCTTAATGAAAAGTAGAAGTTACACGAGGAAAGACTGGGTGTCACCCTGTCAACGTCTAAAACAGCCACAAACGAGCAAAAGGCCAGTGATAACCTGGGGAGAAGTATGTGCTGCGTGAATAACACAAGAAACATGAGTATTCGGAACACACAGAAGCATAACCAGAAAGGTACAGGAAACAGCTAAATCGCAGAAGAGGAGCGAGGAAGGCCGTCAGCTCGGGCTCAGCCACCTGGGAAACAAGCGGAGTTCGGTGACGCAGCTACTGCCGACGTGCTGGAAATGTCGCATCCGTACTTTTACTGGTTGTGAATGGATCTGACCGCTTCGAAGGGCAGCTTGCTGGTATCTGCTGAATTTTTAAATGTTGAGAAGTATCAGTCCACGTGCCTGAGGAGGAGACCAGACAAGGTTTAGCAGAGCATCAGTATCTGTTAGTGAAAAACAGGAAGCAATCCGAACGTATATCAAGACGTTTGATCGTTTCATGAATCGTGTGTAGCCATATTATGGAATAATTACCACTCATCATGAAATTTGACGTATAGCTTATTACACCCACGTGGAAATGTTTCCAACGGTAACTGAAAAAAAAAACTTTGTAGAAGAATGTGTCAGATGTGATCGAATTTATGTTTAAAAATGAGTAGTCCTATGCATTTACATATTTGGTAGGGCTGACCATGTCTAGGTAAATTGTGTGTTTGTGTGTCTGTGTTTAGATGAGCGTGTTACAGCAGACACAAGCAAAGCTATAAACATGTTTGTCTCCCTGGAAGGGCCTGAGACGGGAGGGAAAGTCTGGTGGCTAAAAAGGACGTGTTCCAAAATCCACCCCCGCCATCACAGGTATTATCAACATCTGTACTTATTTCTTGCCAGTATTTTTCGTTTCCATGGTGTTTCTGGTTAGGAGCATAGTATACCTGTCCTTTTGCAACCTAATATTTATTTCAACATTGCATCGTAAGCACTTCAAACAGTGCTACAATTCTTTTTCCGTGGGGAGAAAGGCTTGCAGTGATCGGGCACTGGTTCTGTGCTGGGCATCTTAGCCGTTACCTCATTTAAGTTTCCCACCACCTAACGGGCAGGAATTAGCCCACATCATGAAGGGAGCCTGGGACTCAGAGCAGTTGGGTGAACAGACCGAAGAACTGGCCGGCAGCTGGATCAGGGCAGAGACCAGGGCTGTTTGACAACAATCGACAGTCTCCCCCCTCACTCTGCAGTCGCCCCCCTCACTCTGCAGTCTCCCCCCTCACTCTGCAGTCTCCCCCCTCACTCTGCAGTCTCCCCCCTCACTCTGCAGTCTTCCTCCTCACTCCGCAGTCCCCCCCCTCACTCTGCAGTCTTCCTCCTCACTCCGCAGTCTCCCCCCCTCACTCTGCAGTCGCCCCCCTCACTCTGCAGTCTCCCCCCTCACTCTGCAGTCTCCCCCCTCACTCTGCAGTCGCCCCCCTCACTCTGCAGTCGCCCCCTCACTCTGCAGTCTCCCCCCTCACTCCGCAGTCTCCCCCCTCACTCTGCAGTCTCCTCCCTCACTCTGCAGTCGCCCCCTCACTCTGCAGTCTCCCCCCTCACTCTGCAGTCTCCCCCCTCACTCCGCAGTCTCCCCCCTCACTCTGCAGTCTCCCCCTCACTCTGCAGTCTCCCCCTCACTCTGCAGTCTCCTCCCTCACTCCGCAGTCGCCCCCCTCACTCTGCAGTCTCCCCCCTCACTCCGCAGTCGCCCCCCTCACTCTGCAGTCTCCCCCCTCACTCCGCAGTCTCCCCCCTCACTCTGCAGTCTCCCCCCTCACTCTGCAGTCGCCCCCTCACTCTGCAGTCTCCCCCCTCACTCTGCAGTCGCCCCCTCACTCTGCAGTCTCTCCCCCTCACTCTGCAGTCGCCCCCCTCACTCTGCAGTCGCCCCCTCACTCTGCAGTCTCCCCCCTCACTCTGCAGTCGCCCCCCTCACTCTGCAGTCGCCCCCTCACTCTGTAGTCTCCCCCCTCACTCTGCAGTCGCCCCCTCACTCTGCAGTCTCCCCCCTCACTCCGCAGTCTCCCCCCTCACTCTGCAGTCGCCCCCCTCACTCTGCAGTCGCCCCCTCACTCTGCAGTCTCCCCCCTCACTCTGCAGTCTCCCCCCTCACTCTCCAGTCGCCCCTCACTCTGCAGTCTCCCCCCTCACTCTGCAGTCTCCCCCCTCACTCTGGGAAGCGATGAATGAGGAACCCCGTCACCATCCGTGTTGCTGGGAATGAGGCTCCTTTCCATTTTCCACTCTCCTGCATGACGTGTGCGGTGCCGAGAAGGTGGGCAGTGAGTAGGAGGAAGAGGACCGCCTGTGCCAGGTGTGCTCGGGGAGCCGGGCCTCACCTGGTCGATGCGAAGGCTGAGGCCTGCTCCCCAAGGTGACTCAGAGCTGAGTCCTGGAGGCCTCGGAACTGAACAATAACCCGCTCGTCTCCCTCCTGAGACACCGGCTCAGCTCGAAGCCCCAGGTGCCCCCCCGCAGCGCTCCGGCTGCTCGAAATGGAGGGCGGCACAGCTGCTGGGGGCCTGTGGACTCAATTATCACCACCTCCTTTAAATCGTCATTTAAGCAGGGAGATGCTTTTTAATTGCCGTCTGTGTAGTGAAATCCATACCAAGACAACGAGGGTCTGCTTTAATTGGACGTAACCTGGCTGATAAGCGTAGAACGGCAGAGCTGAGACTGACAGGCCAGGGAATCAGACACTTTGGCCACGTAGAATGGTTGGTTCTATGCGGCTCCATGGTCTCACATCACGTAAATAAATACAGGTGTGTGTACGTATGTATACACGTGTGCATTCCACATTATCATTTTGCTCTTCTCATCCAGCAGGCCAGCTTCTCTCTCCTGATTCGAAGCATTACTTTCTTTTATTGTCTTTTAAACTCTGCCTTCACGCATGTCCCCCACCTCCCCTGGAAGCTGCCTTGCCCATCAGCAGCTGAAATAGCCGCACTAGGGGAGGCGCTGGATTTCCCTTATTTCTCTCCTGTGCCCCCAAGGAATGGCCCCGCTGGGTGCCCTGCAGGACGCAGACAGCCCCTGCAGCTGTGGGGCCCTGCAGTGGGTGTCCTGCTTGTCCTGGTCCTAAATTCCCAACAGGCTTGTGTCAGGGCTTAAGAGGCAGGAGGAAGAAGTTCCCTGCTTGTCTGTCCAAGCTCTCGGAGAGCCCTCCTGGCCAGCCTACCCCAGGGGCCGCCCCTGCCCTCCCCAGCCCCTCCCCCTGACATCCCGCACACCCAGGATCGGACTCTCTCTCCTGTCTTGGCTCTAGGTCCCCTGAGCAATGTCCCTGCTGTGTCCCCAGCGCCCGACAGACACCTGACTCGGACGCAGTCTCCACCCCTAATTGCTGAGGGAGCAAAGTCACTTAATCCTTCCCAGGCTTCATCTGAACCACAACCAGTGTAAGTGCTGCTTTCTGAGTCGGCCTCTCATCGGAGGATGTGGTGCGTGTCTCTCCACGTCACCAGCCTTTCGTCCACTGTTGTAATTCTTTCTCTCATTCTGGCATCATCTGACTGCGGTGACCACACGGGTGCTGGTACCCCAGCGGGGCTGCTCCACCCTCGTCTGGGTGAGGTGTCATCTGTAGGAGAGGCTAAGGACTAAGGGCTACTTCACAGGACTGTGGAGAGGAAGGGGCGGTTAAATGTCAGGAAGGAGGGGCCCGGGATGCAGCGGCTCCCCCAGTGCAGGAGGGACGCGAGGCCCCGCTCCCCCAGGGCAGGAGGGACGGAACCTCCACAGGACCAGCCACAGCCTCCCGCCTCCCCCGCTCCAGCCAGGGTCCCCTGGGTCCTGCAGAGCTGCACACCCTCCAGGATGACTCACCTTCCCGGGGCCCCTTCAGCTGTGAAGAGCTGTGTGGGGATTAATTAAGTGACTGTGGGTAAGGAATGAACTTGGAGGTCTCCCACAAAAGGTGGCTCAGGAGGACATGGGCTGATTATTAAAGTATTAAATGCCCACTTTGCCGCTAGATAGAAGCAACTCAACTCTCCCAACTGCTCGGGCGGAAAACAGGATTCCTGCACATCCCGCCCCCAGGTGAAGAATGAAATAGCATCAGTTAGGAGGCACTGTACTTGCTGTCGAAGAACAGGGCGGCCGTCTGGTAGGGATCCGGGCCTGCTTCAACAGTTAGTTATTTACCAGGTAAATCTGGTGCATAGAGAAGAGATGTAGCGTCCAGTATCTCGGTCAGATGCTTCCATGGTGATGCCTTCAGCTAATACTGGCCAACCAGGTGGTCTACGTGGGGGGCGCTACACCACCGCACACCAGGGAGGGGCCGTGAGGACACTGCAGACACTGCAGGGACATTTCATGTTGCCACAATTCGGTCACCCACCCGGAGCTCGCTGGGAAAGAGGATCTCACCTTTCTCGTGAGCGTCCTCTCTCCTTTGTGAGAACGATCAAGCCGAGTGGGAGGGTAGCCTGCTTCCAAAGTGCTGCAGGGCACTGCCAGGCGCTGGCGCTGGGCGCCCTGCAGGTGGCCAGCTGGTCTGCCCAAGCCACAGGCACGCCAGGTCTCGGAAGGCAGCGTCACCTGCGCACCTCCCCGCTCGGCACGTGTGCGGGCTGGCGGCCCTGAGACCAAGGTCCCGGCCGGCTTCGCCACAACCAGCTGTGAGCTGGGCCCGACACAGCCCTTCCCCGGGCCTCAGGGGGAGTCCGATTGGCTTGCTCCCTCGCAGGGCTGGCACAGTCAGAATCCAACGTGTTGGCTGGCAACAGTCAGGTACACTATCAGGTGCTATCTGAGAAGCAGTGAACTGGGAGGACAGGGCTGGGAAAGGGGAGACCCCAGAATCATACCAGGGAAGCCTCACACCTTAAACCCAGGGAGAAAACGCCCCTGGGCCCGAGAGCATCCGGCCCCAGGCATGGAGGCAGGAATGGGGTGTGCTCCCTGGTGGCTCAGAAGGTCCGGCTGGTTCACTGATAACTCCTGAGTGTCGCCCCGGGGTGTCTTATGAATATTTTTAACAGCTTTATTAAGATATAATTCGCCTACCACGCATTTCACCCATTTACAGTGCACAGTTCAGTGGGTGTTCGTGTATTCACAGATAAGTGCAATTGTCACCACAGTCAACTTTAGAACATTTCCATCACTTTGAAAAGTGACCCCATGGACTTCAGCTTTCCCACCCCACTTCCCACCCTACCCTCTTAGTCCTTAGTCCTAGAAAACTACTAATCTGCGTTCTGTCTCCATAAACTTCCGATTCGGGACACAGCATACAAATGGGATCACGTAATATGTGATCTTTATCGACCTGATTCTTACACTCAGCGTAACGTGCTCGAGGCTCATCGATGTTGCAGCGGGTGCTGTTCCTGTTTATGACGGATCAATATTCCATATATGAAGAGACCACATTTTAGTTTCCATTCATCAGCTGATGGAAATTTAAATTGATTCCATATTTTTGAATATCATGAATACTGCTGCTGAGTACATACTTGTACAAGCTTCTGTGTGTACTTGTTCATTTCTTACCGAAGAGTGGGATTATTGGGTCATGCAGTACCTTTTTGACTCGTCATCTGAGGACCTGCCTGATTGTTTGCTGACGTGGCTGCGCCATTTGCATTTCCACCACCTGTGCGTGAGGGTTCTGATTTCTCCGCGTTTCCCCGACACTTGTTATTACCTGACTTTCTGAGTCTACCCATCCTCGTGGGTATCGAGTGGTATCTCATCGTGGTACTGATTTGCAATTCTCTGATGATTGATGATGTCAAGGAGTGTCTTGTCATGTGCTTATTGCTATCTGTATATCTTCTTTGGAGAAATGTTTATTCAGATTCTTTGCCCATTTTTAATTGAATTGTCTTTTTATTACAGAGTTATAAGAGTGCTTTATATATTCTGGATACAAGTCCCTTATCAGATTTATGATTTGCAGATATGTTTTCCCATTCTGTGGGTTGTCCTTTTCACTTTTTTCATGGTGTATTTTTAACGCAAAAGATTTTTTTTTAATTTGGATGAAGTCCAATTTACCTATTTTGTTGTTGCCGTAGTTGCTTGTGTTTTTGGTGTTATATCTGAGAATCATTTGCCAAATCCAAGGTCGTGAAGATTTACTCTTAGGTTTTCTTCTAAGTTCTTTATAGTTTTATCTCTTACATTTGGGCCTTTGATCCAAGTTGAGTTCATGCTGTAGTTGCTTGTGTTTTTGGTGTTATATCTGAGAATCATTTGCCAAATCCAAGGTCATGAAGATTTACTCTTAGGTTTTCTTCTAAGTTCTTTATAGTTTTATCTCTTACATTTGGGCCTTTGATCCAAGTTGAGTTCATTCTGTTACATGGTGTGAGACAGGGACTCCAATTCATTGTTTTGTGTGGGGATGTCCAGCACCATTTGTTGGAGAGGCTGTCCTTCCCCTTTGAATGGTCTTGGCGCCCTTGTGAAACTCGGCCGACAAAGATGCATGCGTTTATTTCTGGACTCACGATTCCATTCAACTTGTCTATGTGTCTATCCTGATGCTACTACCACACTATGTTGATTACTATTGTTTGTAGTACATTTTGAAATTGGAAAGTGTGCGTTCTGCTTTGTTTTGTGTGATGTTAGCTGTGGGTATATCTTCTGAGTATTAAAGGTTACAAAGCTCATAGATACCAGAGCTGGGATTCGATCCTTGTTCTTTCCATGGTACCTCATGCCTAGAAGGGACACCTGAGCCATTGTTGGGTATCTCCAGTGATGGGGAAGGTTCACTGCAGGAGCAACTCCATCCTGACCTTCCTGAAGACTCCAAGAGGTACCAGGACTTGACCCAGGGTAATGAACCTGCACGTAGAGAGGCAAGACAGGCCTGTGGCACCACCATGCCTTTCACCCTGAGCAGCATTAGGTCCTGGTCTAGAAGACAACACCCAACACCTCCAAGCCACCCAACACGGCTTCCACACAGCTGGGCAGAACCTCCCAAGAGAAAGCCAGCCTCCAGCCTACCTGACTCATAACTTCTGGGGTCACCTTGAGCCCCCCCGTTCCATTCTGAATGTCTTCACCTAGATCTGAAGAGCTGGACAGGGAAATGGGGTTTCGTGATTTCCTGCTGCCTCTACGTCCTCCCTGCTGGCACCTTCCACACAGAGAAGCAGCCACAGCGGTGGGAGGGATGGGAGAATCCAGTCAGGACTCCTGCCGGAATGGGCCTGACCGTGGCACATTCTCTGTTTTATGCTGTAAATACCCAAAATATGAAAGGAGGGGTTTTGCACCACTTCAAATAGAAGAGAAAGCGAACTGTTACAGTACCATGTAATAATGCAGTTTCTGTCTGAAATAAGAAAAGGTACAAAAGAGAAGACATGAATGGGCTGGGTGAATAAATAAATTTTGTGATAAAAAGAAACACAAGATGTCATAGGAGCACGAAGAGGGCACCTGAGCCAGCCTGGGGGTTGGGGTGCCCCTCAGCTTCTCCCAGAGGATGACAGGGACTGAGTCAAAGGGAGAGAAATGGTCCACCAGAGGCCTGGTCTTAAACCTCTTGTAAAGACAAATAATCACCAAAATAAATGCAAATGTATAACTGTGATAAAAAACAATTTGGGCGTATAAAATAGGATTCTTGAAATTTTAAAATACAATTGAAGAACTCAAAGATAAATTTGAAAAAACCTTCCAGAAGATAGAGAGGAAACAGAAAGAATGAAAACAAAAACAAAAGCCAAGCTCACTAGGATCAACTTATCAGTAGGACACATTAGACAACACAAATCCAGTTGGTGGACATTTTTTTAAAAAACACACAGTAAAGAAAATAAAAAGGGAGAAGTTATCAAAGAAAGGAGAAGCAACTTGTCAGCGACCAGCACGCTTCAGGTCGTGTGTGCACTGAGTGCTGAGCAGTAAGAGTGGAGAACGGATTCCCACAGCGACACATGAGCCCAGGGGGAGGGAGAACTGCTTCTGATGAGAGGTGGCATCAGACTGGCCTCAGCGGCAGAGGCCACGCTGGAGACCTGGCCTTCTAGTCTCGTGGAAGCAATTTACACTTAGGAAGTCCTGCCTGAGAGCGAAATAAAGACATTTCCTGACATGCAAGATCTCAGAGGGAAACTTTCCTGCAGGTTCTCATTCTGGGAAAAATGCCTGGGCTGAGTGTCAACAAGGCAGAGGAGAAGCCCAGGGAGGAGACTGTCAGGGGGTCTGGAAAATAAACAGCTCCTGTGCCCTGCATCTAGAGGGAGGAAGGGCAGACAGAGCCGTGTGAGGCCTGCTGGGCTCCTTCAACACCCAGCAGTCTCTCTTGCCTTCAGCCTCTCAATACAGATACTTGTAATGCACGTTTTTCAAAAGCAAATAAAAAAAAATAATAGGTCTGAGACCTTGATTTCCTGAAATAAATTTCCCAGAGGGAATTTCTGCCATTGAAAAAGAAACAGACTGGGTCCCAAAGAAGAGGGGTTCAGATCGGTTGTGAACCCTGGAACCACCTGTCAGGGTGCCTGACCCCCCTCGGCTGCTGGGCTGTGGGTGGGACTTGCCTGATCCCTGTGCTGCCCAGGGAGGGAACCTCTGTCTTTGTGCAATAAGTACTCTGCTCGGAGCCACCGGAAGCCGTCCTCGGATTAAATAACATCGATGTGCAGCTTTCAGGGGACACTTGGCTCTGTGGCATCTCCCACGGGCTCTGTAAGGGACGTGGTCTAACAACTTTGTTGTCACCAGAACACGAAACCCACAGGCGAGTGCGCCGCAGGTTTATGTGACAACTGTAGTCAATAGGAATCTCAAATCTAATTTAATTTATGCCGAGATCAGGAGTTGAACCATAATTAACAGTTTGCTTGTCATTCGTTCATATATAATTTAATTGTTTAATTTTTAAATAGTATGAGCTATTTATATGTATATTTCTGGATAATATTACTCACACTGAGTTGAATATTTGCTGTTTAAAACGTGCTTTTTATAGCTATAGTTTTATAAAATAATTTATTTTAAAAGGCCAGCATCTACATATGTCACCGTATCAAAACTGAGCGTGTTGTCAGTGTATTAACCTGTTTTCATTTGCGTTTTAGTACATTATGTTGTATTATCTCAATTACTGGGGTTTCTTTGATAAATTCAGAGATGGGTATGGAATTTCTATTTTACCCAAACGTACTGCTTTTTGTGTTTTTTCCTTCTGCTCTTTCATCCTTTCTCTTTTTCTTGACACCCCCTCAAAATTAGTTTTTGCATATTTAAGGTTGCAACTGTGTTGATCCTAACTCTGCGCTATTCTTTCTTTTATTCTTCCTTTGAACTTATGCAGGAATGTCTTACCTATCTTGTTTCATACCGAGTCACGCAAGTCTAGCTGAGTGCAGGCAGGCGAGCCCTCAGTAAATAGTGGTTGAGTTAATTAAAGGCGTCCCTATTTAGGGAGCTGTCTACATCATCATGGTTATAAATGAGAAACTGAAACTCAGAGATATTATGGAGGTATATTAATAAATAGATATACAGTGATAATAATATACAAACATACTACCATTTGCTGAGCATTTACGGTTAGCTAGATCCTTCTTGTATATTATCTACTTTAGATATTGAAAAATTCTAGGAAATAAATGCTTATGAACAACCAGCTCAGGTTATGAGGTAGTAAGTGGTAGTGCCTTTGTGACCCAAGTCCATCTGATTCCAAATCTTTTAACCATTAAACATTTTACTGGCTGGTTGGGTCACTTGTGTAACAAGCTGCTCAATTAGATCAAAAATTCCTCCTGTGCGGGTCCACAGGAGCGCTGTCTTCTTTTCTCTCTCTGTCTCTCCCTTCGTTTCTTTTTCTTTTTTCTTTTCTTTGTCTTCCTATCAACAAAGCTGTATTAACCAGCCCCTGGCTGCAGCACCTAAGACAAAGCAGGTGGTCTGGCTGCTCCAGAGTCACGAGGACTCGAGGGCTGAGCCCGGAGACAGATGAACTGGGAAAATTTAGGGGAAGTTATTAAATCCCAAGGAGGAGGTGGGGAGACATTCTTTGTTCTAAATGGCAAACGTGAAAAGCAGAAAGACAAATCTGGTCTAATTCCTTTCTCTTTCTGGGAATTTATGAGTTTGAATCTTCTGTGGTTTACGTCCTTGTGTTCCTAGCAAGACACACATGAGCAAACTCTTAGTCCTTGTCTGTGTGGAGCAAATCAGGCCTTGGGAAGATTAAGTGTTCAAGGAAAGGATTTACAGCTCAGCCCTAAGTGTGGATGGGAGCACACAGGGCAGCTGGTTCCCAGGTAACAGGACGGATGGCTGAGTTCCAAGGACAATGGACTCCCGCTCAATGCCTCCCGCTCCTTCTTATTTGACTCGACTATCTAATTTCCTCAGGTAGGGCAGAGTGTTCCACAGTCTGCGCAGCTGACTTGGCTGGCAGGGAACAAGTCTTCCCAGATGGAACCCAGGGAAGACCCTTTCTCGGAGACAAAGCAGCGGCCCCAAGTCCAGGAGAGAAATTCTCAAGGGCACCGTTGTATGTGGGGAGGACAGAAGATGTGGTCCCTGGAGAAAGCAGGAGGGTCCATGGTCACTGCCGAGGGCATGTTCTCTATTCACGCTGCTTCCTGGTGTCGTCGTGAAATCAATAGGGGGTTTACCCTGTGGTCCCTGTTTTGCAGATGGAGAAATCGAGGCACCGAGAAATTAAGTGACTTTGCCGCAGTCACAGGCTGGGGAGGACCCGGATTAGAACTTAGAGAGAACTTGACTCTGGGCCTGTGTCCTGCCCACAGAGTCACGCTGCCTCCGTTCCTAGGAGAGAAGACTTCCTGCAAGGTAACCCCCTGACCCCGCCCCACCAGCTGCGAGTGGTCCATGAGGAGGCTGTGCACTGCGCGTGCGTAGACCGCTGACAGCGCGGATGTCTGCCCTAGGCCGTTGTCGGCAAACTGCATCCTTCCGTGGTTACTACGGCTGTCCGCTCCCCGACCTCCGCGGCCCCGTCCCCCCAGGTGCCCTCGTCCCGCCCCGAAGTGTCTCCACGGCCTCCTCTTCAAGGCCTTTGTTTCATCCTCGTCTTCTCCTCTTTACGTATCTACCACCCCCGCCCCCCATGGGCTGACCAGCCCTATCCCAGGGGTTTAGAAAAGAGAGAGAAGCTCCCTTCAACCCTCCCCGAGCTCTTGTCTCACCCCTGGGCCCGTGAGGCCAGGCCTGGAGGGGCCCCTTTCGTGGCCTGTCCACTGCACGTCTGTGGGCCTCCGGCCTGTGGTCCCACCCTTCTCCTGGGACTTGTCTCAGAAATCCACCACCCGTCTCCTGAGACCAAGCCCAGGCCACATCAGGGGTCAGAGGGGTCACCAGCCCGGCATCCCACCGTCCCAGGGATGACACTTCCCCACACTGACCCGCGGCCACCTGACTACTTCCCAGTGTGGGCAGTGTCAGGAGAGCGGACTGCACGCAGTGCCCCCTCGCACCCCGGGGTCCCAACTCAATACTCCTTCCCCCCAACATCCTTCTAGAGCTTTCTCTCACTTTCTGTTATGTGCTGTTTCTTTAGCTTCTCTTCCTACCATTTGGGTGACTTTTCTTTTGCGGGTACATTTACTTCGATCTCTGAAAGCTCCTTGAGGTGAGGGGTGCGTCTCGTCTGGTGTTTTCCTCCTGCTGAGATGGACGCATGAGGTCGCAGGACCAGTCAGGACACAACGTCCCTCCTTACGTGGGCACGTGGGCACAGCACTCCACAGTTTAAAGAGCCCCAGGCGATCCTGAGTTTTCACACCCATCCGACCCTGCACTGAGCTCGCAGGAAGACACTCCTCTCACTGCGCAGTTTGTACAGACGACCAGCTGAGTCTTGAAGGGTGAAACTGTGCAGTAAGTGGGAGAAACTAAGTGCCAAGCCCAGCCCTTTCCCTCTAAAATTCATATATCTTGCCTATTCAATAATTTCCAAGGTATTTTAATTTCTGGAAATTTTCAATGAATTGTGTATTTCGTCTCCCCTGAACACAAACTTGGTTCACAGATTACACCTTCTCTCACTTGTAGATGTAAGCTTCTCTAATTTTTCTGTTCTTTATCCATTTAGTAGTGTTCCCCCCCAAAAAAAGAGTAAAATAATTTTATAAAAACTGGATTTTAAAAAAATTTATAAACTAAAAAATCACTCAGGTAGTTTCAAATCTTTATATAAATGAACATTTTTATTAATTGTTATGATGTCATAACATGTTTGAATCTTTGAATTTTATTTTTTGTGCCACTTCATCAAAATTTAAATTGGGAAGAAAGTTGGGAAATGTTGAATATAGACCAGATATATAGTCTCAGAAGCAGACTTAGATCTGCTTGTGAATACAGAACATTATTGACTATTTGTTCAAGGCAGTTTTCTCATCACATTGGTGGTTTTGTCACTGTCAGAAAGGGATGTGTCGTCTCTCTCTTCTTTTTTGCTCCCACCCAAGGGGCCTGTCTGGCTGAGGCAGGCGTTAATTAGACAAAGGAGCATCCTTCTTGGCCAGTTCACAAACACAGAGCCCAGGGTATAGAACAGACCCCAGAAGTGGGCCAGACATGCCAGGCGGGAGCAGCCTGTGCCCATCGACGTCATGAGGGGCTGAGCCCGGAGAAGGCCCAGGGGACTGGGGTCCACTGGTGGGCAGGCTGAGGACATCCAGGAGACGGGGCTGAGTGGGGAAGGCACGCCGGCCATAGAGCGCTGGGACTCTGTCCACATGACCGTGGGATGGCCTGCGTTGTGTGCTTCTGTTTGGGAAAAACACCACCAGCAAGGAAAAAAAAGAAAATACTTGCAACAGATAAGATGGGCAAAGGGGTTAACACCTTAAACATACAAAGAGCTATTATGAATTGATGTGAAAATTTTTAAAAGAAGAAAAATAGGCAAAGGGTGAGAAGAAGAACTTCCTAGCAGGGGAAACTTAGGAGGCTAAATCTGGCTAATACTGACCCTCATTCTTGGTTGGAGAAGGAAAAATGTAAGCAACCACGTGACAGGTAACTTCACTCAGTAAAAATAACAGACTGGTGGGACCCATTGGAGATAAGCACTTAGATAATGGGCATAATCATACTTTACTAACGAGTACATGGAGTTTTACATTTTCTAACAGTACCGACAATATCTTTTAAGAAAACCATATTGTGGAAATGCGTACAGAGATGTGTGTGATATTTATTGCACCTTTTTATAGTGGAATAAAACAAATAAATGAAATACAACAACCTAACTATCCGTTGGTAGGGGAATTTACAGAGATGATTGGATACATTTTGGGCTGCAGAATATTATGTAGCCATTCAAAAAATGAGTGTAACAAAAATAAACTCAGAATGGCTTAAAGACAAACATAAGACATGACACCATAAAATTCCTAGAAGAGATCATAGGCAAAACATTCTCTGACATAAATTGTACCGATGTTTTCTTAGGTCAGTTTCCCAAGGCAATAGAGATAAAAACAAAAATAAATAAATGGGACCCAATCAAACTTACAAAGTTTTGCACAGCAAAGGAAACCATAAAAAAAAAAAAAAAAGGAAAAGACAACCTACAGAATGGGAGAAAATATTTGCAAACAATGTAACTGACAAGGGCTTAATTTCCAAAATATACAAACAGAACATCTCATACAACTCAACAACCAAAAAACAAACAACCCAATCCAAAAATAGGCAGAAGACCTAAACAGACATTTCTACAAAGAAGTCAATAGGCATATGAAAAGATGCTCGACATTGCTAATTACTAGAGAGATGCAGATCAAAACTACAATGAGGTATCACCTCACACCAGTCAGAATGGCCATCATTCAACAGTCTACAAATAACAGATGCTGGACAGGGTGTGGAGAAAAGGGAACCCTCCTACACTGTTGGTGGGAACGTAAGTTGGTGTAGCCACTGTGGAAAACAGTATGGAGGTTCCTCAGAAAACTAAAAATAGAGTCACCACATGATCCCGCAATCCCACTCCTGGGCTTATGTCTGGACAAAACTATAATTAAAAAGATACATTCACCCCTGTGTTCATTGCAGCACTATTCACAATAGCCAAGACATGGAAACAACCTAAATGTTCATCAACAGAGGAATGGATAAAAAAGATGAGGTACATATATACAATGGAATATTACTCAGCCATAAAAATGAATGAAATAATGCCATTTGCAGCAACATGGATGGACCTCGAGATTATCATACTAAGTGAAGTAAGCCAGACAGAGAAAGACAAATATCACATGCTATCACTTACAAGTGAAATCTTAAATATGACACAAATGAACCTATCTATAAAACAGAAACAAAATCACGGACATAGAGAACAGACTTGTGGTTGCCAAGGGTAGTGTGGGGAGTTGGGGGAGGGATGGAGTGGGAGGTTGGGGTGAGCAGAGGTAAGTTATTATATATACTATAGATAAACACCAAGGTCCTACTGCATAGCACAGGGAACTATATTCAGTATCCTATGATAAACCATAAAGGAAAAGACTATTAAAAAAAGAAAAGACTATAAATATATATATGCATAACTGAATCACTTTGCTATACAGCAGAAATTAACACAACATTGTAAAGCAACTATATTTCAGTTAAAAAAATATTGAGTGTAAACCACAGGCATTGACCTGGTGAGATAGCTGTGATTTTTAATAAGTGAAGAATAGCAACGCACAGAAAAGTGTGTGCAAATGGAGCCGCCTTTTATAAACGATAAGCACACGAAGGGAAAGCTGCTCTATTCATTCATTATGTTTCCAGAGTAGAGAGAAGGTTCGTAATCTTGGGATGAGGAAGTTGGATGAAGGGACTATAGCTGTTGCTGTATCCCCACCGCAGAGCTGATGTGTCGCTGTACTTCTTTTGATTTTTTTCAACCCAGTAATGTAGAAGAAGGGAAGAAAAGGAAGGCAGGCATTGTTGCTCAGACTTAAGGAAGTCAACAGGAACTTTTCTGCGTTCCTAAGCCAGAGAATTCCATGATGGAAATAGGGTAGCATCACAGCTGTGCATGTAACAGGTTGACAAGGGGACAGGCCTCTAGGAGAGGATGGCAGTGAGTCGGTCTTAAAAGGTAAGGACTTAAACAGGTGCGGTATCCAGGGAGATGGAAAGAAGTGGGAAAAAAATACAATGGCAAAGAGTGGAACGTGATAAACGATTGATGGAGAAACGAAGACGAGGAAAAGGCCGAATATGATCTTAAGGTTTCAGACTGAAAGAATGACCCCTTCCTTTGGTCCGTAAACAACCACTGAGAACGTGGACCGATTCTAGGCTTTCGCAGGCTCCCTCCTCCCAAGACCTTACAAGACAGGCAGGAACGCCTTCTGACCATGGTGCAGAGAAACAAACCTCCAATGAGGACATGTACGCGATGCTGAGGGTGCATGAGGCTGCTTTTCAGATGAATCCGCGGTGAGCTGACCATACCCTGGAAGCAGCCAGAGCGTGGACTCGAGGTTGAAACGAGAGGTCAGGACTAGAGATGCTGGCTTGAGCTGTGGCAGCTGGGCAGTGGACACCTCCGCCCTGGGCGCGTGTGGACCTGAGGGACCGGACAGAAGCCAGTGATCTGGGGAAGGGGGACCGTAGCGTGAGTGTCTGCTGAGGGATGAGACAGATCGGCTTTGGGGAGTCAGGGAACAGGCCCCAGTGACCTCAGAAGCGGGTTCCAGAAGTGACATCCTCCGGTGGCTGGGAGAAAGGCCACTGCTGAAGAAGTTTCACAGCGAAGGAGAGATGGGACCGTCACCAAAGTCAGCAGGCCGGGTGGGGGTCCTGAGCCGAAGGGAAGCAGGAGGGCCTGTGAGAGGAACAGGTTAAACTCGCTGGGGCGGGGGTGGGCAGGGAGAAGCCCAGGACCCCCGGGAAGGGGCCTCGCAGCCCTGAAGGTGGGGGCAGGTGGCGGTGGTCAAGCGCCTGAGCATCGGACTCGGCCGTGACCTCCAGCTCCGCTGTCTTTTCTAGTTGCCTGACCTTGGCCCAAGTCACTGACTGACCCTCTGAAAGTGCTGTACTTTGTAATCTTGACCCACCATGTGATGCTGCTTCCAGGCAGAAGCCAGAGTCCCCGTGGGGACCCTGTGAGGCGTCCCTGAAACCATCTGCAGCCTTTTTTGAATATTCATTCTATACTTTTTTGAAGCCTTCCCTTCCTATGGAGGGATATTGAGTTCTGGGAAATGATTCACTTTTTTTCCCTCCTTTCCTTTACTGTGTAGAACATCCAAGCCCCTTAAATAATTTCTCTCCATCCCTACGTTGCCAAGAAGGTTTGCCCAATGTCCACACAATCTTTAAGGGAGCTCATGTATTTTTATTGAGTACAACTCAGCAAATATTTATCACCGAGCAACTGCTCTGTGCCAGGAGCTAAGGAACCAGAGACCAACACGCCTGCTCTGTCCCAGCCTGCCTAGCACCGCTCACTGGGGCCAGGTCCACTCGAGCACAGGTGGGTCTGAGATGCCCCCATGTCCCCAGGTGCCAGGACTATAGCAGTTCTCCAGCCTGATCCAGGGAACGCAGGAGTCTAGAAACTATTAAAATACCTGGATTAAGGAAGATTGTCAAAAGGGCAAGAGAAATACTCGCAACTAGAAAAGAAAGTTGTGTTCCCCACCTCTTCACACACACCCACACACGTTTTAAGTTTTGTAAATATAGCCAAATTGGGGCTCTAGAAGTCATTATGGAGACTGAACTCTGAAGCTGTGCACCGTGGTGCTGGTTCAGATACTCAACGGCCAGTAAAATGTTTGGTATTAGGAAAAGCTAGTTAAAGATGCACAGATGGCATCACCTTACCCTACATCACAAGAGCTGTGTATGTCCTTAACTTGGGTATTATGAGCATTTCTGTTTCCGTGCCTTTGGGAAAACACAACACCTAGAAAACCAGGCTGGGAAGGATGCACAGACATCTTAAGCATCTCTCGAGTACCAGGCGCCAGGCCAGGCTCTCCCATAAAATCATTCCATCCACGTCTCTTGACCACCCAGTGGGATAAGTAGGGATTTTACACATGACGGAACTGAGATTCACTTTGTTAGTAAACGTGGAGCCACAGTCACCCCCGGGCCACCTGCTTCTGAGCTGCACCTGCCTCACCGCACACACAGGTGGATGGGCATCCACAGAGATGGGGGCGGATCGCTGCTGACGCAGAGGAGCCCCAGGATCCCAGCCCCTCCGTCAGGAGAGCCAACAGTTAGAAGATGACCCCACTGTCTGCAGGGCCCGGAGGTGTTCAGGAGCCGCACGGGACCTTGCGCCCAGCCCACATCCACCCTCTTGGTGGGCCCCTGCTGAGTGCCGGCACCCTGGGAGGGGCAGGAGGTGCAGGTGTCTCTGGGGAAGATGGAAGCCTAAACAAGCACCTTAAGACAAGAGTGTAATTCCTTTGAAGACAAGTACAAAGTCTCTGCAAACTTATCTGCAGGAACTTTCTGGGAAATTAAAGAACAACTACTCCAAGAAGAAGGATGGAGAGGAATTTAAATACATCATTAAACACTGAGCCAAAGCTCCTGGCCAGAGACTCAGGTGGCTTTTGGAGAGGCTGCCATGTTCTGAACCTTCAGCAAATCCATCCAGCCCTCTGAGACCTACACCTCAGGCCCCCGCTGCCCACGGAAGTCCTGATGACAGAAACGGGGTCTGGAGCTACGATGGGATACTATTCCTATAAAATTACACAAAATCCCACAACGTTCATGTGTTTTAGGTCTGGCTTCTCCTTGACTCCTGAGAGGCCCTGGAACTTAGACGTCTGCTTTGTTCTGAGGATATCGCAGTTATCCTCAAGGGCAGAGAGACCTGGGCGGGAGCAGGGACCCCCAGGGAGACCCAGCCCCGGGCAGCCTGGACACAGCTGTCAGCATTGTCGGAGCCCCTCTTCTGAGACAACTGGAACCAGATCAAGAGCAACACAGTCAAACACCCCAGGGCTGGGCGGGGGTCACACACAAGGTATGGGATGGACATGGGGCTGCCACGTGGAACGCAGCCACGCCAGCCAACTGTTGCCAAGAGAGTAATGCTTCCAGATCCCCTGGTTTTTCCAGAAAAAAAGTCAGGAATTCAGATTTGGATATGAAATCTCCAGAGTTTTAGGTGTGGGTCCGATGGGTTACGTATGAACAGCCTCAAGGAAGGGGCGTTGCTTCCTGCTCCAGTGCGGGTCACTGTCTAATGCCGTGTTTTACAATGACTTTAGGAATTCTCTGTAGGCCACAAAGAGTTGCTTGCCGTTTACTAAGTACTTATTGACCAGTTCATAAACTAATCAGCCTCCAAACCTCCTCATTCCAATGAACTTCAGATATGCTACTTCCTCTGTTATCCTAGATTTCCTCCAAAACTGCTACTCACAGAATCGTCCAAGAGCGAGGAGCGTATGCGGCTTTCCCTCTGGTCCCCGAGCACGGAGGCAGCAGCTCACGTGGGGGTCAGGTGGGCAAGGCCCCGCTCACACCGCAGTCAGGGCCAGGAGGCAGCCAGCGGCCAGCGGCTTCCTTCTCGTGTTTCCCCAGAGAATTCCTGGTTTCTCGTCTCAGTCTCTCTTGCCTCTGTTGGCACCAACCATGCCTCTGCAAACAGGGGCTTCTGGGGTGAAGCGGTGGGAGCCGCAGTCTCTGTCCTTTGAGGGGAGTTGACTGGGTAACCCCTCCTCCATGACCGGGAAAAGGAGAGGAGGGAGCAAAGGAAAAGTTAGGAGCGGAAAACCCAAGGCTTTGCCTGTGTTTTATTTGTCTAATTTTTCCTTATTTCCATCCTAAGAGGTGGGATAACTAAAAATTATAAACCGTGGACCATAAACCCCTTTATTTCTTCTAATTTTGTAACCTTTGGACAATAACGCTATCCTTTGTCTTAATATAAATATTGGATAGGAATCCTCCATCTCAACATACGTTAAATTCACAGAAAATGTCATATTTTGGAGAACACTTTAAATTGTTACAGTATTTTTTTAACTCTACTCAAGGATGACACGATACGTAATCTCCGATTCTCGCTGATCTTTCCCGGTGGATTTCTTTATGAACCCAAACTTCCCTGCGTCTGAACTGAGACGAGGAAGCAGCTTCCATCACGTGGAGCTGCGTGGAGCCGGTCTCGTTTACCTGGGAGACCTCGGTCACCTAGGAGACGGTGACCCCGGGCATGAAAGCTCTCGGGAAACAGCTGCAGGCAGTTTGATCTGCACCCTTGGTTTTGCCAGAGCTTCTAGTTTTCCCTTCATTATACCTTCCCCGACTTTCTCACTGTCACACCACTCGGGCTGCCGCCTGCCTGCAGCCCTCCCTCCTCGGTGATGCTAATGAACAGTGAGCGACCGCAGGTTGGGTGGCAGCAGGTGAAAGGTAGGGCCGGGCTGATGACAAAGTGACTGCTACTTCCCCAGTGACTGGGGAGCGGCTGGGGAGGAGGAGGGAGCTCCGGCTCTGCGTGGAGCCCCAGCTGCGCCCACCGCGGAGACCGCGGCCCGAGGCCCCCCTGCCCCGTCCCTGCAGAGGGAGCGCCTGTGACGGTGCGTGGAGACATGGGTTAGGACACCGATGGCCCTCGCGGTCCCAGGACTCCACTTCCAGCCCCTCCCGGGGGCATTGCTGTGGCCTGGAGCCTGTTCGGCCTCCAAAGGCTTGAAGGAATCTACGAATGTGCGGTTTTTGGTATAGTTGATACTCCCTTACCTTCACTAAGGCTCAACCTGGCCAGAGTGTGCATTTTACTGGTGGGGAGGATGGGGGAAATCAAATAGTAAGATAAGTCCTGCTTCCAGATTCAAGTTTACATGTTACAGCATAATTCACTGCCCTCTCTTCAGTGAGTCCTTCTGATGGCTTCTGTTGGTTCAAAAGTAAACTTTTAAATTCTAGACTTTAAGTATAAAACCATTTTAAGCTCCTAAGAAAACCTCTCTTCATTTTTAAAATAAGCAGTGGGCTTAAAAATAAAAGAATTAGTGCTGTAGTAGTTCCTGAAGGGTGATTTTTCTAACTGTGAATCACTAGAGTGGGAATCAGAAACCCAAACCCGGGCAGAGGTAACCAGGTTGCTTCTGTCCAGGCCCAGGCAGGACCAGAGCCCGCAGGTTAGAAAGCGCTGCTGACGACCTGCTCAGGCATCACCAGTGAAGCTTCTGCAACTCAGGTCTCAGACCCCTTGGAAGAGCAAATTCAAACACACAGCTCCCCTGATGCTTCCGAGGAAGACGCCGTCAGGTGGGAAAGGGTGGGTGAAAACAGGCAGGAGTGGGGACGCAGGCAGGGGGCCCTGCAGGACACTCGCAGGTGTAGGCTTGGAAAATGAAAGAACCTCCTCACGTATCTCCCACTGTGAACTGTACGCTTTCGGCCTAATCTGAACCTCGCCGGCCGTTTCCGGACATTGATACGTGAGTGTGAAAAGGAAGTTTGAATCTATTTTGCTACTTTGCCTTTTCAGATTCTTTTCCCTTATGGGTTCTTACAAAATGCTGAGTATAGTTCCCTGTGCTGTACAGTAGGTCCTTGTTGGTTATCTGTTTTATATACAGTAGTGTGCGTATGTTAATCCCACCCTTAAAGGTTTATTTACAAGAGAGCAAAACCCACTACGGAGCCTGGAATTCAAACAGGATTGGCCCTGCTATAAACAGAGCAGTGGCACAGAACGGTCCACAGAGGGGCCCAGCTGCGGTGGGAAATTAGCACAGCAAGAGCGTGTATTTTAGCTGGGGCGGGGGTGGAGCTAGTATTTATTAATTGAAGGATTAGTGGCAGAATTAACTGTCCATCTAGAAGAAAATAAGTTTGTCCCCATATGTAAAAAAAATGGATTAAAACTTAAATGTAAAAAATCAAACAATTCTTAGGCAACCATATGAGCGATTAGCTGGTAAGCCAAGGTTTTCGACTTCACACCCACAGAGCGATGGCCTCAGTGCCCTTTTGGTGACAAGCCCTCTCCCGGGCGACGGCTGGAGTTCATTTCAGATGCTGCACAAGCGTCCGTGACAAGGGTGCGGGCTTCCCGAGCGTGACTGGCCATGTCCCTCTGAAGCTCTGAGGAGCCCGCGCCCCCTGAAGGCGGCCCCCCAGTGAACCCTAAGCACCCCCAGGCCCCCGGAACTCCCCACGTGCCTGTGCCCCAGGGCCTTTGCGCGTCCTGCTCCCTCTGCCTGGAACATCCGCCCCAACCCTTTTTTAATCTGAAACCTGCAATTTTCCTTGAAAACGGCGCATATTTTGATTCCCCCGGGAGCCTCTGTCCACCTCCAGAAGGGTTACCTTCAGCTCGTCTGTGTTCTGTTATGTTTTCAGGGCCCTGACACAACGTCTCCCCTCGGCTTTGAGTTCCTTAAAGAACAGGCTTCCATCCCGTCGTCTCTGCGTCCCTGGTCCTACGACAGGTGTGCAGTGTTAGGAGATGCTCCACTTGCACAGAACAGGACCCAGCATTTCCTCCGTCACCCGTCGCCCCAGGGCGTGTGGGCCCTGTTTGCGCGTTTTGCTAAACTGTGAGCGTTGGAGAGGATTTCCAGGTGCAGTAGCCGCCTCAGAGCTGTGACGTGCCACCCGGGGTACCGCTGACCCAGACTGCGTCTGCCTTCCAGGCTTCCACACCCTGAGCGGGGCTGATGCAGCAGAGGAAGGGCGGCCACCCAAGGAGGCTCGGCACCGCGCGCCACGTCGACCCTCCTTGAAACGTTTCCCAGCTCCTCTCCGTCTCCCTGCGCCTGTCCTCCCTGCAGGGTCAGCTGCATCTCAGGACGCAGGCCGATGTGGTGGAGGCCCTTCCCCCCGGGCAGGTCGTCTCCTCTTGGCCCACTCTGGTCCCCTCTGCGCTCTCTCGAACTGCTGCTAAATTCATTTCTTTATAAATATGCTGGTGAGGGATTCCTCCTGCGCTCAAGAACCAACAACAGCTGTCCGTCCGCTGGGTCACTAGTGACCCGCCAGGTCTGTCCAGGCCCCCAGGGTGCCCTTCCCACTCTCCCTGTGGCCGAGCGCTTCCTGCTCCGCCACGCCCATCACCCCGAGGTTCCACCTTGTTCCTGCCGTCTCCTTGACCCACCATCTCCCCAGCAAACGGACTCGCCAGCTCATTCACTGGCGCGTCCATCCAAGTACGCGTTTCTAGCATCTGCATGTCAGCTGAGCCTCTGCAGGTGTCTATACACACGATGGGCGTGTAAGTCCTTTCTTCCTTCTACACCTAAACTAATCGTCCTGAAGTATCTCAGCTTTCCCTGAGAAATTCCCCCTCCGTGATTCACCTCGCATGGGCTCCTCCTTTCCTGAAATTCTTCTTATTTTATTAAATCTGCCAAATCTTATGTCTGTGCAGATGCCTCTCCCATTAAGATATTAAGCTCATTAAATGAACTTACATTTTTTATTATAGGTATTTTTATTATCCCACACACAAGAGTAATAAATACCTATTTGTTGGTCAGCTGGCATGAACATTAATCAGACTCTGTGCAGGACCTCACCTTGCTGATGGTTTATTTCAAGAGCCGATCCACCCAGGTCTCTTCTATACTGTCACCTGGCACAGCCGCAAGTGTCCAACTAGAGTCTTCTTTCCCAAATTCTGACGTTTCTTGTCATAAACTGTGAAGGAGGTGAACTGTGCATACGTGACTTTTTGTTGCTGTTTGAGTACAGTTATAGTTGATTTACAATGTTGTGTTAATTCCTGCTGTCGTCAGTTATAGATATATATATATTCTTTTTCGTATTGTTTTCCATTACGGTTTGTCCCAGTATATTGAATATAGTTCCCTGTGCTCTACAGTAGGACCTTGTTGTCTATCCATCCTATATATACTAGTTTGCATCTGCTGACCCCATACTCCCAATCCATCTCTCCCACACACACCCCCCAGTACCTGACATTTTACGACGTCCCCATCTTCTGCCCAGAATGCAGTTCTGGCCACAATGGGCGGGGTGAAAAATGACACAGTCCAGGTTGGAATCTGGTCAGAGGAGCTGCCGTCTTTACTGCTCATCTCTTGTCAGCCCCTCTGATGCGTTGAGTGGAATTCTCCCATGATGCGGTTTTGCTGTGTATAAATTACTCACATTCACCCAGCTGGCAGTATGTTCCCGTGGCTTAAAGAGGACGTGTAGACAGTGGCTGGTTTCAGGACCCTGCACCAAAGCTGCCCCTTGAATGATCTTGGGCAAATCACAGCTGTAAAGGAAGTGTAAGAAAGACACCTCCTTACAGAATCGTGTGAGGACCCTGCAAGGTAATAGATGGAAACACTGTCATCTCCAAGTGTGAGCCTTGCTGTGACCCTGGAAAGCGTCCTGATGATTTAGATCAAGGTAGAGGCAATTGTCCCCCAGGACTAGACCATGGCGAGAGTAGCCGGCACGCTAAAACGTGTCCTTCTGTGACACCCACCTCCTCCCCACCACGACTCCACTTCAGCTACAGGGAGAATCTAGACATTAATATATGTACTTTTTTCCTTCCTGCAAACTTCAGCCCTATCCATTATATTCTTGGCACAAAGTACAACTCAGACTGACCGACCCAGGTGTGTCCTAATCAAAGTCTTCCACTGCGGGGGCCCTGCAAGACGAGGTCTGCTTTGTTACCTTTAAACAACACGTTTAGATTGCCTGGTCCTTCCCCAGCAGCACCCCTTCCAGAGGGAACCTGTCCCTGAGTTGCCAGCAGGAAAGCACGCTGACTGCCTTCCTCTCTCCCCAGATGGAGGTGGATACCGAGGAAAGGCGGCACCGCACGCGGTCCAAAGGGCTCCGAGGTACGTCCCTGCTTCCAGGTCCCTGGGGGCCCTGCTGGGGTCCCATTTGTCCTGCCGAAGCCCTCAGACCCGGCCTGGACACCACCCTCTCGGTAGCTGTCTGTGGAAGGGGCTTCTTGGGATCGATCGTCAATTTGTGTCTTTTCCTCTCTCTGCAGTTCCTGTGGAGCCGGCCATACAGGAGCTGTTCAGGTCAGTGAACAGGACGGGCAGGTATCCTGTTCAGATAGCGGGCAGAATGCACCCCAGCGGCGGTCAGAGACTGTGCGTCGTAGCAGACAGGGCTTTTGCGCGCCCGGGGGACCCAGGGCCTGCACCCCAGCCCTCCTCCCAGTTTCCATGCCTCCCTGTCTGTCTGCGTCCCCCGCTTCCCTCCCGTCCAGGTGGCACCTGAGTGACCCATCCTTTCCTCTTTCAGCTGTCCCACCCCTGGCTGTGACGGCAGTGGCCACGTCAGCGGAAAATATGCGAGACACAGAAGGTAAGGCCTCAGTTTTTCACGCCACGCTGAGTGACTTGTGGGCACAATGAATGGGGACCATCTTGGGGAAGCTTTCCTGTCCTCCTCGGACGTGGGGCTCTTGTGAGATGTTCTGACCACCTTCTGGGGCAGCGTTTACCCCACACCAGGGGTGGCGACTGAGGACCAGCCTTGCACCTCTCCCCACTTGCTCCCTGGGATCCTCCCCCAAGTCACTGGGAGCCATATCTCTCCTCCCCGTTTTCTCCTTCCGTAGCTCAGGATGGTAAACATCCGGTGGTAAAGTAAAGCGTGAACTTCCTTCCTGTGGGCGCTCGGCTCGTCCTGGGAAAGGGGGTCCAGGCCTGGCGCCGGGCAGCTGCAGGGGAAATGCAGAGCAGGAGGGGAAAGTCCGGACAGATCACGCTCGGAGGCTTTGGGGCTTAGAGATGATGCTCGTAGACACCGGGATTTCATGTCCGTGACAGAGGTGGAAGCACCTGGAGCACGGGATAGGCAGGTGACGGCTGCTAAAATGCGCCACAGCGGAATCGCATCCTTCACACCAAGACTGCGAGTCACGTGCAGCTTGCTCAGTCTTGAGATTCCCTTCTGAGGCCATTCAGCCCAAGCGGCCATCAGGGGCCGGGCCCAGGTACCCAAAGCTCGGGAGCTAGAGCAGGTGCCCTGAGCACCCCAGGGTGACCGTCCTTCGCTGCTTTCCACTTTATTTCCTTTTCAGCTGAACACTAATTTACGGATGAAGTCAAGCAATTATTATGATTGTCCTTTAGCAACAACAAGGGGAAAATTTCAAATTACTCCAAAACACCCATGCTAGCGTTTAAGGAGGCAGGGAATTTTCAGTGGGCATCCCTGATGAAATGGATTCATCCCAAAGGAACGACAGGCCATGGTTAAGAGAATTTTGTGACTTAAATTATTATATTTAATTTATTATATTATTATTTGATTGTGAAAACTTATTGAACTATGTAATTTAAATATGTGGTTTTTTAACTACATGTTATTTTATGAAGGAGTATACATGTAAATTCCTTTTTAAAAATCCAGTTTTTAAAAACTGGATTGTTTGTGCTTACGATGGAAAACAAGTTAGCCAAGCATGAGTGGATTTTTTCGCCTAATCATCTCTTCGCTAGACAATAGTTTTGCTATTAGAAAGAATGGTTAAATTTGACTAAAAAGTTTTAATTAGGTGTCAGCTAGTTTTAATTGGGCGTCATAACCACACTTTTGCTGTAAAAGTCATGAAGCTCCCAAAGAATTGTTTCAAGCGTTTGTGTTCCTACCCAAGGTGCATCCCCTAGAGCTGTGGGCTGATGGGCCCTGTGGGATGCAGTGTGTGTGCACAGCTCTCCCTGGGATCTCCTCCACTGCTCAGAAATGATGCTCAGCCTTAGGCTGGGAACAATGCGAAGACAGCTGGGCTCCACCCTCCTCTGAGACCCGATGCTGCTGAGAGCTCAGAACACCCTGAATTTTTCAGGAGCGAAGTAGGCGGAATTTTAGAGAGGAGTCACAGGAACAGCCAAATTGGACAATTTTACAGCAAAAATAATCTCAATTTTTTAAATTTAAAATGTTATTTTTCACCATGAGTCATAGTGTTTGCAATTATTGGAATTCCCACTGTTTTAATAGAAATAGTGAGTGAGGAGGCATACTGTGGGAACCCAGTACACAGACACTGGGCCCCGTTTCCCCTTTGCCACTGATTACCCAAGGGGCTTTGGGTGAATTATTTAACATGTATTGACTTCAAATTTCCTCGGTTTTATAATGAGAAAGTTGCAGACTTTGTTATGTAAAACTAATTACCATTCAAAACTTACGTCACAGATAAGACTTCTCTCCGAGGAATCTCGCTGGGTTATCAAGTGGGGCTTTTTCTAAATTTTATTTTTCCGTGTCTGCATATCAGCAGTTCTCAACTAAGGGGCGACACTTGAATTGCTCAGACTGAAAAGGGGCTCCTTGTAGTGGATAAGATTCGCGTATACATCAACATCTTTTGACTGGTGCTATTTCAAATTTGTGAGACTCTTCAATTATATCTGGCTTTGCTTTTTTCTATTTTTAAAAGATTTCCTAAATGCAAGTTTCTCCCCCCTGACAGCTGTGCTCATGCACGTGAACACCTGCACTACCCACCCACCGACACAGGTGTCACCTTGCCCGCTGCCCTGTCCCCGCTGATGCTTGGAGCACATGAGGCCCCTGCAAATAGGACAAGGGCAGCAGCCTCAGTTCTGGTCTTGATGAAACTGCCCGTTACTTCAGTCTTTTAAAGATACATTTTCCAATGAATATATTCCCGTTAAGGCTACAATTTCATTTTACCCACATATCACGCCAGTTCATAGCCAAATAAAAAGGCATTCTTTTAGTATATTGAAGTATCTATTTATTTGAACACGCAAAAATTAATTGGAGGCAGGTGAGGGGAATCAACAGTGTAAAAAATAAAACATACAATTTTTAGGAAATTTGGTAACAAGTGGTAAAATGATGCCTCTCAGTTCATCTTTAGTTTGAACACAAGAAAATTTCTAAGGAAGTCAAGTATTGATCGCAGTCTCAGCGTGCCTTCTTATCGCTTTGGAGGGCATGCACGTCGGGGGTGGCCTTTGCTGCTTCAACGGGGGTTTGGCTTTTCGTGACAGCTTCTAAGACTGATGGCTTTTCTCCTGCGTGGTAGAGGTAGGGTTGTGGATTTGTAAGAAATGGGGAATAGGTGATAGAGGAGGATCAGTCATCAGATAGGACCTGTGAAATTTAACAGTAATCTGAATTCACGAGGCATTCACAATTTAAGATCCTGGTTAAAAATGGAGAGGTAGGAATTAAAGTTATAATACTTACTTTATTCGTTGGTCTGCCTTATTCAAAAATTATGTCCTTGAACTAAAGATAATCTATTCATGGGTGTTTATTTGTGTTAATAGTTCACCATCAATTTGAGGTGCCTGATAAACACATGCACAACTGCACAGTTAAAGGTTGAATCAAAGAGATAAATTAGGAAAAACATAAGGGAAATGAAAACATAATTTTACCAGAAACCCAGGGTGTATCAGGAGTTCTGATACAGTACTCCATTCAGTGCTGAGTCTCCGGGCAGTCAAGGTAAAAAAGAGGAAGACGAATGACAGAGCCTCGTTATCTGATGCAGGCAGCCCAGCAGTTCCTCAGAGGGGTTACGCCTGGCACTGAAGGTCCATTTCTTTGAATCCCTGCACACTGACCAGCAGGGATCCGAGCTCAGTCAATATTTTTTGCCCTGATGCATGTGAACAGGGCCAGGCCTCCAGGCAGAGGACAAGATTACCAGCCGTTATCTTCAGAAACATCATTAGTATCTAGACACATGACTCTGACTTTTTTAGGTTTTATATTATTAGCACATAAGTATGACAAACCATCATGGATTTGCAGTCAGGGCCAGAAGTAAGTCTCCTGTCGTGAAGCAAAATACCGACACAGTCTTTTCTGTACACAGCAAATCCGACCTCTGCTTTCCCACTCACATCTCACATCTTTCGCACACCTGACCGCACACAGTCCAGTGCACACGTCTTTTCTAAACTGGTATTTATGAGTAGCTGAAGTTCGCATCTCAAACGCAGGGGCCCATCCCAGTCTTTCTGTGCAGGTGCAGAACTACCCCTCTGCCATCCTAAGTGAGTTTTCCAGGGTTTGGTTCTTAGACGCCTAAATTCAGGGAAGGGAGCGTCCTGGATGCCCCACTCTCCTCCCTGGGCCACCTCCTTCCCAGTGTTCAGGCAGACTCGTGACCTGTAAGCATTTAAAACACCTATGGGTGAAAAAAAGAGCGTTTTTCCGCATGCCTGCAGCCTGGGCAGCAGAAAAAAAATGGAATACGTGGAGGCCATGCACTTGGAGTTTAGGAAGTTGCTGGGCTGTTGGTTGGTTGGCTAGAGGCTGCAGGCAGGCAAGGTGTGAAGGATGCAGACCCAACCCTTGGCCTGGGGCTCCGAGGGCAGGAAGAGCTTCCCGACGACACCAGACCCCGAGCTGAGGGGGCGTCTTGGGGGACTGGGCCCTCTGCATGTCCTGGTGATGCCCCCCTCTACTGAAGATGAACGTCTTAGGGATGGAGACAGATGGACAGGAGACCACAAGTCACTCTATCTATAATTGTTTTTGTTTGGTTCAAGGACCTGAAAAAGAGATTGGTTATTAATCCAGAGAATTAGATGAACGGATATTAAGATAGGAGCCAAAATATGGAACGTCAAAACATTTCTGCAAAAATCTACTCCTAAGCATTTGAGTAAGATTGAACATTCTATGCCATATATTCACAACGTTTCCTCCCCACGTTGATATAAAATACCGCTTGTGTTAAAGATACGGTGCAACTTGATGTTACAAAGGGATGAATATATAGACACTAAATTCATCATCAAAGTCCCAATAAAACTTAGAAATAGGAATCATAAAAAATATTAGTTTCTATTTCAGATTAATAAACATTAAACACTGTAGAGGAATTTGAATTTTAGCCTTCCTTATAATAGTTATATACATCCTGGACCATTTGGAATTAATTGGATTTACTTCTTTCTTTCTGAATGGTGATTTTTGTATAAGCCTCCAATGAGAGAGGGAGAGAGAGAGAGGGAGAGGGAAAGAGAACCCTTAATGTGAATTCATTCTTCACGTCATTGGTTTTGTGAACCCTCTGAATTTACTTCTGAAACTTAATAGATTTTATTTACGTTTGCCCCTCACAGCTGTTTTTAAGTTACTCTTTGTTGAGCATAGGGTTCTGGTGAGATATTTGATCCAAAATCTAGCTTGAGAGACTCGTACAAGCAACGATGCCCCAAAAGCCAGGGGATGGCTTTGGTATTATATTTAAATCCTTCCCTGTTCAGAAAATTCAGAGTCAAATCAATTTATCTTGAAACTTTAAAATTAAAAGCTCCAAATGGTAGATTTATTTTTTATTAGGAAATCATTAAATTCTCTCTGGCTTATGGTGCACGTTCCTTCTTCAGATTTTTTTCCATCTCATATACCTTTGCACCTACCAGTGTGATTGCCATGGCGGCAGCCACGGGTGAATAATTGCTTGTCTTCCCGGGAGCTTGTTCTGGACCTGGAGCTGAGGGCTTGCTTCCTGATGTATGCACGCCTCATTTGGATGCTGCCAGCAGCCTGGGGGCTGTATTATTCATGCCTTGACAAAGAGCTCTCACTAAAAGCCTTGGAAGAGAGCCAGGCACTGGGAGCGATGGTGGAGCATTTCAACGTGCAACTGAGAGGAGAATCGATAATCAAAAAGGAAAGAAAGAAAGAGACAGAGAGGAAGAAAGAGAAATAGGGATCCCTCTACTTCCCTTTTACTGGTTTCACATGGGTAGAATTTCCATTTGCATTACAATAAAAAACCCTAAAAATAATTGCATTTTTTTCTAACCACGCTTGAAAGTTTAACACAATTTTCCACATTTAATTGCAAAGCTGATTTTAATTAGTAGGGTCCCGCATGTGAAAAATGAAGATCCACTTGGGTGCATGGAAACACTGCAGTGTCGGCTTTATGCTCTAATTAATGTATGGCTGCCGTGCAGCAGGGCACACTCTGGGGCGTTTATGAAGAATTCTGAGCACGCAGCCACCCAGCCAGGAGCCACGAGCGTCAACAACTCCCCCTTCATTCTTTATGAGACATCGCTGTGCATCACCCCGTGCATAAACTTTATAGCGTGCCTGTCCTTTTTACTATTTGTCACTAATATTATGAATCAGAAGTTAGCGCACACCTATTTTAACGTTAATTTGATAGCTTGCCCGGTTGCAGAGAGAGCAAAAATGTTGTGATCTCGGGACTTATGTGTCTGAAGTGGAGATTCAAAGCGAGTGGGTTTCCCAGACTCACCATTGCCTTATTGTGAATTGTATGTGTGCAAACACAAAATTCAGGCATTGGTCTTTCCAGACTGTGGTGGCAGTTAACCTTCATTGTCACAGTAAATCCTCTATTTAAAAAAAAAAAAAAAAGCTTCCTGGCCATTATCCCAAGAAAACAGTGTGCCTGCTGCTCGTCTCGAGCACGTCCGCCCAAACGGACAGATCTCTGGCCCCGGCCGAGTCTGTTACATATTTCAGAAGACAGTGTGACTGATTCAGTGTATTTAAAGCTGCAAATAAAACAGGTCATGCATTTCAGGGTGGATTTTTGACATTTTATAAAATTCAGGATACTTTGAAAATAACTCCACATTCATAGAGGAGGAATATAGGTATTTTCAGGTAGGAACTAAAACATAAGTATACTTAGAGAGTCTCTAACATTACAATCTGTATTGGTTAAGAACTAAACACAGGAATTATAATCTCGGTGTGATTTATTAACTAGTGATTAAAGATATATAAACATGGTTTTGAAACATCTCCAGAACACACAGCAGAAATCGGTGTGTGGTACGGCTACCGTCAGGGTTTACCGGTTCCGACGTCCACCGTCTGTGCTGGGATTCTAGCAGGTACGCAGCCACCACGTTTAAGAACTAGTGGGCGGAGAGGGGGTCCTGACGTGGGGGGGGGCGCTGGCCCGCTGGGCGATCGTGAACCGGGAGCCCCGCGCACCTGCCGACGGCTGGCTGCGCAGCCCCGAGCTGGTCTTCCGCGTCCTGTGTGCGGGCTCCCTGCGCGTCCGCACCACCAGGGACAGGAGAGGCGACGCCCAGAGTCAGTGGCTGCTGGATGGTCCTCAGAGAGGTGTGAATGGTGGGGGAGGGTGGACGGGACGGATGTGTGAGCCCCTCACGCTGAGTCCAGTGTGTCCAGATGACAAGTCCAGGCCGCAGCTCCAGGTACCTGGAGTCTGCAGTCAGAACCAGCGATTCCGGAGAAGTCAGCCTTGCGACCAGCTCTTCAAACCCATACTTGAGAGCAATCACGTCGTTAGTATCATTACTTATACCCACGCTTTGAGAAGCCCAAGGAGTCACGAGGATGACCTTTGTCCTTCTGCAAAGTGGTTGCTTCTCCTCCTTCTTGGATCTTCTGTCCTGAAGAGAAAACAGGGCTTCCAAGATGAGACACCAAGAAATGACTGAACCCCCAAACTCCAGAACCTTCTTCCTGCTAAAACTGGTGACAGAGTTAGAGGAAGGAAGCTCTGCCCTCTTAGCTGTAAAGTTAATTTGATGAGATTGCAGTGTTTTCGTCTGAAAAAGTTTCTGTGTGACTTAGACCATTTCCAGCTACAAAAAAATGAAAACCCCACTGCAAACTGGCTTAAACAGTGCAGAATGAATTGTCCACGTAAACTGGGAATTGAGGTCAATTCACTTCTGCCCCATCGTCCGGCATCTCCCGGCAATCACCCCCACGCCTGGCTCTCACCTCATCCCAGGGCTGCCTGCCGGGGCCCCAAAGTCCAGAGGAGGCCGGAGGGGTCAGGTCCAGTGAAGAGGGGCTCTGGATGAGCCACCGACACCGTCCTCATAGTTCTGGTGCTGCAGTGGGTCCACAGCCGGGCCTGAGCCCTCTGACCGCCAAGCCATCCCTGGGCTGAAGGCCGATTCAGCTCCACTCAGGCAGGGCGTCCTCCCCGAAGCCCGGAACGTCAGTATCACCTGAGAACTTCTTGGAAAGGAAGCATCCTGGCTACACGCCCCACCCCAAACCTGCCAACTCAGAGGATGTGGCAGGGGCCCCGCTGTCTGTTTCCCTCCCCCTCCCAGGGGATTCAGATGCCCCCCGAGTGTGAGGTCACGGCTCCCAAGGCACAGGCCTGTGTGTGCCGAGGGCAGCCACCTGCTCTAGCGGGGTTTTCAGGTAATGCAAAGAGAGGCTGTGTCCTGGGCGAGCAACCAGCAAACAAATCCAGAGTGTGTGAAGCTGGCAGTCGAGGAAATACTTAGTGGCCGTCTGTCTGGGGAAGGACTGGATGGCCTGGTGTGGACAGGTCAGGGCTGCAGAGGCTCAGCCTTGTCCCGTGAGGAGACCCCCTCCCAGACCCAACATGGACTTCAGGTCACGTGTGCGAGGTGGTGGGGGCAGAGGTTCCTGGCTGCTCAGAACCTCAGCTGCTCTGCCTGTCCCTTGGGCCAGCGAGGCTCTGTGGTCACCGGCCGTTTCTGCCCTGCATGTTGGCCTGAGCAGAGCCTGGTGGCCAGGAGCACACGGGCAGTAAAAGTCCAGAGTGCCTCAGCTGGACGCGCCCTGGAGATGGTGCACGACCCGTGGAGGGCTTACTTCCCTCGTTCAGACTGGGCCACCTGGGCCCCGTGAGCCTCCGCGAGGCCCTGCGGACCTGGGAGCAGGAAGATAAACGCACCTTCCCTTTCCTGTTAAGGGAAAGCTCTGAGCTCCCCCTGTATAATTCAGCAGATTTTAAAAGCTCCACTCATTGTAATTTAGTGGCCGCTGAGCGGGCCGTGAATACGACCTAATGCTGTATCTGCCGTGGCCAGAGATATGCTTCCCACAGGAGTGGACGCATCTCCTAAAACTCTGGGGAGGAGAGTAGGCCGTGAGCAGCTCGGAAAAAATTCGATTCCGCAGTGACGCTCCCGACTCGCTCCGCCAGCCCCCAGCCCATCCCATAGCGGTTGTGCTTCTGAATGAGCTGTCTGCGCCCCCTGAGAACCCTCTGGCTCCCCGCGCCAGGGCGGGCCTGACAGCCAGGAGGGCAGGGAGGCAGCAGGGCCACCGGGAGGATCGTGCAGACCCAGATCCTGGAGCCGGGGTCTCTGGTGCAGGCGACCGGGTGGCCTCACCGTGGTTAACCCACGTGTCAGGGAGCGAACTACGGAGTGGCTTCTTGGTGCTGCATACAGGAGCAGACCCCCCCTCAGGAGGGGGCAGAGGGCCCCCCCACCGCTCCTGTAGTAACAGACTCTCTGGACCACAGCCCCTCGCCTGCCCCCATCTCAGGAGACACTAATCAGATGCTTACGACAAAGTCACCGCCTTGAATGACTAATGGACTGAGCTTTCCCTGAGGCAGCACGGTTTTGCCAGAGATGCTTCTTAAATTAACGCAAAGAGATTTCTAATAAGTGATGGTGTAGGCAAAGGGGGGGGGGGGTCGGGGGCCGAGGCTCTCACTGGAGCCCTGTCTGCCAGGCGTCAGCACCACCCAGCCCGCATGACCCTGGGCTGGGCTGCCCGTGCATGCTGCCCCGGAGCCCACGCACAGCCCGGCCGCGGCCTCTCCCTGAAATGGGGCGAGAAGGCCTGGGACTTGCAGCTTTGAAACTTCAGGACTTGAAAAAATGAAAAGGAGTTTGCTTTTCAAATTGTCTTAACGGATCCTCCCAGGGAGTTTTTATTGACAACAGAAACCAGAAGAAACACTGCATGCGCACAAAGGTGACTTAGCATTAAAGGTGGGAAATGCTCATTTTCTCAAATAAGGACTAAAAGTGGGATCACAAACGAAAGCATAGCGGAAGTGGGGGCAGATTTTCATGAACATCTGTCTCGTTCTTGTCACTGTGCTCCGTTCAGGGAAGGTGACCTTTGCCCAGAACATCAGACTTTTCCCCTGGATTTTTAATGCATTTTACTTAGTCTCATGTTATAGGTGTAAATTTGTATTTTTTAAATTTTTATTTAACTTTATAACATGAACCTTTTCTGATGTCACTAAATATTTTAATTTTCACGGCTAACTTCCATCCTATGGTGATATTGTAACTTATGCAACTCTTATTATTGGAAATTATTTATTTAGGTTTTTTTTAACTTTTCCATGTTACAGATCATGTGTGATAAGTGTCTTTGCAGACAGCTTTTGTGGCTTTTGGCTCCTTCTTTGGGGCAGTTTGTCACAAGGAGGAGCCTTGGCTTGAAGGACGTGAGGACAGGAATGGTTTTAAGAGTTTCTTTCCAGGAAGACGGGACCTGTTTGCATTCCCAGCAGCAGAAGGGAAGGTGTCCCTGTTTCCTTCTGCAAATAATATGGAATAATTGTTTTTAAAACACTTCCTTCTTACTAAAAAAAAAATGTTTTTGTGAAAGGATAAACTTTTAAAGGACTGGTCATTTTTCAAACAATGCTAATGCCAGAAAATTCTAGAAAAAGACATGGTTTGAAATTTAAGCCACACTTTTTCCTTCTTAAATGGTCTCACTTGTCAGTGTTCAGGTGAGCTGGACCCCAGCTGCCACCCCCCAAGACTAACCCTGGGGTGAGACCCTCCAGAGCTGAGTAAGGAAGAGGCTTCCGGGCAGAGGGGCGACGCTTCGTGCCAGGTGGAAGGCGAAAGGCTCTCTTTCTCTGTCTCGGTCACCTGGTCCCTCCTCTCGCCACCCACCAGCCTCAACATTCCAAGCCCAGGAGCAGAAGAGAAGCCAGTGTCCGGTCACCAGAGCCACAGCCAAGTGCGTCAGGGCGGGGACAGAGCCCCTGAGGAGGAAACTGTGCCTGAACGTTATATAAAAGTGTCTTTAGATTTTAGAACGATAAAAATCTAGGCCAGCAAAGAGCAGCAGAGGTTCTGCAGCAGGGCCTGAGGGTCTTCACTGCCCTGCGCTCCTCCAGCCCAGCCAGGGGCTTCGGCTGTGGCCGTCGAGAGCTCCACCTGAGTGTGGGTGCCCCAAGCCGGGAGTGGGCGAGCACACATTTCCGGGGCTGCCGCCGCGCAAAGGCCCTGGAGTCCAACCGAGGGTGGCGTCTGGCACAGCCCTGCCCTTAGCAACCACCCCTAGACACACACGCCGACGGCACAAAAGGCAAACGGACGGTCGGACGGTTACCATTTACCGTACACAGGGGGACCGTAGGCGTGTAGACAGTGCCCCGAGACCAGGAAGGAGCAAGCAGGTGGAGGGGCTGGATTCCACCCCGCTGGGGAAACTCGCCCAGTTGCCTTTTTTCAGAAAGTACAGTGCTGTTTAGGGAAATACGCAGAGGCAAGAGAGAAGTGGTCGCCTCTGTGGCCAGGTAGAACAGGACCCTACAGACTGCTTCAAAGATGCTCTGTTTGGCTAATTACTGAGTGTTCGCTGCACACACAGCCGTTGAGCAGAAGGAATATTGGGGGACAAAGGGACACCCTGCCCTTTGACCTAAGATGTGTGGCCCATGCCAGCGACGCGTCCAGACATGCAGGATGCAGGGGAGGGTATGACCAGGGAGACAGAAGGAAGGGTCCTGGGAGAAGCACTGGATACACGACGCCCATGAGGGGCTTCCTCCTCTGAGCCCTCTGCCCTGTGCCCCCAAACACCGAGCAGGAGACGGGGCCAGAGGGACAAATCACCTCACTGCCTTCCTGGGCACTATGCATGCCCACCTTTATCCAAGGAACGGCACGGACACAAACGTTCCCAATTTGCAACATCTTGGAAAATGGAAGTTGGAAGAGTTTTGCTGAGTCCCAGCTTTGGCTCCAGCCGGGCAGGACCTCAGATTTCACCCGTGTTTCGTCTACATCCTGTGTTATTTACACAAGGATTCATCACAACCTTCCTTTAAAGAGTAGATCTCTTTCCCACAGTCGAAACACAACATCTGAAGCAGGATCTTCGATCCGCACAAACTTTCTCAGACACTTGTCACCACCGCACAGTTTCTGCCCAGATGTAAAATTTTCTTCCTAAATGGATTGTCATCAGCTCCTCAGAAGACAGAGGAAACTTCTCTCTTTCTCTCCCCAAGGCATCCTTTCTTCGGCTCACGGTGGCCGTTCATGTAGTACCTGCTGGAAGATGTTGCTACTGACGTAATGGAAGGATGCTGAAGATGGAAAATGATTGGAAAGATAGAAGAACAATTTCTACAAGTAAAGAGATGGGGTTACGCTCGGTTCTACCTAAATTTATAGCCAGTAGGATCTTACTGTCTTCTCCTTGGAGGAAGTCTCCTTGATTATCATCTGACATCTGTCACCTCCACACCGTGAGTCAGGACCATGGTCGGACACGGAGGCATCACGGGAAGGAAGCGACTCCTCCCCTGAGGAGGCCAGCTGTCCCGTGGATACACATATATGACAGAATGTCCCAAGGGCCCTCGGAGTCCTGTTTGGGGACCAGGGAACAGAGAAGGAAGGAGCTCCATCCCCCCGGGCTGGCCAGCCTTCCCAAGGGGGAGATTCTCCACCTGGCCAGTGGGGGAAAGGGGGCGCTCAGGGGAGGGCACGGCGGGAGGGCTCACGTGTTCAGTCACCCTTTCACTTGGTGAGTCTGAGCTCTTTGTTAAGCAGCACTGTGCCAAGTGCCCAGATCCGCGTAGGAACAGACCGGGTCCCCGCAGTAACAGACCGAGTCCCACAGTAACAGACCGGGTCCCTGGCATCGGATGGGCTCGGAGCCTGAACAAAGAAGCACCAGACCCAGACATGGAGCTCCAGCCCGTGGGAAGCTCAGGCCTCGGGGCGCCAGCCTGAGGAGGCCGGGTGGTGGAGGGGGCCCAGGGAGGCCAGAAGAGGAGGCAGGGTCCTCAGTGGGACTGTGGCCGCCCCCAGCGGGGGCGGGGGGAGAAAAGCACAGCCAGGAAGGAGGCTGTGGCCATAAGAAGATCCCGGTCATAGAAGGTGCCCCATGAGGACAAGGAGATGTGGAAGCCGTGGCCTCAGGATGTGGCCCAGTGGCCACAGAGGACCGTATGTGCACGGGCAGGGTCAGGTTTTGTCCTCAGGAGGGAGAGAGAGAGAGACAGGGTGGGAGGGAGGGATGGAGGGGGGAAGGCAGGAAGTCAGTGCATTGGAGGAGATAGGAGTGAAAGCTCTTGGTGACCAGGGGGCCAGAAGCCAGCCTGGCCTGAGGCGGGGGCAGAGTGGAGGGAGAGGAGGACACACTGGAGACATTCAGGGCGTGGACACAGCAGGACTCAGAGCCGCCGGGGGCGCTGAACCAGGAGGAAGAGGGTCCGGGAGACTCAGGTCCCGCGTCCTCGGGCCCAAGGTTCAGACAAAGAGGAGCCGGGAGCGGACAACACGTTAGGACGTGCTCCATGCGGTTTACGTTGCACCCGACAATTTCACGCTCATCTCCAGTCCCCTGTGGTCTGAGGCGGACTCCACGCGCGAGCAGCTTGCGTGTACCTTACTGCGTGCGAGAACATTCTGTCAGCCCCATGCTGTGTGGTGAGAACCGGACCCCAGAGGCCGAGTGACCTGTTGGGGTCCAGGTGATGGGCTGGTCACTGGCCGGCAAGCCAGGCCTCCCATCCCCAGCCCTGCCCACTTTCCACGATGCCGCCGGCCTTTGGACCGCTTTCCAGGCTGAGATAAGCCCTCTGTGCTGGAGTTCACTTCAGTGAGGGACGTGCAGCCCAGATTCAGACAGAGAGGGGGCAGGAACGGGGTGGTCTGAGCAAGGTGGTCATTGCCGAAGGGGGCTGACGTTAGTTCCAGCCGCATCGCAGGGCATGTGGTCCTGGGAAGCACCATGCATTCATTTGAAGGGACCTGTATGCAGCCTTTTGTTTCAGGTTCTGTTGTTGTTGCTGTTTTCCAGCAATGGGGCCATTTGACAACCTCTGACTTTTCTTGTCATCGATTGTCATGTCAGCATCCTTCAAACCCTGAGAAGCTAATGCTCTCAAGCGGCTCCACACTCTGTACACGGATCCTCACTCACGTCTTTGTGGTACCCGATAGCTTTTAATTAATGAGAATGACCTATTAAAAAAGATGTGAGGGGGCTTCCCTGGTGGCGCAGTGGTTGAGAGTCCGCCTGTCGATGCAGGGGACACGGGTTCGTGCCCCGGTCTGGGAGGATCCCACATGCCGCGGGGCAGCTGGGCCCGTGAGCCATGGCCATTGAGCCTGCACGTCCGGAGCCTGTGCTCCGCAACGGGAGAGGCCACAACAGTGAGAGGCCCGCGTACCGCAAAAAAAAAAAAAAAAGAAAGATGTGAGGAACCCAATTGCAATAGGAACCATGAATGGAAACAGCGCGGAATCCTGGATCGAGAGCCCTTAGCAATTAGGCGAGCAGCTGAGCGCCCCCGGCCCCGCCCACAGAAGCCTTCCTCGGACAGGGAGGCCCCAGACAACAGAGGCCCGAGACACCTGGTCTCTAGCCCAGGTTCCAGAACACGCCCTTAAAGACCCCTGGGGATCTGACCAACCCCTTCCTCCTACAGACGAGGACCTGTGACGCACAGGGATGGAGCGACCCCCTCAAGGTCACACAATTAATAGGAGGCGTCAAATCCAGCTCTTCTAGTCCAGACCCGTATTCAGTTCCCAACCAGGATGTCTGAGAACCTTTGCACCTGCAGGACTGAGAATTATCTGTCTACTCACAGGGAGGGGAGGTGGGCACTGCCTGAGAAAACTGAGAGAAAAGAAGAAAAGTTCTCATCTATTTAGTGTTATTAGATATGGAGACAAATAAAACAGCAGCATCATTTACATCCGACCAATGGCTGAGCTGAAGGCAGTGGTTTAACCCCTAAGCTGGGAAGCCCTCGCTGAGGCTGGACGAGCACGGCTGGCTCTTTTTCCCAGGCCCCTCGTGGACCTCCTGCACGACCTGAACCGAGCCGTACATATAAACATCTCAATGCTTCAACTGCCTGTATTTTAAATATTCCACAATTGAATAATTTCTTACCAGCCATAGAAAGACAAAGTACTCTGTCCTAGAGCATCCGAAAATGAGGACTCTAGTACTTGAGGAAGAGTAAGAAATCTTTAATTTTTCATTTGCATGTATTTTCTTATATATTGGTCCCTGAGGCAAAGATGTAAATGGCAAAATCATAAATTCTTATGTAGTTTGATTCTCAGTTCTTCCCATCAATCTTTTTTTATTGAAGTATAGCTTTCTTACAATGTTGTGTTAATTTCTGCTGTACAGCAAAGTGATTCAGTTATACATATATATTCTTTTTCATATTCTTTTCCATTATAGGTTATTACGAGACATTGAGTGTGGTTCCCTGTGCTATACAGTAGGTCCTTGTTGGTTACCCGTTTTGTATACAGTAGTGTATATATGTTAATCCCACACTCCCAATTTATCCCTCTCCCCCATCTTTCCCCTTTGGTAACCAGGAGTTTGTTTTCTATGTCTGTGAATCTCTTTCTGTTTTGGAAATAAGTTCATTTTGTCTCTTTTTTTTAAGATTCCACATATGAGCGAGATATCATATGATATTTGTCTTTGGCTTACTTCACTTATGAGAACCGGAAAGAGTATGATAACCTCGAGGTCCATCCATGTTGCTGCAACTGGCAGTATTCCATTCTTTTTCATGGCTGAGTAATATTCCATTGTATATATGTACCACATCTCCTTTATCCATTCATCTGTCAATGGACATGTAGGTTGCTTCCATGTCCTGGCTATTGTAAATAGTGCTGAATATTGGGGTGCATGTATCTTTAATTTAAATTTATTTATTTATTTATTTATTTATTTATTTTTGGCTGTGTTGGGTCCCCGGTTCTGCACGAGGGCTTTCTCTAGTTGCGGCAAGCGGGGGCCACTCTTCATCGCGGTGCGCAGGCCTCTCACTATCATGGCCTCTTGTTGCGGAGCACAGGCCCCACATGCGCAGGCTCAGTAGTTGTGGCTCATGGGCCTAGTTGCTCCACAGCATGTGGAATCTTCCCAGACCAGGGCTTGAACCCGTGTCCCCTGCACTGGCAGGCAGACTCTTAACCACTGTGCCACCAGGGAAGCCCCGAAGGGGGGCATGTATCTTTTTGAGTTATAGTTTTTTCAGGATATTTGCCCAGGAGTGGGATTGCTGGATCATATGACAACTCTATTTTTAGTTTTTTAAGGAACCTCCATACTGCTCTCCATAGTGGCTACACACCAATTTACATTCCCACCAACAGTGTAGAAGGGTTCCCTTTTCTCCACACCCTCTTCAGCATTTATTACTTGTAGATTTTTTGATGATGGCCATTCTGACCGGTGTGAGATGACACCTCGTTGTAGTTGTGATTTGCATTTCTCTAGTGATTAGTGATGTTGAGCGTCTTTTCATGTGCCTCTTGGCCATCTGGATGTCTTCTTTGGAGAAGTGTCTATTTAGGTCTTCTGCCCGTTTTCTGATTGGGTTGTTTGTTTTTTTGATATTGAGTTCTGTGAGCTGTTTGTATCTTTTGGAGATTAATCCCTTGTCGGTTGCATCATTTGCAAATATTTTCTCCCATTCTGGGTTTGTCTTTTCAGTTCTCCCCATCAGTCTTAACTACTGTAATTCAAGGTATCAGCACTGGTGCAACTTCAGGAGCTCCACAGTATCCCTTCAGTACTGAGTGTCACAGCAGCATTGAATATCCCTGTAATATTGAGCATCCCAGCAGTGTTGAGGAGTATCACAGTAGTATTAAGCGGGACTGCAGTACTAAGTATACCTGCAGCATCAGCTGCTGCTCTGGTATTAAGTACTGCTGCAGCGTCTAGGACCTGCGCTAGCACAAAGTGGAACAATCACTTGCTAATGATGTCACAGTTGCTGCCTCCAGTGTTCAATTCGTCTGGACTAAATGCAGACCGAAACGTCCGTGTTGCTGTGCTGTTGTTAAATGTGACCTAGAGCACTCTTGTCAACTTGTAAATATCAAGACCGATAAAGTTGAAAGCAGTGTATGCAGCTGACAGCCTAAGCGCGCACGGTGTTCATTTGCAGCAGTTTCCTCCCTGGACGTGTTCTCTAAGCTGATGTAAGTAGGATGCTTAAGAGGCTTCTCTCCTGACCTGGCAGAGTTGTGCTCACGTAGCAGGTGAAAAGTCCGGTCATATTCTGACCTAGTGCCTGTCACTGACTCTCTCTGGCCTTAGCTTCTTCCTTTTCTAGGTGAAGGGGTAGATGGAATGATTGCTGGGGTCCTCTCTCCTCCAGACTCTGCTGTTCTGAGAGTGTTGTCTTAGGAGTATCCCAGCATGTGGCTCCCCAGGCCATCATGAACTGGCCACTTCAGGAACCCTTTTAACCATCCGAGATTTTTAGCTGAAATAGGAAGAGTCAAAGTGAATTTACAGAGCAGTTTAATTTGTCGATCTCACTGCCAAGGAGTACACTGGCTGTTGGGGTGATTTTATCCGACATTCTCAACATTCTCCCCCTTGCAGTCTTATAAGTGGCAGGTGTAGTAAATGCTGTTTTGCAGATGGAAAGGCGAGGGCAAGCATGTCATTGAAAGCCCGGTGCTGGTGGAACCAACCTGAAGACCAGGAGACTCATAGCAAAATCATCAGTAAAACATCAATCAATAGAAAGCAATGTATTGAACACCCACTCCTTCACTGGCACAGCGGCAGCTTAGAATAATTAATTCTATAGCACACCCTAATGCCAAGGAGGATAAAATGAACACACGTGAAAAAGTCAGTAACAATATAGTTTCAAAAAGGATGCTAAGTATCTGATGGTGCAGAGTTTTTAAAGACAGAGGACCCTGAATTCCAGACTGACCAGTGGTGACTTTATGGAAAAAGCAGAACTTGACATGGTCTGGGAGGGTCAGCGTGAGAGGAAATAGAGAAGTAGGGCTGGAAGGAAGGAGGGGAGGAAGGGGGAGAGGGAGGAGGGGGAAGCTGGTGCTGCAGGCGCTATGCTCACACCACGGCTGCTTTAGTTGAATTCTTTTGACTTTGGAAGAACAGAGAAACACAGGTTATTTCAGGTGAAAAGAAAAACGGGAGGGGGATCCTGTAAGGATTTCAAGATTTCTTTTAAAATACAAGAAACAGTCCCAGCAGCCACTTAACCAAATCTCCTGGAAAGCGGGTTTGGGGAAAGGGTGCTGGTTTCTCTATGTCTCCACCCATCCTCCCTGGTGGACTTCAGCCCTGTGGACCACGGACCCACCAGGCTGCTGCCTTCCCCTGGGGAAGTGTTCTTCTTGAGTCAAAATAAATTATACAGTGATTTTTTTGTTTTATTTGAATCTTTAAACTGCCATTCAAGGCAATAAGTATTTCATAACAGGCTACATCATTTAAAATGATAAAAGAAAAACCCATAAAGCGAGTCTCTGCCTTGCAGAAACAGAATTTTTTTAATTCTCTAAAGCCATAACGTCAAGTAAATATTTTGAAAATTTATTCATTGAATGTCTTACAATGCCTAGAACATTTATGTCACATTTAACTTAAAAATATGTACTATTCAAATCAGTCTGTCTCTCGTTTACAATACTATACAGAGAATAAAAGAACAAAATTAAGGAAATATGTCAATATGTAGTCAAAACTGAATTGGTTTTATTAATGTATATGTTGTTGAAAAGATATCAGGAGGATGTCTGGAATGCCAGCCATTTAATTGAATAATTCAGTGAATTAAGTTACTTCTGCAGTATTTTTAAATACCCTTATATATTGTAAAGACATGTAGGAATACCCCTTTAAAAGTTCAGTGGTAAAGAGGGATGTCAACTGTACACAAGACAAGAGGAGGGAGAAAATAACAGAAAGAGAGCTCAGATTTCCGGAGCTCCTTCCACAGAGTCAGAAGGTGTTTCATGTATTTTTTTATGTTTTTCATTTGCTGCTAAGAGTCTGAATTAGGTATTACTGTGCCCATCTTACAGATGGAGAAATTGAGGCTGGTAGGGATTAAATAAGCTGCCCAAGGTTGAACAGTTGTGTAATCTTGAGCAAGTTACTTAAGTATATGTTCTCAGCAGAGTCGCTTTTGTGTTTATGTAGCTCTGATGCTGTTCACAGACTCTCCGCATGTGTGATGACCTGGACCCTCTAACGTCTGCGTAGATACGGCCCAGCCTTCCAGGGCAGGTTCAAAACCCACCTCCTGCTGTGACATCCATCCTGGCCCAGGTCACTCTTCTCCCGCTCCTGTGGCCTCCCAGGGGCTCCGAGTGCTGTCCCGGGGTTGCAGGTTTCTCTGCTCCCACCCCCTCCAGCCAGACAGGGAGCCCCGGGGGAGCAGAGCAGCTCAGGCCTCCTCGGAGCCCTCGGGGCACTTGGACAGTCCTCTGTCCTCTGCATCTCCTTCCGTCAGCCCCCCTCCCTTTCCTCAAATGCCCGTCTTCCTAGGGGTCTCCACTCTTCCCCAGGAAGCCAGCCCCATCCCACTGTGCACTGATGGCCCCAAACCAGTGTTGCCAGCCAGACTTCTCTCCTGAGTCCACCCCTCTTGCTGCTGTGGGAACTGGGACCGCGCACGTTTAGCCCACCCGAGTCAGCCTGACCTTCCTGCCCCTCTACCACCAAAAATCCCAACAAGACCCGGAGCCTTCCGCACCCTCCAATCAGTGGGCGTGAGCCGGGCTCCTCCAGCCTCTTCACCACACTGCAGCCACAGGAAGGGTGTTGACAGTGCGCAAACGACGCCCTGTAGGACTCCTCCCACTGACCACCTTGTGATGGGCACCTCCGTCTCCAGGGCTGTCCCTCGCCATCCCACGGATGCAGTCACACCACTCTCTGTCTCTGTCTCTCTCTGTGTCTTTCTGTCCTGCCCCACCCGTATCGGTTCCTCTGTGAAGCTTTCCTGACCCTCCGTCCTGTCCACGAGGGTGACTCTCTCTGCTCCTGTCCTGTGAGGTGAGGGCTGCGTCTGCACTGCTCAAGGGAACGTTTCCTGAACAAAAGAATCAATCTATCCATTCAGCAGCATTTATGGCGAGCGTACCTACCACATGACGATGTCAGAGAAGCAAATGTGTCAATGGATCCTCAGTAGAGCCCAATGAGGGAGGAGCACAGCGTCTCTCCCTCTTTAGAGATCAGAAGCGAAGACGGGGGGCGCGGCGTGGGTGTCAACACCTGCTTAGTGTTACTCAGCCTTGAGATTCTCAGCAAGGAGCTCAGGATCTGCCCCTCAACATGGGAATTATAATAGCACCTGTCTCACAGGGTCATCGTAGAGTTTAATGGATCCGTATATGTAGAGATTTTAGGAAACACCAGGCACATAATAAGTGATCTGTGAGTGGTGTTGGCATTAGCCGAGCTGCCAGGAGAAGCCAGGACTCCAGGATCATGTTCACATAGGATTTCTATTATTCCAAACTAATTATTTATCCTTGACACATTGAGGCTCTCCAAGCAACACAAGAAGAAGATCACCCGTAAGGGCAGAGGCCACAAAGAACCCTCATGGGCCTCGGAAGCGACCGCGGCCTTTCTAGGCTGCACGAGCATCGTCCTCAGCGGGGAGAGGCCAGCGCCAAGACCATCTCATCCTACATCCTTGTCTCCTGTCAGCAGCTGTAACGAGAGGGCTCTGAGCAGGGCACACTCGGCCACACGTGTTTTTCAGTTCCTGAGACCCTGTCCCCTGTTTGTATTAAAATCGGAGACGTGAAAATGTCAAGCAAAAGACCATTAAAAGTAACATGGAAATTGGCCTCGAGAGCATGTAATACACAATATTTTATATATGCGTTTGCTGCAGAAACTCCGGAAACTCCGTGGCAGTAACCAATTTTCTAGAACAACCTGACACAAAAGACTAAACGTTGTTTAAATCAAGTTAACATCAAAAGGACTGTAAAAGCTACAGCAACTAGATGACCTACCAAGACACCCAAACGAGCAGAGTAGCTGCAGAACAGCAAAGCCTGGAGGCTGATTCGCAGCTTTAAGTAACTCAAGGAGGTTAAAGCCTGCGCTGTCGCGATCTTATGAGTCATCATACTGACACTGTGAAGTTTCCACCGTGTGAGAAACATATAAACGCGTTTATTGTCATCTTCGAATGCTGCGTATTATATAGGGTGATAAGGATACAGGAGAGGGTGTGTGAAGGAGTTGTCAGTACGCCGACCTGGCCTCCGGGCTCACCTCTCAGCTCGGAGGCGGGTAGGCCCGACAGGTATCACAGCTACTTACGCCGGAAGCGGCTCAGCTACAGGGATCAGCAGAGACATTCACCCCAGCGGCACCCTTGTCCTTCAGAGGTGGCTGGGTCTGAGTCTGCTGTAAGTATACAGCATGCATTCCCTTGAGGGGCTGGGCTTCCCTGCATCACAGTTCTGTGAGCTGCCTCCCAAAGCTCGGCCCCTCCCTCCCTGTCCCCTACTCAGCTTCCCGCGTGTCCAGTGAGAGGCCTTCCCATCGGTTTCTCACTCAGCAGATATTTACTGAGAACCTACTATGTCCAGTACGGTAGCCACTAGCCACGTGTGGCTATTGGACTCTTGAAACGTGACTAGTGCATCTGAGGAATTCATTTAAAAATCTCCTTTAATTTTATTAATTGGCTACACATGACTAGTGGCTACTGTATTGGGTACTGCAGCTCTAAAGATAGAACAATCCCTTAAACATGGGCCATTTTCTCTGTCTCATGAAGGAGAAAGACAGTACGTCAACCGATAATCACACTAGGATGTGATAAGAGCTTTCATTACTAATAAGTGGAGAAAACTATGGTTTGTTCATTCAACAATATTCATGGAGTAGCCGTCAAACACAAGGTTCCATTCGCTGCTGTGGGAAACAGGCGGCTGTTCCCATGGTGGAGGCCTGACGACAGTGCTGAGAAGCAGAACGGAGGCGTGCAACACCGACCATGGATTCCAAGCCCTAAGTGAAGCTTGGACCCTCCTGCGCAGGTGAAGGGCCAGCCATGGCGCCTGCCAAGTTCTCTACCTGGGGTTTCATGTTGGCACCAGATTCCCAATTTTTCCTAAGACTCTGCCATTTGTTCTGTCATGCTAGGGACATTCCAGAACTGTGGGGGGTTGTTGGATTTTTAGAAAGACTCGTGTGCGTCGATAGACATGAGCCTGGATGAATCTGAAGGAGGTTGCAGCTGGAAAGCAGTCTGGCTTTTCCAGCACTTGGACCCGCGGCACCTGCTAGGTGGGAGAAGAGCAACACCCGCTCTTCCTCAGCTGTGCAAATTCTGTCCCGCTGGCCACCCCATCAGCAGATGTGAGGTCCACACATGGCTTTGGGAGGCTCCACACTCCCCAACACAGGTCCCAGAGTCACTTCCCAAGGCTTCACTTTGAAACATTCCAAACCACTGGGTTTCATAGACCGGAAAGCGTCTGTCTATGGGAGTGGGTTCTTCATCCGGGAGCTGTTTGGCACACGTAAAGTGAAGTCTGTCCTGTGGGCTTGAATTCGGTTGTCGTGTTTAAGGTAGATACCAGGAACTCACAGTCAGCGTCAGTGGGTCAAATAGAGACGGGACAAAATGAATCTGTTTGTAGGAAGAGCGCAATTTTAGTTCCAGTTTACATTAGTAGCTGTAGAAAAAAGCGTGAGCATCAAACCATGGGAACTGGCAGAAGACGCTGGAAGCTTGAGGCCAGCTAATTCCAGAAAGTTGGAAAAAATGAATCCAAATGGTTTACAAAATGTAGGATAAGGAAGTAAAACCAATTCAGGTAACGATAGAAGGGCAGTCTCCATTCTCCTACTCTGAATTTTGCAACCCTACCGTGTAAGGTCTGAGCTCCCGTTAGCATCTTGCGATGTGGGGCTGCTGAGAGGGGACAGAATCAACAAGAAGCCCACCGCAGTGCTGGGTTTACGCCATCCACAGACATTCCATTGCCAAGTGGAGGTGGGGCCGTTTTGAGTAACATGACTGAATAGCACAAGGTCAACTGTTTTCCCATCATTTCCCAGCATCTGAATGAATCTGATAGTGAAAGCAGGCCTGTCTGTCTCCGTGAACACCTGGTGTGCAGGTAGCGTTGATGCCGAGCAGACACATCCAACAACTTGTTGATGAACTAAGACAAGAGAGAAGAGTTTGGGGAAGGTAACAATAGTCCTCATGAGCTGCCGGTTCACAGACAGAGCCCGAAGAAGAAGAATACTTATCGTTACACTTACTAATTTATTCGGATAAACGCAGAGTGAATACACTAACAAGTCCACAGATCCAGGACCACGTCTCGAGAAGATTCGCTGGAATGGAAGTTGGACTTGACCCGTCGTCATGGATGGAGGCAGGGAGGGGCTATGGAATGTTTGGCTGAGATCGTTGACTCAGATTCTCCCCAAATCCATGTAAATGTTCACATAAAAGAAATCTCAGATACCTGTTTATTTCCTATGAGAAACACTCTCTAGACCAAAATTTGTTTCCTTCAGTTTTTTCTGATTATAATAAGCATTATCTGTTTTGATTATTGTATTTTTACAATATGAGAACAGTCAAAAGGCAGAAAACTAATCACTCTGTGTTTCACGGGTGGGAGCTCTGCCTGCTTCCCCCCCGACCCTATCTCGTCTCTCATGCTCTCAATCTGTCCTCACTGCACCTGCTGTCAGCTTCCCAACATGCAACTGTGATCGCATCATCGATTGCGTGAAGGAACTCAAATAACTCCCATCATTAGCCTACAAGGATGGTCTGACCCCGAAGAGCTCTCAGGGCTTCGTACCATCCTCACACCTCCTCCCAGACATCTGAGGCCTGTCTCCAGCGTAGCCTCTTCCTGGGGACGCCCCAGCTCCCTTCGCTGGCTGCCCCTCTATTTTATGATGTAGTGCCCTCTCTATACTTTTACCATAGTGTCTGTCACACGCTCTATTCACTCAACAACTATTGGATGAGTGCCCATGACTCCCCGGGCATTTGGTCCACGGTGGTAAACAGTGGCCAGAGGTTCTAAAGCAGAATTACTGCCATGTCTGAGTCCCTACTGGGCCATAAGTGACTTGAAGGGTGGATCTGTGCCTTTCACCTCTGAGTCTCCTGCACAGCACGGGGCCCAGCAAAGAGGAGGCTCCCAAAATAAATACACACTGGGTGGGTTCATGACTGAATGAACATTTTGCCATTCCTAGGTCCCAAAGTGAGCCAGCCATAGTCTGCAGGAATCCCCTATCGAAGTGTTCACTTAGTGATGAAGATCACACATCTCATTTTAGACACACAGAACAATTGCCAACAGCATTTTCCCGGATGTCTTTTCTCCCCATTCCTTGCAGTATATATACATATAGAGTTTCCAGGAAGAAAAAGACTCCAATTAGCAACAATGCTTTGGAAAATTGCCCCTTTTCAAGGAAAGGTTATGAGCTCTTGCTGTAAGGGTCTCACCCAAGCTTGGGCCAGTTTTAGCGAGATTAGCGCTGACTGCCAAATACACCAAGTCTGCTCTCTGTGACGCCAGGGCAGGACTGACACCTTCTACGGAGCCTGCACCTTGCTCCCATCAAAGGCATGGACGGTCCACCTCCTTTGAGTGGTCATTCTGTCTACAGATATAATTTTATCTAGAGAATGTACAAAAATCCAAATATATCCAAAGCTTTTTTGCAACTTCTATATTTTCATATTTCACAAAAATGCATATATGTTAATATAGTATGAATGAACTAATTCTTTTTTTTAAATGTGCGTTGCACACCATGTGCGTTCGGTAAGATGTTTAGTGAACTTGTGCTGTCGATTACATGATGTTGCTGTGCACGTGCTTCCTAAACCATCCCCGGGGGTGCTGTAAGATCCCTGTGTGATCACGTGGACGGCAGTGATAAGGGACGAGGAGAGGAGAGAAAAGTTTAGCAGCCCCAGACACCAGCCAGCTGTGTCTCTGTGGAATGTCGCTCTGTGCACAGGTGCCGGCGCACTCGTGGGAGTCCGTGTGCTCACATCCTTTCTGCGTTCGTGCCGAACCTCTGCCTCTTCATCCGGGGCTCCGTCGCCCTGATCCTCAAAGGCAGTAACTCAGATCTTCTCTCTCTTTTCTAACAGCGTGTATGGCTGCCCCTTGGCTAAAAAAAGAAAAACACAAGACAAACAGCCCCAAGAACCGGCTCCCAAGCGAAAACCGTTTGCGGTGAAAGCGGACAGCTCGTCGGTGGATGAGTGTTACGACAGCGACGGCACGGAGGATGGGGACGAGAAGGACGAGGCCGAGGAGGAGGACGGCTCAGACGAGGACGACGAGCCGCGGGACGACGACGACGACGACGACGAGGGGGGCCGGGACGAGGACATCGAGGACGAGGATGAGGACGGCGAGGACGGCGAGGACGACGACGACGACGACGACGAGGAGGACGACGAGGAGGACGACGACGACGAGGACGACGACGAGGAGAACGGTAATCTGCAGCGCGGTGGCGGGGACCGAGCGGTGGGCGGGGCCGCTTCCGGGAGGATGGTCCGGGCCGGCGGCCGTGGCGCATGCGTGCTTGATGCCCACGGGATTAGGCGGCCGGGGCAGCGCTGGGAGGCGCGGCTGTGCGAGTGTCTTTCCCTTTCCTTTTAGAGAAATTCTTTAAATCATCCGTCAGACATTAGATGTTGCTTCGGTCACGTTGTCACTCAGACTGGTCATCCCCAGAGTCTGCTGAAATATCTGTGGTGTGCACGTCTGCTTAGCTTGGCAACTTTTACCCAAAGAGTTCAGTTTGCCTGTTCTCGGAGGCTCCACCCGAGAGACCCCCGTCATGAGCCGCTCCGGTGGCTGTGGTGTTGGCACGGGCAGCCCACGTGCCTCCCGGGAGCCGGAAGCCTGTGTGAGCCCTGCTGCAGGAGCTGCTGAAGTAGGTCTGTCCGTCAGTAGCCAAGGCTTTCCTTTAGGGGCCGTCAGGTATGGGTCCGAGGAGGAAGCCGGCTGTAAGGAAGCAATGAATCAACCCGTCATCTGCTTCCATGCTCAAGAGCTGTGTTTTCCGATCCGGGGAGACAGACACATGAAGGGCACGTTGCGCAGGGTAGTGGCATCTTTGGGCAAAAATTTCAGGTGGTTGTGTGTTTACATCCAGCTTACTGTTAGTGCCAGACTCAGAAATAGGACTTCAAAGCCAGTCCCTTCACAGGAGTCCTTTCTTTTCTAGAAGGACGTGGGAGGTCGCTGAAGAGCCTAGTTCTAGGCTTCTCTGGTGTAGAGCTTGCCCCAGAGAAATGGCAAAGCAGGTTGAAAAAGTGGAGGGAATATTTTTCCCTTACACTTCTTCCTTGGTCTCAAAGCTCTCCAAGAATCTGAATTCTGAGAAAGGCTAATTCCTCAACACAAAGGACAATGGTTTCAGCCGATGGAGAGAGAGTTTTTAGATTAGGCGGGTGTGAATTGGTTGTTGCTAATCCCGTGGAGTGGGCATGAATCAACTTTCCTCCTTCAGGGGTTACACTAGTTTGTTCCAGGAAACCTGGCTTTTATGAAAGAATACTCGATTGTTACTGTAGTTTAGGGTCCTTATGAAAACAACTGACTGCTTAACTTACATGGATAATACAAACGTATCTGTATATAAATGCATACACACGCACGCACGCACACACACATGCATAAACTTCATGCATTAAAATCTGGTCTCCCCAGGTTACTTTTCTTGTCTTGTTATTATAGGCCGTGGCGCGGAGACAGCCTAAGGAGTAGCAATAGCACACACCCACAGACATACCGTTCGCTCTGCTAAGCAGACCGTGGTGTCATTAATGAGACGATGGCTCTTTCATGCTGAGTATTAAAAACAGCAGCTCTGGGTAATAAAATATGTGGAAAGTTGGAGAATCGACCAATTTGGCAAATTGTTTCTGGACCCTGTATTTCATGTGCGTAGCTCTGGGTGAGATCGTTCGTTGTTGAGGCTGACTCATGATTCGTACCTTAACCATGGCTTCTTATGAAGATAGTATAAAATACTGATCCTTCATATTCTCGTTCTATGTTTAGAGAGCGGCAGACATTAATATTTGAAGTTATGGATGTTTGTGGGGGAATTAGGGTCGGAGATATTTGCACATATGCATCATTTAACCAAGTGCCTTAACCAGAGTCTAGGCTCTGCTCTCCATTTGCTAGAATTAAACTTTCCATTTCCATGGACGCTGAGCCTGCGCATCCGGAGCCTGTGCTCCGCAAAGGGAGAGGCCACAACAGGGAGAGACCCACATACCGTAAAAAAAAAAAAAAAAAGTGAGAAAGCAAACCAAAGATAAAGACATTTTTCTAGGAAAATTCATGCAAGTGGGCATAATCAAGGGGGCATGATAGAGCCATGAAACAATTGCATAATTATAACATCGGCCCCAGAATGTCTGACTATGTGACCCACCCTGCCTGGTGACCAGCACTCAGTGTTCTGCAAACATGAAGCCCAAGTCGGAGGCATGTAAGGAAGTTGGGTCCAGAAAGAAAGTGCCCAGTAGGAGGATGAATGATCAACCCTTGGTCCCTGGTGGCAGAATTCATATTCAGCTCTGGATTCTCCAGCTAAGCACCTTCTAGAATCATCTATTCTGTGAACTTTAAAGGAATCAACTAAAACTACTAAAGAGAGGTTCCGCCGTGGTGGCCATTTATGGATCATCAGGCTACCTCTTCTGCTGCAAGGCAAATATGTCCATTTTACCAAATACTTGGGCAGTAAGGTGTAATAAGCTACTCCCTCGTAGACAGCCTCTCATCAAGCCCTAAGTCCCAAGGAGTCGTTGGATCAAAGGTAGCCCATGTGATGGACCCTGAACTGTGGCTCTGATCGCTCTAAGTTCTGTGCAGGAAGGCCCAAAGCCTTGCTTGATTTCCAAGTCAAACAAAAGCATCCCCCCTAAGCAGAAACCATTTCCGAGGCCTGATTCCCGGAGAAGGTTTCACCGAGTTCTTCTGTTACAGGGAGAAATCTCCCCTGGAGGAGCCCACGGACAGGTGTTCCAAGACCCCATGTAGCCAATATCACACAAAGATATGCCAGGTGGCTTATCCAGTGGGTTATTTCATAACCCCCAGGGTCAGGAATCTTCAGGAAGGTTCTAGATCAAGGAGACACATCTGCTGATGAAGTGCTCATTTTACATGATCAAACTCCTGGCTGTGTGTGACTTACGACAATCAGGCTTCGATTATCCATCCATCTCCCATGTTCACGTCCTCCCAAATGCGTTTTATTTTACCTGACGGCTACGTTTAGTGCCAAAATCACTATCAGTCTGTGTGAGTGTCTGCCCCATAGCCGTGTCTGTAACATGAGAAACCCCACGTTGTATGTCTTTGTCCCCTCCTTGTATTGGCAGAAACTGTTTCTGAAAAACTGGGGAAGGTACTTTCTGTGTCTGGTGACCAGAGTTCTGGGTCAGCATCTCGAAGTCGGTCTTGCGTGTCCCTTGTTGACACTCTCGGCGGTTGTCGCGTTGCTGAGCCAGCAGCAGATCCTCTCCAAGGGGGACTGTGCCTCTTTCTTAGTAAACTGAAGCACAGACGGTGACTGACAGTTAACAGAGTGAGAAGCGAGGCAGGCAGGACTCGGAGCGCGGAGGCATCTCGGGCGCCGAGGGCCGGCTCATAGGGCCTGTCACCGCAGCTGATGGCCACCCGGGGAAACCAGGGCAGCAGATGGAGTCGCACGGACGAAGCTTAAGCTGCCCTCAGCCTCCCTAGTCGCTATAAAGTCTCAGACTACTTCTACCATCCTCCACCTCTGTTATAAACTGGAATGTGAAGTTTATTGAGAGGTCTTGTTACAGAGAAAACAAATGCTTATAAACCACCAAATTATTACACAGGAGCCCACGGAGTACAGAAGGACTATTATTGATAACTTGCAAATTAGGTGTTTATTCCAATTCCAAGAGTCCTCTGGCGTTGTAGTTACACGTGAACCAAAATATTACTAATAATGTACATTTCCAGTCAGTATAGTCATGTACACACTGTGTTTGATCTTCACGGTGATTGTGTAAGACACGGCAGGGTAGAAATTACTTCACTCTCATTGTGCTAATTAGAAACTGAGGCTCAGAAAGATAAGGTTATTTTCAGCAGGTGACAGATATATGGTCGAGCTCTGTCGGTGGTTTCTCTTACCTCAGAGCTCATGTTCTCTTTATCACTCTCTGCTCATCTGAAGAACAGGAATTGCTATCTGAGTAACTCATTTCAGATTACATTAAATGCATCACTAATTAATCAGAATTATATTTTGTCCAGTTGACCTATCATAGGCTGGTCTTTTGCATGAAGAATTTTATTTTCAAGATGCATGTGATGGTCTAAGGTGTAATTATGAGCTTAAAGTTCCCTCGTTATCCTAAAGTTGAGAAAGTTATTATTCAGGGGTCATAGCTTTTTCTAATAGCAGATTTTTTTACATGGTATATAGGAAGTACCTTTTCAGAGTCTTATAATTTGAGAAATATAGATTCAATGGTTATTTAATGCCTAGTAAGTTACACTTATTTTCATACTACAGCCCACTAAAAAGAATACATCTTTAAATAATAGATAGACTCACATATGTGTGTATAAAGTAAGTGTATGTATTTAAATCTCCTTATGAGTATATATTGTATCTGCCCACTGACAGGAAAGAAAATTCTGTGAGGAAGAGCATAGCAATTTGCTGTCCAGATGACAGAAATGTTCATGTCCACTGCCTTTATTAACACATAACTGTTTCTTTTTTGTGTGATTTGCTCTGGTTATAACTTTATTTTTTTTTAATGTTCATTGGAGTATAGTCGATTTACAATGTTGTGTTAGTTTCAGGTGTACAGCAAAGTGAGTCAGTTATACATATACATATATCCACTCTTTTTAAAATTCTTTTCCCATATAGGCCATTGCAGAGTATTGAGTAGAATTCCCCGTGCTCTACAGCAGGTCCTTATTAGTCATTTATTTTATATATAGTAGTGTGTATATGTCCATCCCAATCTCCCAGTTTATCCCCCCTTACCCCCAGTAACCATAAGTTTGCATAACTGTTTATTAATATATTCTGTTTCTGAAATACATTTGTAAATAAGTAAGGTCCTTTCTTTGCTTACTCTTTATTGAATCTTGGGACTTTCTGGACAATTCAACTTTGAAGACAATTGACTTGGCCATTGGGTTAAATTAGGTAGAAATGCAAACACCTTCCTTTTCTAGAGGTTTTCTGGCTTCATGCTGTTCTGTGTGTGAATTAGCCACAGATGTGTGGTGGCCTCCTTGGAAGGTCACATCTAAGAAGGAACTGGGGGGTTTGAAGGGCAATGTGAATACTTACGTTGAGAATGTACAGTGTACGGCAAAGCTGCTCTGGGCAGGGTTTAGTGAGCTGACCAGAGGCTGAGTGGCCTGTGAGACGTGGAGCCCAGCAGACTCTGGTCAGGTCACTGCAGCTCGCCTCTCCTCCCATCCGTGGATACCTTCACAATGGTGTGGTCAGTGCCTGTCACATTCTGACTATGGGCTCTGTTTGCACTGCCTCCCCAGCGAGCAAATCCATACGTAATCCAGCTTCTCTGCAGAAACTCACCTGTCTTTGAAGGGAACTCAAGACAAAACCCTCCCTCACAGACACAACTCTTGTTTTAATTACCACGTTTCCAGGGTGTTTTTTATTCCACACAGGATGATGCCCTGGGTGCCATGTTATTAAAGCATCATGACAACTTGCAAGCAATGGGCTTGAACTTCCATAAGCCAGGACAGAATGAGGAGGGTGAGGGTCTCTCACTGTGGCCTCCTAGCTCCCCAGACTCCCTTTCGATGAGGCACTCGCACTGATCAGCCAGTTACCTCTTACCTCATTCTCAGGAAACGGCCCTGATGCAGGAAGCAAGTTGAGATACGGACAGACTGTGCATCAAAATTAGCCCCCCAGCTTTCTCCTGCAGTCAGCAGAAAACGCAGTGAGTTCTGTGACCAGCGGAGAAACCAAGGTGTGTTTAGTAGGCAAGGTCTCAACTGTGCACCGTCGGGAGAAAGAATATGATGACTTTTTATCATCCTAAAAATTAATCTCTCCCTCCATCCATGAAAGCGTTATTTTAGGCAGTTTGGTAGGCGAATACATTGAGTGGATGCTTCTGCTACTCAGAAATGAGTAAAGGCAGAACGAGGCGTTTCTAGGTATCAGTTTATGATAAAAATTAAACTTTCTTCTTGCAAACTAATTTTGCGTAATTAGAAAATATAATTATATGTTATGTTTCGTAAATTTTCAGACTCTTCAATACAAACCAGAAAACTTGCTAACGAGGTGACTTCATGTACATTTGAGACGCAAGCAACGTGCATAAAGTACGGGGAAGAGTCTCTTTTCACATAATCATAAGGAATAGATGTAAGAGAGTAGATCTAACACATTTTTATTCAATTTTTTTTTTTTTATTTAAAAGCTTCTAATGACATCACATATACTTAACAGATAGGGCACAAGTCGAGAGGCACAGGTCACACGACTGAGCACCGGGCCTGGTTGACCACCTCCCTGCTCAGGCCCGGCCTCTGGAGTTCATGCCTATCAATGCCATTTTGATTGTGCAGTAAGATGAAAATTGTCATCACAACCATTACAGTGACAGAGAAATGCACACTGTGTCTCAAATAGCAAGGCAATGGAGCAAATTATAACACAGTGTGGCAACGCACAAGCAGGCAACCACTACGGTAACAGGACTTTGTCCAGTAAATGCTCTTTATTCCATTTGTTTTTAAGGTCCACTTGAAGGGATGACCAGCTTATTTCTTTGTGTTAATTTGATTTCTTTTTTTTTTTTTTTTTTGCGGTACGTGGGCCTCTCACTGTTGCGGCCTCTCCCGTTGCGGAGCACAGGCCCCGGACGCGCAGGCTCAGCGGCCATGGCTCACGGGCCCAGCCGCTCCGCGGCATGTGGGATCTTCCCGGACCGGGGCACAAACCCGTGTCCCCTGCATCAGCAGGCGGACTCTCAACCACTGTGCCACCAGGGAAGCCCCTTAATTTGATTTTTATTCCAAATGCTAGCGTGGCAGAGGGTGGGATAAAGGTGGGAAGGCATGTCTCGTAGCCCTGCTTCCCTCACTCTCCCTGGATTTCAGTTTGGCATCCAGAGATTAGGATGACAACTCTTGCCTTTCGCTCACCTCACTGCTTGGTTACTAAGCTTTAAAGCAGGTGTGGTCCAGAGAGATGCTGGGGAGAGGCGAGCCATCCAGAGCTGCAAAGTGGCAACCGTAACTCAGGTGGTTTTTGCACGGTTCTCCTCTCTCAGGCACAAACTCAAGCTTGTCTGTAATTCATGGAACCCAAGGTCCATGGCGATACCAAGCAAATATATTATGTACATCAAAGCTGCGTTAATTTAAAAGACTCAGGGCCTGGTGAAAGCTCACTTCAAAACAACGGAATGTGTTTTCTGTGTACACAGAAGTGCACTGGGTTCCACGGGGACACAAAAGCTAAACAGATACCACGCTTTGCCAAAAAGAAACACACATAATAGAGCACGAACGAGGAGTGTGTACATGAAAACACATACGCAATCGTGCCTCACAAAGGGCAGAATTAGAAGCCATAAGCCGAGATGGAGGCTTTAAAGGTTTGAGTTGAAAACAAGAACAAAAGTTTTCAGATTTGAAGATTGTTGAGCTTTAGATTAGGTTACCAAAGAACGTGGTAGTGTTTCTGAAAGGCCTTTTCTGTCTGATGGGGATTGAATACGGTCGAAGAGAAGAACGGGGGCCCCGCGCCTCCCAACTTCCTCCCAATCAAACATACTCATTGGAATGACCACATCACACCAGTATGTAAAACAGGAGGACCAAAGTTTGCGCAGACTCATTTCTACTCCCTGGTTTACAGCAACAGCAGTAGCAAAAGCAACCTTGTTCTGCTGGGCCAGGGATGTTCAAGGTCGTCCAGTTCATTTGGAAAGTCTCCGAGCTGTGTGTGCGTGCACGCGCATGTGTGCGTGTGTGATTAGAGAGAGAGAGACAGAGAGAGAGAGAGAGAGAGGGATGCAGTTGGTTAGTGTGTTTCAGTCCGTCTCAGTCTGAAAACTACTGATTTCAAATAGCTCTTGTCTGGATTGGGGGGTATGACTATCCTATTTCTTAGTCTCCAAACTTAGATAAACCACATACCTAAAATGTCATCAAGTAGAAAGGTCCTCAAAACTTAGTGAACAAATAAAACTTTATTCACTCGCATTCCGTTAATTAAGATCCCTAATGAATAAAAACTTCAAGAAGCATAACTTACACGTTCTACATTAAAAATTATTATGCAACTTGGATCCCTTGTGAAAACCATTATTTTTTCCTTCAGTTTATCTCATTTAGCTCAAAGGACATTTTTACATCATGTTTCAGCTTATGAAATGGACAACTTCTAGAATCAAGAAGCCAACAGTTGGGCTTCCCTGGTGGCACAGTGGTTGAGAGTCCGCCTGCCGATGCAGGGGACACGGGTTCGTGCCCCGGTCCGGGAGGATCCCACAATGCCGCGGAGCGGCTGGGCCCGTGAGCCACGGCCGCTGAGCCTGCGCGTCCGGAGCCTGTGCTCCGCAACGGGAGAGGCCACAACAGTGAGAGGCCCGCGTACTGCAAAAATAAATAAATAAATAAAACAAAGAAGCCAACAATCCTCTTCTGAGCTGTTGTAGTGACGTTAGCCTGTGCTTTGGATGCCGTCGAGCTGGCAGAATTCTGCCCGGGCCCCCATGCCTCGCTCTGGGCCCGGGAAGCTGACTGTACACGCGTGAGGTCTGACTCGGGGCGTGAAAGGGGATGCATGGCCGTGACCTTCAGCTGTGCTGACAGGGCAGGTGACAGGAAGGGTTGGACTAGAGATGCACAGGGGCTGCGTGCGGACACGGGCCACCCTCCTCCACCACAAGCCCAGACAGCGGGCTTTCCCCTGGAGACGATGCAACAGATGTGCTGGGACCACCTTCTGTGCTTGCGGCATCCTTCCTGCACTGCAGACGCAGCTCTCGGGAGTCGGGTCGGGACCAGACTGTCACCTTCCAAGCCAGGCACCGCCGTGGGGCCCCAGACGCCACAAAGCTGTTCCTCGACCGCACAGTGATCTGGTGGGGGGTGGTTTATATCAAATCTGTGTTACTTAAGTCCACATATAAATTACATATATATATATATTTATAAAAGTCAAAATCAGAGCTCAGCTCCCACTGAATTTCCATGTGCTGGCCCTGCGTGGGCCAACATGGTAGCCCCTGGCCACACGGGGTTGTTTAAATATATATTTGTTGAGTTTGAATTTAACTTAAATTAATTAAAATCACATAGTGTTGAAACTCCACACCCTCAGGCCCAGCAGCCTTTGCACTGCAGCCCCTCCTCCCGGCATGTGGTCCCCTCATCTCTCAGGTCTCTGCCCAGAGGCCACCTTCTTGGCAAGCCTGGCCCAGCTGCACCTGAAGTGACCCCTGTCCTGACCGCCTGGCCCCTCACAGCACTGGCCACCAGCTGACATCACTGATTACAGCTATTTGCCGTGTGTTTCTCTTCCGGCCCCTAGGCGGTGGCGTCCCCGCCTCCTGGGCTCATCCTTCTGGTCCGAACAGCGGTGAAGTGAATAAAGAAGCTGCATTTGTTCGTGTCCCACAGGCCTGTCAGAAGTGGCCTAAGCAACACTGTGGCCATTAGAACGTCTGTCCGTGATCTGGTAAAGACTTGTCCTATGTCGTCCTCTCTGAAGTTTTGGCATCTTGAAGCTGGAGGAAGATATCTCGAAAAGCCGATACTTGACCCAGTAAATGCCGACGGATGGAGCTCCTCAGGCCTACGTCCCCAGGCCTCCGTGTACCGCGTGAGAGCCACGCGGCCGCAGTGAATCGGCCGCCCCTTCCCCGGCCCCGGCCTGCCCCCGAGGGTTGCTCTGCCTCAGACGCAGGACGTGATGCGCGGGTCTCTCCCACGTGGCTCATCTCGGGCTAAGGAAGGCTTTCAGGCCAGGCCGGGAGCTGAGATCGGGAACACGTTAGAAGCGCACGGCTCAGAGGGGAGCCGGCGGGTTCCTGAAGCGACCCTGTGCTGGGGCGCATCCTTCCCGGGCCCGGGGACAGCAGGGGCTGGAGGGGACCCTGTGTCCTGCTGCACGGGATCAGCTGATTTACACAGACAGGAGCAAATCCCTGCCTAGTAAGCCCGCTCCTCTGGGGAGAGGTAGGTCCAGCCGCTCCAAGTGCGGGCAGGCGTGGGGATGAGGCCGCAGCCTGGAAACAGGCACAGCTCAGAAAAAAGGTCTGGGGACTGCATACACTTCACCCACATCATCTCCCCCCACGACGCGCACCGTTGAGAGCAAAGCAACTACCTCTAATCACCCAGAAACCACTGTTAAAACTGTGAAAATAGAGGGGGGTAGTCTGAAATTCCCCGCCAAAGTGAAAACAAGACAAACAACAACACTGTTAAGTAAGTTGGAACTAGCAAATGTGACAGGTAAGTCTAGAGAGGTGACAAACCTTGAATCTTCCAGCCAGGTCACCCATCTGTTCCACCCTCACCTTCGAGATTCCCCTCTCGTCCACACTGAACCTGGGGGGTTAGTGTGAAGGGGTCCTGGGGGTCTCCAGCTCCGCTCCCCGCTGCTCAGATGGCGACAGGGAGCTTGAGGAGGAAGGGCTGCCAGGGCCCCGGTGCTGGCCACGGGAGAAGGGCTGTGACCAGGATTCACCCCCTCAGGCGGCCGAGGCTGGCGCCCCCCCGGCAGAAGCTGTAGTGCGAGCAGTGCCTGGGCAAGTGGGACGGCCCCTCCTACCACAGAGGGAAAGGGTCCACAACGTGTCAAAGAGGGTCGGGGGTATTTGCAGAATTTGCTCCGTCTGGTCTTGGGGACAGGGCTGCAGGAGTTACGTGTCTTCAGAGGGTCCAAGTCCATGGATCACTGAGGGGGTCGGTCTGTCCTCTGGTCCTTCCCTCCCCCGTCTCTGCACAACCTCATGCCTGGGTGTCCCTGACCCTCCCACCTTCCTACCCACTCGGTCCCCTCACGCTGCCCAGGACGCTGGTCCTATGAACCCAGTCCAAGATGTTCCTAATTTCCAAACCTTTTCTCCGCATCAGAATGGACTTCAACTCCGCCATTCAGGACCCTCGTAGGTGACAGGCCAACGAAGCTGGCAATTCCGGCAGACATTTCAACACCTGGTGCTATAACGAGCCCTCAAGCCTCAGCAAACCAGCGCAGAGGAGGGAGGCTCCAAACAGCAACAGCAGCTCCAAGTGGCTGTCAGGCAGCAACCGTGGTGGGTGCAGAGCTGGACGCCCGGCTGGGGCTGGTCTAGAACGGGCCGTGGCGGCGAGGACGGGCAGGTCTGGCTGCTGCGGAAGGAGGCCGTGCTGGCCCAGCATCCTGGGATGGCGTCCCGCCCTGTCACCTAGCAACAAGATGATGGGGAGGAAACACCAGCCTCTCTGGGGCTCCGTGGTGTCACCTTCGGAAGGACAGTAGGTGACACCTCCTTCTCACAGGGCCCCTGTGGGCATGAAATGAGGACTGACAGCCGCAGGCCACGAGACTGGCCACCGGGGCTGTTATTCTGTGTTCACTCGATGGGGTGTGTGCAGTGACCACCACTTTTGCTTCTCTCCTGCATTTGCTGCGGCTATTAAAACACCATCATCTTCTCATTAGGATCTAATATATCATCACATTTCTGTAGTTACAAGTCAAAAGTGAATGTTGATATTTATTTCTGTAATCAAAAAGGAAACACCTATTAATGCCGTAAGAAACTGTGGCCTTTGGTGATTTGAAACCCACGAGGGTGGACTCTTAGACCACGTCTTCTCTGACCTGGTAAACCTAGAGCAGTTTCTGCTTTGAAGAAGTGTCTCTTCTTTCTGTATTTGTATGCTTGTATTTTATTTATTTATTTTTTTTAGTCAGTTTTCTATTTGCTGGCCTACGGCCTATTTTAATGGCTAGAAAGAACAGTAGTAACACAATCAGGTTTAGGACTAGACACTGAAAGAATTAAAAGGTGCGTCAGACATATTTTTTAGAGACAAAATACTAAACGAAGCCAGTGCTTGTATTTATAAAGTTATAATCCACAGAGTTCTGACCACAGCAAATTCCGGTCGTGAAGATGGAGACAAAATACCATACACGGCTCCATTTTTTGAAAGAAATGCTTTTGGTTTTCTAATTGTAGCTACTGAGCCTAAATTGTTTATAACAATCTGATTCAAAGGAGATAAAATTCAGACCTACGACGTTTTACAGCACTCACACAGGAATCCAAAAATGCATGTAATTACAGTAAAAACAAGGTTCTTGTTTGATGAGGAAACACTAGGGAGACCCTGAGCCACTGAACCGCCTGCGCTTCTGGGCACAGGTTCCTCCCCTCGGAGGGGCGGGCCGGGTCTCCTCCAAGTTCCACCCAGGTGCGGCCATCCTATGAGCCCCTCCCAAAGGCAGACCCCTGGGCCGGCCCCCACCGGCAGGTGCCTTTCCCTCCTGTTACCGCACAGCTTTGCCAGAGAAGAGGCTCGAGATAGAAAACCAACAAAAGGACACTGAGACACCTTGGCCTTCTCCTTAAACCTCTGTCTGAGTAGCCGTGTTCTTTTATTTAGAATGTGGGCCTGAACTTTAAAATAACTTCCTGGTAAAATGCCTTTTCTCATCACAAGTGCAGTCTCCCTGTTTCCTGGATCACCGATCACAGGAAGAACTCCTCCACTGACTCCTGAATCTCTTTGGGTTGGCAATTGAGTTCGTGGACTGTCGGTTCTATGTTGTTAATGCCTGGCTGGCCCAGAACACTCTGGCCTGTTTCCCGCAGCCAACTTCCACACGCGGGCCATTTCATTCTGAGCCGCAGGAAAGGCACAGCTAGAGGGGTAAACTGCCTGAAAGCACAAGACCGGAGAGGGGTTCCAGAAGCTCGCGGTGAATGACTTGAATTCTGGAGGCCGCAGCTTAGACGCTTCTTGCTGACAGGCTGCCTGGTGGATCCCTTCCATCCGCCCACATCATTAAGGCTGGACTTTATCTCACATGCGTTTTGGAAGAGTTAAATACCAATAACTTGAAAACGTCCATTAACCTGCCAGGATTTTCAGCCTCTCGTGCAGTCTCTCCAGACATCCCCAGTCTCCCTTCTGGGGGCCCGGCAGCCTCGGGGGGCATGGAAGCTGGTGACCAGGAGGGAGAGCTGAGCCTTGCTCCGCCGACGCTAACCCAGTGTCCCTTGTCCCCAGATCTCTCCTACAAGTACGCAAAGTCCTCCACGTCTGCTGTGTGGGCCCGGCCTCCCCGGAGACCTGCCACCAGGCGTGCAGGGCTCGTTCACTGTGCGGGTCTTTATGCGGCACAGAATTCTCGTGGTTCCAGTGAGGGCTCAGGCCTGGCTCGGGCCGCCAGCGTCACCCAGCCAGTAACAGCAAAGGCCCGGCCTGGACCAGGAGGTGTAAGTTCCCCCGTGACTGTCACCCTGATGTGGCTACGCAGCAAGGGGCGGCCTGCAGGGTCCAGGTCTTCAGAAGGGAAAGGACCCCCCAGCTTGTTCACAGGCTCCCTCGCCTGTGTGGCCGGGAGGCCGTGTGAAGAAGCGTGTCCACCTTCCTTTAATCTCCTTGTAAAGCGATAAGGTCACCTGGCAAGGAGTGGAGACATGAACAGTGTATGATTGGAAAGCTGAGCCACGTCCCTGTTCTGTGTGACGCTGAGGGGAAACCACTTCCTCTTTGGGGCAAATGAGTGGAAGCTCATCCTGAGATTCTGAATTTGGAGAATTAATGAAAATCATGCACATGACAGTGTGGTAGAAGGTGGGGAGCTTCAGAAACTGTGGGCCCCGTCAGCATCAGCCTCCCGTGCAGCCTTCACGGTGGTTTAGATGTCGGGGTGCAGGGCATAGCCTCTCTGCCCTGACCCGCTCCTACTCCAAGCTCTTCACGTGATGGGAGAGAGCGAGGAGGAAACCAGGACAATGCCACCTCTTACCTGACTCGGCTTCTGCCTAGAATCAACTTGCAAAATGCTTCCAGCGGTTGCACGTGGTGCCTTGTTTTCAACCACAACATGTAGGTTCATCTGGTGGTGGGTTCTTGGTGGGTGCAGTGGCGCTGGTTCCCCCAAAACGCCAGTTTCGTGCAGAGGTGACGCAGCCTGGTTATCTAGAGGCCGCTTCTCTGATCAGCCCACGAATGTAAAGACAAAAGTGCATAAATTGAGAGGAGAATACAAGTCACACTTTCAAGGGCCCCTGAAGGCAGGGGTGCCTTTGAGTCTTGAGAGCTTAGCCCTGAGCTGTGTCGGGTGTGCATGTTGGGTGAACACTTCCCTGGGATTTCTGATGCGTTCGCTGGTTTTGTTTTCCTCCCTCTTGACGGTCTTTGAGAAAACGCGTATCCTTATTCTAAGGAGATTGATTCCTAGGAATTATCCAGAAGAGATACAATATTTGTTTGGTGCAATTAGTGGTGCTCTCTGACTTATACACGGCACATTTGACTTGCTGAGGTTTGGAGAGATGTGTTAGATTTCAAAACTGTGCTGGTTCTGTGTGTGGGTTGCAAGGACGCTGTTCTCTGTTATTGATGTGCCGATGTCCAAACCCGGTTCACCAACAAAAGCCTGTTCGAGGAGACAGCACAAAATCCATGAAGAAAACACTCGGGGTCCCTGAGCCAGCCCTGAGTCAGCCCTGAGTCAGCCCTGAGCCAGCCCTGAGCCAGCTCTGAGTCAGCCCTGAGCCAGCCCTGAGTCAGCCCTGAGTCAGCCCTGAGTCAGACCTGAGCCAGCCCTGAGCCAGCCCTGAGTCAGCTCTGAGTCAGCCCTGAGTCAGCCCTGAGCCAACCCTGAGTCAGCCCTGAGTCAGCCCTGAGCCAGACCTGAGTCAGACCTGAGCCAGCCCTGAGTCAGCCCTGAGCCAGCCCTGAGTCAGCCCTGAGCCAGCCCTGAGCCAGCCCTGAGTCAGCCCTGAGCCAGCCCTGAGCCAGCCCTGAGCCAGCCCTGAGTCAGCCCTGAGCCAGCCCTGAGCCAGCCCTGAGTCAGCCCTGAGCCAGCCCTGAGCCAGCCCTGAGCCAGCCCTGAGTCAGCTCTGAGCCAGCCCTGAGCCAGCCCTGAGCCAGCCCTGAGTCAGCCCTGAGCCAGCCCTGAGCCAGCCCTGAGCCAGCTCTGAGTCAGCTCTGAGTCAGCTCTGAGTCAGCTCTGAGCCAGCTGGCACCTTCTACGAATCAATACGCCTCATTTCCTCATTAATAAGCTTTAAAAGTTCTTCTTACTTTGGTTGATTTAATCATAGAAACAAAGAGTATATTTGAAAATTGCAGGCAGTTAACCAAATGCAAACTAAAGTAGGGGAGGGGTCCATCTGAGACTCCATTTAGTATTGTCTATATTTTGCAATATACGTGGTAGCGGTCACATAACGTAAGGGAGAGAGATCGTCCCAGCTATGCCTTTAGTGTTGAACGGAATACATTTCAGATGAAACATGGGGGTTTCCTGTCATTTTTAACTTGGCCTTTTTTTTACTGAGTTTTCCTAAATCTTTTTTGAGATTGGATATGACACTTGTTCACAGGTTGTTTCCGCCAGCTCACCACAGTTTTCCCGAGGCTGTGGGGTGGGTGCTGGGTAGTGTGTCACAGTGGCACCGAGTCATCAGAGTCCTGCTTTTCGTGGGCATCTGGTCACTGCGTACTTTCCCCACCCACCCTCTCCAACCTGCTGAGATACCTCAGCGCATCAGAGTTCCCTTCTAAGCTTTGGCTGGGGCATTCCTCTTGCTTCACAATGTATCTCGATAAGTTGTCACTAAGGTAGAAAATTCAAAACCACTCCCAGCCCCAACGTGTGTTCCTGATACTGACCGCCCAGAGTCAGTGTCGGCGCATCCCTGCAGGACCCTCCAGAACCAGAGCATCACCGTGAAAACAGTTTAAAAGCGATCGGTGTGCACATCTGCTTCCAAGTCGGCGACGAGTTCACGAACTCTTAGAAAGCCTAGTCATACGATGAGCATAATTATTATGCGTCTGGTTGGGCTGTCAATAAAGAAGGCCAATAAAAGAAGTGATGCTGAACATTTAGAAGTAATGGAAAAGTAATATTTTAAAATTATACTTATCCTATAGAGTGGTTGCTTTGAATATTAATTCAGGAAATTCGTCATTTGCAGCAGGTGTTTTAATGGCCTACCGTGCTGTGAGCGCACCGCGTTTTCTTTCTGCTGCCACTGTCCTTGGACCTGCAGGTGGGCCTCCGGGTCCTGTGACGTGACGGGCCGGGCGTAACACGTGCCCTGAGCTCGCCGTCCGCACTGTTGCAGCTACAAGTTCTAGCCACTTTTTCCTCTTCTTTTCTTCTTTGTCCTTTTTTTTTTTTTTTTCATTTTCTTTGCAGAAGGCCATCAGCTGAACTGTCACAGCGCTCGCATAATGCAGGACGCGGAGAAGGATGACAACAATAACGACGAGTACGACAACTACGATGAGCTGGTGGCCAAGTCCCTGCTGAACCTGGGCAAGATCGCCGAGGACGCGGCGTACCGGGCGCGGACCGAGTCAGAGATGAACAGCAACACGTCCCACAGCCTGGAGGACGACAGCGACAAGAACGAGACCCCCGGCCGGAAGGGCGAGCTCAGCCTGGACCTGGACAGCGACGTGGTCAGGGAGACGGTGGACTCGCTGAAGCTGCTGGCCCAGGGCCACGGCGCGGTGCTGGGGGACCACGCGGGCGAGCGCGGCTACGCAGATGCGCTGGCGCCGCCCGAGAGCAGGAGCCTGAACTACACGACGCTGGGCAAGGCCGCCAACAACGGGCTGGCGGAGAAGCTGGTGGAGGAGAGCGACGAGGAGGTGTGTCTGAGCAGCCTGGAGTGCCTGCGCAACCAGTGCTTCGACCTGGCGCGCAAGCTGAGCGAGGGCAGCCCCCAGGAGCGGCCTCCGCAGCCCGGTGCCGGCCCCCGCCCACACGGCCGCCAGGACGACGACTTCCCAGGAAGGACGCCCGACCGCAGCTACTCGGACATGATGAATCTGATGAGGCTGGAGGAGCAGCTGAGCCCCAGACCCAGAACTTTCTCCAGCTGCGTCAAGGAGGATGGGTACCGCGAGAGGGAGGACGACGCCACCTCTGTGAACTCGGACAGGTCGGAGGAGGTGTTCGACATGACCAAGGGCAACCTGACCCTCCTGGAGAAAGCCATTGCCCTGGAAACCGAGCGGGCCAAGGCCATGAGGGAGAAGATGGCGGTGGAGGCGGGAAGGAGGGACAGTCTGAGGTCCTACGAGGACCAGTCACCGCGACCGCTCCCCGGGGAGGAGAGGAAGTCTAAGTCCGGTGACAGCCATGTCAAAAAGCCATACTATGGTAAAGGTAATATTTCTACCTAACGTAAGTTGCCTCATGAAAGCGTGCGCTAGGGTAAAGCTGTCAGGGGTATTAGGGGCTACAATGCAGGGGGCGCATCCCACTCCATTACATCATGCACGCATGTTTCTTGGAGTTGATTCCAGAGTTATATTTTGTGATTACGTCTCTGAAGAGCAAATGAAATATCTGTCTGAGAAATACACAAAGCAGCTGGATAACATGACGTTTCAGTGGAAAACGCATGCCTTGGAAAGATAGGGTCAGAGCACAAGCCCATCACGTGAGGGAAAACATTAGGGTGAGCCTGTGTTCTTACAGATGACCTGCAATCCGTGTGGAGTGGCGGGGGTTTATGTGACAAAAAGTCCATCAGGGATGAAGCACGTATTGGGTAAATTGCATTGAATAGGTGGCATCGTGATTTATAAAATGATCATCAAATGTCAGTTATCGATGAAACCTCCCCCACAGAAAACACCCCTGACAGAAATTGAACAGTAACAGGATGACTGATAGCGTAAGACAAGGGCAGTGACGGCATGTTCATTACCTTAAGGTAGTGAGGATGGGAACCGTTTGCTACGCACGGCCTGGTGTGTCCCAGGCGCAGATCAGTCACCACCCCTTTAGTGTATTCACCCCCTCACTGTGCCATTCCATCATGGAAACAGTTATGGTGCTTGCTTTATTGGGAGACACTCGAAACCAGGCACTGTGATAGTTCCAACCAGGTTTCCACCTGTGAACTTTGTGGGCACGTGTTTGCATAGATCTGTAAATTCAACCACATGCATACGGAGCCCCTACACCTAATACGTATGTTTCCACCCTGAATGATTGACTTCATGCTTCCAGTAACAGCTGCATCCTCTTTCAATACGAGGTGGATGATAATTTGACCTCATGTAGGACCTTGTGAATATTTCAATTACGAGACTCTCAGAACTAAGTGAGAAGCACCTTCAAGGGTGAAATTGGTGATTCCCTAAATTCTTCCATATTAGTACCAAAATGTTTTTCTGTTTTGTATATTGTTCCATTTCTGATTAATATTGAGTTTCCTTAGAATGAGGTTCAAGAATCTGGTTTGAGAATCCGTTGCTACGGAAACATCAAAGGATCAGAACCTCCTTCTTCTGCGGTTACACAGGTGTGTATTCTCCTCTCCATGTGTGCACATGCCTCCAGGGGCACCTTGGGCTTCGCTCTAACCAAACCCCAGGTGGAGATGAACCTTAGCCAGAGGCCCGTCGGGTTCTGGATGTGGCCGGTGCGTGGGTGCTGGCCATCGTTTCAGTAAAGCAGGTGCAGGCCAGACTGAGGAAGGCTCATGTGTTAAAGGCCACGGAGTGAGGCATCAAGCTTGCTTTGGGTGTTGCCGAGACCAGGAGACGCAGCTTGTGTGTCTATAACTAGAGTGCAATCTCTTAGAAATCTTTAGCTGGATATTGGAGACTCACATAGGAACTAGACACTTTTAGGAAGAAATAGTGTCCTTTCTCATGGGCTGGCTCAGGTGGACAAATGTGGTAGCGTTCTGTTTGGGATTCTGAAGGGTGCATTTCAGGACTGAGTCTGGGCATGAGAAAGCAGCGCTTTACTTACTGAGGAAACATGCGGGCTCACGTGGACCCGACGCTGCCGTGCCTTCTTTGGTCTCTGTGGTTCCTTTCAACCCACCAGCTTGCTGTAGATTTTGACCCATTTTGTTTTGTTATTCTTGTTATTTTCTTTTATTCTGTTTTTGGCAAGAAGTGGAATTCAAATCACTTGCTTCCCCTGAATAAATGGGGACAGCATAGCAACAAACAGTAAAAGCCCCAAACCAGGATGTGCTTCTTTCCCCCGAAATGGGGGAAGGGTTGGGGATTTGGACTTTCCAGATGAGTCGGAAAGCACTGATTTCTGCCTCTCCCCAGTTTTTCCAGATCTTCCTCCTCTGATCAAAGTGAGTCACCATGTCTTATCAGTGTGGTCCACATCACTTCCAAATTTCTTTTGAAGACGTCCGTAGTTATATTCAAAACCAAATAAATAAAGCCAAGCAAGGACAGCAAAATGGGGCAAAGAGCTGAATGCCCTCCTTATTAAAAAAAAAAAAAAAAAAGCTATGTGCTCTCTTACCAACACAGGCACATAGCACATCACCAATCTATTGTCAGCTTCTCTGGTATTTTATTAAACGTGGAGAGAACACTCACACCAATTCTCATTCATACACAATCTTCTCAAACTGATTTAAATTATAAATGAGTAACCTTTCCAAAAGCTTGAGCTGAAACAAAAGAAGTTCATCACAGGGACTTCCCTGGCGGTCCAGTGGTTAAGAATCTGAGCTTCCAGTGCAGAGGGTGCAGGTTCAATCCCTGGTCAGGGAACAAAGATCCCACATGCTGCGTGGAGCGACCCAAAGATATTTAAAAAAAACAAGTTCATCACACAACGTCCTCTGTCTTTCTTCTCCTCAAGCAGCTGACGGAAAGGGAGGAAGGGCGCAGCCTAAACACAGCACACAGTTTTCTCTAGACATCGTTGCAGGGTTTTTGGTTGAATCATTGGCCTGTTTGCTTGCTTGGTTGTTTAACGTTTGTTCCAAGATTTGCTTTCAAGATGAACTGGGATTGCAAGAAGGGAGAAAGCAAGGGGGTTGGGGGTGTTGGTGAAGGCAGAGGAGACACGCCTCCACCAGGACGCAGGCATGGAGAGGAGAGTACACACTTGGTGTTTCCAAAACTGCAGTAGACGGAGCCACACGGCGTTTGCACAAATCTGCGCTTAACTTCAGAACACTTTCGAAATCGTGAAATAATATAATTTGTTAGGAAACTGTAAACATACTCGTGAAAAAGAGTCGCTTAATGGTCACTAGTAGAGCTTACGTTTATCCTTTAAAAGTCCTTTATATCTAGTCTGTGGTTTTAAATTATATCTCTAGTTTATGACCTTAACTAATATTTTCCTTGGAACTGTTACTGCGCACTTACTACTTTACATTTGCCTTCATTCAGTTGTACCGCTATTATTATGAAATTACTCAAAAGGCAATAAGATGCTGAGCTTTTCGGTTGCACGTGTAAGAGAAGCTCCAATAAGATATTTAGAAATGAAGTCACCACAGCATAGGTTTAGATTTGTCTTCAGAGATGATTATCTATAAATAATGGTGGGAAGCAGCCCATTGTTATATCTAGGACACTACCCTCAACGCCATCACCGGTTTAAGAGGTTCCAGGACCTTAAAGACACATTTCAGAGAATAGAATGTTAGCTAAAAATAAAAGGAGGGGTTTTTATATAAACATAAAAGTCTTTATATATGCCTGTGAGTCCTTTGTCTGTTTCAAGTTCACATGAATGACTTGAGAAAAAAGCCCATAAAAGTTCCAAAATTTTTAAACCAATCTTTTTTCTTGATATAAAATGAATTCTTCGCCAAAAGTAAAACATCTATTTTCCAGTGATCATGATTGGCCTGATTAATGAGATATCACTATAAAAATATTAAAGCCTTAAAGAAATTTTAACCATAGCATCCCTGGGCCAAACTCCTAGGAACTGCCATCTATCGATCATCTGTGCACCTGGTTTTGAAAACGGGCTCAAAACTAGTGTTGCACACACTCCTGGGACTATTTGGTCTGGGTTTGGGGAGTTATTTTCTGCACATTTATGAACTGTGGTCAGTTCTGGATGTAGAAATAATTTTGTTAGCAAGGCCATTGCATTTCTGGCATGTGCCATTCGAGTTTTGACCAGACGTCTGCTCTGCTCCTCCCCGACTGGCACTGCAGAGCCCACGGGCTGCCTAGAAGCATCGCCTCTTAGTTTTGTGCATGCATGCACAGCTGTCAGAGCCTGCCTCTGGTTCCAAGTACAGACGAGGAGATCAAAACAAATTATTGCTCCAGCAGCTTCTGAAACATTTTTGATTGCCCATCACCTCTGTCAGGTGGGACTTCCACCATTTCGGTCATTTGCTTGCAGTGCCTTCTGAGAGTTCAGCTGGTCTTGAGAAAAGCGCTGAATTGGCGTGCTAAGGACAGTGTTGCAGGAGAAGTGTCAGCACAGGTAAAACTGTGCGACTAGTGGCACATGCAATCAGAGCGCTCAGGAAGAAAGAAGCTCTGCTCAAGAGCTTAAATGGCATTACGTTTCCTGGTTGGATGTCACGAAGCAGTTGCTGAAGGATCACGGAAACATTTTGTTCTCTGAGAAGGTCACTGTCTCATCATTATTTATGTTGATTTCTTTGAGCAACGGCTTATCATGTAACACACGGGAAACAATTAATCAAGAGTTCAGGTAGGGAGAGCCTTTTTCTCTTTAGTGTCGAAAGTAAAATATGTTATGATTCATGATTACATCGTTTAAGGTTAAAAATTCACCCCAAACCAAAGAACTACCCACGGATGTCACAGTCTGTCCCCGACACCTGCTTTGTTTCTTTATTGATCGAGGTCTCTTCGGTTGTTAAATTTTCACATTTGTCTTCAGCTGGTAAAAAATTCATTCTATTGACACCTGTTGTCGCTTTTAGATCCCTCGAGAGCAGAAAAGAAAGAGAGCAAGTGCCCCACCCCCGGGTGCGATGGAACGGGCCACGTAACCGGGCTTTATCCACATCACCGCAGTCTGTCTGGATGCCCGCACAAAGATAGGGTCCCTCCAGAAAGTAAGTCCGTGTTTCACCAGCGCCCTGGAGCGCACACACCTGTGACTCGTTTCTGCATCCTCGCCTCTGTCATTTCCATCTCTGGTCAGTGCAACCTGACTTAGGTGTCCCCTCCTTGTCCGGGAGGGCAGCTCAGCCAGGACCAGGGCTCTACCCACCCCGCAGCCTCCAGCATTTCCTCGGCGTGGTCCCCGTAGACCTGCCCCAGGACCCAGGCTCACCATCCAGTGTTGCTTTCTGCAGCTCGGGCCCCGAGCAGCCGGCCGGGGCTCTGGTCCTTACTTCATTTCTAACTTGCTCTGTGACCCCCCAAGCCAGTCACTTCTCTCCTTTTCTCCTCACAAATTGTAGAACTGAATTTAGATAGCCTCTGAGCCATCCATGCAGCACTACACGGCTTTGAATCCCTGAGGCAAATGGCCTCGAGACGTCTCTTGCCCACAGTTATCTGAATTTCTCCACTTCCGCGAACCAGTACTTACGTGTTACTGCATTTTACTCGTAAAATCTATTTCATGTTGTCCCGACATTTCTACACAATAAGATCTTAAGTAAGAGGGTTTAACTTGGGTGGGTTCGGACCTTACACACCCGTTTTAATTAGTTAAGTTCTGAGAATATGCACTTGACCTATGGAGACAACTAAATTTCTTTCAGAACTGAAATGATGAGCCCTTTTTCTTGTTTATCTTTCTCTCGGCATATAAGGTATGCCAACTATTTAGGTAGAGTTAGGATGGATGGCTCAGAAGAAAGGCACATTTTCAGAAATGGCTCTGTGTCGGATCCTGACTTCAAGTCTAAGGCGGTAGGGATTTTCCTCATTCCGTGAGACACGGTTTCTATGGGGGGGATATGTCATAGCTCGGCTTGTTTGTGACAATGACCAGCTGAGTGGTGACGTTGCTTCCCCATCACAACGGTCAGCCTTGGAAGTACAGAGAAAAGCTCGTAGCTTAGAAAACAGCTTTAGCAGAGTGCTTTCAGGTGACGTATTTGTAGAAGCTACTGTGGCTCCAGGTTTGCAAGTGGCCCCTGGCCACAGTAAAGCCATGTTTCTCAGAACCACCTTGTGGGCAAAGGCGCAGCGTTGCGGCCACAGCGGATTGGAGAGGGGCCGCGCCCGTGTGTTACATGAGCAGGGGTAGCTCGCTTCACCCACAGCAGCTTCTGCCCCAGCACCCCCTGCGGCCGGGCACCCCGCTGGCTGGCACCCATCTAATCCCAATAAACCCTGCAGGGGGTATTGGCCCTGTTGTCAGATGAGGGACATGAAGGCCAGAGGGTCACCGCCTCTCCCGGGAAGCAGCACAGCACCCAGCGCCCTGAAGATGCTCAGAGCTTTCTGAGCTGGTCCGAGCAGAGAACTGAGCTCAGACCTAAACCCACCTCTGTCCCAACCCTGAGCTCCTCTGTCTCCACGGAGACCTGGGTTTGACGTTTCGAGTTCAGTCTTAACAAGCTGTGTGTCGCGGGGCGGGTGACGCGCTCTGTACTTCTTGTCCTCATCTACAAAGAGGGCGTCAGGGCCGAGCAGTAATGTTTGAAGAAGAGAGGGCTTCTTTGTGCGCTGTCTCTCTGAGACATCAAAGTAGAACATCAGCGCCTTCTCATCTGAGCAATCCTCCTGACTCCATATTTTCACAAGAAGCGTCTAAATGCAGTCAGACGAGGCCTGTGTCCTGACCAGCTGCACCCGAACCTGCTCACGCAGACCCGGTCAGATCACACCTCGCCTCACCTTTGCTCACGTGACGTGGGGACTCAGCTCTGACACCAGAGTTACAGACACCTCCCAGAGCACCCACAGAAAATCGCTTCTAAAGATTTACTCATACGCAATTTTTTATAGGACCATAAACATGTAAAAGAATTAAAGGACTCCATAGAAGATACGTCTCTCTTTTTCTACTTTTTATTTTTTAGCTTTTTCTGGGCTACTGTCCCCTACTCACATTTCCGTTCACTTGAATTCCACAAAGTAGCCTGCACCCAGTTTGAAACATACTGTGTTAGACACACAGAGGACACACCACAGATGAGACACAGCTCTGGCCTCCCCCCGGAACTCCCGACCCAGCCGAGGAGGGGGCGTGAGACAGTATGGCCACAGCGTAACTGAGCTCCAGCCCCTGCTGTGGGCATCAGGGACCGTGGTCTCCCGCAGACTTCACTGGGGCGACGCTTGTGCCGGTCCTGCGTGAGAGAGAAAACCCACGGCATTTTCTAAAAGCCGTCGTAACGGTCCACGCGGGAGACCAGGGCAGAAAGGAGGCAGTGGCAGAGGGACAGAGACAGGCTGGCAGGACAGGCCATGAGAAGGAGAAAGGGAGGGAGATTGAGAAGACGTCTAGGTGTCTCCCTGGTCCATGGCAAGGGCGATAAACCGGGCATCAAGCCAGGGCCACGTCCAATAGGGAAACGAACGCTTGGATTTTTCCGACTGAAGCTGGAAGTTGTGTGTGATTCCCGCAGGGTGCTGGAGGGCCGGCCTGGACACCTGGAGGAGGCCAGGCATACAGGTGGCCGTGTCTGTCCTCCGCAGTGTTAGTAGAAACGGGATGAAACTGCCTGGAGGGGAGACCTCGACGGAGGCTGAGCAGCAGCCCAGACTGGGGGAGGTGCAGAGGGCGGCGGGTTTGCTGGGAAAAGCTGACAGCTGACACCTGAGAGAGAGGCGTGAGCCGCAGAGGAAGCTGGAAGCGTGTAGGCACAGAGCAGCACAGATCCCGTCCCAGGGCCGGCCAGGGTGAGGACCGAGTGGGAGTCGGCAGGACAGGGCGGTCCACGCCGCAGGCGAGCACGGAAGCCGCGTGCCATCCCCGGGGGAATCTTAATAGTTGACGAGTTTAGCATAAAAGGAAAGGAACGATGTATGTTAATTTGAGGGGAGGGCTGTGTGGTGTGATAAGATGATAACGTGTCAGGAAAGGATGGGGAAGGAAGGGTCATTCCCTGAAGGAAGAGGGTGGGCAGGTCAGAGCGCAGACTGAGGAGGGGAGGGAGGGTCCCCCAGAGAGGAGACCCCAAGCCCGCTCCAGCCGGATCCCAGCACAGAGCGAGCCCCGGATCAGCTCTCCACAGATGGGGCATCGATCACCTGCACGGACGATGCAGCTGTGACCGCTGAAAAGATGAAACCAAAATGAACCTGGCCAGGGCTGAGGAGAGCAGGTGTAAGGGCCACATGGGGAGGAAATAGGAGGGAGGTTTCAGGGGAAAGAGGGAGGTTGTTCTGGAGATGAGAGAAACTGTAGGAAATAACGATTACATAACGAGCTCGGGCAGATCGTGGTCACCTGCTGCCAGGTGACCCTCGCCGCAGGGAAGGTCCAGCAGCCTCGCTACAGCTTGTGCTGTGGAGCTCGGAGACCGCTGGGCTGGGGCCCGTGCTGGGGGTCGGCTCTCTTGACCCAGCAGCACTGCTCACCCCCCAGCTGTCCCCACAGTCCAGAGCAGCGAGTGGTCGCTGAGGACCAGAAAGGGAAAGACAGGAGACAGTCCAGGCCCATGACCATGGCGGGGAAATTTGAATGCGGTCTCCGGGCAGTGGGCAGTAGCTTCCCTGCCCTACGGACCACGCCTTCCGTCTCCCACCGGGTCTTACGTGGGGGCCCGCAGAGCACTTCCTCCCTCCCTCCCTCATAGAATAAATCAGAAGGTACCCAGTTCCTAGACGGAGAGTCATCATCTAATTATCTTCATCTAAAAATCAGGTTCGGGCTGTCTGTTTGCCCATGACCACCACACCTTCCTAACACCGCGTGCTTCCGAAGCAGAGGCCTGTCTTTAAAACCACCGGTCGACGTGCTGTTACACGGCTAATCACTGTTCCGCGCTCACGGCTGGGAGTTCCGCGGGGAGGCCCTTGCTTTCCTAGCCCACTGGGAGCAGTTCGTGCTCCCGCTTCCCGGGTCCACAGCTCCCGCCCAGCACACCCTGCTTTGCATGCCAGTCAGAGTCAGGTGGAGACAACCTTCTTTTTCTTCCTACATGTGTTTCCCTGCCCATGCCCATCACAGACGTGTGTAGGACTGTCTGTTGTGAACTAACCCAGCCTTTGTTAAAATGATTGCATATTCTTGTGTTGGGACCATTTCTGTGTTTTAACGCTGGGCTGTTTTCTCTGCCTCTCCTTGTCAAGTTCTTGCCATGCATGAAAATGTTCTCAAGTGTCCTACTCCGGGCTGCACAGGGCGAGGGCATGTAAATAGCAACAGGAACTCGCACAGAAGGTAAGCAGAGCTCCTGCGTCCTGGGCTGCAGGGGGGCAGATCCCCGGCGGCCATGTTCCCGCGCCCTCCGGAGGGGCGCGGCCCCTGCACGACCTGCCCCAGGGGACAGGAGACCTGGGCACTTCTCTCAGGGAGCCAGGGGGCGGGGAGAGCCGAGCTGAGCCGGCCCGGGGCGCGCGGCGAAGCCCGACGCTTAGATCCCTCGTTTGCAGACTGGAATTTCTCAGCTGTCTCCCCCCACCTTGCTGTGATGGGGTGACAGTCCCCCGGCAGGTGTCCTCCTTGAGGTCAGATCCCAGGCGGAACCATAACCGTCTGCAGCGACTCCAAGGAAGGCAGTAAGAGCTCCGTTACCTTCCAGGGATCGAGGGGCCCTTCCTGTCTGCCTCAGACAGGTCGGCGACTAGAGCCCATGAGGCTGGGCCGTGTGTGACCCCAGCCGGCCGCCCCCGTGATCCCCGCTGAAACACTGGTCATCAGCGTGGGCATCACCAAAGTGCGGGCAGGGGTGCAAAGGTGCTGGTGGGAGAGCACACCGCAGGAGAGGGGGCTAAGGAGGCAGACCCGTCCCTCCTGGGCTACGGCTGCAGTCACACTTTTGCTCTGGACAAATTCCAGTTCCCTTTTCCTATCTTATTCTGAGTTTCGCTAAGTTCCTTCTAATACTCAGTTCCTATCAGTTCCCTTTTTTTTCCAGTGGCCTGAAAGTGATTCTGTCAGATTTTTCTTTAACTGCCTATAGCTTCAGCTTCACAAAGTGGCATAAAAGTATATCTAAACGGAGGAAACTCTTATAAGTTTCACCGTAACTTTTGCTTCTCCGGTAAATTTGGTTGCTTGTGTTAAGTTTATAATGAATGAGGTCGCCAACCTGCGCCCTTCAGAGGTGCTCCTGGGCGTCCTCTGGAGAAGGGGGCATGACGGATGGGTTGGCGGGGTGCCTCCTGAGCCCTGTTCAGGGGGTTCACAGCGTCAGCTCGTCCATCACACCTCCGCAGAATCGCAGCTTCCAGACGCTGTGTGTATGCGGATTAAGTCTCTGCACTGTGTGCAGAGACACACACGGATACACAAAGAGCAGACACCCACACGGATACACAAAGAGCAGACACCAGGGTTTCATGAAGAGTCAGCTTAAACACCAAGGAGCACATCTGTTGTCTCTTCCCGTAAATATTTAGTGGCAGAAAAGCATTTTCCTGCAGCCTCGAGATTCCTCTGCTTTCCTTCCCTTCTGTGTCTCTTCCTGGGGAGGATGTAGACCGGCTGGTCACGCTGCATCCCACGTGCTGCGGTCAGCAGCCGCCAGAGAGCCCTGTTCTCGGGCGTTTTAGAAACCATCCTACCCAAGCGGCTAATTCCCCAGCTCCAGAAACCGCAAGCATCCCAGAACGGCAGTGGTGTCTAACATCTCATGTTCCCTTTAACGATACAGCCTTTGTGTTGCTGTCATTGGAAAGGACCACGTGTCCTGCACACACGGCACGGCCATCGGCATGGTCTGCCGGAGGCCAGGGGCAAACACCGTGATGTCCCCTGACAGGCTTGGGAGCCTGGTGCCGCCCAAGGCAGAGGAGGGGGGCGGCGATGGGGTTGCTGTCGGAGTGCCTCGGAGGACACACTCAGATCCCTCCTGTCATTGCAGCCTCTCCGGATGCCCTATTGCCGCAGCGGAGAAATTGGCAAAGGCCCAAGAAAAGCACCAGAGCTGTGACGTGTCCAAGTCCAACCAGGCCTCGGACCGAGTGCTAAGGTACCAGACACACATTCGGGGTCCGTCCACGGCCGTCCCCACGGGCCAGGCACCCGGTTGCTTCATGAGGGGCGGCCGTCCTCAGTGGGAGTGGAGGGGAGCTGGTGCAGCTGGAAGACCTCGCCGGGGTCACGACCCTCCCCTGCGGCTCCATCCTGGGGGCTGTGCGGGGGCAGGGCTCGTCACCCCCGGGTCTCCCTGACCCCGTGTGGCCGTTTGCACAAGAGAAGCAGACAGAGCTGTGTCTGGCTTTCTTTCTGGCCCTGACGCTTCACGATTCTGTAAAGGCTGGCTGAAAGGGAGGCTTAGAGAGTTCACGAGGTGCCCCCAGTAGTTTCACCTCAGTTTGGAGGCGCGGGGTGGGCTTCGTGTTCTCGAGGACGTCGGGGTAACAGCATCCCGTCCCCTGCGCGCAGAGAAACCTCGTCCTCAGATGCTCCCGGCAGGCGGGCGGCATGGTGTCATTACCCCCTCTTGACGAGCGAGGAGACCAGGGCGCAGAGGGGTGAGAGGCCTTCCCGGAAACCTCTCGGTCCCCAGTGGCGCAGCCGGGGACGCCGCAGACGCTGCCTGCTCGCCCCCTGGACAGTTAGGGTGATTACATCAGGAGCACAAGTGGGAGAGGAGCTCTCTTCCCTCAGCGCTCATTTCGCGTGTCCCCTTCAAACCCTCATCCACGTGCAAACCGTGACGACCTCTGTGCATCCTGCCTGTTTAGTCAGTGTCACACCAGCCGCTTCCTCGTCTGTGTAAGAATCGTACCTGTCATCCTCATAGCTGCTGGTACCCACTGGGGGAGGCAGCACCTGTGCTGGGACTGGGTTCTGGCCCTGAGGCACTTAGTGTGATTCCAACTTTACTATTAAAAGGAGAGCAGTAAACACGCACACGCACACGCACACACGCACGCACAACTTTGCTCCTGTTATTTCTTTGGCATAAATCACTTGGAAAAAACCACTAGGCAAACGATACGAACACTTCTTTGGTTTTTTCCTGTATTATTTCCCATCTTTCTGAAAGGAATTCACCACTGTCATTAAACTCCTTTTTATCTCGCAACAGAAAAGTTCAAATCTTTATAGAAAATGAGAAATATTTCCCTAGACAAAAATAAAAGCCCCCTAGGAGCCTAAACCCCCGATAAAGTCGGGGGTGCGCTCCTCTAGCTATTTTTATGCGTGGGCGTTGCCGACCTCACCTGCCCCCAGGGTGCCTGTAACTCGCTCATCTTACAGGTGCGCTGACACCAAATACCTGACAGGCTCTCCCCGAGGGCCCCTCAGGCCACTCTTGGTTACTGGGAGCATGACAACCTCCCTGCCAGGCCCCCGGGGCTGTGTGCATGTGAGAAGGAATAGTTATTAACCAAAGGAAAGTTTGAGCAAAGGGAGAGAGAGTTGAGGACTTCTGTTAATTTCCCTCCCCCACTGGGGCCAGACCCCCGAGAGCTGGAAGGCTCCCCGTGCCCACATCCTTCTGATGTCGGGTGGCCGCGAAGTGACTAACGCCTGTCCTGGGATCAGTGTCAAGCTTACTTTCCACTGAGGAGCTCCGCTGGCCGCTTGACACGGACAAGATACATCTGAAGTGGCAAACATCACCTTGTTCAGACGGAGCCTCCGCTCTGATCCCGAGCCTGTGCTTCACAGCCTGGAACCCTTTCTTCGTGTCACGCAGTGGGAAACCTTCTGCCAAGTGACAACAGAACAGAAGATCGTGGGCCAGAATTTGCGCAGCTGCAAACAGTTTTCTTCCCGAGCCTCCGGCTGCGTGGTGGGGAAGCAGCATGGGGACAGGCCCGGAGGGAGAGAAGGACCCCTCCCACCGCAGGGGAGGCGTGGGGCTGGGCTCTGCAGCCTCCGAGGGCTCAGCTCAGGCACTGACGTCCCGGCCGTAAGCCAGGTCTGGAGGACCTGGTGTCCATCCCCGTCACCTTCACATTCCCCGGGATGTCTCCACGCAGGGGACGCTCATTCAAGGCGGTAAGACAGGAAGGAAGGAAGAAAAAAATAATTTCAACCAACAGTTCAATTACTTAAGATTTTAAGAGTCTTTAGGCAGATTGTCTAACGGGACGCTGAGACTTAGGTGAGGGCTACGGGCCTGCCCAAGGCCGCACCCGCTCTGCAGCCTCCCAGCTCCCGGCCTCCATCACCTGCTCCGTTTTGTCATCAAGTGTCCCTTCCCGATGCCTCTGCTCCAGCGCAGCCTCCATTGGAGCCGGTCCCGACCTCCTGGAGGCTCAGGGGTCGGGCCTTCCCCGGCCCAAGTCCCTTGGCCTTGCCTGCTGGACAAATGGACAGAGTCCCAATCTGGTCCCACCCAGCCCGTCCCTGCTGTTCCCCCAGAGACGTTCCCCATTGTTTGACTTTCCTGGCGTGTTTCCTACACCACCCTGGATCTTAACCTTGACAAATGCCACCTTCTCCCTTAAAACTGAATGGAATCTCACGGCCGGGAGTGTCCTCCACTCGCCAGGATTCTCAGAAGCTCGGGCTCCTAAAACAAGATCACATTCCAGGTGACCTTTGAAGGCAAGGCCTACAGCTTCATTCATTTATGAGCCCCCCCACCGCCCTGCCCATTGCCTGGCAAAATGCCTCAAGTAATAGACGTTTAACTGATCGTTACATCATTTGGTTGATTTGAGAAGTAAAGAGGCTAAATTAATGAAATCAAAGTAAACGTGTTGGTAACTTGATAAAGTTGTTAACGTAAGGGGAAGTTTTAGGTAAAAACTCTAAAGGAATCTCTGCACTACTTTCTGTAAATCTAAAATTATTTCAAAAAAAGTTAAAAAATTCTGCCTATGGGATAGATAGATGGACACACAGAAGAAACAAGATAGGATATTAATGCATATGTAATTGAGAGTTCTTTCATTTAAATATTTAATTCCAAAGTATAGAAAAATGAATGACTACTAGGCAATCTTGAGAGTGCATGTTAATATTTGTCAAAATACATCACTACGTGCTCCATTTTATCGTCCAGCAGGATATGTTTTTATCTAGCTTCATCTCCACGTCCTTAAGAGCATTTCTTTCATTTCCTCGTATTTCGTTAAGGGAGTTTCTTATTAGCTCACTTCACCGTGTGTAACGCTTACTCTCTGCAAACCCTGCAAAAGAAAACGCACGGATGTGAGATTCTTTCCCACGTTCACATCTCATATCTTCATCGTACCTCCCCAGACTCTGAAAAGAAAAAGAAAAAAGGGCAAAAGGTTAAGTATTTCATTTTCTGTTCTTTTTATTTCCAAAGTTGGCATCTAGGCAGATTGCTGATTCGAGGTTATATCATTCCAGCACGCTGGGCTGCTGCTCAGGAAAGTAGAATTGGGGTTTTAGTGAGAGGTCTGGTTCCTTAGCACAGCTAAGCAAAGGTGCTCTAATTTTAAGACCAGCCACGTCTCATGCGCAGCCGTGAGAAAGCCAGCTGTGCACTGTCTCTTTTTGCTTCCAGGCCCATGTGCTTCGTAAAGCAGCTCGAGATCCCTCACTACGGCTACAGAAACAGCGTCCCCACCACCACGCCTCGCTCCAACTTGGCCAAAGAGCTGGAGAAATATTCCAAGACCTCGTTTGAATACAACAGTTACGACAGCCATACTTATGGCAAGCGGGCCATAGCTCCCAAGGTGCAAACCAGGGATATATCCCCCAAAGGATATGATGGTAGGAGGTGCACCCTCTTATACATGAGAGTCACGCTTGCCGTTGCTAATGTTGTTATTGTGTATATCCATTTCCTACAAACTGCTGGAGCATGGGGTCACTCGAGGGGCAGCAAGGAAAGCACGCGGGCAGCCTAGGCGGGTTCCTTCAGCCCCAGGTGTGGGAGAGCAGGCCCCGGGGGAGGGAGGGCGATGCCCTTCCCCCGTTATCCCCAGAGCAGAGCAACCGGCTGCTGGCAGGACGTAGAGGCAGACAGCCGTGGGCTCGTCTGCTTCATGCTGCTGCTGAGACGGTGTCCTCATCTTTACTGACTTCCTTTAATAGATGCCCCAACAGACAAAACCAGGAGAGCCGGGGACAGCTGCCCAGAGCTCTTGGATCTCGTGAGAAGCTCTGTGTTCCCTCCCTGTTCTCAAGCTGGGATGCACGTCGCATTCATCTGGGGAGACTTTTTAAATTCTCATGCCCAGGGCTGCACCCCAGACCAAGTAAATCAGACTCCCTGGAGGTATTCCCTGTGTGCAGCATTTTTAAAAAGTCAGCCAGTGATTCTAACACGCAGCCAGGGGCGCACAACTCCTGCGGGTCCCGCCGGCCCCCTTCCAGCGGGCTCGGACCCAGGTGTGGGCCCTGGGGAGCCCCCTGTCCTGGCTTTGTAACTTTGTCACTGGCCTCACTTGTAGCTGCCACTACGAAAATAGAACCCATGAAACAGATAAACACTGCGTGCTTCACAGGACAAGATCGTTTATTTTAACTCATGCATATGTGAACCCACTACTGGGGTGTAAACTCTAAACAGACTAGTTCTCCTTTCATCACAGAGCTAACTTGGTAAGTAGTTGAAGCACAGAGGGGAAGGCTGCATTTCTGTGACTTTACTTATCTAACCTCGCTTCTACTTCAAATTCTAGGATGTGTGGACTTAGTTGGCAGAGTTTACCAGTGGGGATGTGGGTTGCATGAGCTGGGTGATTCAGGAGTCTCTTGGTGTTCACCAGCAGAGGTGAGGAGAGAGGGTTTGAAAGATCTCAGAGCTGCTCTCTGAAAAAGATATTTAATGAAAATCACAACACTCAAAAAAAAAAAAAACATTTAAATTGAATGCTTGGGGAGTTCCAAAACCTTTTTACAATTCTACATTATTTTAGTCATTCTTTGCCTTAATAACAATTAATTTGTATGGTGAATGAAATGTAATATTTCTTTGATGTATCTCAGATTGATTACCCTTGCATGTATCAATTCTAAGTATATAGGGACAAAGATGGCAGTGGGAAAAGGGAGTGGCTTAGGGTATAACAGAAAACAATCTGGGTTTTTTGTAATAACGATTTGCCAGTTTCAGGCTTTGTTACAACTTCATTCATCTGATTGCAAATGAGGGACCAAAAGAATCTGAATGCACGTAATTAAGGGTTGCTTGTAGGATTCCCAGTTCACTGACATTTTGTAGCGATCTGATGGGCACTTGCGCCAGGTGGTCATTGCTACATACGTCTTGTTGCTGTTGTCCTGTGAGACCTGATTTCCTTCAGCCCATTGTTGTGGCTGGATCTGGGCGAAGTCGTGACCAGGAGGCACATGTCTGGTCACAGCGGCTTCCTCAGCTCTTCCATTTAGGAGCCATGTGGTATTAGATACATTAATCTTCCTGTGTGGCAGTTTCCTCAAGAGCAGAGGTAGCGATCGCTCCCCGCCTGCTGGCCACGTGCGGCTGCAGCAAAGTTCAGCAGACGAGGCTAGAGAGGGGAACTCACGCCTGTTAGTGTCACTGGCATCTATTCTCACCCCCGGAAAAACACCTGTTGTTGGAAATGGGCAGAGCCCTGCTCTTCAGGTGACCCACAGATAAACAAGAACACAGAACAGAAACTTCAATGCTAGATCTTCGAGAAGCTAAGAAAAAGGCGAAGTTGGCCTTTACAACAATCTACTGAGAAGAAAACAGACAACTCCATTCCTCTTCCACAAGATCCACAGTCAAAACAACAAGGGAGGTGCCCACTGAGGATGAGATGGGTAGGCTTAGGGTTCTTGAGGGGTGTGAGCTGAGGAGGGCCATCCCTGTGCCCGGGCGACAGGCAGTGTACACCGCAGAGTGACCAGCGTCTGCAGTCACCCCCCAGAGGGCTGTCCCCAAGGTTTGCCTCAGGTACACAGTGAACTGGGCCATTGCTCCCAAAGAAAAACAGTGAAGTGAGCCTCCTGTGGGGCAGGGGAGCATAATGCCTGGGAGCAAGGAGCAGGGCCTGGACGTGCACAGTGGGATAGAGAAGCAGGACCCTTGCCTCAGGCTCTGCACGTCATCCCTCGGCTTCCACCAACTGTGATCAGAAACACTCAGCAAACATTGATTTATCCACCTGCATTCTTCCAGACACTCAATAGTTGCTATCTGTCTGGCTCATCTACCTGTCTATCCACCTGTCTATAGATCTATCCCTTCATCCTTCCACCCGCCCACCTATCCATCCCTCCATCCCTCCATCCACCATCCATCCCTCCATCCCTCCATCCCTCCATCCCTCCATCCACCATCCCTCTCTCCATCCATCCACTACCCATCCCTCCATCCCTCCCTCCCTCCATCCATCCATCCATGGGCCCACCTATCTATCCATCATCCATCTATCCATCATCTCTCTCTATTCTTTCTTTCTCTATAACAAGTTTCAAGGAAGAGATTGTGGATAAAGAGAAGACAGTGAAACACGTACTCAGGCACAGTGAAGCAAGGCGTCCATTCTGCCTGGAGGAATTAGCGTGAGCTTTACCAAAGTGGCACATTTTAAACTTGGTCATGAAGCTTGAGTGGAAATTACTAGAGGGCAGGAAACCCACAGGTGAGTGGGAGCTGCCAGCAGGCTGGTGAGGCTGAACTTCAGATGCATGAGAGGAGGGACAGGTTGACCCTGAGGCGCTGTGGAGACAGCTTTGGGTCGCCTGCCTCGGGGAGGAAGACACAGACACCGTGTGCAGGAGGTGACGTCCAAGGGAAGCCGGGAGACCCTGCCCCCGGGAGCCCCAAGCCGGCATCTCCCCCGCCTCTCCCCCCATGCCTGTGTTTTATGGTGAGCTAAGAATGGCCGTTCCATTTTAAAACAGATGGAAAACAACAAAAGAAGGAGAATTAGAATCTCAGCGTTCAGAGCAGTTTTACTGGCTGAAGGCCACATCACCCGTAAGGCCGGTGGCTGTTTCCCAGGACAACAGCCGGGTGTGCGGTCCCAGCAGAGACCCCGTGGCCGCCAAGGCTCGACCACTGCCAGGCCCTTCACAGAAGAATTTTCCGAGCTGGTCTAAGCCATCTCCGCTGTGTCTCTGGGCAATTTATCACCACCCTCAGGCTTTGTTTCCAAGCCCTGAATGGGCCCCTCTCACGAGCCCCCTCTTGGTTATTCCCAGCTTCTAAATTCTCCTGAGCTCAACACTCCTTGATCATCTTTGAAGCCCCCTCTGCTCCTCCAAACCTTGTCTCTGATATGCCCACCGTGCCCACCGTTGTCGGCCCTCCCCCGGTCCAGGCCTCAACACCAGGTGGCCCGGGCTGGCCCTCCGGGGCCCCAGGACCCATCCTCTGGGCTGGGCCTCCTGCCCTCCCCACCTCCTGCCACCAGGCCAGCTTCTCCTGGGAATACCTGCCCTCCCACCCCGTTCTCCTGCCCCCATGCTCTCCCACATTCACCTCTGCTTCCAGAAGCTTCTCCCGCAGCCAGATCTCTCGGACAGACGCCCACCTGCACTCAGCGGCCTCCTCCCAACCTCCTTAGAGCTGCTTGTGCAGAATGAGGGGCGCATGCGCACGCTTCTGAGGCTCAGCGCCGAACCCCACCGGCCGGCGCCAGCAGGGCAGACAGGCGAGCGCAGAGAACACGCAGCCAGCGAGCGCGCGCGAGCCCAGCCAAGGATCCGACTCTGATTAGACGCGATAAACCGCGTGCGCAAACCGCTTTCAGAGGCCACCGAACAGGACGTCCTCGCGAAGAAGCAGCTTTTATGCCCCTTAGGACTCTGCATCTGTATCTCAGTTTACTTACGGGAAAGCACAGCCATGGACCCATGTAAAGACTAGGAGTCGCTGCTACAAGTTACGCGGCGTGGACCCCTGAGTCCAGCCAGACCTGACGGGGCCAGGCCCCTTCCGGCAGCGCAGATATTCAGGAGGCGCGCCTCTGGGCCGTATTCGGTTTTGTCTGCTTTTCGTGGAAAGTCAGATTGGAAGGACACAATTATCTATTCCCTACAGGAAATGTTATTTCAGAAGAAAGTGAGACGCCCCCACTTAGTAAGACTCTTACAGGCAGAGTAGATTAATAAGGTGGAAGGTGGTCGTTCTGTTTTTCTCATTTGTCATATTTCATCACTATGAATCCCATGTCGTTTTTCGTTTTCCTGCACGAGAGGGCAGGGTACCTGAAGAGGTATCTGTCAGTACGGTGTAAGGTCGGGAGGACCTCTGATGCTGTAGATGCAAGGGTGTCATTCTAAAGGAAGGCAGTTCCATCGCATGAGCTCAGTGATGTGCTGGTGCCTAGAGGGACAGTAACACATTTTGTCTGCGGATTCATTGGGAAAAGTTTTGATTGAAAATAGCTCTGTGTGTGGAAAGAAAAAGAATGTGCGTTTTGACTTTGTTAAAGGGTGGGGGGCTTCCTCAGTTCTGGGCAGGAGACGGCAAGAGCCGTGACGGCCTTCCAGTGCCCCCCTGCTCTGCGGCGCCCCATGGTGTCCATGCAACGAGCCCCAGAAACTGTGACTGGTCGTAAAAATTACTGACACTAACGGTTTCGTAAATATCTTACCAACAGGCGATAATTATTAAAACCAAAGACCTTCATTGCCCGAGAGAGTTGAAGTATAGAGACTCATTTTCTTTTGGAACAAAGTAGTACATGATTGATGGCCCTTAGTGAAAGGATGCTTGTGAAATGAATGCTGTCCTCACTTTCCTCCTGGGTCGCGTGAGCTGACAGGCCCATCAATAAATTGTCCACGGCTCCATCACCTGCTAAAATTCTGGACGAGTCCCATCAACTCAGCGTAATCCAGGAGAAGTAGAATCTTTTGATTTAAATGTCTGGTAAAGTCGAGGCACTTTCCAGAACTTTGCTGCAATTTGTTGCGTAGACACACGTGTCCTGTTTACTTTGCTTTAGGAACTGAAATTCCTTCATTTCAGAACAAAACTTTTTCCTCATTTACGTGGACCACATTTCTTTTACCGACCCAGTGTCTAGCCCTCACTAGGGGACAAAATCCCTCATAAGTGTTAGATCATTTCTCCCGGTTTTTATTTTCCTATTTTTATAACAGAATCGTAAACGCTGTAAGGCCACAGACTTCAGTCAGTTTGGAGTCTTGTGAGCTGTGGAGCGGCCTCGCTGCCCCGGTCGGTTTACAGAACCCAGTGGGCAGGTCCCCCTGCACGCCGCCCCCGGCCCCCGGTCTCTGCTCAGACGTGAGACCCCCGTCCCCCCACTGCCCTGGCTGCTGCTTCGACGTGATGCTTTCACGGAGGAGAGAGGAGGGAAGGACAGACACACGGACAGTGTGAGGACTGGCCCTCAGGGCTCAGCTGACTCTGATTAGCAGAACAGAAGTAACTCCCTGACGAGTTAATCTCCGCGTTGGGCGGGTTTGACGGTGGGGAAGTGACCTCCGGGTCCGCGCGAGTGGCAGCGACAAGGCGACAGCTTCCCTGAGGCTGCCATGCGCCCAGACATTGCCAAGCCACGTCCTTGATGTCAGGAAAGCTCAGTCTTCCGTCCAAGGTCAAAAGGTACCAATAGTGAAAGCTTAGCTCTTCTCTCACTTGTATAGGAATAGGGTGCTTTGGGGCAGTTCTTGGTGGTGCTGTGATGACCACCCGTGATGTCTGTGAGGTTGTGGTCACTTCCAGACCATACCTGAGTGGGCAGGAAGGAGGTGCTGAGACGCCTGTGCCGCACGAAAGGGTGGCTTGCCGGAGGGGTCCCGGTGCTGCAGAAGGGTCTCCTGGCTCCCTGCAGGCTCTCCCCTCAGAGCAATTCCTCCCTCTGCAGGGTCAGGTGAGCTGCTGACCCCTAAGCAAAGGGCATCCTGTGCCTTTAACGACCAGGGCCCATCCTAATCTATCATCCAGCAATCATCTTCCCATCCTTGCGTCAAAGGAGGTTGTGAACAGCTCTAGCAACCACACTTGCTCTTGAGGACCTGTTGGACTGCTGGGGAGGCTGGCTGTTCAGAAGGACCGGGGAAGCGCAGCTGGGGCGTGTGGAGGACGGTCGTTCCCGCACGAAGGGCGGGGCTGCGGGCGCACACGGGCGTCTGCCCGTCCCCGAAGCCCCGAACGCCTGAGCACTTGCCTTGCTTATGTGAGTCCGCACGTGTGTGCGGTTCTCTCCCCGTCACTGGCCGTCCCCCCCAGTGGCTCTTTTTAGAATCACAGAGGGAAGGGGTTTCTGTCGGGGTCTCGCCTGCACCCTGACTGGAATGCCACTCCCCAAAGCGCAGGTTCCCGCAGGCCCGCAGAGGCCCTACCTGTTCAGCTGGGTCACCTGCACAGGACAGTGAGCCCCAAATGGCCACTGTGGCCCCTCGTGGCCAGACGGCTCATCCGGTCTCTAGCGGGATGAGGGGTCTACAGGGTCCCTGTCACCCCGGCGAGCAGATGAGCGGTCATAAGGGGAACCTCCCTCCGGCGGTGATCAGGCTGCTGCGGCCAGTCGCTCCCCGCATCTTGGTGGCCGCTCCCTGACCGGGAGCGCGCCCTTGATGGTTACTCAGTGGGCCCCCTGCCTCCCGCTTGAGAGCCATACGCGCTCTTCCCGCTGGTCCCCAGCTCTGCCCGTCCAAATATACACCATGTGAAAAAAGGAAAAAAGGGGGAAAAGCCAGACTTTTTCGTTCGGGAATCAGCGGGTCGGCGGGTGCCGCGTCCCCCTTGGTACCTGCGCTCTGGCGTGGGCGCCCAGGGCGGGCGGGCGGCGCGGGCGGCTCTTCTGTTGCCGTGGCCCCGGGCGGGGGCCCCGAGTCATCCCTGTCCCCTGTCTCCCCAGCGAAGCGGTACTGCAAGGACGCCAGCCCCAGCAGCAGTGCCGCCAGCACCTACGCGCCCAGCAGCAGCAACCTGAGCTGCGGCGGCGGCAGCAGCGCCAGCAGCACGTGCAGCAAGAGCAGCTTCGACTACACGCACGACATGGAGGCGGCGCACATGGCGGCCACGGCCATCCTCAACCTGTCCACGCGCTGCCGCGAGATGCCGCAGAACCTGTCCACCAAGCCGCAGGACCTGTGCGCCGCGCGGGTACGGGCCCGGCGGCGCACCTGGCGGGGGCCGGAGGCGGGGCCGCGGGCGGGGGCGGGGCCGCGGCGCATCCCCACCTCCACCTCCCCGCCCCGGCGGTCTCGGCCCAGCGGTCCCGCAGGCGCCTCCCTCCCAGAGGCCGGCGCAGACCGTGCGCCCGCCGGGCTCTGCTCGGAGGAGGCCTGACAGCGTGGGGTCCTGGGGACGCACTTTCCAGACCAGGAGAAATCGTCAGGTCTTTTAGATGAACGTGTCCATTTGGGACCCTCCTCTTTAGGACCCAGAGTCACTTCTGGAAACAGAAGGACACCACGCGCACTCCTGACGGTTCCGAGAGCCGCACAGAGAATAGGAAGCTCCAGGAGACGTGCGCCCTGGACCTTAAGCAGAGGAGGGTGGGCAGCGCCGCGGTCAGGAGAAACGCAGGACTGCTCCCTCCCGCCCAGCCCTGGGGAACAAAGACAGTGCAGAAATCCCGTTTCCCCACGGGTTCCCAGCCAGGCAATTACAGCCGGCTTCCATTAGTTCAAAACAGCATAGATGCCAAATCGGTGAGCGATACTTAGGGCGGCTCCTCGTCGATGGGCTCCCGGCATTGGGAGGAAGCCGTGCGGCCGCCGCAGCGCGCAGGGCTGTCTGGCGAGACCACTAGGGGGCCGGGGACGCAGGCGGCGCGGGCGCCTCGTGCTCCCGGCCGGTGAGCCGGCACGCCGGCCCGCACCTCCTCTCCAGAACAAAGGGGTCCCTCCATCGCCAAGTGCGCTGGGCGTGCGCCTGAGCGCACAACGCTGACCGTAGTTGTTAGAAATAAGTGTAATTTGTATGAATGGAGAGAGGTCAGTAATTTTATGTTTTGCAAATGCTTTCTTCTCTATTAGTATTTTTATTCCTAGATTTTGGAGGAGTGTCGGGGCATGCAGTTTCCGTGGAGATCAGGGCTGCTAAAATGCGAGGCTGGCATGGAGGAGATTCTGTTTAAGGGGGAAAAAAGACAGTAACCCCTTCCAGTTTTTTTCTCTTTGTTAAATTTAAACTGAGACAGACAGAATTATAATCCAACACGATGAAGGCTAAGTTAGTATGAGAGCTGGAAACCAGGAGTGCACTTTGACAAGAAGAGTTCAGGCAGAATAATATGCTATAATCTATCAAGGTAACAGCCCAAAGGATGGGGTTTTCATTCCAAGCATCTCCCCTCAGCTATTACATTCAGGGGAAAGAGCTGCTAGACATCTGAGTAGGCAGCACGTTTCACGCCAGCTCTGAAATCAAATTGCTCAAGGGAGTGTAACTCTCTGGGGAAAAAAAAAAAAAAAATGGAGGATCGTCAGGGGTATCTTGATTTTTCTTCTCTGTCCTCCATCTGCCCTTCCTTCTCTCCCTCCTCCTGAGAGGCAGGCTCTGAGGAATTCTTGATCTGTTTAAAGCACCATAAAATAAAAAAAATTAAAAAAAAAAAAAACACCCTGTACCTCTTCGTTTTTTCTAAGCTGGTTGACTAAACTGCAGGTTTGCTGAGCCGTAGAGCAGGTCAGCCCGTGATCGCTGCAGCGGTGCCGTGTTGAACTGAGATTGCCCATCTCCCTGCTCAAAATGCGAAAGTCTCTCTCCACCATAGGTTTTGTATTAGAAAGTACATTTTATGTGGGGATTTTTGTTTTGTTTCTTTGGTTTCCTACTATATACCCAGAGCCTGTGCCTGATAGGACTCAATAAATATCTGTCCAAAAAATGGAAGAAAAAAAAAAAAGTAAATTCTAGTTCCTCTCCTCCATTCTTCTAAATTCTTGTGTTTTCCTCCACTCCAAGTCTTGGAGTATTAGCCTCAGTGAAACTAAAGGAGAATTTTAAGCATATATACATTTCTAGGCATTTATGTGTAATCTGTACACACACGTACGTTCTGAGCTCTTAAGAGGTCTTTGAACTGGAATAGAATTGAAATTAGGCGCTTGTTTTTCTTCTGGCCCGGCTTATTTCTAAAGGCAAAAATGTATTAGGAAGAAAACATATAGATCTCTGATAGGTAAGTGATAGAGAGATGATAGATAGTCGATAAGAGACAAGAGGGCGAGAGACTGATGGGTGATTAGTAGATAAGAGAGAGGCGGATGCGTGCGTGCCTCTGGCAGCCAATTTCCCAGCCGCGCGTGCGGAGCAAGGCATATGGGGGGCCACGTGCTCTCGCCTTGGGCTCTTATACACGTGAGACTGCAGTGAGCAGTTTCCAGTTTGAACTGCGTACTGGCGGAAGGCAGGGCTGTGGTCTGGGGGATGGATTCTCACAGTCCCTGTGTCCTCCTGTCCCGCAGAACCCTGACATGGAGGTGGATGAGAACGGGACCCTGGACCTGAGCATGAACAAGCAGCGGCCGCGAGAGGGCTGCTGCCCCATCCTGACACCCCTGGAGCCCATGTCCCCCCAGCAGCAGGCGGTGATGAACAGCCGGTGTTTCCAGCTGAGCGAGGGAGACTGCTGGGACTTGCCCGTGGACTACACCAAAATGAAGCCCCGGAGGATAGACGAGGACGAGCCCAAAGAGATTACTGTATGTCCTTTTCACTGACTGTCCCCCTACCCCGTCCACTCAGCATGTAAAGTTGGCACGACTGAGGGAAAATGCCCTTGGCACACGCCTTAACAGAAAATGTCTTTCCTCTTGAAAAATGACCTTTAGCTGACTAGGGCTTAGAAGACATTTTCGGTTGACCCAGCAGAGATTTGGCACTAACACTGATCAGAGTGGAACAAACCATTGCCTCCTTTAAATGATGAATTTTATTTTCTAACAAGTGTGTTTTGTTGCAGACGATTTCTGTAGGAAAATGTGTAAACAGCTTACTAGTTCATTTTTTCTGGGTGATAAATTGATAGAATGCAGGGTTCTCCTTGCAGGGAGGGAATTATAATGAGACTCTTAAATACTGAAAATGATGAGTTCTGTGCGGTTAATTAGCTGCCTCATCGAAGCGCAGGACAGGGTCTGTTCTCTAAGAAACCTAGAATACGCAGAAGAGCCTACCTACCCCAGCCTAGAACAAACCATTTTAGTACCGTCACCTAAATCTTTGTTGACTATAATATTACCAAAACACCTATGTCAAGAACATGTTTTTGAGGTAGTTACAATTTTCAAATTCAGATCATTAAAATAGCTATCCTTTAGGCTGAGAAAATAAATGAAAATAAATGTTCTTTATTAGACTGACTTTTCCTCCAGTGTTCAACTCTGAAAATTATGACATCTTTATTCTCTGAAAAATGAAAATTCTTTTTGAACACAATAGGGAGACCGCCATCCGAGCAGTAGCGTCTTTACAGAAGCAGGAGGGAGGTGGAGAAAAGGGAAACATTAGCTATTTGTAGGAAATGGCAGGGAAGGCGCCTGTTTATAAGGCATTACATCAAAAGCTTATTACGCTTATTTCAAACTGATTTAAGTATCCAGGCATCTTAAAGGAGAATAGAATCTGAGTGGCAAGCTAAATTCCAAAGTATTTTTTTTCTCCTACAGTGTTAAATCGTTACTACCAAATAAGGCATGGTAGTTGAATCTTCGAATTTATTTTAATTAAAATTAAGCCCCCATAAAAGGACAGCAGTATTTCCATCATAAGGTGTGACACAAGTGAAAACCCTTGCACTCCAGAAACACGTTTGCTGAACATCGCCACCTGTAGGAACTTCGAGGTTACTGCAAAGGCCCCAGTTAGCCAAAGTAGGTACATTCTATTAAAAAAAAAAAAAAGAAAAAGAAAAAGAAAAAAAATGTTGCCTAAGAGTATTGTGAAATCACAGCGTCAGTCTAAACTGGGCTTCCCTTGCCTTGGGACTTAAAGCACATACAATACTTCTGTAGTGTAGGATACTCACCAGAGGTTGTTAGAAGCCCCAGAGTCTAAAATATCTTTGGGTAAAAATGCTTAAGCTCCGCCCCGTGATGTTGGATAAAGTGCCGTAGGTCTTAAACCCGGGTGGGCAAGGTCCACCGCGCAGCCTCTCTGCCTGCCAGGCCGCTCATCTGTCCCTCCTGTCGGTACAGCTTCAGGAATTTGAATAAGGAATTTGAATTTGCCCACTGACAGGTTACCCTAAGTTTCGGAATTTAGAGCAAGTGATGAGAAATTAAAGTCGCCCAAGGAGAGAGATACTCTTTCAGCGAAGTTGGGTTTGCATGCTCAGGGTGAGGGTGCATCGTGACTTTGAGGGTAGGGTGGGGACAGGTGGGCAATGCGGGGCAGCCATCCCCTGGGGGGATGCAGCCTCTGGTCTGTGTGTCCAGCGTCATGGGTGTGGCCCTGAAGCTGTGTTCTGCCCGCAGCCGGAAGACTTGGACCCCTTCCAGGAGGCTCTAGAAGAAAGAAGGTACCCGGGGGAGGTGACCATCCCGAGCCCCAAGCCCAAGTACCCCCAGTGCAAGGAGAGCAAGAAGGACTTGATAACGTAAGCATGACAGGAGGTGAAATTATCACTCTTCTGAACCTTCCCTTTCTTTGGCTTATCTCTAAACCGGGTCTGTATATGCCTTGCCGTTTGAGCATGCGACATGCGCAGCGTACAAATGTCCCCAACTGCCAGTCGGGTGGAGCGAGAGGCCAGCCGTGGACGCGCTTGTTCTGAGCGATGCTCTGTGCTCTGGAGACACCATTTCCATGTAATCCTGTGCGTTTTGCAGCTTTTCTTCAGGGCGCTTAAATCCCTGTGCAGACATTGCAGCTAAACTGGAAACAATGAAACTTTTCCAAGCTTTTTTTTCAAACATACTCACTATTTTGGCTGTTTTGTTTTTGTTTGGTGGCAGATGTCCAACACCAAGGTGTGATGGGAGTGGTCATGTGACTGGTAATTACGCCTCACATAGAAGGTGTGCCTTCATTTTTCTCATGGTGGATTCTGTCTTTTCAATTTATTGTTTTCAGCTTACCTCAACAATGCTGTCCAAGTACAAACGTTGAATTCTGTGTCACCCCTTTAAGTGCTATATGTTGACCCTCAAAAGCATGCTAATTGACGTGTTGTATAATGTCTTTTATTTTGAAACAAACTACCTAAATTTGGAAAATGACTTACAAACATTGAGACCAAAGGGCACAAATATTTGAGTCTTATTTTTTCAAGTTTCTGGAAAGACGTGTTTCCTTCAATTTCTATGTAAACATGAATTAGTTAATTATACCAACAAAATTCAATATACAGCACTTGCCCCATCGCTTTTCTGCATCCAACTTTTTAATTTCAGTTTTATGTTGTGTTTGTTCGGGAACGTAAGCTGGGCCTCGGGGCTACTCACCTGACTCTTCCGCCCTGTCTTACAGTCTGTCGGGCTGCCCGCTGGCTGACAAAAGCATTCGAAGTATGCTGGCCACCAGCTCACAAGAACTCAAGTAAGATTTAACGAAAATCCTTCTCTTTCTAAAATCTATTCACTTGGTGGTAACAAAAAGGACGTGTCGTTTGAAAAGAAACAAATGTCTTTAAAAAGCCACCTGTGTGCGTCAGCGCCTCAGTTCGGCACACATGACTGGGCTTCAGGATGTCAGTCACTTCTCTGGACAATCCATCTGCCTTTTCCCTCTCATTTACCTCCAGCTTTTCCATATCGTATCCTTCTTCTATCTTGAATTTTCTAAAGTATAGATATTTTCTCTCCAGATGTGCATGCACGTGGAAGGGAAGTTTTACAGTTACTCAAACTTTTAGGGAGTGATTGATTGTAATGTAGAAAGTCAAAAATTGAGTTCTTAAAAGCCAGTAGTTAATACGATCGCTTTAAAAACGGACATTTAAATAGCACGAATGACAAAAGCCCACCATGACCGTAGCTAATTCCTTCAGAGTACACTGTGGTTGTAGCTATCGAGACTCCTTAGGGCAGTGATAACTCAGGTAACTAAGGCTTTTACCCGTGCACAGACAGCACGGCCTCTCGCTCCTCTGAGCCTGTGATTGTCTCTATCTTTTCATCATGAATCTGGTCAGCTACATTTACACCACCAGACTAAGGGTTTTCTTCTGTGTGTGTGTGTGTGTGTGTATGTGTGTGTGTGTGTGTATACACACACACACACATACACACACACACACACACACACACACACACACACACACACATGCATATGCACATATACACATCCATATTCAGTTACTAGACAGGTTTTGGAAGAAGTCAGTCCAAGCCATTGACAGCAGATTAAGACCTTTGGTCATCTAGTTAGAAGGGATATTCAGGTGTCTATAAGGAAAGAAGGGCAAGACTTGAACATTCCGCAACATAATGAGAATCGAGATTCCCAAATCATTGTTTTTAATCACCTGGCCTGTTATAAAAATCATCACGTCAAATTGCTCAGCTTCCATTTTGTTTGGAAATGGCTTTATTTCCAACGCAGAGAAGATTCTGTTTTCAGACCCTGTTGGATTCCTTTCCCAAGGACCCCACCCCGTGCTCCCACTCCCTCGAGACGGACCAGGGCATCCGCAGAGTGCGGGTTCTGTTTCACACCGTGTCGTTTTTTGCAGGATCCCTGCCCAGGGCCCTAGCGCCATAGATCACCTGCTCATGTTCAGTGACCTACTGAACTAGCCCTTCCGGCACGAGACCCTGGGAGTTCTCTTCATGGCGTGTAAACACCAGGAGGTCGTCCTCTTACTTAACAGCTGTAAAGTCTGTAGCCGTCCTCGCGGTGCCTGACGGACAAATAGCTTTTAGAACCTCAAATGGACAGAATTAGCAAGAACCTCCCAGGCCGCTGTGTTAAGACCTCCTTTTTCCACGGCTTGAAACCATATTCCCCTAACGATCAAAACGTGGTTAACTGCACTTGGAACTTGGCTAACATCAGAACGTGGCAACTTCCCTTTGACTCTCTTGCTGAGGAATGCTTTGCCATCTCCAGTTCCAACAGGCCTGCTGTAAACAGGGAAACAGCCTGTGGACGACTTGCATCTGGTGTGGCTTCTCCTTGGTGGTCTCCAGACCCCAGAGACCAGAGTAGGCTTCTGATGGGTCTGGTTTTCATGGCTTTGCATCCTCTGACTTTGGGCTTGGAAGGTTGTGTTGATATGAAGTCCCAGGCAGACCTGCTTCTCCTCCGCTGCTGACTCTTTCTTCCTGTCCTGTCTTCTTGGAAGATGGCGTGATGGTCCGCACCATCTGCATCTTCAGAGTGGTGTCCGCGTTCTCTTCACATCCTCCGGGGCGGTGTCGGGCTGTCTGTTCCCTCCTCCCTCCCTCCCTCCGCCTGGGGGCCGGGGTGGGAGGTGAGTATCTTCCAGAGGGCGATGGCTTCTCCTGATTTACGCTGATCTAAAGGCCACAGTCACCTGTAACTTGTCTTTGCAGCAAGTGAATCCCACTTCAATTGACCCTTTTTCTGGAAAATCCAAACTTGACCAATTTTCTGAAATGATTTGTTTTTAAGACTGGATCTTCAAAACTAGGGGTTTCACTTACGTGTCTACTATAAATAGTCTGATGTTTAAATGACCATCTTTTACTTGATGATAAGTCTTTCTCAGCTGAGGGAACCATATATTTTAATGTGGTTTTTTTCCTTTAATCTTTTAACTGATGACAGCCCTCCATCCATGGCTTTTTCATGCGAGTCACAAAGCCTTTCCTGTGCGCAGGAGCAGAGATGAATCCCTTTAGGATTTGCAACTGCTTTCTCTCGAATAATTCATGCATGTGCTCTTCTCAATAGCTTATTCTTTACATATGTATTTTAAAAGCTTTGGTCAATTTCCGCTGCACAGCCTCTTGCCTGATTGAGAGTCCTTGTGTGATGCAGTGATCTCCACTTCTTCATAGAGACACCTTAGGAAGTGGGTCCCAATTGCCTCAAAAATGTTTCTCGCTTCTGCATCAGCTAAGAAATAGAACCTCCTGGGAATGTTCCCCTTGTCACTTCTGAGGTTGAATTTTGTTAGTTGGCCGTTAACAGGACATTCTTGATCTCAGACACACGAGTTTTGCCAGATACACTCTGGGTCTTGGGTCCTCCATCCTCTTAAACTTCCTGAGATAAGACCTTGCTCCATTCTCATCTAGAACAGCACATGTGGGATAGTCTTAAAAAGAAGCCGATCGTGTTGTCGAATTATGTACAATATGTAAACTGAACCTGTATTAAAATGTAATGTGTTCGTGAATATCATTCAGTCTCTGCAACTATTGCTTTCTTGTCCCTGGTCCGTCTGGCGTAGAAAACAGGTTGGTGGCTGGGTCAGAGGCAGGTGACAGCACTGGCGGAGGGAGCCCCAGAGGCAGGCGAGGGGACCCGAGATGACCGCGACCCAGGGCCCCGAGACTAGCAGAGACTCTCAGGCTGAGGTCTCTGCTACACAGACGCCCATGAACAGCCACCCCCCCAGAGGACTCCTGACTGTGACGTTCACTGAGACCCCAGGCCAGGAAGAAAACAAAAGAATGAAATTGTCCAAATGAATGTGATTTTTTTGGTGAGGACTCTGCCCAACAAGAGGGAAGTTTCTTCTCTAAAAGTTTCCTTGGCTAAGATCCCCTGGAAGTAGCAACCTGAAAGAACTTGCAAATCACATCACATCATCCTCAGCCTATATTTTTTTTAAGAAACCACACCCTCCCAGCCAGAAATCCTTTTTCCTACTTCCAGATGCGAGATCAGCACAGACACGGGCGTGATGTAGGTGTTTTAGCCACCTCCATGACCGGTTTAAACCGGTTAAAAACTGACTTAAATCAGAGGCAATTAGCTCTAAAAACAGGCCCCCAAATTGGCTTCCATTCATGCTCAGTTGGCCACATTTAGATTCTCCCTTGTTATTCCTGTCTTTGTCATAGAACCAGAATCCCTGTGGTTAATGAGGGCCCTTGCAGGAGAAGGAATTGTCCGTCCCTGCTTCTCTTTACTTCTTCACCTTTGAACTTTGATTTAATCCTCGTGGGGTGGGTGGGGTCCTCCTTTGGGTTCTCTGACATTTAAATCGTTCTTGTGTGTTCTGTCTTTCCAAGGCATGTCTCCCAGGTATTTTCACATTAGACATAGAGGAATTTTAACCACATACTCAAAAAAAAAAAAAAAAACCTTGTTTAAAACCTGGTTACCTATATTTAAATAAAAGAATTAAAATTTTGAACTTAGGCCAAGACATGACTTTTCTCTGAGGGCTCCTTATTTCTAGAATTTCCGAGGGCTTATTTCTTCAGCGATGCACGTCGTGCCGGCGTCGGGAGGATTATTTACCAGGGTCTAATAGAGCCTCGCTCCGCCCACAGCTTCCACTCTTTCGGGTGCAGGAAGTTCACCCACTTTCAGTGCATACCAGGTTCTGAGGACTAATTCTCATTTCTATCATCTTCCGCCTTCCCGGTTCACAGTAGTAAATCCAGGGGACTTTGTGAATTACAACTGCCGTGGACTGAGGACTGTGGCCTTCACAGAGGACATGTCTCTGCGTGGAAGGATGTGTGGACCTCTCTGTACAGTTAACTCCTTACAGTAGAAGTTACGCTGAGGTTCTGGCCCTCACGTTGGGGGAGGCGTGTGATACGTGATCTTTCACTTCAAGGAGTGCCCCTCAGATGCCCTCCTTTCAGTTAGAAAATCATTTTCTTCTGCAGCAGCAGGGCCACCTGAGCACACCTGGTGCATACGTGTGAGTGTCTGTGGGGGAGGAGGGCGCCAGCCTCGGGCATCTGGGGCTCATGTGACACCATAGACACGACCTGCTGGGACCCGGTGAGCAACGCACGCCTGAGATTTAGACGAGGCTCGGGGCCTTCTCTGCGCGCCTGGCCCTTGGGAAGGTGGGGGGCTTGGACCCACCTCTCAGATGTGGAAACTGAGTCCGGGCAGTTGGGCAGCTCAGTCAGTAAGTGGCCGTCACCAAACTTGGCCCAAGCGCCTTTTCCACACTTCATGCTACCGTTTCAAAATTAGTATCCCTTTAGGGGTGTTGGTTTTCGATGGAGAATTAAAGGTTTATACTTAACTACATAAAAATACAAATTCTGAGTTTCTTTCTCTGAAGCTTTTAGCTTTAGGTCTCATGCAGTGTTTTCTCATAACCCACACGGGGGACTAAACAGGGGATTGGGTCCTGTGAAGATAAACTTCCAGGTGGGACGTGACCAGCAGTCGTGGAAAACTGTTCACAGGGGTTTTGTCATCCCCAGGAAGAACCTCGTCCCACAATTTCTATTTCAACATCTGTAAAATGTTGATAAAGTTTGTGCTGCAGCATTTTTCTAAAAATACTCTAAGAAATACAGCTTGCGGCAGATAGATTTTTATTTAACCATAAGTAAGGTCAATTTAAAATAAGTCCCATATAGGAAATTCAGGGGAGCACAATATAGGAAAACTTCTACAATAAGGATGTTTGAGGATGACTCCAGTTACACACACACACACACACACACACACACTCACCCACAGACACACACACACACAGTGCACACACACATGCTCACGCACTCACACACACAAATACACACATGCTCGCACAAACACAGGCACACTGACACACTCTCACACGGACACACACTCACGCACACACAATCACATACACACCCACTCACACACATGCTGACACACTCTTACACGTGTGTACATTCTCACACTCACATACACTCTCACACATGCACGCGCACTCACACTCATGAACACACACGCACAAGCTCTCACACTCACACACACTCCCACTCCCACGAATGAACACACAAACATATAGTAAATAAAGCAATGCAGTGTGGCTCAGGCCTGGGTTCACTGAGTTTCTTATTAAGGGAGGGTTCTGGGGGAACGCCTGGGCTCTTCTCTCTGTTTCTGGAACAGGCGGACTTAGCCATGTAGCGTCATAGGGCCCCCTCCCTGGATGCTGGCCCAGCTGCCAAGTGTCATTGGGTAGTTTGCTGTTGTGACTGGATCCGCCAGGAATCTCCCTTCCTGCTACTTCTCTTTCTAACAGCCGACATTAGACTCACATTATTTAAATCCCTTCTTTTAATATGTATTTATTTATTTATTTGGTCGTGCTGGGTCTTAGTTGCCACAGGCATGCTCCTTAGTTGCGACTCCAGGGCTCCTTCACTGCGGCTTGCGGGCTCCTTAGTTGTGGCGTGTGAACTCTTAGTTGTGGCACATGGGATCTAGTTCCCTGACCAGGGATCAAACCCGGACCCCCTGCATTGGGAGCATGGAGTCTTAACCACTGCGCCACCAGGGAAGTCCCTAGACCCAGGTTATTAAGGGAGAGTTCCAGGGGTTTGAGTTTGGGGTTATGTTTTAATCACCTTTAACCATTTTCACATGCAAATCAACGAAAAACAAAACAAAGCAAAAAACACAGAAAAACGTTGATATTTAATTTATTTTATAAAGGGCCCTGTGCTTTACGAAAGCATCTGCAGAGTTCTCTGGCAGTATTTGCATGCAGTCCAGGTGTGTTTGTCTTTGGCTTGTTTATTCTCCACATCTTCCAGGTTTGGGTGCAGGTTATGAGGAAGTCTGCAGAGGGAAAAACCAGACTTCAGTCGTCAAAGAAAGGCACAGGTGTAGGAGGGAAGCTGACTAATCAAGACACAGCTTTGTACCAATAAACTCTTTGTGCAAAACAAAACACAGAAACCGGCCTCTCCCGTCAGGGGCGTCAAGTCCTCATCTGCGAAATGGGAGAATCCTGGTACCCGGCTCACTGTAGACGTCCAGTTATCGTCACCGTCACCACGGCAACACACGCAAGTCCCACAGCTCGTGTTAAACTGCTGGGTTTTGTGACAACATTAAGCAGAATTCAAAGGAGGAAAATGTAAGCGTTAGTTTAACGTTTACTTAATGACTTCTGTGACCTCCCTGAAATAAGGAGAACTTTAATTCACTCCAAAATCTTCTGAGCCTCTGGCTTTGGAGGACTTTACAGCAAGTCCTTTAATTTAGAAAGAAAAATAAGAGAAGAAAGACACTGCGGCAGTTACATCCGTTGGAACCCTGGGGGTGGGCGATGATTGCAGAAAGGGGTGCCTGTGTGCTGGGCTCTCCCTGCCATGTTTCTGCAGTGCCTGTGTGTATGTGTGTGCGTGTGTGCACGTATGTGTGAGTGTATGCAGGTGTGCACGTGTTCATCTGCGGGCCAGCACAGGTGTTCTCACATCTGGTTGTCGCCATCAGCGTGTGGGCGGCATTCTGCTGCCCCGGGAATCATTTCCGCCCCTCTGTGCTCACATCCCCTCAGTAAAGAGGGATGTTCTGCAAAGTCCCTGAGCCTCGAGTCGGAAGCAAAAACCGGGAGAGGGCATCTCCCGGAAAACCATAGACAGAGCTGTTTCATTCTTTCGTTTTAAAAACTTGTAATCCGCACCCAGAGATAAGACACCATTTCTGCCCTCAAGACACCATGGCCAGTCCCGTGCAGGGCATCCTGGGAGGCGACCGTCGGGGTTGGGGGGGGGCTGGGGAGCAGAGGTCGTGGGCCAGTGCCTGAGCTCAGCTGGTCCAGGCGCGGGCAGCAGACGGACACACTGAGGCCGGGAGGAGGCCGTGCTGTCGGGGCCGCGGAGGGGCCAGCGAGGGGCCGGGCAGAGCCGGCTGCGGGGAGCATGGTCCGGGCAGGGGACTGGAGCCCCGAGCGCCGCTCAGCCCGGTTGGGGGTGGAAGCAGAGGGGGGTCAGCCGTCCAGGCCGAAGCAAGGCTCATTGCAGGCGGTCTGTCGTACTGAGCACCGCCCCACGGGAAGGCGCCTTGACTTGGCCCCTGCGCTCTCAGGGATCCCTTCTCTCCTCGAAATGAGGGATTTGCTGGGTGGGCCGAAAGGCTGCCGGAAAATCTGGGCTTCGTCGGCTCGTAGAAACTGAATTTTTAAGTCGTTCGTTGGTGCCTCGTCACCCATTTTCATTGAAACTAAATGAAACACGATGAATGTGGACCAGATCCCCGATCAGCCAAGTCACAAACTAACTGAAGTCTTGTGTGAAAGCTCTGTCGGTCTGAACCATCCTCCTGGGGCTCCTGGTCCAGGGCTTTCACTGCGGCAACCCCTGCTCCCCGGCCCTGGAGGGGCAGCGTCCTTTTTTGTTACCTCAAGTGTGGATTCAGCTGGCATCCGTGTTTCATTTCACCTTCAACCTGCCTTACTTGCTGTCTTCTGGGCTAAACCAATCTGTCCTGTCACCTGAACAGTCCATACACTGGCCATTTAAAGACCAGCTGGCAGTGGCCACTGTGTCTGACCTGAGAGGAAGCCCTCCCGGGGATGGGGCTGGATTTCTAACTTAAAGCTGGCCCTGAGATTTTCATGTTTTTTACTGTGAAAAACTTGGGGAAGGTTTTAAATCCAGAACAAGGCCACAAAAAAGGCCTTCCTTACAAAATATTTCTTAGCATTCCATTCCTCCGTTTTGAAATGGTGAAATTTTAATAGATACCAGACAGTACTGAATGATACTATTTCTAAATAAAGAGAACCCAATTTGTCATCTAATCCAAACTAAAATAATCCACCTACTACAAACTATTTGAAAATGACTCTTTGAATTAGTTTATTGTTTAACTGCAGAATTCCTTTCTTTATACAGTTGAGAATCTAAACCATACAGCATATTTGCTGCACGTGAACAGAAGGAAAAAATGTTTTCCTGACGATTTTAAATATGCCATTTTAAAGGTACTTTAAATGTATGTACATATGTATTTAGATATGCTGCGTGTCAATGTGTAAACACACACTTATGTGAATACATGGATTTTGCTGCCTGTGTTGTCAGGCCAGGATTCAAAGCCAGACACCTGGCCCTTCATAAAACGTGTTGGATTGGCTGAGTCCTCTCCATGCATTACATCCAGTTAAATTTGGCCTCTCCCGATTATTGGGAATCTGGTCCCGTTTTCACTTCATTCTGGGCTCCTCTGGGGCAGTTCTGACAAACGGTCTTCCTTCAAGCTCAGCGGCTGGTCACCACCCCAGCCCTGAGCTACCGGAGAAGCTGCTTCTGGGAAGGAAATGAGGGTCTGACCAGCCAGGAGCAAGTTACGTTGGCCTTTAATTGTAAATTTGAGGTTTTATTCCCGTAAACACTTCACTAATTTATAGTTTCCTCGAGCAAAATGAGCGAATCTGGAAATAAAGTAGACGTTCCCGTTGGGAAGTTACCAGCGAGGATTTCGGAGGGCATTTTTTGCTAGCGATTTCAGGAAAGAGAACCATCCTCTCTGGGTTTCTTTCTCGATTGGAAAGACCGGCTCTGAGCGGGTGAAGGGGGCGTTTGATGGGCCGAGGCCGGCCGGGGAGCCTGGATGCTTGCAGGGAGTGATCCCACCTGTCTGCGCGTTTGACCCGTCTGTGTATGTGACGTACCTGTGTACTTGTCCCTAAACGTGATCCCTGATCTTCCAGGAGCCACAATTCAAGGAAAATCACAGCCCTTCTATTCCATTCTCTCTTTTTTGCATTTGTACAAAGAGAGACGTGTTCTAGACACCTGTGGATTCTGCTTAGCTGTCTACAGGTGGTCCGTGTGCTTAATCCTGTTCTCTGTCCACAATAATCCTGCTACCTTCAAAGAGAATTGGAGAATATTGGGATAGTAGAGAGAGACGAGAACTCCCACTCTCACCTGACCTTTTTAAGGAAACAAAAACTTAAGTGCAAATACTTTCTTAATAATCAAAATGAAAATGTGATCTGGCTTTACAAAATGAGTTTCTAACGTACACGACTGTCCAGCAGCACTCTGTGGGGGGATGGGGATGCCCGGAGGACAGCCTCAGCCCCACGTGGCCGCGGAGCGCGCGAGGCCCCTGGGGCTGAGGAGTGCATTTCTAATTGCACTTCGTTTCTGAACTCAGATTTAAGTAGCCACACTGTCAAGCGGACATCCTTAGTGGACGGTGCCACATGGAACCTTAGACTTCACGGACACTGTTCGTCATATGTAGTCTTACTACATTTTAATACACATTCAGGAATATCTTAGTCCTACAACTGAAAAGTTTATGATTTGTTTAGCGTCTGTGTCCTCAACATTTTTGTTATATTATTAAGCCATTGATGGAGAGGTTAGCCCTTGTATATTTACATGCGGTCCTCTTTTTAATTTAATGCCATTTATAGACAGATTAAAACTAAATATTATATAAGCTTCACAGTGTGTTTTCAGAATAGAATATTTGCATGTTACACCAAAACCTCATTGTTTCGGACCATTCGGGCAGTATTCAATACAAGGTAGTGGAGAGCCTCTGTTATGTTATTTTAAAAATATGTTTGACTTTATTACTTTCCAACTTGTACAGAGATTCCAGTCTAGTTAAGCAGGTGTCACCAAAGAGAGCTGCTTAGCCCCCTAGGGACTAAGTAATCCTGGCTTATAATTAGCATATGCGTTATTAATACTTGGGGCAACGAGGTTGTTAGAAGCCTGCTCTCCACTAGGAGCTGGAATACTTCTCTTTCAGGCTGGCTTCTGCCCTTAATTATCCTCTACCTGTGGGGAACGCCGCCCCACGGAAGTGACCTTCAGGCCCTCCCCATCCCAGGTAGCGTTAGCGGCCGGATCCTGACGAAGCCACCACAGCGTACGGCGCACAGTCCGGGGCTCAAATTGGTGGCTTCTTTTAGCTCGCTTTCAACCCCAGGGCCACAGAGAGCAGCTCCGTTTTGGCCTTGGCGGGACAGGGCCACGCACCTCCCTGCTCCACGCCCCCGCCACGGGCGCGTGGATGGCGGCTTCGCATCCCCTCCGCTCTTGTCCTCCTGTGGTCAGGTAGTGGCGGTGCCTTTCTACGCGCCTGCCCTCTGTTGAGGTGAATTGCACTGTGATGTGCAATCGCCCGTCACTGGCACGTGTAAGGGGGCTCTTGGCGCAGAGGGGGAGAGTGTGATTTTGACAAGACCAGGGCATTTTTAAATGACATTTTTGGAAACAAAGCTACTATACGCTCCAAAACTTGAGAAAGTGGGGGAAGAAAAATTATGTATAATCTCATCTCTCTGATAAATATTAATTAATTATTATTAATTATATTATTAATCATATCCCTCGAGGATCTTGAAGCTTGCTTCTTTGTGTACTGTGTAGGTTATGGAATCTTTAATAGCTGCATAATATTCCTGGGGTGGGAGGGGATGTTTCTGTAGCTTCCCTCTTGGCCTGGAACGACAAGCAGACACAGACCCAAGCCCCGGGAACGCGGGCGGCTGGCGCGTGCACGGTCCCCCGGGGCCTCGGCCCCGCGAGCCGACAAGGGCGTCTCCGCCCAGTTAGGATCTCAGGTGGACCACAGACGGGACGGGACGGTACCCTGTGAAGTGAGGTGACGAGCTCTGCGCGTATACAGCTCACTTTACAGACCCGACAGCTCCCACAGCTGAGCCTGAAACAAGGACCACAGGCTAAGGGCGTGTGTTCTTCCTGGGGTCCGCGTGTAAAACCCCGTGTGTGGGGAAACAGCAGGAACACGGCCCCCGCATGCTGGCAGGGACGCCTGGGGGTCCGAGGAGGGACAGCCAGGGGAAGGTTCCAGAACGTGAAGCAGAGCGTCAGGGATCAGATCCCATCAGGCCTGCAGGACCTGGCAGGACTCTGATCTCCACTCTGAGGGGGCTGGGTTTTGGCACAGCAGAGACATCACCTGACGTCTTCCACTCATCGCTCCAGTTCCTGCCAAGAGGAGGTCAGGAAGGCCCATTGGGAGGCCATGGCGACCCTCCGGGTTGGAGATGATCCCACAGGCGAGGTCAGGAGCACAGCAGCTGCAGGAGCGGTCAGAACCTGGGGGCTCTGCCCGAGGAACGCGATGTGGCGTGAGTGTGAGAGCATCCGCGCCACCCAAAGGTGCCCCCAGCACCTGCAGTTTCCGAAAACAGGAGGAGCCTGCGGGGGAGTCGGGGGTTGGTGGGGGGGGAGTGGGCCAGGCTGTGGAGGGTCGAATGTCCTAGGCGGTCAGGAGAGGGTCGTGTGAGCACCCGCAGAGTTCGCGAGAGACGGGGGCTGGAATGTGGAGGTGGAGGTCGCCAACATACACACGGCGATGAAAGCTGCTCGAATAGCAGAATGAATCACTGGGAGTGCGTGTTGGCGGAGAAGACAGGGACCGAGGCCACAGCCCAGCCTCCGGGTCTCCAGTGGGAGGAGCCCCGGGGTAACCTGATCACTTCCTGGAAACGGAAATGATCACAAAACTTCCAAGTCCGTCACAAATACGTTCCCTCCGACATCTGGCAGGCCCCTTTCCTCCCAGCAGAATGGGGCAGCACCTAGGATTTCCCGCTCACTGACCGTGGCAGCCAGCCCACAGATCGCACCATGGGCTGTGCTTGGACGGGACGACGTTTCAAAAAGGAAATAGAATATCTGACTTGTGAAGATAGTGTAACCACTGGGGACCATTTAAATGTGACTGTGGTGAGGCGTTTTTTCCTTAACACATTGTCACAGCGACAGGACCTCCATCCATCGGGGTAGGGCCTCACCTGCCCACTTTCCCCGACGCTCACTCTTCTTGCCGGGCTCCTTGCATAAGTCAGGCTGAGGCTGAAAGGACGCACTGGGAAAATGTTGGGGAAGTGTGAAAACGAGGGCCTTTCGGAGCAGCTGTTTCCGGCTATGATCTGATTATCAAATGGTGCTGCTTCCACTCTGGCCGTGAGGATCACATCCACACTTAAGGCGGGTGACCCCCAGCTCTGCGTCGGGCAGGGAGGGAGGACGGTGAAGCTGGATGTACTTTCATGGGAGACTAGCTTTGGTTTCACCTTGAGCGTAGATTTGCAGAGACTGTGTCACCTTGAGGCTTAAAGATGGCTTGAGAGATCCTGCGATGCGTATTTCTTAACTCTTCAAGTAACTGTCTACAATGTATGCATACTTCATGGTGCAAGAACTTTCTGGTGCCCTCCCCCCTTGGCCCTTTGCAAAGCAGACACATCCCCTTGAGGTGACCTTCCTTGACCCTCCTCTTGATCCAAATCCACCGTCTACAGGAGCCCAGCCATGGAGCCAGGTCAGCCCTTCGCTGAGCTGGCTAATCCCCTCACCTGGGCTTAGATCCCACAGCCACGATGCCAGCGCCCTGGCTTCTTTCTGCAGACATCATGTCCCATCTTACGCTGTGGCTGTGTGGTCACCTGGACCGGACACAGAGCAGAGGTTCCTGAGGGCACCCCTCGGGCCTTCAGCGTCCAGCTCCTTCTCAACAGCACTTTGCACTGCGCTGGGACCCCAAGCCGTTGAGTAAATCAGTCAACAAATCAGAACAAGATGACTTGTACAACACAGCCTGGTAAAGAGCCCAGGAATTCTGCAGGGAGAACTGCGGAGGGAAAGCAGTGGGGTCTGCAGACAGGTCAGCCAGGTGACCTTGGGCAGATGCGGCCACGTCTCTGAGCCCCAGGCCTCCACTGTGGAGGGAGGGGATTCGGCCAGATGACCTGGAAGGTTCCGGTGAATTCGGAAACACTGTTGCCCTGGGTGCAAAGGAGGCAGTGGTGGCGGGCGAGCTCTATGAGGAGACTCATAGAGGAGTGGTGACTCTATGACGTCACCTCTGTACAGACGACAGAGCTGCACGTGGGCGGCATCAGTGACAGGGCCGTGTGGAGGTGAAAGCCTGGTGGCGCATGCATGGTGCGGCCCTGGACGCGTTCTGCCGGACGCACGCGGCGTCTCCTGCACCAGGACGGTGATTTCCGAGTGAGTAATGGAGGAAAGACATACCTTCTTGGTCGCTGGATGGGAAGCCGGGGAGGAAACAGAATCACCGTCCAGTGGGAGGCCAAGCTGCCCGTCAGCTGTGCCCTGAGCCCTGCGCAGACTCGCAGCATCCTTGCTGGGCGGGGGGCAGGGGTGGGTGCGGAGGATGAAAGCCAGGCCCGGCCAGCACTGCCACAGGTCAGTGGAGCTGGAGGGCCTGAGCACAACTCTGAAAAGGGGAAGAAGAAGCACTTCTCTCTCCCGACCGCCAGGCCACTTAGTCTGCAGCGCGGAGGGTCACAGACAACCCCTTTACAGCTGGGGACCTAAGATTTATGGGAAGGGACAGCTTGCATCGTTCCACGTCTACCCACCCCACGTTTAAAACTTGTCTAAAAAAAGAAAGTGAGTTTTACCTGTTTTCAAGACATGGCTGCTTGTGGAAGGCAGTGAGATGCTTCTCCTCTCGCCGGGGGAATCGGGGCGCCTCCCGTGGTCCCCCCCACCCCCTCCCTCCTGACTGTAGCTTCTCTCTTCCTGCAAAGCCCCCCCATAGACCCCACCCCCTGTGCCATCTCTGGCCGTCCCTGGCGGTCTCTCTCCAGCACCTGTGACGTGTGTTAGATTGAAGAGATGTGTCCTTTCCGAGACTTTCAGCTCGTACGTTTTTCGGCCATCTAACTTTGCGTGTGCTCTCTTCTCCAAAGTTTTTGACTCCCAAGGGATGTGTACCTATTCGTTGGACTTTCCGTTTAGGTTTGTTTGTTTTAAAGTGGAATGGGCTGTGTTTTCAGATTAGCCCTCTCGCCGCATGGGGTCAGGGCTCCCTGGGGGCCACGGGCAGGTGGGCTCAGAAGGGCTGGGCTGGGGGCACGCGCAGCACCTGGCCCGGGGCCTGGGTCACGCTCGGCACTGGACACGTTCCTGGTGAAGTGAAGTGGACTCCAATCATTGTTGCTACTTCTGGCCTCTTTCCAAAGGGAGGTCTGAGCCACACCTTCCTGCCGGAATCATCCCGCAGTGACTCGGTCACGCTGTCGCCGTGTACTTGGGGTCGCCGTGTACGCCGTGTACTTGCCTGTCTCTGGCTTTAAGTTCCTCGGGGCTATCAAATGGAGCCAGTTTTTAAGTTAAGTGGAAGTAATTTAAAATCCTGTTTATTGCTTCATTGTGAGTATTTGAGGTCTGTCGATTAACTGCTTTCTTTGTAAAAACCCTTTTAAAAGTCCAGGCGGGACATTCGAGTTGCACTGATAAAGGCCCCTCAGATACCAGGAGACATTCTCACACCTTCGGGTTTGCACAAGTGCGACCTAGGAAGGGCAGTAAGCGTCAAGAGGTGACCTCCTCCCACCTCTGGGTGGTCCCGGGCACCCTTCCGGGGACTCAGGAGCAGGGCCAGGGCTTAGCGGTGAGGACCCCCAGCCGGCCTCCTGGCTCCAGGGCCCAGTCCGGCCGCCCTCTCCCGTCTACGTCCAGAGCCGGGCAATGCGGACAGCCACCTGATGGTTCACGGTAAGGACGAGACGGGCTTCTGTCTGCAGAGGTCTCAGGACAGCGCCGGCTCCCAGAGAAGAGTTTCTTCATGAAGGACTGAGGCCTGAGAGGAAACAGGAAAGCAGGAGCGGCCCATGGGGGCCTGGTGGGCCAGGCCAAGGTGCCTCCGCAGACGTGAGACCAGCTGGGTTGGGGGTGAGGGAGGTCAGGGGAAGAAAGACAAAGATAATCAACCCCCAAGGTCTGACCCAATTCCAGCAACAAATGAATGAAACGCAGCCTCTTATGTTTGAAACTCCAACAACCAAGATCAAAATATTTCAAAGATAAAAGGATTGCATTTTCCTAATATGTCTTTTTCTCTCTCTTGTCTAATATGGTGTTATTTTAAAATGCTCATATCAGACTTGCAAATCAGGTTTAAAATCATCAAATAAAAATGTCCATCAGCCCATCAAACTCACATCAGATCTCACCCCCTTACTAATTTCGCTCTCTTCTCCCCACTTTCTGAATTCTAAAACATTTTCCCAACTGGCATATTTTGATCATCTTTTTCTCTGTCATTTCTTTACTTTCCAATGTGCCTTGAATACTTGCTGCAGTTCCCTTGCCTTTTTTGGATGACATGTGTTTTAAGATGAGCACGTGGTGGAAACAGAGGCATTGTTATTCCCTGGGCATCGTTGTGGGTCAGAACAGTGCCAGAGATATTGAGAAACCCTCTCTTTTTTCTCTCCCCGTTTCGTAGATCTGAAGCAGACTAGATCCCGCTGTCCTAGGCAGTCTAGTCTACAACAGATAGCATTTCCACTTTCCTAGTTACGTGCCGGCGCCACCGGGGTGAGGCCGCACCCACGTCCCCTGGACTAGTTATCAGCCAGTGTATCACGGACCGTGCTGTAGCTTTTCCACAAATACCTCGCCTCATGCAAACCCATTTTGACTCTTCTTGAACTTCTGTCTCGGGCGTGATCTTCAGGGAGCCTTTGATGTTAATTCCTGGTATCAGAAGTGATGGCCTTGCTTTAAATCTCAAGTCCTCATATACTTCATGGCGTCTTATACTTTCTGGCCCTTGAGTTCTTTCCAAATGCTCTGCTGTCGTTTCATCTGCACAACCGATGATCTCGGCATCCATGGCGGCCCTGGGAAGCTGAAGACAGACAGGGAAGGCAGCTGCTTCCAGGGTGCAAGGCCGGCGGTGCGTCTGGGCCAGGTGAGATGGAGGCGGGGGGAGCAGGACTTGGGGCCACAGAACGTCGGTTCAGATCCTTTATTCTGTCTGGCTGCGTGGTCTTCAGTGAGTTGATTAGACTTCTGACATTCAGTTCTCTTATCTAGAAAAAGTGAGGGTGACGTCTTCCGCCGACCTCACAGGAGGTGTGCGTGGGCCCCCCGAGGTCATGCTGCGTCTGGGCCTGGTGCAAGGCTGGGGGGTGCTGAGCTCAGCAGAGGAGGGGTGCTCACGACCCTCCTACAGGGCAGGGCGTGGGGGCAGGGAGGCTGAGCGACCTTCCCAGCATCACAAAGAGACTCAGCTATCGGACCAGGACCCGTCGGCCCAGCCGGTGTCCCCTCCAGCAGCCCCCCAGCAGCCCCTCCATCGGGGCACGTCCAGATTTCCAAATCGCTTTAAGAGGTCGGCCTTCGGGGTTAAGGAAGTCACCTAATAGAGGAGGGTCCCATTGAGACTCCAAGGCATGTGGTTTTCAGTTCATCAAAATAACGAGTTTGGGTGAGGCTAAATTACACTCTTTGGGAAGCAGGTTCACTGACTCCAGAAACCAGAAGGGCTGCAGGATTAACGAGGGGCCACCTTGTACCTGGTACCTCCTCACCTGCTGGTTTCCTCTAATAGCCATTTGCTGCCCTTTCCTTGCCCTTCAGTGCAGACTCAAAATGCCAAATGTATCCATTTCACCAACAAACAGCTCTAGCAGAGGGCACGGTGAATAAAATGGTAAGACCAGAGGAGGAGAAACGACCATCTGAAACCCAGCGATAGCTTGGGGGAATGGGTTTCCACACGCTGGAAACTATTCCACCAACAGGAAACAGTTCCAAGACTGTGCGACTTGGAGCATCGCGCTTCAGCTGAAATTTCCAAGCCGCTCTTGGCACACACAGGATTTCAGCCCAATCGCCCATAAACTAGAGGAGAAAACCACGTGACTGGCGTCTCTGGTGTGTGGTAGGCGCTGATAAATTGCACAAATGAAAGATAAAAGTCATGGAAAGTGCCCCTGTCAGCATCCCACCAGAGCAGGTGATTCAGAGTTGACGGTGGGCTTGCGTCCGAGGCAAGGCTGGCGCCCAGGTCCAGGAGAAGAAAACTGCTTTCATTGTCTCCTACCCGTGGCTGGTCTGGTCCAAAGACAGCTGGAGCGCTGCGGGCGGCAGAGGTGAGGGCTGGGATGCTTCGGCAACCCTCTGCGGAGGTAGAGCCCTCCCCCCCCCACCACCGCCAAGCGGACAGCAGGCTCCTGGCGCAGCCCGGGAGGGGCCCCGTGGAGCTGGGAGGCTGCTTCTCTCTGGGGACCCCCAGGAGGTGGAAAGGCCATGACCTCTCCATGTCCCTCGTCCAACAGAGGGGAGTGGAGCTGAGAACAGCTCGAGAAAGGCCAGTCCCCAGGCAGCCAATGGTGACAGAGGGAGAGGACTTCCTGGAATTCACGGCGCTTTTCTGGCAAGGGAGCCAGCCTTCTCTGGGCCAGGAAATAATTTCAGTGAATCACCTCAATGAACAAAGTCTTATGACTGGGCTTCAGTATGTCCGGGAGCCTCTGTAAGAACTGGCGTCCTGCAGGTGGAGGAAACAACCCCCGTGCTTGACACCTCGGCCTGGAAGCATGTGAGGCGAGAATGTGCCAGGCCCCCCACGGCCTCTTCCACAAGCAAAGGATGAAGCTCGTTTATTTTTACTTCGACAAGCAAAGGATGACGTTCGTTTATTTTTACTTCGACAAGCAAAGGATGACATTCGTTTATTTTTCATGTCCTTTAAATTTAAACAGCTTATTAGGTCGAGAGCTCTTTTCCTGGTATAAGAAATGAGTGTCCTTGCCACATAACGAGGCAAACACAGGCTCCGGGTCCATGGAAATTAGAGTCACAGCCCTCTTTGGCCACTTACTAGCCGGGCATCCTGGACTAGTCACGTGGCTTTTTTTGACCCTAGATCTTTTATCTCTAGACCCGGGTAGACAGCAGCCATGGGGTAAGTCTGGGGAGGGCTGACAAGAGGAGGGACCTGTCAGAGCCTGGTAGGCGCAGGTCCCCGCTGTGGAGCACAGAGGCCGCAGAGCCCGGGGACGCCGTGGTCCTCCCATCTGCGGAGAAGACGCTTCCCCTCAGCCCCACGCGAGCTGGTCCTCCGTGAGCCTGTGGGTGTGGCGCACACACTCGTGCGCACCCAGCCCAACGTGTCGTCCTTCGTAGCCTGAAGGGAAGGGATGGTAGCCGCACAGGACTCTGATCTATGTCCTGGGACACAGAAGCGCTAACCGAGCTCTGAGTCACTGTCACTCAGGTGGCCCCGAGGGGTGCCGGCTGCAGGGGGGCCCCCGGCCCTCCAGGCCCTCAGAGCCCTGGGTCCTGAAGCTCTGAAGGCCAGTGTGTGGGTCCCAGCAGTCCTGGCTCTGGCCATGTGGGCATCCGGGCGAGAGGCTGGCTGAGCTGAGCCCTACCCTGTGAAAGGCCTTCCCTGCCTCCCCGGCATCCCCACCTCTCCCCAGCCACTGGGGCAGCCTCCCCCTCGGCTCTCTCTGCTCAGAACCAGGTTTTCCCAATTCTCCTGCACACAGAGAACCTGTGGCACCATGCGGATGGCTGAGGGAGGGAGTTGCCATAGCAACTCCCTCCCTCATCCTGAGGTCCCTCCCAGTGTCGGGCAGCCCTGTAGTGCCGCGGCGTGGGGAAGGGCAGTGCTGCAGGGGGGACGGACTGTCCTCCAGAGAGCCTTCTTCCCAGCTTGGTGACACTCGCCCTGACTTCTGTGCTGAAGGATGCCCCCCCCCCGCCCCCGAGAGATCTCCCCACGCAATTGCTGATGAAATGGGAAAATTAAAAATTACTGCAGTCCTCTGGTCCTCTAAATGTTCCCAGTTAAAAATGTCCTCTCCTTTCCTTCTTTCTCTTTTTCCTTCCTTCCTTTTTCCAAAAAATAATTCTGATTCTTTCTTTACAGCTTACATAACAAAAATCATTTTTAAATGTGATTCATTTCCTATGAAACACATTTTTGGTTTTGGGCAAGTGACGTTTCCATTAAAATATGCTCTGGAACATCCATATTTTTAAATGATTTTCTTAAAAATCAGATCCAGGTTGCCTTCCGTTACACACACATCGATATTGTTGACATTTACTTTTTCCACAATCGGCAGACGGCACAACATGGTTTCATTTGGAAGAGTTTTCCGTGCACGTAATAATGGAGAATCTGCAGTAGCGATGCGTCCACAGTGACCCGGATCTGGGGTCTGTTCATCTCCCTCACGAGCACCTGTGCCTCTGAGCTCAGCTCCCTGCCCACAGCTCCGTGCGGCGTCCTGGGTGTGAGAGCGGAACTGTCCACGGAGCCCCCTGCAGCCTGCGGCCCGCTCCCAGGACAGCCAGGCGCCACCTGGGACGCGCCCTGGGCAGAATGCCACACCCCAGGACAAGGACCCCTGTCCCCGCTGTGATCAGCGCTCAGGAGGACCCGACGCGTCTGAACCAGACCCTGTGATAGGAGGAAACAGGCACAGAGATTGTAAGCCGAGCAGAGGGGCGTCCGGACCGAGCTCGCACTGGTGGCCGTGCGTGTGGACTCTCCGGGGCTGCTGCCCACACCTCCCATGAGCCTGCCCAGGCCTGGAGGGCGGGGCCTGTACCTGCACCTCCGTTTCTCTCACCCAGTGCCTGGTCCAGGGGACATGACTGTGCCTGCTGTGAGGGGTCCCTCCCCGTCGCCCACCAGGTCCCAACCCTCCCTGCTTCCCCTCCCCCTCCTGTGGCCCCATGGGTGCTCATCCCCACATGACCCCAGGCTGCCCTCCCAGGCTCACTCCAAGCATCCCTCAAGTGTGTCCTTTCTTACCTTTCCGTCGGCGCCTGCTGCCACGGTCCCATAAGCCCATCCCATCAGCCCAGCTGCAGGTTAAACCCCTGGCCCTCGAGCCAGCAGCTGGTCCCATAAGCCCATCCCATCAGCCCAGCTGCAGGTTAAACCCCTGGCCCTCGAGCCAGCAGCTGGTCCCATAAGCCCATCCCATCAGCCCAGCTGCAGGTTAAACCCCCTGGCCCTCGAGCCAGCAGCTGGCACCCAAGCCCAGCCTGGGGCCGATCCTGGCACCCTGTGCCTGCGTCGTCTGTGAGACTGGGTGCAGGTAGCAGAGCCCAGCACCCAGGGCTGCTGGGGCACCTAGGCGAGCAGCTGGACCATCCGCTGCTCCATGCAGGCCTCAGTGGCCGCTGGCACTCGCCCTGCAATGGCCTGGGACTACGGGGGTCAGCGAGAGTGGCCATTCTTACCAACCACACTGCACTGAAGCTTAAGTGGCTTCCAGGCCTGCCCTCCGCGCCAGGGCAAAAGGCCAGCAGCCCCCCAGAGACGCAGGGTCTCTGTGGCCCAGCCCACCTTTAAAAACACCAGCTAAGTTGTGCTACTTCGGTTCTTTCCTCCTGACGAGGGTCCTGAGTGCTGCTGGGCACCGTCCATCTGTCCCTCCTCTGCCTCAGAGCTGGACCTCAGGGCCGGGGTCAGGGAGGGACCGGGTGCCGGGTGCTGGGCTCACCTATCCTCGGCACAGAGTCCCCCACCCAGCGCCGCACACAAAGATGCTCACGACCTGTGACCTGGTCAGTGCCACAGCCTCACTGGTCAGCAGGCTGACGCCCCCCAGAAAGCATCCTCAGCCCTCCTCCCCCACGAGAGTAGCCGGGTGGGCAGTGCCAGGGCCCCAGGCCGAGGACAGGATCAGGCAGCTCGCCAGCTCTGGCTGGAAGGAAAGCCGGCGCTTAGGCGGAGGACGGGCTCGCTTCCTGAGCCACGGCTGAATGGCCCCCTGGCTACTGAGACCCTCTGAGACCAGGAAGGGCCTTTGGGACAGGCCCCGCGAGCCCACACGCCCGCACCCCGAAGCATCCACACCAGCGCCGGGACGCCCAGCACCTGGTCTGCTAATCAGAAACTCGAGCAGGACAGCAGCACCGCACGGACCGGCCGCCGAGGGCCCCCTCGCCACGTCCACCTGAGCCACGCACGCGGAGCCCAAGAGGGCGGGCGCCGGCTGCTGGGCCCTTAGACCGGCAAGAGACAGGAGCACAGAGGACAGCGCCCTGCTTCCGCATGCTGAGGGCACCCGGGGGCAGAGGAGGGGGCAGCTCTCGGGAGGGGTGGCCGGGAAGACCCCTGGCAGACCCCGGGAAGACCCCGTGACGCCCGGGAGGACTGAAGGGTCCGCACCTGGGGGGTGTGCTAGGGAGCGCAGGCTCCCACGGGGGCGAGACCGTGGCTCAGGCAGACAGAGGAGATGGTGTAGAGGAGTGGGTGGAGACGGGCAGCCCGGGGCAGGGGTTCCAGGAGACCCAGACCTGTGTCCTCCTGCCAGGGGCTTGGAGAAGAGCTCCCCTGAGTGTGCAATCACCTGGAGAGAGGCTGGCCCCCTGGAAACCCCTGCAGAGGGGCCCTGGCCTCCCTGAGGGGTGGACACTCGCAGCCCCTCTGGGCCGTCCCAGGCCGTGGAGGAAGCCTGGGACCTCGGCCCTGGGGCCTTCAGGACGGTCACGGGCAGGCCCAGCCTAGCCCGCCCAGAGGGTCCCTCTGCTCCCCGTGGCCACTCCGGCCCCCAGGAGCGCCTGTGCTTACAGCAGCCCCCTGAGAAAGCTCTTCTTGCAAGTTCGGAGCCAGAGGTCCATGCTTCTCAAGAAAGCCTCTTGGGTTTTCTAGTGCAGGACTGTTTTCCTAGAGTCTTCTCCAAGCTAGATGTTTCCAAGTGCTCGTCCTTTTTCCCAGGTGACCAGGCTCGAGGCCTCATGACCTCGTCGCCCTCAGAACACTTGGAGGACCTTCCCTCCAGGAGGCTGTGCAGTGCCAGCGTCTTCGGGACGCAGGGGTCCATGGCTGGGCCCACAGCCTGGCCTCAGGGGAGGCGGCCCATCAGCGTGGCGGGTCACGGGGCGGCCGCGTCTCACTCACGCCATCGGCTCACCTCAGTCCGCTTCTCACTCAGTCCTTCTCGGCATCTCTCTCTCCCTTCACTCCGGCCGCTTCTCCCTACTTGCCCTTCAGACACCTTTTCTAGCAGGTGCCTGGTGCGGACACCTGCTCATGGGCTCAGTGGCCCTAAGGAAGCAGAGGCTCCCTTCCGTGCTCCCCCCCGCGAACAGTGCGCCGCGCCCAGACGTGCGGAGGTCAGAGAGAGGACAGTGTCCGCCTGGCCCCCCGGGCCCCCTACCTGACCACCCACGGCAGCCCTGGGCTGGACACAGGCGTGTCCGGGATCCCGGGCCGTTCGTACCCTGCATAGCATCTCCTCCCCACCTCCGCCCTCCTCTCTCTTCCTCTGTCTGCCCATCCCCACCGTGTCAGGCCTCTCCTTCTGGACTTTCCCAGGAACATTCTGACTTATTCTGGGCTCTTCCTCAGAGGGACAAACCTTTCCGATTCCAGACCTGCACACGGGGTCACCACGTCGGGACCACACGGGTTGTCAGTGTTCTGAGGCCCCTTCTGCTCTCTTGTCCCTCCTCGTAATCGGAGGGAAATCAGGACAATCGGTGACTTTTAGATCCCACTTGTGACTGTGCCCTTGATACGGAAATCATAGAAATGTGCTTCCACTCTCCACTCTGCCCCGTTTATGAGACACTGAGAGGTCCATGTGGGTCAGTGAACTGCAGACAGGGGAACAAGTGAACTCCTGTGTCTTTACAGTCAAATGAACTTCCCCCCAAATAAGCACTATACCATACGCTACAGTTGTAGGCTGGGAATTATTGATACAAACAGGACATTTAAAAAGAGTCTATTTGAGTACAAAGCACCATATGAGGAGAGATTTCTGTTCTAATCTCAGCTGTGTCCCTCTTCGCGTGACCTTAAACATATAATTCACCTGTTTGGATTTGTCTTCTTACCTTTAGAGCAAGGATGTCTGATGAATCTATTTCTAAAAACTTATGCGAAACTAAGCGTCTATTAAATCATTTAAAATTTGACCAAAAATAAGATGTGAGACAGGAGAAAAGGCAGATTCCACAGAGGAAGGGAGGACATGCCAGAGAGACCAAGAGAGGAGAAAATAAACTGAAAAGGGTTTAAAACCGGATAGCTGTAAGCAAGAGGACAGGGCAGGAGGCGAGGCTCACAGACAGGAAAAGAGAAAACATAAAACGTGAGAAATTACGGAGAATCCCAGGATTACTCAGGTAGCAGATGGAGCATGGAATCTTTTTAAATCTCTCCTGCTTAGAATAAAAACACTTTCTCTATGAGATGAGATAGAGGCTTCAAAAAGCAAAAGATCTATAACCATGACAAACATAAAAAAGTGAGAACACAGAAAGTAGGCACAAGATTGCAGTTTCAAGGGACCACGTGGCCGGGCCACGTGGCTCCGTGGCCCCGGAATCTGTCCTTTCTTCTGCCCCGCACGACCTGCCTCCCAAATGCTTGCTGCCACCAACAGCTTAGGAAACGGGCCTGCTTTTAAATTACATCAGCCTGCTTCCTCCAATACCTTGAGAGGAGTTCTAAACCGTCTGTGGACAGGGAAGTGAGCTGACGGAGGCCACAGAGTCACCGTGGCTCTGACCGTCCGGAAGTAACAGCCACGTGGCCCTGTGGCATGCTCCCACTGAAGTCCGTGTCCACCTGGCCAGTGACGCTGGGCCCCACACGTGGCCTTGGCGTCCTGAGCCGCCCCTCCTGTCCCCGTGGCCTCGGGCAGTGGGGCGTGGCCTGTGCATGAAGCCTGGAGCCTCCCCGGGTGCAGTGGCCGTCCGTCTCCGTCTCAGGTGCCATCCCATTGGTTCGTGGTGTTGAGAAGATTATCCTGGATGAGCCAGCAGCTCCCCCTGACCCCATCCTGGTCGGTGGGCTTCACCACCGGCCGCTCACCAGTCCAGGGTCGACTTCTTACCACTAAAGACCAGTTGGATATGGTCACAGACTTTCTCGCCCGAGAGGTGGGGGACGTGGGTGAGGACGCTGTGAGGGCAGCGGAGGGGACCCTCACACATCCCCATGCCGCTCTGGGGCCAGAAGGAGCCCCTGTCCCGAGGGCACACGAGTCTCTAAACGCCCGGTTTCCACCCCATGTAAACGGTGTGACTGCCCTAGCGCTCAGTGTAACCGAGGAAGGTGAGTAACCCCTGGCGGCCCAGCCCGCACCCGGCCCCCCAGGCCCCTGCATGCCCGTCGCGAAGCCCCAGCCGCGGCACAGTCACGGCGAGCGCGGCGGCCCCGAGGTGCGTGGACGGCTGGCGGGGTGGAGCGGCGGTTTCTCCAACAGTCACCTTTTGTATGTTCTTTTTTGCATGGGTCCTCCGCGTCCAATTCCAATTCTGACCACGGCTGCCCCAGCTCTGGTCTAGCCGCTCCCCTGCTGCTGGACGTGCATGTGCTCCGGCAGCAGTGCCCCATGGACACATCCCGTTATTGAGAGGGACGTCAGGATTGCTAGGTACGTTGGCCGCCCTGGACAGGAGCCTGTCCCTGGATGTACCTGGGACGCCGGGCAGCGGGCAGCGAGTGGTTCAGTGTGGTGCCCCCGGGTCCGAGTTAGCTCCCGCCCCGACACGGAGGCATGAGCCACACTGGTGCATGAACGGAAAGTGCAGACCTGCATGCAGCATGGACAACAGAACCGGCGTCGCAGCTCCCCGCCTGCTGCCCAAACAGGCAAACCTGCACCTCGAGTGTCCCCCGGAAATGGACCCAGGAGAGGGCCAGGCCCAGCCCCCGCTCTGGCCGGGGCCAGCACCCCAGAGCCCTTACGGTCCAGCTTTGACAGCCAGGGCCTGGGCGGCATCCACCTCCAAGGGCATCCTGGGGGCCTGAGTGGGGGGATGGGCAGAAGAGGGCACTCACGGCTCCGTTAGAGGTGACCCAAGGCTGATGGCAGGCGTGTGAGCCTCTAAGTCAGAACTTAAACCTACTAGTAAACACCGTTTATCAGCGGCTTGTATGGTAAGCGTATCACCCAAACGGTCTTTGCAGAACGGAGCCTGTGCTCCGGTGGGTGCAGGCAGCGGGCATCGTGGCTCTGGTGAAACCCCTGCACCCACCAAGCCACCACCCATGCCCACCCCACGGCTCCGTGGGCATTCTAGCAGCCCTGGGTCTCCTATAACCACAACTTTGAACTTTATCTGCAGGAGGACGCTCCGTTCTCTTAGTAACCTGAGGCCCAACCCATCCCAAATGGAATCTGAATCACCAAAATGAAATTTAAAAACAAATTATCAAGGGTACTTTTATAATTCCTTTTCATTTATTTGTTTGTATTTGAGTGTTGCTTAAAAAGAAAAGTGCTTGGAACCAAAAGAAAAAGGTGGTTTTGGTTTACATGTCCTATTGAAATCAAGGCTTTCACCCAAAGTCTACGAATGTCAGAACTTGAAATGTGTAGAAATTCAAAATCCTGGGAGGTGGCAAGCATCCCGGGTAAAGGCCCTCACATGACTCTTGGGAACAGGAGAAACTTTGGGGTGCGTCTTGGGGAGGAAGGTGGGAGGCCAGTCTGCAGAAGCCTCCCCCAGACCTCTCCCAAGGGCCGGGGAGGGAGGGGCACCCGCCAGCCCCCTCTGCAGGCGAGCGGTGGCCGTGCAGGTGGCGTAACAGTGGCCAGGACCCCTGCCCCCTCCAAGCCCCCATCCCAGAAACCCGCAGTGGCGTCGTGGGTTTGCGCCCACGCCCTCAGTGCGTGTCTTCGGTGCTCCTGTGTCACCTGCTACTTTTAACGGGAGGTGGGAAAAGGGACCGGGTGAAACATGGGTCCTGGGGGGGGTGGGGACAGCGGGAGGCTCCCAGTGAGATGTGCTTGGCAGGGGTCAGAGGGGGAGAAAGGCCACAATTTGCATACTCAATACCGAATTCCAAAAAAAGAGACGCTAACTGCATGTTGCACGAAGTGAAAAGTGATTTAGGAGATCTTGGCTTTCCTCAGAGTTTCTGGTAATATACCTAGGAGATTGGACAGAAGTGATGTATATTGCTTTTAAGTGACCCGGTTCCCTTCTGCTTGGAGAGGAAATTGCAGAGGGGCAGCGTTAGAATCAGTATATATCAGTTTTCTATTTTAAAATACTTTATTTTGCAATCCTCTGCATTTCTTTACTGTTTCCCGTTTATATGACAAAAAATTCAAAATAAAGATATAAATTTTTAGAACCACATCTCTTTAAGCCAAAACAATGTTTTTGAATTGAACTTTTTATATAAACGGGGCAAGTCTTTTACGTAGGTGACCTGAATCATATTACAAATATATTTTCCTGCTCTAGACGAGGCCTAATCTTACATTTTCATGGTTTCTTTTAAAATTGAGAGTATTTTGTGTTTTATTTAACGAGTTCTCCTGTTAGAGTGGTCATGAAAGAAAGGGACAAAAAAGGCTATTAAAGCAGCACACCATGAAATTCTTCAAAGAACTCCCAGAATCTCAGTCTCACCTTTTAAATTATTATCCCACATGTTCAGTGAGCATTGTTCTGTCTGTTTCAGCTACTACACTCAGAATCGGGGCACGTTTGCAGGCCGACCTCGTAGGGTGGGTTCAAACGTGCGAGGTGAGCCCCAGGGAGAGTTCAAACCTGCGGCAGTGCTTTCAGCCTTTATTTGTAAGATTTTTAAAAATATGCAATTGACTTTATCAAGATGAAAGACGATGAGTCTCCTCAAAACATTTTTCCCTGCAAACCGGCTCTGGGGGAGACCGGCCGCCCTTGCCCCGTCCTGCCGGTGTAGCAGGCGCCGGGGCAGACGGGACTACACCGGACCACAACCATTCCCAGGCCCGAACACCCTCAGGGGTCCTGCTGCGTGGCCGGCGACGCTGGCCTCCAGGTGGATGGAGAGAGACTGCCCGGCTCTGGGTCCTTGCCCACGTCATGTCCGGCAGCCCTGATTGCTGAGAACAAACGGACGTGCATCTGAGGCTGCCCTGGACGCCTTCCTGGGGAGTCCGCTGCCTCCCTGTCGACAGGCCGATGTGACAGCCCACCTGTCTCAGCCCAGGACAGGCAGCGGCAAGGGCACAGTGTGTGCATCGTTTAAGGAGAGGCCCTCCTCTTGCAAAGAAAAAGCTGCACTTTAAATGCCTTAATACAACTACTTATCAAATCCTCATTTCATTTCAAAAGAGAGAGAGGATGATGGAACATGATAATTAGGTGATCACACGACTTCAGTCAGTAGATTGAACTGTTTCCATTTCTGCTACCCTGTGTCAGGGTCGTGGTTTTGTAAACGGGAGAAAAAATCACAAGAAGGGGTTATCTGTCTTGCAGGAGGACGAATCAGAGGCACAGGGGAGAAGCTGGTCTGTGGCCACATTTTGTGACGTGCACCTGTGCAAATCAGAGGATTTCCACGATACGTGCTGTAATGCACAGATAGTCAGTTCTCCTTTGATGATGTGTCTCAGACCCCGTGGAGGTGTGAGCCGCAATGATTCTCTTGGGGGTAGGTGGTTAAGTAAGTCATGAGCACAAAGGGCCTCCAGGATGTTCGGGCTCAGAGATGTTTCTGACGTCCTAGACCTACAAAAGCCACAGAAATCTAGTCCGTTCCTACTGAGAAGGGCTAGTTCCAGGAAATCAGAAATCCAGAAGTTTGTGAGTGGTCCTGATTTCTTTTTTGTAGATTTTTGCCTGGATTCTGCAAAAATGGCTTAAAGCATTTTATTATGATTTTTCCATCGATATTCTTAAACATCTATACAAGACCATTTTTTTCAGCCAGATAGTAACATGAACTACACCCAAATTACTTTCTCTCGATATTGCTTAAATTCCAAGGCAAATGCAAGATCACAGACAAGGCAAAGGATCACCAGTATTTTTGTCCGGAATTTACAGAGATTCTAAGACTATGTATTCATCATTCCCTGTCTCAGAGTGTTTTTACCAATACTACCTTTGGAGTGGAGAGGAAAAAATGAAGAAGCAAGGGTTTTATTTATCACAACTTTACATCTCTAACCATAGGAACTTAAAATAGACCCAGTGCGAGTATCGGCGACAACTGGCAGGGAGCAGGGTGGACCATCGGCTTGGGTGGCCTCCCCGAGGCGCCAGGCGCCGAGCGCCAAGCACAGCGCCTGCCTTGTCGGGAGTTTCCATGGAAACCCAGTCAATCTCTGCTGCCATTTCTAAACCCAAGCTGTGCAGCACATGCTGCTCTCTGATTTTATCCACGGGGGATCTGCATGATGCCACAGGGGCCTCCTTTCGTGGAAAAGACGTGCTCTTGGATGGGGAGGTGCTCTTAGATGGGGAGGTGCTCTTAGATGGGGAGGTGCTCTTAGATGAGGAGGTGCCCTTAGATGGGGAGGTGCTCTTAGATGGGGAGGTGCTCTTAGATGGGGAGGTGCTCTTAGATGGGGAGGTGCTCTTAGATGAGGAGGTGCTCTTAGATGGGGAGATGCTCTTAGATGGGGAGATGCCCTTAGATGGGGAGGTGCTCTTAGATGGGGAGGTGCTCTTAGATGGGGAGATGCTCTTAGATGAGGAGGTGCTCTTAGATGAGGAGGTGCCCTTAGATGAGGAGGTGCTCTTAGATGAGGAGATGCTCTTAGATGGGGAGATGCCCTTAGATGGGGAGGTGCTCTTAGATGAGGAGGTGCTCTTAGATGAGGAGGTGCCCTTAGATGGGGAGATGCTCTTGGATGGGGAGGTGCTCTTGGATGGGGAGGTGCTCTTAGATGGGGAGGTGCCCTTAGATGAGGAGGTGCCCTTAGATGGGGAGGTGCTCTTCGATGGGGAGGTGCTCTTAGATGAGGAGGTGCTCTTAGATGGGGAGGTGCTCTTAGATGGGGAGGTGCTCTTAGATGGGGAGATGCTCTTAGCTGAGGAGATGCGAATCGAATTTCTGCACATCGATTCTACAGCACCTGTTACCAAGCGTCCTGGAGCAAAGACCCCTTTTGATGCATGAATTGTCACATCCACCGCCTTCAGAAAGCTGTGTGTTTTTGAATGATGAGATTTATTAAAACGAGAAAATTTGTATGTACATCTCAGAGTTTCCAAAAGCCTTAAAGTCTTGAACAGGAACATGAAAATGAGTGCCATAGAGCTGGCAGAAGAAAGAATATTTGAGGGCCCATCCAGGGCTGCCTCGTGTGCTCCAGGAGCACCACCTAAAGAGGACAAGGCCGACTTAGCACCCTCGAGAAACCAGAGCTGGCTCTTTCATGGGTGGGTGCTGTGAGCGTGCGTTCACAGCCTGCACGGAGCCCTGTGGTCCTGCAGCTCCAGGGGACGGCAGGCTCCCAACACGCATAGACAAGCCCCCTCCTCCGTCCTCTTCCCCCGTTGAGGGGCGTGACCTTGGAGGTTTAATTTCCCCACATTCTCACAGCCAGCAAGTGGAAGGCCAGGGATTGGACTCCAGCGGCCGAACTTGAAACCCTGAAAATAATAACAAACCTTTCAAGAAAGCCAGGCCTCTTTCTGGGAATGTTTATTCTTTCTTGACACTGTGAAAGGTCTGAAAATGAGCCAGTAACATTTTCTTTGCTTTCATGGTGACAAAGGACAGTTTACATGCCTCTTTTTTATCAGATGATGCATTTGTAAATGGCTTAAACACACAAAAACTACTCCAAAATCCTTTTCTCTTTTTTTTTATAATTAGTAAATTCTCGTTTTCATTTGCATGATTTTGATTAAAATGCCTACTTAAATTTGAACAGAATGTCAACCTCCTCCTGCCTCTATCAAAAAAGAGACATTAAAAAATTTCTACTCATGTTTAAATGAAAAAATTTTAAATAAATTTGCACTAGGCGCTTGAATTAGGAAGACTTTAAGGATTTTTTTCTTTTGACCAAAAAGCAAGGCCACATGTCTATTATTGGCTGGTAGGAAACATTACTGTTTCTTGATACATTTTCGAAACGAAATGTGCAGCAGATTAGCTTCTCTTCGAATGATTTTTATTGCTTTGAGAATCTCCTCCCTCTGGGGTTGGGGGTGTCTCCACATGAGCTGCCAGTTGGGAAATCAGTTAGATTCAGTCATTCAGATCATTATTGACGGAATAGTCTTGAGATCAAACGTTCAGTTCATGAACAGCTGTTACTTTAATGACAGTCAGGCCAACAATCTGATTCAGGGTATTGTTTTGATGGAAGGACAGCGTTAAACTCCTTCTGCCCCAAACTCCTATTTTTAAACCCTGATTCCACTTACACACACCGACAATTTCTCGACCCCTTTTCCCTCAGTGCCTTTTTCTTCTCCCACAGCAGTCTCTAAACTTTAACCCTTTATAGGCTATGCCAAGTATCAGCTGTACACCTGAGATCTGTAATCACGTTCCTTTTCTCAGGACTAAAGGGGAACTGGCAGATTCTAAATACCAACAATTGATTGTGCATCTAGCTGTAAACTGGGACATTCACACCCTTGAACTCAGCCCAGCTGCATGAAGGCCCACCACACTCCCTGACACTCTCACTGATTTTGAGAAAGTCTGTCTGTAAGCAAGTAATCTGCTGGCCTTAACCCAACATCCAACATCCAGGGTGGCTTTCTGAGTGGAAAGCAAATTGAAATCTCTTAGAAGCATTTACCTTTATGAACCATTTTTAATTTGTGATTTTTGTCCCTGCCAGGAATTCAGATGCTCATTGAGTAGGGGGGTGGGGGGAGCACAGGGCATGATCTGAGGGTTACTACTGGGTGGTAATATTGTTACTAAATCATCTCATCCTTGTCTCTTGAGAGTTAAAATTTAGTGAAAAGAAAAACATTTTTTTCTTAATTTTTGTCCTTAATTCTTACATTCCTGGTGGGCGCAAATGCAGCTGATGTAGGTTGAAGTGAAAGTGTCTTTGTAGGACTGCTTATTCCTGAGATGGCGTATTTGAGAAGTTCCACGGAGGGCAATGACCATAAAACTCTCTTTAAAAACATCCCCTCCCATTAGCACAGTGGCAATGTGGTAGTTAAGAGACTGCACGGAGTTTCCTGGAAATGTTTAAACACAGGCAGCATAGGTGCCCAAACTAATCTCAGCGTCTCAGCTGACTTGGCTTGCTGACCGAGACAGATCTGTGCCCTACTCCCTACTCACGTCAGTTAAAAGTAAGAAGTGTTTTAAGGTAAATCAAAGCTACCTGAGTGCCCGATGACGGTCTGAAAGACAGCTAGTCTAACTCCCAGGGCTGGCACAGGAGGCTGCCCGCACCAGCCTCTGGGGCCAACCAGGGGCAGGGCTGGGAGGGGCCGCTGTGACGGGCCTGTTGCAACGCCGCCGTTTCGAGTTTAGACGCGGAGCGGTCTTGGGCCGCCGTGTGTGCCTTTTGGTGAACAGTCACGCATCGTGTTCGGATGGTGCAGCAACAGGTCCTGCTGTGACTGGGTCCACTGGACTTGAAGTAATGATGGAAGGGGTGGGAACATGGGGTGAACACCTGGGGACCAAGGTGCCGCACGGCTGTGGAGGAGGGGCAGCTGCCGCCCCGAGATCGCTGGTCCCTGGACGGCACCTCTGTGCGCGGAGGGAAGAAGGGGTCCGAGCCGCACCTGGTGGTGGACGAGGATGGGGACGCCCCACGAGCCCGGCGGGGACCCTCCAGCTCCGTCTCACCTCCTCACCCAGGGAGGCTCAGCATTAAAGAGACTTTGGAACAGTATAAGTAAGAAGGTGACTTGCTCAGGGGTTTGATGCCTTTCCGTGTGCCTTTGTAATTGCAGGTGCCCCACCCCTGGCTGCGACGGCTCCGGGCACATCACCGGCAACTACGCTTCCCATCGGAGGTATGCACGGCTCGCTCCCGCAAACACCCCCTCCATGCGCGGGACCCCTAACGGGGGCTCGGGTTGCCTCCACTGGTGAATTAAGGGTCTAGAGACCCTCGCCCACAAAACGGGGCTGCCCCCAGGGGCCTCACTTAGAACACCAGCTCTCGGGACCACGGCCCCCCTCTGACGTCCCCCTCATGGTGCCGCTGGCTCCATCCGCAAGAAACGTTTCTCAAGTCACCCAGGGCGTCTTTCTAAATCGAAAAGGGACGAGAAAAAGAGCCAGGAGGTTATAAGATGCCAGAGAACAGCCATTGAGAGACAAGCATGCTAATTCCCCTGAGAGCGGATCTCTTAAATATTGAGATTTGAGCCCCGAAGCTGTGCGGTTATTATAAGCAGGGATCAGCAGAGCTGAACACACAGAAAGGCTTGACCTTACAAATCCCAGGCCCCGCCGGTCCCAGAGAGCAGGGAGCATCTAAGTACAGCGTGAAGAGTCAGTCGTATGAGGCAGCAAGAGGCCCACGGTCGCTGAATAGTTTACAAACCTCTGTCTTACACCAGGCCCTATGTTAGAAGTGGATTGAAAGAGCCTGTTGGTACAACACCTGCACAAAGGTGGGTCTAGACCCCGTGGGCAGGAGCAAGAATTCCTTGTCGTGTTCAGTCAGGATCGACAAGCCAAGGTCAGGACAAGAGCCTTTCTGAACGGAGACCCTCGTAACCCGAAGTCTCCAATGCAGGAAGGGGAGCTGCGTCTGACAGATAAACAAACCATGTTACGACGTAGCCGCCGCCTTGCCACCCTCTAAAATCAGATCATAAAGTGGGCAGTCGGAATGTGGACGAGCCCTTCAGCTTTAAATGCTTCCCCAACAAAAACAGCAACAAAAATGAAGAGAAAAGAGAAAGGAGGGGGGAGGAGAGAGGGAGGGAGGGAGTCAGGACAGTTGGTGTGGGTCACCCCACAGCCCGTGCACCGTCCACAAGCAGAGCGGACTGTGTGGGTCACGGGGGTCCACACCGTGTGGCCGCCCGAGTGACCAGATCCCGGCGTTCAGAGCAGGGGGCGCTCCCGGGCTGGCTGGCTCAGCGTGGCTTAGAGATGGAGCTGGCAGGGTGGGCTGTTTCCTTCTTAAGGCCACAGGCTTCTGTGTTCACTTTCCAGCCGTTTGGGAGCATCGTTTCTATGGCTCAGGTCTGGGAAAAGTAGGAATTATGATGACCAACAAGGAGAACTGAATTCCTCAATTTATGGGTGGATTCTTCACACTGACTTGATAAGAACACCTCATTCTCTAGACCAGGGCTGTCCACCTGGGCAGTGTGGGCACTCGGGGTGAGATCGTTCTTTGCTCTGGGGGCCGTCCCATGCATTGGAGGATGTTGGGAGCATCCCTGGCTCCACCCACTAGATGCCGGTGGCACCGTCATCCCCATTCGTGACAACTAGGTGTCTGCAGACATGTCCGAATGCTCCCAGGGCCACTGCCATGCGCCACAGGGTCGAGAGGAGCCTTGCCAGGTTGTCTTGCTGGTTTTACCCGGCGGCCCAGAGCCAGCTGCTGTATTGTGAATGTAGAACAAGGGTGAATACATTCCAAAAGGGATCCCCAGCGTAGGATCACCGGTTTAGAGAAAATGAAATAAAATAAAATAAAGCTCTAGTTAAGTTTCTAAGTCAAGCACACTCTATGCTACTCTTTATGTTAATTTATCTTAGAATTTACCTCAGTCCTCACAAGGCCAGAATTCCCAGCACTGAATAATGCCTGCAAACTAAAAGTGAACATTTACTGGTCATTTCATATCCAAGCGTCTATTTTACTACTTTTTTTGGTTTGACATCATGTAAATTTATTCATAATTTGAACACGCGCATGCATTTAACGTATACTTTAGAATGGTGGGTATGTCCGTAGAGCGTAAACTCGTGAATGAAACGTAATTCAAGCTTGGATTTAAGCTCCCCTCTGTGCCTGGACTAAGTAGCACCAGGCTTGCTCTGTACATCTGGAAAGTCAATTTGATGTGGCTTCCAGCACATTTCAGGGCTACATCCAGCCCTACAGGGGGGGCCGATTAAAAGCAGAGCACATTCCTCAGTATCGTTTATCCGAGGACACCTTCCAGGCGTAGAAGTTAGAGTGGGCCTGAGCTGCTGGCGGAGCAGACGTGGGGCCAGGGTAACAGTCCTGTGCACACTGGATGCTGCGGAAAGACAGAAGCAGCCCCCCAGGCCCGACGACCCTTGAAGGTCGTAAGTACACATAGATACACGCCTTTCGGGGTTACTCTTACTTGATCCATTCCCAGGAACATGAGGCGATGTTACCTACATGCAAACCACAGGGAAACTCCGCTCAGGGACCGATTCCTCAGCCTTCTGCTAAGTTGTGCCAGGCTACCAGGCAGCCACAGGCGCCCAGGTTTTTCACAAGCGGTGATGCGGCACGAATCTGACTCCCCCGGGACCCCTCCCCCTCTCGTAGAGCAGTGGCACCCCTCGGGCTCCAGAATGTTCTCTGACAGCGAAAGACGAGCTGTACTGAGCACTCGCTACGTACCAAGAACACGTGCGTGTATCATCTCACTCTCCGAGCGTGGCTCTTCTCCTAAGGGCGTGTGAGGGGCCAGCGCACGGGACCCACGCTCAGAGGTGACAGTGACCCCAGACCGGCCTGCAAGAGCTGGCTGTGGACTCCCTCACCTAGACAAGGATGCCGGGATTCCAGGCCAGCCCGTGTCAGAGCCAGGGTTTCCTCGGAGTCAGGGTCGGGTCCAGACTAAGTTCCCTGCTGCGCTATTTGTTCTGTTTTGGTTCTGTTCCAGTTTATTTTCACTCCCAGCCCCGTGTCGGCGAGGACGCAGAGCCTCACCTCTCTCCCAAGTTCAGAGTGAAGGAGGCGGGGGCCGGACAGAGCCAGGCTCCCTGGCCAGCATCCTGGCCTGTGGCTTCCCTTCACCACTAAGGTCCCCGTGTGGAGACAGGCAGGAAAGACGGGCTCCCAGGCAGGATCCGCGAGTCCCACCCACCCCTCCTCGTCATTCACTGATTAACTCACGACAAACATCTAACTATGACCTACTCTGTGCAAGGCATTGGCCTGGGAATCAGAGGAAGAAGGGAGAATAAACACACAGGGAACTGACACTCGTGTGGACGAGCGAATGGACAGTCACCAGGATGGAGTGAGAAACACCACGGGGACCGAGGGCCGTGAGAGCCCCAGGGCTGCTGTCAGGATGGCAGGTGGGCAGAGAAGACTGCCTGGAGGAAGACCGTCCAGGCTGAGGCCAAGCAGATGGGGAGGGATGTGAGGCCCGAGGATGGCTTGTCCGGGACCAGGACGTGCCGGAAGCCTCCAAGAGGACCGCGTGGGGCAGGGACAGCAGGGCTGGCGGCGCCCAAACCAGGAGCCTTGGGTGCTGCGTGCAGGGGTGTGGGTCCATCCTGAGGTGAGTCGGAAGCGGGCAGAGGCTAAGCAGACCACACACGCGTGCAGCTGAGCCCTGCGGCTCTGACACCCCATCCTACAGGCAGGAGTGACATCGACTCGGAAGGCATTCAGGACGGAAGAGCCACAGGACTTGTGGGAGAGAAAACCCGGGAATGGCCACGGGTGACCCGGCCTCTGGCCCCTGACAGGAGCAGACGGGAGTGGTGTGGGCTCGGCCAGGGAGGACGGTGAGTTTTCCGGCAGCAGCAGCAGCGAAGGTGTCCCAGTCCCCGCGGGCAGCACGGTTTGCAGAGGGGCAGCTGGGAGTCATCGCCGCCTGGTACCTGGAGACCAAGGAGCCGTGGCAAAATGAGGACAGAGGAGGGTCTGGCGGGGGGATCGGCTCAGCACAGGCAGAGCAAGCCAAGCGGACCACGGAGTTTGCAGATCGCGGAGCCTCAGAGCCGAGGCCGGACACGGGCCCCAGCAGGGCGGCAGGAGCTGCAGCCGGTCCTGCAGTGCGAAGGCGGCGTCCCAGTTCCCGCGGGCCACCGTGACCCACCAGGATAAGAGCAGCTCTCACAGAAGACCCCGGGGGGGCCAGAGGCGTGAAAACACTTTCTAAATTTTTATCCAAAAAAGGAGGAGAGAGATGGAGGGAGCGGGAGAGAGTGAATCAAGGCGCACGCACCCTGTCTCTTTTGCTGTCCTGTAGAGGGTGACAGGTGAAACGGCGGAGGGAGGGAGGCCGCGTGCCAGGGGAGTTGGAGCGCTTGAAAATGGGGACGCGAGGGGCGGGGGGCTCCGGAGCTGCAACTTTACAGAGAGGAGCCAGGCGCCTGCATAAACGTGGAACAGAACCAAGGAGACGGCCGTGATGGGGTGACGGGGTGATGGGGGTGCCCCCCAAGACAGCCGGGCCCTTGCCTGAGGGCCAGCGTGCTCAGACAGAAGCCAGACCCGGCAGAAAAGCATGTACTGAGGTCAGGACGATCCAGTGGACGGCACATCCCGCCCTGGCTCAGCCCTGGGGCCTCTGCCTCCACACTTCCCCGGGGGCTCCAGAAACGGTCCAGTGCCTGCTTCTCCAGTTCTCTGCAAAAATTCCTGCTTATTCTATATAATCTCACATCTAATAGCCTAATAGCCTACAGTTAGCTGTTGTTGAACAGAAAAAAACTCATATATAGACATTCCTTTAGTTCCTTTAGACAACGTGAGCCGCTATTTCCAAAATTCCAACATTAAATAGAATAAGCTTGGTCAACTTGCACTGCATCTTCTGCAGATGCCATGGGAAGCCAGCCTAATCAGGTAAATGGGGACGGATGCCCAGGACACGCCCCCTCCCAAGACGAAGGGCTCTGGAATCCGGCCACAGGAACGCCACCAGAAAGGAATGGGGAGGCGTGTGTTTCTTCTTCCCTGTGGCCTCTTCTGTGCAGAAGGCTCGTCCCCCTCTGGCAAGTCAGTCCGGCCTCTCCTGGCGACTCCTGACACCAGCTTCTCCCACCCAGGCTCTGGGCGCCCTCGCGGGGGCCTGACAGTGTCTGAAGGCCTAGGGGGAGCACAGAGGAGCTGCCCCCAGGATATCGTTTTCGTGCCAAGAAGCATCAACTGCTGGAGGAAACTGCGTCAAAGCCCCATCGACAGTGAAAGGGGCTTGCGGGGTGAACAGCTTAGGCGCTTCCTGAAGTCTCGCTTCTTCCTTAGCCTTTCAGGTTGCCCGAGAGCCAAGAAGAGCGGCATCAGGATAGCACAGAGCAAAGAGGACAAGGAAGACCAGGAGCCCATCAGGTGTGTGGGCCGGGGAGCCGGTCGGGGGCTGGGGGGTGGGGTCAGGGGGCCGGGGGGCGGGGTCAGGGGAAGCTGGGGGCCGTGGGGCGGGGTCGGGGGGAGCTGGGGGCCGTGGGGCGGGGTGGGGGGAGCTGGGGGCCGGGGGGCAGGTCAGTGGAAGCTGGGGGCTGGCGGGGAGGCCAGGCTTGGAGAGGTCGGTCAAGTGTGAGGTCACAGCATTGAAACCAGACCATGCACACCTGCTAACTGACCAAAAACATCCTCTAAATGACAGGTGAGGTGATAACCAAACACCCATCCATCCGATGCTCTGAGTAACCTAAGCATAAGAAAGCCCCTCTACCTTGGATGGGAAAAGCAGTGTAATTTACTGGGAAAGGCAGGTCCGTGAGAGCATAGGAAGTTATTAACTACAGCAGCCAAAGAGAACATTTGGCTGACTTCCAGCTTAGGAAGGTCGCTTAGCTGTCTGTACTCTGCTTCTCACTAAGGCGGGATGGAGAGCACGGTGGGTAGAAGGCTAGCCCCCTACCCCTCCCCACAGGCATTTGCCCCGAACTGCTGCCCGGTGAGCCTGGGTCTCAAAAGTCTGTGAGATAAACCTGTTGCCATCTCCCTGAAATTTTAATCTCATTCATTCAGTGTCTTTAGAGAAAAGTTTTGATTAAAATTAAAATGTGTTTGCGGTTTGGCTGTGAGTCCTCAGCCCTTTGCCATAACCTGCAATAGAGAAGTTTCAGAAGCACGATTTAATTACCCTGTTGCTGAACCTTAGCTCCAACCAATGATTTTCCTGTTTATTAAAAAAAAAAAAAAAAAGTGCTCCTGGGTACCTCGTGCCAAAGCTATGCCAGGAAACTTAACTAAATACCACCTCTGCTGCTCAAAACCTATCTAGCTGGAAGGGCATCCTGTGATCTCAGAAAACATAGCCAAACAAATGAATATTCTCTAGCTCCTGAGAAGAACACAGGTTTATACGACAATCTTAAAAATTATCCTGCAGTTTCCCATTGACTTTGCACATCTCCACCATAAAAGCTGTGACTCGCCTCTCGAACAGATGCCCGCATCTCACTTGCTCCAACAAACTTGTTCTTCCTTTTCACCCACGGCATCTGCATCCCTCACTAAGCCTGGACTTTCTGTTGTTCCAGGTAAACCTTCTTCCCACCTGGCCTGGACCAGTTTCCAGGAGGGTGAACTACTTCACGGCTCCGCTAGGTGGTGTCTTTTCGTGACTTTCCTTTTTCTTTCCTTCTGCTGCAGTAGAGGATGCTGGTTTGTCTCTCGCGTCAGGTTAACTTGACCTTGCTGGGGGGCCACCAGGCGTAGGGTGGCGAGACAGCCAAGCTTGCCCCTCTGTCCCCCAGGTGCCCCGTGCCCGGGTGCGATGGCCAGGGCCACATCACCGGCAAGTACGCCTCCCACCGAAGTGCGTCCGGGTGCCCCTTGGCGGCCAAGAGGCAGAAGGACGGGTACCTCAATGGCTCCCAGTTCTCCTGGAAGTCCGTGAAGACGGAGGGCATGTCCTGCCCCACGCCGGGCTGTGACGGCTCCGGGCACGTCAGTGGCAGCTTCCTCACGCACCGCAGGTGAGTGCACCCGCCCAGGCTCTGTGCCGCGGGCAGCGGGGAGGCCGGGGGCGCCGCTTGGCCCGCGATGGTGCCACGCCCACCCCTCAGGCTGAGAGGAGACCCCGAACACTATGCTACCAACTCATGACATTCTGAGGCTCGGGAGAGGAAGAAACAAACAAATTTGTTTTGAAAAGCACAGACTCGTCCTACCGCGTCCGCATGTACGTAGAGGTTTCCAGATGTCTTCGATCAGTATCCGCAGAAAGAAATAGGCTGTCATTTTACACGCGCGCGCACACTCACAGGAGTATCCGTGGATTTACTTATTCGTTTTGGCTGAATATTGCAGGCAGGTCCCACTCGAGGAAAGTGGGTGGCACCTGGTTACAAAGGCCTCATCAGATACATCAGGAAACCTACAGAAGGGCCGATCATCACCATTGATTGTTATTTGCTTAATGGTGAAATATCTATATATGCGATTACGTTGCCTTAGAAGAAGAGGCTTGCTCTGTTGAAGCAAGTGGCTCCCTGTAGAAGTCAGGAGGAATGACTGACGTGGGCAAATCCCAGGCGTGCCCCAGCTTCCCAGGATCCAGGTGGGGGGACACGGCATCACACATACGACATAAAGCCACGGGGCTCCCCCGGCCTCTCCGACCACAAGCCCCGTGCGCCTTGCCTCCATCTGCAGCACTGCATGGAACATGCAATGAGCCAAACGGAGTGATGCGTGACGATGCGCCTGAACGGTTTTAGGAAGTGATTTTATTGTAAAAGAAATTCCTGCTCAGGTAGAGACTCAGACGGGACGAAGGGGCCTAAAGAGAGACACGAGTGTCTTTCCCTGACTCTCCCCAAGGTGGGAAGTCCCCGCGTCCCCCTTCAGAAAGCACCCTTGAGCAAAGAGGCACGCAGCCCGGCTTAACGTGCCCAGGGGCACAGAGACCCCTGACCCCCATGGCACACCGCCTTCTTCTTTTTGATAGAAATAGATCACAGTGTTTCCTGGGCGTCTGCATGGAACGAGGGCTGGCCTTTCACCAGAACAGCCCCCGGGCCCAGCTGGTAGCAGGCGTGTCCTTGGCCGGCGAACATCTCACTCCTGCTCAGAGCGGCCCCCTCCTTTCCAGAGGGAGGGCTCGGCCTGCGGGCCCCAGTCTCCACTCTAGACGGGATGTTACCCGGCAGGGAACTCCCTTCTGCTGACTTCTGTACATCCCTGTGCCAGAGTGTCTTCAGGGTACCGTCCTAGAAGCAAAAATGCTGGTTTTTACATGTTGATAGGAAGTGCCGAAATGCCCTCCAAAAACTGCCTCTACTTCCTTAAGTTCTGGGCAATCAATAAATTTTAAAAATTTAAGAATCCTGCCCACATGACCTGTGAATGAGGGTATACGTGGTCGGCTAATCTGACACAAATGACGACAAGCTCCACTTCTCTGATTAAATGTAAGCACTCAGTTTCCAGAAACTACAGCAGAAGAGGGGGGCGTAGGCGTAACTGCTACCTGTGTGGCGTTTGCTCGTTTCCAAACCTTTGGTAGGATAGTTGCCTTAGAGTCGGAAGAATAACCCTTTGTTCAGAGCCACCCAGCAGATCCTACTCGCTTTCGCAGGCTGGTTACTCAGCGCGTCCTCAGGGCTCGCAGGGAGAACGACTCGAGGGCCCCAGACTCCGAGTCGCTACCACCAGGCAGGACCCTCGGGGCTCACCCCTCCCCACATGCTGCTGGGCTCACCCCACACACCTGATCACCCTCCAGATTCACACCCAGGTGCCAGGACGGAGGTGACCTCGTAAAGATGCCCAGGCTCTCCTGGTTCCTGGCCTTCCCTGTTTCTTTTCCGCCAAGAGACACATCTCCCCAGGGCCTCTGGCCAGGAGGGGGATGTTGATTCAAAGGTGCCTTTGCCTTGAGCAGATGGAGGGAATCTCTGGACAGGTCTAGTGAAGATGGGCACAGCCGGTGACTCCTGTGACTTGGGCAGAATGTCTCTCACCTAGAATTCCCCGTGACGCGCCCTGGGGTCTGCAGACAGCTCACCCAGAGCCCCAAGGAGGGTCCCGGGAGGAGCTCCCCGAGTCCAGGGAACAAGCAACCAGCCTGGTCTGCCCAGCCTACGCTGGGAGCCGAACCTCTGGTCCAGGGCACCGCGGCTCCACCGTGAGATGGAGCTGGAGGGTGGACCCTCAGAGCATCTCAGAAGCAGCTCCGTGGGGCCCTGCTTGTGGTGGGCAGAGCCGCGCAGAGACTTTGATACTTTATTTCACTGTGAAGCTTAATCAGAACAGTCCGACCTGCTACCTGTCACCTCTGAGGACGAAGGTTATGTAGATGCTGCGTGGAAAGGGTTGGGAACCCAGGGGTGTCGGGTGATAGGCGGGCGCCCTCCCTCCGGGTGTGAATCTGTCTGGCAGGGCGCGGGCGTGGGGTGGAGTGGTTAGGGAGACGATCAGGACCCTGCGAGAGCTGACCCGCATTTTGCAAATTGTGCTGTGAAGCACATAACACAAAATTTACCGTCTCACCCATTTTTGAGTGTCCAGTTCAGGGGCTGTAAGCACAGTCTCACTGCTGCGCAGCCACTGCCACTGTCGCCTCTGGAGCCCCTCACCTTCCCAGGAAAACCCTGCCCCCGCTAGACACGCACTCCCGGCCCCCGCCCCGGCCCCTGGCACCCACTCTCCAGCGGATCTGACTCTCTGGTCCTCACCTAAGTGGAATCACATGGTGTCTGACCCGTGATCGCTTATCTCGCACAGCATAGCGTCCTGGGGTCCCTGCACATTGTGGCCTGTGTCAGAATCACCCGGCTTTTAAGGCTGAATCGTGTCCTGTCGCACGTCAGCCTGCAGTTTTCAACTGTTGAACAAGTTTTCATTTATTTTAGATGAAACGTTGTTCCCTGGAGGTGTAAGAACCGAAATCCTGAGCAGGAACATGGCTTGGGCACAAACACAGGCTTGGTAGGGTTTCCATATGCCTCTTCCCCCAGAGGCCCGGGGCCCGTCAGCTGTCTGGTTCCTCAGACCTTTAAGGCCTCAGTGAGGAGGGGCCTCCCAGAAAGACATGGGTGGTACCCTGAGATGCAGGGTTCCTTGTACAACCCATGTGCCATGAAAGCAAAGCAGCTTTTAGAATCAGAAAAAGAGTAGAAGGAAACAGAAATTCCTGTTTTATTGCTCTTTTCCCTCCAAGTTGTGACCACCCAGCAAGATGATAAAGGATCACTTCCTAAGGTGCGTGGATGAAGGGGGAGCACCCGCCCTGGCTTCCGGGTCCCAGGAAGCCCACTCGCCCCGCTTTCCTCTTTGGGAGGTGACCACATGGATATTCTGGGGAAAGGACATTGACAGGTGACACGTGCCCTGAGCTCCCACAGTCCCTGTTGGCTGCAAAATCATTTCCACTCATTTCTTCCGTGTAAGGATGGGTGGGAGGACCTCCTCCCGGTCCCTGTTTCCCGGGCAGAGCTGCTCTAAAGGACTAGGGATTGGCTTACTCTATGGTTAGGATTGGCTGCGTCAAAAACGGCGGGTGGGATGGGAGACAACACCTGGGAGTAGCTCGTAGGGGCTCGGGAGCAAGGGAGGGTTTTCTAGGAGGGGTGAATCTGGATACGAGATTTACCTGAAGGAATGAAACCAACGGGTGAAAAGAATTAAAGGCACAGAGCAGTCATGGGGACTTGACGGGGCCAGATCTTGAGAGGCAGACGGAGGCACTGGGATCTCATCAGAGGCACGATGAGGGGCCTGAAAGGGTACCTCGGGATTCCAGGATCAGGGTTAGAGCTGTCAGGAGCAAGGGCAGGAGAGAGGATGCTCTTCCAGGGTCTCAGCTGGCTTGGGGGGCAATGGCTCAGCTGGCCGGGAAGACCCCCCAAGCCTGGGTGCGGGTGTCAGGACTGTGTGCACTATGGGGCCGGTGATGCAGGAGGGAGGCAGGCTGGAGGGAGGGGCTGGGCAGGAGGGAGGGCAGGGGCAGGGGGCCTACCTGTGGACCCGCCTCTCTGTGTGCGGGTGTGCTGGCCATACCGTGCTATCACCCCAATCTTAGCACTTTGTGTAGATTCGGAAGATTCTCCAAAATTAAAGCCACAATTCTAACCCTAACAAACAAATAAATAATCTTAGAAGCAAGTCATCTCTCACTGAGCTTGACCAAATTATTTTTTTTAATTCCCTCCCAGACCCCCTTAAACCTCTTCCACCTGAACCACATGACGTGGTTTGTTCATTTTCAGTTCCTCTACGGTTCTTATAAATGAGTAGATAGGCTTCTTTAGGATGTTTATTGTGCTTGACACTTTCCAAGAGAATTGTGATAAAAACGAGTCACCATATTGTGTACTTACTGTGAGGGTTTTTTGCAACCAACCATCCTGTTTAATGTAAATATGAGCGGGATAGGCTACCTGCCTTAACAGATACACCCAAACTGGCTCCAAAGAGTGGAAGTTTACCTCTTGCCCACATGACAGAACTGGATGAGGGAACAGGAGAAAAGGGCTCAGCCACCTTCAGCACATTCTCCAAGGGTGGTCTTCATTCCACAGCCAGAGAGGGAAAGAACATGCAGGATCCACCCGGGAGATGTGGGAGCACGGATCACTTCCTTTACATCCCACAGGTGGAACCAGGTCCATAGAATCACCTAGTGCAAGGGATGCTGGGAAATGTAGTCTACCTGGGATGCTGGGAAATGTAGGCTGCATGGGATGCTGGGGAACGTAGTCCTTGTGAGCCCAAGGAGAAGAGCGAGCCTTTAGGCACCTGCCTCTCTGTAATGCGGAGAAGCCATAGCTTTTACCAAAACCTACGTAAGCAGGCAACCGCAGCGCCCTGAGGTCTGCATAGTTCCCATTTTAGACATGAGAACACTACTGCCAGGAAGGAGAAAGCTGGACCCAGCCAAGGACTGTCTGGGGGCTTCATCCGTGGACCATCTGTATCCCTGTCTGTCTGTCTGTCTGTGCATCTGCAAGACCAAACACAGGGCTGCCGCAGGGCAGGTACTGAAGAAACCAGGTCTCGTGGGCTGGAGCCCAGGGAGAGGGAGTGAAGAGGGCTGACCTCTCCGTTCCGCCCAGCCATCCCGCCAGGAGGAAAGCCCACTGCCTTTGGCCTCTGAGGACGGGTCCCTGTCTGCCCAGGAGCACGGAGGTGGGCCTTCTGTTCCCTCTCAGGCTGAGACCAGGGCCATGCTCGCCCAAGACACACGTGGGGATGGAGGACACTGAAGCAGCCCCAGAGTTCCTCACTCAAGACCCGCTGATGGTAAATCCAGATTCCACAGCGTCGCAGCCCAGGAGCTGCGATCCGGCTGCAGACCAGCCCTGCCCCTGCTGCCTCCTGGGCTCTCGTCCAGCCCCCGGGGCTGTCATGCACCCTTTCCCGCCCTCTCTGAACCCCAACCTCCTGCTCCTACTGACTCCTGGCCGGAGCCGGGGGGACAGGAGGCATGGCCAGGGTCCCCCGGAACCGCGGGTGGTCTTCTGTTTGACAAAAGCATATTGGAAACATCATACTTCACTCTGTGACGAGAGGAAACGTCTCCATTTTGGATTTCTCTGTGAGCTGCAGTAGGTGAGGAGGGTGGAGGGTCGAGGTGGCCCCTCCCGAGGAGTAGATGCTGTCGGAGGTGGAGAACGTTTGCATGCAGAGCAGACCTCGTGCTGCTCTGGCGCGTTTGCAGGACTCAGCCAGCTGGGCCCCCATTTCACTCCGCAAGCCTGAGTCGTCCGACCAGGCTGCCCATCAGGAGGACAGAGGGATGCTGGGCAGCACTGTTCTCTGCTTTGCTTCGGATGCGGGAAGAGGCCGGGCACGTGGCAACCTGCACCCCGCGGCGGGCTGCCCTCTGCTCTGCGCGGGGGTGGGGCCCCCAAGCGGAGGGGTGCAGTGAGGCCCCGCAGAGGGACTAGTGCTTTCCGTGGGGAGGCTCCCGGGGCTGCGGGCCTCCTGCCCTGACGGAGCCAGCGCCCCCAGAGGAGGGACGCAGGGTTCACGGGCGCCACGATGATGAGCCGCCGGCACCAAGAAACCACGGTCGTCACGGCCACGTGCCTCACTGCCCCCGTTTCACCCGCTTCCTTGGAGCTGCTCCTTGGACCACTGGCCTTACTGGTCCCACAACTGCATGGGAAAGTCTTCGGGGGATTTGAATCCACTGCCCTTAAAAGCCCAGCTTCCCGCCGGGTCCCTGGTCCAGGTGCCCCCTTGGGAAAGGCCCCACATCAGGCAGCTCAGCCCGTCCCCTGGGCACCACCCTGCGCCGACCACTGGCCCCGAAAGCAGCTCAGGCGTCCCGACTGCATAATCTCCGCATTCCAATATTTGACGGAAAGCACCAAGGAGGGGAGAGCTCAGGTCCAACATCTGTTCCAAACCGTGAATCCCAAAGGGCCCATGAAAGTTAGGAGCCGGGGTCACAGCTGCCAGCGTCCTGGGCCCAAGACCACAGGCGGCCCTGGGGCAGGGGCTTTGCTGGGGAAGCACCACCTCGTTCGATGTTCTCAGACTCCTCCTCCCGGAGTGCATCCACGTCCACTCGCCTGTCTCTCCCGGGCCTGGGACGCATCCAACAAAGACTGGACGAACACACGCAAGCATCCACCTCACCTGGATCTGGGCTCGCCGTGGCACACACGCCCAGGCTGCTTCCCCCACAGATTTCTGGACGTTTTCTCACCAGTTCTCTAGAGAACCACAAACGCAGGGGCTCAAAGCCACACCCTGCGGCCGCTCCGTCGGATTCTGCAGGGTGGAGTCCAGCCTGGCCTCCGTGGGCCCCGGCTCGGGCCTCACCAGCTGGAACCAAAGTGCCTGCAGGTGCGTCCCCACCCAGCCCACAGCCCAGGGCCCACCCCAGAGCTCATCCGGGTCTTGGCAGAATTCAGCTCCTCGAGGCTCCAGGACCGAGGCCCCATCCTCCTGCTGGCTCCTGACCAGGGTGGCTGTCAGTGCCGGAGGCTCCCTCGGGTGCTGGCCACGTGGCCCTCAATACGGCAGGGGCACAGGCCCCTCCAGCCGCCCAGGGCTATGTATGCATCATCGCCGGGCCACGGGAAGGGCCACCCCATCGCCAGCACCTCTATCTCCAGGATGGGGCTAACCTGGCCTGGGCACCTCGCAGGGACCCAAGGGCTGGTTTAGAACTCGGCCTCCCATAGGCTTGTTGCTTTGGCCACAGTGCAGGGGTCTGTGGAGAAATAAATCTCTTAATACAGTCCTGCCCCAAGAAGCTTGGCCTGTCACAATTTTATAGGGAAAAGCAATGTACAAACAAAAAATTAACAACATGAACACACAAGGTCATTTTTCTCTCCAACAAACAGATGGAGAAACTGAAGTCTTCAAAGCTTTCAGGTCCAGAATGTGATTCAATCTCAGTTACACACACACACACGTGGGACGTTTGACTCTTCCGATCATTTCCGATCAGGACAACATCGCCCTCAACTCTTAAGCGAACCTGAAGTAGGTTTTCAGGAACTCAGCAGTTTCTAAACTGTGATCGTGTTGTAAGAAATCCGAAGTCCACATGTCCACCCATTTTCTGTGACTTTCTCCATCCTGTCCTCACTGTGGGACGAGAGCCTAGCCTGGGGCCTCCAGCACCTGTGCCCCCTGCATCCACCAAGGGTGTCCCTCCCGATCAGTGGGCAGCCTGGGGCCTCCCAGGTCGTCTCGTCTGGCCGTCAGCCCCCGTGGCTGGCCCTCGGTGTTCCTGGCACCGCCAGGCCTCTCCAGCCAGCCTCCCCCCAGCATCTGCCTCCCAGGCCTCTGAAGGGCAGAGGCGGTGGGGCCTCTGGGGGCTCTCCCAGCCAGGCTGCTCTGGGGGAGGGGGCGGGGAGTCTGTCGCCGGCAGCCGGGTCTCTGCTGCAGCCCCGTCTCTTGCCGGGCGTGGGTCTCCTCTCCGGACCAGCAGCATCTCAGCTCTCTTCGCACCTCCATCTCTTCTCCTTCCCCTTCTCTAGGAATCTTTATCTCGCCAGGATGAATTCTTCCAGAACCACAGCCTGTGTGCTGACTTCTTTCTGACTCTGGGATCCGGCATCTCCAAAACACTGAGACTTTGAAATTCACAAGCCCTTTCTCTGCTTCCAGCTCTAAGGCAGCACATGCTTCTCCTTCTAGCAAAGCCGGTGGTGAAATAAAGAGGAAGAACGAAAAAACGCATCAGCTAAGGAACGCTGGTTCCCACCCACGGCTCCCCGCGCTGACCCCAGCCCCCAGCCTGTGGGTGCCGTGCAGCCCCACCCGGTCAGCAGGGTAGCGTTCGGGGGCCTCCCCGCACCCCTGAGGTCCAGACACTAGGGCCACAGGGCCGTGAGGGCACAAAGATGAGGCTGGGATGAGTCACCAGGCCCACACCCGGCAGAGGGAGCGTCCCCTCCACGTCCTGATGGCAGGAGGGCCAGGCAGCTGGGCCGGACCCCCCCGAGCCCCCCACCTCCTTCCTGGCCCCGTTCCCCTGGACGCATCTTGTGACCCCCGTGCTCTGGTCCTCATGACGGTTTGAGAAACGCTCACACTAAGACCGTCTTCGCTGGTGTGTTCCTGCCGAGGTTTGCTGGGAGGCAGCGCTGGCCCCGAGCCCATCACGTCTTCCTCCCTCTAAAGGCAGCATCCCCCCTGCGAGCTGCCGCGGCCGCCCAGGCGCTCTGTCCAGGCCTGCGTGGACCCAACACCTTTGGTCCTCTGTTCGTCCCCCTGAGCAGCGTGGAGTTGGAAGAAACGTCCTGGGAACCAAATAGCACAAGAGGCCAGAGCCCTGGGCACTGGCCCCGCGGGTGGTGTCGCTGGCAGGTCATGAGCCTCCGTGACTCTAGAGAAATGGGGAGAAAATGCCCCCGTGACCTCACATGCCTGAGAGAGTCAGCGGGGCCACTCCAGTCCTTGCTGCACGAGCTACAGAGTCTTAGACGTAAGGTGAGTTTAACACGTCTGCCCACGGTCACCCGCTTCTCCTCAAATTCCCTTTGCAAGAAGACTCTGTCTCCAAAAATCTGCCTGAGCCCCCAGAGGAGGCTCTCTTCCGCTGAAGGACCGATGACACACTCCGGGCTCTCCCGCCAGCCCCTCTGAAGGTCGATGCCGCCCCGGGCACAGAACGCGTGACCGGCCGCCGTGTCCCGCCAGCGGCTCTGTCATCACCAGACGTGCGAGGCTGCCGGGCCCACGGCTGACGTCCAGTCCCCATGACACTTAACGTTGTTTGATTTCAGTTAATACAAGCTGAAATGTGACGCACACGGGCTGGGTGCTCCCACCCTGGATGCCCTGCAGGCCCAGACCCACTGCACCCGGTTCCCCTCCCAAAGCTCCATGGCTCCGTGTCCCTTGGGGTCCCCCTCTGCCATCCTCACACTGGGTCCCCCCTCCCAGAACGTGCCCCGAGCAGTCCCCCTGTGCAGCCAGGGGCCCAGCTGGGTGAGGACACGCCCGGCCACACTTCTCACCGCTGGCCAGGGGACCGGGCCCTGCGTCCCCCCTCCTGCGGCGCCTTTACCCTGAGCTCTTAATGCCGGGGGTGTCTCCTCTGTTATCATCTGTCACCCCCCAACGCGTCAATGCCGCCTGAGCTCATGGCAAAAACTCATATTTACAGAACAGTTATGTCCGCATATCCAAAAACTGATAGAAATATCATAGGAGATGGGGAAACACCTGGATTAGGAGTTCAAAGTTAATTAACAAGTCTGATGGGATCAGTTTCCTAGGCTGCCTGACACACACCACAAACTGGCGGCTTAAAACAACAGAATTTATCCTCTTGACATCGGAAGACAGAGGTCACGACACGGGCAGGGGTGTGAGGGGACGGCAATCCTGGGTGTCACCCGAAGTCTGTGCGCCGTCGTCCCCGGCCTTCCTCTGTGTCTCTCTCGCAAGGACCCAGTCACGGGACAAGGCCTCCACCCCAGCACGACTTCATCTTGACTCTGCAAAGGCCCCATTTCCCATGAGGTCCTGTCACAGGTTCTGGATGTTAAGGTGTCAGCATTCCTTTGGGGACACGATCAGCCCCCAGCAATGATTTACAGGAATGTGAGCCCCGGGCTTCCTAGAGACAAGCAAAAGGAGAAACACAGAGAGAAGCAGGTTCCCCGCCGTCTGCTAGGATGCGGCAGGAGAACGAGTGGGGCTCAGGGCGGTGGGGACACTAGGTCGCTAGGTGTGATCCCGCGTCACTAGGCCCGGGCCAGCAGGGCCGACCCGGCTGCCGGCTCCATCCCCCGTGGCTCTGCCCTCTGACCCCCACCCCCACCCCGCCCACCCTGGAAGCTTCGTCTCTAGGCTGTTTCTGTCGCTGGATGGAGGACGGGTCTGTCTTTGAGGATGCTCCCCTGGGTGTCATGGCAACACTTAAGCTTCCGTCCCCTGGACCAGGTGTGCCTAGGATCTGGCCACCAGGACCACCGTCACTCCAGGAGAGAGAGACCGCCACACTGGCCCCCAGGAGAGGGGCGGAAAGAGCACGCACATTACAGCCAAGTGCCCGTGGACCCCAGACCTCGGTGGGCATCTCTACAGAAAGTCCTGTCAGACGCCACAGGCTGAGAACACAGTCATCTCCGCTCAGTCTCAAACCTCCACTGAAGTGACCTACTCTCAGGTTATAAACCCAGAAAGCTTTTAAACGGTAAAATATTGTTAAAAGAGAAGTGAATTCTATCTCATCCACCAAGTCCTGGGAGCTGCAAAGCTGACGGACAAATGACTCAGACCTGCATCTCCGGGAGAGGAAGGGGTGGCGGGGGACATGGGTGAAGGGGGAGCTCAGGGGGCTGCGGATCCCACAGAACCCACAGACCAGTGGGCCCCTTGTGGGGGGTTCAGAGAAGGCTTGAAAACAGAGGACTAGTTCAAAGTCTCCATAAGAAGCAGCCTGACCCCTAGATGTCCAGCCCAGCCCCCATCACCCCAGTGGAGTGGGAAGCTCTGGCCTGGGACCCCAGGAGCGACTGGACACAGGGGTGGCCCTTGTGCTGGACTCAGGAACATTAAGTGAAATGTGGAGGCCCCGCCACCCCCCAGCTTGTCTCAGAGCCGCTGGGGCCACTCGAGCCCATCCAGACGGGACGGTGTTCCACCCCCGAAACCAGTGGGTCCCAGAGAAATGTGTGATGTCTGGAGAACGGGAATGAGCAGCCTAGGGTTTCCAGCTATTTAAGGGATGCGCCAGGTAACAGGACAGAAAACAAAATAAACACACTTGGAAGAAGACAGAAAAGGAAAAAAAGCTCAGAGAAAACAGACATTTCTGGAAGAAGAAGACTTTAAAACAAAAACAACTGTAATTTGTCATCAGACAGAAAAGGATAGAAAGGATATTATAAGTTATGATATTCATAACTCAAAAAACATTCAGAGAACAAGAAAGATCTTCTAAAATAAAAAAGGCGAGTAAGACTTAAAACTCCACATAGAAAGTTAGAATACAAAGCTGAGGAACGCTCCCTTAAATGATAAAGAGGTGAGAAAAGAAGACAGTATTTTAAAAATAGAGAAACAATTCATGTGATTTAATAACCAACAGCTATAGGAGTTTCTGAAAAAGTAGAGAGACGAGAGAAAATGGAAGAAAGAAAACGATCAAAGAAGGAAACCAGGAAAACGTCCAGGACCCAGAGTCTTGAGTTTCTGAGAGCTTGAGAGTTTTGAGTTTTGAGAAGATCTTGGGTTTTTGAGTTTTGAGAAAGACCTCGCGAGTAACCAGTGCAGTGAAGGGAAGGCGCCCCATCGGCCGAGCTGCCCCCAGAGGAACGGCCACAGGAGAAGCCTGGGGGCTCCCTGGGCAGTGCAGGACCACCCCTCCCCCGCACCCAGGCCTCCCCGCCCGAAGTACCAGCCTTGCTGTATAAACAAACGTCCTTCTCAGCCACACCAGCGGGACACTCGCCCCAGAGATGAACTTTGGAGCCCCCTCGATCCAGCAGTGTCGGTCGCAACACTGTCAGGAAAAGAACACCTGAGGAAAGAGCCTCCTAAGGGCCGTCCCTCTAGGTCGTCCGACTCCACACCTGCTTTCACCTGCCCCCAATGGTGCTGAGCGCCCTCGGGCTCAGCAGTAATTCCAGGCAAGAAAGGGGGTCAGAAGAGTAGGAGCCACTCAGCCCCCCAGCCTCGGCGGGGAGACCCCAGCGATCCTGTGATACCTGCCAGCTGGGACCCGGGTGCTCGCAGAAGCCTAATTCCCCCGTGATGCCATCAAAATGCATGGATGGAGGGGGATCGAGCAGGAGAAATAAAGCGATTGCAAAGCCTGCTACTCTCCCGTCTGACCCACAGCCCCTGCAAATGAACGCCTGCGACTGGGAGACCCCGTCTGTCCTAAGGCCCAGGTGGGCGCAGAGGCTCCTGCCCTAACGCTTGCCTCCCTCCACGGCTCAGGGCATGCTCTCGACACCAAATACGTTTTCGGAGAAACTCAGAACGTTGCTGGGGGTAAACTCCAAATCCACATCTTGGGCTGAGAAGGAACCACAGGGACACCCCTTCGCGCTGAGATGGGAGCAGTTCAGACAAGTAATCTGGGGCAGAGATTCCATGGGGGTCAGAGGACACCCTGTGCCCCCAACACATCCCCTGTGGTCTCAGGAAGCACATTCAAAAGTGGCAGCTCCGGTGAGCGCGACGTGCGCCCTCGGGGTTAGCGCCGGTTCCCTCGCTCCGCGCCTGCCTGCACGGCCCGCCCCCGAGAGTCCCCAATGTTACGACGCAGAGGGTAACAGTAGTGCAGTGCCCGTCACCAGGAATCAGCTGGAGACACGTCCTCAGTGCTACGATACAGAGGGTGGCATTAGCATGGGAATCTGTGCTGTACAGGGAGGTATCACGTCCTTACTAGAGGATTTTAACATCAATGGTGAAATCGTAAACAGTGAAAAAACAAGGTACATAACAGCCCACCTGCACGTCGTGGGGGACAGCCTGAGTCACAGGGGCCTTTCACGTCGGGGTCCCGTATTCTCGGTTCCCGAGCCACTCTGGGCTGTGAGCAACACACCCCACGCGCTCTCGAATTTCTCACTTTCCTCCCGTGGACTCCCGAGTCCTTCTAACCACCCCCCTCCCCGAAAGTTCTACTTATTGAGCTGTTTTCAGGGGTGACGTTCTCCTGAAGGAAGTTCCACTCGGGGGATGCCCTCATAAAACGCTGGGCCTCCGTCTCCCTGTCCCTTTCTGAAGCCCTGGGCAGTGTCTGCCCGGAGCCTCCCAGGAATTCCTGGTGGAGCCTGGGCCAGACGTCTGGGGCCCCAGAGGTGGGTGCTGGTGCAGACACGCGTTAACTCTTTGCTGCCTGGAGCCTGGAGCCTGGTTTTAATTAGAAGCGTCTCCATAAAGGCCGCTGGGTCTCCGCTTCAGGACTCTCCTCTCACCACACCGAGATCCCCCCGGGGTCGCTCCCTGGCAGGACTCGGGCAGGGGCCTTTGCCCTGAGATCCTGGCCCAGCGCAGACCCAGGGCACCCGGTGCAGTTGGCTGGGGCCGCCACTAGATGGCACTGCGCCCTCGCCTGGCACCCGCCACCCGGCACCGGCGCCCGGCCTGCTCCGGACACTTCCAAATTTGACCCAGGCTGGGATGCAGTCACTGGATCGGAATGGGAGGAACACGGTGCAGGCGTGTTTGCACAGAACACATCCTTCTGCGGGCCTGTCTGTGTCTCCTAATTTAGTTCCCAGCTCTGGCTGAAGGACACCGTTATTTGTCGTTCCCGGCTGGCAGTTCAGCTAACTGGAAGCTAGGAGAAGCAACTGGAGACTGAAATCTGGTTCCGACCCTCAACGTGGGTCCAGGAGTCTGTGTGTGAAACCGTTTCCAGGCCATCCTGCCGCTGCACATCTGGGTTTGGGCCCCGCCAGCTGGGGATGGACGCGTGGAGACACCCGAGTCCCTCACTCCGCTGGCTTCCGCGCGCTGGGCTTCCTTCTCGTTACTTTCCGCCCTCACTCTGTCCTGTAGCCCCCGCTCCCACTTCTGTTCAGGTAGGAGAATCGGGGTGGGCAGCCACCCGCTGTGCACGGCTTCCAATCCGCAAGCAACCGGGAGCCCCGGGCACGCCTGGCGACGTGCTGCCTCCGAGCAACAGGCCCCAGGGATGATGGCCCCAACGACCACTAACAGGACGCTGTGTCACCCTCTGGGGTGACGTCCCACTGCCCCTTCCCCTGTAAATCTAGAAGCTCCGTGAGCGAGCGCATGGCCCGGTGAGGTTCTGGGAAGAGCAGTGGGCACGGCGGTCACTCGGCCTCTCGGGGAGAGTCCTGCACAGTTGTCAGACGCGAACGTCTCCTCGAACCAGCACCTCAGAGCTTCCTCGTAAGAACATTTGTTGTACGAAGGTGTCCTCCCCCAAAACACCTGCTAAAATCCCCATCAGAAAAAGTATTAGAAAATGTGTCTGAAGAGACATTCTGAAGGCCTCCCTGTATAAACGCAGATGTCCCAAGGATGTTGCCTAGTGACCGTGTAAGTGTCACTCTCTGAGGACAGGGTCCGTCTAGCCCTGAAAATGCAGACGAAATACAAAATGATACACGTGGTTTGCATATACGTAAAATACTATAATATACACTGGCTCACATTCCACCTGCGTATGAAGCGCCTAGAGGGGCCCTGACAGCGGTGCAGGGGGTCCTCCTGTGCGGCCCCTGGAGGTGTAGCCAGGCGAGGGGCGAGGGGTGCGGAGGCCCAGGCTTGGCCCCTGCGGAAGGTGCTCAGATCGCTGTCCTCAACACAGACCCAGAAAGAAAGTAAGAGGGAGGGAGGCGTCCTGCAGAGACGCCGCCCAGACCAGGTCCCAGCTCAGGGCGCAGAGCACACGCGGACCCGGGCGGACGGCCGTTCACAAGGTTAGGAGGCAGATGGGGGCATGTGGACCCCGACAGGTGAGGGTGTTGGCACACGTTTCAGACCCTCAGGTGAGACACTGATGCTGAGGCTGTGTTTGGGGGTTTCTCCCAAGTAACTGTGGGGAAGGGGCCCTGGCGAGTCAGGATGGAGACCGGGTGGTAGCCCATCACTCTGCCCCTTCTACTTTGGCACGTTTGACGTTAAGTTTTGAATCCAACCCTTCTGTGAGTTTGAGACTTTCCACAATAAGGAAGTTTTTTATATTTTTATTTACTTTTGGCCGCGCAGCGCGGCGTGTGGGATCTTAGTTCCCCGACCAGGGATCGCACCTGAGCCCCCTGCAGTGGAACGGAGGAGCCCTATCCACTGGACCGCCAGGGCAGTCCCAATAAGGAAGTTTGTTAAAGTGAGATGGGCGCTTCCTAAAAGTCCCAGGGGCCCTCAGAGGGCTCATCTCCCTCCCGCCCGAGCCCCAGCGGTCAGACCTCGCCCCAGGCCACACTGTGGCCCTGTGCTGCGTGTCCGCCCCGAAGTCCGCCATCCACAGACACCAGCCTGTGGGCACAGCCGGCCCTGCCCACCTTCCGCTCTGGTTCCCCATGTGCAGGTGGCCCTTTGCCAGCAACCAGCCCAGTCGGGCGATGTGGGGACCTGCAGCTCGAGGCAGTTTTCCCTGCAGGCCCGGGCCGTCCCCACCCCCCACCCTGAACCTGCGACTAACTCCACCTCCCGTCTCGTCCCCAGCTTGTCAGGATGCCCGCGGGCCACGTCGGCCATGAAGAAGGCGAAGCTGTCGGGAGAGCAGATGCTGACCATCCGGCAGCGGGCCAGCAACGGTAACCGCGTGCGCCCAGCGCGTCGGGGCCACGGCCACAGCCCGGCCGTCCTCGCGGCCCCAGTGGAGCCCCAGCATAGCCTCGTCCCTTCGGGAGGGGGCAGCGGTCACTCCCGCCCGGACAAAGCCGGTCCACGCGGGGGGAGGCGGCCTCCCCACGGCCTTCTGCGCCGGGCGCTGAGTCAGGGGTCCTCGGGCCACACGCAGCCCACGGCTGTCTTTCTCACCCTCACTCTGGGGCAGGAGCTGGCGTCTGTCTGTCTGTGCAGCCCTCCTTCCAGACGCTCCCTGGCCCGCCGCAGGAGGCGCGCAAAGATGCGGGCGGAGCGCACGCGGGGGGCTCGGGCCTCGGAGCCCGTCCCAGCCCGGCCTCGGGGCCCCGGGTCCACGCTACCGTCAGTTTGTGACCCCAGAGCAGCGCTCGCAGTGCTTTCAGGGCCACGGGGAGGGGTGGAGAGCCTGAATCTCGGCCACTTTCCCGCGAGGCCCGTCCTTTCCGCCTTCTCCTCGTGGCTCAGCCATAAATAAGGGTCCTCTTCACAGTCTGTGGGGCGCTGCGTTTGCTGAATTTTTGTGTTTTCCCGTTGGAGACGCCACTGTTGAAAAGGCCCCCAGAGCAGGACAGGGGTGCCGTCTGGTGTCCTGGGCGTAAGGAGGCCGTGACACGCCTTAGGGAGGAAACCCGCGTCAGACGGGCTGCTGGCCGAGACCCCAGTGTCAGTGAATCAGTGCACACATTACATGAGGACGTGTCTTTCACAGAAACACACACGCTGATGCGCTAATGCCTGTACTGCCACCAGATGCTCGCGGGGGCGTGACCGCGTGTGTCCCTGGGAGCTGAGGTCCAGCGGTCCCTAGTGCAGTGTTTGCAGCGATCGGGAGACCAGTGCAATTGTAATCCCTCAGCAGAGTGGCCTGCGAGAAGCTCCCCCTCCCAGCCCCTCAGGGGACTTTGTGAGGGACGGGGCTCGGGCGGAGCGGGGCCTACGGTGAACGTGCTGAAGCCTGGCAAGGCGCCTCCTGAGCTCCGTGCTCCCCAAAGGAACCAAGTGCCGAGGAACGCGGGTCACCCCCGTGCTGGACGCCTGGACGCGCCGCAGGTAGCTCGGGCCCCAGGACTGGGTGGCGGAGGGGCCGACCCTCCCCCTCCGCTTCCCGGGCTGCCCCGCACCCAGGATCCACGCAGACAAGGACCAGCCCTGATGCGCTCCTAGCCTGGAGACACCTGGGGCCCGGCCGCGGTCCTGAGGCCTCCATGGCTCACCAGGCACTATTCTCGGTCCTGAGGACAGCACGAGGGGTTCAGCAGGAAACATGCCTCATCCTGCTCCCCGTCACTTACCAGGAAGACAGTCAGGGCCACGACGCTTCCACCTGAAGGTTCAAGCCCCGTGAGCCCCACCTCTGCTCAAGGCGGCTCGGGGGCTGGAGATGGGGGACGGGCACCAGTTAGACGGAAGTTCTCAGACTCACCTGCCAGCGTGAGGAGCCCATCCCGAGACGCCAGGGTCACCAATGTCCCTTCTCACTCAGCCATCGAGGGCAGGGCGCGTTGCCAGAGAGAAAACAACATCCACTGAGCTCTTTGCAAAATATTTAGCCGACATTTCACCCACACAACATCCCCGGGGCTAAAGCAAAACTCCTTCTGCAAACCGATGTGAGTCTGCGCCAGCTCATGCCTCCGGATAGACCGAGCGCAGTGCAGACCCAGCGGGGAGAGAGGTGGAGAGGGCAGGTCTGCACACCCAGAGGAGGAGGCTTCCCAGCGGGCGGGACGGCCAGGGAGAGTGGGGAGTCCCCCGGGCCGGCACCTCTCATGGGGGCATCCGACACTCAGAGTCCTCCTTCTGTAACTGCTAGTCACAGCTGTTAACCAGAAAGGACTCATGGCATCTGGGAGAGGAACCAACCCCAGCCTTCATCCAGGCTGGGCACCCGGCTCCCGGCTCCACCCTGGTCAGTGGGGTCGCCCGCGGGGTCGCCATCCACCCACCTCTCTGCACCTGAGCTCAGCTTCCTGATTTTAGTCTTCGGAATGTTTCTTCCTGCTGTAGGTTCGGTCACTTGCTTGTCCACAGACGAGGACCCGGGGAAGCCCAGGTCACCTGGAGATGAAGCAGCAGAAGAGGGGCAAACCCAGGTCTTCCCAAGCCCAGTCCATGCTGGAGCCCAGGGCTGGTGGTCCCCTTGCTTCTCACCTGTCGGGGCACCTTTTCTGCCAAGAACAGGGCACTTCCTAGTAAACCCAGAGCACACGTCATCCCGTGGATAAATGGCCTCATCCCTGTGTGTGTCTGACCAAAGGGCAGGACTGTGGGAAGTTCACTTCTGCTCTTTGGGGGACGGGAGCTCAGCGGTCACTGACCCTGCAGCTGTGCCCGACCTTCACGGTCAAAGGCGTGGCCCTCACTCCGTGTGAGGGAGAGCCCATCTCTCGCCCTCTCATCTCTTGAACATGCTGAGTGCAGACCTTACCCGAGGTCACTCACCCTCCACGTGCAATGTGTCCTCTAAGCGGTGACTGAGCACCGCGGCCAAGGGACCACCTCGAGCCCTAGGGCTGACTCGGGCCGGGCCGCTCCCGTCCTGGGTTCCGGCTTTTTCTCCCGAGTGTCTATCTGAAGAGGGAGGAGTGCATCTAAAAGTCTCTGAGGTTTCCTTCCGGCTCTAAAATCCAAGGCTCTTTCTTTTTCTTTCTGAAGCTTAGAGAAGAGTCTGTTCCCATCTCTTCCCCGCAAAGACTCTCACTGCTCTGTGTCTCTCCCACGTCGTCGGTCAGCTCTCCGAGCAGCTGGGGCTCTGCGGAGTTACCAGGGGTCTCCTCCGGGACCCTCTGCACACGGTCACTCCGGGCCTGTGAGCATCTCTCCGGAGTTGGGCTGCAGGCGGCTTTGGGGTTTTGCTTTTTTGGTTTTAGTTTTTGGCCAAGCCTTCAGGAGAGAAGGAAAAGAAATAACGTTTTTCTGCCCTTCTCATCTACTGTCTGGGATGGTGAGCTGAGGGAAGGCCCCCTCCCCTGCCTGCAGCTCTGTCCGGGGATTTCATGCACTTATTCATTTATATTCCCAGCAGCCCCAAGCGTGGGTACTGACGCTCCCCTTTACCAAGAAGGAAGAGGAAACTCAAAGCGGTGAAGAGGTGAAAGCGGTACCAGGAGACCTGTGAGGGCACACCCGCAGCCAGGGCCCCGCCGTGCCCCAGTGCCGCCGACGGGCCAGTGAGCCTACCTGCCCGCCTTGCCCCAGTGCCGCCGACGGGCCAGTGAGCCCACCTGGCGCTCTCCCCTCTCCAGAAGCGGGCTTCACAGCCAGGCACTTGTGCCCTGGGGCTCTCGAGGGTGACCTGGGGGCACGTCCACATGGATGGCTTTAATTCCAGGCCCTCGAATTCCACGTGACTCACTAGAATCCGACAGTCTGAGAATCCATCTGTCACCTGCCGGGTCTTCCCCAGCTTCCCCACCGTCACAGAAGAAAGGCTGCTCCCGAGTCCTGGGCTCACACACGTGCAGACACTGAACGAGGAACCACTCACGAATGCTGGGCTCCTGAGGGCGCCCCCCAGCGGGCAGGAGGGCAGGTCCAAGAGCTTCAGGAGGAAACAGTGCTGCAGCCGGTGCTCCTTAGTTCATCACATCTTCATCCCTCCATCCATCCGTCCATCCGTCCATCTCCTAGAATAAAATTTAGAGACGGAAAGGTCACCGTGGGGGCCCTGGCTAGTGCTTTATTGGATTTACGGTGACCTCTGTTGGACGGTTGATCTGCTCTGCAGATTGTTTTGATAATGAAGCCTGATTTGCCACTTAGTTTACACAGTAGATTTTTTTTTAATAAATTAAACACTCAGTCCAAGGCTTTGATGAAAATATACTGAAAGCACTCTGCAACATACAATTTTCTAGAAATATATACATTTTTGGCAACTAAAGTCACAGGAAAAACCATCAGCTGGCAGTTTTAGGACTTGTGAGGGAGAGGTGTGTCTTCTTTAAATTCTTTAATTCAGCAAGTATCGAAGCCCGCTGCACTAGACCACATACGGTATTTTTTCTTTTCTTTTAACTGTTTGTCAGTCACATCGACGGGGTCAGCAGGACAAAACCAATCTGTGCTACTTTCTGGTCAGAGCAGAGACGAGCCTGCAGACACCCTGGTGCTGTGGGGCTGCTCAGACAACACAGCATTTAACATTTTCCTTTGGCCCCTGTTTGGCGAGTCTCGCTATAGCTCAGGTATCTTATATAGTGAGCTTATTTCTTACAGCCACTGTGACAGATAGGGACTTTTTAAATGGAGGGATTTGAGGTGTCTAGGGATTAAGGAAAGTACTCACCACAGGATTCTTAAGTAGCAAGATATGGATTCAGATTCCAGGTCTGTCATGTTTCAAAACCCGGCTCTAAACCCCAGACCTCTAAAACCCCTCATCAAGGCAGTTCAGAAATGCTTCCAGCTCGGTGCTTTGTGACCACCTAGAGGGGTGGGATAGGGAGGGTGGGAGGGAGACGCAAGAGGGAGGAGATATGGGGATATATGTATACGTATAGCTGATTCGCTTTGTTGTACAGCAGAAACTAACACAACATTGTAAAGCAATTATAATCCAGTAAAGATGTTAAAACAAAAAAAAGAAAAGAAAGGAAAGGAAAGCAATGCCACCAGACTTCAGGAAGTCTCCCAGCACCGTGATCTCTGTCCCCTGCTTAGACGTTGGTTTTCCACAAAAATTAAACAGAACATAATAATTGTTGGAAACTCTTTCATGAAAATTCAAACCAGTGAAATGGGCTCCCAAGATTTCACCTATATTCCAGAAAGACCACATTCTTGTCTCATAATTTTATCAAAATTCTTCTAAGTTTGCTGGAATCTAGCCTCAAGACAAAGATGCTGACATGATGGTGTATTTTATATACTTCGCTGTATATTAGGTACCGCTGATGGGGTGCTCCTGACAAGCGAATTAAGGGGGTTTAATTGGAAATTCGAGGCATGCTATTCTCTCCCACCGTTCTCTGGGTTTTATAATAGGGGAGCGATCTGCAAACCGCCAGCCCTGACATGGATTGCTTTGCTTACAGCTCCACTCACTTCTCAAGGGAAACATGAAATCTCGGTGTTGGAAACAGGCAGCTGCGTAGCACATCTTTCACGCTTCCTATCACGATTATCCAGAATCAAATCTCTCGATCAAATAGCTCTGGGGTGCACAGGGGGTAGCTCCCCAGGAAGAGCTGCCCCAGCCTCACATACAGACTCTGGCAGGAGGTACCTTCATGACACGCAGTCGTGTCTGCTCTCTGACACTTTCAGTGTCATATGTGAGTAAAAATGAGACATTTTATTTAATATGTGAGAGAAGACTGCTCCTGTATTAACCGACGCGTTTCCTTTGCACAATGTATTCTCACACTACAGAGAGGCTCAGAGCCATTGCCTGAGGGGCCTTGTGGAGACGCGCCCCCTGTCTCAGCAAGTGCTCGCGGGGCAGAACTTTAGAACCGGTAACAGTGGCTTCAGAAAGAGCCTGAATGCAAGCAACGCTCGGGAAATCTTAAAAGGCAGCTGCACCTCAGGGTCCGAGAGCAAAGGGACATCCTCTGGGCCTCTTAGGAAAATGCGATAACCCTCTCTTCACACGGCTGGTCCTCAACACCAACTGCAAAACACACCCGGGAAAAGAGAAGGTTTTAAACTGTTCAAATCTGAAAAGCTGAAGAAATATGACATGAAGAGCTTGTCCAGAAATCATAACAGAAATTCACTTGGAAAATCTGACGACCATCACAGCCCGAGGATTCAGTTTTCACGAGAGATGTTCTCCGTGCGGCTGGAAGACCAGCAATTTAGAGGAATGTGTGGCGAATCCTCGTTAAATGATGAACTGCCTCATGATTTAGTTGTTTTACAAGTCAGGATTTTTATGCATTTATCGTGATTATTTTTATGCATTCTTATCTTGAGCTATACCTGAACTTCAACTACGGAAGAATAATTACGTTGGCCACAGCCTTGGCGGAGACCTCCCGTGTGCCAGGTTTTTATATACCCTAACTCAGTCAATCCTAAGCCCTAATTTTGAGAGATTGCCATAAAGACTTGGTCACATATAAAACGTGGGGGAATAGCGGCCTCCACCTGAGAAAGGGTGAACCTCGTTTCATTCCTGGCAGTATTTGTTATTATATCCTTTAGGACATGCTTTCCGGGTGCATTTGATAAAAAGGAAGACTTTGTTGTTGATGTTCTGGACCTTGTAAGACGCTGGCAGAGAAGCACCTTGAGGACCTAAGACGCTGATCAGGGGTCGTGGACGAGAGAGCCATCACTCTGGTTAAGGTCACCCCCCGTCCCCCTGGGTGACGGTGGGAGCACAGCAGGGGGAAGAGGGAAGACTTGGGCAGGTGCTCAAGACCAGCTCGTCCGTGAGCCTCACTTCACACCTAAGACAGGTCCATGGGGAGAAACGATTCAGAAGGAGGGATTATTAAAGGGGAAATTAAATTGAACACGATGACGCGTTCGTCCTGACTGCTTTTATGAGGAAACATAACGCCGTGGGAGAAATGTGGTTCTTCGCAGGAAGATGCTTTACTCTTGCCGATCTTTTTTTTTTTTTTTTTTTCATTTCGCTAAAAACAGCAGCTGAGACTCAGACCCCCAGTCTCCCTTTGCTTTGCCTTCTCGACCCCTGGGAGGCGAGGAACCCTCCGTGGAGGTCTGCAGCATTCCAGGTGGTCTGGGGCCTTCCGTCCCAGGCGAACTGGACCCCTCTCTCTACAGAGCTGGACAGCGCCCCCCCAAGCTCCCCCAGGTGCCATGCGAGGGACAGGTGTGGTCGTCCCGTAGCTTCACTTGCCGGGTTCCTGCTCGTCCCCTAGGGACGCTCAGCCGTGGGACACCAGCGTCAAACGCCAGAAGTATCGGGATCTTTCTGACACTGGCGAGGCCCGGTGGCCAGCAGCCAGCCAGGCGAGCTGGCCTCGAAAACGCCCCTTGTAAACCCTGACAATTGCCCCTGCAGCCCAGCCAGGGCCCCGCTGGTGGCTGCACAGCCCCGCTCCCCCAGGACGCGGCCCAGCCAAGCTTCACGCCCTGGCCATTCAGATGGGGGGACGTGTTTATTGGTTAGCTGTCAATGTTCAGAGAGCCTCTGTGACCACCCGCCTGAAGGCTGTCACTGCTGCCTCATCCTCCCACGGGGGACAGCTACCTCAGCACCCACCGAGTCGGGTTTTTGGTTCCCGGTCTGTTATCAGTTTTCCTACCCAAAACCTAGGCTTGTGGAGGGCAGGGACCCTGTTGGCCTCATTTTCAGATATGTCAGCAGGCTCCTTCCCAGAGTGATGGGGGAGAAAGAGGGAGCGAGACAGAGATGCAGACAGAGACAGGGAATAAACAGAGGAGACAATTCAGGGGCTGCACCGCGTAAATCCACGTCCAGGACAAGATGGTTTCGGCTGGAGTCGGGGGGGTCACACCCTGAGGCTCTGGTTAATCGTCCCAGGGAGACGGAGCCTTTCAGTTTGGGGGGCCTGTGTCCCCCCAGCTGATTTTTTTCTGTTTTTAGGTGCCTTAATTGTAAGGAGGGTGGCAGTGGGGATAGAAGACACACAAACTGTGACTATAGTTTTTAATTGAAGAGTACCCTCCCCCAGCAAGTTCGGTTCCAAATCTAGAAAGAGCGACGCCGCCAGGTTCTACCTGTAGTGTTCCCAGGCGCAGCGTCTCTAAGCCCCTCCCCTCCGCCCTTTCAGGCGTAGAGAACGATGAGGAGATCAAGCAGCTGGATGAGGAAATCAAGGAGCTGAACGAATCCAACTCCCAGATGGAAGCCGACATGATCAAGCTCCGGACTCAGGTAACAGTTTCTGACGCCTCAATCGAGCCGCCGCCTGCGCTGACGCCGCGGAGCCGAGGGCTGCCGCCATTGCCTGTTTCCTTGCCCGGTTTTCCCTTTACTTATTCACCTTTCTTCTCAGTGTCCTGCTGAGATCATTTCAGTGGCAAAACTTGCTGTGACAGAGGGGCCGCCGGCCGGCTAGTTTTCCCTCTTGTGTTGGTATTTTTAACGACACGTGGTTATGAGTAGACGGTCCCGAGGAGCGCGGCTCCTGCAGCGGGTGAGCTCTTCCCCCCACCCCCCACCCCCCCCGGCCCCGGGATGCAAAGGCCCTAAGGTCATCACGCGGTAAACAGGAACAGGGAGCTTGTTGCTTGGGTTCCCCGGGGCCGCTGCTATCCGTGGCCTCACGAGCCTGCTGGGAGGGGAGGGGTGGAGCCTTTATTGAGCACCTACTAGATGCCCCATCCCAGGGGCTTTGGTCCTATAGCCCAGGTGCCCACAGCGGTCCACATGGTGAGTGTCCACAACTCCCGCTGCCCCTGACTGCTCAGCCAGGGCCGCAGAGCCGTGGGCCCAGCGCGCCCAGTTTGCCTCTCCACAGGCCTTCCCCGCCGCGGCTCTGGGAATGGGGAAGCACTGCAGCCACTCACAGGCGAGGCCAGGGATTCCTGTCCTGTTCGAACCCACGCCCTCTGTGGCCTGGACCTGCCCCTCCCCAGCCATCCCCTCGGGGCATCACAGCCTTACTGGGATTCTTGCCCATGGGCTTAGGGGGCAAGGACAGGTCCCTGCTGGTCCCCGTCCCCGCGGGCACAGCCTCTCCAGGGAGGGGAGCCCTCCAGCTATGCCCCCACCAGGGTCACAACAGGGACTCCAGGGCTACCCTTTCGTGCCCTCGGGCGGATGTGAGGCTGAGGTTCTCTGCCTGGCCGTTGTGTCCACTTGTTCGGACACCAGCCCACCTGCTGACCATGGCCTCACCTCCGGCTGTGCTGCAGCCCAAGGCGTGCCTGAGACAGGCAAGGGTTTTCCTTACCTTTAATCCAAAACCAAAGCGGGAGGGGTGGAGGCCGTGCCGCTGGGCTTTCTGGTACCCCTCACCTCCAGCCGGGTCAGTGACACCGGGAGGGAGAGGACCATGCTGCTGCGTTTTGTCCAGCGACTGGAGGTGAAGACAGAGCTCTCCAGGCCGCACACCCTGGCCACACAGGGCACACGCACGGCCCCCAGAAGCCCCGTGGCACGGCCGCTGGGATAGTTAGGGAGCGACGGTCACCACGCCTGATAGCCCCGGAGCCCAAGCCCCAGCTGTCAGAGCCCCACTCTTACCTGTGTTACCTGAGGGCTCCAGTGAGCCTTCAGTGTGAGAATAGCTTCTGATTCTGCTGCTTCAAAGGCACTGAATGGTCAGTCTGACCCGCACCTCTCTCATTTTACAACTGCAGAAACTGAGGGAGACCAGGGTCCTCGCAGGGTCCCAGGTCCAGAGCCTGGACAGAGTTCACGGTCTCTCCATTGAAAATGCTCAGAACTGGGCCCTTCCCTGGTGGTCCAGTAGTTAGAACTCTGCGCTTCCATGGCAGGGGGCAGGGGTTCGATACCTGATTGGGGAGCTAAGATCCCACAAGGCGCACAGCATGGCCAAAACAATAAAAAAATAAAACAAAACGCTCAGAACCGTATGAAGGATTATATAGTTTTTTCATATCATCAAATCAGTGGTTGCTAAGCTCCATGTTTGTCTCTTATAAATCTTACCTTTATCCTGAGCCAGGTCTAGCTTTCCTATAAACACGCACACACCATCCTAGCGGCCTCCTCCCTGCACTGCAGGAAACGAGATGTCCCTCAGACACGTAGTCGGAGGACACGCTGCCAGTGGCAGGGAGGGGAGGAAGGTCCCCATCCCCAGGCGGAGGACGCTGAGCCAGGGCCGGGGGCACAGAACCAGCCGCGTGCCCCACCCTCCCCCTGGCTGTGAGCGGGGAAACCCTACCTGAGACACCGGAGTTTAGAGCTTATGAAGCAGAGATTCAGGTGACTGGGGGCAGCCGGGGTTACAGCGTGAAGGCGCTAAGGCTGTGAGCTCGGTGCACGTCCGGCAACTCTGTCTTGTTTCTACGCATCCCCTGTGATGCTGGCCTGCGGCTGCCAAGCTACACAGGTGCGGGGGACCCACAGAGCCTGGCACATGCTCTGTGGCTGCCAGGAGCCCCCGTACCTGTGTAACCAGCCTTGACTACAGCATCCAAGCTGCCTATTCGCTTCCACGACTGTGTCCCTGCAGCCCACGCAGATGGGGGCAGCTCTCCTGCCTGGCCGTGTAGTAAGTGCTGGTTGTCTGGTGGCAGGTGGAGGCCAGAAGGTGCCACGGCAACTGTTAAATTCTCTCTGGAATATTAGAGGAAGGAGGAGCTGCCCAGGAAGCCACGGTAGACCTTTATCCAATGGAGGGAGGCAGAGATGTCATACATGCCGGTAGAGACACCTGCCTCGACCCTAAGGAGAGGCAGTGACGTGCCTCACAGATAAATCAATATTTCAAGACTTATCTGTGCAGAATTAAGTTCGGGCTAAAAAGAAGACGTATTAGTCGCCACAGTGCATAAGATACTAATCCAGATAAAGAATCCCGTCACACCAGCGGAAAGGCCAGGGCGGGACAAGGACACAGTCCTCCTGTGATCCTCTATGCACAAGGACAAGCAGAACTTTTTAAAAACTTGAGTGAAAGTCGACACAGCCCAGGAGCCTAGCCCACCCTAAGGCATGAATCCCTTTTCAGAAAGGCAAGCCCTTAGAGTCCAGTTGCCACGTGCTCAAGTGTGATGACTCAACGCACACAAGACAATGACCCTGAAAATGACCTGTGCTTCACGTGGAAGCCTCTTGATTTAAGCAGAGAGGTTCTTCCTCTGCCTCGGGAGCTAACGCCTCTCCCTGTGGGAGCGGGCGCGTGCTCCCCAGGCCGGCTCGTGTTACATGTCCCACGCATCTGTGCGTTTCAGATCACCACCATGGAGAGCAGCCTGAAGACCATCGAGGAGGAGAACAAAGTGATCGAGCAGCAGAACGAGTCCCTCCTCCACGAACTCGCCAACCTGAGCCAGTCCCTGATCCACAGTCTCGCCAACATCCAGCTCCCGCACATGGTAAGTGACTGACCGCGCGGAGCAGCCCCCGGAGGCCGCGTGCGGTGCGCATCCTAGAGTAGATGGCTTTTCTTTTCTATTTTCACCGTTCTTCGAACTTCGGATATTGGCGGTTACCTCCCCCAAACCATAACGTTAATTGCTAGAGACTCTGGTGGGGCTGAACCAGTAGATCCCCTAAGATTAAGTCTCTCTGAAAAGGCCTTTTAACTATGATAAGGACAGTGGCGTTATGCTATGATACTATTTTATGCTGATGTGAATATCCTATTAAGAAACTAAAAGTTGCATATGAACTACTATTTAATATCTCGTAGGATCCAATCAATGAACAAAATTTTGATGCATACGTGACTACTTTGACGGACATGTATACAAATCAAGATCGTTATCAGAGCCCAGAAAATAAAGCTCTACTGGAAAATATAAAGCAGGCTGTGAGAGGAATTCAGGTCTGAACAGCTGCTGTAGTGATGGAATCTTGCTTAAAAAAAGGATGCCTCTTGTTTTTTGCTGCTGTAATTTACCAGAAAGTGTTATATATTTATTTCTGTTTGAAACAGTGTTATGCTTACAAGACTTCATAACGATTTCATGTCTTGCTTTAAAGATAGTACCTACAGAATAGTTTTGGAATACATTCACATTTTTGTACGTTTTCATATAAGCTGACATAGTGTGATATGCCATGTAATGTTTATAGCTGCTCATGTATGCACATTGGAGGGTATATATATTTCTGAAGAGGTAAGCCGATCAAAATAAATAGAGTGTAAATTCTTTCTAATGCTTTAGTGATCAAATGTTTTAGTATTTTGAACCGAAATGGACAAAAAACAACAACAGCTTTGAATGACATTTGGTGGTCCTGCCGCCACTCTTTAGGTGTTAGCATTTCGCCTCACGTCGGAGGATCTTACGGAATTTAAGAAAAACATTTCGTGTGCATATTGTTTCATAGCAAGAATTGGTTGTGAAAAACAAATGCTTTATTTTTGAACAATGCTTGGAAATATTATGTGATTTTTTTGTTTGTTTGTTTTAGGAGGATGGTGTATGGTGGGGCAATAAATGAGGTTTTTTGCATTCCAAGGAAATGGCATATGGATTAACTGTAAGAAATGAGATAAGTAATTTATTGTAAGACAGCACCAAGCCATGGAAACTTGGCAGAAGATTCAAAGCAGCTTAAACAGCACTTTTTAAACTAACTCCTGAGCATTAATTACATGGTGTGACTCTGGGACCTTCAGTTAAGACAGGGGCCTATTAGAGGTGGATGACCCGAAGACTTCCTCTTCCATTCTCAGTACCCTTTGGAACAAACTTCTTTTACCTCCCCGAGAGTTCCGTGCCCCTCTGAACTGTCTAACAGAATCTGTGTGTTTTCATTTACGCTCAAAAGATCACTTAAGACTATTTACTTCCCCCTCCACCTTAAACAGAATTATTCTTGCAGTTGTTGTTGCTGTTATGATGTCACGTACGGGGTTGAAGGCCCATGATTTGTGAGTCCTCGAGCGACTGGGCTGATCTGTCTGCTGGCCTGCGCGGGCCAGCAGCTCCGAGAAGTGTCCTCACCCCACGCTGACTTTGAATAAGCCCGGGTCCTATTCAGAGTCAGGACGAGTGTGCTCCACTGTCCCGTCCCGTCCGCTGGAGACCAGTTGACCATAGAACGTTTGCGTAGCCTTGTTTGATCTGTCATGACCTTCTCTAAGAATGAATGCAATCAGATGTTGAGAGTAACTAAATATACGTCAGCACTTTTTTGCTTTACACTAGATCATCTTAGACTCATTTGCACCCTGGAGATTGATTGTTTTACCCGACGACTGCACTGCGTGATGCATAAGACCACTTTCCACGGCTGCGCTCTCCCCTGCTCGCTCGTCCCTGGGACGACGTGTGTCGTGTTTTCCGATTGCCGTTGACTTGATTTACATGTAATAGCATTCTTCCTTCCATGTCTTGATGTTATGCAGGAAGTACAAAAGTACTTAAAATTTTGTTATGAAAAAAAAAAGATGGGTTTTGTAAAAATAAAAAAAAAATATTTTTAGCAGAACAGGACTTACAGGGTCATTGCCCCCACACGTGCCAGTCGACTATTTGCACTTACCTTGTCCTATATATCCGTACGGAGGTGTGCAATTCCCGTGTCAGTAGCCTCGTGACACTGACCCTGGAGGAATCTGAGGAGGCCTCCCGGCTGACCCGATGATGCTAAGGGAGATTACAGGGACCTCACAGCAAATACTCTGATACAATACTCAACCTCGGTATATATATATGTGTATAAATATATGTACATCCCAGCGGCACTTTAGACTGCTCACTGTACAAAAGCTTACAGTTTTCCAGGAGGACTTTAATAATTAGCTGGGAAAAGATTACGTCATGACTTGGGCTCTGCAGCCCCTTCTCTGGAGAGCCCTTTTTCTGTTGTGTGATTAGTTGTAGCTGCCCTGCTCAGAATTGCCTTTTTGAGAACTGAAGCCAGGTGCTCTGCGTCACCTGCGGCCATATGTCCCATCCAGGGCCCCGGCCTCCTTGCGGGGGGGCCCCCGTTGTTCATATCGGCACATGCATCTCCCCGCCCCGTCGTGTCTGCAGCTTCTTGGCCAATATAGTGATGCTTTTGGTAGAGTAATAGGTAGTATCAGTTTGGGATTCTAATTGTTCTCACCTATGTACAATGGAAAGGGGTTTTAAGCACAAGTCTGCTGCTCATCTAACGTTGGTACATAATTATCAGATCAAAAGTTACCCGTGACTATTATATAAGGACCACAACAGTGTCACATATTAGAATGCTGACCTTTCACATGGAACTATTGTGAGTCATCAGAGTTTATTTATTATAACTTATTGTTCATATTCATTTCTAAGTTAATTTAAGTAATCATTTATTAAGACAGAATTTTGTATAAATATTTATCGTGCTCTCTGTGGAACTGAAGTTTGATTTATTTTTGTACTACACGGCATGGGTTTGTTGACACTTTAATTTTGCTGTAAATGTGTGGAATCACAAGTTGCAGTGATATTCATTTTTAAATTGTGAACTTTGTACAAATTTTGTCATGCTGGATGTTAACACATCTTACTCTAAATAAAAAAGGTGTTACCACATTTGTAGCACGATGGGTCTCTAACCGGGTATGCATCTTCACCGGAGTCCGGAAGTGCTTGCTGTCTGGGGCCCCCAGCGGGACCCCCGGGAACGTTTCTCCCCAACGCCGGATGCTTTCACTGTAACGTTTCCGGAGGTTTCGTTCTCTACTCCGAGGCCCCTGAGAGTAGATGTGAGCAGCTCAGGAGGTGCCTGCGCGGAGCTTGTCTGGAAGCCACTCTGCCACATCTGCCGTCACCCCACTCTCTCCCCCAAGGTCACGTCACACGCAGGCGTCTCCCCAGAACAGGGACATCCTCACTGCCACAGTTATCCCTCTAGATATGACATCGTCATTACGTAACACGCGTCCGCGTCCCCAAGTTCCCACTTGAGCCAAGAACGTCCTTTACGGGTTTTTCCAGATCTGGCGTCACGAGGGCTCACAGGCTGCTTCCGGTTACCACGTTCCCACCCCTGGTCCCTTCACTCCCCTGCCCTCCCGGGTCTGCAGGACACAGAAGTTTGAGACGTGTCCAGGTGGTCAGCTTTGTCTGATGGTTCAGTTCCAAGGAAGACGCTGTGTCTTTCTCAGCACCTCCCATCTGGGGTTCCGGGGGCCACTCGCCCTGTGATTGGTCCCCTGGGAGCATCGTCACCATTGTTCCTTCCACACCATGAGCAAGGATCCCCCACAACCCTTAAATTAGCCTCCAAATATGATTTAACAACGATGAGTTACACAGCTGCCCATCACCTTCATTAGTAAAAGTAACCCTCTAAAACTCCAAAAACACTCACCTGTACTAGACACGGTCCTGCAAAATATAAAATTTGAGGAAGAGACCCGCCATACTCTTTGTTAAATCCAAAACAGAGTCCCAGTGGCGTCTCCTGCTGATTCAAGGCCATCTGAGCCCCTCTTCCCAGCGAGCATTGTTGTTATTTTATACCTAACAGCTTGGTCAGCTGCATCAGAGCTGACGGAGGGGGAGGGTGGAGGGATGCTTTTAGGACCCTGCCAACTGTCTCTCCATACCTTGGGGTGCACCTCTGTGAAAAGCCCCGCCTTCAGGATCAAACGCAGTTAAAGCAGGTGGTGGTGCGTCAAGGAGCTGCTGGCAGTGACTGAAATCTTTCAACTCGATTGTCGAAAGCCGTTTTGCCCTTGCCTGAGAATTGGGATAAACATCTTGGAAAGCAGCTGAACAATAGTATCAAAGATCTTATAAAATTCATATTTTTGACCCAGTAATTCCAGAAGTCCCCCTAAAAACACCAAAGCAACTGTAAATGCATTGAAATAAAGTCCTATTTCCGAGGAAGGTTTGAGCAGCTGATGACAAATGGACCTTACGGAACACTATGGTGTTCCTAGAAATGCTGGTTATGAAGACTCAGTGATAAGATGCTTGTGATAAAGCCAGTGAACAGCACAGAAAACACGCTAAGGAGCAGCTGAGTGGCAGCAAGGTTGGGCCAGGTCCACCTGTGTTAGTGACTGAGAGACCCACGATTCTCGCTGTCCAGCCATCCCCCAAGCCTGTGGAAGGGGGATCTGTCCAGTTCCGTCCTCGGTCTCCTCCGGGAAGCCCCGTCTCCAGGAAGGAAAGTGATGCCCCTCTTCCTCGGGAGGTCGTCTCTCCAGGAACAGGAGAAGCCCTTACTGACGGCCAGAGCATCTCAGCTCCCCGAAGTCCTAAGTCCCTGCACCGTTAATCCGGGGCCATTTCTGCTGCGGGAGACCTGGCTGCACTCAGGGCTCCCATGAGTAGAGCTCTCCTTCAACAGCCTGAGCTCCAGTCCCTGTGGACTCCTCAGCAATGCAGAGCGAAGCAGGAGAGCCTTGGGCCTTAAGCAATTTAAAATATACATCAAGAAAAACGAACTTCATTCATTGTCTTTTTTCTTTTGCATTTACACCAGATCCAGAAGTTTATTCACCAAAACCATCACACAGATTCTCTCCATGTGATCAGATTACCAGCCTTGCTCATTTCCTTCTCTATAGGGTTCTGTTTTCCCCAGTTTTCTTGAGGTGTGATCGACATAATCAGATCTAAGCATCATCATCGAGGAGGGTCATGTGACCCTTTATAAAATCAAGAAAAAATGCCATCTTCAAGGAATTCTCTAGGTGACGCTGGGAGAGCACTGCTCTTTATGGCTGAGCAGGAACTGCTCCCGCTGGCGAGGTCTGGTCGACGCCTAATGCAGAAACACAGTGCACAGGCAGGGGAGAGAGGAGGCCAAAAGGTAGAGAACATTTGTTAGGTTTAAATTTTTCTTGTCTTGCCATAAAATACGAATTTTATTCCACATTAATATCCGCAGGTGTTACTGCTCCCTTGGAGCTGTATCTGCCGGTACTGACCCCCAGAGCACCTCCCTGAAGCTCCCTTTTGGACTCTCTCTGCTTTCCATCCGGTTCCCCGTTGCTGTGACCGGATTGGTTGATTACACTAGAAGCAGCCAGACCTCCGGCTTCCTCGTTCCCATCTTGAGTGTTAGGAGAGCTGGAATTCTCTGCAGTTCACTTGCTTTGTGAATTAACATCTTATCATTTGCTGTATTGCCAAAAATTTTTCCCGGAACCCAATGAAGTGTTGACTCGAAAATGTTCCTAAATACTTTAGGCTTATCTGATGCAAAGCATGAAAGATTAGCTCATGGTCACATTTTTAAAGTTCTTTTATTCCTGCAGAATAAGGGGAGGATCCCTTTCGCTTTCCAGAATGAGAAAGCTTTTCTGGATGTCTCGATTTGAATCTTATCTGTCTCATTCTCTGATACGTGAAAGGGTTTGGTGTCTTAGCCCCACCGGAAGCTGCCTCTCCTCCAATCTCTGGTCCTTCCTCTGGCAGCTGTCCTCCATGTGTTACCAAATTGATCTGCATGGACCCTGCTCAGGCCACAGCCAGGCTCCCTGCCTTAGCAGGACAGGGTTCTTTTTCCCTTCAGGATGGAGAGGCAAAACCAAAGTTGAGATCAACACAGCACAAGCTCTATATGGAGAAGAGGAACTAAATTCACAGATAAGCTTCTCACCCACCTGGCCAGAGAATTCACTTTAACCAATAAAGACAAAGGGAAGCGGAGTGAGGCTGGTGATGGGGAGGTGCATGCATTAGTCTACCGGGGGAAGAGGTGGGGCTTCCCCCACACACAAGGGAGCGGGGCGTCATCCCTTTTTTATCCTTTTCTGGTCCTTTCTGTCTGATCATGTCCCACCCTGTAGGTGTGTCATTTATATGCGAATGTAGTAAAATCAGTGTATAAGGAGACTGGGGCTCTGTTGGAGGTCAGACTCCTCGCCATCTGGGCCCTTGTTCTGAGACAGGAAGGGGGCAGGGCACAACCTTTAAAAGAATGACAGCCACTGAGGACACGACATGAACTGATTAGAAACAACCAAGTCCAAGACGTGGCCCTCGAGCCTCAGTACAGGCTCACTGCAGCATATCAGCTAAATGACACCCCCCACGTGCCATGACAGTTCTGAGACTGACCATAAAAGGCCAAAAAGTGGGCGGTGGCCCAGTTCCTGGAAATCCCCGCCCCTTCTCCAAAATAGCTGGAATATTCCTTCCTCATTAGCCTATGAAATGACCCAGCCCATAAAAACTAACCACCCCATATTTGGGGGCCTCTGGCTTTCTGAGATGGGCTGCATTCTATCATGGAATGTGTGTCTCTCTAAGGAAACCTGCTTTCCCTTTACCATGGCTGCTCTTGAATTCTTTCCTGCGCAGAGCCAAGGACCCTCACCTGGCGGCCGTGCCCGGGAGACCCAGGACGTGACCTGGAACATGACCATCCTCTCACACCCCACTCTTTTCTGCAACAGTTCCATCTGCTTTTTTTCTCTCTCTCTCTCAATTGTTTGTAGCTTCCTTTCTTGTCTCTGGACCCTTTAACTTAAAGATTTACGTTCACCCCATCTAAAGGTGGGGGTTGACGGGCTTTGAGCAATGGTCTGGAGCAGCTCCAGAAGCACAGCTCTTGTTCTCAGCATCTCACCTCCCCGGTACAAAACTATGTTCGTGGCGCTGTGAATGAAAAACGTTGCTGCCGTATCAGTAAATAAAGGACGCTGCAGCCATCCTGCCACTCAGGCTGCCCTGAAGGTGAGACCTGAGAGGACTCAGGATGGAGGCAAAACGGGCTGCAGCCACCCTTGCGGTGCCCCTGCGGGGCCTCAGGTTGGGAAAGCACAGGACACTGGCCCCAGGTAGCGGACGTGCAGATCGAAGGGACGATTTCAATGAGCCTGGACTCTTGCATCTTCCCATACATAGAAAAGTGCTAAGTTCCTTAACTTGAGATGTCTGGTTGTCTTTAATGAACAGTCATCTTTGATGTTCCGACTGCCTGGACTTTGTGGCAAAAACCCCTGTAGATCCTGGCTCCCCCCGACCTCTTGTGAGCGGTCCCTCAGCGCTCTCTGAGAGGCTGCGTCCTGGGCTTAAGTCCTCAGCAAGTCCACCCAATAAACCATAATCCCTAGTCCGTTTGTCTCCATCCTGAGTTCCCTCAAGGTCCACCATAAGGGCATAGGGGTAGCTTTAGTGGCTGGATGGCTGTAGCATCCTTTGTTCACTAATATGGCAGTGACGTTTTTCACTGACAAGGGAAGTCTCCATTTGTAAGGGGGTCTCCTCTCTGAGCTTGGGGAGAAGGATGATCCCATATCCCCAGAGACCCTCATCCACCGGGAAGTCCTGACTGAAGTCTGCATGACAGCCCTATCTGTTTGCCGCTCGGGTCCCCTTCCCGTAACTGGCCTCCACAGGCTTCTTCCTCAGATGTAGCTGAAGATGGTGATTAAACCTGAGTTCTAAACCACCTCTTTGAGATGCTCACTTCCCTGGGTGTCGCCCCTGAGTACAGTAGGCACACCCTTGGATAAACTTTTGATTTTTTTTTCTCTTGTTCATTAGTCTTTTATTACTAGGCCCCCAGCCAAGAACACAGGAGTAAAACCAAGCAGGACCCTGTGGGGCCCCGCCGGGTACAAAAGCCTTTCCGTGTGCCCCAGTTCTTTGTAGTGTAACAGGGAAGAACAAAATCTGACTCCATGTTGGATCTGTTTCTTTGACTTTAACCTTTGCTTCTCGTTGCTTTTGTTATTATAATCACACATAATGACCTCCCTTGGAGAACCCTGACGCTCTGCCTGAATGTTAAACTAAAGTGCCTTTGTTCAGCTCACAGGGAAACACCCCGACCCTGCCCACCTGTGAATGGCTGCAGAAAAGAAGAAATTAACACATCCCCTCCCTGAGGCTGGCCAAGCCAGGAGATATTTTACAAGACTTAGGCCTTTTTACTTTACATTCTCACCTCCTCGCCCTCTCTGTTCTATCAAAGAAACTGGCATCCAGCCCCCCCCCCATAAGATGGTACTCTAAGACATTAATCTGTCATCTTCTCGAACGCCCAGCGTTCTGAATAAAGTCACTATTCCTTGCCTCAACACCTCATCCCCTGATTTATTGGCCTGTTGTGTGGCCAGCAGAGCAGCCTGGACTCGGTAACAATAGGAAAAAGGTTTCAGCCTCCCAGACCTTCCCTTTGTTCCAAAGTGTAGATTCCAACAGTTACTAATCCAGGAAGGGAGGGGATGCAGAAACACCGGAAAGGCAGTCAACAAACAATAGTGCAGCCTTGGGGCAGTGTCCTGGTCCCTCCACAAGGAATATACATAACAGTACCTCTGAGTTCTTCTGCAGGAACTAAGGCCTCCACCCAGGTGGAGGAGGGTAACTTCAGGCTGAGCGCAAGATTCCTGGAGGCCCACCTGCTACCTCACCACCAGCGAGTCAGAAGAAAGTCACACAGCCTGCAGTCCTCACCCCGAATTCTGCCTATAAAAACGCTTTCCCGAAAACCACTGGGGAGTCTGGGGTTTTCGAGCACAAGCCACCCGTTCCCCTCGCGTGGTCCTGCCAGAAACCTTTTTCTCGGCTCCGAACTCCGACATTTCAGTTTGTTTGGCCTCACTGTGTGTCAGGCACACGAACCTGCAACGGAAGGGCAGAGGGAGAATTGTCCTAAGAACAGCCGTGGCTTGGGACCTTGAAATAGTCAGGGTCAACAGCAGTCTGAAGGGGAGCCTGGGAAAGCGATGCCTAAGGCGAAGCCGGAGGAATTCTGCTCCAGCCCTGGCTCTTCGCAGCAGGTGATGACCCTGCTGAGCCCTGTTCAGAGTTTTCTCAGAAGGACCCGAAGGCCGACTGACAGGCTGGCTTCCAGCCCCACTCAGGGCTCTGCGCGGGCCTGGGCCTGGTCCCCTTGCCACCAGCTCTCCAGCGGGAGCTCTCCGTCCACCCTTCCCCGTGCAGCCACACTGGCATTCCTTCTGGAACATTCCTCAGGTGACCAGCAGGGTGGAGTATGATGCTTTCCACCCAGAGATCGGGCTTCCACTCAGTGTAGGCGAGGGGGTGGAGGCTGCACTTGCCCCCCTGGGTGTGCCAGTGACGCTGGGCTGAGCCCTCTGGAGTCTGTGCTGTGATAGCTCCAGGGTCAGGGGAACCCGAGGCAGAACCAGAGGCTAAATTCTCCTTGTGGAAGACAGCGACTTCCCGCTTCCCTTTTCTTTCGGAAATCTTTCTCGGGCCTTTTCAGATGTGTGTACATCTTCCTAATGGCTAAAGTAAGCCTCTGCCCTCCTGGCAGCTCCCCCAGGTCCTGAGAGCGTCTCTCTGACTGTGACCCTCTGGGCCCAGACCTGCTGTCCAGACCCTTGGGAGGAGATGGGCCTATGGTCTCCAGACTCCAGACTGCAGTGGGTTGTACGCAGCCAGCCACACAGAGCTGAGGTTTCCCCGGCTTTGTGGCCTCTGAGCAGGTTGCCTGTGATGCCATCGCATCCTGGCTCAAAGCCGGGGAGGGAGTAAAGCCAGGCCCTCTGCCCTTCTGGCTTTGATGGCCAGTCTGTGAAGTGAACGGACCGCAGGCGGGTTATAGCAGGAGGAGAGGCACAGACGTCGGTTAACTTTTAATATAACGTGAACGGGGCATCACAGGATAAGCACGAATGAGACGTGAGAGTTTATGCACGTCTTCGTTGAGGAGGGGAGAGGATGCAGGCCTCCGAGGGCAGAGCTTTAAGAAAAGATGATCTTAGGAGGTGGGATGGGGGGTGATGGTTTGTGACTGTTCGTCTGTGTGTGGGGTCACTGCCCCGTCTCCAGTCCTGTGACAGGAGTCATCCTGGGCGTTGAAACCCTTGGGGAGGGGACCCAAGATACTGTGGCTCCTGTCGGAGGACCTGCCTAAGCAAGTGAAGGGGGGCAGACCGTGACACCCCAAAATGCGCCGCCTTGGCATGTGGGTTATTTTGGGCTGGAGGCAGCCAGGACCCAGCAGGCTCACCTGCAGCCGACCTCGGCCCACTTCTGAGCAGCCCTGGCTCAGCCCTGGGCAGTGGGGATGCGCCGCCAGGCAGGTGCTCACCTGGGCCTGGGGCCGGCTGGGCTGCGGTGGGCGGGGCCTCGTGGTGCCGGGACCCACAGAGGCCACCCTGTGGCCTGCTCAGGGCTGAGCCCCAGCCCTACCGGATGGTACCTCCATCCACTTCAGCACCCAAAGGGCTGGTCAGAGAACCAGGGCTGAGCTCACTCGCGGCTGTGTTGATTTCAGGCTAAAACAGCTCTAAGTGGGTGTATTTAGTCATCTGCCTTCTTTTCAAAATTTAGATGTAAAAAAAGAGGCTCTAGCTGATCTAACGGGAAGCAGTATAACCGCTGATCGAAGCTGCAGATAAAGTGGGGGCAGGAAAGGGTGCATGTGGGGTTACAAGTAAACACGGGGCGTTTGTCAACAGGAACGGCTTTAACTTGGGAAAAGCTGATCTCAGACCCATTTGGCTGAGCAGTTGTCTCCGAGTTCATGACAATAAAATGAAACCATGTCTTCACGGCTGTGCTTTCATCCCTGGGATGGAGGTTTCAGGCAGTCGCGAAAGGAGGAAGGGGGACCCAGCATCACCGACGTGCTTATCTGGAGGTAGGGCTCGGAGCACGAGTGTGAGGGCCACTGCGTCTGCCTGTGGTCCTTACAGCCAGCTCTGCATTCTAGAGTTTCAAGTTTATCTGGCTGAATAGAGGTCCGGGCCCTTCCCTTCTGCCAGCCAGGAGCAGCCTAGGTGAGCAGGACCCCAGGCCACAGGGTCAGGGCTCATCACCACCGCTGCCTGCTGTCTCTGTCCCCCTGAACCCAAGTCCCGCCCCGAGCTCGGGATGTGAACATCTCTGGAAATGCGGCTGCTGCAGACGTAGCCAGAGTCAGGAGGACGGCATTACTAAGGTGGCCCTGAGCCAGCACGTCCTCATAAGGAGAGGGAAACACCGGCTGAGGACAAGTTTGGGGGAAGGTCTTGTGGCGATGGGACCGGGGCCGGGCTGGCAGTCTGCAGCCCTCCTGGCAAAGCCGGAGAGAGGCTGGGACGGATGTTCCCTCTGAGCCTCCAGAAGGAACCTTGGCCTCTGGAACTGTGGGAGGACAGGTTTCTGCGGGTCAACGGCCCCCGAGTGTGATGCTTTGTGGCAGCAGCCCCAAAACGGGCTCTTGGAGTTACACCCAGGTCAGCCGGGGGCCCTGCTCCCCTGGGCTGCCAGCGAGAGGGCGGGCGTAGGGCAGGGAGATGCAGGAAGAGGCCCTTGGGACTGGGGGGAGGGGGGCTGCCTCAGGCACAGCCAGGTTCTCAGGGGTGACTCACCGTCTGGGAATGGCCCCTAGGCCTCCAGACTGGGGGCCACCCAGACCCGGAAAGCCTTCCCAGCAAGGAGAACGCTCACCCTGGCGCGGCTGACGGCTCCCAGGCAGGCACATCCGACAGCCCTCACTCAGTCCTCACGACAGCCTACGTTTCGAGTAGGAACTGGTCTTCTCCTGTTACAGACGGGAAACCGAGGCCCAGAGAGGGCGAGAAAGTCGCCAGGAGTCACAGAGCTGGGGAGGCTGCCTCCCAGCTTGCCTTGTTCCAAACCCCACGTTCTTTTCCTCATAAATCCTCGAAGAGGCAGATGGGGAGACAGACCGGTAGACAGGAGCAACGTCACTCTAGAAGAAGCGGCAGAAAATGCCGACCGTCCTGTCCTTGGGGGACCCCGTGGCACTACGGAGGAGACGCAGGTGTCCTCTCAGCAAAGCCTGATGCACAAGGGGCTCTCGGGGTGAGGACAGCTACCGAGCAGGGGAGACACTGGCCATCGATCGCCTGAGGCCCAGGAAGCCCTGCAGTCTGAGGGCTGACTTGTGTCTGCAGCTGCAGGCGGCTTCAGGAGGGGCGGAGTGCCCGGCATCTCCAGGAGCGCGGCCCCGTAGCCCTCGCAGCCCTAGCAGGTCTCCGGAGAAGGTCGGCAGCCACTGGGGGGTGGGGGGCATGCAGGGGCCCAGTGACATCTGGGGGGGTCCCCAGCCCCGTCCAGTGCAGCAGGTGAGGCTCGCAGGTCAGTCAGCTTCCTGTCCCCTCCTCTCCCTCCCTCCCTGGATGAGTGACAGGTCCTGGGACATGTTACTCTCTCTGCTGAGCATCGGTGCTTTCATTTGCAAAATGAGGATAGTAACACCTCCTCAGGAACGTCTCGAGGCTCAGGTGTCTGTGCACCTTGGTGTGAGCAGGCCCTGCCTCGGAGCCTGTGTTCAGACACCGGGAGGATGGATCTCATGTCCCCACGTCTGCCTGATCCACTGGAGAGCGCAGCGATACTGTTCACAGAAAACAGACGATCGCGGTAATCTTGGCTCCTTTGTCTGCACATCTGAACAACTAGAGCTTGTCAACCAGCACAATCACACCTGAAAGGGCTGTTTGCTGTAGGACAGATAACAGGATTGTGGGCAGACAATGAGGTATGGAGGGTGGTCATCAGAGAGAAATGGGAAGAGTCATCAGGGCCCTGGGCAACAGAAAACTCGAGTGGCTTTGACGTCTGCACGTGATTCCCCAGGAAGGTTGCGTTCCCGGAGGTGTGAGGCCTCCGTGGGCCTCTAGAGGGCAGATGCAGGAGATGCTGCACAAAAGGTGCGGGAAGCACACTCAGCTCCACGTAAGAGCTTCGTTCCTGAAACATGAATTCCTTCAGGCCTGAGCATCAGTCATTGCACTGGCCGCTGCCGCCACACCTCCATCCGGAGTTCTGCAGAGGGCTGTGCACCAGACACACGTGTTCAGGGAGACAGCACCACGGATGGATGGAGGGATGGATGGAAGGGTGGTGGGTGGATGGATGGGTGGATAGAGGGATGGAGGGATGGAGGGATGGAAGGAAGGAAGGGAGGGAGGGAGGGAGGGAAGGTGGGAAGGATGGAAGGAGGAAAGGTGGGAGGAGGGCGGGATAGACAGATTTTAAGGAAGTGGCTCACGCACTTGTGGGCACTGGCAGGTCCTACATTTTACAGGCAGGTCAGGAGATGAGAAACTCAGGCAGGAGTGGATGCTGAGATCTTGCAATAGAACTTCTTCTCCAGGAAGCCTCAGTTTCTACTCTAAAGAACTTCAACTGAGGGGATGAGGTTCACGAGGGAACTCCTCTTTGTCCAAGTTCACCAATGTCAATCTCATCTACAAAATACCTTCAGCACAACACCTGGATTAGTGGTTGAAAATCACGAGGTGTGACAGCCCAGCAGACTGGACACATCAAATTAGCCGCAGCTGGTGCTGAACTGAAAAGAGAGGCTAAGACTGTGTGCTGCTCAGGACGCCTGCACCTGGGGTGGCGGAGGTCGAGGTGGTGGGTGAAATTTGATATTTACCCACTTATACAGGAGAGGTCCAGAGACATTCGGATGGGGGGTGGGCAGGGTCAAAGCAGTGGCACCTTCTCTGCCTGCTGCAGGGAGCATGGACCTGGTAGACCGGTGTGGGGTGGCGTCTTGGCGGTGGTCCAGGGCGATGGGCAGGGCCAGGACCGTCAGCAGTTATAAGAGGGAAAATGGAGGAACAGAAATCGACTGAGCCCCAAGGAACAACTGGAATCCACAGGGTTTCTCAACTCCCTACATGTGGGTGAGCACCAAACAGGCCACTTCTGGGCTGGAGGGTCTGAGAAAGCAGTTTGGAGGATCACATCAGCGATCCAGAAGAAACCTGACATCTCTCAGGGAAAGTAAGGTTTTGGGTTTCTGCATTTAAGTTTGAAATTCTTGTGGGGCGAGCAGGCAGCACTCGTAACGGAGTGTGGAGGCCTGGGGGGATTTGTCACTGGTTAGCACGGGACCCCTGGCTGGCGTGGTCCGGGTCGCTGGAGGACTGGGAAGGCTTCTCCCTATGGTAACAGGGATGACAGCGTCCGTGACGCTGGAGGGGCCTGAGCCAGACCCCAGCTCAGCTGCCCGCAGATGCAGACGCGGGGCACCGTGTAGGTACAGGAGTTTACTGACACAGCAGCAGGAAAGCGCCCTGTCACCCCAGTCCTGCGGCAGCATACCTGAGGTAGAACGCCCCACTGGTCACACGACAGTGTGGAGGTCAGGACAGACCCAGGCTTCTCTCTGACGCTGGGACTTTGTGATCATGTGTCTTTGGACACAGGACAGCCTGGACTTCCTCAACTGTAACACGCAGAGCCTGGATCCTGGAGAGTGAAGTGTCAGAATGGGGCTGCAGACAGACAGAAGAACGTGGGACTGCCTCCCCTCCTTCCCACCGACCCCTGCGTCTTCTGGTGGCCCTAGGCAAGGCCCCCTTGGGGGAGGCCCGGTGGGGTTCTTCCGGGTGTGGCCACAAAAGAGGAAACTAAAGGACACTGAGTGTCCACCTGGCCAAGCCCTGCGCCCAGGCCTCTACGGAAACTTCTTCTGCGCTCCCAACAGTGGCCTGGCGGCAGCAGTGCCCAAGACATGGGTGCTTAACGGGCCTCACGGGCTCAGACCCCTGGCTCCGATCCTGCTACAGCGGGTGTTTGTACAAGTCAGAGAGAGAGAGACGGGGGTGGGGGGGGGGGGTGGGGGAGCGAGAGAGAGAGAGAGAGAGAGAGAGAGAGAGAGAGAGAGAGAGAGAGAGAGGGAGGGAGAGAGAGGGAGAGGGAGGGAGGGAGGGAGGGAGGGAGACTGAGAGACAGAGAGAGGGCTCCAGCAAGCGCTTGGAATCCTGACTGCAGCTTGCTAAGCACTGCGAACGCGTGTTATAAAACAACCTCCACCCCTACTGCACACATGTGGAAACGGCGGCTAGGCGAGGCGGAGCAACTTGGCCGAGGCCTCCGGTCGTGGGCGCAGACCTGGGACTGGAACCCGGGGGCCCAACCTGAGCTCCGCACCCGGGGCAGCGCCGCGGCCCGACGCCCGGCAGGAGGTCCTCGCCCCGCCCCGGCCCTTGGGGAGGAGGGGGCGGGCGGGGAGGAGCCGCGCGCATGTGCACAGCTGGCGCCCCCCGCCCCCCGCGCGCAGCTGGGACGTGGGCCGCAGCCGGCGGCGCTGGACACGCCGGGCCCTCGCGGTCGGTCGCAGAGTCCAAGCGTCCTGCGCGCCGTGGGCCATGGCCGTGCGCGACGCGCGCCCCGCGCGCCCCTGCTTGCTGGCGCTCGTGCTGTGCTCGTGCTGGGGGGCACTGGCCGCGGTCGCCCCCAAGCAGGGCAACGGGTGTCCGAGCCGCTGCCTGTGCTTCCGCACCACGGTGCGCTGCATGCATCTGCTGCTGGAGGCCGTGCCCGCCGTGGCGCCGCAGACCTCCATCCTGTGAGTCCGGCGGGGCGCGGGGGACGTGGGCGCGCGGGGCGGCCGGGTCCCGGGGGCCGGGGGGAGGGTCGCGCGGCAGCGCCTTTGTCCTCCGTGGCCGGGAGGGGGGCGGACCTGAGCGCAGCGCGCGCCGCCTCCGGAGCCGCCTTTGTTCGGAGCTCGGCATCCCCGAGGGACGGGAAAGTTGTCTGCAGCCGCCGGGGAAAGCCCTCCGCCCTGCCCGGCCCGGTCCTGCTGGCTCCCCTCCTCCGCTCGCCTTCCTCCCCCTCCCGTCCCTCTCCGGCCCCCTCTTCTCCTGGGGCCCGGCTTCCCCCTTCTCCGGCTTCCTCTCCTCCCCCTTCCTCTCCCCTCCCCCTCTTCCCCCCTCCTTCTACTCGGCGGTTCCCGCTCCCCGTTTTCCCCTCCTCCCCGAGCGCGGCACCCCTCTCCCGGCTCTGGGGCGGGGAGGGGCCCTCCGTGGCGCACCCTCCGTGACCTCACGTCCCCGCATCTGCCGGGGCGCCGAGAGCCTCCTGCCCGGGTTGTCCCGGGGCCCGTGGGGCGCACGGTTCTCTGGGGCTTTCTCTGCGCCGTGAGCTAGCCTGGCCGAGTTCCGGGAGGCGCCGCGGTGCGGGTCCCCGAGTTGCGGGGCAGCGCGGGCGGCCCGGGGGTGGATACAGTCGGGGTCCAAGCGGGTTTGCTCCCGGGACACGTCCCCGCCCTCATCTCCAGCCGGGGCGCGCCCTGGTGGTGCCGTCGGAGACCCGGCGCTCCGGTTGGCAGGACGCATCGCGCCCTCGCCGGCCGACCCCCGCCCTCCCTAGAGGATCCCGGCCCCGGGTGCCGCCGAGTGCAGCAGGCCTATTTGGCTGCGCCTCTGATTAGAAAGTTTCAAAATCTGTAAAGGCAGCCTGCGTTCCAGGCGCTGACTGTGTTCAGCGTCCTACCGCTGCTCCTCTGAATGCCAAAAATAGTTTCCACTTTTCTCGGCTGAGCTAGAGTACTTTGGCACCGCGAAGAGCCTGCGAAAGTTGTAAAATATTGAGTGGACTATTCAGGAAGTGGGCGGTCAGTGTTCCTACTTTTAAAACAAAGTGCACGGACAGACCACTCTCCTAGCGGCCGCCGGCTATACTGGCAGCTTCCTTCGGGGTCCTCGGCGGGACTCCCCTCGCAGCCTGGAAACCGCTCCTCCGAGAGAGACAGGCACGGGCTTCCTTCCCGTGTGGAGGGCCGGCCAGCCAGCCGAGGCGGGCCAGCAGGAGGGCATCAGGCGCTGAGGAGGGGGCCCGTAACCGGCCAAGTGAGGGTGTCCTGGAGGCAGTCGTTTAATTCTTCAGTGAGTCAGTGGAAAAAACCTGGGCCCTGAAGCCATTTTTCACATCTGGCCGAAGTCTAATACTCGTACTGGGCTCTGCCCTCACATCTTAATGGCTTTTTAAAAAGAACAATATTTTAAAATGTGGTTGTTGTAGAACAGAAATGGAGCCACCAGCGTCCTGCGGGCGGTGAGATTCTCCACAGAACCTCATAGGGTTTTGTAAAACAGCTGAGGGTAGGCAGGGAAAGTGACGTGATAGGTAACTGGCAAGATTTCCAGAAATCCTCCTGTGCCTTATGCTTTCGCGGGGTTTTATAGTTTTTAAAGATGCTTTGAAATGACCTTGCGTGGTCTCGTTGATTCTGTGAGGGGGCAGGGCGTGCAAAGCTGACCAGATCCCTCACAGAACCAAGCAGATTATCGCTGACATGGACACAGACCCAGCTGACAGCTGCGTAGACACGGGCGCAGGGGGAGGAAGCTCCCATCGCTGCCGGTGTGCACCAGGGACAGGGGAAGAGCTGAGTCCTGGTGGGAGGGGGCCCAACTGGGGGCCCGGAGCTGGGGACACAGGGGGGCGGTGATGATGAGACAGAGACCAGCTTGGGGGCGCCATGTTGCCGCCTGTGGGCTGCGGGGTCCGGTCTGGCGCGTTCCTGGGGGGCTGCTCGTTGGGGTGCTGTCATGTCACAAGTTCCACTTGTGCAGGAACATTCAGTGTTCACTTGCAGCTTTTCTCCCAGGTCTCTGCTCTCATGCATCTGCTGCCGTTTTCTATTTTTAAAAAATGATTTGGTGGCAACTGGGGACTTGAAAGATGTGAGGGTAAGTGAAGACCCGGCCCCAGACTTAACTGGGCCGTCCAGCCATCACTTCATCCCTTTGCTTTCGGGACCCTCCCCTCGGCCCCCCCAGAAAGACTGAGTGGGAATCTCTGGGCATGTCAGACTTGTGTCCTGCTCGGGGCGTTTTAGGGTGTGTCCAGGTGGGGCCCGAGAGTGGACTGTTTTGCCGCGTGGTTGGGCTTCAGAAATCATGGTCCGAGAGTGTCCTGGGATTCCGGTTTGACCCTGGAAAGTAGAAAGCGGCGTTCTAGCCGCCCTGGGATCTGGAGTCCTCGGGCTCCGGGGCTGCAGCGGGTCCCTTCCCCAGCGGGTGTGGTACTCAGCTCAGCTCAGCTTTTGTAGAAACACTTGTTTAGTTTTTGAGTATTTTACTCTGCTCAGCACTATGGGAGACGTTTGTCACGGTGATGATGAAACAGCTAGCGCTAAAACCTAAGCAGTGTGCCGTCTACTTGGCCCGGTTCCGTCCTCCGCTGGGACCTCTCGGGAGGACACGTTCTACACCGCCCGCCTCATGAGTCCTCGCGAGCCCTCCGCGCCCCACCCCCGACCCCGTCCTTCTCTCCGTGGCCTCGTCTGTGCGGTCGTGGGGTCGCCTCCTTAAAGCTGGCTCCCACCCCACGGTCCAGGCAGCTCCAAAGCCGCCGTCCATGTGACAGGAAGCCCTGGCGTCGGAGGGCGCCCGGGGCCGGGGGCTGGCGAGAGCTCCTCCCCTGGGCTCGTGGTCAGCCTGCCGGGCAGCTGTCCTCAGATCCCTCGACGTCTGCTGACCCGTGTGTTTGGGCCTGGGCCAGCTTCCGGTTCCCGCCGCTCAGGGTCCCGGGTCCCCTGGGGTGCTAGGGAGGGAGGCCCTGCGGCCCTGTGATGAGGGCAACTGGCCATCCAGGTGTGTCTGGCCGAGGGGGCCTGCAGGAGGCCAGCCCTGGGCGCCAGTGCCTCTGGAGGTCTGGGCGAGTGACCACCCGTCTTTGGGGTCATATTCCCATACTCGGAGTAGGTCTTGGTGCTCCCTGGGGACTAGCCCCCCAAGGCACAGCGTCTCCCCTTACCAGCCTCCACTGGAGCTCCTGGAAGCCGGCCGACGGGAGGATCCAACTTCCCACCGCTTCCCTGTGCGCCCAGGTGAGGCCTATGGCCTCCAGGTGGCTGGAGCAAGGGAGCGTTCCTGGGCCGGGAGGTGGGCAGGCTGTCAGCTGCACGTCCCCTCCCCTGTCTTCCTGGGGTTCAGGGAGTTCCCTCTCTCCCGCCACCCGTCCTGCGGGGACGCGTTCGGCCTCCAGGCAGGGCTGGCCTCTCCTCCCCTGGGTGAGGCCTCACGAGGTCAGCAAAGCAGCCTCTGGCTGTCGGTCTCTGCAGGACACCGTGCAGGCCGTGACAACGGGCCTGAAGCTGCAGCCCGTGGCTTACCTGAGCAGGTTCTGCTCTTAGACCCCTGTTGGGATGAAGTCGAAGTCTTCATTCTCACAGCAGCCCAGAGGGACATTTTTCAAGTATCTGAATGTTGGTAATTTATTTTTCCAAAATGGTGGCGTCCCGAGCCCACGGCTTTAAGAACGCCCAGCGTGCTGTGCGCAGAGAGGAGACCTCGGTGACCCGAGGAAGCTTCCAGAGGCCACCTGGGATGCTGTGTGTGACGTCAGCCATCAGGGAGTGGTCCTGGGGCCGTGCTCAGTTTGGACACAGCTTTACTCTTGAAAACATGCCTTTGGAAGCTGCATCTGGAAAAGCTTCCTTGGAAACTGCAGCAGGGCAGCTAGAAGCCCCCCCCAACCCCCCGCCCCTCACTGTGTTATTAGTGAGTCAAGGAAGTCATTGTAAAAAGAAAGCACATGGGGCCCTGTGACTGCGAATCCGGGGGCAGCTCCGCTTTGTCCAGGGTGTGGACACCACAGCCTGGACGCGGTCCCCTCCCCTCTGTGCGTCCCCGGCCGCCTCCTCAGTGCTATGACTCAGCTTCCCTGCTAGTGACGCCCGGCAGCTGTCGTCGGCTTCCCTTCCGATGGCCTAAGTGCAGGAGGTGAGTCTCGGTCACAAGCCCGAGTTCTGGGAATCGTGTGAACAGACCCGCTGTCTGTCCCCAGCACACCCTGGGTAGCGGGCGGTCATACCCACCAGGCCCGGGCCTGGCGGCCCCTGGAGCTAAGGACAGGACCTGCCCTGCCTGAGGACGCGTGGCCTGGAAGCGGGGGAGGGCTCCTTGCCTGGGGGAAGGCGGGCATTTTATTAGAAGAGGTGGCAGGGGGGCAGGCTGGACAGGTGCCACGGTCAGGTGTCAACAGAACAGCGACAGCATCCCAGTCTCCGGAGCTGGGCCCGTCATCTGTTTGACAAATGGGTGAGCGCTGGAAGGTCCGTGCGCCTGTGCTGGTTCCCACCGGCTGAGTCGGAGGTTCTGTCTTGTTGGCTGGAGATGCCGAGCTCTTTCCTGGGCACTTGCCAACAGGAAGAAACTGGAGTAGGTGCCGTGGTGAGGGAATGGGGGCCTCGGGGTCCCGGCCAAGCTCTGAGGGCAGCGCCCAGGGCTAGAGTTGGGCCCAGCCTCCCGTCTCCCTCCACCAGTGTGCACCGGTGGGGCGCTGCCGGCCTTCAGTGCCCGAGACGTCAGGTCTCTCAGCTTAGCGTCCGGTTTAACGAGCATTTGAATTGTGACAGTTCCATGTGCTTTTGGGGGTACACGAGCAAATGGTTTGTTTGCAAATACAGTTTTGGGTGAATTCAATTGAAACGCAGTTAAACATCACTGAATTTGATGCTTAAATAGTCAATTGGGACATTTCGTGTGTTACTATATGTCTCTGCTGGCCGGCAGCTCCCTGGGGTCGGCCTTGAACTTGAACTGGTAACTACGTGTCTCATGTAGCACCTGCACAAAACTCAGCCCACGTGTGTCACTGGGTGAGGGGATGCCTTTTGGTGTTTAAAATAACATCTTCGATAACTTAGGATCTTTCTAAATTGGTAAGTCCAGTGGTTCATGTTTTCTTTACCTTGAAGTTAATTTTGAAAAATAGAAACCCCACGTGTTCCTCTCCTGGTCCCTTGGTTTCTCTTCAGATGCTCCCAGCCCACAGAAAACTTAGCAAATCCCGGGCTCGCTCAGTCCAACGATGACTCATGTGACTGAATCAAAACTGGCAAAAAGTTGAAGTCAGAACGTGTTAGTTGTTTCAGGACTTAATTCTCAGCTCCCCTTTTCCTGGCTCGGGTACAGGGTCAGTTACCCCTGCTGATTTGATCAGTTTCTTTTTTCTGGACACTGTTGCCTTTCTCTCCGAGGGGACGCAGACTGCAGAGAACTTCCCCCGCAGACCCTGGGTGGGCAGTGATCTGACGCTGTGTCCCCAGGGCTCTCCTTGGCCTTGTCTGGTTTCCGTCAGCCTCCCTTGAAGGGTGGTCTGTTCGGAGCTGGGTGCCCACCGGATGACCAGCTCATTGCAGAGGGATGGTGCCTGCTGGCGTCTGGATGCCCAGCCCCAGGGGAGCTCGGGAGGGCGGCTGGGTGCGTACAGGCTGCTGTCACCCAGCCCACGGAGCTCAGAGGCCCACGGGCAGCCCGCAGGCTCGTCCCCTTCTGTTCTACGGTCAGGTCCGTGGTGGAAGCTTAACCAGTGACGATTCCCTTTTCCGACCTCTGTCTGGATGAATTTTCCCTGAGGAAAATCGGAAGCCTCGTGGGGATTCCGCTGGCAGGACAGCAGGAGTTCGTGTTCGCGGTGCGCGCTCGGGGGACCGTGCTGTGTCCGGTCTGTGCAGCCGTCGCCACAGTCAGGAGCGTCCTCACCCACGGGGTCCGCGCCCCTGGCAGCCCTTCGTCCCGAGTTCTGCCTCACTGGGCATGACTGCATCTGTGCTCACCAGGGGCTCTGGGCTTTGTTCTCCTGTCCTGGAATGTCTTTGTCTGCTTTGCGTATCAGGGCAGACCTTGCCTCCCAGAGCGGGTGTGAGGGGAGAGCAGGGGGCACGCGGCTTAGTGCCGCTTAGAGGTCTGCTCCAGCTTCCCAGGGAAGCCCCTGGGCTGGGCTGGGCTTCCTGCGAGGGTTTTAAACTGTGATCTCAAACTCTTCAGTAAACACAGGGCTGTTGGGGACAGTTTCTTCCTGAGTGAGCCCTGGGAGCTGGGAGCTCGGCCACGTCGCACGATCCTGGGACAGCCGTCCATCGTGAAGTTCCCCGTTACCCTCTGAACGTCTGAAGATGTGTAGGGACGTCCGTTCTCTGGTTCCTGGTGTCGGAAACGCGTGTCTGCTCTCCCGTTTTCTCCTGATCGGTCGCCTAGACGTTTTTCCGTTGTATTGACCTTTGCAGAAACCCAGCTTTCGGACGCATGGATCTTTCTCTTTGGTTTTTCCTTTCTCTGTTTTGCTGATCTCTGCTCTGAGCTTTATTGCCCTCACACGCACGGCTGCGCTGAGCGCTTGACGCTCCAGGCTCCCTGGTGTCCTGTTTCTGTCCCTGGAGCTCCAGCTGTCCTGTCTGCGTCCTGTGGGTTCTCGCCGTCCCTTGGGCAGCAACCTGGGGCGGTTCTGTGCTCACCTCCTTCGTTTTCACTCCCTCGGGGATCCTGTCCATTGCTGACCCCTGCGCGGTATCTTGAAAACAGTTGTTTCATGTATTTTGTCAGCTTTTGGTTGTTTCAGACGGGAGGAGGTCTGGCCCCTGTTATCCCATCTCTTCTTGTAATTCTGTAAAACCTTCATTAAATTCTTCTGCAGCTTTATAGCAGTGTGGCTTATGAAGAAAGTAACAAGTAGCGTAATGCTTTCACACGCCCCAAACTAAAAACCGTCCAACCCGCTGCTCCCCGTTTGCCTTTGGAAGGCTGTTGTGTCGGGCAGGGGGGGTTCAACTGCAGCTGCATGATAAATGGTCGCAGGGTCTCGGCGGCTTAAAGCAGTGTGAGCTCCTGCTTCCCTCACACAGAACCCAGGGCAGATGTCCTCGCTGGGCAGCTGTCACTGGAGGCTCTGCGCTCAGCCCGGGGCCTGCAGACCCCGGCCAGCAGGGCCGTGGCCTGGGTGCCACGCCCTTCACCCACCTGTGGCTGCGGCTGCTTCTGACGCCAAGGCAGAGCTGGGTAGCTGTGACATGACAGTACCTTTCCTGTCTGGCCCTTTAAGGTAACGGTGCTCTACCAGTGACCTGGGGACCAGGCTCTGTCCACCCTGTAGCTCTGCTGTCCTGGTCCCTGGCCCTCCAGGCTGTCAGGGAAGCGGAGGGGGGAGTGAGCGAGAGGAGGGTCCAGGGCTTCGACGGCCCCGAGGGGACACACCACTTGTGCGCACATTGCCTGGGGGGCACTGGTCTCCTGTCCCCACCTGGTGCCTGGCGGTCTCTGGCACGTTGTTTAGGGCCTTCCCGGGAAGGAAAACTGCACTGGGAGTGTCGGACGTGCTGGACAGGCGGTGCGTGGCTGCCGAGCTGCCTTCACTGTGTCCTCTCCAGGCGCTGCTGCTGCACGTGGGCACCTCTGGCCCCTCATGTGCAGAACAGAGATGGCTGCGAAGTGTTGGCCCTGCTTCCCGTGTCCTGTGCCATATGGCGGCCCCCTGCTCCAGCCCCCCGTTAGTTTGGGTCCCACTGTGGGCTGTAGCAGGGGCCATCATGGGTAAACAGAGCTTAAAAACTAGAAGCTCCTTCTTCTAACAAGAATTTTGTTCATTCCTCCTCAACAGAGAGCTGCGCCGTGTGATTATCGTGGCAGGTGTTGAACCGCCCGTGGCGGTAACCCGTAGATCACAGTCGGGTTTCTTAGAAGCCAAGCGCTTGACTCCAGATTTTCTGCCAGGACGAGGCATATTTGGGTTTACGCTGGGTTTTTGGAAATTTGCCGGCTGCCTTCTCTCAGGCCCTGGAGGGGTGGTCATCGTGGGTGGAGTTTGGCTGGAGGGACAGCCTTTCCGCCCCCGGGGGGGGTAGGTGGGGGGCAGCGTCTCCCCAGCAGCTGCAAGCAGGAGGTTGTGGAGCCTGCCCCTCGCCCACTCCAGTGCCCTGTCCTGTTTACTCTTCTTTTCCAACATATTTTTAAATATTTTTATGCAAGCTGTACATGTTCATGGCAGAAAAATGTGAAAATACAAATAAAAACACCATAATAAATGACTCACATTTCTATCATTAGAGGAAACTGTTAACCTGCCGGGCTTTCCCTCAGATACACGAACAGTCATGTGAGCGCACGTGGACACGGAATGCTGGGGTGTCTGCATGTCTGTCCGTGTCTGCCGCTCCATCTGTCTGTCGGCCGTCTACGTCTGCTGCGTTCTGTGGATCGTCTGCAGGATGCGGGCGCACGGCCCCGAGGGCGCCCCTCGCACCTGACCGTGGAGACGTGGCACGCGCACCTGTGCGCCCTCCCTCGGCAGCCGCACGTCGATGGTGGTCCCGGGTTTTCTCTCTGGGGGCTTTGATGCCAGCACGTCCTGAGGACTGTGCCAGCTCCTGTGTGGGCCCTCCCCAGGCTGCAGCGCAGCCTGGCTTATGTTGGGTCCCGGCCACCCCGTCTGTGGCCAGTTTCCTGTGTGGTCTCTGCCCTGTGGTTGGATGTCTCCGCCGGGCCCCGAGATCTGAGGTGGGAGGGGCTGGGAGAGCCCCAGCTCAGCACCATCTCTGTCAGCGGAGGCGAAGTTTAAGGTTGATTCTCGTTATTCGCAGGGCTGTGTTCTACGTAGTCTCTGCGAATTCTGAGTTAGTGACCCAGGACCCTTGCTTCCAAGAGACGCAGGGTCAGCGTCCAGCCCGGCGCAGGTCACGGCACTGTTGTCATCCATCGATTGAGGCACAACCCGGCTTTGTGAGCTTCTGTTGACAGACACCTTACTTGACGTCTGTTGTTGGTTCATCAACGTGGAGCTCAGGGCAGCACAGACTCGTGCCGGGAGGAAGCCGACCCCACACACACGTGTTTTCCCCGTGACCGGACGCCCGTCGGCACCGCACTCGGGGGCAGTTTTAAACAGCAGAGTCACCAACAAAAGGCACAAAAATGCGAGCAACATGGCACCAAATAGACCCTGAAAAGGACACTGGACACATCATCGTCATCTCTGTGCCCGTCCTCGATGGTGACAGAGACACCACGAGGATCGACTTTGGGAAAATTCTCGAATCCGGAATCCGTGAGCGATGGGGCGGGACGGCGTCCTCCCGTTTTCCAGGTGGAGACGCTGTGACCTCAGGGCGTGGGGACTGGGGAGGGGCCTCGTCACGCTGCCTGCCCCGCAAGGTCTCCCCTCGCTCACCCCAGACCTTCCTCGGAGTGGGGTCTCAGGGTTTACGTGGCTGGTTAGGAGCCGGGCAGTTCCCCCCAGAGCAGCAGGACACTTCTAACCTTCAGCAGTCTCTGCCTAATCTTCTCTGGGGAGAAAGTATCTTGCCTTTGAGGTTCTGTCAAGTTCAAAGTCGTTAATTATTATTTGCGAAATGCCAGGAGGAACCTGCGTGGAGATATTGCAGGCAAGGTGCCGGGCGTGGAAATGGACAAGGCTGCCTTCGGTTTGGCCAAGCTGTGGTCTCCTGGGCACGGAGACAGAGCCAGTAAGAGCCACGGTGTTGATGACGGAGGCTGACCTTGTGGGAGATGCCCGTCCCACTGAGGGGGAAGGAGAGCTCGTCCAGCCAGGCTGCAGCTCAGGGTGTGGTCGGCCCCCGCCGGGGCGCTGGTTCCCAGCTTTCCCGATGTGCACCCCTAGGCAGGGTTCTCACCCCTTGAAGCCTCGGTTTCCCACCTGCAGGGGCGTCCCGGGCATGAGGAAGGGGATGCGTGTGTAACTCCTGACACAGCCTGCCTGGTCGATGCTCTGCTGGGGAAGCTATTGTTATCATCACACCTGGGTTTATTGACCCGGACGTGAACCAGAGGAGTCCAGGGGAGGGAAGACAGGCAGCGGGAGAGAGCTAGGACGCCGGGGCTCCTTTAATTGAAGCAGATACTTGCGATGCAAACAGGAAATACCACCAGGCTCGTTTTCAGTGCTTCTTCAGTGCGTTCTCTCTCCCAGGCCAAACCCAAGTGTTCAAGAAGCGTCTAAACTCCCCTTGTGATGTTGCACCCAGAAGGTGCCTTTCATGGGACCCAGGAAACGCTCCGTAATCGAGTTCCTGCCTTTCCCAACTTTTCTAAAATGCCGTTCCTGCCAGATCTAATGTTAATTATTTGCTAAGAATTAAGGATGTGAGTGGAAATTCAGAGTCACTCTAAATAAATGAAAGGCTGGGATTGGTAAAGATGGGAAGATTTTGCCCCTGCAACGTTTGGATTGATATGTTCCCTTCTGTGGGGAAAAGTGAGGCCAACACAGCCCTCAGGCGGGAGATTTCTTTACTCAGAAAGAAATGAGATTGCAGACGAGTGCGAGAGAGGGAGACGTTCGCCCGAGGAATGCGGGCTGCACCCATCTGCAGCGCTGGTTACATTTGTGCTTCTTTTCCTGGTCACGGCTTCCTTTAGGGGAAGAGCCTAGATTAGGCTTGTCACTTCCTGGAGTGAAACAATATTTCTAAAAGTCCATAACCAGCTAAGCAGCACTTCAGCTTTTAAAAATAGCAATTAAAGCGGGTGTAGTTAGTCATCGTTGTTACTTATTCAGACACGCGGGATGTTGGTATTGGCATGGCAGCGGGTGGCCAAATATTAATCCTGAGCATTTGTTTCCTTGCGCGTGTTATTTTGATGTGTAATTTTCTTAGGTCAATGCCTGTGTCACCCCTTCCATCCACTCACCCACGCATCTCTCCGCCCATCCATCCATCCATCTGCCCTTCCATCTGTCCGTCCATCTGTCCGTCCATCCATCTATCCATCCATCCATCCATCTGCCCTTCCATCTGTCTGTCCATCTGTCCGTCCATCCATCCATCTGCCCTTCCATCTGTCCGTCCATCTGTCCGTCCATCCATCTATCCATCCATCCATCCATCTGCCCTTCCATCTGTCCTTCCATCTGTCTGTCCATCTGTCCGTCCATCCATCCATCTGCCCTTCCATCTGTCCGTCCATCTGTCCGTCCATCCATCTATCCATCCATCCATCCATCTGCCCTTCCATCTGCCCTTCCATCTGTCCGTCCATCTGTCTGTCCATCCATCTATCCATCCATCCATCCATCTGCCTTTCCATCTGTCCACCCATTCATCCATTCATGCATCTATCCTTCCATAACCACCTACGGCTTCATCCATTCATCCATCCATCCATCTGCCTGTCTGTTTGTCCCTCCCCCCCTCATTCTGGTGTCCTTGGTAAGTGTCAGGCACTGGTGCTGAGATGCGTAGACCCCACTGCCATGAGGCAGAGTCTGTGGTGTAGGCTGTGCGCCTCTATCCTGATGCAGACCTGTCCCCAATCCGTCCCACCCCCGTGGTTCAGGGGTGGGGTCGGAAGCCCAGCAAGGGGAGGGGGTGGTTATAGAAAGGAGGTCGCCTGGGAAGAACTTTCTTAGACCCAAGCCTCTTTCCTCCTAAACTCAGAATGCACTGGCTTAAAATCCAACTTCCTAGTAATTTTCCCTAGTCTTAGAGAAGCCTTCTTCCCATTTTTCTGTGGTTTCTCAGAGTTCCGTGTCTAGCAGCCTTTCTCAGCTGGGTTGTGAGAGAAGGAAGCCCAACAGAAAATGATTAGAGTGATTACTTTCTCAGTTCTTTCAAGGATCCTGCTGGACTAGTACCTGGGTGCTGGAGAGAACCCAGTGCATTACATGCGGTGGGCGCTGCATTAGGGCGTCTCGATTTCTCACTGGAGAAGGACTGTGAGACCATAAGAAGTCTGGACATCAGGGCACAGGGAGAGGACTGCGCCAGCATCCCTGCCAAGGAGAGGCCGGCGAGGCGGGTCAGGCTGGCAGCGTGGGATCCCCTTAATGAAAGCGGAGGGGAACTTTCAGGAGGGACCACCTCGGCTAAGGTGGTCGGCTAAGGACCACCTCGACCACCTTTCCTCCCGTCACAAGGCTCCGTTTCGTGTCCCCTCCCCTCGGAACCTTTCCTGAGGGCTCGCCTCTGACCATCCGCTTTAAGTTCCTTGGGGCTTATTATTTGCCCCCCACTTCTTTCGTCCTGGTTGATGAAACCACATCACTTACACCCTAGAAATGTGTTCTCATTCAGTAATGAACTTGGCTTGCACGTCCCGTCTTCCTAAAAACTCAAGATCTGTGTGTGTAGGAAGCCTCCTCGGTTAGATGCTCCCGGAGCGTCTTGGTGGGGGGTAACTATTTGGAATCAGTATTTGTTGATTCTGTTTTTGATCCATTTCCTCCGTGGTGGTAACTACAGCGCAGTCTGATTCGAGGCTGTTAGAAAAGCAACAGGCAAAAATCAATCTGTTGGTAGAGCCTGAAATCTACTTCCTGGGCTTGGTGTCTGCTGGGTTCTGTGACTGTCCGCTTGCCAGTTGGCTAAGTCTTGGACGAACGCCCAGTGGGATAACATGATTTATCCGTTTATTTTGCTGAACTCAAAGAGTAAGCTCTGTCTGTCTCTGTAAGAACAAACTCAGCCCATTCAATTGTGTAAATTATAATATTTGTTGTAACAAGTAGGGTACATCTCAGCACGCTTGGGTGTCTGTGGTGGTTAGTTTTATGTGTCAACTTGGCTGGGACACAGTGCCCAGATATTTGGTCAAACGTTATTCTAGAGGTTTCTGCGGAGGTGTTTTTAGAGGAGATGAACACTTAAGTCAGTAAGTAAGCAGATGGCCCTCCACGGCACAGGTGGGCCTCACCCCATCAGTGGAAAGACTTAAGAGAAGAAAAGCAGGACATGGCCCTGGGAGCAGATGGCGGCCCTTCCCTGGGGATCCATCCTGCAGGCTCACCTGCAAACTGTGGACCTGCCGGCCTCCACAATAAGTCTTTCCTTGACAGAAACCAATCTCAGTCTCTCTCTGTACAAGCGCACCCCCCCCCCCACACACACACACACACACACGTCCTGTTGGTTCTGTTTCTCCAGGGAACCCTGACTGATGCCGGTCCGTGTCGAGTGTCGCGTGACCCTGGTTCTCTCAGCCATAACTGGTTGGATCCAGGTGGATACCAGATCCAAGACAGTCAGTCCACGTGCTGGCAGGTTACTTGTGATCAGGCTTAGCTCAGACACATGTCTCTCTGGGGAACAGGAACTAGAAAATACTAAGGGAATAAACAGTCAGCGGTGGAGCTGAGGCTGGCAGGCTGTGCTGTGAGGGTCCAGGGCAGCCATGAAAGCCCATTAGAGGCTCAGAGCTCCAGTGAAGCAGAGAGGGCGGAGGTGGGGCAGGGGGGTGGCTGGACGCCTGTGAAGGCACCTCTGGCCCGGGAGAGAGACTCAGAGAAGAGCCAGTGGGTGTGGCGCCCCTGTTCCTGGTTGAGGCTGCAAGTTGTTGAATGAGTTTTTATTGCTTGAGCCCAAAACTTGATTACTTTGTTTAAAATTATATTTAACAAGGAAAGGAGAAAAACCATCTTTTAGTTGTGAGCTATTATATAAGCGTGATCGTTCATTTAAGATTTTTTAACACGGTAAGGAAAAGAAAAATACTTTCTATCCTGCATCCCGTAACCCTTGGGGCGTAGAAACTTTGTCTCTTCCCAGGGCGTCCGTGGACTTACTTCTGTATTACTGATCTCCTGACCCTCCGCGAGGAGAACACCTGTGTGCCTGTGTGCACCCTGCCCCCCCCTCCACCTGTCCCATCTGCTTCTCCGTCTGTGAGCTTTCCTCTGTGCCCGGATCACCTTGGTGACCCAGGGGTGGTGTCAGTGGGTCCCTGTGTGCCTCTCCCCGCTCACCCCGAGGTGGCCGTCTTCCAGGCACGCGGTCTCCGTCCTGACTCACTGAGCATCTGGTTTCCAGGTGAGGCCACAGCACGGCTGTGGGCTGATGTCTGTGCCCGGCAGGTGGCAGGTCAGGGGCGGAGCCAGGACCGGGCAGCAGGTGGCAGCCGTGGACATGCTGGGCCGCCGGTGTCCGTCCATTTAGTCTGACCAGCCCTGCAGGGCGCGGGGTCGGGGTCCATGCGCGTGGATGGTGCCTTGAGCGCGTGCGGAGCCAGGGGGAGGCCAGGCCCGTCAGCAGGTGCTTTGGCGTCTCTTCTGGTGGTTCCTGACCTGCCTGTCCAGCCGGGCTGCTGTTCTAATTCTGTGATTCCTTCTGCATGAGACCCCGCTGCAAATAGGACTTGCCCATGTCAGCAGTTTCACCATCAGGTAAATGAGGCGAGTCTCCGGAGCTGGCCCGTGGAGTCTTCCCCGTGGTGTCCAGCATCCCTTGTTCTTGCTGGTGTGGTTACCAGTCAGGAAAGCCGCTGAGACTGGTTGGATCCACCTGCCGCGGCGGAAAGTGTTTGTGCTGATCCGGGGGCGTCGGACCTGGGAACGCGCTGTGGACTCCGCGCTGGGTAGAGACCTGCTGGGGGATGGGCAGTGGGAGGGAAGTCTCACGTGGCCGGGTTTCTGGACATGGACTTGGGATGGCTTTGGCGCCCCAGAGAAATGCTGTGCTGAAATCACACCAGTCTTTCCAGCCGCACCTGCATCTTCACCAGGTGGAAGCTGGGTGCTGCTCTGATGTCTTCAGGTCACACTGATGGGGGCTGGTGGGACTGTGCCTGGGGAAGGGGGGTCTCGGGGACACGCTTTTGGCGCGGAGGATGAGGCCCCAGGCCCCCCTGTAGGCTGCCCAGGTGGGCTGTGTGGTTTCAGGCCAGTTAACTGCCTTCTCTGAACCTCTCCTCTGAGTGTAAGATGAAGGCTCACCGCGCACGCCAGCGGGAGGTGGCCCATCCCTTTCCGGGCTGCCGCGCACTCGGTGCACCTGTGACCTGTGCCCACCACCCCCGCCCACTGCCGCCTCTCTGGTCCTGTCCCCGGCCCATTTCCTGCTTCACTGGTCTCGGTTCATGTGGTCCTCACAGGAGAGGCAGGGACATCATCCCCTTATCCTGCAGATGAGCAAACTGAGGAAGGATCAGAGAAGTCAAGGCATTTGTCCAGGATTGCACAGCCAGGGAAGAGCAGAGCAGGGATTTGAATCTGGACCTGCCTGGTGCCCGACTCGGAAACTGATCCACCTACGCAGAGCAGCTCTCGGGGCGCCCTGTCCTGGAGGAGGTGTGTCTGTGGACACACGTGGGCACACATGCACAGATTCCTCCCATGTCCCACGTGAGACCTGGACAGAAGGCTTTCGGGGCCCCTTGGATGGGCGCAAGGCTCGCGGTGGCCGCTCAGGGCGAGACCAGGGCCCAGGCCCGTGTCTTCACCCCTGCAGCCCCTCGGGCTTCCACGGGCTGGAGCGCGAAGCCGGGCCTGGCAGAGACCCCGAGACCCCTTGCGGGGGACAGGGGAGCTGCGGTGTTGCAGAGACCCCGCCCACGCGGAGACGCGCTCACCCGCACCTGCTCCTGTCCCCCGGCAGAAGCGGAGCTCCGTTTCCCACGCCTGGGCCGGGTTCTGCTGGCGTGTGTGCGCACTGCTTCCTGGGCTGTTGCTCTCTAGAAGGGCGTCAGGCCACCGTGTTTTCACTGACGCGCCGCGCTGGGCAGAACGGATTTCACGCTCGTCCAGGCTGCTGTTTCGGCTCTGCGTTTGCTTGAGAGACAGAGGGGGGCCTTTTGCCCTAATTGCACTGCTGTCTTCGGCTTCGCCCCCTGTGTGGGGGCGTCCTGGGATGCCGTGAAGGGGCCTTGGGAGAGAGAAGTCTTTGGTACACAGCTATGGCCATTTTTTGGTCTGGAAAGCAAGAAAAACGCTGATTTCAGTTTTTAAACAGCCATGGGAGAAGTTTGGGCGTTTTTCCCAGAGGACGCAGCCTGCAGTGCGTGAACCAGTAGATACATTTTGTTCATTCGTGAGGCGGTGCGGGGCGGTGGGGGGCAGGCTTTACATTGCACGTGGCCCAGAATGATGCCCCTGACACGGAGGCCCAGGAACAGTCAATCTCCTGGGACGGTGGGCAGACACCTGCCTCACCCTACCCTTGTCCAGACCTGGAGCAGCCAGCGCCTGTGAACTCTGCATTTTACATTTTTAAATAGTTGAAAACAGAAGGTAGTGCTTCCTGATGTCGTAGGTTTTTGAGTTTCAAACCTCAGGTGTGATCACAGCTGCGCATGATCAGAGCAGGTCCCTTGCTGTGGCACCGCCTTCGGCTACGTAGCCGTGACAACGGAGTGGAGAGGTTGCCATGGAGACCGCGTGGGATGGAATCCCACCATCTTTCTGCCCGGCCTTTTAGGGGACAGGGTCACTGCCTGGGCCCACGTGGCCAGTCTTGGAGCACAGCCAGCTGCGCCTTCCTCTGGGACCTTCCCTGGTTCTGGGAGGGGAGGGATGGGATCTGGGCTGGAGTTGGGCCCCTCGAGTGCTCCCTGGGGGCCCAGCGATGGTGACACCAAGGAGGTTCTTAACAAATGACCCAACGGTCCAAGTGCAGTGGCGAGGCGATGAACCGTATCGTCCTCAAATGAGCAGCGTCCCTGCTGACTCCTGGCGGGCTGGAGAGGTTGCAGGGGCAGTGCATCTCTTGAACGCTGTTTGCTGAGGGCTGTCCACAGAGCTCCCCCCTCCAGCACTGAACTGCCCTCGGTTGTCAGCAGCAGTGACGCAGGGATGCTTTCAGGGTGACGGACGTGTTGGCTGTTCCGCGGTCTGTGCGGGCCATCAGGTGGAAACCAGGGTCCTCTCCGAGGTGGGAGCTCACTTCTCACTCCCAGTTGGCAAAACACTCTGAGCTCTTCCTCGCCTCTCTTTTTAGCTGTACGAAACGTAAAACCAAAACCGGAGCAAACGCTCTTCCATGTGTGCTTTCTTTGGATGAATCAATACCTTGGTTTATTTCCTAAAGTCCATTTTCTTTTGAAGTAGTTTTCTGTCCTGGGCTTTGAACCATTCAGTGTTTTAAAAATTCTCTATCAGGAGAAAACAATGGCTTTTTTTTTTGCCTTCCCATTTTCTCTTCATTCATACACATGACTCAGTGAACCAGACTTTACCGAGTTGATCAGAAGGTTGTGGAAGAGTTGACCTAATTCAGGCCCCACCTTCAGGACGCTGAGCAGAGTTTGGACGCTGCTGCCCCTCGGAGTGTGTCCCCTGCCCCGTGTGAAGGGCTGCCGACCCCCGAGCCGTGTTTTAGTCCCCCTCCCCAGGAGTGGGAGGTGGCCGCGCAGGAGGACCCGTTGGCCCGGAGACGGCAGCGGCTCAGGGCCCGTCCCGGGTCCATCCGTCAGCAGCACTGAGGGAACCCCTCCAAGCAGGTTCCGTTCTCTCGAGCCAAGAGGTGGGCCCCTGGTTCCACGTGCTTACATCCTGGAAGGGGAGACGACGAAAAGATGAAGCACATAGCGAATTGTGTCGCAAGCACCCACGTCCCTCTGTCCGTGTGGCCTTTTTCTGGGACCTGAGGTTCTGGATGAAGAGCAGACGCAGCAGGAAATTCAGAGCTGTTTCTGGAGAATCAAGGACTCGCCCCTCGGGCACCCCCGGCACCCCTGGCACCCAGGGGCCTGCACATTACCCACCTCCTGGGAGGGCTCCAGAGGGAAGTTCTCTACAGACCCCGATGCCAGCTCCCCTCGACGGGAGCGCCAGCCCTCGGGGGGTGCACGATTCCGCCGGGGCCCCTCTCCCTGCGCCCTGAGTCTCCTGTGTGGGGAGGGCCCGCCTGTTCTCTGGTGCCCTGGACGTCATCCGAAGAAGCCAGGCCCGGAGTGCCGTCTGCACAGGGCCGCTCTGTCACTGATAAGTACAGGCGTTTTCCTGGCAACTGGGCTCTGCTGCCACGTCGGACGACATAACGTTTTCTGTGTTTTACAGAGTCCACAGCACAGTGGGAGGAAAAAGCAGACCCAGCAACCTGGCCTTTTGCCACGGTGGCGGGTCAACCGCTGGCCTCTGTGACTCTTCTGAGCTCGTCCCTTCAGGCCGCCTGTGGGTCACCTCTTGCCACGACAAGAAGGACGAGGGGCGGAACCTGGGCAGCGAGGACTTCCTGGCCCCTGACGGCTCCACTCCTGAAAGTAAAGCGCTTTTTAACAGGTGTGGGGCTGAGGGGCAGCCAGGACGCGTGGTCACCCTGGGCCCTCGGGAGGGATGGGCTATCATGTTGTTGAAGTGGACGCTGGACCGTCCGGTGTCCGGGAGCACCCTGCACATGCAGAGATGGCGTGTCCAGGCCCTGGGTCCCGCTGGAGCAGGGCTGTCGCCCTGCGATGGGTGCAAGTGCAGGTTCTGTCACTGTCCCTCGTCCAGGATACCTGGCCCCGTGTGGCCTCTCCCCAACTGACCAGGACCCACGTGCTCTTCACCATCGGACGCTGCTTTTTCCTTTGCTGACCTACATTTCTGGTTTTGGTTTTTTGTTTCGTTTTTTAATTAATTAATTTTTTATATTTATTTGGCTGCATCGAGTCTTAGTTGCAGCGTGCGGGCTTCTCCCTAGCTGTGGCACGCGGGCTCAGTAGTTGTGGCGCACGGGCTTAGTTGCCCCGCGGCACGTGGGATCTTAGTTCCCCGATCATGGATCGAACCCGCGTCCCCTGCGTTGGAAGGCGAATTCTTAACGGCTGGACCACCAGGGAAGCCCCTGTTTTGTTTTGTTTTTTAATTTCAGTAATTTGAGTGAAGAAGGAGAGTGTGTGCCTATGACACCTGTAGGTGACACACTCCTGGGAAGATTAGTGAGTCCTTGATACAAATCAGGGTCCAGGGAGGCCTCAGAGGCCGGAAGGATGCCCTTGGATGGACAGGATGAAGTTCTGTAACTGCTCGCCCGCATCACACGCTGAAGTCCTGCCAGTGCGTACGGGGAGGGGGCAGCACACACGCAGAGCCAGTCACGAGGCTTGTGCTTGGGAGGTACACCTGCGTGCCCAGTGTTTGTGAGAAGCTTTGCCTGTGTCTTAGCGTCGGTAAAGCTTCACTTCTCCCGGGCAGCGTGCCGAGGGCTCTTTGGAGCTCATGATCCTGTACTTGATCAGGCTGTCTCTGCACTGGCGGCTGGGATACTCTGAGCCAGACCTGTGTCCCGCCGCCAGCGTCTGCTTCTCCATCTGTCCTGTTTCCTTTCCCCCTCCTTCCTTTAGCTATTTCTTCTATTGTTTTATGTGAAAGGAGGAAGAGATGAAAACCAATAAAAATACATGTATCATAGTGTCTCAACCTTCTGTGATTTCTAGCCATGACCCCTGTTTTTTCAAAGCTACTCAGTAAATACTGAATTGAGTTAAATTATATATATATACACACACATATATTTAAATTTATTTTATTTATTTATTTATTTTGGCTGTGTTGGGTCTTTGTTGCTGCGCGCGGGCTTTCTCTAGTTGAGGCGAGCGGGGGCTACTCTTCGTTGCGGTGCGCGGGCTTCTCACTGCGGTGGCTCCTCTTGTGGCGGAGCACGGCCTTCAGTAGTTGTGGCTCGCAGGCTCAATAGTTGTGGCTCGCGGACTCTAGAGCACAGGCTCAGTAGTTGTGGCGCACGGACTTAGTTGCTCCGTGGCACGTGGGATCTTCCCGGACCAGGGCTCGAACCCGTGTCTCCTGCATTGGCAGGTGGATTCTTAACCACTGAGCCACCAGGGAGGCCCTGAGTTAAATTATATTTTAAAAATCAGCAGCATCAGTACAGGATTTTGGGGGGGGACTAAAAGTGGGTCCTGTGGATAAGTGTCATGAACGTAGGTGAACCCAACTCTGCAGTGAAGCACGTGATGCCAGAAACGCCTGACCCGTCACTTTACCACCTAGAGACACAGCTCCCGTCGAGGGGGTGACGTTCAGGCTCTCTCTCCTTCCTGGGGCCTGGGGTCAAAGACAAGGGCATTGGTTCCTGAGCCCTCACGTCCCTCGGAGGAGAGAAGCACTGACCTTGGGGAGGCCACCCTTTTAGGGGGAGCGGTGGGCAAGTATTAGGGTGACTGGAGGTGGCATTACCCATCCTTCAAGGCTGCTCCCTGCAGACACTGCTCTGGGGTCTGCCCGGAAAGAGGGGCGTCGGCCTTGCCTTCCTAGCATAGCTGGCAGGCATAGGCGGGGTGAGGTCCGGTCCCACTGACATCCGCGCCGCTCAGACCTGGCCTGGGAGACCCCGTGCTTGGGCGCGTTTCTGACGGACGCACCCGAGTCAGCCCTTGGCGATGTGGTTGGCGAGGGCTCCCAGTGCTTAGGCAGGTGGACGTGAGCGCGGAAGCGTGGTGCGTGTGCCTGCCGCTGGGCCCTCGGCCTGTCCCCGGACCGCCTACCGTCACTTTACTCCTCCAGGCCCCTCCCATCAGCGGTGGCCACGCCTCTCGGCCTGGGGCCGCCCCCGCCGACTGTGCCCCTCCCTGCCGCTGTGCACAGCCTGCCCTTAGCCTCCGCCTGCTCGAGGGCTGCATCAGCCCCTGGGCTCTGGGGGGCCTGCCCGCCTGGTCTGGACGTGCAGTCGCCCTTGGGCTGCTTTGTCCTCCTGGAGCCCTCACTGCTCAGCCGCATGCTGGGAGCAGAGGATGAAAGGCAGTGCCCGGGCCTGGTTCCCGCAGGTCACCCGCTCCCGCGCGACACCGGGCTCCCACAGCGTGTGGCGTGTGTGGACCGCGTGTGTTTATGGAAGTGATGGGCACTTAGCAAGCCCAGAGATGTCAGCTGTCATGACGCCTGTTTATCCTTCGGCCCAGCCACACCTTTCTAGGAATCGATTCCGGGAATACCTCAGCGACAGTGTGAATTGATGGGTCCAGAGAGCCAGTCCCGGGTACTGCCCGTGACGGCTCGGAGCGGCCCTCCAGGTGGCCCGAGCACAGGCCACGGTCGCTGCCCGGAAGGAGGTGCGGGCGTGTCCACACACGGCTGCGGGAAGCTCTGCAGTTTATCCCGGGAGGAGAAGCGTGTTCACAGGGAGCTGCCTTTTGTGCAAGAAAGGGAGGGAAATAGACACACGTTCTATTTGCTTAGATTTTCCAAAGGAAACAGTGGAAGGGTGAGGTAGAGTAACCCCGAAGAGCGACCGGGGAGGAGGGGAAGCTGTGAGGGGCAGGGATGTGGCCTCCAGACGCGCCTCGATGAACAGTTAATTACTTATTAGTGATAACGCTTTGGAACCGTTTATGTGTTGCAGGAAATGGAAACGAAAGTTCTATCTGGCTATGATGCACCGTGTGGGCCACGTGGAGGTGCACGTGGCTGCCCTGAAAGGCCCCTCACCCAGCGCTGGCAGTGGGTTGGGCACACGGTCCACTTAGAGGTCTGCAGGCTGCATCCCTGGTCGGGGGACCTGGGTCCTCCATGCAGGCTGCCCGTGGGCCTGAAGCATTTGGAGGGGTGGACGGGGCCCACCGGAAAGGCCGCCGCAGTCCCGGTCAGGAGTTTTGTTACAGTGATGGGAGCAGTGGGCTGGGCAGTCATGGACGGCGTCCAGTCCAAGAGTGAGGCCGGGTTTGCAGACATGGCCGGGCCTGGCCAAGCATTGGTGGTAGAGGAGAGGAGGTGGACTTGATGTTGCACCTTGTCTGGGGAACGTGGACGGGCCTGGCGGTGCGCTAGGATCAGGGCATGAGGGGGGCTTGAAGGACCAGGGTTAAGCTCTTGGGGGACAGAACCAGACGCTGACGGGGCCACCTTAGCCCTCTGAAGTTGAGAAGAAAGCAGGAAGTGCGGGCAGTGTTAGGGTCCCCAGGGGCGCTGGCCCCATCTGCCCTCCCCTTCCCAGCTCCCCCCCAAGGGGGCCACGCGCTCTGTTCTGAATATGAATGTAAATTACTCTTTATTAGAAAACAAGCCTGTCTGTGCAGGGGAAGAGGGGTCCTGGGGGAGCATGCTGGTGGGCAACAGGGTCTCGAAAGAGAGTGAACCCGGGTGAGGGTCAGGTGCTGACCGTTTGCCTGGGTCCCGAGGACTTGACCCAGAGCGAGGCAGCAAATGCCCGGAGGCCGTGCCTTGCACTCAAGGGTGGACAAGCGCTTTCCGAGAAGCCTCCACCGCAAACTCAGACCAGTTTTGTCATCAGTGAGAGCTGTTGAATCAGGTCAACATAATCAGATTCCTGAAAAGGTGATGAACACTGAAAGGGCTCAGTAAGTATCGTAGGAGAGCTGTCCACGCGTGACCTGGACCAGGATACCCGTGGGGGTTTCCTGTGGCCGCCCTATCGAAGCACCACTGACAGGACAGGAGTCTGTTCTCCCCGAGTCCCAGAGGCTGGACATCCAAGGTCAGCTGGCAGGGCGGGCTCCTTCTGTGGCCGCGAGGGGGATTCTGAGCCAGGCCGTGCCGCCTCGCCGTCCGCCGCCCGGCTCTGGAGGTTTGCCGCGGTCCTTGGCCTTCCCCCGTGAGCCCGTCTCCAATTCTCCCCTTTTTACAAGGACACCGGCTGTCTTGGACCAGGGCCACCCCTGTGACCTCACTGGAACTTGGTCACCTCGGGAAGGACTCTCTCCCCAAATAAGATCACGGTCTGAGATCCTGGGAGTCCGGCTTCAACGTGTGAACTGGTGGGGACACAGTTCAGCCCGTCATGATCCCTGTTGGGCTGTGATGGAAGGGGTTCAGCCTGTGAGGAAGGAATTTTAATTTTTCTAAGATTCTTTGGTCAAGAAAGGGGTCTTTGTGTTTAGTTGTCAGTGACTTTCATACTTGGTCAACTGATAGATTTTAAGTCAAGCTGGGGGAGGGTGGGAGCAGGCATCTCAGCAGACCTTCTGTCCCGGCACTCCTGGCCCCGGCCTGAGCCCCGCAGGCCTGCACCGTGTCCGCGCGTCTCCTGCTGCCTCAGGCTCTGGTCTCTCCTGGGCTGCTCAGGGCCTCCCTCCGTCCACTCTTCTACTTGTGCATTTAATTTTATCTACCGTGTTAAGATGCACACGTGAAAGAGCCTTGTTTTTCCAGCTCGCACGCTGAATGAGCTTTGTGGCTCTGAGCGTTCGGGCTAAATGTCCTTACTGGGGGAGTGAGTTCCAGCTCAGAGGTTACCGGAGGGAACCCCAGTGTCTCCACGCCTGCTCCAGGGGTGACTCCCTTCGTGAGGCCCTGCAAATCCGTCCTGTGTGTTGTCTTAACACTGAGTCCTGAGCGTTCCCGTGGGCTGGCGGAGACGGATGGATGGGTGACCAAGGAACCTGTTACCTCCCCATAATTATTGTTTAAACAAACTCTGTGAGGTGAGAGCGTCCACCTGTCATTCAGACAAATATTCATGTCTTTGTTAGCCTTGGCCCAGGGTTGATGCATTCAAGGAATGAACAGGGAGGTTTAGTTTCTTAAATGCCTTATTGCTGCTTGGAAACTGAATGTTTAAAGATGACACACAACTAGTGACAATTGCAGATTTCTCTCCGTAAATGCATTTCTTGTCTCTTCACAGGGATCTTCGCTTTAACAGAATCAGAGAGATCCAGCCGGGGGCCTTCAGGGGGCTGAGAAACTTGAACACATTGTAAGTCCAAACATTGTACTGGGAGCCGGTAGAAAAGAGATATCAAAATTATCACACCAGGGGCTTCCCTGGTGGCGCAGTGGTTAAGGGTCTGCCTGCCGATGCAGGGGACGCGGGTTCGTGCCCCGGTCCGGGAAGATCCCACATGCCGCGGAGCAGCTGGGCCCGTGAGCCATGGCCGCTGAGCCTGCGTGTCCGGAGCCTGTGCTCCGCAGCGGGAGAGGCCACAGCAGTGAGAGGCCCACGTACCGAAAAAAAAAAAAAAATTATCACACCTTTCCCTGTGGGTACATCCCGAGGCTGGGCTCTGAGAAATCATCACACCTTTCCCCTGGGGATACATCCCGAAGGCTGAGGGACGTCGACCCCATTGCCCGCTGTGGGTGGGCATGGCTGAGAAGTTTTGCCGTGGAGCCTGACAGAGGGATTTGCTCGTTAAGATGCCAGGACTGGGTCCCAGGATTGGCAGCCGTCATGGCCTTTGTCCCCGTGTGTCTCATCTGACCTCTGTGAACCTGTCCATCCTCTGGGTGTGATCCAGGCCTGTGCTGGTCACGTCTTCCACTGCAGGGTCGAGGGGATGGCCCTCCTCTGAGCTAGTACGGGCCCTGGTGGGGTTGGGGTGCTGTCCAGCTGTGTCCCAGGGTTTAGACCCCAACTCCAGGCTGCCATGGGCTGTGCTGAATGCCGTGGGCGGAGCCGGGTTCTGGCCCTTCTGCCCCAGGAGGTGACTGTTCTGTGCAGGCCCTGGGGGTCAGGAACGTTCACCACTGCTGTGTAAGCCTTGTGGGGGGGGGGAGGGGGACACGGGTGGCTCGGGCCCAGCTCCCTCCCTGTGAAAAGGAAAGCTCCACGGTGAGACACCCACCTCCGGGACACCCTGCACCTCCGCGAGGGCCTCCCAGCTGGCTGGTGGGGAGACGGAAGAGACGTCTCTGTGCAGGAGAGAGGGGATTGCTTCTCCGCTGTACGCAGAGCTGCAGCAGTGTGCGCTGCTATGGACCAGCGCCCTGAGGAAACCTGCAGCCGGGAGCATCCAGCACCAGCAGTGCTGTGTTAATTTGCATTGTGTTAATTTGTGTTAACACACACAATTTAATTTGTGTTAATTTGCTTGTGTTAATTTGCATTTAGCGAACGTCGGTATTAGGTCTGTGGCTTAATCGTAACACGATTCAGCAGCGTGTTGTTTTTTAAATTCTTACTGAGACTTTCTTTCACAGGCTTCTCAACAATAATCAGATCAAGAGTATACCTGGTGGGTCATTTGAAGACTTGGAGAATCTAAAATACCTGTAAGTCATGACCAGTTCTTTACACCAGAGTCTGTTACCTGTATTCGGACTGTTTCCTCACTGAGCTAAATATTGTACTGTTCATGAATTATTGTAAATACAGTCATGTGAAAAAGAGGTTTTATTTCCGAAAGGTGAGTGAAACTTTGGTTGGGACTTTTAAAGTGAGTCGTTATCAGTATAAAGTGCTACCTTATGTGATTTCTAGTGTTTATCTGCTAAGCCTTAAGTAGAATAGGTTGAATAAAATTAAAAACTATAGCCCCTGAAAATCATCCTCGGGTAATAATGACGCTTCTTGAGATGGAAGGTGGTAAGTTATGTTCAGCCGCCAGTGTGAACAGCTGACATACTTTGTGGGATCTGAGCTTTCAGGGTGGGCGAGATGTGAGATGGGAATGACAGATCCCTCTGGAATGTCACTAATTCCTGCTAATTTTCCCTATCTTCCGCCAAGTGATTTCACCTCTTATTTTTATGTAGTTAAATTTTATTCTACCTTTAAAAATTGATTTGAATTAATGAGTTTATTAGCATTTAAAACATCTGCTTGTTGAAGTCACTTTTGCAGTTAGAAAGTGACCTCGCCTGGTTCAATACCTTCACAGGCACTTATTTTGAAGTTGGAAACTTTAACAAAACACTGAATACATTGCTGGTTCTAACAGATTAGAAGTAAGTATCATGTGCTTTGAGGAAATTACTCTTCATTTTAGGACTGTTCAGCTAGACCCATTTTAATGAGGGATTGGTATCAGTGATTTGGGGGGAAACGTGTGGCTTAAGCGAACCTGGATGTCTCCAAGTCCTGTTGAGTTTAGGTGAGACAGTGGTTATGAGCAAGAGATAACATTAACTCTTTATTAAATACATCTTCGTCCACAAAGAATCTGAAAGTGTCGTGTCTACACACTTTTCTCCATCACTTTTGATGCAGTATATTAATTTTTCATTAACAATGTTCACACTAAGCTTTGTTGCTCATTTTTGAAATGAGGGAAAGGTCTTTTCATTTATTTACTTACGTTTTGTTTTGGTTTTTGATTTTAAGTGCTGTGTAAGCTCCAGAAGAAAGCCTGGATTTCTTAGAAGCAGAGTCCGTTAACTGAGAGCCAGTATTTGCAGTGCGTGTGTGCATGTTTAGTCTGTTTCTAAGAAAAAATTTTTTTACTTTATTTTTTATTTTTTTGGTTTGAATTACGTAAGAGCAACTTATCATTTACCCTAGTAGTTAGGGATACTTCATTTTTCACTTAAGACAGTTTTCAAAAATAATACTTTTAAACCTCGTCTGTTGACGGGCTTCCTGTCAAGGCATCCACGTGCCAACCCTTCCCCCTCGCACCTGAACTCATCCGAGACACCCACGCGGTAGGTTCCAGGGTCACCGGGATGGGCTGAGCAGTGGTGGGGGGGGCGGGGGGGGGATGGACCGCTGTGAGAACAGACACCAGGACAGGGATGCAGCTGTGGTGGGAAGGTGTCCCGTGACCCAGCCTTCTCCTCCGACTTCCCAGACCACGTCGGGAGGGTCCATCCTGACAGGCACTGACTTAGGAGACCGTGCGGTATGCATCTTCAATGTTTAAGAAGGCTCCCACAGTTTACTGATTATTGCAGCCTGGTGTGTGTCTAATCAGTGCCAAGTGTATCTTTGGAGGTGGAGTGTCCTTACGTGTTGGAGCCCCAGTGGCTTCTGGTAAGGAATACCTTTGCCTTCATTAAGCTTTCCGGATGATGAAAATTCACCCTTCAGGTAGTTGGAACTATATTCAAAGGGTCAACTCTCTGATGAAGTAGAAAATTATGTATGATTTACTGTTAGATCATGATCAATACCGAGTTATTCTTAGGAAAACAGATTACGCTCCAGTGTCCTTACCAGCATGCATTCATACGTCCTAGCTTGGTTCAACTGCATGTACTCTTTGACAGGATTCCTTTACTCTCATCTTCTTGAAGTGCATGCAAGGTGATGTCCGTATTGATACTTTGTTTTGCTTGTGTGTGTTTAAGAGACAGGCACAGAAACCTTTGTTCAGACTCCCCTCCTATAGGGTTAGCAGTAGGAGAAACAGCTCACACCTGGACAGGAGTTGCACGTGTGAGGCCCTGTTCGAAAGCTCTCTATATATTTGTTGAATTTCAGTCATCCTGTGAGGTCCTGCTATTCACTGCATCTTACATGCGGAGAAACTGAGGCAGAGAACGTTAATTCTTATTCAAGACACACAGCTAGTAGGTGGCAGTTCAAGGGCTCAGACCCGGCAGCCTGGAGGAGTAATGTCTGTGCCAGGCCTCTTTCAGGCACTGGGCCTCAGTTTCAGGGGGAATTCTGGCTGGTTTGTGTTAAGGCCTGCAGTTCTTGCTGAAATCGCCTCAGCAGATTTGCACAGAGAGAGAAGGGAAAACGCCTGGAAGGATTGCAGCGATTGAAGGCAGCACAGCAGGTCCTGTTAGACTGGGCCATGCACCAAATATTATTAAGTAAAACGCATGTCCTGGAAATGAAGTAGGCGACGTTACAAGTGTTGAGACAAAGCGGTGTCGTTTATTAAGTGGGTAGGTAGGTGAGAGCCCAGCCACCGGGCATCCAGTGTGTGGAGAAGGATCTGCCTGAGTTACACTGTAGGAAAGGTGTGGATTTCGATCCGTCCCTCTGCCCACATCAGCCATGGAGAAATGCCCGGGGCAGGTGTCTCCACGTCTGATCCAGACGGCCGCGGTAGACATGTGTTCTGAAGTCCAGGACAGATGGGTGGACCCCACACACGTGGTTTTGTGTTTCTGGTGGAATTGGATACTTTGGCGTGAAAGTCTTCACCCTTGATGGGTTCCTTCAGGAGCTGGCCAGCTTCTTCTGGAAAGGACGGGGCAGTACACGCGTGAGGCTCTGAGGACCATACGTCTGTGTTTCCATGGGGCACAAAGTCAGCCGTAGAGCACAGTAAATGAGTCGGCACGGCCGTGTGCCAACAGAACTGTATTTTCGGACACTGAAATGTGAATTTCACGTGATTTTCATGAGTTTCGAAATATTTAACCCTTTAGAAACATAAGCACCATTAGCGTACAGGCCATGAGGAACAGGCAGTGGGCCCCTCGGGTGCCCCTTCTGCTCAGCCTTGGTTGCTTCTGTTGCAGGAGAACGGGATTCTGAGTGGAAAACAGAATATGTAGTCCTCGTAATTTAGTCCGTAATTTCTGTTCCCCAGATTATCTCTGGGCATTTTGAAACTATCAGTTACAGGAGCCTATATTCAATGCATTTGACCTGTTTTTCGGGAAATGATTTTATTTTCTTCAGGCTTCGAAGCAAATGCTTTGTCAGCTGCTCATAAGCTGTCCTCCAAGAATCTGTGAGTTTCCTGAAGACGTGGCGGTGGTCTGATCATCTCCGGTTGGAGGTTTTCCTTAGAAAGGGGAAGGGGAGCCTCCTTGGAGGAACCGTACCTACTGTGTAAACGTTCTGTTTGTATCCTAATACGATCATGAATTTGAAAACTGTCTCCACGTGCCAACTGAATTCTTCCTTCCACCCTGAGTCACGGCCTGGCGTGCGTGTGCTAATCCTCCCGTGTTTCTTGTTTCAGCTATCTGTACAAGAATGAGATCCAGTCAGTTGGCAGGCAAGCGTTTAAGGGACTTGCCTCCCTAGAGCAACTGTAAGTGCCTCTCCTCTGCTCTGCGGTGTCTCAGATTTCACCTGCCCTTTGCCTCTTGCAGGGAAAACTAGGCCAAGTCTGCTGTTTGCACGATGCATGTCTGTGCTCCGGGGGCGTAGGGCTGTGTGCATGCAGATGACAAAGCCGTGGTCCCTCCCTCCTTCTGACCCCGCCCATCTGGGCAGCCACCCCACACCCTGTGCCCTGCATTCCTGGGGCAAGGACCAGTAACACCGGTTGACCCCTGTCCCCATGGTGCTTCCAGTTTAACAAGATAGACTTGTAAACAGATCTGAGCAAGTAGAGGTCTTTCGGGGACCAGGAAGTTGTTTTCCTCGTACAGTATTTCCTGTTTGTGAATCTGCACGTCCGGTTTACTTGCGTCATTCACGAGGTCATTATTTTGGAGAAAATAAACTTTTCCATGTGTTTCCAGTTAGAGTACGCTGGATGTTGTTTCTTGGGCTGCGTGTGAAGGAAGTCCTACTTTGCTGTGAGGTCAGCATGCCCATTTGAAGTAGAATTCCTGGTCAGAGGCATTTTCTGACTGTTTGCCTGGCCGGTCACCCGTCCGTCAATGGGCTGGAGTCATCCCGTGTCAGGCAGTCTTTTCACGGGGGTGCTGCAGCTGAGGATGTGGTTCGTGTTTTGTCAGTTGGCCGGTCATGGAAACATCTCCCGAGGCCTTGAGGCAGAGCTGGGGAGGCCTCACCTGAACCAGGAGCTTCCGAAGCACACGCAGGGCTCTTGTTTTTAGATACCCGTTTGTTTATCCAGCTGAGAGCCACTTTCCCGAGCCTGCCGTGCTCGCCGTGGACTGGATTTAGAAAGAAGCTGTATATGAGGGGCTGTGCACCTCGGCTTCAGGGAGAATGACACAGGGATCAGATCATCACAGAAACCCGTGGGAGTATCTGGAGAGCCCCCAGGTGGAGGGAGGGTCCCCGGAACACGTTTCTGCATCTGACTCAGTTTTAATGGATCTGGGGCTGGGATTTACACGTGCTGTCAGGTGTGGAACTAAGTGAGGCCCATCGAGCCTTGGGAGGGGGTGAGCGGGGTTATTTTTGAGGAAAACAGAGGCAAAGTCTGGGAGAAATGAGGACGGAAGGGGAATGGCATCCACGGAGCGCCGAGTGGGAGTTGGTGACCAAGGTCCTAGGGGTTCGGGACAGCATCCTGAGACAGGCTGCCTCCAAACCCAGGATTAGGCGCTGGGAGGGAGGGGTCTCTGCTGCTGAGACTTAGGGATGAAGGGAGATTGGGACCCGTCCCCGCCCCTCAGGGAGGCACTGTGAGGGGGAGGGGAGCGTTCCCCTAGGAGCGCGCTCAGATCTGCCCCCGCCGCGTGCAGAGCGCTTCGGGTCCCCATCCTTGCGGGACCCCCCATGCCCAGAGCTGGCACATGTGGGGAGGCTGGTCCCGAGCCCCGTGTCTGCCCAGCACGTCGGCTCTCACAGGCCTTAAAAGATAAGCGGAGGCTTATACAAATGTTTAGAGTTTATTTGAGCGAAATCGATTGGGACAGAGCCTCAGCAACCGGCCGTGCGTGGACACCCCCTGCCCCAGGGCTGGGGGAAGACTCCTGGAACAGGCGCAGATGCAGAGCAGGGCACTTGGTGACGGGCTGCAGCCTTGGGCCGGCTGGCTGCCCAAAGTGTGTCCTTAGCTCTGGTCTCTAACCCGGAGGCGCTGACAGGCTCCTTAGGCCGCGCGTGAGACCCGCCCCGTCCAGCAGGCTCACCTGGGCTCCCTGAGAGGCTGGCCGCGGGCAGGGGCGGGGACCGTGGGCGGCGCTGGGGGCTCCCTTCCTGCCTTCAGCCCGTTTTCCTCCACCATCGGTAGAGGGGCCACAGCCCAGGGAGCCTGTGAACCCTGAGCCCCTCAAGGCAGCACCCGTGTCCGGTCAGCCTCCCCCTGGCTGTCGGCACGTGGATTTTTAAGCAGCATCAGGTTGGGACCGGCGTGTCTTCCCTTCTCTCCCTCCCTTGGCTTCGCCCCAGACCCGGCCGGCCGGCCCGCGGTCTCCGGAGCAGCGCGGCTGAGCGCGTCTGCTCCCCGTGTCTGTGCTTGATGGGGTGGCCCCAGGCTGCTCCACGGTGGCCGCTGGAAGTGCATGTCCTGCAGAGTCAGGACGGGGCGTTTCTGCCCCCGCCATCCTGCCCTCAGGCCCCCACCCTCGCAGGGAGGGCGGTGGGCACAGACCCAGCCCCCACCAGGCTGCCTGCCCGCGGAGGACGGTGGGCAGCTCTGAGGCCGCGTGGTCACCACGGTGGTTCTCCCGGCGAGCTGGCCCAGGGCAGGCCGGACACCGACAGGACAGGGCGAGGGACCCTGAGGTTCCATCATTTCAGAAAGTCAGTGAAAGGCTGTACCTGGTGGAGGGAGTGTGGAGAGAGCTCTCCTTTGCGTGGGTTTGTGCTGTGACCCTGCTGGTCCCAGCGTCTCGTGAAGACACAGCCTGGCGTGTCGGGCCAGGTCCCTGTGTGGCAGGAGGGGCTCCACACACCTGTGTGGCAGGTGCACGGGCACCGATTAGAGGGGGCTTCCGTGTATTTCTAAGGCAAAAGCCCACCAATTTTCAAAGTGGGAAAGGCGGTATGCAAGACAATGAGAAGAAATTAGTTTTACAAAAAAATGTGTAACTTAACGGCAAGAAAGAAGTATAAGCGGAAAGAAACGGAAGTATAAGCTCTGGATGGTCGATGTAATTAAAGGACGTTTGAGGAAATACATTATTTCGCTTAACTCAGGGCCAGGTTTCTTCTGTAGTTGCTGTTTCTGTAGCTGAAAAACAATATACCCAATGTCACCTTGAAGTGTAAGTCTCCTGAATCCGTTTGTAAATTAAAAGATTGGAATGAAGGCATTCACGTACCTGCGTGTGTGGTGTAATGAAGATCATGTTGATTTTTTTCTAGAAAGGTCCATGTATTTGGAGAGCTGAGTGTCCCTGGCTTTCCCCGCTGGGTGGGGAGGAAGCCCGGTCGGTGTGCTTGACCCTTAGTCGTATTGTCCAGTCAATCATTTAAAGTCTGCACCCAGTTTTCTGTTGTCTTTAATCTTCCTATTTGATGACTGCGTTTGTTTTCCATACAATGTAGGAGATCTAGAGAGTTATCTATTGACGTGTGTATTTGAAATGACTTAGAGAACAAATGTTTTCCGCAAAACCCTATAGATCTATAAAAAGTATAAAATGGTTTAAAATTTGTTTCTTTTTCCCATGTTTAAAAACTCCTCTAGATACCTGCACTTTAATCAGATAGAAACGTTGGACCCAGAGTCATTTCAGCATTTGCCGAAGCTGGAGAGGCTGTAAGTGGTGTTGGTTGCCCCTCTTTCCCTGCGGGTCCTGGAGCCCGTGGCTCTGTCCATTTCCCGTAACAGAAAGAACACCTCTGTCTGTTCAAGCAACCGGGAAACGTCTCAGTAGGAAATCTGTGCTCTCCTCTAACAGTGCAGAAGTGGGAATAGTGATAAAATAGAAAACAATGTAGTTATTTCTGTACTAAAGAACATTGTTCTCAAATTCATGTATACGAAACAAAGGCGGTCACGGGGATGTTCTCTGAAAGCTGAGTTATTTATCTGCTTGTACACTTGTCTGCACGTCTAGGAAAGTATTTTAAAGCATTGCTGTCGTTTATCACCTCTTTCAACAGGTTTTTACATAACAACCGAATTACACATTTGGTTCCGGGAACATTTAATCACTTGGAATCTATGAAAAGATTGTAAGTATAATAACCCTTTATGCTGTCTTTTCAGCAAAGACTAATAATTTCTCCACGTCATATGCATTTACCTGACCCCTTTTACTGGGTATTTCAAAGCAGAGTTCATCACAGCCTGGATATGAATTAGGGAGGGAGGGTGGATTAAGCCGTCAGAACGCCGAACCAAGACCGAGCTGGCTTGGAGGAATGTGGCAACAGGAAGACGTTTTTAAAAATCAATTTTAAATTCCTCAAATATATCTTTAATTCCATGTTACACATTGTACTGGTGGAAATAAAATTGGCCTAGAATTAATCCCAACTGTATTGCATTCCTTTTATTTAGGCATGCACATAACTGAATTCTGTCCATTCTTAGATCTCCAAAAATAATTTATCTTTACACTGAGTAATTTCTTATAATAGCTGATGGAGAAAGCTATCTGACATCTTTTGTGTGTTTTTCTCCGAGCTCTTCAAGGCCATTGTTTTTCAGTTAGGTATTACTGAGAGTGTACAATGAACTGGACTTAAGAAAGAGATAGAAAAGTCAGATTACCAGGCCTGGGCCCAGAGTGGCCTTTGTTTCTCTCTTGAGTTAAGTAAGACACAGTTTCCTCACTATTTACGATTTTTTTCTTTATAGGATAAAGAAATCCCTAGCCAAACTAAAAACTGCATTCTAGGGTGGCAGGTGAGAAACACTGCCTGTTTGGTAGATGAGAGAGGGTAGGAAAGAAATTGCCAGGAGTTGCCAAGACGAGCTCAGGGCACGTGGGGGTCACCCGAGTCTACAGAAGGCTGGAAGGGGTCACCTGAGTCTACAGAAGGCTGGAAAGGGTCACCTGAGTCTACAGAAGGCTGGAAAGGGTCACCCGAGTCTACAGAAGGCTGGAAAGGGTCACCTGAGTCTACAGAAGGCTGGAAAGGGTCACCCGAGTCTACAGAAGGCTGGAAAGGGTCACCCGAGTCTACAGAAGGCTGGAAGCGGTCACCTGAGTCTACAGAAGGCTGGAAGGGGTCACCTGAGTCTACAGAAGGCTGGAAAGGGTCACCCGAGTCTACAGAAGGCTGGAAGGGGTCACCCGAGTCTACAGAAGGCTGGAAAGGGTCACCCGAGTCTACAGAAGGCTGGAAGGGGTCACCTGAGTCTACAGAAGGCTGGAAGGGGTCACCTGAGTCTACAGAAGGCTGGAAGGGGTCACCTGAGTCTACAGAAGGCTGGAAGGGGTCACCTGAGTCTACAGAAGGCTGGAAGGGGTCACCTGAGTCTACGGAAGGCTGGAAAGGTCCTTCTCCGTCTCTGCCTCCTTTTTGGCCTTTTCATGGTCTAGCACTGCCCTCTGCATCTGCTCGGCCTGTGAAACCCTAGGTTTCTCGGCCCCAGTGAACCTCCCCCTCCCCACCAGACGGCAGAGGGGAGCGTGCAGTCGGGGGCTTCCTGCTCTGGCCGCTCGGCCCAGGGGCCGCTGGCCAGGGTCACACACCTGCTCATCCACTGTCACTAGGGCCCGTCCTGAGCACAGAGGTCCTGCCGTTTATTCAGAGGGGCTCTGGGGTCAGCGGGTGCCGGAAAGGTTCTAGGTCCCCCACGGCCTGCTGACCTGAGGAATCGGCGGGGGGGAGGTTCTGTCATGTCTGCGTTGAACCCTATGGATTCCGCGGGACGTGCTCATCGGAGCTGGCTGTCCAGACAGAGGGCCAGTTCTGCCTGCTGCCCCCTCCGAGCCAGCATCCTGGAGAAATGCAAGTGGGAGGTGGGCCGTCACGGGCCCGCCTCCCTGGGGAGCACTGGCCGGCAGGTGTGAGCTCAGTGGACGCCCGAGGGCAGCCCCTCGGCTCTGATCCCGGGGAGCTCCCTCTGAACGGGGCCGGCCCTGCTGCCACCTCCTCGCTCTTGGTTCACGTCCCCCCGTTACACTCCTTACCTCGTGCTTTGCTGCATAAATGGTCATCGTTTCCGAGGGAGGAGATGACACCCTGCCTGTTCCGCTTGCTGGGACGGATGTGTCCAGCCCCGTGGGGCACTTTCTCCCGGCACTTAGTTCAGCAGCTGAGGTTTGCGCCCTGTGGGCTGACTGTCCTTTAGGGCGTATTTAAGGGTTAAGTGAGGTAGTACATGATGGCGCAGCGCCAGTGGTGGTGAGAGTTCGGGAGTAGTTCCGGGTGGTGGGGATTTCTGCATTACTGATTTTACGAAGGCTCCTGTCTTGTGCTTTTCATGAAACTTCCCGGACTCGTCCCGCACGTGTCTGTCCCTTGGTCTTGAACCTAAAATAGACAGTATTTGATTACTCCTTTCCCCACCCTTTATTTGCGTTACTCGGGTTTCCCCCGCTCTCGGGCTTTTCCTTCTGCCGAGTGTGGATCTCTGCTGGGTCCCTTGGTCGGGCAGGACCGGGTCAGATTGTGTTGTCTGCGGGCCCCGTCCCTGCTGGTCAGTTCGGGTCTCCCTGGCCCGGGTCAGCCCTTGCCCATCCCCCGTCTCACTGGCGGCGGCTTCCTCCTCGTAGGCGTCTGGACTCCAACGCGCTTCACTGTGACTGTGAGATCCTGTGGCTGGCGGACTTGCTGAAGAGCTACGCCCGGTCGGGGAATGCGCAGGCAGCGGCCACCTGTGAATACCCCAGGCGCATCCAGGGGCGGTCGGTGGCCGCCATCACCCCGGAGGAGCTGGACTGTGGTGAGTCCCGGGACCCAAGCCCGCATTGGTGTCCAGAGAGCATAGCGTGTGCAGCCCTGTCTCCAGCTGTCACTGGCTGACCCACAGATCAGGTCTGGGTGGGGCCTGACCGGACCCTGCTTTACAAAGCCCGTCTCTGTAGTACCTGTAAGAAACTGTCTGGTAATAAACTTGGGTTTAATTTTCAGGTTTCCCTGCAAAAAAAATAGGCACCTGAAATGCACCACTACCTGTTGCTCCTTCCAGGCCTCTGCCTTTAGAGGCTGCAGCTGCCTGGCCGGCAGGACCCACGGGGGGCTGGGGGGCGGGGGCGGGGGCGGTTTCTGGGGGAGGGCGCAGGGCTGCTGGCTGGGAGCCGGCAGCCTCCTGGGTCTGGATCTGGGTGGTGGCCACGCCCAGTGGCCGTAGGCCGAGTTTGTCTGGCTTGTCGCACCTGTGCACCGCTTGCGCGTACGCAGTGCCTCACGAAGAAACACAAGAAAAGGAGTGAAGCCAAATCTCGCCGGACGCATCTTCCTGATAAACAAACGCCCAAGGAATCCAGCTTTTCTTTTAAGTTTAGCACTTTTGCGGGGGTGGGGGGAGGTGGTGCTAAAATTAGGTTCTCCAGAGCATCGTTATTATTTTCAAATATTGAAAACAAAATTAATTACTTCGAAGGTCACTCCATTTCACAGTAACCCCCCCCCCCCGCAGTTATGTAACTTCACTCGTCGCTGTTTGTAACACTTTACGAGCGATCCCCGTACAGTCAGGCTCCTTTGCCTCTAGTGTGTGCAGGTGGCTGACTTCAGTCCCAGGGCCACCCTGTGGCCTCCGCGCGTCGTGCCCGCGTCTTTGTAAGGGCTGCTCTGCTGGCAGGGGTCCCTCAGGGTGGGCAGCAGTGCTGTGCTGTGTGCACCCCGTTCTCCAGACTGTCTCCTTAGGGTCAGCTTCCTGGGCAAAGGACGGGTGGAGAGGGGGAGGTTGCTCCCTCTGCCCTCTGCCCTCTGGACCTGCTCGGGGGTCACGACAGGTTCACTTCCCTGTGCCCACCTTGGGGCTGCCCTCCTGAGTCGGCCTGGGTTCTGCCCACCTCTCTTCTGGGGGAGGAGCGGACCTTCCTTCCTCAACCCCACCCCAGCCCAGCTCCGACCTTGTCAACAGGGGCCAGGCTGGGGTGACCGAGGCGGTGGTGCCTTGAACTTTCTGAACTCCCGGGGCCTTGCGGGACGCCTGGGGACGATGCCTCTGCCCTCAGTGTCCTGGCAGGTCCTCGGTTGCTGCCGGTCACTCAGGGTCACTGGGGGGCGCTCAAGAGGGTGGTCCTTCCTCCAGCTCCTTCAGCACCATTGCCTCTTCCTGGAGACAGAATGGAGAAGCAGAGCTTTCTCCACGTTCCCGAATTCAGCACGTCAGAGAGGATGGCGAGTGGGCGAGTGTGGCACCAGGGATGAGCGGTGGGGCTGGGGGTCCTTCGGCTACAGCAGAGGGAGCCGCAGTGTCCAGACTGGCATGGGGAGCAGGGCGCCTGGGAGTGGAAACGGGAGCAGCGCGGCCTCGGGGGGTTAATGTGGCCGGTGGTGAGTCCGAGGGGTTTCCTGTCGACGCTGTGCAGTAATAGACACGCAGACGGCCTTTTGTGGCTGTTTAAGATGCCAGGTGTTGTGAAGGCACTGTGCACACACTTGCAGGCACGTGCACGCATGTACACACACAGGAGCACACGCATTTGCACGTGGCAGGTCAGTGAATACATCTGGGCTGAGAGGGGTCAGCTGTCTGAGTTTCCTGGTTAGTAGGTGACCAGTCCAGCCTGCTGTGAGGACACAGAGGACAGTCACCCAGCAGCTGGAGTGCAGGAGGGATGCCTCTCTGTGCTCAGTGACTGGGTGGCCGTAGGGACTGCAGTGGGAACCCCACACTGAGATGGTCCCGCGGTTGGGAGCCCCTGGCCGCACCTGTACAGCCTCTGCCTTCGTGGCGGCTTCAGCTGAAAAGTGCCACTGTCTGTCCTTTCATTCCCTAAAACTGTTGGCTCACGAGTGTCCGGCTCTCGGGGGGAGCGCCCACTGAGGTCGTCAGCCGGTGCTCTGTCTGTCAGAGGCTCAGCGCCACCGGTTGCCAGGGTTCTCAGCGGGTGGACCTCAGATGCTGGCAATGCTGTGTAATTCGGCTCTAACACCATCTTCTCCGTGGAGATGCCCCCCGCCGTTCTCGTGGGAGTGGTTTTGTCTCGAACAGAAGGGATTTGCTCTAGGTTCTTGTCACGTGACGGTTTAAGACCAGGAAGGCCTGCTTTCCTTTTTGGTGCAGAAAGGCCGCGGATCACGTCGGAGCCGCAGGACGCAGACGTCACCCTGGGCAACACCGTCTTCTTCACCTGCAGGGCTGAGGGCAACCCCAAGCCCGAGATCATCTGGCTCCGAAACAAGTAAGTGGCTCCGGACGGGCCGCCGGGGGCGCCGGGTCCCATTGCATGCAGCTGCCCGTGAGCCACGGCCAGTCCGCCCGCCCTGACCCTCCTCCCTGGAAGGAGGGCAAGGAGGAGGGAGTGCTTTCTGGGCAACCTTCCTGCTTTGAAGTCGCCGCCAGGCACATCCCGGCCTCTGCGAGGCGCACGGCCCGAGTCACCCTCTGCCGGGCTTGGTCCGGGTCAGCGAGGCCGGTCATCACGGAAGGGGCAGTTACCCCCGTCCGGGGAGAGGAAGGGGACGGAACCGGGGCTGAGGTCCCTGCGTCCCAAGGAGGTGAGGGAGGGCCCTCCCTGCGGGTGGCATCTTCAGGGAGACCCTGTGAGGTGAACGCATGCACTTCGCTCCTGTGCACCTGATTAGTCTCCGGAAACCAGGCCTCGCCTTCTGTCCACAAGCATCTTGGTATGGGGGGGTGTGGTCAGATCCCCGCGGGGCCCGGGGGTCAGACCACCAAGGGTCGTCTGGGTTGAAGGGCGGCACCTGCACGCATCCGCTTTGAACCGAGTCCTGGGCAGGAAACCTCCGCGGGAGGCCACGTTGTCGTCGTTGCCCCGTGCTTGCTGTAAACGCTAGCACCCCGCCTGCGCTCACTCACCAACAGAGCCTCCTGTGGGTTCAGTGTGGCCCGTAGAGCCCCTGGCTGGGTTTAGTCGCGATGGTGAGAGGAGATGGGCCCCTGACACCAGCTCTCGAGTCCAGCGGTGTTTGCACAGGAGAACAGGGCAGCGAGCCTGGGGGGTCACCCGAGATGCACCTGCCACGGAGGCATGGAGTGGTTCTAGGCCTGACTTCGTCGTCGACCTAGCGCAGCTGACGCTGGGCTCGGGGCCAGAGCTGTGTGGGGAACGTGAGATGCTGGCCTGTCCCCGGTGCCTTGGGATCTGGGACAGCTCTGAGGGTGGCAAGAGGTAAATTACAGAGCGAACACGGGAGAGCTTCCTTTGGGGAGTGTGCGTTCAAAAGGCAGAGAAGCACAGATTCGCTCAAGGCCAGCACACCTGCATTCGTGAGTGGTCACACCCACGTTTGTAAGTCAACACTTTGATGCTAAGAGTTAACATCGCAGAGCCAGTCACGGCAGAGGGAGACCCAAGGCCCCAGGCCGGCGTCTGGTGCACGGCTGCGCCCCGGGGCCCATCTGCAGCAGCCCAGCCTCCCCCGGGGCTCACGGTGTCTGTGGGAGAAAACTGGGCCACGTCAGGAAGAGCCTCACGCATGGGGCCTGAGAGGCCTGTTGCCTCCGTCCGGAAGTGCTCGTGAAGGACGGAGATGCCAGTTTTGGCGGCGTGGTTGGTGCAGGTGGAGCACAGCACGAGGGAGGAGGGCGGGGAACCGGACAGCGCCTCCCGCGGCCGGGTCTGTAGCCTGTGGGCACCTGGATTCTGAGAGGGGTCCTGGGAAATCCCTCGAACAGTGGCGGTGTTGTTCTGGGGACGTTTGTAATCTTCCACTTTTAATAACTTAAATGTTTCTACCCCTTTGCCTCGAATGGATTTGCCAGAAACGAAGGGAAAGTTTTCCTGCGAATTTTTTCCACTCTGTTCATTTTTTCCCTTTGGAACGAGGACCACTTTGAAACATTTGTAGGTTGAACATGTAAATAATAAAAGTGAATATGTGAGTTAATCACAGATGCAAATAAACACAGTGCATAAACACTTTTTCCAGAAATGCCGGTAAGTCAGCCTGCTGGGAAGGAAAGTTTCCAGGAAGGCGAGTTAAGGCCCCGCATCTCCAGGTGCTGCATGCCTCCAGGCTGGGGCCTCCGCGCCAGGACAGAAGCCCGCCGCGGGGGACCAGGTGTTTCCTTGTTTCAGAGCCTGAGCCTGCCAGGTCTGTCTTTCCAGTAACGAGCTGAGCATGAAGACGGACTCCCGCTTGAACCTGTTGGACGATGGGACCCTGATGATCCAGAACACGCGGGAGACAGACCAGGGCATCTACCAGTGCATGGCGAAAAACGTGGCCGGAGAGGTAAAGACGCAGGAGGTGACCCTCAGGTACTTCGGGTCTCCAGGTACGTTGAGTGCTCACTCAGACACTTAGAGCCCACCTTCTTCCCGGTCCACTCCCTTCTTTGTTTGCACCTGGTGGTAAAAGACAAACACCAAGGTCTCCCGTTTAAGCTGCCGCAGCAGGGTCGGCTCAGGGTCATAGGTGACCCCCAACCATTGCCCTGGTCCACCATCAACCCCTGATCCAGGACGGCCACTCAGAGTGGACAGTAGAGACAGGCGCTGCTGGGAGCACAGTGCGGAGGAGCTGTGGACACCTGGGCAGACACGTGCCCCGTCCCCCGACACCTCCCACTCACGCTGGTCCCAGGGGCTCCTCTCACTTGTTGGCAGTGGGCTCTCTCTTGTGCTAAGGGCTTTGGCTGTTTTAAAAGAAGCCAGAAATCTGAATTTGTATGCAGAATTCCCAGGTCTAAAATATTGGCACCTGAACTGAAAAGATTGTTTGAGCCAAAGGCAGCACGGCTGTGGCCTTGATTGGCCTGGGTCCCACCAGGTTACAGACCCCGCCCTTGTCGAAGTGTTGACTTTTGGAGCCTTGGTCAGAAGAGGAGCTGTGGCCCTTGGAGCAGAGCCCAGGGTGGGCCTGATCCCCCGTGGCTGCTGGAAGAGCACAGGTGGCCAGGCCGCCTCCATGGGCCTGTGTCATTGTCGTGTAGGTGGGCCAGGGTCTGTGTTTCCCTCGTGGTTTATCGTTCAGGGCATTGCAGTACCCTCAATCCCAAGCTAAGTGGTTTGTGGGTTTCTTTGATTAGATTCCTAGTACGAGACCTTCGTATCACTTGGTTCACCCCAGCATAGGCACAGTCAAGGTTTACTGATGAGTGAGAGTTCCCAGCTGTCGGGTTTCCCTTCGGGGGAGTGCAGCGCATACATCGCAGCCACATCAAAGCCCTTTAACCCCATGTTCCCCGAGTGGGACACGGCGCCCAGCATCTTTGCAAAGTCACATGGCTGTGAACCTACCACAGACACGTTGGAGCTCCCGGTCACAGGAGGGGCTTGCGCTTCATTTGTCAGGCACAGGGAAACCCACAAAATACTGAACAGAGTGGTGCAGTTCTGTAGGTATATGTCAGAGGACAAAAGGGAGTAATAGAGCATAAACAGTGCATATCCTTAGCAAAGTTGCTGTGTTAGCAGAATAATTGATTCCTAGCTGGGAATACTAAAATCTCTCTGTGGCCGGAGAGTTCCAAATCTAACCCCTTTTGATCTGAATTTTTGTTTCTCTCTCGGGCACGAGAGCCTTCTTTAGTGCACTAGTCTGTGCATGTCGGCACTGCTCCCTAAAATGCACAGGGAGGGTCTCCTACAGTCCGTGACTGGAATGTCACTGCAGAGTGAGTGGGTCAGCCAGTGGCAGCCTGCCAGCCTAGACTAGGGGCTGCCAAACCTGGACCACTGCCTGTTTTTCCAAGATCTTTGAAGTAAAAATGTGTCTTGGGCTTCCCTGGTGGTGCAGTGGTTGAGGGTCCGCCTGCCGATGCAGGGGACACGGGTTCGTGCCCCGGTCCGGGAGGATCCCACATGCGGCGGAGCGGCTGGGCCCGTGAGCCATGGCTGCTGGGCCTGCACGTTCGGAGCCTGTGCTCCGCAACAGGAGAGGCCGCAACAGAGAGAGGCCCGTGTACCGCAAAAAAAAAAAAGTCTTACATTTTTATGTGAACAACTTAAGAGTAATATTTTAGAATACATGATAATTATATGAAGTTCAAATTTCAATGTCTTAATTTTTATTGGAACATAATCACATGCAAAGATTTAGGCCTGAAAAGCCCAAACAATATGCTCTGTGGCCCTTTACAGAGGTTTGCCAACACCGTGACGTAGGTAATGATAATGGACCCATTTGTAAGTCTCCATGAGTCACAAAGGGCTAAATGTACTCTATCTGTTTTGAAGCTATTATTAGGGGCATATAAGTTTGCAGTTTTTAATCTTCCTCATGAACTAAACTTTTGATTATTAATGCTTTTTGCCTTAAGGTTAGTTTGATTTTATATGGATGCAACCTACTTCTTTTGATTAGTGTTTGTCAACTATACTTTTCCCATCATTTTGCTCTGAACCTTTCTTTTTTACGTTTTTTTTTAAATTTTTACTGGAGTATAGTCGATTTACAATGCAGTAGTTTCAGATGTACAGCAGAGTGAATCAGTTATACCTATACATATATCCACTCTTTTTTAGATTTTTTTTTCCCATATAGGTCATTACAGAGTATTGAAAAGAGTTCCCTGTGCTGTACAGCAGGTTCTTATTAGTTATCTGTTTTATATATAGTAGTGTGTATATGTCAGTCCCAATGTCCTAATTTATCCCTCCCCCTCCCTTCCCCCTTGGTAACCACAAGTTTGTTTTTTATATCTGTGACTCTATTTCTTTCTTTTTTTTTTAATAACCTACAGGTTTTTGGGGTTTATTTTATTTATTTATTTATTTATTTATGGCTGTGTTGGGTCTTCGTTTCTGTGCGAGGACTTTCTCTAGTTGTGGCAAGTGGGGGGTCACTCTTCATCGCAGTGCGCGGGCCTCTCACTATCGCGGCCTCTCGTTGCGGAGCACAGGCTCCAGACGCGCAGGCTCAGTAGTTGTGGCTCACGGACCCAGTTGCTCCGCGGCATGTGGGATCTTCCCAGACCGGGGCTCGAACCCGCGTCCCCTGCATTGGCAGGCAGATTCTCAACCACTGCGTCACCAGGGAAGCCCTGTGACTCTATTTCTGAAGCTTTTTCTATATTAGTATATTTTGGGTGTTTGTTGTAAACAGCATAGAGCTAGAGTTTTTTTAAAAAACTCACACTGACTTTAAAAACGAGTCCATATACATTTATTGTGGTTAGCAATTCAGATTTATAAATTCTGCCTCTTATTTTGGACAATTTATCCAACCTTTTCTATGTTTCTTGCCTTGTTTTGAAATATTTTTTTTTCATCTTCTATTTCCTACTTCTAGTTTGGAAGTTATATACCTTATTTCTTTTCTGTAAGTGATTATTCTAGAGAAATTTCAAGTGCATTCTTAAATTATCAACGTTTACAGTTACTGTCTTTACGTTTGTCTCAAATATAACTACCCACCTTAGTTTCTAGGCTGAGTTCTGTTTTTTTAATGTATAAAAGGTTGTTATGTTGTGCTGTTAATGTTTGTCTAGCTGTACCGTGTAATTATCACTTCCAGTTCTTTTTATTTCTTCCTGCATCTCAGCTCTTCCACTGAGGTCACTTTCCTTCTGCCTAACGTAGTGTGAAGTAGACAGCAGGCCTATATGACGGCCCACTTTGGGTTGATAAAGGCTGACATGAGGTTTATTTCTCCCTTCTACTCAGCAGAGGTCCCTGCGGGGGGCTGGGGGGTAGGAGCTGACTTTCTCTTTCTCGTACTGATGGTGGAGCATTTTGGGGACCCGTCCTAGAGTTTTCTGTCTGGCTCTCATCCTGGGGTGTCCTCATCTTTCCATCTCCTAAGGGTCCTACAAGCCACATGTACAATTGCAGGGCCGTGCCAATGCCTCACGATGGGCTTCGCCTTTGGTTCTTGTCCCTGTACGTGGCTCCACATCTCCAGTTTGCCATCCTCTGGAAACGCTAACATTAAATGTCACTTCTGTGTTTTCTATGATCCACTGTTACTTAGATGTGTGATAAGTGGGGTTTAAAAATAAACAAAAGTATCCGAAGAGCTCTCCTCACGAGGAAGAAATATTTTTCCTTCTTCTTTTCTTTTGTATCTGTAGGAGGTGATGGATATTCACTAAACTTCTTTTGGTAACTACTGTAATTCAAACCACTGATGTAGGTCAAATCATTATGCTGTACACCTTAAACGTATACAGTGCTGTGTGTCAATTATATCTTAATAAAACTGGAAGAAAAAAATAAAGTAGTTTAAAAATAAAAAATAAAAATGAACAAACAAGAAAAGATGTAGAGAAGTCTCTTTCCTGTCTTCTTCCCTGGTCCACGTAATTCCCACCTCCATCCACCCTCCTTCTAGAAAATACTGCCAGTGCCTGCAAGGCCAGGGCTACTTCTTACTTACTGGATGTTAGAGACCTTTCATTTCAACATATGAGGGACTTCCTTACTCTTGCCCTTTTTATGGGTGGTGGCATGGAATCCCATTATCCAGACGAAACATCTGTGTAACCCGTTCCCTTTGGGGTACATGTCACGGGTCTCCTCTCTTTATCCAAAACCCTTTGGGCCAGAGGTGGTTTGAAATGTGGAAACTTGGGGGTTTTTTTCAGAAGGGCCACATGGTACGTAATCCATTTACTGACTTGAACCATCACAGAATCTTGGACAATGCCCCACCCAATCAGTATATAAAATCCTGTAGCAAACTGAGCGGATGTTCACAGTAAGCGGAATAAATGGAGATTGTGAGTAGCCTCGTGCTAGAGAGACCAAGGAAAGAAGTTATGAAAAAATATTTTATTTTTGGATTGGAAAATTGTGGGTCAGGATGTCAGCCTGAAGAAACAACACAGTAATAAAAACCCCTTTTTGTACATATATTGTTTTACAAGCCAGTAAAAAATATTGGGTTGGCCAAAAATTTCGTTTGGGTTTTTCTGTAACATGGAAAGACCCGAACGAACTTTTTGGCCAACCAGGTATCTGTGGGGTACATTCCTAGCAGAGTAATTTCTGGGTAAAAGGGTGAAGGCATTTTTAGTTTTGATGTATGTGGCCATGTTTCTGTCCAGGTGGACCGTGGCAACTTGTGCTACCCCCGTGTGAGAGTTCTGTTTCTTCACGTGCTCGACACAGAAGCTCAGTGATAAGTGTGTGGGTTTTTTTTCTGGATTTAGAGTTGAAAAATCATCTCATTGTAATCATCATTATAACCATCTCTTTAGAGTATTAATTTGTATTTTTCTTTCAATGAGGGAAATTTGTTATTTCTATATGTTCTAAATACCCTTTAAAAACAATGTTCTATAACCAGTAAGAACTACTAGCAAGGTTTACTGAAAAGACTGACATATACATTTAGAATTTAAAAAAAGTAAGACTTCTGCAGAGTTTGGTCCATGTCTGAAGAAGGAATCAGTCAGTCAGGGCTGCTGATGGTGGTTTGACCTGAGGCCACGGACCCTCTTTGCGGTCTGCACATTTCTTGAAAAAGGAAAGGAGACAAAGTGTGCAATTGTGTTGTTTCTGTTTTACTTATTTTAGACTTTAATAGCTAGAATGAATAGCATGAAAATAGAAACGCCAAGCAAAAACATTTGCTACACTGGAGGATTTTAATTCTGAATCTGTGTTTCCTGTGACAGCTCGCCCTGCTTTTGTAATCCAACCCCAGAACACGGAGGTGCTGGTGGGGGAAAGTGTGACCCTGGAGTGCAGCGCCACGGGCCACCCCCCGCCAAGGATCACCTGGACCAGAGGCGACCGGACCCCCCTGCCCGCTGACCCGCGGGTGAGCATCACGCCGTCCGGCGGCCTCTACATCCAGAACGTGGAACGGGAGGACAGTGGCGAGTACACCTGCTTCGCCTCCAACACCGTGGACAGCATCCACGCCACGGCTTTCATCATCGTCCAAGGTGAGAGCGTCCACGCAGAGGCCCCGGCTCCCTGCAGCCTCCCTGGCTTGCCCTCAAGCCAGCCCCTCCGCGGGCTCCGCCTGGTCTTCCAGTCCCGGGTCCTGCTTCATCCTCTCCCATCACATCTGACCTTCGGTGGGACTTGGTGATATGTTTATTTTCCAAGTGCAGGCTTTAGGTGGTCAGAGCTTTAGTTTTCTGCTGTGTTCCCCACGCGAATGTGGGCACGCATGCCAATTCACCAAGGCCTGCGTGTACGGAATCAGTATGTCTTACACACGTCTTGGAATTTCCTTAGGGTCAATTTTTGGACATAGGGTCTGAGAATATGTATAGTTTTAAGACTTAATGCTGTGTGTTTCCAAATTCCTTAATTGACTCTGTAATGAGTTTATTAGTTTTCAAATAAATTGCCCAGCGGGACTTTGGTTAAGAAGCGCTGGGACAACACAGAAGTGTGAAATGCAGAGAATGAGGTCTTCTCCTCTGTCCCCACTGGCTTCCTTTGTCCCCCACTCCGCTTCCTCTGTCCCCAGTGGAAGCCACGTCACTAAAAGTTGGTCCTTAATCCGTCCTCTGGCCCTTTCTTTGCACCTCTGACCAAGCAGTCATGTCACTGGTTTTTACCTTTTTTGATTGTGGTGGTTGCTTTTATAAAAATGGAATTATATTGCATATATTACTCTGTAATTTTTTCCACCCAGTAATAATAAAGTAACTCCTGTCACTATGCACAGTTGCACTAGATGACATTTTATACCATTTGCAAATACTAGTTTAGGTTGAGGAGTGAGGTGAATCTCTTCAGGTCAGGCCCCTTCCAGGAGCTGAAGGGGGTCGTTACCTGTGTTCTGTGTTGTAGCCTCAGTGCTGTTAGATTAAGAGTCTTCTGCACGCTTGTCAGTGTGACGCTGAGAATCGCCAGCGTTTGGTTTCTTCCTTTTCACTTTCCGGCATCTTCCTCTGCTCGGGGTGCTGCACCCACAGTCGGGGTCCTGGTGGGACTCTTGGAGGGCGGGCGGTGTGCCTTCAAAATGGCGTTTTCACCCAAAGCTGTCTCCTAAATGTTGCGTTTCCAACGTCTTTCCCTCCGGAAGCGCTTCCTCAGTTCACCGTGACGCCCCAAGACAGAGCTGTCATCGAGGGTCAGACAGTTGAGTTCCACTGCGAGGCGAAGGGCTACCCACAGCCGGTCATTGCCTGGACGAAAGGAGGTGAGGTGTCGGGCAGGACGGTGACCCACTCCCTCCGTCCTTCCCTTCCTGGGACTCGGACCCCCCGGGCAGGCCGGCGCTGGCTGAACCCGGCGTGACCCAGAGCTGCGGGCACGTCATGTCACGGGCCACCCCCGCACACACAGGACAGGAGACCTGTCCGCACCGAGGGCCTGGATGTCGGGCCCGTCTCCTCCCGAGTAGTCTGGGTCCCGCCTTCAGTGTGCACCGGATTAGCCTCTGGAGCAGAGTTACTAATGTGCAGATAGAACCTTCTAGAAACTGGTGGTAGAACACATGTGCCGTATATATGACTTTCTCACTTGAATTCCCAGAGTTCTCTTGCTGCTCCCCAAGAGGTGTTGTGACTTGACCACGTTAACTCCTTGGGTGGGACCCCAGCCGATTTCTCTAGCTGGGAAGCTGCTGGGCGCACAATGTGGGGAAGGCCCGGCCCGTCACCCCAGGGGGGTGACAGCAGCCTGGCCGGGAAGGCTGCGGAGAGGCAGGTGCCCACGGTGGTGGACCATCAGGGTCTGCTCTGGAATCGAGGGGGTGACTAGCGCTGGACCAAAGGGCACTACCGTCCCTTCCGCCCCTGAGGGGCCATTTCCAGGGATCCTGGGAGCAACCTGGACGAGAGGAGAGCTCCATGTTTTCGGGAGGAGAGGCTCATTCCTACTTGGGGGGCTGCTTGTCTTCAAGCAGCTCCAGCCCCATCCCCTTCCCAGCCCGCGACGCCTTCCCATCCCTCGTCCCCTTTCCACCCCCATCCCTCTGTGCCCAGCCTGGGACCGGCCTCCCCCTGTCTCCAAGTCTGCACACCACCCCGGCTCTTGCTTACTTAGCCCTCGACCCCCTGGTCCCTGCCCCTTGCTCCTTCTCTGGAGAGTCTCGGGGGGGCCGGGTCTGTGTGCTATTTGTCCCTGAACTGCCGCACACGCACAGGTGTGTGACAAAGGCCGGGACGGTGACTCCAGGCCAGATCTGGGGAAGACGAGCTCTGCGACCCCTTTGTCCCTCAGCGAGGGTTCTGCCTGACCCTGAGGCTCCCGTCTCCCACCTCTAAGGCCAGGCTTGTGTCCGTGTATCCCTGGCACTGAGAGTGCATCCCCACCTTGCAGGGAGCCAGCTGTCGGTGGACAGACGGCACCTGGTCCTGTCGTCAGGGACCCTTCGGATCTCGGACGTCGCCCTGCACGACCAGGGCCAGTACGAGTGCCAGGCCGTCAACATCATCGGCTCCCAGAGTGTCACCGCGCACCTGACAGTCCAGGCCCGAGGTAGGCAGTGGTCCCGCACCCCTCCCTGCGACGGACCGTCCCCCAGACGCGCATCCCGAGGCCGTCGTCGTAGCCTGTCTCTCCCGTGTCGACAGTGAGGACAGTGCAGCATGTGGGACACGGGTCACGTTATGTCACTGTGTCATCCCTGCCTTCCCTGGGGGTGAGCAAGGTGGCCCCGGACCCAGCAGCACCGGCTGACCCGGGAACAGGCCCCCATGTCCTCCTGGACGCGAGGTTCTGCCTCCTGCTGGCCCCGGGTCCCTGTGGAGAGCCGGGAGAGGAAAGCAGGAGGGGTGATGGCCTGGGGGGTGGGCGCGGAGGGGGGCTGCCTGCAGAGGGTCCCTGGGGGTCGGGGCCTGGGTCTGCTCCGGTGCTGAGCAGGCAGGACAGTGGGCGGCCCGTGGGTGAGGTCATCAGCTGGTCCCCTGCTTTCTCCCGTCACCAGCTCTTGAAGGGTGGGGGGGGCTTGGACTTGGCAGCCCCAGGCCGCCCCAAGCAGACCGGAGCCGTGCGGACAGACCAGATGCTGCCGCGCAGGTGGAGGCTGGCAGCCCTGGACCGTCCCTCGGTCCCGTCCGGCTCCTGGGCTCCGGCAGCTGCAGCGGGAGCGCTCCGTGCCCTGGGCCTGCCCGGACCGAAGGCGGGGCCTCTGCTCGCCTGAAGCTTTTGGAACAAATCAGGAGTCTCCCGGGTTCTCCACGTGTGTCAGCCCGTGTCCCTTGCCTTGCAGTCACCCCGGTGTTCACCAGCATCCCCAGTGACACGACGGTGGAGGTGGGCAGCAGCGTGCAGCTGCCGTGCAGCTCTCAGGGGGAGCCTGAGCCCGCCATCACCTGGAACAAGGTAAGGGCTGCGGCGTGTGGCTCCCCTGCCCGCTGCTTCTCCAGACCCCCCGTAGCTGGAAGGCAGCCGTGGTGTAAACAAAATGAGACAGACTTTGGACGTGCTCCTTTACGAGTCCTTTTTGGTGACAAAAGCAAAGAAAACCCTTTTGTTGGATCCTTGGTCCCGTAATCACTAGAGAAGGTTCCTGTTGTTTCATTTCTCTCTGTTGTTCTTATTAAGCCCAGTAAAGAAATGAATATCAGTGTTTCATTGCAAGCAAGCGTTTTAATATGGAACTTGTCCCTGGAGGTCGTGCACTGGAGGTCGTGCAGTGGCGCCCCGCGAGGGAGGTGCGGGGTCGCAGGGCCCTGCAGCCTCGGCCTCGCTGGGTGTGGCTCAGGCATCCTGGCTTCTCCCGCACCACCCACCGCCGTACACGCCCAGGAAGGTTGCTGTCTGTGGCCACGCCCCGGCACGCGCACCCCAGAGGTCCAGGGACGTCCCAGAGTGAGGTCTTAAGTTCTTCTGGGTCCTTTGCGAGCAGGTGGGAGAAGTTCATCCCCTTGAATTGGCGTCGGGTGAGCTCCTGCCAGCGTCGGCGGGTCTCAGCACAGCCACCGTGATGGACCCATGAGCGAGGTCCTGGCAGGTGGTGCTCCTCTCCAGGGCAGATGCCTCTGCTCCGCAGTCTGACCCCACCGTTTCTTCCATTTATCTTGCTGCAGGATGGGGTCCAGGTGACAGAAAGCGGGAAATTCCACATTAGCCCCGAGGGCTTCCTGACCATCCACGACGTGGGGCCTGCGGACGCCGGCCGCTACGAGTGCTCAGCCCGGAACACGATCGGGCAGGCGGCGGTCAGCACGGTGCTCAGCGTGCACGGTGAGCCCGCAGCACCGACGCTCCCCGCGCGGTCGGAGGCGACCGAGGAGAGCAGGGAGCTTGGGGGTTTGGGCGTTATCTGAAGACAGCACAGCCCAACCTTGCAGGGAGGTGGGCGGGGTCCAGAGAGGCACAGCCGTCCTTCCTCCTGCTGCTGTAGGCGCTGCAGGCCGATGTGGTCGTGCCCTTGGCGATCTTGCCTCGCTCTGGGTTTCCTGGTTGGTTTAGTGGTCACCCAAACCCCCTCAAATTCTACAGCATGTCATTTACGGTCACCATGTGGCAAAGCACAGACGTAGTCACTGCTGTGAAAGAATCCCGGCCCCTTCACTCTGTTTCTCTCTGTTCTGGGTGTGTGTGGCCTTGTGCGGTCCTGGCGTGTATTGAGTCTTCATTTTAAACCCCCAGATAATCAAGGACCGTTCCCTTCCCTGGATCTGGTTGGTGTCCCTAGAGCCAGGTGGACCCCGGCTCTGTGCCGGCCTGCAGAGCTCACCCAGGGCATCCCCTCCAGCCCCCCCACCTGGTCCATCCAGGTGTTACCTCCACCTTTCTGACACTCCATGTGTTCTGGGCCAACAGGGTAAAATGCACAGCCTGTAGCTTGGCATAAAGTCTTTTTAAAAAAATATTTTATTCATTTATTTGGTTGCGCTGGGTCTTAGTTGCAGCTCGCGCGCTCCTTAGTTGCGGCACGCGAACTCTCAGTTGCAGCGTGCGTGTGGGATCTAGTTCCCTGACGAGGGATTGGACCCGGGCCCCCTGCATTGGGAGTGTGGAGTCTTTTAACCACCGCTCCACCAGGGAAGTCCCTGCATAAAGTCTTACAGTTCGACCCAGACCTGCACTTTGTCTCCAGCTCTCTCTGTGCCCCGCTTTCACCTGCCACCCCCCGGCACAGAAAGCCTGAGTTCTCGGGTAACAGAGCCTCCACACCCAGGCCCCTCCTCTGGACGATCCCCCAGTTCCTCCCGCAGGAAACATCCTCCACCTGCATGTGCGTTTTTGCCTTTTCCACTTTAATCACCTAATCTGCCTTCCCCGAGGACTGGTGAGCCTCAGACCTGCCTGGGTCTGGTTAATTTATATGCCGACGCCTCACACCCCATACTCCACACTCCCTGCACGGTGCCTGGAGCCTGTGGGCACCTGCAGACAGCAGTAAAGGCGAAACTGGAAACCTTTTTTTTTGAGGGGGGAAATGTTAAATGACCTTATTTTCCATTATATTAGAGTGTGAAGTGATTATAATTAAATCGGTGAATCTCCTGACTTAGAAACAGTGTTTTTCTCAATTAATGTTTATTTTTATACTTGAAAAATAATGTTACTTTAACATGAATTAGTTACACATGAAGTTTAAAAATAATCTCCCACCCATAATCCCACTCCCCAAAAATAACCACCCGGAACATTTTAGTGAATTTCCGTTACCCCTTTTCTAAGGCATATAAGTAAGTGTTTTGGGATGATTTTTCTGTGATCGTTGCTTGAAGAAAAACAAAGTCAGTTTAAATCATTGGTAGTAATGAAATATTAGGGTAATACAATTACGTAAGATTGTTCTGTCCGTTTGTCTAACACATGACATAAAAATACTAGCTTCTAAAAATTAGTAAATTGGGGCTCTGTTTGAGATCGGTGTCAGGAGGGCATATGTCCCAGTCTGGAGGGGGATGTATTCCAGGAGGGAGGGGTGTGTATCCCAGAACCAAGTGAAGGCAACATTTCAATAAGGACATTATCAGCCGTGTCAGGTTTTCTAGAAGGTCGAGTATTTTGAAGGCAAAGGATACCGTTTATTAAAATGCATGCTGTTGGTGACCTGGCATGAGACATTTTGAAAAATAAAGATAAAAGATTGGTTGGAACAAGGTTATTTTATTTAGCAACTCTAAACGCTAGAAAAATGTCAGTATTAAGTGAAAAAGGAATGAAAAGAGGAAAGTAGAAAGGGAGCCGTAGCTTCAGAGGTGTCAGGTGTGTCCGAGTGTGCCTGAGTGCGCGTGAACATACGTGCACGCGTGTATAGTTGTGTGTGCATATATGGCCACGTATGCGTGTGCACATGTGGTCATGTGTGCGTGCCCACATGCACACATGCTGGGTGTAAGAACGTCTGATCCTTCCTTTGGGGGATACGGTGAAGGGAGAGCAGAGGCTCGGGAGGGTGGGCGGGCAGAGATCCAGCACCCAGGCAGGTTGACCTCTGATGGGAGGAACACAGAATCCACCGGAAATTAAAGCACCACACTCGCCGCCCAGCAGGGCAGCTGCTCTGGCGGGTGGGCCTGAGTCAGCGCCTCCCCTGTTGGGCGATGCTTTGGTAGAAGAACTTCAGTGTTTTAAGTTACAACTACCTTGTCCTTTTATGGGGCATCCCATGATTTAAAAAATTAAGCGTCTGCAACTTCCATACAGTTTGAAAACAGCTTCTCGTAGAATTTGTGATGACATAACTTAAGGTTCGGTGTGAAACGTAGAAATAACATTGGAGAAAAGTATGCCTCAGTCTAAGTGACGTAGAGGCTAGACATTATTCTCTGACTCACTTGTGTGCACGTTTTCCGGTGACTTGCGACCTCGCATTTCCTAGTTCCCGATGTCAGTAGGAACGGGGACCCATTTGTAGCCTCATCCATTGTTGAAGCAATCGCGACGGTGGACAGAGCCATAAACTCCACGCGGACGCACTTGTTTGACAGGTATTTGCAAAGGCGGGCGGGGCTTCAGAGGGTGATTCTCGGACGCAGTTTTCACCGGTTTGATGGGAACAAAACACGGTTTTAATTTGAAAATCAATAAACAGTGTTGGTGTTAACTTTGCTGGGGGTTAAGATAACAGAAAGATGCTCCTTTCCAAGTAGAAACTGAACTATGATTCACAAATAGAACATTTAAACCATTTTTTGACTCATTATTTTGGCTTGTTACTCAGTGACTTGGCAAAAACAAAGTATTTCCTAAGCCCTTCGTGCATTTGTTCATCTTGGCAATTCTAGCGTGTTTTTTCTGCATTTGAACTGAGATAGTATATTGGTGTTTTTTTCTACTGACGTAATTAATTATTTGTTTTTAGTGTCTTTTGGTTTTGTTCGTTTGTTTTGTTGCCTTCCGCTTGGGATGAGTAAGGTACGATACCTTGTGTCTGTAGAAACGTAGCCACAGAAATATTTAAGAGCGATAATTCTCCTTTGGGCGCGAGTGACCTTTGTTCTCAGTCATCTGTTCCGTTCTTCCCTTTTCTTCCCGAACACCCGCTAGCCGGCCCCGCTCCCCGAACGACCTGCTGGCCTTGTTCCGGTACCCACGGGACCCCTACACTGTGGAGCAGGCCCGGGCCGGGGAGATATTCGAGCGGGCGCTGCAGCTGATTCAGGAGCACGTGCAGCACGGCCTGATGGTGGACCTGAACGGAACGAGTCAGTACCCAGGCGGGGTCCACACCCCGCAGATCCCTTCCCCATGACGACGTCCAGCCTGTCGGGTCCGGGGTCTGTGATGATCACGGTCACGTGCGGGTTGCCTTGAGCTGGGACAGTCCTGTGGCTCCCCAGGTCTGATGGGAGACCCAGCGGTGACCTGACATGTGCTCAGCACGGGTGGTCGTGCTGTCCTGGCCCCCGGGCTCTGACCATCGGGGCCTCTGGACCAAGGAGAGCCCCTCGGAGGCCGTGGGTCCAGGTTGGGGCTGTTAGAGAGGACGCTGATGGAGCCCCAGCAGGTGCCGCGCAGATGGCGAGGGTGAAGCCACCCGCTCCTCTGCCCGCTGCAGGGCCCCGCCCGAGCCTCTGCAGGGCCGGAGGGGGATTAGCGCCCAGACAGTGTTTAGGAGGAAGCGTTTTCCTTGCTGACCCTTCAGCCGTTCAGGACTTCTCAGGGTGGCTGTGACAGAGCAGGCGTGCCAGCGTCGCCCTTCTCTCTGGGGAAGCGGGAGATGCCAGGCTCTCGGGTCTGAGCCCGCCGCCAGGTGGCGACGGCAGCCCAGTGTCCTGTCCCTGCAAAGCTCCTCTCTCGTGCAGGCCTCCAGCGCTTGCGTGTCTGACTGCTGCTCCCCCAGCCTGGGAAATGTCACCTCCGTCTCTTTACTGCTTCCCTATGGGGGTGCCTGGGACGCTGTCCTCTGCAGAGGCGAGCTGCCACCTGTCTTCTTTAAACGTACATGGGCGTGGGTCCCGAAGGGAGAAGCGAGATGCGTGGTGACCACCCCGCGGCCATGTGGGGAGCATGGGCCCTGCGTGTGGAGCCCCAGGCGCCGGGTCTGGGGGAGCGTGGAGCGGGAGCTGGTGTGCCAGGTCCTTCCCAGGCTTCCCTGTGGGAGCTTCCTCACCTCCCTGCTTGTTCTCTGCCGGGTCCCGGCGCTGCTGTTTGGTCCGGCAGGCCCAGCTGGCAGGGGCCCCGGGACAGCGCTCGTGCTCGCCCGGTGCCCGGGCTGCTGAGGTGTGTCTCCACCTTCTGTCCAGGTTACCACTACAACGACCTCGTGTCCCCGCAGTACCTGAGCCTGATCGCCAACCTGTCGGGCTGCACGGCCCACAGGCGTGTCAACAACTGCTCGGATATGTGCTTCCACCAGAAGTACCGGACGCACGACGGCACCTGCAACAACCTGCAGCACCCGATGTGGGGCGCCTCGCTGACCGCCTTCGAGCGCCTGCTCAAGGCCGTGTACGAGAACGGCTTCAACACGCCCCGTGGCATCGACCCGGGCCGGCACTACCACGGGCACCCGCTGCCCATGCCCCGCCTGGTGTCCACGGCCCTCATCGGCACCGAGGCCATCACCCCGGACGAGCAGTTCACCCACATGCTCATGCAGTGGGGCCAGTTCCTGGACCACGACCTGGACTCCACGGTGGTGGCCCTGAGCCAGGCCCGCTTCTCCGACGGGCAGCACTGCAGCTCCACGTGTAGCAGCGACCCGCCCTGCTTCTCGGTGGCCATCCCCCCTGATGACCCGCGCGCGCGCAGCGGGGCGCGCTGCATGTTCTTCGTGCGCTCCAGCCCGGTGTGCGGCAGCGGCATGACGTCGCTGCTCATGAACTCCGTGTACCCCCGCGAGCAGATCAACCAGCTCACCTCGTACATCGACGCCTCCAACGTCTACGGCAGCTCCGAGCACGAGGCCCGCGCCATCCGCGACCTGGCCAGCCAGCGGGGCCTGCTGCGCCAGGGCATCGTGCAGCGCTCGGGCAAGCCGCTGCTGCCCTTCGCGGCCGGGCCGCCCACCGAGTGCATGCGCGACGAGAACGAGAGCCCCATCCCCTGCTTCCTGGCTGGCGACCACCGCGCCAACGAGCAGCTCGGCCTGACCAGCATGCACACGCTGTGGTTCCGCGAGCACAACCGCGTGGCCACCGAGCTGCTGGCGCTGAACCCGCACTGGGACGGCGACACCGTCTACCACGAGGCCCGCAAGGTGGTAGGGGCGCAGGTGCAGCACATCACCTACCGGCACTGGCTGCCCAAGGTGCTGGGCGAGGTGGGCATGAAGATGCTGGGCGAGTACCGTGGTTACGATCCGGGCGCCAACGCCGGCATCTCCAACGCCTTCGCCACGGCCGCCTTCCGGTTCGGGCACACGCTGGTCAACCCGCTGCTACAGCGGCTGGACGAGAACTTCCAGCCCGTGGCGCACGGCCATGTGCCGCTGCACAAGGCCTTCTTCTCCCCGTTCCGCATCGTGAACGAGGGCGGCATCGACCCGCTGCTCCGTGGCCTGTTCGGCGTGCCGGGCAAGATGCGCGTGCCGTCCCAGCTGCTCAACACGGAGCTCACCGAGCGCCTCTTCTCCATGGCGCACACGGTAGCGCTGGACCTGGCCGCCATCAACATCCAGCGCGGCCGTGACCACGGCATCCCGCCCTACCACGACTACCGCGTCTACTGCAACCTGTCGGCCGCCCACACCTTCGAGGACCTGAAGAACGAGATCAGGAGCCCCGAGATTCGGGAGAAGCTGCAACGGTGGGTGTGGGGGGACAGCCCAAGGGGGTCGTGGCCCCTGGATTTGAGTCTCTGTGCAGCCTTGGGGGTGGGGGGCACGTGGAGACGGGGAGGGGGCAGGTTGAGGCTTGACTTCAGAGATGAGGGGCCCTGTCCGGCGGGCCTGATGGGAGGGGTGTGGAGGGATGAGATCGTCGGGCAGGACGAGACTGGCCCGCGGGCGCTTCGGGGAAGAGACCCTGCTGCAGTCTTGGGAGCCGGAGCGCCAGCCCTTGGCGCCGCAGGACGGGCGGGCCCCCAGCTATGAGGCTTTGTCCGGAGTCCTCTCCCTAAACCCGCTATCCCCCAGACCCGGGCCCCTCGCCCGTCCCCTGCACCCCCGTCCGTCACAGGCAGCAGCCTCCCCGCTCCTGGGAGAGGGCTCACTGGGCCGGGGGCACGGAAGTGGAGGACGCCCAGCGCGCGGGGCAGGGCCCCTGGAGACCCCCGGGCAGCCCCTCCTCCGTGGGCCTGCAGAGGCCAGGGCCGGCCCTGTCAGGCCACGAGGGGCCGGCGTCTGGCGGGACGGGGCTTCCTGCCTGTAGCGGCTGCCTCCTCCCCGGGATCTCTGCGTCCAGATCGCTGCTCAGACAGGGTCCTCACGACTCCCCCGCCCCCGCCCCTCGTGTCCAGGCTGCCCTGGCTCCTTAAGTCCTGTTTTTCTCGTTAATTGTTCTAGTCTCTCTGGGGGGGTCTTTAATGGAAATAACCACTCACTAGAGTTTTCCCACAAGGGTTCCCTGTAGCCCGCTGGTCACTGTGTACTTACAGTATGTTTTCCTATTTGAAAGAACGGCTTTGAAAAGGAAAAATGCTTCTCTGTAAAGGCCCACGTGGGTCGTTTTCTGGACGCTCCTGCTCACTAGGAGGTAAATCGCTGACGCTTCGGTCACACGCTTGACACTGCGGTTCAGGCGTGTTCTTTAGGGCCTGGCCTGCGCCTTCCGGAGAAAATGACTCTTACTCGTAGTTTATCGCAGGTTGTGACTAAGTGAGCGTCACGCTCTACAGTTGAAGATGTTCCGGTGTTTGTTTACATAACAGTGTCAGGTTGCCCGCTACGTAAACGCACGCTGCCCCGGTACAGAGACCTTTGTGGCACGGGCTGCTCAGCTAGGGTGTGTGGACTGTCTGTGTTCTTTATGCTTGAATATCCTCCGTTGTTCTTGTCCAGACTGACGAGATCACTTTCCTGGTGTTCCTTTCCTTTGCCCAGCGTCCGTCAAAGCCATCTGCTCCCCAGCTCAGCGCTGCTGGGGGCTGGGGGCCCTGGACCTCGAGTTCCAGGGACCCTGGGGAGGTGGTCAGTGTGATCCACCCCCAGGAGAGTCGCGCGCTTACCCGCTTCTGCGTCAGGCCTGACTCACCGAGTGGGGATGAGACAGGTGCCCGGGCAGAGTGACAACACAGGACAGTGCGTCCCAGCTGTGGGACAGTGACGCTGTCAGGGAAGA